>NC_089504.1:28234872-29484872 GCF_036850995.1 Saccopteryx leptura | reverse complement strand
CATCAGGGATACTGGCCTGTAATTATCTTATGGTATTCTTGTTTGGTTTTGTTATCAGGGTAATGCTGGCCATGTAAATAAGTTTGGAAGAGTTTCTTCCTCTTTATTTTTGGAGCAGTTTGAGAAAGACTAGTATTAATTCTCCTTTGAATGTTTGGTAGAATTCACCAGTGAAGCCCTCTGGTACTGGACTTTGTTCTTTTGTATTTTGAGAGGTTTTGATTACTGATTCAATCTCCTTAGTAATAATTTGTTCAGCTTTTATATTTCTTCATGATTTTTTGTTAGGATAGGTTATCCATTTTGTTGGCATATAAGTATTTACAGTAGTCTCTGATATTTTGAATTTTTATAGTATTGTTTGTAACTTCTTTCTGGTTTTATTTAAGTCTCAATTTTTTTATTTATTTTTTTTTGGCAACTCTCGTTAAAAGTTTGTCAATTTTGTTTATCTTTTCAAAGAACCAGTTCTTAGTTCATTGATTTTGTTTGTTGTTATCGTTTTGTCTCTTTTTCCACTCAGACCTTTTTTATTTTTTTCCTTTTACATACTTTGGCTTTGTTTATTCTTTTTCTAGTTCCTTGAGGTGTAAAGTTAGGTTGTTCGTTTTAATTTTTTTGTTTCTTGATGTTGGCATTTATCACTATGAACTTCCCTCTGAGAACTTCTTTTGCACATTCCATACATTTAGGTAGGTTGTATTTCATCTTCATTTGTTTAAAGGGTTTTTTTAATTTATCTTTTGATTTCTTGCAGTGACATCCTGCAGTGAACTCATGGTATCCAAGATTATATTTGTACCTAGGTTCTGTCACAATGTGTCATCTGTCTTTTTTATTTTTCATAAATTTAGAGACAATATTTTTACTATGCTTCATCATGGATGTATTCTCACAATATTTCTCTTTAATAAGAGGGTCCTTGAATCAATTAATGAGCAAAGAACACAAAAAAAGCTTGCTTATGAAATTAATTATAAGCTTTCTTGTAACTAAAATACATAAAGAAAAAATATAGATATTCTCTCAGTTCTGGTTTTAGGAAGCATACAGGTATGTTAAAAAGATGGCCTGTGCCTGACCAGGTGGTGGTGCAATGGATAGATAGAGCATTGGCCTGGGATGCAGAGGTCCCAGGTTTGAAACCCCAAGGTCACTGATTCGAGCACAGGCTCATCCGTCTTGAGCAGGGGTCTCAAACTCAACTCAGCATGTGGGCCGCAGAGCAAGATCACAGCCGTTCGGCGGGCCGCACTAGGTCTACAAAAGGCAACTGTTACGCAACACTTTTCTCACTGCAGTTGAAAACAAAAAAAAATCAGTACAACAAGCACAATCGTACATGCAGTTTACTCAGTGTCACAAAACGACCAGAAACTGTAGTTCACATCACAACTGCTGTTAACTAAGCTAATATCTAGCTAGGATGCTAGAGAAATGAAAAATACAAGTAGGCCCCTAGGCTTACTTAATTGTATCCAAAATATTTTGAACTTCGTGGATTAGTCTGCGGGACGCACAAAATTGGTCTTGAGTGTGGGCTCAACAGCTTGAGTGTGGGGTCACTGGCTTGAGCATAGGATCATACACGTGACCTCATGGTCCCTGGCTTGCTAGAGGGTCCCCACCCCCGTCAAGGCACATATGAGAAAGCAATCAATGAACAACTGAGGTTCCGCAATGAACAACTGAGGTTTCTCATCTCTTTCCCTTCCTGTCTGTCCCTCTCTCTGTCTCTCTCTAAAAATAAAATAAAAGACCTGTGATATTTTTAAAAAGTTTTAAATCCTTGTAAAAGTAGGTGATTTGTAGGTAAAGTTTATATTACTCAATTACATATGATTGGGAATAATTTCATCACAGATATTTAGGTAATTCAGGTATTGCTTTTATGCAGGATCTGTATTTCAACATACCATTTCTAGAATAAGGTTGGAACAGTTATATTTTTAAAACTCTAGCCTCTAACTCTCTAGATCACTTCTTTTATTAAAGGTTGAATTTGTAAGCCATTATCTATAACTTAATAATTGGAGTACCTCATTTAGCCACATTTGCCTACTTTATTAAACAGAGGAAAGTGAGGAGACCTTAAAAAACACCAAAGAAATTCAAAAAAAAGCAGAAGAAAAATATGAAATATTGGAGAACAAAATGAAAAATGCAGAAGCTGAACGAGAGAAAGAACTAAAGGATGCTCAGAGCAAACTTAACAGTGCCAAAACCAAAGCAGATGCCTCCAGCAAGAAAATGAAAGAAAAACAACAGGTAATAATCTTTCTAGAAATAGAACCAATCTTTTAACATCTACATGGAGCAGAAGGTGGAAGAGCACCATTGATTGGCCTTATTAATCAGCATTCATCACAGAATCCAAAAGCAAAGCATGCTTCTTTAAGAAATAAATTACACATCCTAGAAGTTAAATTAAAATAGTCTACTCTGAAAACCCTCTGAGTGTCATAATTGTGTTTGTTGCATTTGCTTGCTCATTAGTAAGAGCAAAGTTGCCTTTTGGTAAATGCTCCATTGTAGAGTGGACCAAGCCTTGTATTGTGTGGTGGAACTGTGTCGTATCAGAGATTCAGTGATGGTATGTCTTTTGGTGATCATTTATGTGAATGTATATTGTGAAAGAATAATGTAGGGCAAAGCATGTTATATTTACAAAGTGCTGTTCATTTGGAGACTAGTGATACATGCTTATATATTTTGGAAAGTACCGAAGCTGGAAATTAAACCTAGATATTTCTGTGGCTGGGCTCTGAATTACCATTTCATACAATTTCACTTTTCTTCATAGTTGTTTTTTTTTAATCCATCTTATGATTTGTCAGTAAATAGCTGCACAAATTATTTTCCAGTGAGTTAAAGGCTATAAATAGGAAAGAAAAAAATTGAGAAACTGATTTTTTTAAAAACATTGAATAATTGTTGAGAGAAGGTTTTAAATGTACTTAATTTATCTGTTATGTAGAACTCTGTATTTTTTTTCCTATAGGAATAAAATGATTAAGGACTTAGTTTATGTAAAGTTTTTTTAACCCATAATTTTAAGTATAGGAAAGTAAATAATTTTCTTTTTTCTTCCTTCTTCTGGGGAAGTAGCATATGTGTGTTTTTGGTAGTTGAGTAGCAAGCTGTGGGGTCTTACTTGCATGAGATTCTTACTGGTTTTGTTGATATGTAAGCATTTATTTTTCAGTAGTTAATGACCATTGAATCCCAGACACTGTTTCTTACAGGAAGTTGAAGCTATCACTCTGGAGCTGGAAGAGCTCAAAAGAGAGCATGCATCCTGTGAACAGCAGCTTGAAGCTGTAAATGAAGCTATCAAGTCCTATGAAGGTCAGGTTGAAGTAATGGCAGCTGAGGTGGCTAAAAGTAAGGTAAGATTTACTTGCTGTGTTGAAAAATTGCAAGTGTTAATCTACTTATGAAATTTTTCATGTTAGCTTGGAGTTATTTGACTTTAGAGGTCTCAGTCGTCTCAATCTCTTCACTCTTTCTATGATGAGAGACAAAAATAATGATGATCGACTCAGAGTCCTGAAATGATTTTTGTGATTATTTTAGCCCAAGTATATTCAGATGACAAAACCTATACAGTAATTTGAATGGGCATTTTAAATAAAAATGGTTAACTATAATAGGAATTAGGAATGATGCCGGTTTGATCACTAAGGGGTCAAGAGAATTCTGAAAATAGAAATGGCAAATACAAGGAGCAGTTATTACCCATAGGGCTGAGGCAGTACACTCATGGAAGAAACAAATTTGAGGAAGAGCCCCATTCTGTCTTCAGGGCTGAGAACCAGATCTGGTTGAAGAAGACACTGCTGTGGCTCACTGGGGGTGAGGTTTGAGTTCTAGGAGAGGCCGCCTAGGGAAGTGCTGCATGGGCCCCACTTGCTGGGAAATAAATAGCTGTCTTAGATGCTGGGGGAGACTGTCATGGGGAGGTGCCCGGCCTGCGAGCATGCGGAGAAGCCCCCTCGCTGGGATGTTAGGAGAAGCCATGCAAGTTGTAACCCTTGCATGTACGTGACAAGGTCCCTATAGCATTCTTTATTTTGGAGCTTAATATCATTGTAGCTGGTGAGAGAGAAATAGTGTTATATCAGAAGCAGTCAGTGAAGTGTGTGGATTTGGGAGAAGGGGGTTTCAAATTTTAGGTTACCTGCAAATTAATGTTATGGTTTGTCTTTATTAGAGATTGTTCTTTATTAATATTAGATAACCTCTTGTCTCTGATTTTTAACCTTGAATTCTGTTTTGTTACATATTACTTCTCTTTTTGAAATTAAGTTATAATTGACATATATTAGTTTCAGGTGTACAATGTAATGATTTGTTATTTGTATAATATGCAAAATGGTCACTATGGTAAGTCTAGTTAACATCAATCAGCTCAGCTACAAGTTTTTTTCTTGTGATGAGGACTTTTAAAGTTATTCTCTTAGCAACTTTTAAATATGCAATACAGCGTTATTTACTATAATAATCATGCTGTACTTTCATTTTGTGATGTAACTGAAAAAATGAAGCTTTCTGTCTTGTTGCTATTAATACCGTTTTTATAAGTAGTGTGTCATTGATTTTTCATGTTGGCAAAATGTACATAGCTTTAACAAGAGTTCTGTTTACGTACCTACATTGTAGTAAGACCGTTTTTGCCTTTTGTCATCTGCTTTGACATCTTCTGTTATGGTTTCTCCTTGAAATGATTGTTTTAATCATTTAATTATTGTATCATCCAGTGTTTGGAAAAGAAGTTGTTTCTTCTTGATTCTGTTCGTGGCTAAATTCATGTCTTTTGTTCTTAACATTGACCGAATCAATCACAAAATAATTTTTACTATTTTTTTTTAAGATAAGGGACAGAAATGTTTCTCAGCTTTGTGGTTTTTGTTGCTGGTTAAGTTTTCCATAGTTACTGTTCAGTTTCTCTTATGTCTCCAAAGTAAATTTTAGTTTTTAAAAATATTTTGTTTTCTTCTGATTTGTCTTTTAATCTCATATTCAGAGTTGGGCAAAAGTAGGTTTATAGTTTTGAGTATGCAAGACAGTTTATTCTTGATGGAAGTTCTGATGCACAGTGAAACCAGTGGAAGGCAACACATAGTAAACCTACTTTGCTCACCCTCTATTTTATCTCGTTTCTCCATATTTTCTCTTTCATGAGCATCATGTTATAAAACTTAGATATTGTCTTTCTAAAGAGAAGTGTGAAAATAATTTATTCCTTCCTTCATCTAAATAAAGAAATTTAAACCATGTACCTATTTCTATAAAGAGGTTATCCATTTCTTTGTACTTTCAGCCTTTACATTCTAAATAATACTAAAATTTCATTAACCCTCAGCCTTAAGTAATAGATTTACTGTTTTTCCCTACTATTATAAAAATGATTTTTAAAAAAGATTAATACTAGGCCCTGGCCGGATGGCTCAGCGGTAGAGTGTCGGCCTGGCGTGCGGGGGACCTGGGTTCGATTCCCGGCCAGGGCACATAGGAGAAGCACCCATTTGCTTCTCCACCCCCCCCCTTCCTCTCTGTCTCTCTCTTCCCCTCCCGCAGCCAAGGCTCCATTGGAGCAAAGATGGCCCGGGCGCTGGGGATGGCTCCTTGGCCTCTGCCCCAGGTGTTAGAATGGCTCTGGTCGAGGCAGAGTGATGCCCTGGAGGGGCAGAGCATCGCCCCCTGGTGGGCAGAGCGTCGCCCCTGGTGGGTGTGCCGGGTGGATCCCGGTCGAGTGCATGCGGGAGTCTGTCTGACTGTCTCTCCCCGTTTCCAGCTTCAGAAAAATACAAAAGAAAAAATAAGAAAAGATTAATACTGTTACATATGCAATACAGTCTTTAATGTTGAGGCATGAGAGAATCTTCATCACAAATGTGTTTTTATCATATACAGTTAATAAACCTGTCTCTGTTTTCTTTTGGTTAGTGGCACCTGAGTATTTTTCACTTTGTTTTTCAAACCTTTTAAAAAGCTAAAATAGCTCTGGCTGGTTTGCCAGTGGTAGAGCGTCGGTCTGGCATGTGAAAGTCTCGTGTTCAATTCCCGGCCAGGGCACACAGAAGTGCCTATCTGCTTCTCCACCCTTCCCCCTCTCCTTTCTCTCTTCCGCTCCCATAGCCAAGGCTCCATTGGAGCAGTGTTGGCCTGGGCGCTGAGGATGGCTCCATGGCCTCCGCCTCAGGTCCTAGAATGGCTCCGGTAAGAAAGGAGCAACACCGCAGATTGGGCCGAGCATTGTCCCCTACTGGGCATGCTGGGTGGATCCCGGTTGGGCACATATGGGAGCCTGTCTCTCTGCCTCCAAGCTTCTCACTTCATAATATACAAAAATAACACACAAACAAACAAAAAAAACACTAAAATAGCCTCAGCAGGCAGTGGCACAGTAGATAGAGTGTCGACCTGGTACACTGAGGACCCAGGTTCAAAAACCCGAGGTCTCTGGCTTGAGTACAATCTCATAGACATGACCCCATGATTTCTGGCTTGAGCCCAAGGTCACTGGCTATTAAGCAAGGGTCACTGGCTTGGTTGGAGCCCCCCATCCCCCCAGTTAGGCACATAAGAGAAAGCAATCAATTAACAACTGAAGTGCTACAACTACTATATGAGTTGATGCTTCTCATTTCTCTCCCTTCCTGTCTGTCTGTTGACTCTCAATTAAAAGAAAAAGTAGGTATAATTTACTTTATCTTATTCACACTGGAAAGCTATTGTTATGTTGGCTGTTGTCATTTTTTTAATTTGACAATCTAAAGCAGTGTTAGTCAACCTGGTCCCTACCGCCAATTAGTGGGCGTTCCAGCTTTAATGGTGGGTGGTAGCAGAGCAACCAAAGTATAAATAAAAAGATTTAACTATAGTAAGTTGTTTTATAAAGATTTATTCTGCCAAACTTTGCGAAAATCCAACATAAAGTACTTGGTAAGTGATTATTATTATATGCTTTAACTTGATATAATTCTGCTTTATAAATTTTATAAAGTAAAGTTACTTCCCTACTTTATAAATCACCATTACTGTGGAACCGGTGGGTGGTTAGAAAACTTGACTACTAACAGAGATACAAAAGTGGGCGGTAGGTATAAAAAGGTTGACCACCCCTGATCTAAAGGAAAAGAGGTCAGTGTTTATGACTAAATAGTGAGATATTGTTTGTTTTTAAAATTCTTGTGGCACACCAGTTGAAAATCGCTCTTTTAGATGAATGCCATGATTTATCTTCCTTTTGTAAGAGCCCTCTAATGACACAAATTAAACAGTATAAAGAAGTTACAGCACTTTGGGCTCGTTCAATAACCTAATTATAATGTCAGGTATTCTTTACTGTTCAAAATTATCTTGTTTCCTAATGAGCAGTCCTTTGAAAATCCTTAAATTTTTACTGGTGCTTTTAATCACTTACAAAGATCATTCTTCCTCAGGATCTTAGGTAGCAGGTATCCTACTTCTTTGTTTTCCATCCTTAAATACAAGTTGAGGTAGCTTTTTCTGTAGGCATTTGTGTGAGTTCTTTGAAGAGCTAGGTGAAGCAATGGGATTTTTAGGGGGCAGGGAGCATTTGTATTAGACTAAATTCCAGTTGTAATGACCCCTTTGGAGGTTGATCAGCTTCAGCCTTGGGAGTTGGGGGATAGGAGGTTTTTTTTTTATGCCACAGATCTGTTTCTTCAGAAAACATTCTTTTTTTTCTGTGCTAGAACCAAACATGACCTTCCATTTATACTGGTAAAGTTTATTTAGCTTACTTCTACCCCTATTTTTTGCCCCTCCCAATAAATGTCATTCAGGAGTCTATCAGATTTTATTAACTAAATACCACTTTTCTGAGAGATTTCACAGGTCTGATTCCAGTCTTCCCTGACCCGTTAT
The DNA here is from genome assembly GCF_036850995.1 of Saccopteryx leptura. Lineage (NCBI taxonomy): Eukaryota > Metazoa > Chordata > Mammalia > Chiroptera > Emballonuridae > Saccopteryx > Saccopteryx leptura. Next base: position 29,476,976 of record NC_089504.1, on the reverse strand, counting down.
CCGTGATCACTGCATCCAATCCTTTCTTTTATTTCCAATGGAAATCTCAGTTTTCTCCTATGTATAAAATTCATTTGTCATTTTAATGGGGATGTAAAGTAAAGAGGATTAGGTGACCATCTGCCTGTAATCATGTTGCTATCTTACCCAGAAGTCTGTTAGATGATCTTTTAGTAAACTAAAAATATCTCCATATTGTCTCCTAATTCTTTGTTTCAGGAGTCATTAAATAAAACTCAAGAAGAGATGACCAAGCAAAAAGAAGTGATAACAGCTCAAGACACTGTAATTAAAGCTAAACACGCAGAAGTGGCAAAGTATAAGGAGCAAAACAATGACTCTCAGCTTAAAATTAAGGAACTGGATCACAATATCAGCAAACACAAACGGGAAGCTGAAGACGCCGCTGCAAAGGCACGCTGTGTTTGTTTTTACCCAGATTCAGGTTTTTGTTTCTGAGTAATTGAAATATTCAGTAAACTGCTTGCTGGATGAAGTGTTAGGTATAGATGGCAGAACTACTGTGTAACAAGTTTGAAGCTGTACAGCTATGTTAACTGCTTCTCAGCAGGGCTCATTTTCACCAAATGGCACAAATGTTTTTAAATTTAATTCCAGGTATTCATTCCCATCTACAAAATGTTTTTACTACATACTTAATGGTCGCCCGTGGAAATGGCTGTTTCTTCTCCCATTGTTCGTAGAACTATTGCTAATGTATTAGTAGTAATAACATATATTCTTTATCTTATTTTACATTGAATGTAAAGCCAAAGAAATTACATACACAAGCAACTTCCAAACATAATTGGCTTCTGGATGTCCTTCTCAAGATCAGTATACTCAATTTTGCACTCTCATCTGAAATGTGATGTTTTACCACGCAGTTATCTTTTTGAGATTATTTCACAGGTTTTTGTTTTGTTTTGGGTCACTTCCTCCCCTCCCCTCCCCTCTTTTCTTTACCTGAAGGGCTGAAGCCCACAGGTAAGGGAGGTGGGCAGTGGGCCCAGGCTGAAGCGTCCTCTGGCCTGGGTCCACTGTGAGAGGCCCCCAGAGGTGGGCCCACCGTAAACCCATTGCCATGCCTGGTCACCCTCGAGCTTCTTCCTTTGGTGGATCACAGTGTCTTAAGTGCTTTAAGGAAAATACATGCCTATTATATTTTCTTAGAGTATATAATAGTTTGGTGCCTTTTAAATCTTTTGTAGCATCATAAAAGTACAACAGACTTAACTTCAAAAAGATTACAGCATATAAAGTCTTCTCAGCCCCTGAAAGAGCCATGCTTGGGTTCATTACTTGGTTTAAAAAACATTTTTTATGGCCACATCATTATATCCTAATATTTTATTAGTATTGATTCCTCATTAGCCTATTTGGTAATTGAACACGCTAGTACTGATGATTGCTAGGGGATTTATTACAGTTAAGGGGGTAAGGAAAGGGGCGTGGAAGTAGAATGCTAAAAACTCAGGGTTTTGTGAAATACACGGTTTCGCAAATATGTACTGCATATCTGACATACTGTCAGATACTGTGCCAGGCACTGAAGATACAAAGATGAGCAGCATACACAGAATGCCTCCACAGAGTTTATGTATCAGCAGGGAGGACAGATTAGACATCATCATTTTACTTTGGAGCCTAGTGGTGAGCTCATACCCAGGGAATTAGTAAGAATAAACTAATTGACAAGTATCAGATTCTACCAATCAGAACCCACCTTAACTAATTCTAATCAAGAGAAGTCTTCCTTAAGCAGTATATTTAAATTTTTTAATTGGTTACCTGAAGATATATTTTCCTCAGCTTGGTCAGAAGAGAGTGAGTGATGAGGGGATGGGATCTATGTTTAGGACGGTTTTTTTACTTAGATTGTAATTCTGAGAAGAATTACTAGGTATATCAGTCAGGAATAGGCTTCCGTGATTTTAGCAAATCTGTGATTTAAATATTCTTATAAGAATTTTAACTTTCACAAGTTTTTTTGAAGCAATGACTGAATTTGGTAGAATCTGAAGAAACCTCAAATTTCATTCCAATTTAAATGTCTTACATATATGTTATAAGAATTTCCCTGCATTGGCTTTCTTGTAATGCTAAGTAATAGGAAGATATTTTTTCTATATAACCTCTTATTTTTAGCCTATCCTCCAGGTAAAAATACTCATACTTACTATAGGGGTTTTTCTCCAGTGTTTGATTTAAAAAACTTAGTAACTACATATTTAAGAAATCTGGTTTAAATGTAGGTTTATAAGCAGTGATAAATCCTTCTGTTAATCATATGCGACTAGGTATCCAAAATGTTGAAAGATTATGGCTGGATTAAAGCAGACAGACACCTCTTTGGGCTGCCCAATAGCGCTTATGATTTCAAAACAAACAACCCAAAAGAAGCTGGTCAGAGACTTCAGAAGTTGCAAGAAATGAAAGAGAAACTAGGAAGAAATGTCAACATGAGAGCTATGAATGTGCTGACGGAAGCAGAGGAGCGGGTAAGCCCTTTCCTGTGGCTGGCTGGTCCTGGTAGAGCAGGTGCAGCGTTGATGTCTGCTAAGCTCTGAGACAGTTACCACGGTCAGCCTATTGTTTGAGGCTCTGGGCTTTCCTTTTCTCTCCTCACAGGTCTTTGTTTTCCTATTTCATTCATTTTGCAGAACCAGTTTATATGTTCTATTGTCCTTGAGTGATATTTTTGGTGGCTTTGCCCTTTGTCATAAATATGTTCTATTCTTTATCTTACGCTTGGTATATAGGCACAATACAGGGGTCCTCGGGTTATGACAGTCTCAATATACGTTTCAAATTTACAATGCTCACTCCCGTAAAAACTTAAACTGAGATGTGTTTTGGCTTACGCTGTTAGCCTTGTACTTACAGACTACGTGGGCGAAGTGCTTAGGTTGAGTGCAGTGGAAGAAGATGCAGTACAGTGTACAGTACAGCAGTGGTCCCCAAACCCCGGGCCACGACCCAGTACCGGTCCACAGAGAAAGAACAAATAACTTACATTATTTCTGTTCTATTTATATTTAAGTCTGAACGATGTTTTATTTTTAAAAAATGACCAGATTTCCTCTGTTACATCCAAGACTCACTCTTGACGCTTGTCTCGTAAGTTCGACAATTATATTTAAAAATACCATAGTTTTTACGCCGGTCACATAATTTTATTTTGTGCATTTATCTGTCCCACCCTAAAGGCCGGTCCGTGAAAATATTTTCTGACATAAACCGGTCCGTGGCCCAAAAAAGGTTGGAGACCACTGCAGTACAGTGTATTTATTTCCTTTTTCTGTGGCTTAGTTGTGTTTTTATGTTCTAGATTATGGTTTTACAACTGTGTTAGGATAGGTAAGTGACTTAGATTGGGTGTGTTTCAACTTAGACCAAAATTTGGGTTACGTCACTGTTGGAGGAATGGAACTGTGTTGTAACCCAAGGACCCCCAGTACTTTCTTACCATGTTAATGCCTCACATTGTTATTATTTGTTTACTTACCTTGAAAGGCCATCAAAAATAAGGTATACTGCTTCTTTACCAGTCATTCCACATCTACCATCTTCCTTTTAACTCTGAGTGTATACTGGAACCATTATATAATTAGTGATTAAAAATGTCATATACATAACCACTGTTTTACTAATCTCTAAATCGAACAGCATCTTCTGTTTTAGTACTCTTATTACTGGATAATGTTATCCATCTCTTCATGTCACTAGAAAAATGCAGAGGGGAAAGCAATCTCTATTCTTGACAGCCCTGTAGGAATTAGCAATCTGAGTAATTATATATTATGCCCTATACCTTCGTTAATTCTGTAAAACTGTTTGAATTTGTGTAACAGAGTTAATGAGAGTTCTGTAAAAGTATAATACTTAGGATAAGCTCAGTTACTTCTAAGAAATTTTGCTGTAGTGGGTTTTTAAAAAAAAAATCTTACTGGCATTAGTATCTACAAAGAATCTATATTATATTAGATACCAAACAGGCTAATGTATGTGTTGTGATCTCTGTAAAATGTTCGTGCTAGTTTTTCTTTCTCCATTTGCAATGTATAGCATATTTTTGGAAGTAAACCATTGGCCTAAATTTGAGCTGTTTAGCATCATGAAATTTGTTAATTTTTACTTGTTTGTTTTTATCAGATAATGATAACTGGGTCTAGTTTTTTTAAAAAAAGAATTGATCAAATCACCACTTCCAGAGAGGAAAGCTCTATTATTGATAAACAGATGACCTTTGGTTTTTTGTTTTTTTTATCGTGTGTGTCCACATAAGAAACTACTACTACATGGAATTATGCAAGGAATTAGATTAAAAAAAAATTTAGGCCCTGGCCGGTGGCTCAGTGGATAGGGCATTGGCCCGTGTATGGACATCCCGGGTTCGATTTCTAGTCAGGACACACAGAAGTGACCATCTGCATTTTCCGCCACTCCCCCTCTCCACCCTTTCTTCCTCTACCCCTCCTGTAGCCAGTGGCTCGATTGGTTGGAACATGACCTTAGATGCTGAGGATGGCTCGGTTGCTCAGAGCGTATTAGCCTCAGTCACTAAAAATAGCTTAGTACTCAAGCATCAGCCCAAGACAGGTTGCCGGGTGGATCCTGGTCAGGACACATGTGGTGAGTCTATCCCCCTCTCACCTAAAGAAAAAAAAGGTAAGAGAGTAGGGAGGTCTTAGGAGCCTAGCCTTAAAGAAGGGACAGCAAGGGAGCTAGCCAGCAGGACTAGCTGGGATTTTTAAGGGAGAGTTTGAGGCCTTGATATGTGAGGTTTTGAGGGAAAATAGGATCTTAAAGAAGTTCTGTTAGTTATGGTATAATTAACTCTCTGTAGCCTTCCTCAAATTGTTTTTCAGAAAATTTCTATGTTAACCAGGAAAGATCACTAAAGTTTTTATGTTCCAGCTGAAACTTGAGATAGCAGGTAGGTCAGATACAGCGGAAGAATGTTCAGGAAGACAGTGCAGGGGCCATAAGCCTACAGTGAGCTTGTTATGTTCAAGGGGAGGAGTGTGATGCCAGAGTCAGGTAAAAAAAACAAGGCCAGGGTCAGTAGTATTTGTACATCACAGTGAAGAATTGACATTTCACGTCACTGCTAAGGCTAACAAGAAGAAAGTATGCAGGGCTACGTTTGAGCTTACATATGACACTTTTGGGGGGGTGCCTTGGCTGCTAGGAAGTAATGGAATATTAGTGGAGTCAAAATGTTTTAGGAGGTTATCCTATAAATTCTCAATGTGAAAGATGATAGAAATGTGAAATCTGCACCACATAAAAGGAAAACCCTCCCAGTTTCTGTAGGATGATGTGGCAGCATGTGCGCATGCACAGATGATGACATAATACCGTGTATACAGCGGAGCAGCCCAAGGCCATGCTAGTCGAGATGTGGACGGTACAGAGGAAAGTTCAGTGTGTTCTGTGGCTCGCTAAGTTCAAATCCATGACCAAAGTGCAATGTGAATATCAGCACGTTTATAACGAAGCGCCACCACATAGGAATAACATTACTCGGTGGGATAAGCAGTTGAAGGAAACCAGCAGTTTGGGTGGAGAAACTCCGTTCTGGTAGGCCATCAGTCAGTGATGAGTCTGTAGAGGCTATACAGGATAGCTACCTAAGGAGCCCTAAAAAATCGGTGTGTGAGCCCACATCGAACTGCACTGAATAGGTATGAAACTGGGAGAGTTTTCCTTTTATTTGGTGCAGATTTCACATTTCTATCATTGCTTTCCTGTGACCGGTCAAAAGTGCACCACGACTTTACGGACACACTGTATAGGTGAGATACTTACTTTCCCCATAAGTGGTTTACATTATAGCTGTTAATACAGTATATCTTTTTGGTACATAAAACTGTATATAATGTATATAAAATAATGGTCTTTATTCCTGGCTGAATTTTAGAATAGAAAAAAAATTTTTTTTATATTTTTCAAATTATATATGCTTTTTGTTTTGTTAGTATAATGACTTGATGAAGAAGAAGAGAATTGTAGAAAATGACAAATCCAAAATCCTTGCAACTATAGAAGACCTTGACCAGAAGAAAAACCAAGCCCTGAATATTGCTTGGCAAAAGGTATTTGAACCAAAAAATAATATTATTTATTCTGTGTGTGGCAAAGGTGAAGAATGTCGGCAGTAGGTTTATGCTGTAAGATGAGTTGGAAGTGGCAGATTTGTGTTTGAAGGAAGCTCATGCTCACATTTAATTAAAACCTGGACCTCATGCATTTTGTCCTTTTGGACTTTACTACTGAGTTGGAAAGGTAAGTTTGTGTCACTCCATCATACTCACTCATGGTGAGTGGTTCCTAGATTATATTACCTTCCTAACTTTTTAGGTTTCTCCCATTTTTTATTCTTACTGTTTGCCAAGTTTGTACTACCTTAAAGGGGACAACTGTCCCCCTTTACTTCCCAGGAGATCATAGGCTCTTACATTTGGAAGAAGCCTTAGATACTGCCCAATTACCCTCTGCTTGAAACTGGAGAGTGGTATCATTTTCAATGGTTGGAAAAGCTTACCCAGCGACCCCTTTAGTTATGACTTCCATGGTTCCTCTTACCCAGACTCACGGTGGTCAAATGTTAGTTCTAAGAATGTTTCTATATAGCAAGATTGGGATATTCCTTACCACTTACAAATTATTAATTGCATTTCAGAATTCGTAGATATGCATTCTATGGGTTTTTAACAAAGCATTTTTGTGTACATTAGATTAATAAGTATATTAGATAACACATATTAAACTGCCACTCAGTTAGTTCACTTACATGAATTATCTTAAAACAATTCCATAACTTTCGTAGGTATTATCCCCATTTTATACATGAAGAAACCAAAGCTTACAACAATGAAATAGACTTAAAATTATGTAGCCAAAGGTGGAAAAGCTGGGATTCTCTTTCTAAATTACTGGTAGTACCAAAGTTAAAGCTTTCTTTTGGTGCTAACTGCTTTCACCCTTCCTCTTTAAGAATTGGACAGTAAACAAGGCATTTTGTAGTCTTTTTTACTGAACTCTAATTTAAAAAAAAAATCCCAATTAACATTTTTGTTTTGTTTTATGACAACTTTGGAAGATTTCAAGGTTTTTTTACCAATATTTCTACTTCCCTTGCTGTATATATTTGTCTCTTTCAGGATAATTTCTTAACCTTTTTTTGTGGAAGTTTTCCTATATCTACCATAGCAAAAAACACTTTCTCATTAAATTCTGAACATAGTTACTGTGCTGCTTGGTACCTGAGCAATCCTGTGCTTCTGGCATTTAACTGAGTATCTTGCCTCTTTTTCTCCTGATTCTATAGAAACTTTCTCTTCAGTTATAGCAGCACAATTAATCCCTGCCAGTCCCCTTGTTTTTCCTGTTCTACAACTTATTTTCAGTGTCGGGTTTGTCTGTCTCAAAGTACATGCAAAAGTGGACCCCATTATTCTTGTACAACATGTGGATTTTAATATTGGATCTGACAGGTTTTGTCTCTTGTTTTCCGCAAGGTTCCCGGATTTAGTGCTAGTATAGATTTACTCTTTAGATTGATTCCTTCCCAATATCCAAGTTTCTCACAAAGCATGTAAATTTGTTGAGTGCCTATGTTGCGCATTATTCTCATATTAATATTTAGTTTAATCTTCACAGAAACCTAATGAGGTACATATTATCAGTATTATAGTATTATGTACTTCCCTCTGGCTTTAAGTACACTTGATTCACAAAGCCAGAGCATTTTAGTCACTGTATTTTTGTCCCCTTCTTAGCCTCATTGGATTTTCAAAATTTGATTGTATTTTATCTTTATGTTTACCCATGAATATACTTCATTTTCTATCAGGACAAGGCTATAATCTTCTTTGCCCATTAATTGATAAGTTAGTTTCTCATTTCCCCTTTGGAGGAATTTATATATGGAGTTCATGGCCATGTTGAGGGTTTAGTAGCATTCCATTTTCTTAGTTCTGAGTGTCTCTCTCTTGTCTGGCCAAAAGTTTTTTTAAAAAAGAGAAAGAACCTAGGGTGTTTATAAATTATTCTGCTATTTTCCCGCTCTCCTAAAAGAGACATGGTTGTCTCCCCATTGAGATGAACCTTGCCTGCCCCTGAGCGTCCTCCCAGATAAAACTAGCACCTCCGTTCTCTGTAGTATGGTATTACTGAGCATGTGTATAGGTGTTCTTAAAATATGTATTCCTTAGTAAGTCCATGTTCAGGAACACTGCTTGGGTCTAGGAGAGTTCTCATTACCTAAAATACTCATAAAAAAGTATATTTTCCTTCAGGTCTCTACTTGAACTTGGAGATTTTCCTAGAGAACATGGCTATCAGATCTATGGGTGTGTGGTGTGTGTATACACTGTCACAGTGTCTGCTAAACTCTAAGGTTATTAGTCATGTCTTTGAGAACAGATGGCCGAATTCGCAAATCATCAAGTGTATATGCACAAAAATTACCCAATTATAAGCTGCATCATTGGTCTTAAGTCTCTGTAATTTCCTACTGTAGCTTGATGAAGATAGGCCACACAGCTTCTTTAGCCTTTTTTCTTGGGGTCCAATCCTTTTCCTGTCCCTTGAAACCTCACTTTTTTGGCTATGAGAAGAAGCATAAAAAGACCATTGAAAACCTTGAAAGATTTGGTTGTTTGATTTCATACCTCTTTGTCTCTTAGAGCCATCCTGATTTTACAAGGACTTTTTTCTTTCTTTTAGTGATAGTAGGGGAGATAGAGAGACAGACTCTTGCATGCACCCCAACCGGGATTCAGCCAGCAACCCCAACTAGGACTGATGCTTGAACCAACTGAGCTATCCTCAGCACCCAGGGCCACACTTGAACCAATCAAGTCAGTGGCTGTGAGAGGGAAAGAGAGAGAAAGGGGAGGGAAGAGGAAGAGAAGCAGATGGTTGCTTCTCATGTGTACCCTGACTTGGGACGTCCATATGCCAGGCTGACATTCTGTCTACTCTACTGAGTAAACTGGCCAGGGCCTATCCTAGAATTTTTAAGGTTAGCTGATAACCACAGTCCCATCTACCATACCAGTTAACAGAAAACAAGTTTTTAAGAGAACGTTTTGTGGCAGAAGAGTTTTTGTTTTGTCTTTGTTTCTCTATCCACAAGTTTACTCTCCTATATTGTACACTGTTTGTCTCTGATGATTCCTGCATTATGGCCTATAAAACTATCAAAACTTAAGGGTCGAGTTGAGCTACAGCCTCTAGCTCCCTCTGGAAGTAGAATAGGGCTCAGCAAACTTTCTGTAAAGGAAAAGATTATTCTTATTTTTTTTGGTTTTGTGAGCCAAATAGTCTCTGTTGTAACTACTAGACTCATTGTTATAGTGCTTGCAGCCATAGAAAATATATAAGTGAATTGAGTATTGCCAGATTTGTCACATGAGCCATAACTTGCCGACCCTAGGTTAGAGGAACAAACAACAAAATGCACTGCTGGGCTCTAATATACACATGTCAATGTTTGATGTTTTAGAAAACATGATATTTAAATATTTTTTTTTTACCCAGGTGAACAAAGACTTTGGGTCTATTTTCTCTACACTTCTGCCTGGTGCTAATGCTATGCTCGCACCCCCAGAGGGGCACACTGTGCTGGACGGTCTGGAGTTCAGGGTTGCCCTAGGAAACACTTGGAAAGAAAACCTAACTGAACTTAGTGGTGGTCAGAGGTGAGTAAGCCCTTAGTTATATTGCAATTCCTGATTCCTCTTACTCTATTATAATCCATCATCTCCTTGCTTACCAATTTTATTTCAGTTTTGCATTGCTTAGCTCTACTTGCATATACATAGAATTTGAGGAACCACTATGTAAGACTATACACTTTAGTTAGAACATTTGATTAAAATAGTAGGCAACAAAGGAAATGAAATCAACTACAAACTAGATAAAATGTATGAAAAACAATTATTTTCAGACATTGGCAAATGAGTAGCCCAGGAATATGTACTTGAGAAAGGAAATGAAAGTGCTGTTGACCTCCCTTTCTTTCTGGGAGCAGTTTCTGGAATGCACATTTGGGAGGCTCCCGTGAGCTACAGCATAGACAGCATAGCATTAGGTCTGTTCTCCCTGAAGGGAAAGCTACTCTAGATGCACCTTAGCAAAGTAATTGAAGGAATTAAAGAATAAAGCTGACCTGCATATAACTTGTTTCTTAGAACAAAGCCCAACATTCTTTAAAGAAAGACAGCAAAACAGACTCTGAACAACATAGGTGTCCAGCATCTTATAAAAATTAATAGACAAATCAACAAAATGACTCATACCATAGGGAAATAATCAACCAATGAAAACATACCTAGAAATGATAGGTGATAAAACTAGCAGATAAGAAAGGTAAATAGTTACATCAACTATTCCTAAGAATTACAAGAAAAAAAGAATGTGATGAGAGAAATGGAAACTTTTTAAAAGAAGTAGCAAGTGAAACTTCTAGAGATAAAAAATGTGCCTGAAAGGAAAAGTTCATGCATGAGATTATACATTAAATTAGACAACGTAAAAGAAATGAGTAAATTTTAAGATCTAGCAATAGAATCTATTCAAGCTGACCCAAGAAACACAAAACACTAGAAACAAGTATAGCTTCAGTGACCTGTGGATATTAAGCCATCATATACATGCGGTGGAGTTCCAAGAGGAAAGAAAGGCCAAACAGAAAAGTACTTGAAGAAATAATGGTCCCAAATTTTCCAAGTTGATAAATTCTGTAAACCTACTTACTTGATTTCTGTTAACCTTAGGTAGGATAAACATACACCCCACCCCACACATATCTCACTACAAAGACATGACAAGGCATGTCGTATAAAATTGCTGTGGTTTTATATGCCAGTGATTAGAAGAAAAATCTTAAACCGTTGCCAGAAGTAACAAGGCTATCACCATAACAAGAGAAACTCAAGGTCAAGTGGCCTAACTCCCTACCTGCAGAGAGCTAAAACCTTTTAAGAGAAAATTGTGAATATTAATATAATTGAAGATGGTTATTAATTTTTTCCCCCTGCAGGATACGATCCATAGACCTTGAATTATTCTCATGTGCCCTGTAATGCCATCATTACTCTTCTCTTACATATATAGAAAATATTAGGACTTGTTCATTTTCTTTATGGAATCCATTGTCATTTTTTATGAGTAGACTAGCAATCCAGTCTGTATTTGTTATTGATAAAATTCCTAGATACTTTGAGTTTCTGCTGCCTGTCAACCAAAATTGAATTCCACAGTTTAGGTCCCAGTATCTTTAAGAGCTTTTGCCAAAGTCCGAGAAAATACTTTGAGGAAAACAGAAAATGTATGTTTATTTTGATATTGGGACCTAAAACTTATTTCCATAATTAAGATGATATAAAATTATTTGTATTTATACCACTATCCAAATTATTATTATTATTATTATTTTGTATTTTTCTGAAGCTGGAAACGGGGAGAGGCAGTCAGACAGACTCCCGCATGCACCCGACCGGGATCCACCTGGCACGCCCACCAGGGGCGATGCTCTGCCCACCAGGGGGACGATGCTCTGCCCCTCCGGGGCGTCGCTCTGCCGCGACCAGAGCCACTCTAGCGCCTGGGGCAGAGGCCAAGGAGCCATCCCCAGCGCCCGGGCCATTTTTGCTCCAATGGAGCCTTGGCTGCGGGAGGGGAAGAGAGAGACAGAGAGGAAGGGGGGGGGGGGGTGGAGAAGCAAATGGGCGCTTCTCCTATGTGCCCTGGCCGGGAATCGAACCCGGGTCCCCTGCACGCCAGGCCGACGCTCTACCGCTGAGCCAACCAGCCAGGGCCTATCCAAATTATTTTAACTGTTGGTGAGATTTTTTTTTCTGAATGAGGAAGTTGAAAGCTCAATCAATGCCTTAAACATTTGGTTCATAGAAAGTCAATTAAAAATAATTTTAGGTTGCAGCCCTGGCCGGTAGGCTCAATGGTAGCGCATCAGCCCAGTGTGTGGAAGTCCTGGGTTTCAATTCCCAGCCACGGCACACAGGAGAAGCGCCCATCTGCTTCTCCACACTTCCCCCTCTCCTTCCTCTCTGTCTCTCTCTTCCCTTCCTTTAGCCACAGCTCCATTGGAGCAAAGTTGTCCCAGGCGCTGGGGACGACTCCATGCTTTGCCTCAGGCGCTAGAATGACTATGGTGGCAACAGAGTGACACCTCAGATGGGCAGAGCATCACCCTCTGGTGGGCATGCTGGGTGGATCATGATTGGGCGCATGCGGGAGTCTGTCAGACTGCCTCCCCGCTTCTAACTTCAGAAAAATACAAAAAATAATAATTTTAGGTTGCTTGAATGACCTCAGCTACCTTCAGTAGAGGCAGATTTCTGTCTCACTGTTATTTGTTTTTATTGTACCATTTCATTCATTTCCTTTGCTAGACATTTTGGTTTCACCTTTCTAGATCCTCCTCTACTTGTGCACATTTCCTCTGCCCCCTCTTACATGTTTCCTAATCCATCCCCTGGTCGTGGCGTGCAGTGAGCATTAGGGTGACAGTGCGTTCTAGTGCTGCATGCTGGAGGTATATCGGCTTCTACAGTAAGTGTGTTACAATGTTCTTGTAACTCTTATAATAATGTTGAATAATTGTAAATGTCTTGTATTTAAAATAAACAAGGCTTTCTTATAAAATGTTATAAAAATTAATATGATTCTTTATACCAGATTAGAATGAAAATAGCTACCTGTTGGAAGTCCCGGGTTCGATTCCCGGCCAGGGCACACAGGAGAGGCGCCCATCTGCTTCTCCACCCCTCCCCCTCTCCTTCCTCTCTGTCTTTCTCTTCCCCTCCCGCAGCCGAGGCTCCATTGGAGCAAAAGATGGCCCAGGCGCTGGGGATGGCTCCTTGGCCTCTGCCCCAGGCGCTAGACTGGCTCTGGTCACGACAGAGCGACGCCCCCTGGTGGGCGTGCCGGGTGGATCCTGGTCGGGCGCATGCAGGAGTCTGTCTGACTGCCTCCCTGTTTCCAGCTTCAGAAAAACAGAAAAAAAAAAGAAAGAAAGAAAATAGCTACCTGTTAACTAGTATGGTTAGCTAGAAGAGAACTATGAGAGCTGCAGAATCTAAGAGGGCATGACAATAAATTTTAAATAAGATGTATTACCATTCTCCAGAGAAAAAGAACCAATAAGAGATTTTATATACACACATATGTGTGTGAATAGATTTATTAGGAGGAATTGACTCATTTTATTGTGGAAGCTGAGAAGTCACTCATTTACTATCTGCAGACTAGAGACCCAGGAAAGCCAGTAGTGTAATTCAGTCTGGTGAGTGTGAAGACCTTCAAACTAGGAGCATTGAGCAGAATATTCACATCCCAAATACAGTCATCAGGTAGGAAGGGAAGAGCGCTTTCCTCTGCCTTTATGCTCTTTGCTCTCTCGGCGGCTGAATGGGCAGACTCTTGACTCAGTTCCAGTTCACATGCTGTTCCCGTCCAGAAACACCCTCACTGGCACACCCAGAAAGAATGTTTAGTCAGGTATCTGGGCACTGCGATTCAGTCAGGTTGACACAGAATTAACCATCACATAAGGATTGCATAAACTTGGCACTGAAGTACGGTATTTAGAGTAATGGGCCATAATCTATGCAGCTTAGTCAAATGGTGCCAGTAAAAAAGTTGATAGTGTGTGTGCACATGGATGTGTACATAGTAAAAGTTAGAAAGAGGGCATCAAAACCAGTTACATTGTTACCAAGACAGTAGCTGTTACTTTAACAAGTGTATAGCCCTTAGTCACCTGCCACGTAGGCATTTGTGCAGTGGTGGAAGGAAACTTTTTTTTTTTTTTTTTTCGGGAGAAAGGACAAACAAAGAGACGGACAGATAGAAAGGGAGAGAGATGAGAAGTATCAATTCTTTGTTGCAGCTCCTTAGTTGTTCACTGATTGCTTCTCATATGTGCCTTGACCAGGGGCACTCCAGTCAAGCCATTGTCCCCTTGTCAAGCCAGCGACCTTGGGCTTCAAGCTAGCTACCACGGGGTCATGCCTATGACCTCACAGTGAAGCTGGTGATCACGGGGTTTCAGACCTGGGTTCTCAGCATCCCAGGACTGTGCCACCGCCTACTCAGGCAGAAACTATTAACATTAATATTTTTCTTAAATATAGATGCCAAATGTAATATCATTATTTGACTGGAAAGAAAATTATAAACCATTTCTATTCAAAATGAAACTTGTTAAAGAGAGGAATAATGAAAGCCTAAAATAAAAAACATTTTAATAAAAGTGTTGAAGTTTGAAATTCAAGGTTATTTTTTTCTCTGACTCTCTCAGCTAAATCTGTACTTTTCATAATAACAGGATAGCAGAATTGCTTCAGTGTTTTGGGAAAAACTAATACAGTCAAGTTTTGACAGCTTTCTCCCACCTTCTTTTCTTAGGTCTTTAGTGGCTCTGTCATTAATACTGTCCATGCTGCTCTTCAAGCCAGCCCCGATTTACATCCTGGACGAGGTGGACGCGGCCTTGGACCTGTCCCACACCCAGAACATTGGCCAGATGCTGCGCACCCACTTCACACACTCGCAGGTAACAGCCAGGAAGGAGGCTCTGTTCAACAGTTTTATAAATGTCTCTGTAATAGTACTTGTTTTTATAAAACTATTCCTTAGTAATGGTCATCATTAATAAGATGTTTAAGACTGAGAAATACTAAAAGCATTGTATGTTTTTTTAGAGATATATATATATAGTATATTGCTATTCATATGGGTTTAAAATGAAAGAGGGTTTGGTTTCCCATTAAAGAAAAATGCCGGACGTTACAATCATTGATTTTGTAGCATGAAGGAGACTCTGATATTTTCATCATTTGGAATTAAGTGATGATTAAATGGAATTATTTTTTATGGCTAGCTGACCAGCGTGGTCAAAACAGGAATGTCTCAGGGCTCTGCCTGTGTCAGAATGTCATGTGGCACTCGGTGGTGGACCCTTCGTTTCTCCTGGCTAGAAAGTAGAGAAAGCCCTTTTCTACTAAACAGTTTCTTATTGAACTGGAGCTGCCAAATATGATTTATAGATAATGCATGTGTACCTCTGGGGGTTCCCATATCATAGTTACCATAGACAGTATACTTTTTTTTTATTAAGTGAGAGGCAGGGAGGCAGAGACTGATTCAGCATGTGCTCCCGCTGGGACCCGCCCCTCAAGCCCTCTACCAGGCGATGTTCTGCCTGTCTGGGCCGCTGCTCGGAGCTATTTTAGCGCCTGAGGCGAGGCCATGGAGCCATCCTCAGTGCCTGGGGCCCACTTTGCTCCAACCATTCCAGCTATGCCTGTGGGAGGGGAAGAGAAAGAGAGATGGGGAGGGGGGAAGGGTGGAGAAGCAGATGGGCGCTTCTCCTGTGTGCCCTGACCAGGAATCGAAAGTGGGACTTCCACATGCCAGGCCAACGGTCTACCATTAAACCAACCGGCCAGGGCCAACAGTGTAGTTAAGGCAGTTTTTTAGCAGGCAACAAATACAAATGTTCCATTTGAGCTGGTGGTAATGTAGGAACGTGAAGCCTTGATATTATTAAAATATCACAGAGAAAAATGTTTCACCAGGGCACTTAGAGCCAGCAATAAAACAGTTGTCAGCTACAGAAGATAGCAACAAGCAGTCAGCTAGCAGGAAGTGTAAAACTTGGGTAATGAAGCGCACAAGGTAAAATTGAGAGCCTCCTAAAACCAAATATGGGAAGCTTAGAATTAACTTAGGTGCCTGATATTAAAACTAGTTGTTACCTACATTTGAGGATATATGTTTGCTTGGAACCAAGCATCGAAAGAAATAAAATAAAAATATCTACAATCAATTCTTTAACTCCATTTATTTTTTTAAAAAAGTGAACTTTTTCAAGATTATTACAAAAATTATTTTTTCTGTTTTTTTTTTTCTTTAAGTTCATTGTGGTGTCCCTAAAAGAAGGTATGTTCAACAATGCAAACGTCCTTTTCAAAATCAAGTTTGTGGATGGTGTTTCTACAGTAGCCAGATTTACGCAAAGTCAAAATGGAAAGGTTCCAAAGGAAGCCAAACCCAAGGCGAAAGGCCCCAAGTGATCATGCGCGGAAGTGACCTGTATAAATTGACTCCTTCACCTTGACCTGTTTGTTAAACAAACTTTTTAAGAACTTGGGATTTATCTAATTTGTTTATATAAAGATTTAATGTTATTTTGTTGCTTGACCCATATTTTCTCTTCCTTTATATAATTACTTATAAATGAGCATGATTCTACTTTTCTTACTTAATGTAACTATGGCCCAATTACTGTGATTGTGATTTTATGCATGTCATCAGTTATTTTTCTTACACTAGTCTTTTATATATTAGGGAGCCTGAGAAACCTGGTTGTTGGAAATTCTGTTTGCAAAAGCAAAAATACAAAGAATCAGATGAAATTAGGTCATAGGATAAATTTAGCTGATAATCAGCTTTTCATTTAATTCCTAACATAATATTAATGTGTTTTCTATTGCTAATAGTCATTCAAGTAAAGAATATAAAGCAACAAAGGGAACAGAGAAAGGTATCGAGCATCTTCTGAGCTATTTGTGATTAGTTCCTTGAGGACACAATGTAGGTCCCTGATTTAGGCTCTAATGACAGAAATCTTTCAAGATCCTAGTTCCCATTTTATGTTTGAATATCATGTTTCTATATGCTTAGATGGATCTGTGCATTCATACATTTTTAAAAAACACCTTTATGTATATTTCAGTAGGAGCTTAGATGGTATGTTTCATACTACTTTTGGCGCAGCTTTATCTGAAGTCTCCCAGTGTTTTCAGATATTTTTGTCAGCTTTTTCATAATGCAATCAGTAACTGTATTAGTGAGAGAAAATGTAGAACAATGGACCAAGCCAAATTTATCTTTTCCTCCCTCTGTTCTACCAAAAAGACTCAAAGTTTGATGATTATTGTATTTCTTAGTGTCTTCTGCTTTCCTGATCAAAAAGATAACATTTCTCAAAAGACTGTACTAACAAACACCCTAAGAATAGTTGTTATCTAGAAGAGTATAGGTATACCACCAGTGTCTCCAAACTGAATCTTGAAAGCTCTGATATGATCTAATAGGATCTTGGGTATGTTCTTTGATCCTACATCCTTTCCCTAATATAATATATGCTCATGCTTCTTGACCCTGGGTTTAACATTTCTCATTCTCTGTCCTCATACATATGTGAGGATGTCAGATAACGCCCAGGCAGCTGTGATGGGATACACTGGAAAGAACTGACTGGGATTAGTTCTGACTTGGGGGGGACGACAAAGGTGTAAATGCTGAGTGACAGCCCAATATTACACTTAACTGACGTAAGAAGCTTTTTATTTTCTTTCAGATGTATTGTAGATTGTTTACCAAAACAATTATATCAATTTACATTGTCACCAGTAAGTTTACCTGTTGACCACAATAGTCAACACGGGGTGTTAGTTTTAATACTTGTCATTCACTAGCTATAAAACGGTACTGCGTTGCTGTTTAAACTAGCATTGTATAAATAATTGCTGGGCTTGAATATTTTGCAGTATGTACAAATTTCCCTCTGCTACAAATTTTCTATTTGCTTGCTTTTCTAATTTTATCTTATCTATACTTTGCTCTTTGATGAAAATCCTTAAACATTAACTTTTTGTGTTAAGGTTATTCTTTGATTAGAAGGAAGATATTAAGTAGGCTGCGGACATTTATTTCACACATCTGTAATAATATGAGTAACATTGATTGAACTCTTTCTCTGCATCAAATACTATTCTCACATGCACATATTTTCACATGTAATCCTGTAGTAACCCATGGAGGTGAGTACTGTTGTTGCAGCATTATATAATTGAGGAAATTGAAGTGAACGGAGAGGTTGAGAAACTTGCCCACAGTGTTAACAGTTTAGTGGCAGAGCCAAGATGCAGATGTTGGCGCTTGGCCTCCAGAACTAGCTCTGACAGCTTGAACATTTGTATTTATTGTTCATAATAAATTTAAGGGTTACCTGGATGAGTGGTATCACAACATGTGAAAATTACCTGTGGGAGAACCTCACACATTTGTAGAGAGGATTCCTTGTTTTTGTTTGAGCATTTCAAGTACACCAACAACTGCAAAAGCCCAGACTTGAGAGTCCCTCTTCCAGTATACTGGGAGAATCACAGGCCACCATTCGTCAAGCAGTGTTTCCCTTTTGATCTATTGTATATGCTTTTCATTTCCTTTTCTTACCTGTAGAAGTAATGGCATAGGTGTGTTTTTCCCAGAATTAATCAGTCTGTCACCACTAAACATAATATTAGCTTTCAATGTTCTTTATCAAGTTACAGAAGTTCCCTTCTCTCCCTGGTTTGATCATGGTTTTATCATGGATGAATGTTGAATTTTGTCAAATGCTTTTTCTACATTGAAATGATATGTAACATTTTTAGCCAGTTAGTATTATGAATTACATTGTTTCAGTTTTGACTGTTAAACCAGTGTTGTGTCCCTGGAATAAACCCCACCTGCTCATGGTATATAATTCTTTTTATATGCTAAAAATTTGGTCATGATTTTTATGTATTTTCGTGTAGATTTCTTTTTTCCTACCACCTTAATTTGGTTTCAGGGTAATACTAGCTTTAAAAAGTGAATTGGGAAGTGTTTTGGTGTTTTTGGAGTGTATTTTTTAATTGCCAGTTACACTTGGGATTTTTCAGGTAGCTTTTTCTTAACGGATTTCTAGTTTAATTTTGTTATGGTCAGGGATCATTTGTATCATTTTAATATTGTCAGTGTTACCATTAACGGGGAAAATAGCATCAGTCTTACACAAAGTCTTTCAGAAAATAGATGGGGAGGGAATTCTTATATCCTTTTTTATGAGGCCAGTATTTTTCTAATGCTAAAACTTGACAGAGACATTAACAAAACAAGAAGATGGTAGGACTCTAGTCCTCAAAAGTCCTGAAAATATAAGCAAATTGAATCTAACATTTATAAGCAATAATCTATTGTCAAGTTGTTTTAAATGATGGCATTGATGGCTAGATACTTCTGTAGAAAAACAAACGTTGACCTTTCATGCACACACAAATAAAGGCAGTACAACACACAAGTGGTAGTTTTCATTACCATGTAGCTGAATTTTTTAATGTCAGTTAAGTGTCTTTGATGAAGATGTAAAACATATCAACCTGCTGAGTATACATTTTTAATAATTGAAATGATAAAATGGGAATTATGTATAATGTACATATGCATAAAACATGATGGGTATTTTGCAGAAATGCAGTTATTTCAGTTGGGGTCTGAATTAACTGCATTTATTTTTCATGGGATACCATTTCTTACTTGAATATAAGACTAAGACAAATTTGGTTATTAAGTCTATAGTATTTTTCAATAATGAACAAAGTGATCCTGTCATAAGAACCTGACATATTTGTTGCAAATAATAAAATTGTACCTTTCAAATGAAAATTAGAATTTTGGCAAACTTGTATTCATCATTGTGAACTTGACAACTTCTCAATACTTAAAAGACTTTTCTAATACTGGTGGTAATATTGATAGGATTTTTTTTTCCTTTTTTTAAGAGAGGGACAGACAGGAAGGGAGAGAGATGAGAACCCTCAACTTGTAGTTGCGGCACCTTAGTTCATTGATTGCGTTCTCAAACATGCCTTGGGGGGGGGCTCCAGCTGAGCCAGTGACCCCTTGCTCAAGCCAGTGACCATGGGGTCGTGTCTGTGATTCCACGCTCAAGCCAGTGACCTCAGGGTTTCACACCTGGGTCTCAGCCTCCCAGGCTGACGCTCCAGCCACTATGCCACCACTCAGTCAGGTGTGCGTTTTATATTGTATTATGAAATGTGTTAATATAGTGAAGATCTGCATAACTTAGTGAGTGGTATTTTCCAGTGTCCAATGTGAATTGCTATAAAAACCTGCGTGAATAAGACAGCCATTCTAAATACAGTAGAGACCAATAGAGTTTTTAATGTTACAGTATGAGAACCTTTTTGGTATGGTCTCAAATTCAACATTGCAACTTTTAAGAAACTATTGTCTCATTTTTTTAGCGTCAAAGAATATTACATGATCTAATACTAAGTATTCTTATCTACATATTCTCAACTGATCTGTATGTCTTTTTATGCCAGTGCCATGCTGTTTTGATTATTGTGGCTTTATATATTTTAATATCAGGTAGTGTGATACCTCCAACTTTGTTCTTCAAGATTGCTGGGCTATTCAGTTTCTTTTGTGGTTCCATAAAATTATTGGATTATTTTAGTTCTTTGAAAATGAACTAGAACAATGTTCTAGTAATTGTGTTTAATCTATAGATTGTTTTAAATAGTATGACATTTTAATAATGTTAATTCTTCCTATCCATGAGGACAGTTTATGCTTGCATTTATTTGTACCTTCAGCTTCTTTCTTTAGTATCTTATAATTATTGTGAGTACAGGTGTTTTACCTCTTAAATTTATTCACAGGTTTTTTTTTTAATGCTGTGTCACTAATCAGAAATACAAATTAAAACCATAAGACATCACCTCATACCTCTCAGAATAAGTCAATAAACAAGTGTTGGCCAGAATGTGGAGAAACAGGAATCCTCATGCACTGGTACTGGGAATGCAGATTGGTTCTGCTACTTTGGAAAACAGTATAGAGGTTCCTCAAAAATTAAAAATGGGACTTCCTATGACACAGTGATTCCACTTAAGGGCATTCAAAGAAACCTAAAACACTAATTTGAAAGACTGTATGCACCTTTATGTTCATTGCAGCATTATTTACAATAGCCAAGATATGCAAGCAACCCAAGTACCCATCAATAAAACAGTGGATAAAGTAGTGTTGCAAAGATTCAATGGAATATTACTTAGCCATAGAAAATACCTTACCATTTGAGACGGCTGGTTGGACCTAGAGGGTCTTAGTGAACTAAGAAAGACAAGTACCATATAATTTCAATATTTATATGTGGAATCTAAGAAATAAAATAAATGGACAAACAATAGAAACAGACTTAGTCACAGAATGAACTGGTGGTTGCAAGAGGTGAGGTGTGTTGCATTATGAAAGGTGAAGGGAGAGTAATGGTGGGGTAGGAAGCGATACCGATAAATCTCCCCCAAACCTCAACAAGATCTTCAACCAGAAACAGAAAAACCTATCCTTGGAGCCTCCAGGTGTTTTGCAATACACCCAAAGGTATGATCGAGCGAAAAATAGGCTAAATATATAACCAAACCCCGAAGGAAATAAGGAGTAAGAAATGCTCCGCCTTCCTCACTAACCTAAACAGGGCGATTTTCACTGGAAACAGAATATAGAAACTAAGGCAGGCAAAGGGGGTGAATAGATCCAGGCCGCGGCACAAATGGCCGAACCAGGCTGTGGCACGGAGATCCAAGCCAAGGAAAAACTGTTCCTGTGACAACCCGGGCAATACAGCTAACACTCGCGCCAAACCCAGACAAAGAAAGACAAGCAGGGCAGCCATTTTACCTGATCCCCTGGTAGGCGCATAGTGGGCGAGAGATTCCTTCCAAAGCCCCCAGAGGGTGTGCCCGTGTTACTCCACAGAGAGGCAGAGTCAGAGGCCTTTGTGTGGGCCAAAAGCCTCCGGGCTGCCCCAGCACCCGGGGAGAGCCGCACACGGGGAGGGAGCGAGAGCTAATTCCAACACTGGAACTTTTCAGTGCGGGCGGGGGGGTTTCACTCAGAGGGCGAGACTCCGGCCTCACATCCTGGTCTGCGCGCACGGAGAGTGGGCAGGAGACTCCTCCCAGCACCTCTGGAGTGGGAGCCCGTGTTGTCCCACGGAGGGGCAGAGTCGGGGGCCTTTGTGTGGGCTGAGGGCGGAGTCACGGGCTGCCCCAGCGTCTTGAAAAAGCCGCACACGGGGACGGAGCGAGAGCCAATTCCAACACTGGAACTTTTCAGTGCGGGCGGGGGGTTTCACTCAGAGGGCGAGACTTCCGGTCTAACATCCTGGTCTGCGTGCAGACCCGCCCGTGTTACCGGACAGAGTGGCAGAGCCAGAGGTCTTTGAGTAGGCGGAAGCCCCGGCTAATTATGCTAGCGGCTCTGACTGACTGAGCCTTACCCAGAGCCCTGTGCTGAGTGGGAATAGAGTGGGGAGTTGCCAGCTCTTTGAGCCTCTTACTATCCAGGCAGAGGCAGCAGCAACCCCATAGCTGGATTCTCAGGCTACTAATTGAGGAAGGAAAGACTAGGAGAGAGGCTCCTGGAACACGGACTCTCTCACTGTCGGAGCCTATAAATGCTAATGAGCCTCGACTGCCAACAAGACTGAAGCACAATACATGGCATCGCCATAGAGACTTATCAACTGCAAACCTCTACCTGAGCGTGCCAAAGGGGCAGAACCCGGGGTACAGAGTCACCGACCAGGAAGAGGGAGAGAAAAGAAAAAGCAAGAAGATAACCTCTCAAAATCAGAATAATCCGCAGACTTTATAACCTATCCCATTTTATTATATTTGTTCGTTTGTTTCTCTTATCTTCATCCTTGATTTTTTTTTTCTTTTTCTTTTTTTTTCCTCCTCCAATTTGGTCGTTTAACTCACTACCGGTTTTACTCTCTCCTCCCCTTGAACTACACTACCCATAAGTGTTACATCTCCCATTATCTTTTCTTTCCTCTTTCTTTCTCTCTATGAGGGTTGCACTCCAAAACCCTTAACTCTCTCTCTCTCTCTCTCTCTCTCTCTCTTTTTTCTTTTTTCTTCTTTTAGTGGTTCCCTCTTTTTTTTCTCTCTCTTTTTTTTTTTTTTTTTAAAAATAAATTTTTATTTTAATGGGGTGACATCAATAAATCAGGGTACATACATTCAAAGAAAACATTTCCAGGTTATCTTGTCATTTAGTTCTGTTGCATACCCATCACCCGAAGCGAGATCATCCTCCGCCACCCTCCATCCAGTTCTCTCTGTACCCCTTCCCCTCCCCCTCTCCCTCCTTCCCTCCCCCCACCCCCCATAGCCACCACACTCCTGTCCATGCCTCTTAGTCTCGCTTTTATGTCCCACCAATGTATGGAATCCTGCAGTTCCTGTTTTTTTCTGATTCGCTTATTTCACCCCGCACAATGCTACCAAGACTCCACCATTCCTCTATAAGTGATCCAATGTCACCATTTCTCCTAGCTGAATAGTATACCATGGTGTATATGTGCCCCATCTTCTTCATCCAGTCCTCTATTTTTTTTACAGTGACTAAAAGCCTTTAAGCAAACTCTTGGCCAATACAGCAAGAATCCCTAAAAGAGTGGTGTCCTTAACATGTTCCCCAAGTCCAAGTTGGCCCCATCACCATGCCAAATCCCTGAAAAATGCAACCCAACCACAGTTCAGTCTGTTAGGAGCTGTCACAGGGAGCAGTCCAGGAAAGTTCCCCACAGGAAAAGTCCGCATGGCACTGGAATTGTTGTCACCATTCTATATTTTGCAGCTCATGTCCAAGTCCCAATGACCGCTGCTTCTAGCTGGTAATGATTCAGGTAGACTGGAAAAAGCCATTTGCAGCATGCGTGGATATGAAGCTTCTGTTCTCCTCTGCCTAGAGAGTTGAGACCAGGTAGCTTTTTCCTGGAGCTCTGTGACTGTGGCCTGGTAAAGAGAACTTTGGGATACACTAAGCTGGGTGGCAAAGGTAAATTCATAATACAAGTTGGCTAAAGGAGGAAAGAGAGCTCTAAATTAGGAGTAGGTCCCAGCCTGAAATATGAGTGGGGCATTGAGGTAGAAGGGATAAAGGAAACACTATATATTAAGCAAAGCAGCAGAAAATAGGACTATCAACACCCACAACAGAGATCTTTGAGGGAAGAATAAAAAACCTGACTATTCAGGCAAAACATAGTTAAGTGGCCCTTGTGCGAATGAGATCAGTTTACCTACTTCATGGAAGAAATACCCTAGGCTCGTCCACAGTGTTGTAGATGGGGCCGACGGCCCTGGGCACCTTCAGCCTTAGGTGGCAAACCCCAGCTTTCTGGGCAAGGTTAGGTCATAGGTGGCTGGAGCAGGACTGGAAGAGACTGAACCCTCCCTTAGAGGAGCGAGGGGGAAGCCCACCTCCCAGTGTCCCTGTTTCCTCGCAGCAGAGGCGTGTAAGCCTGGCAGGCTTTAGCTCAATGACCTTCCTTTCCACTATTGAAGCAGGACCCAGATGGCATCCTATGAGACCCCTTTGGGGCGTTGGAGCCTTTAAGGGTGTATCCTAAAAGCTGGTAGTTCCTCTGATCTCTATTGGGCTTTTTCTGCCTCTAGGTATCTTAAAAGCCATTCTCAGAAGATCTCGCTGAGGGGTTTGAGGATCCCCATCCGCCTATATAAATCTTTTCCATATATCTGGAGCTGTTTGGAAAAAAGACAGAACAGTGTTATTAGCTAGATCTAATAAAGAGGGTAGTAGTTTGCAGGCGAAAAAGATTTGGTGTCTCCTGCTCATCAGCATTCAAAAGAAATGTAATTTTTTTTTTTAAAGTAAAAAGCATGATATAGTAGACCCGTCGGAGTCATTGGCCTGGTGTGCAGGATTCCCGGGTTCTATTCCTGGCCAGAGCACACAGGAGAAGTGCCCATCTACCTCTCCACTCCTTCCTCTCTCCTTCCTCTTCGTTTCTCTCCTCCCGCCCGCAGCCAAGGCTCCACCGGAGCAAATCCACCCTGGGCACTAAGGATGGCCCCACGGCCTCCGCCCCAGTTGCTAGAATGGCTCGGGTTGTAACAGAGCAACACCCCAGATGGGCAGAGCATTCCCCCCGGTAGGCATGCCAGATGGATCCCAGTCAGGCGCATGCAGGAGCCTGTCCGACTGCCTCCCCATCCCCATCCTCAGAAATATACAAAAAATAAATAAATAAAAGAAAAAATACTAAAAAAAAAAAAAAAAAAAAGGGAGGGGGCATTCCCTTGTGCTAAAGCTCCAGGGAGCATGGAGTGAGCTTGAGTATGTCCTATGAAACATGGAGCTCTATGTTTACATATAAGTCTTTGAAGAAGGAGGAACTGCTGAAGTAGTTTATCAGCATTTGTCCCTAAGACAGCAGTCTTTGTAGTGGGAACACCATACGTAAATATTTGCTGTCTGTCTATAGATTAAGGGGGGAATATGGCAAATGCTGAAAAGTCATGATCTTTGTGACCCTCCCCTCCCCCAACCCCCTCCC
The DNA here is from genome assembly GCF_036850995.1 of Saccopteryx leptura. Classification (NCBI taxonomy): domain Eukaryota; kingdom Metazoa; phylum Chordata; class Mammalia; order Chiroptera; family Emballonuridae; genus Saccopteryx; species Saccopteryx leptura. The sequence goes on along the minus strand of NC_089504.1, from coordinate 29,451,727 downwards.
TCTCCTCCCCCCACCCTGTAACCCCAACACTGTTGTTCATGTCTCTGAGTCTCATCTTTATGTCCCACCTATGTATGAAAACATACATAGTTCTTAGTTTTTTCTGATTTACTTCTTTCACTCAGTATAATGTTATCAAGGCCCATCCATGTTGTTGTAAAAGATCCTATGTCATCATTTCTTATGGCTGAGTAGTATTCCATAGTATATATATACCAAAGCTTTTTAATCCACTCGTCCTCTGATGGACACTTGGGCTGTTTCCAAATCTTTGCTATTGTGAACAATGCTGCCATAAACATGGGGGTGCATTTCTTCTTTTCAAACAGTGCTATAGTGTTCTTGGGGTATATTCCTAACAGTGGTATAGCTGGGTCAAGAGGCAGTTCGATTTTTAATTTCTTGAGGAATCTCCATACTGTTTTCCATAGTGGCTGCACCAGTCTGCATTCCCACCAGCAGTGCAGGAGGGTTCCCTTTTCTCCACATCCTCGCCAGCACTTATTCTGTGTTGTTTTATTGATGAGCGCCATTCTGACTGGTGTGAGGTGATATCTCATTGTGGTTTTAATTTGCATTTCTCTAATGATTAGTGATGTTGAACATTTTTTCATATGCCTATTGGCCATCTGTGTGTCCTCTTTGGAGAAGTGTCTATTCATTTCTTTTGCCCATTTTTGGATTGGATTGTTTGTCTTCCTGGTATTAAGTTTTACAAGTTCTTTATAAATTTTGGTTATTAACCCCTTGTCCGACGCTATGTCAAATATGTTCTCCCATTGTGTAGTTTGTCTTTTTATTCTGTTCTTATTGTCTTTAGCTGTGCAGAAGCTTTTTAGTTTGATAAAGTCCCATTTGTTTATCCTGTCTTTTATTTCACTTGCCTGTGGAGACAAATCAGCAAATATATTGCTGTGAGAGATGTCAGAGAGCTTACTGCCTATGTTTTCTTCTAAGATGCTTATGGTTTCACGGCTTACATTCAAGTCTTTTATCCATTTTGAGTTTATTTTTGTGAGTGGTGTAAGTTGGTGGTCTAGTTTCATTTTTTTGCAGGTAGCTGTCCAGTTTTCCCAACACCATTTGTTGAAGAGGCTGTCTTTACTCCATTGTATTGTCTTACCTCCTTTGTCAAATATCAGTTGTCCATAGAGCTGTGGGTTTATTTCTGAGTTCTCTGTTCTGTTCCATTGATCTATGTGCCTGTTCTTATGCCAGTACCATGCTGTTTTGAGTACAATGGCCTTATAATATAACTTGATATCTGGAAGTGTGATACCTCCCGTTTTTTTCTTCCTTTTCAGGATTGCTGAGGCTATTCGTGTTCTTTTTTGGTTCCATATAAATTTTTGGAATATGTGTTCAATGTCTTTGAAGTAAGTCATTGGTATTTTCATTGGTATTGCATTGAATTTATAAATTGCTTTGGGTAATATAGACATTTTAATGATGTTTATTCTTCCTAACCATGAGCACGGTATATGCCTCCACTTATTCGTATCTTCCCTGATTTCTTTTATCAATGTTTTATAATTTTCCGAGTACAAGTCTTTAATCTCCTTAGTTAGATTTATTCCTAGGTACTTTATTTTTTTGGTTGCAATGGTAAAGGTGATTGATTCCCTGATTTCTCTTTCTGACAGTTCATTATTAGTGTATAAAAATGCCTCTGATTTATGAGTGTTGATTTTATATCCTGCCACCTTGCCAAATTCTTTGATCAGGTCTAGTAGTTTTTTGACTGAGACTTTAGGGTTTTCTATATACAATATCATGTCATCTGCAAATAATGATAGTTTTACTTCTTCTTTTCCAATTTGGATGCCTTTTATTTCTTTTTCTTGTCTGATTGCTGTGGCGAGGACTTCCAGAACTATGTTGAATAAGAGTGGTGAAAGGGGGCACCCCTGCCTTGTTCCTGATCTTAAGGCGATTGCTTTTAATTTTTGCCCATTGAGTATGATGTTGGCTGTGGGTTTGTCATAGATGGCCTTTATCATGTTGAGGTATGTTCCCTGTATTCCCACTTTGCTGAGAGTTTTGATCATGAATGGGTGCTGGACTTTATCAAATGCCTTTTCTGCATCTATTGAAATTATCATGTGGTTTTTCTCCTTTCTTTTGTTTATGTGATGAATCACATTGATTGATTTGCGAATATTGTACCAGCCTTGCCTCCCAAGAATAAATCCTACGTGATCATGGTATATGATTTTTTCCATATATTGCTGGAGCCGGTTTGCTAATATTTTGTTGAGGATTTTTGCATCTAAGTTCATCAGGGATATTGGCCTATAATTTTCTTTTTTTGTGTTGTCTTTGCCTGGTTTTGGAATCAGAATTATGCTCGCCTCATAAAAGGAGTTTGGGAGTCTTCCTTCCTCTTGAATTTTTTGAAATAGCTTGAGAAGGTTAGGAGTTAGTTCTTTTTTGAATATTTGGTAGAATTCACTTGTGAAGCCATCAGGCCCAGGACTTTTCTTTTTTGGGAGTTTTTTGATAGCTGTTTCAATCTCATTTGTTGTAATTGGTCTGTTTAGGTTTTCTGATTCTTCCAGATTGATTTTTGGAAGATTATATGATTCAAGGAATTTGTCCATTTCATCTAGGTTGTCTAGTTTTTTGGCGTACAGTTCTTCATAGTATTTTCTTACAATATTTTGTATTTCTGTTGTGTCAGTTGTTATTTCTCCACTCTCGTTTCTAATTTTATTTATTTGAGTCCTCTCTCTTTTTTTCTTGGTGAGTCTTGTTAAAGGTTCATCGATCTTGTTTACCTTTTCAAAGAAACAGCTCCTGGTTTCATTGATCCTCTGTATTGTTTCTTTAGCCTCTATGTCATTTATTTCTGCTCTGATCTTTATTATTTCCTTCCTTCTACTAGCTCTGGGCTTTACTTGCTGTTATTTTTCTAGTTCTTTTAGATGCAGGGTTAAGTTGTTTATTTGAGCTTTTTCTAGCTTCTTGAGGTATGCCTGTAATGCTATAAACTTCCCTCTCAGGACTGCTTTTGCTGTGTCCCATAAATTTTGAGTTGATGTATGCTCATTATCGTTTGTTTCTAGGAATTTTTTAATTTCTTCTTTGATCTCAATGTTAACCCATTCATTGTTTAATATTGTGCTATTTAGTTTCCAAGTGTTTGAATGTTTTTCAATTTTTCTGTTGTGGTTGATTTCTAGTTTAATGCCATTGTGATCAGAGAAAGTGCTTGATATGATTTCAATCTTCTTAAATTTGTTGAGCCTGCTTTTGTGCCCTAACATGTGGTCTATTCTAGAGAATGTACCATGAGCGCTTGAAAAGAATGTATATTCTGCTGCTTTAGGATGAAAGGTTCTGAAGATATCTATTAGATCGAGTTGATCTAATATGTCCTTTAAGTCTGCTGTTTCTTTGTTAATTTTCTTTCTTGAGGATCTATCTAATGATGTTAATGGGGTATTGAAATCTCCTACTATTATAGTATTGCTGTTGATCTCGCCCTTTAAGTCTATCAAAGTCTGCTTTATATATTTAGGTGCTCCTATATTAGGTGCGTAGATATTTATAATGGTTATGTCTTCCTTTTGGATTGCTCCCTTTATCATTATGTAGTGACCTTCTTTATCTCTAACTATGGTCTTTGTTCTAAAGTCCATTTTGTCTGATATAAGTATTGCTACCCCAGCTTTTTTTTCCTTTCCATTTGCGTGAAATATTTTTTTCCATCCTTTTATCTTCAGTCTGTGTGCATCTTTTGATTTAAGGTGTGTCTCTTGTAGACAGCATATGTATGGGTCCTGTTTTCTTATCCACGCAGCTACCCTATGTCTCTTGATTGGCTCGTTTAATCCATTAACATTTAAGGTTATTACTGATATGTAATTGTTTATTGCCATTTTTTTTCTTTAAAACTGTTTTTCTCTTTTGCTATATTCTTTTTTTCCTTTGACCTGTTTACAACAGGTCCCTTAGCATTTCTTGCAGCCTTGGTTTGGTTGCAGTGAAATCCTTGAGTTTTTTTTTGTCTGTAAAGCTTTTTATTTCTCCTTCAATTTTAAATGATAGCCTTGCTGGATAAAGTAGTCTTGGTTGTAGGTTCTTGTTCTGCATTATTTTGAATATTTCTTGCCATTCCCTTATGGCCTCAAGTGTTTCTGTTGAGAAGTCAGAAGTCATCCTTATGGGGGCTCCTTTGTAGGTGATAGTCTTTTTTTCTCTTGCAGCTTTTAATATTTTCTCTTTATCATTTAGCTTTGGTAATTTAATTATGATGTGTCTTGGTGTTGGTTTCTTTGGGTTTCTCCTTAATGGAGTTCTCTGTGCTTCCTGAACATGTGAGACATTTTCCTGCCTTAACTGGGGGAAGTTTTCCGCTATAATTTGTTTGAACAAAGTCTCTATCCCTTGTTCTTTCTCTTCTTCTTCAGGAACCCCTATGATGCGGATGTTATTTCTCTTCATGTTGTCACAGAGCTCTCTTAGAGTTTCCTCAGACTTTTTGAGTCTCTTTTCTTTTTTCTGCTCTGCTTCTGTGCCTTTATTTATTGTGTCCTCTAACTCACTGATTCGATTCTCTGCTTCATCCATCCTGCTTTTAATTCCTTCCATTGTATTCTTTATTTCAGATATTGTATTTGTCATTTCTGTCTGATTCTTTTTTATTATTTCAATGTCCTTTTTTATATTTGTTATCTCTTTATTTAGGTTTTCTTAATGGCCATCTATGGTGGTTCTAATATCTTTGAGCATCCTAACAATCGTTATTTTAAATCTGCATCTGGTAATTTGGTTATATCTGATTCACTTAGGTCCTTTTATGGGGATTTCTCTTGGTTTATTTGTGTTGTATTTCTCTGCCTCCGCATTTTCTCTTCATGGGAGTGGCTGTGATCACGTGCTCGGGTGCACAAGGGTTGGTGGCCTTGGCCTTTGCCCCTCCCCCGTGTGTGATGTTATGCTCGGTCCTGTTGGCACTGGCGAGCACCTTTGCTCAGCTGCGGGTCTCCACCTGTTTCCGAGCTTTCGCCCTGCCTTTGCCGGATGATCCCACTCAAGGAACAGCTGCTAGCCTTGGCTCTACCACCAGGCAGGGCTGCGTGCCCAAGCTCAGCTCCGTAGCGGAACTCCGCCTCTTCTGGGCTTTTGGCTCCACCCCCGCGGGAGGAGCCGGCTACCAAGTCAGACCGCAAGCCTGGGTTGCACGGGCGGGGCAGGGATGTGCTCCTCTGCCCTTGCTCCGGGGCTGGTTTCTACCCTTTCCGGGTTTCCCGCCCTTCTCCCGAGGCTGGATTACAGGCTGCCGGCATCTGAGCTTGGCCGCTTTTGCACGCCCCCTTCTCCCTAGCCGGGCAAGATTGAGCTCACACCTGAGCCCAGTGGTGGCCAGCCGGCTTCCAACCCTGCCAGCAGAACTGCACTTTTGTCTCCTGCTGCCGCCTGCCCTCCGGCTCACCCTCAGCCGCGTGGGTGGGGGCGTTGCAGCTCGGACCCTAAGACTCACTACTGTAGACCCTAAAGCTCCCTCCTTTTATGCGACTCTGCTCTGAATGCTGCGGGGGAGCTTGTTTGGCTGCTCTCCTGCTTCCCTTTGCTGGTATTGCTATATCCGGGGGAAATATTCACTTCAGCTTTGGGGAGTGACTCGTCCCAGGGGTTAGGGTGGCTATCTCCCAAAATGTTTCTCCCTGTGCCTCCTAGATTATACTCTCTTCCTGTTACTGTGGTTCTCTCCCCTCTCCCTCCGTCTCCAGGAGCCCCGGGTGAGTGTTTGTGAGAGAGATGTTCTGCGTGGTCCCTTTAAGAAGGATCCTGGGTCTTAGAAATCAGACTCCCTCACAAACAGTATCCTGACTTGTTTCTGGCTAAATACTGTCTTTACGCCTCTTCTGGGGTCTGGGGCTGCAGGGTGGGGCTTTGTTTCTGGGGCTCAGGACCCTTTCCCCTCTGCTAAACTCACTTCCCACCATGCGAGTCTCTCCCTGCTGCCGTTCGCTCCGAGGAGCTGGGCAACCCTCTCCGCGTTTCCGCTTTTCCTACCAGTCTCTGTGTGGCTTGTTCAGCGTTCCTTGGTTGAAGAGTCCTTTTAGTTTAGTCCAAAGTTGGTTTTTCCAGCTGATAGTTCATAAAATTAGTTTGTAATCCACTTTGGTTCTGGGAGGTAGATGCTGGTACGTCCGCCTACTCCAGCGCCATCTTGTCTCTCTCTTTTCTCTCTCATTCTTTTCTCCCTCTATATTAGTTTATTCCTTTCTCCTTTACATCTCTTCTCATTCAAACCTCAATAACAAACAAATTATTTTATATGGGACTCAAATTTATGTTTGTGGCATTTTGGGGGGTTTTTACTTCACCTTTTTAACTCACTAGCAGTGCTCCTATCCCAGGCTCTCCATTTTATCAAGCTCTTGTTCCACTAAATACAATAGTAATTTTTTAATTTGTCCCCCCATTTTCCTGTTTCCCTCTTACTCCTCTCATCATAACTCTTAGTCAACCAACACCTAAACGCAAATCATTTTATTCTTGATCCAAATTTTTTCATTATTTGCTTTTTTGTGGGTCCATACCCCCCCTTATTTTTATTTATTTTTTATTTATTTTTATTATTTTTTCTCTTGCCCCTTTATTACTTTTCCCCAATTCAGGCCCTCCATTACAGGCATTGTTTGTTCTATTAAATACAATATAATTCACAGTTCACCACAAGATTTTCTCAAGAAAGAGGGGAGAGGAGAGGAGAGGAAAAAAGGAGGGGGGGAATAATTTCCTTTTTTTTTACATTTTTATTTTATTTTATTTTTCTTTATTTCATTATTAATTTTTTTTTTAAAAAAAAACTTTTTTCGATTTTTTATTTTTTTAACTTTTTATTTTTTATTAAATCTCATTAATACTATCAACAAAACCACCCTCAGATGCCACTAAGGAAGAGAAAATCGAATATCATGGATACAAAAGAAAGAGAGGTAACACAGATAGATGAGGAAAAATCTATGGAGAAAAAATTTAATATATTGGAAACCTTGGAGCTAAATGACAGAGAATTCAAGATAGAAATCCTAAAAATACTCAGAGATATACAAGAAAACACAGAAAGGCAATTTAGGGAGCTCAGAAAACAACTCAATGAACACAAAGAATATATGTCCAAGGAAATTGAAACTATAAAAACAAATCAAACAGAGATGAAAAACTCAATTCATGAGCTGAAAAACGAGGTAACAAGCTTGGCTAATAGAACAGGCCAGATAGAAGAGAGGATTAGTGAAATAGAAGACAAGCAACTTGAGGCATAACAGAGAGAGGAAGAAAGAGACTCAAAAATTTTAAAAAATGAGATAGCCCTACAAGAATTATCTGACTCCATCAGAAAGAATAACATAAGAATAGTAGGTATATCAGAGGGAGAAGAGAGAGAAAATGGAATGGAGAACATACTCAAACAAATAATAGATGAGAACTTCCCAAGCCTGTGGAAAGAACTAAAGCCTCAAATTCATGAAGCAAACAGAACTCCGAGTTTTCTTAACCCCAACAAACCTACTCCAAGGCACATCATAATGAAATTTGCACAAACCAATGGCAAAGAAAAAATTCTCAAGGCAGCCAGGGAAAAGAAGAATACAACATATAAAGGAAGGCCCATTAGATTATCATCAGATTTCTCAGCAGAAACTCTACAAGCTAGAAGAGAGTGGACCCCAATATTTAAAGTCCTGAAAGAGAGGAACTTTCAGCCACGAATACTATACCCATCAAAGCTATCCTTCAAATATGAAGGAGAAATAAAAACATTCACAGATACAGAAAAGTTGAGGGAATTTATCATCAGAAAACCCCCACTCCAGGAATTACTAAAGGGGGTTCTCCAATCAGATACAAAGAACAAAAAAAAAAGCCACAAGTAAAAGCTCCAAGAAGAACACAATAAAACCAAATTTAAACTGTGACAACAACAAAAAGAAAGGGGGGAGAGGATGGAGATTTACAGTAGCAAAGGATGATGGAGTGCAAAAGTACTCACAAAATAGTGCGCTACAATGAACAGGGTAGGAACCCTTTTCATTACCTAAAGGTAACCAGCATTGAAAAAACCACCACAGAAGCACATGAGATAAAAAAGATAGCAACAGTGGAAAGATGTATGGAATACAACCAAATAAAAACAAAAGATAAAAAAACGAAAGAGAAGGATCAAACAAGACACAAAACTAACATAAAGCAATTTATAAAATGGCAATAGGGAACTCACAAATGTCAATAATTACACTAAATGTAAACGGATTAAACTCACCAATAAAAAGACACAGAGTAGCAGAATGGATTAAAAAAGAAAATCCAACTGTATGCTGCCTACAGGAAACTCATCTAAGTAACAAGGATAAAAACAAATTCAAAGTGAAAGGCTGGAAAACAATACTCCAAGCAAATAACATCCAAAAAAAAGCAGGCGTAGCAATACTCATATCTGATAATGCTGACTACAAGACAGAAAAAGTACTCAGAGACAAAAATGGCCATTTCATAATGGCTAAGGGGACACTGAATCAAGAAGACATAACAATTCTTAATATATATGCACCAAACCAAGGAGCACCAAAATATATAAGACAGCTACTTATTGACCTTAAAACAAAAACTGACAAAAATACCATCATACTTGGAGACCTCAATACACCGCTGACGGCTCTAGATCGGTCATCCAAACAGAGAATCAACAAAGACATAGTGGCCTTAAACAAAACACTAGAGCACCTGGATATGATAGACATCTACAGGACATTTCATCCCAAAGTGACTGAGTATACATTTTTCTCCAGTGTACATGGATCATTCTCAAGAATTGACCATATGTTGGGCCACAAAAACAACATCAGCAAATTCAGAAAAATCGAAGTTGTACCAAACATATTTTCTGATCATAAAGCCTTGAAACTAGAATTCAACTGCAAAAAGGAGGGAAAAAAATCCCACAAAAATGTGGAAACTAAACAACATACTTTTAAAAAATGAATGGGTCAAAGAAGAAATAAGTGCAGAGATCAAAAGATATATACAGACTAATGAAAATGACAATACGACATATCAGAATCTATGGGATGCAGCAAAAGCAGTAATAAGAGGGAAGTTCATATCACTTCAGGCATATATGAACAAACAAGAGAGAGCCCAAGTGAACCACTTAACTTCACACCTTAAGGAACTAGAAAAAGAAGAACAAAGACAACCCAAAACCAGCCGAAGAAAGGAGATAATAAAAATCAGAGCAGAAATAAATAAAATAGAGAACAGTAAAACTATAGAAAAAATTAATAGAAGAAAGAGCTGGTTCTTTGAAAAGATCAATAAAATTGACAAACCCTTGGCAAGACTTACCAAGGAAAAAAGAGAAAGAACTCATATAAACAAAATCCAAAATGAAAGAGGAGAAATCACCATGGACACCGTAGATATACAAAGAATTATTGTAGAATACTATGAAAAACTTTATGCCACTAAATTCAACAATCTAGAAGAAATGAATAAATTCCTAGAACAATACAACCTTCCTAGACTGAGTCAAGAAGAAGCAGAAAGCCTAAACAGACCTATCAGTAGAGAAGAAATAGAAAAAACCATTAAAAACCTCCCCAAAAATAAAAGTCCAGGCCCTGACGGCTATACAAGCGAATTTTATCAAACATTCAAAGAAGACTTGGTTCCTATTCTACTCAAAGTCTTCCAAAAAATTGAAGAAGAAGCAATACTTCCAAACACATTTTATGAGGCCAACATAACCCTCATACCAAAACCAGGCAAGGAGGGCACAAAAAAAGAAAACTACAGACCAATATCTCTAATGAATACAGATGCTAAAATACTAAACAAAATACTAGCAAATCGAATACAACAACATATTAAAAAAATAATACATCATGATCAAGTGGGATTCATCCCAGAATCTCAAGGATGGTTCAACATACGTAAAACGGTTAACGTAATACACCATATCAACAAAACAAAGAAAAAAAACCACATGATCTTATCAATAGACGCAGAAAAGGCTTTCGATAAAATACAACACAATTTTATGTTTAAGACTCTCAACAAAATGGGTATAGAAGGAAAATATCTCAACATGATAAAGGCCATATATGATAAACCATCAGCTAACATCATATTAAATGGCACAAAACTGAAGGCTTTCCCCCTTAAATCAGGAACAAGACAGGGTTGTCCACTCTCTCCACTGTTATTTAATGTGGTACTAGAGGTTCTAGCCATAGCAATCAGACAAGACAAAGAAATAAAAGGCATCCATATCGGAAAAGAAGAAGTAAAGGTATCACTTTTTGCAGATGATATGATCCTATACATCGAAAACCCCAAAGAATCCACAAAAAGACTACTAGAAACAATAAGCCAATACAGTAAGGTCGCAGGATACAAAATTAACATACAGAAGTCAATAGCCTTTCTATATGCCAACAATGAAACAATTGAGAATGAACTCAAAAGAATAATCCCCTTCACAATTGCAACAAAAAAAATAAAATACTTAGGAATAAACATAACAAAGAATGAAAAGGACTTATATAATGAAAACTATAAACCATTGGTAAGAGAAATTGAGAAAGATATAATGAGATGGAAGAATATTCCTTGTTCTTGGTTAGGAAGAATAAATATAATCAAGATGGCTATATTACCCAAAGCAATATACAAATTTAATGCAATTCCCATCAAAATTCTAATGACATTTTTTAAAGAAATAGAGCAAAAAATCATCAGATTTATATGGAAGTATAAAAATCCCCGAATAGCCAAAGCAATCCTAAAGAAAAAGAATGAAGCTGGGGGCATTACAATACCTGACTTCAAACTATATTATAGGGCCACGACAATCAAAACAGCATGGTATTGGCAGAAAAATAGACACTCAGACCAATGGAACAGAATAGAAAGTCCAGAAATAAAACCACATATATATAGTCAAATAATTTTTGATAAAGGGGCCAAGAACATACAATGGAGAAAAGAAAGCCTCTTCAATAAATGGTGCTGGGAAAACTGGAAAGCCACATGCAAAAGAATGAAACTGGACTACAGTTTGTCCCCCTGTACTAAAATTAACTCAAAATGGATCAAAAATCTAAACATAAGACCTGAAACAATAAAGTACATAGAAGAAGACATAGGTGGGACATAAAAGTGAAACTAAGAGACATTGATAAGAGTTTGGTGGTTATGGGGGGAGGGGGGAAAGGGAGAGGGAAAGGGGGAGGGGGAGGGGCACAAAGAAAACTAGATAGAAGGTGACAGAGGACAATCTGACTTTGGGTGATGGGTATGCAACATAATTGAAAGACAAGATAACCTGGACTTGTTGATCTTTGAATATTTGTAACCTGATTTATTGATGTCGCCCCATTAAAAAAATAAAATTATAAAAAAAAAAAAAAAGGTGAAGGGATTAAGTACGAATTGAAGTTACAAAATAGTCACAGGGTGTGTCAAGTACAACATAGGGAATGCCATTAATATTATGATTTTGTAGGGTGCCAGGTGGTACTGGAACTATCAGGAGGACACTTTGTAATGTATATGACTGTCTAACCACTCTGCTGTACACCTGAAACCAGTAATTCCAGTACTCTAAGCCGTATCTTGTGCTGCTAATCTGTGGCCCTTGCTATTCCCTGGTGGGTTCTACTGAAAAAATATAGACAGCAAGATGTGGATTGAAGATTAAAAACAGAAAGAAAAGCTTACATTGACTGCACAGTTTTACCTATTTCCTGGTTTTAACAACAAAGTTGCTATTCTCATAGATGAGAAAACATAGGCTCAAAGAAGTGAATTTACATCCTCAGTTAAAGTGCAACACTTTGAATATGTTCAATTCCAGGGTTCACAATCTTTCACCTTCAGTTGTTTCTAAAACATTTAATATAAAAGCTATTTAAAGGAAGCCTGATTTCCACACAATATTTACTTTAATGTGTATGAACATAAACTTTGAAATGAACTCCTTTTGCCTTCCATTCTCAAAAACTATTAAATAGAAAATACAAAATAAATACAAACAACCACGAACAATGTTTAGCTTAATAACAATCATGCCAATGCAGGGTGAAATAAAATTGTTCAGAGAGACTATGGTTTGTGTGCTGAGCCGGCTCCTGTGCCTTAGCATCTGTGTGAACCATGTAGGGACTCATCCATCCTCCTCCCTGTTCCACGCACACCACTCTAGAACCGCACAGCAGGGTGAGTGCCATTTGGTCTTCCTCTACTGTGGAGATGCCACATGTACATAGTAACACCTTGTATTTCATGGCACATTGCATTAAAATACACTTACCGGTTCTTCATGCTAAAAAGATTATTACTCAAGTATAAATGCTAGCACTGAAATCATGCAGGGTTAAGATGCAAGTTGTTGAGATGAGCCCCAAATATGTAGGTATCATTTTTAATTTTGCCAAAACAAAAAAAAATGTAGAGTATTGAGACATTACAGAGTCCTGAGAATTCTTAATTCCTCAAAGCAATTTGAAAAGGACTGCACTACAGCATGTCGAGTCTTCACTTGATAACTTGCATAGACATTCTCTGACAAAGGTAAGGTTCCTTCCACAGTAGCATTCTTACGAGTATTTGTCATCTATGTTCTACTATACTTTAACTTTCTACACCTCCTTGAAAGGTGATAGCTTCAGGACTTTCATTTTGAATCTAAGGAAAAAGCTCGAATAGTTCTACCATTTGGGATCTAATTTTAATCTCTGAAGTCCTGTAAGAATGTCAAATAAAACCTACTTCTTGCAGATGTTTTGCAGGAGGTTCATTATGCTACCTGTAACCATACCACAAGTGCTTTCTTTTTTCTTCTTTTTCCAGTAGAGAGGAGGGGAGGTAGAGTCCCACATGTGCCCCAACTAGGATCCACCTAGTGACCCCTGTCTAGGGCCAGTGCTCTGCCCATCTGGGGCCATGCTCACAACAGCTATTTTCAGCGCCTGAAGTGGAGGCTCCACAGAGCCATCCTCGGCACCTGGGGCCCATGAGCTCGAACCAATTGAGCCATGGCTGCAGGAGGAAGAGAGAGAGAGAGAGGGGAGGAGTGAAGAAGCAGATGGTCGCTTATCTTGTGTGCCCTTACTGGAATTGAACCCAGGATATCTACATGCTGGGCTGACACTCTACCACTGAGCCAGCTGGCCAGGGCCAAGTGCTTTATTTGTAAAACAAAAACATAGCAAAAGGCATGAAGACTGATTATTCCTATGTAAGAATAAGAGAATGAACCCTTTCTGGAAGCAAAAGGCAATGCCATTCCAGAGAGAGGGAAGAACACAGCATGAAAATGTGAAAACATGCTGAATGTTGGGTAACTGAAAATATTTTATATGCCTGGGATAGAGTGGGTAAATGGAATCCAGAAATGAAGTTGGAGGGTGTGGAGGAAAGGGAACCTTTGTGTACTGTGGGGTTTTATATTGGTGTGGTCACTATGGAAAACAGTTTGGAGGTCCCTCAAAAATTAAAAACAGAACTACCGTATGATCCAGCAATTCTCCTAAGTATCTGAAGAAAATGAAAACACCAACTCAAAATGACATATGCACCCCCATGTTCAATGTAGCATTATTTACAATAGCTAAGATGTGGAAGCAACCTGTTTCCATCAATAGACAACTGGATAAAGAAGGTGTAGTGTATACATCAATGGAATATTTTTCAGCCGTTAAAAGAAAATCTTGCTATTTGTGACAACATGGGTGGATATTGAAACCATTGTGTTAAGTGAGAAAAACAAATACTGCCCAGTTACAAAGTAAGTCACAAGGATATAATGTACAGTATGGTGACTATAATTAATACCGTATTACATATTTGCAAATTTATGAGAGATATCACTAAAAAATGTGACAGAAAGTGTTAACAATGTGGATATGGACCCATCACCCAACCTTTAAAATTTAGCACAATTCTAAGATGAGCAATCACTGGAAACAGTGTCCTGAGTGGGGAGAAAAATACTGCAAAAGCAGGTGGAAGATGTTCCAGACTTTAGGCTGGAAAAAGAGCCTCACCTAAAACTATGTAGGCCTTCTGATTTGCTTTCTGTTCAAAGAAAGAAAAAGAAAGATAAAAAGCACTATCTATAACTAAATTAGAAGTCTGACCTATTCAAACTCGAATTCATGGTGTGAAAATTGTTGACTCAGTAGCGTCCACTCCAGACACACTGAAAATCGACCACACCCTTTGGTGCCTCTTGCTTTCTGTACACTGCAGACACAGACAGAACCAAGGGGGATACAGGTGGCCTCAGTGCTGTGCTTTACCCTTAGAGTGAGTCTAGGTTACAGCGTCAGAATCAACATGTCACTCCGAGGCGCCTGTCATTCTTACCTGTGCCTCAGGTATATTTGTTTTCTCAATACCTGTTACATGACAGGTATCGAATATTTGTTCAATGAAAATTTTCACATCATTTATAAATTCAATTGCAAACATAATTCTGCCTTTGGTAAGATCTTTTCAAAGCTGAAAATATGTAAGAGTACATGTTATTACTGAGGTTTTTCTCTGCCCTTGTAACTGTCTCTGTCTTTTGTCTATTTCCACAGCTCACACTGCTTCCAGCATCTTTCTAAAATAGAGGTCTGTTCATGTCATTCTTTTAAAACCATTTATTCCCGATTGCCTATAAGTTAAGTAAACACAGTTATATTTAACTGTAGTCCAGCCGTCCAGGGCATCTCCACCGCCTCATTCCTCCGCCTTCACACTTTGCTGCAGCCACCGCATAACATGCGTGTTCATCCACACCTCACCCGCAGCTCTTCTTCCTGATGAACTCTCACTCTTTGAAGCCCAACTTACGCATGAATTCCCCTGTGTCATGCCTTTCTTCCTGTCCTTCGGCTTCTGACCATTCTTCTCTTATAGCCCTGATTCTGAAGTGCATTTATTTGGTTTTATTTCTATATCCCAAATTGGACCATCAGCTACATCAGTCAAGAACAATATTTTCAGCCCTGGCCGACTGGCTCAGTGGTAGAGTGTCGGCCTGGCATGTGGAAGTCCCGGGTTCAATTCCTGACCAGGGCACATAGGAGAAGCACCCATCTGCTTCTCCACCCTCCCCCCCCCCACCTCTTTTCTCTCTCTCTTTCTTCCTTTCTCTCTCTCTCTCTCTCTCTCTCTCTCTCTCTCTCTTCCCCTCCCGCAGCCAAGGTTCCATTGGAGCAAAGTTGGCCTGGGCACTGAGGATGGTTCCATGGCCTCTGCCTCAGGTGCTAGAACGGCTCCGACTGAGCAACACCTCAGATGGGCAGAGCATCGCCCCCTAGTGGGCTTGCCGGGTGGATCCTGGTCGGGCGCATGCAGGAGTCTGTCTCTCTGCCTCCTATCTCGCACTTCAAAAAAATACAAATATAACCCCCAATATTTTCATCTGTGTTTTTCTAGCATCTTAATGACAATTAGTGAATTTTCTTTTGAATGGGTTTAGAATACAGAAGTAACTACAATTGCTTCGCACACTTCTCATCATTAGTCCAAACATTTCAATAATCAAAGCGGTCAAATACTATTATACTTTTAAAGTGTAGAACTGGTGGCCCCAAGAATTTGGCATTTACGAGGTCCATCTTTGGCAAAGATAGGACACTGCAGCTAACTTTGGTAGTTTCAAGCAAAATGAATTCAAAATGTCACCTTTACACCATGATTTCACTTTGTCCTTGCTCAGACCCCATCTTCCTGCTTGTGTGAAAGGGAGGAAAATCTACAAACAAATGAACAAACAAAACCCACAATATTTTGGAAATATGGCTCAGTAATCTCAGAATGCTCCTAAGAAAAAAGAATGACAATTTTCTCCAGGGTAGTTTAGTTAATGTAGCCTAGGGTTATTTAGTGTGTTGTCCTATCCTTACATAACTTATCTGTAGGCCATGTTGACTCTTGTTCTCTAGATCTGTCACTTCAATGAGCTTCCCTGATCCATGAACACTGCTAGTAATGTTTGCGTGCTCTGAATTTTCTCACTCCGGGAAGCCAGGTCAAGATGAACTTGAAATAACATAGGTGAATATGTTTTATGGCATGCCTCAATGTTAGGGAGCAGAAACATTTACAGCATGTGTGAAAACATTTGGCACAGCTATAAAAGGCTGCTGATTTAGGCTTTTAAGTGTCAGGATAAGTGTTCAGGAAGGTACAGGAAGTGGGGCAGATCCTAGAAAAACTGACCCTCCGAACAGGATGATTCTTGAGTGGCACCAGGGTGGAACGGTCCTTATCCTGTCACCTGGAGATGCCAATTTGGCAGTTACAGACACTGAGGAAAACTCGGGCAGGAGGGAACACCTGGAGTTGCAAGGGTAATATTGAAGTGTGATGTCCTAAAGTCCTGGGTAGCGTTTTATAAAAATCATCACTGGGTTTAACAAAAAGGCAAGATTCATCATTTATGAGAGCGTCTCCAGCTGTTTGCGTTCCTTTCACTCTAACAGACACACACACTCCTCCATGACAAATGAGGAACAGTCCGTCGAACCACTCTGAGCAGCTCGTATCAGTCCTTCTCAACCATGCAGGCTTCTCCTCCCAAATCTTGTTCCCTGTATGATATATAACCACTTTCTCCAAATCCTAGGTATCTTTGACTCAGCCCTCTTGTTTTGTGTTCATTTATATATTTTAGTTATAGCTTGTTAAGGATAAAATAATAAAGAAACATGCACAAATCATAAGAGTACAGCTTAGAGTCAGCACACCTACCCGAGTGGCTGGGAACTGCATTGGCCCCAGAATACCTGTATAGGACGGTTAGGAGTGTAGAGTGGAAAGGGATAGTCTTGGGGACATAACTTCAAGTTGCATTTACACACCTTCATCCCCAGGAGAGTAGAACTTGAATAGTAAATAAGAGAGAAACTCAGTCCTAGGAACTGAGCCAAGGAGGGTGGGAATAAGAACTGTAGCACAAATGCCATCTGTTGACAGTGGGTGAATTTGATCATGGTGTGTTATGGTGGGAGTATGGAGAAACAATAATGCATTATAACCATTCAAAACTAGAAACTACTGCCTGACCAGGTGGTGGTGCAGTAGATAGAGCATCAGCCTGGGACACTGAGGACCCAGGTTCAAAACCCTGAGGTCATTGGTTTGAGTGCAGGCTCTTCTGGCTTGAGCGTGGGGTCACCAGCTTCAGTGTGGGGTCACCGGCTTGAGCATGGCATCATAGGTTTGACCCCATGGTAGCTGGCTTGAGCCCATAGGTCGCTGGCTTGAAGCCCAAGGTTTCTGGCTTGAGTAAGGGTTCACTGGCTCGGCTGGAGCCCCCTGGTCAAGTCATGTATGAAAAAGCACTCGGTTAACAACTAAGGTGCTGCAAGAAAGAATTGATGCTTCTCATCTCTCTCCCTTCCTGCCTGACTGCCCCTTTATGTCTCTCTCTCTCTTTTTCTCTCTCTCTCTCTCTCTCTCACTCTCAGACAAAAAACTACAAACTACTTGGCCTGTCAATTTCAGATACCATCATTTAATTTGGCAACAATAATGTAAAATTGTGGGTGCTGTTCCAATTTTATAGCAGAGAAGCTGCAGGACAAACGAAATAACTTGCTCAGAATGATCACTACTACAAGGCAGAATAGAGAAACATTTTTTAATTTAAATTTCATCATCAAGACTAAAATATTTATGGGAATGTGAAAAGGTAGACATTCATAGGAGACATGGCAATTATTAAAAGTTAAATTGTTCCTTTTTATTATGAAAGCAATTTAATTTAGTATATCATCAAGGGATAGTATTATGGTCAATGTTCTTGAAGCTTGTTATAATACATTAAAATTTTTGAAGTTGTGCACAGAGCATGAAAATGCTATTTTTTAATTTATTATGATATATAGGTGTTAAAACCATTTTTGCTATAAAGCAATTTATTCTCAAAAATGGCTAAAATCCTTAACATTTAAGGAGTCATTTCACTTAGGAAAAAAAAATAATACAGAAAAATTAAGAGATCTTTAATCTTTCTAGCAGGCATGTCAAACCCTTGCATTTATTAAAAAAATAGATCAAATGAGCCCATTTGTGAAACAAAACACTTAAAGTTCTCATTATATCAAAGAGTGTTGAAATTATTTAATGTGTGAAAAGAAGTGAAACTAAAGAATAATTCAAAACCAACTGACTAAGTAAAAATGTTCTAATAAGAAAAACTATTGAATGTTCCCTACTGTTTTTTTTTTAAGTTTCTTAAATGACATGACTAATTTATTAATATTTTTTGTGAGGTTCACAAGAATTTATTTCTAAATTCTTCAAACTTCAATTTTGGGGGTTCAAATTCCAACTAAGATGGAGTAAACACATTCTACCCTCTCTCTCCCATTTATTAAAACTAAAAACCCTGGACAAAATACAAAGGTACTAACTGAGAACTCTGAAAAATAAGGAATAGCAGGCAGATTTGGGAGGAAAAGAAAAACTTGGAAGCGTGACCAGTACAGCCTTGCAGTTCCTGTTTCGTTTTGTTTCCATGACTCCACTGTAGGCTTTAGGTTATCCTAAATCTGCTGTTAGGGGCAGAAAAATCGCAAGATCCTTTTCTGCCCAGAGGATGAGAAAGAGCGGGAGAGCCAGTTTGTACACTAGATGTAGAGGAAATTCCAGTTTTAATGAAAGTCACAGCCCCATGTGAGCCCCAGTCAGGAAGCTGCACTTGCATAGCGAGGAGAGCAGCCGTGCCCCTCCCCCGTCATGTCGGTCAGGTCGCTGGAGCGTGGTCCTGAGACGCCAGGTTCCATCCCTGGTCAGGGCACATACAAGACCCAACCAATGAATGAATGCATAACTAAGTGGAACAATTAACTGATGTTTCTCTCTTTCTAAAGTCAATAAATAAAACAATTTTTAAATTAAATTAAAAAAAAAAGATAGTAGCAGTGGCCACTCAGAATTTAACAATGTGAGATAAAATCCTTTTTTTCTGACTGAAAGAAAAGAAGTCATTGGATCCAAAGAGTATGGGACATTTCAGGTTATTATTTTTTTCCTCCTCTCATCACCTGTCTGCTTAGGCAGACCCAGTTACAGGAAGTGTATGACAGCACAGAACAGGAAAAGTTCAGCATAATGGCCAGAGGGTCAGCAAAAAAAGATCTCGTGAAGACAGAGTGTGGGGGAAATTGCAGAGAGGAAGGATCTGTGGTAGATTCCTCGATCTGTGCACAAGGTCCCAGGCTTACCCTCTGGATGGCACAGGCAGGAGACTGACGTGAGGTGTGCTGTCACACGCGAGTTTTAATCACTGATGACTCCCCAGACTAGTTCAAGTAGCACGGCATAAACTTGGAAAACTAAACTGACCTCTAAGCTGCAGCCCACGAAAGGTTAAGAATTGCTTTTGAACTTCATAAGGTAGGTTGCTGAAACAAAAATGTCAACATCTCTGAAGAATGTAACAATCTCACAACATAATATTCAAAAAGTTCTGGATACAACTGAAAGGTACTTGACATATCAAGTACCAGTAAAATCTCAATAAAGCTCACAAGTGCAAGAAAATTCACAGATGCTAAACCTAAGATGACCCAGAGGATGGAACTATCGAACAGTTTAAAGCAGAAATTATAACCATACTCCATGAAGGACAAATATTCATAAAATGAATAGGAAGGTATGTTCTTAGCTAAGAAGCAGAAGCTATAAAAAAGAAAAAAAAATAGAAATTTTAGAACTGGAAAATATAATACTGAGATTCTTGAAAAATCACTTAAATAGCTCACTTGCAAAATGAATATGACATGGGAAAGAATCAATTAACTTGAAGATAGACCAATAAAAGTTTTCCAATCTAAAACTAGAAAAAAATTGTTAAAATGAACAAAGCTTCAAAGACCCCACCAGACAATATTAAAAAAATGTATACTTTTAATTTAACTTTTAATTGATGACTCCAGAAATTATATGTGCTATAACAATGATATCCTCACTGGCTGACCCAGAAGGTGTGTGTATTTTCCATTACCTTAAAAGACTTGTGCATTTTGTTATTTTGTCAGCATTCTAATTTTTGCTGTCCCTCCCTTCTTAACCTTTCTCTTAGAAATAAAGGTTTTATTTGTTCCTTTTCGTTTCCCGTGGGCTTAAAAATAGCAACACACTTGTTAAAACTGGTCCTAAGAAAAAAGTCAATAGGCCTTGAGCCTGAGAGATTTCCAGTGACAAAATGAAAGACATAAACTTTTGACATCTCAAAAAAAAATGCATATTCATGTCAGTGGAATCCCAGAAAGAAACAGAAAAATCAATGCAAAAAATGTTAAGAAACAATAGCTTCAAATTTCCAAAATTTGGAGTAAGACAATTCAACAGATACAAGAAATGTGGTGAAATTTAACCAGGATAAATACAAAGAAAACTACATTCCACTACATCGTGATCAAACTACTAAAAACTAAAAATAAAGAAATAAATCTTGAAATCAGCCAGAGGAAAGCCACATATCACATATAGGGGAATGCCCATTTGAATACCTCAGATTTTTCATCAGAAACCATGAGGGGTATAAAATAGTGAAAAATATTTTTGAAGTGCTAAGAAAAAAAAAATAGTCTACCCAGAAGCCCCTATCCCGAGAAAACAGCCTTCAGAAATGAAGGCGAGTTAGGACACTCTCAGACGAAATACAACAGAGAACTGGCCTCCATGGACCAGCTCTGAAGCAGGATGTTGTGCAGGCGGAAGGATGGCCGGGGCAACTTCAGACCGAGGGAAGGAACACGAAGCAGTAAATAAGTAAACATATAAAATATACTTTTTTCTCTTTTAGTTCTTTAAAATATATATTGACTGTGGAAAACAAAAATCATAACATAGTCTGAGGGGGTTTTCAGTGAGTCTTTCTGATCTTAATTTTACACATCTTCTCCAGAGCACCAGACCCACCCACCTTGTCAGCCCCCAGGCCTTTCTTAGCCGGAACCAGAACTACGAAAGAGCTATATTGGTAAATGAAGTATGTGTAGTGGGGATACTGGTATATTTGATAGGAAGAATGAAAATAAGAGCTTTTAATTTCATTTAAAACCTTGGTATATATTTTAAAAACCTAAGAATTGAATGTGTCTGTCCACTATTGAATAGAACTTATAAATATGAAGAGGCTAGAAACTTTCACTGCTCCTTTTTGCCCAGTCTTTCTTCTTTAGCACATTACTTTCTTGTTCCTGTCCGACCCCTGGTCTGCCTCCCCCACCTCCACCTCTTCCCTCTCCCTGCCACGTGTAATGTATAGGACAACCACAGAATGAAGCACGGGCGTAAAGAGACTTATGTAGCCGTAACGATTTTACAGTCCAGTTAAAGGGGTAAAATACTAACTTTAAGTAGACTGAAAAATTAGGCAAATGCATTTTGATCTGTACAGCAATTACTAATAAACCAAAACAAAGACATAGTCCAAAAGTCACACAGATAAATTAAAATGAAATTCTAAAACATATTCAAATAAGTCACAACCAATTTGGCAAGAAGCAGAAAAATGAAGAACAGAAGGATGAAGAGAAAACAAATAAAATGTTAGGCCAAAATTTAATATACCAATAATTACATGAAATAAAAATGGTGTAAACCACCAGTTAAAAGACAGAAATTTTTAGATTGGATTAATAAGATAACTCAACTGTATGCTAGAATGGTTGTGTCCTAGTAACAGGTAAATAGCCAAACATTTTATGGAATGATGGGTAAAAAGTCTGGGTTAAATAGATATTTGGAGGCTTACAGTGACACGATCTGTGAAAGGGGGTGTATGGAGGCTAGGTGGTACTAAATGAAAATTGGTTCACAGGGGTACACTGGGTAGGAACCCACCTAGTGGTCATTTTCCTGGTCCCAAATGTAGTCCCAGCAAACACTCTTGACAATGGTACAGTGCCTACATGAGGACCTTGGACGGTAGGGTAACAACTATTCTAGTGTGAAAACCTAAGTGGAAGCTTCTGATACTGCAAAACTCCCTTCCAAATACAACAAATAAAAAAGAATCCCATATCCCATATCCCACTTGCAACAATCTACAGAACCCGGGGTTGGTGGCCCCAGCCCTTTTCCCACTTATTTCACCATTCTGGCGTCTGCAAAAACCAGATGGATCCGACGATAGAGCACTCTACTATGGAAACTCACAACCGAGGAGTAGTTCTAATTTACAGCCACCATCCCAGGTGGAAGCTCTTTGCTTGAGCAAATTAAAACAGCGCTGGGTACATGGATACAGCCATTGATTTATGAGACGTAGTCTTTCCGTCACTATCAGAACAGGGTATCAGAAATAATTTGAATGCAGATAACAGGCAACAGTATATAGTTAGAGCAGTGATTTTCAACCTTTATCATCTCATGACACACATAAACTAATTACTAAAATTCTGCAGCACACCAAAATATATTTTTTGCCAATCTGACAAAAATAACTGGTGTAATTTTTATTCATTCACACAGGATGACTATTGTTGCACTTTGTCATTTTTTTATTTGACATTCTAAAGGAAACGGGTCAGTGCCCCTGACTAAATAGGTATTGCACGTTTTAGAAATTCTTGCAGCACACCCGTTGAAAATCGCTGATTTAGAGTGTAGCTCCAAGATTCTGTTAGTTTTTCCTTCTGCTATCAAAATATATGAAGAAGCCTGGAAAATCTAAATATCTTATAAATACCATGTTGATCCACTGAATCAATGACATCATGCTAACTAGGCAGGATGGGCAGGAAGTGGTTAGCCTGCAGAGACCTTGTTAAGATGCGTGCTCCGGAAGATGGGAGATAAACCCTATGACAACTCAGGGATATGCCACATGAGAAAAATTTCACTGGTCTAGTGGTCACGGGCATTCCAGGACATCCTATACAAAATAAAAGATAAATTGTTGCATCTCCCAGGACAAAGAAGCGCAATGACTGGTAGACCTCTTAAAATTCTTAACACAGTACATTGAATAACTGGGAATACTGCTGACCTGTATACCACATGACACAAAAGCTTTGAGATGGCGCCATGACAGGAAGTGGCAAGGCCAGGGTGTGCTGGAAGCAGCTTTGCCACTTGGAACAGATGAGGGGGAAAGACCTGTGGTATGACCAGCTGCAGGAAAAGATACCATGTGAACTTATGGGATATTTACAACACAGACGCAGGGGCAAGGCCATCTACAGTAGAGACTTCCTATCCTCTGAACAACTCCTAGTGTGAAACTGAGTCCTTGTAGAGATGGGATACCTAACCATGGGTACAAAGTGATCATACAGCCCGGGTGGATGTAGCAACAATCCCATTTTTTTTTTTTTTTTTTTTGTATTTTTCTGAAGTTGGAAATGGGGAGGCAATCAGACAGACTCTCGCATGCGCCCGACCGGGATCCACCCAGCACGCCCACCAGGGGGCGATGCTCTGCCCATCTGGGGCATTGCTCTGTTGCAACCAGAGCCATTCTAGCGCCTGAGGCAGAGGCCACAGAGCCATCCTCAGCGCCTGGGCCAACTTTGCTCCAATGGAGCCTTGGCTGCGGGAAAGGAAGAAAGAGACAGAGAGGAAGGAGAGGGGGAGGGGTGGAGAAGCAGATGGGCACTTCTCCTGTGTGCCTTGGCTGGGAATCGAACCCGGGACTCCTGCACACCAGGCCGATGCTCTACCACTGAGCCAACCAGCCAGGGCCAACAATCCCATTTTTAAGATAAAAATGCT
Organism: Saccopteryx leptura; assembly: GCF_036850995.1. NCBI lineage: Eukaryota > Metazoa > Chordata > Mammalia > Chiroptera > Emballonuridae > Saccopteryx > Saccopteryx leptura. The sequence goes on along the minus strand of NC_089504.1, from coordinate 29,427,982 downwards.
ACATCAAGAATCAAGCATTGCCCGACCAGGTGGTGGTGCAGTGGACAGAGCATCGACCTGGGATGCTGAGGACCCAGGTTAAAAACACCGAGGTCGCCGGCTTGAGCACAGGCTCACCAGTTTGAGCGCAGAATCACTGGCTTGATTGAACGTGGGATCATAAACATGACCTCATGGTCACTGGCTTGAAGCCCAAAGGTTGCTGGCTTGAAGCCCAACATCACTGGTTTGAGAAAGAGGTCACTGGCTCAGCTGGAGCCCCCCCTGGTCAAGGCACATATGAGAAAGCAATCAATGAACAACTAAAGTGTCGCAACTATGAGTTGCGATACTTCTCATCTCTCTCCGTTCCTGGGTCTTTCTCTCTCTCTCTCTCTCTCTCTCTCTCTCTCTCTCTTTCTCTCTCTCTCTCTCTCTCTCTCTCTCTCTTGCGCGCGCGCGCTTATTATAATGCCGATGGCCAAAGCCAGGCAGGTTCACATTGGATTAGGTCAGACAATGGAGGAACTGTGGAGCTGGACAGTGTGTGTGTGGGGGGGCATTCCCATTTAATAGATTCTCCCAACGACAGAGGAGCAAACAAGCAAGGAAAACCCACTCTCATGTCAGCAGGCAAACGAACAGCAAACCGGCACCTCACAGTGGCGGACAAGTAATCTGCAATTCACCCTGAGTCAAAGCGCCCGTAGCCTTACATAGGCTATATACACTTGTGTCTCTGCCACGTGCGTGCTCATGCACTAAGCATGCAAAGGTAAGTGAGCAAGCCTAACACAGCTCTTTTCTCCACACTTATATAAACAAAATAAAGCACAAGTCCCTTCTCAGCTAGCCCAAGACCCCCAAGGAACCCACCACTGTCACATTGTGCCTCTCCCTCCTGCCCTTGGCCATATGATCACCATCAGGAGACCATGTCAAAGTGAATGCCTCACATCAAACTTCCCTTGACCCAGTGGTCGGTCAGAATCCCAGGGGCCCAGCAAGGCTCAGGGACTCCAGGCTGACCCTGACCCTGACCCTGACCCTGACCCTGAGCAACCGAGATCTGGTCAGGGAGAAAACTGCACAGGATCGAGCTCCCAAAGCCCCAGGATGCCCGCCAGGCTCAGGGATGCCAGGCTGACCCTGACCCTGACTCTGACCAACCGAGATCTGGTCAGGGAGAAAACTGCACACGAGCGAGCGCCCAAAGCCCCAGGATGCCCGCCAGGCTCAGGGACGCCAGGCTTACCTCTGGCTAGGTCAGAGTCCGCAGCAACACAAAGGCACAATGACGTTATCCGCGGGGTCAATTTTCACTCCCAGCAGCAGTAAGGTGTCTTGAACTTGTCCCAGGAGACCACTGCTGCCTGCTCCGCCAGCCTCCCTGAAGGGTGGTTTCGGTGCACGGCTCTCTCTTTTGCCTCAGACCAACTGCCAGCCCCTGTGACAGTGGAGCTGGCCCCTCCATCGGGTAATGTCCTCCTCCTTTGAACAGCATGAGTGACACCTGAAGGCCAGGGCCTGGTGGGGGGTGGGGCTTCCCAGGAAGGCAAACAGGAGCCCACAGGATATGCTCTGTGGCTTAGGGTGTGGCGGGGAGTAAGTGTCCATCCTGATGGAGGGCAGAGAAAGGATGGGCTCAGGGAATGGCTGAATCAGGCCCGAGGTGCTGCGGGGGAATCACTCTTCCCAGGGGCAGCTGGATTTGCAGGGTCTTGGGAGATCCAGGGCGAGATGGGTCGGGCAGCACAGGAGTCCTGGGATGAGAAACACCTGGGTTCCAGAGATCCCCGCCTCAGTCGCAAACTTCTTAAAGAGTTTGACTCATGCCACCTGACACAATAGGCTTACGGTTCAAAGGGTTCTGTCTATGCACGTGCTGAATAGTATGTATGGTCTTTCACTTACATTGCCAATTGAGCGGATGCTGTGACCCAGGGGTACCTAGAATTAGAGAGTGCTGCCCCCTAGTGGAGGGAGGGAGGGAGGGGGGAGAAAGAGAGGGAGAAAATGAGACCAACTGCAGTAAATGCAGTTTCCTCCTCTATAAAGTCCATTCAAGAGGAGAAGAAGTCTGCTAGCATTCTGTAGAAGTTGCTCACAAATTGTATACAAAAAAGTAGCTTTGATTTGTACAAGGGGATGGATTTTAGAGACACTACATCACCCAGTGTGACCTGTGGTGGCGCAGTGGATAAAGCGTCCACCTGGAACACTGAGATCGCAGGTTTGAAACCCTGGGCTTGCTTGGTCAAGGCACGTATGGGAGTTGATGCTTCCTTCTCCTCCTCATCTCCCTTTTCTCTCTAAAATGAATAAATGAAATCTTTTAAAAAAAAAAAAAGACAATGTATCACCCAGATCGCCCTTCAGTGAAGCACTTACGGCCCCAATTGTTGAGCATGCTGCTGACGGGTCCCACCCCCTTCAGCCATCAGCTGTCAGGGTCTGCCTCCGCTGCAGTGAGTCACCTTGCCAAAAGTTGCATCTTTTGGTGAGTAGCTCACATCTAATGAATGACCAATGACAGTAAATAAAAGCCTGGCCATCATGCCTCAGCCAAACCAGGACAACTCTTACGGGGTATTTCTAGCTCAGAACAACTTTTGGAGCAGGCTGAAGCTGTCATTGGACTTGCCTCCAGACTTGGCTCCTCTCTGCTCAATCCAATCTTTTCTCCTTTCTACAGAGAGTGTCCCCAAGGAGACAAACTCCTTAATGAGCATTCAGCAAACTAACTCAGTCTTAGAATCTGCTTCTGAAGGAACCAACACTCAGTTTGAATTTTTCTGTTTTGTGTTTGTTAATTTCTGTCATTTTCTTTTAAAATTATTTTTGGATCATTATTTTCTAAAGAAGAGTTTAGGACTAAAAGAAACATTACTGGCCATCTACCTAGTTTTCTTCTTGTGTACAGTACTTTACCCCTGTAGTATTCACAGCTTCTTTTATTATTATTATTATTAAGTGAGAGGTGGGGATACAGAGACAGACTCCTGCATGCACCCCGGCTGGGATCCACCTGGCAAGCTCCTTACCAGGTGATGCTCTGCCCATCCGGGGTGCTGTTCCATTGCTCAGCAACCAAGCTATTTTAGTGCCTGAAGCAAGACCATGGAGCCATCCTCAGCGCCCTGAGCCAACCTTGCTTGTACCATTCGATCCATGACTTTTGGAGGGGATGAGAGAGAGAGAGAAAGAGAGGAGGAAGTGTGGAAGGGTGAAGAAGCAGATGGTTGCTTCTCTTGTGTGTCTTGACGGGGAATCAAACCCAGGACTTCCACACACTGGGCTGACGCTCTACCACTGAGCCAGCTGGCCAGGTTTGTATTCACAACTTCAACCTATGTTTGTACATTTTCAGTGGTATCCAGATTAGACAGTAATAAACAGCTCTGATGATTACAAAGTCTCTTCTTATGATGAGAGAAATCTGTCTCCCTGTGTCTTCTGCCCATTTGCCCTTGTTTTGTTTATTAATCCACATCCACTTCCACATGACAGTTTCAAATGAATGAAAGCATCTAGCCTGTCCTCTGCTGAAATTTTTTTCTTTCTTCCTTTCTTTCTTCCTTTCTTTCTTCCTTTCTTTCTTCCTTCCTTCCTTCCTTCCTTCCTTCCTTCCTTCCTTTCTTTCTTTCTTTCTTTCTTGCTTTCTTTCTTTCTTTCTTTCTTCTCTCTCTCTTTTCTTTTCTTTCTTTCTTCCCTTTTTCTTTCCTTTTTTGCAAGAGAGAGACAGACAGGAAGGGAGAGAGATGAGAAGCATCAGCTCATAGTTATGGCACTTTTAGTTATTCATTGATTGTTTCCCATATGTGTCTTGATGGGAAGGCTCCAGTCGAACCAGTGACACCTTACTCAGGCCGGTGACCTTGGACTCAAGCTAGCAACCATGGGGTCAGGTTTATAATCCCACACTCAAGCCAGCAACCTTGCACTCAAGCTGGTGAGTAAATACTCAAGCCAGAGACCTCTGGGCTTCAAACCTGGGTCCTCGGTGTCCCAGGTCAATGCTCTATCCACTGCACTACCACCTGGTCAGGCTGAATTTTCTTGAGGCTAAATAAATCCAGGTTTCTCAACCAATCCTCATATGTCTCAAGACCCCTCGCCATCGGAGTTCCACTTTTCTTGAAGCTTTTGTTCATCCTTTAGCATAGAGACAACTTAATTTTTAAATCTGCTCTGTCATTCCCCTTATCAAAAGCATCTTCTCCAGGGTGAGTATTAAAACAAACAACACAAATGTTGATTGACTGGAAAGATGTACTTCAAGATTTTTAATCCCTTTCAAGTACTACTAATATACTTGAAGAAATATCCAAACCTTTGAATTTAACCCTCCTCTTCATCAAATATAATGACATGCCCATAAATATTATGGTGGGAATTCTGGCCGCTCTTAGGACTAATATGATTTATTAATGGTATCATTACTCTGAACTGATTTGACAAATCAAAGGTAATTAAATGTTTTATTCTTTCAGTTAAAAGTGAGTGACTGATTTTTTTTTTTTTTTCTGCAGCTGGAAACGGGGAGGCAGTCAGACAGACTCCTGCATGCACCTGACCAGGATCCACCCAGTATGACCACTGGGGGCAATGCTCTGTTGCAACCAGAGCCATTCTAGCACCTGAGGCAGAGGCTATGGAGCCATCTTCAGCGCCCGGGCCAACTTTGCTCCAATGGAGCCTTGGCTGCGGGAGGGGAAGGGAGAGACAGAGAGGAGAGGGGGAGGGGTGAAGAAGCAGATGGGCGCTTCTCCTGTGTGCCCTGGCTGGGAATTGAACCCAGGACTCCTGCACACCAGGCTGACGACGCTCTACCACTGAGCCAACCGGCCAGGGCAAGTGACTGATTCTTATTCTGATTGGCATCACTAATGAACCAATGACAGTGTGCAGCCTGCATTATGCACTCTGACTCAAGGACAGCACGAGGGTGAACCAGCCACCAAACTGACTGACATTTTATGCAAATGACACAAACCAATACACTTCTTGTACATGGCTCATTGAAAATTATAATTGTGTGTTTAAAAATGTATACAGGTCATATTTTATATTGGCCCACAGCATGACAAGAAACAAGCATCCTTAAGTTACTAAGGACATAAGGCTGCTGGCTATGTTAACATGAATAATTATTTTCACACAAAATTTTTTTTAGAATAAAAATAAAGGTTTCTTCAATGAGAAATTCAAATTATTAAATTCCATTTTTAACTCTGAGTTCCATAGAGGTCTGCAATCCACTCCTTTCGATAACTTAAGTGGCAATTTGCTTTGGAAACGACAATGGTGTAAGGCTTATGTCATTAGGAAGAAAAACTCATTAAACTAATTCCCAGTTCCTAATTTACGTTAGGAAAGTACTTAATGTTGAAAAGATTAGTCAGGGAGACAATTGATGAGTTTAGTCTTCTCATGGTGCACTGAGGTTGTAAAAAAAAGTCAGCTGATTTATCATTTTTATATTGTGTGTACTTCCTATCTTAATGAACAAGTTGACATTTGGTTCACTTGATTTTTATTATTTTATAGTTCACTAAGAACATAAGCTTTCTTAGTTTCCATCTCTATGCGGAGATGTACGTTATAGAGGGTATGAGCACACGCTTTATGGTCACAGACATTTAAATCCCAACCCTGCTGCCCATTAGCTGCCTGATCTTGGTCCAGTTTTATTTTATCTTTATCGGCCAATCTGTAAAATGAGAATGACAGAAACAACCACTTAAAAAAATTGTAAGCGTTCAGTGAGATAGTACAGCTGTACACGGTAACTATTCTCAGGTGGTAGCTACTCTCATTGTATTTTGGATGGAGTGAGATTCAGGAGCTTTGATGTAATTAACATTCTCTCAATATAAGAGAAAAATCACTCTGACACAGATGCTCATTAATACTAGGAGACTAGGGGAAAAGGGGGGAAATTCAGGTCTTCTGACTCCAAGGGCCATTATTTTCCCACCTCTTAGTCCAGAATACAATAGAGAATCTTGCAGAAAGATTTTTGCAGTATTTTTCTTCTGGGCATCAGGGATAAAAGCTATAGGTAGACTACACTGTAAGTATTTGACATGAAGTAACTTCACAATGAGAAGGGAAGGAAAATAAGTACTGATTTCTTACTATGTGCCAAGCTCTATGGGATTTGTTTGGAAATCAGTATCACCATTCTCATCATCACCATAATGGTAGCAACAGCTGCCATTTATGAAGCACCTATTATATAGCAAGTACTTTATATATGCTATTGAATTGAGTCCCCACAATGACCTTACAGACATACATTATTTTGTCTAATTTATTGACAAAAAAAGCAAGGCCTAGAAAGTTGAAGGAAATTTTATTTATTTTTTGAGAGAGAGAGAGAGAGAGAGAGAGAGAGAGAGAAGAACAGATAGGAAGGGAGAGAGATGAGAAGCATCAACTCATAGTTGTGGCACTTTAGTTGTTCATTGATTGCTTTCTCATATGTGCCTTGACTGGGGTGCTACAGCAGAGCGAGTGACCCCTTACTCAAGCCAGTGACCTTGGGCTCAAGTCAGAAACCTTTAGGCTCAAGCCAGTGACCATGGGGTCATGTCTATGATCCCATACTCAAGCTGGTGATGCTGCACTCAAGCCAGTGACCTTTTGAACCTGGATCCTCAGAGTCCCAGCTTGGTGCTCTATCCACTGCACCACTACCTGGTCAGGCTAGAAAGTTGAAAGAACTTGCCCCAAATCATATTTCTAGTGTAGGCTGGAACTAGCACTGGAACCCACTTCTATCCAACAAAGACCAAAAAAAAAAAAAGAAAAAAAAACCCAAACAAAAAACAACCCAATAGTTATTCTGTTTCAACTAACTTTGGTTTGTGTAAAAACAACACAAGATCCTCTTGTATATGTTTTGTATTATCTCCCCAGCGGTTCTCAACATGTGGGTCGCGACCCCGGGTGGGGGTCGAATGACCAAAACACAGGGGTCGCCTAAAGCCATCGGAAAATACATATTTCCCATGGCTTTAGCCGCAGAGAAGCCACGCTACTGTCTGCAGCAGCGCTATTCAGCTTGAATGCACACCGTTATGGACGTGCGGTCCAAACTGAATGCCTGCGGTCATGCGTGGACGTGATAGCATCATCTGTCCAGGGCCTAAGGGGTGGAGGAAACCAAGGGAACGCTCCACAGTCCATAGCAGCGTGGCTGCTCATCCATAGCAGCGCATTACATGTGTCCAGCGCTTGCTGACATCATCAGTGGGCGGGTGCAGCAAGTGCCGGAGGACAGAAGCCTAGGAGGCGGAGAGGCAAGAGGTGGAGAGCCAAGAGAGCCTGCGAGACAGCCTGCTGGTGTAAAAAAGGTTAATAATGTAAAAACAGTACACACACCATACATACAATACTGTGTAAGTGTAAGGTGCTTTGTGTGTAATCATTACACAGTACACAAAACAGCTTACACTTACACAAAGCACCATACATTTACACAGTGTGAACTACATCGGTCTTATACTATAAGAGACCACTATAAGATGTAGTTCACACTGTTCCCCAATGTATAATTATCTCCCATATCTCCCACTATTTTCCCATATTTTGAATGAGGAAACTGCTGAAATCAGCGGTTTCCGGCATTGAATCCGCCTCCTATTGATTTCATTGGGAGTGCGGCGGATTTTGTGGAAGAGAGCTCCCGAGAATCTCGGGTTACCACACAATCCGCTGCAGCCTCCTTTTGATTTCAATAAGAAGCAGAGAAATGCAGTTCCGACACATTTCTTCCTCTCCTATTCAAGTCAATGGGAGGCCGCAGCAGATTCCGCTCAAATATGGAGCATGTTGCTTAAGTTTTTCTATGCTAGAACTTTTCCTAGAGCAGAAAAATTCCAAAGGTGGAATCCGCCACCCCCAATAGACTGAAAGAGGCCTCACACTGAGGAATCTGCTGTGCGGATTCTGCAGTGTTAAAGATCTGCCTCCTATACAAGTCTATTGGGGATGGCGGATTCCACCTTTGGAATTTTTCTGCTCTAGGAAAAGTTCTAGCATAGAAAAACTTAAGCAACATGCTCTATATTTGAGCGGAATCTGCTGCGGCCTCCCATTGACTTGAATAGGAGAGGAAGAAATGTGTCGGAACTGCATTTCTGCCGTACAGGGAATCTCTCTTCTGCGGAATCCACAGGTCTCCTATTGAAGTAAATGAGATGTGGATTCCACCGCAGAAACCGCTGCTTGATAGTGTGAAAGAGCCCTGAAAGATACCATGCTGTGCAGAAACTGCAGTGTATCCTATGACGTAGTTCACACTGTTCTATATAGAAAACTTGCCACTAATCTGGAAAAAACAGATCCATTAGTTAAGCAGCTATTTACGGAATGGTAGCCCCAATACACTAGGTAAGGAGGTCCATTAGTAATAAATATTTCTCAATATATAATTAAATATTGTTTTTGTGATTAATCACTATGTTTAAATTATGTTTGATTTGTAGCAATGAGAATACATAATGTATATCAGGTATTTACATTCCAAATCATAACTGTAGCAAAATTATAGTTATGAAGTAGTCACCAAAATTATTTTTTGGTTTGGGGTCACCGCAACATGAGGAACTGTATTGCGGGGTCACGGCATTAGAAAGGTTGAGAACCACTGTCCTAAAGGTATGACCTTTGCCTAGCACTGCAGAGGCTAGAGTGAGCCCCTGGCTAAACACCAACAGCTTTCAGGACCACCTCCATGATCTTACCATCTCCTTGAACTTTGTTCAGTATCTTTTGGACATTACTTACCAACCACATAGATATGTCTTCCATCCATAGAGGTGGTACTTAATGCCGCTGTTGCTATAGTCCAAGGTACCAAGGTTGTCCCAATCAGTGCTACCACCTCTGCTGGTCAAGGGAGCCCCAGTCTTGCTGAGTCCACTGGTATTCATGAATAGCATCCTTAGCTAGTGATGGTGTTGCCTCCAAGAAACGGCTGTAGAACCTGTGAAGCAGAAACTATGCCTTATGACATTCTCAGCAGCCTGCTTTTCAGGTGGTACGTCTACAGCTGTCTTAATTTTTTTTTTCTCTTCAAATACACCCCATGTAAGCTTTTTCAGCAACGAGAAGTTGCAAACTGTCACGTGGTTCACATGGGTGTTTCTCCCTAGGACCCATGGGACCAGGATCCAACCTGTGATTCCAAACAGCCTTTTAGATTATCCGTACCAAGTTGCCTCTTAAGTGTATTTGAGAAATTCAGTTGTAAAATAATTACTGAAAGTAAAATATTGGTTTCATAATTAAAAGAGAGCATTTTATAAACTGTAGATGTCAGTTAAATGTACAAACATGGTCTCCAAACCAATTTGGACTTTTGCATGGACTATTGCTATACATTGTATTGATATAAAGCTGCTAAAATCAGAGGCACCAAGAGCCACACAGGGACCTCAGGGGTAATTCTGTTCAAAGACAACAATATATTTTGACAGTTACTGTACCTGACAGTTCTGTACCTCTTTTCAAGGTACAGAAATATGGCCTAAGATACCTTAACTGGCTCTGAGATCTCACTTGAGGAAGATATTTTATTGTGGAAGATAAAAAGAAAACATCTCAGAAGCTCTAGTGAGTTCAAGAGAAAGGTCACCAACTGAGGCAATCAAGGTGAATGATACTTGTATGAAACCCAAGATCCAGGCTGAGAATAAGAGGGACCCAAGTTTTACCAACTTCAAGGCAAACCTAACAGCTTAGCTGGTAAGCTGGAAGGTCGGTTGAGACATGTAGTAAATCAAACCCAACTAGTTCCCAAGGCATGATTGTGATATTCAGGAAGAGAAAGATCTGTTTGCCAATGGACACAAACTGAAGATTGCATCACAACGATGTTCCCGGAGATCTTTCTCTCTCTGAATTTTTACTGCATTCTCATGGCTGAGCTGTGACCAGCAATAGTTAATGCTACTTGGGAAGGGATGTTGTTTTGTGGGAAGAGGGAGAACTAGAGAAGTCCAAGGTTGATTCGTGATGGAAGTTTGTATGGAAAAAGTTGAAAAAAAAAAAAAGTAACTTGAAGCAACCTTAAATTAAATAGCCGTCCTGCCTTGTGTAGCTAAGGTCACTTCAACCCAGAAAATGTTATTCCACGTTGCAGGATCAGAATTTGAATTGAAAGCTCAGTGCTTTCATTCCTACTGCAATATTCTTCTCTAGTACGTAACCTTACCGGTCAAGGAAACGCTGGAAGAAATAGAAAAAAAAACATTATAAATAAAAATGGCCAAGAGTTCACTGAACCTGTTCGAATATTTCCTGTGACTTGTTACTGTTTTTGCTAGCATATTCTTATTTTAACAAATATTTACTGTGAACCAGGCACTTTCCTCTTTAATTCTCAATTTTTCTTGTGAGGCAGGATTTATTCCATTTTTTGGATTACGCTAAAGCTCCAAGAGGTTCAATATCTTTGCTCAAGAAGATGAGGTCATTACCGAGCCGATTTCAGCCGCTGTGTCTTTTGATAAAAAAAGTCCAGTGGGCTCCCCCTGAATATTGAAGAACTGGGCTTTGTAAGTAGGTCTGACCTGGCTCCTGCATGCTGCTGCCCCAGCCAGTTTCCCAGGGAACTCTAGAGGGGAAATAGCAATTCAGAGGTTTTTACAAATTGAAGTGAGGTTTTCAGACATGTGTACCCTGGACTCCACCAGCCACCGGGTGTCAGCTACACAGGACTTATTCCCGAGAACAGTAACACATAGAAGCAATACTTGTATATTTGCACTCCTATTGAGGTACTTTTCAGTAATTCAGGCTAAACCAGGGGCTGACGATTTATAACTGTACAAAAAGCAATTGTGGATTATTAAACTGAGTGGCTGAAGGAAGATTTTAGCAGAAATTACTTCAGATAGTTCAAATAGGAGGTGACATTTTAGAAAAAGAAACCTGCTCATTACAGCAGTGTGGGTAAACGGTCCTCCCTTTTCTTGGACGAACACTTCTCAAGTGAATGCTGGCTTTGCTAACACCCTTCTTCTGGTTCTGGAGGGCGAAGTCTCCCATGAAAGCTGAAGTTATTCTTGTCAGTCACCCCAGTCCTGCCGACTGCCTGTGGACGGCCTGTCTTCAGATCAGAAACTGAAATTGTTTCAACTGATTACATTTTTATGATGGGAAAAGTTGAAATACATTAAAAAAGAGAAACTTACCAAGAAGCAAATAAAAGGCATGATCACATTCACCTGGAAATGAAATAAAAGCTGTTCATGTTTTCTTTGAGGAACATCATATACAATTTTATAATCAATATTCTTTTTTGGGTTCAAAATATTTTTTATTATTAATTTTAACGGAGTGACATTGATAAATCAGGGTACATATGTTCAGAGAAAACATCTCCAGGTTATTTTGACAATTGATGATGTTGCATACCCATCACCCACAGTCAAATTGTCTTCCGTCACCTTCTATCTGTTTTGTTTTTTGTGCCTCTGCCCTCCCCTCATCACGTCTCCCCCCTCCTGTAACCACCACCCTCTTGTCCATGTCTGAGTCTCATTTTTGTGTCCCACCTATGTATGGAATCATATAGTTCTTAGTTTTTTCTGATTTACTTATTTCACTCAATATAATATTATCAAGGTCCATCCATGTTGTTGTAAATGATCTGATGTCATCATTTCTTATGGCTGAGTAGTATTCCGTGGTATATATGCACCAAAGCTTTTTAATCCACTCATCCACTGACAGACACTTGGGCTGTTTCCAGATCTTCACTATTGTGAACAATGCTGCCATAAACATGGGGGTGTATTTCTCTTTTTGATACAGTGCTATGGTGTTCTTGGGGTATATTCCTAAAAGTGGGATAGCTGGGTCAAAAGGTAGTTTGATTTTTTATTTTTTGAGGAATCTCCATACTGTTTTCCATAGTGGCTGCAACAGTCTGCATTCCCACCAGCAGTGCAGGAGGGTTCCCTTTTCTCCACATCCTCACCAGCACTTATTCTGTGTTGTTTTGTTGATGAGCGCCATTCTGACTGGTGTGAGATGATATCTTATTGTGGTTTTAATTTGCATTTCTCTAATGCAAAGTGGGAATACAGGGAACATACGTCAACCTGATAAAGGCCATTTATGACAAACCCACAGCCAACATCATACTCAATGGGCAAAAATTAAAAGCAATCCCCTTAAGATCAGGAACAAGGCAGGGGTGCCCCCTATCACCACTCTTATTCAACATAGTCCTGGAAGTCCTAGCCACAGCAATCAGACAAGAAGAAGAAATAAAAGGCATCCAAATTGGAAAAGAAGAAGTAAAACTATCATTATTTGCAGATTATATGATAATCTATATAGAAAACCCTAAAGTCTCAGTCAAAAAACTACTGGACCTGATAAATTCAGCAAGGTGGCAGGATATAAATTTAATACTCAGAAATCAGAGGCATTTTTATACACCAAAAATGAACTATCAGAAAGAGAAATTAAGGAAACAATCCCTTTCACTATTGCAACCAAAAAAATGAAGTACCTAGGAGTAAATTTAACCAAGGAGATTAAGGACTTGTACTTGGAAAATTATAAAACATTGATAAAAGAAATCAAGCAAGATACAAACAAGTGGAAGCACATACCGTGGTTCATGGTTAGAAAAAACAAACATCATTAAAATGTCTGTATTACCCAAAGCAATTTAAAGATTTAATGCAATACCAATTAAAATACCAATGACATACTTCAAAGATACAGAACAAATATTCCAAAAATTTATATGGAACCAAAAAGAACACGAGTAGCTTCAGCAATCTTGAAAAGGAAGAATAAAGTAGGAGGTATCACACTTCCGGATATCAAGTAATACTACAAGGCCATTGTACTCAAAACAGACTGTACTGGTATAAGAATAGGCATATAGATCAATGGAACAGAAGAGAGAACCCAGAAGTTAACCCACAGCTTTATGGACAACTGATATTTGACAAAGGAGGTAAGAGCATACAATGGAGTAAAGATAGCCTCTTTAACAAATGGTGTTGGGAAACCTGGACAGCTACCTGCAAAAAAAATGAAACTAGACCACCAACTTACACCATTCACAAAAATAAACTCAAAATGGATAAAAGACTTAATTGTAAGTTGTGAAACCATAAGCATCTTAGAAGGAAACACAGGCAGTAAGCTCTCCGACCACGGGCAAGTGAAATAAAAGACAGGATAAACAAACGGGACTATATCAAACTAAAAAGCTTTTGCACAGCTAAAGAAAATACGAACAGAATAAAAAGACAAACTATACATTGGGAGAACATATTCAACAATACGTCTGATAAAGGGTTAATAACCAAAATTTATAAAGAACTTGTAAAACTCAACACTAGGAAGACAAACAATCCAATCAAAAATTGGATTGAGCCTGACCTGTGGTGGCTCAGTGGAGAAAGCGTCGGCCTGGAAATGCTGAGGTCGCCAGTTCGAAACCCTGGGCTTGCCTGGTCAAGGCACATATGGGAGTTGATGCTTCCAGCTCCTCCCCCCTTCTCTCTCTCTGTCTCTCCTCTCTCTCTCTCTCTCTCTCTCTCTCTCTCCCTCTCCTCTCTAAAATGAATAAAAAAAAATTGGATTGAATGAATAGACACTGCTCCAAAGAGGACATACAGATGGCCAATAGGCATATGAAAAAGTGATCAACATCATTAATCATAAACACCCTTTTAAGCAAACTTCGCTCACATCCATTATTATTTCTTTAGGGTAAATTACACTGAGGAACAAAATTTTTGTTGCATCCACAAAAACACTTGTTCTTACCTAATTTTAGTGTTCTGATCTCAAATCCGACATTAGTTTTTCTCTGTATGCTACAGTTTTTTTGAAATTCAAGATTTTAGATCTTCTTCTTATTGTAAAATTTTCAACATTTAGTTTAACATAATGAAGTAGAATGTCTTCCTGGGCATCATCTTTGTGAAAATATAATAATTCATATAATGCAGTAAATACACTAATACACTAAAAGATATGATTGCATCAGAATTTGTCTACAATTTCAAAATAGAACATATTAAAACACTTATTTTAATCATAAAATTTGCACAAAACATTTAAATTCTATTTAGGCAAAAAATTTGCATTTGTAGCTCTTGCGTTTGTGTACTTGTTGAGGATAGTCTCGTTTGATGCTCCAGCAGTAGTCAGCTCATCACTAACAGTTTCAAAATTTTTGGAAAACTTATCATCAAGGTGACTGTTCAGAAAGTGAATCTTAATGCTCATGTTACATCCAATGTTGTGGAAAGCCAACAGCATCCTTTGAACCAGAAGCTCATAGTTTTCTGTTTTTTGTTGCCAAGGAAGTTCTTTGTAACTGCCACAAAAGACTGCCATGCTGCTTTCTCCTCCTTATTTATCTTCCTGGCAAAGTCTTCGTCACGTATGAGGGTTCGAATTTGAGGTCCATTGAATACACCTGAATCTTCTCAAAAGACAAGGCAGGAAAAGCAGAAAGAATATGTTGAAAGCATTCACTTTCTCTATTCAAAGTCTGAACAAACTGCTTCATTAAACCAAGTTTGATGTGAAGTGGGGGGAAAATGATCTTGTCTCGATTAACTACAGATTCATTCACAATATTTTGCATCCCTACTTCCAGAGCTTCACGTTTTGGCCACTCCTTCTGTGTCCAGTGTTTGTCCTGAGCTCGGCTGTCCCACAAACACAGAAAGCAAGGATACTTCATGAAACCTCTCTGTTGTCCTAGCAGAAAATTTACCATTTTAAGATCCACACAAATGATCCAGTTATGCTTCTCATACTTCAGAAAGCTGAGAACAATTTTTATGTCATTATAATCTTCTCACAGATGAGTTGAATAACCAATTGGAACCGCTGCATAAACATTACCGTTGTGTAGGAGAACACATTTCAGACTCCGTTTAGAGCTGTCAAGAAATAGCCGCCATTCTGTTGGACTGTAAGTGGTAATACCTAGCTGGCTGAGAAGACTACTGATATCATGACAGTAAACAAAGTGTTTGTCTTCAGAAAAAAAAGTCCACAAAAATTTGTTCACGCTTCCTGAAATGGGATACTTTAGCTGACTGGTGAAGTACATTCTTTTCTTGAAGCCTAGAGGCCAATAACTCAGCTGCTTTCTTTGATAAGCCCAAATCTCTTACTAAGTCATTCAATTCGGGTTGGCTAAACTGCTGAGGGGTTAATGACTGCTTGGCATCAGAAAAAGACCCTTCAGATTCTACAACCATTTCCCCATGCACCTTATCAAAATACACTTGATCACCATGTTCACTTTCTTCATCCTTAGAAGAAATAAAACCATTGAAAACTGGAACCAGGAGTGTCTCAGAGTGTGGGATAGGCCGTATTGCTGAAGGAATATTAGGATATGCGATCATATGCCGTTTTTTCTTACTGATACCCTTTGTATGGATCAGATAGAAATAACAGTCACTACTGTGGTCCTTCGGTTCACGCCAAATCATGGGAATACCAAAAGGTATTCCTTTGCGTTTTCCTTTTGTCCAGTCACGAAGCATTTCCTCACAATTATGACACACAATATGAGGAGCCCAATTCTTGTCTTGATCACCAAGGGGAACTTGAAAATAGGCAATAGATACACATGTTACAAATGATGAAATATTGCACCTTTGACGTTGAAGTGTGTAACAGCCACATATATAACAGAAGGTGTCAGGACTATTCTTACATTTACGCCTACTCGAAGAAGCCATGATTCAATCTTAAAACAAAATAAAAGGGTGTTTTTATCAGATAATAAGTTTTTACATTTAAAAACAACTACAATTATGTAAAAGTGATGTTTGTAAAACATTAATTGCCTTGTGGTTATGTTCAATCCAAGAGTCATTGCCCTTTAACTCCAATTTAAAAACCAATGCATGCCATTAACTGTAACAAAAAGAAATTAAAATTGCATAAAAACTAGAGCATGCACTAAAAAACAAATTTTGGATTTGGAATCAGCAGTGCAGAAATATATAGAAACAGTTCTAAAACCTCATGGAACCAAAAATGAAAAAAAAAAATTGTTCCCCTGTGTTATTAGAAGTGAAATGCTTGACCTGTGGTGGCGCAGTGGAAAAGTGTCGACCTGGAATGTTGGTGTCACTGGTTTGAAACCCTGGGCTTGCTAGGTCAAGGTACATATGAGAATCAGCTATGACGAATTGCTGCTTTCTGCTCTTCCCCCTGCCTTTCTCTCTCTCTCTCCTCTCTATAAAGTCAATAAATAAAATCTAAAAAAATAAAAAAGTGAAATATTTGGTCCAAGTTTATGCAGAAATTTAGACATATTGTAAAACTGCCAACTAAAATGAATAAAGAACTCATATTTTCCTTCTCTCTACCTTGTTAATGTATTGCATGTGAAGCGTGGACCCTGAGAAAGAGGTTGCCTACTAAGAAGGGCTCCTGGTGGCTAACTGGGCTCCTCTATAAAGCAGAGCCTAGCAGTCATTTCTACACAGGGGCCTCTCGTGCAGGCTGCACTTCGGGGAGAAACCTGTGCTAATCTGCCCGCCTCCCGCATTGAAAGCACTGAAAACTGCCTGCGGTGGCCACTGTGTTCCTGCCTTCTGAGCCAGTCCTTAGAAAGGAGTTCCTGGTGTTGTATTTCAACCAATAGGACTGAGGTGTTCCCCATCCAATTGGAGCTGTGCAGCTATATCCCCTCAGCTTCTTCACCACCCACTGGAGCCGCTCCGTTGACTAATCAGGACAGTGCTACTTGGACTCATCAAACTGCAAGGATTTGGAGTCTTCATGAAGATGGACTGGGCAGGGACCAGGGGCAAGGACTTCTGTGTATAAGTCAGCTCTCCTCTGGCTCGGAGAGCCCCCTTTCCCTTTTCCCTGAGGACTGAAGTTTGTGTTTTTTTCCTCCTACAGCTGAAACACCAAAAGTGTCGCACGGAGCAGACTGACACAGGGCAGAGTGGAGCAACCAGACCGGAGCAGAGCAGGGCTGTCTAATCAGAGGAGCCTCACCCCGGGCTGCTCAGGGCCCAGCCGTGCTGATTTATCGCTGAACTGTGGACTGTGCTGCATCACAATTGAGCTGTTTGCCCTGAAAAATTTCCTTCTTCACTACACCCCAAATCAGGGTTTCCTTGTGGCATTGAATTGGTACCAAGGACTGTTGGTTAACAGAAGTTAACTGCCTTGCAGAGATGCCCTGTGCTTTGAATAAAAACAGAATTGGAGGTGCATTTCTGGAAATGAGCTTTGGCAATAAATAAAAACAGCACAGGCTCTGGCCGGTTGGCTCAGCGGTAGAGCGTCGGCCTGGCGTGCGGGGGACCGGGGTTCGATTCCCGGCCAGGGCACATAGGAGAAGCGCCCATTTGCTTCTCCATCCCCCTCCCCTCCTTCCTCTCTGTCTCTCTCTTCCCTTCCCACAGCCAAGGCTCCATTGGAGCAAAGATGGCCCGGGCGCTGGGGATGGTTCCTTGGCCTCTGCCCCAGGCGCTAGAGTGGCTCTGGTCACGGCAGAGTGACGCCCTGGAGGGGCAGAGCATCGTCTCCCGGTGGGCAGAGCGTAGCCCTTGGTGGGCGTGCCGGGTGGATCCCGGTGGGGCGCATGCGGGAGTCTGTCGGACTGTCTCTCCCCGTTTCCAGCTTCAGAAAGAAAAAAAAACAAAACAAAACAAACAAACAAAAAAAAAAAAAACGGCACAGAAAGTGAATGATTTTGACTGAAGAGAGGGACAACGGCACAGACCCAAGATCATATTAAGTAAACAAGGACACTGCAGTGTTGAGGATGAGAACCCGGTGCACATTCACTGATGCCGGAGCATCAAGAAGTGAACTGGGAGTGGGCTTCTCTATGAATTTTTCCAGTAGAAATGCTGAGGTTTTTGTACTTCATAGACGGGTCCAGGTTATTTATAACAAGAGTTGAAGTCCTCAAATAAGCTTTATACTATCGTGATAGTAAAGGGGTAGTAAGGGGTAAGTATGACATAATCTCTTTCTTTGAAAAAACTTCAGATACAGTCACATTTACAAACAGTTTAAGGCTTGAATGAGGAAGTGAGGATCAGTAGATAGCACTCGGAATGGGCTGGATTAAAATGACAAGGCATCTGAATATATATATGCATTTTAAAATGCATTTTTCTGATTATAAAAATGAAGTAGTTTGTTATTATATATTTTGAAAAAAGAAAACAAAGTGGAAAGAAGAAAAAAAATGACCCATAATCTCATAGGCCATTTGATTTGAATGTTTATACACATACAGTATCAATATATATGTGTAAACATTTTATCTTTATATCTTCACTTGGAAATATGCAACCAGAGAAATAACAACTCAAATAATTATTGTCTTAGTCTCGCAAAAGTTTGGGAGATAGAGTTATTAATATCTTATTGTCAGTGTCTATGCACTGTGATTCTCACACAATTACAGGAGGTGTTATTCTTACCTCTGAGCTAAGAATTTATATTTAATATGATATAAAACCCTTTGTTAATATGCAGTTGAGTAATGTCTAAAATAATACTTTTAAAAAGAGCTAATTAAAAATTCATGCACAAAGTGAGGAGTTTACCTCAACATCAGCCTTCTTTTGTTGAGAATCATTTGCTAATTGGAAATCTGAGGTTAATACCTCTGGAAATAGCAAAGTAATTAACCTAGTGTTAGACTAGGCTCAACGTAGTTGAGAGATTTCTCTGACCCACTGTAATAAAGACTCTTTAATCTTTTCTGAGCTAATGTTGCTATTCTCTGTTTTCCTGATATACAGTGTGTCCGTAAAATCATGGTGCACTTTTGACCAGTCACAGGAAAGCAACAAAAGATGATAGAAATGTGAAGTCTGCACCAAATAAAAGAAGAACCCTCTTAGTTTCTGTAGGATGATGTGGCAGCATGTGCGCATACGCAGATGATGACGTAACACCATGTATACAGCGGAGCAGCCCATGGCCATGCCAGTCGAGATGTGGACGGTACAGAGGAAAGTTCAGTGTGTTCTGTGGCTCGCTAAATTTGAATCCGTGACCAAAGTGCAACGTGAATATCGGCACGTTTATAACAAAGCGCCACCACATAGGAATAACATTACTCGGTGGGATAAGCCATTGAAGGAAACCGGCAGTTTGGTGGAGAAACCCTGTTCTGGTAGGCCATCAGTCAGTGACGAGTCTGTAGAGTAGGGGTCCCCAAACTACGGCCCGCGGGCCACATGCGGCCCCCTGAGGCCATTTATCCGGCTCCTGCCGCACTTCCGGAAGGGGTACCTCTTTCATTGGTGGTCAGTGAGAAACGCAAAGCATGGCATCGCTCACATACAGTACTACTTCCAGTGACGTGGGATGCACACCTCACGGCTCAGGAAGCACGTCACATCTCTTGTTACATCTGGCAGTGACAAATATGGAACCGGACATTGACCATCTCATTAGCCAAAAGCAGGCCCGTAGTTCCCATTGAAATACTGGTCAGTTTATTGATTTAAATTTATTTGTTCTTTACTTTAAATATTGTATTTGTTCCTGTTTTGTTTTTTTACTTTAAAATAAGATATGTGCAGTGTGCATAGGGATTTGTTCATAGTTTTTTTTATAGTCTGGCCCTCCAATGGTCTGAGGGACAGTGAACTGGCCCCCTGTGTAAAAAGTTTGGGGACCCCTGTTGTAGAGGCTATATAGGATAGCTACCTAAGGAGCCCTAAAAAACCTGTGCATGAGCCCACATCGAACTGCACTGAAGAGGTATGAAACTGGGAGAGTTTTCCTTTTATTTGGTGAAGATTTCAGATTTCTATCGTCTTTTGTTGCTTTCCTGTGACCAGTCAAAAGTGCACCATGACTTTACGGACACACTGTATATAAACAATAATATAAGAAGTTTATTCCTTCAATAGATAGCAAGAATTTAAAACATTGCTGTAAGTTAGTTTTCTTCGATATTGAACTTTGTAAGAGATGGTATTTTTTTTTCCCTTCACCACAGAGAAGCTCAAATCAAATATGATCAGACCTCTAGTACATAGAAGATAGAGTGGCTTGCACTTTGAATTGATTATTATCCTGTCTTTATTTCTCTATATACACATTTACCACATTTCTTTGTCTTTTTCATTTGACTACATGTAAAATTAGTCAGAAATTAAAGCTGAAATCCCACTGACCAGACACAACGGTTGGTGTAGGGCTCTGGCCCCGAGTCATTCAGCAAGCCATGCTAACATTTCACCAACTACAGCTGCACTGTCTGGATCAGGGGTAGTCAACTTTTTTATACCTACCGCCCACTTCTGTATCTCTGTTAGTAGTAAAACTTTCTAACTGCCCACCGGTCCCACAGTAATGGTGATTTATAAAGTAGGGAAGTAACTTTACTTTATAAAATTTATAAAGCAGAGTTACAGCAAGTTAAAGCATATAATACTAATTACTTACCAAGTACTTTATGTCAGATTTTCGCTAAGTTTGGCAGAATAAATCTTTATAAAACAATTTACTATAGTTAAATCTATCTTTTATTTATACTTTGGTTGCTCTGCTACCGCCCACCATGAAAGCTGGAACGCCCACTAGTGGGCGGTAGGGACCAGATTGACTACCACTGGAACATGAAGTCTCTGGTCATTATAGCAAGAGAGGAGATTCTGGAAAGAAACACATGCTGTTTTTGCTGTTTCAGTCAGCAGGTGGCATACTTCAGTTCACCTTTTTGTTGGTTCATTGGCCAGAACTGGCTGCAAGCCCCACCCACCGAACCCCCAGAGCCAGGGTGTCAGAGAATGGAATGGTTCAAATGAAACACCTGGTGAGCATGCTCTCTCTGTCTCAGTGTATTTTCACCAGGATTTTGAGAAGTATTTTTAGAATGAGAGAGAGTATAAATAATTTACATATTGCCATTTTCATAGGTCAAAAATGGTTAAATATCAGCAGTTTTATATCATTTAGCCTAATAAATAAATGCATCATGTCCTACCTTGTTTACTGAGTTAACATGGCCCCAACCCTCAACAGTCTGCCCAACAGCAGGAGCAAGCCTGTGAACACATGATTGCAGTTCAGCCTCCGGAGAGCTATGACAGACAGAGTCATACTCAAAGTGAGAAGTATGACGGGTTGTGTGAGAGTTTGTGAAGGGGGTGACAGTTGTTAATCATTGATGGGCATGGCAAAGAGAAAGTTACCAACTGCTAGATAGAAGGGACGACATACAAAGAGACAAAGAAAGAAAAATAAACAGCCATGTTTAGAAAAACCCCAGTAACATAAAAATAAGTAAGAAAAAAGCTAGTTTGAAATGAAGTCATAGGCTCTGGCCAGTTGGCTCAGTGGATAGAGTATCGGCCTGGTGTGCAGACACCCCAGGTTTGATTCCCCATCAGGCCACACATGAGAAGTGACTATCTGCTTCTCTGCCCCACCCTCTCCCCTTCTCTCTCTCTCTTCCCCTCACACACCCAGCGGCTCGATTGATCCAAGCATCAGCCTCAGGCACTGAGGATAGCTCGATTGATTCGAGCATTGGCTCCAGACGAAGGTTGCTGGGTGAATCCCTGTCGGGGCACGTGCAGGAGTCTGTCTCCCTATGTCCCTTCCTCTTACTTAAAATAAAGAAAAGGAAAAAAATGAGGTCATAAATATAGACGGGATCTGGCAAGAGATGATGTTCTGAGTCATGCAAAAGAATTTTCTATTTTGGCTGATGGCAGTCTGAAGTTACTGAAGGCCTGCTGTGATGGGTCAGATCTGTCATTAGGGGATGAGGAAGGAACGACACTGCAGGAAGCACTGGATGCCTTACGGAAGAGAGTTTCTTGGCTACTTTTGTGTTCCTTTTCAATGTAGACATGTTCTCTAAATTTCATGCAGTAAAACTCTCACGGCATCTGGTAATCAAGTACTACAAAAACCTAGGCAAGAAGAAAGATGATGGGTATGGTATAGAACAGGTCTCTGGCTAATCATATTAAGGAGGAAAATGTCGGGTGGAAATATTTACTGTGCTTGTAGCTTATTACCTGAACCCAGTGCACTGACATTTTCCTAGACTCTTGCTATACTAAACAAGAAATACTATTTTTGGAATCTTATGAGTTAGATAGGACCTTAGAGGTTTCAAGGGTCTAGACTTGTTTGTTCTCTAGGTGAGAATTTTCTTTATATTTAATAAAATTGAAAGCGGCCGAGTCTTATGCTTGAATGGGTCCCTAAGAAACTAATTTATTCTCAAGACAGATCATTCCATTAAAGAAAAGTGAAAGTGTTTTGCTGTTGTTTGCCATTACAAAGAACAACACTTGAAAAAAGGAAAAAATAAAAGGAGAAAAAACCCCCCACAAGAGTCTGGCTCACAACCTCACATAGAGCCTTTTCTATTTTAAACAGAAAAACCTATCCTGACACATGACTCACCATAATGAGAATAAATGTTACTTAAAACTATAATGAACAATAACCACACCACCCTTTTAATATTTTTGGGTGTTTGGGAGAGAATTCCTATCAGCATGAAAATAAATCTCTATACTGACCTCTTGTGTGGAAAAGTTTATTAGGAAATGTCAAAATGAAAGAATAATATTTCAGTCTTTCCCAGTTGAGAATAATGACACTAATGGATCTTTGGATGTGAACAATCAACTGGCCCACATAATAAAGTAAAGGGGATTGTATTTGAGTGCAAATATCTGAGGATGAGCAGCCTTAATTCTTCATTAAAGTCACTACACATTCAAACACCCACGTTCTTCATTTCTAGTGAATTGCTGCTCCCTCCATCTCTCAGCTTTAAGCCTGAATATTCCTTCACTTGTTACCTAATCCTAATTAAGTGGCATTTGCTATCGCAGGGAGAAAAGTCGTCTCTTTTTTATTGGCCAATAATCGGTGTATTTAGTCAGCTTACATTTATAAACAAAACAAGCATTTAACACAATTCCATCCAATATAGCTCCATCCAATTAATCATTAAAGCCAATACTTTGGGGCATATACTCTGCACCTAGAATGGTTTAGTCATTAAGCCCTTGAACTCAGGAATTAAACATTTCATTTAACATCTCTACATCTTACTATTTTTCTCTTTAAAAAATGAGAATAACTGTGTCTATGTCACAAGAGAGTTTTGAAAATTAAAAGATAATTCTTTTTTTATATAATTTTTATTTTTTTTAATGGGTGACATCAATAAATCAGGATACATATATTCAAAGAAAACATGTCCAGGTTATCCTGTCGTTCAATTATGTTGCATACCCATCACCCAAAGTCAGATTATCTTCTGTCACCTTCTATTTAGTTTTCTTTGTGCCCCTCCCCCTCCCCCTTTCCCTCTCCCTCTCCCCCCTCCTCTGGTAACCACCACACTCTTATCAATGTCTCTTAGTCTCACTAAAAGATAATTCTTATCATGCATTTGTGTTGGTGGCTTTCCATCTGCCGCCTTCCCTCCCTGCCCCATCCCACCCATTCCCTGCTCTTCTCTGCCCTTTTCTGGGCTTCGAGGCCGATCCCTACCCACCACACCATCCAGACTCCCCGGCACTGACCAGACTGGAGAAAAGGGGAAGGAAGTGTTTGGTCTTTCTTCTTTGCTTTCTCCAAACTTGAGTGTCCTGGTTCTGGCACATTCTAGCAGCAGATTTGACCCTCCTCTTTCCGTTCCAGGATGCCTCCTCCACCGTGACTGCTCTCATCCTCCACCGTGACTGCTCTCATCCTCCACCGTGACTGCTCTCATCCTCCACCGTGACTGCTCTCACTGAACCCAGCCACACTATTCTTCCTCTTGTCCTTCAGGCCCAAGGCCATAATTACTGGCTTTCACTCATTCTAATTCCTGGTCTTTTTGGCATCCGTTGTTGATTCTCTTAACTTTGCACAATCTTCTATAAATAATTCCTTCATTGAAGGACCTTCCGTTGAAACCACCTGGGTAAGTTTTGTTTCTTGTGGGAGCTTGATTGAGGTGGCCTGTTACCAGCTGAGTGAACACCTGGCACATAGTTTATGCTCACTAAATGTTAGCTATTTCCACCTTATTCGTACTTTTGTCAGGCTTGTTTGGTTCTTCCCATTGCTCAGTTCAATGAAATTTTTTAAAGTTTATTAAATGTTACCTGTTGGGCAGATAAAATGTATTATGCTCACTTTGTTAAAGATGGAGGCCGTCGCCCAGGTGATATTAATGTGTGTTGAGAATCCTTGTAGCCTGGGGCTTGGTTTTGGGATTAAGCCTTTCCCACCCTTTTTGATGTGGGGAGGTACAATCCCATCATGCCTCAGAGAAGTGACTTTGTATTAGAGACTTCCCTATTTTGTATATTGGATTAGAGGTTGTGAAGCTACAATATAAAATGGGGACGGAGCGGGAGCTTGCGCTCTTGGTTCTTGGGATGATTAGCATGAGAGAGCAGAGGGAGCAGAGCAGAGAGCAGCAGAAAGAGGCCATGTGGCCAGGAGAAGCAGCCAAGATGGCAGAGTGCTGAGTGAGATGCCAGTTTGTGCAGAGTTTGTATCTGGGACAAGGAAGGAGATGGGGAACTGAGGAGAATAAGGCTGGTGAGCTAGAAACCTTTGATTCTAGGAAACTCGGATAAGTCAGTGGCTTTGTAAGCACTGAATGTGAGTGGGTTTTGGAGCCCAGTGTATGTTTTTACTTGCCCGCCGGGTGCAAGCTAGGATTAAAGACTATGGCCCACCAGTTTGTGGCTCCGTTGTTTCTTTACCGACTGTCCGAATCCAATGCAGACCTGCATGGGCCGGGCTGCTATGATGGTGGCCCTGGCCGTGGCTTCTGGCTTTACATTACCTCATTTGATCTCAAACATCCATGTACTGTAATTCTGAGGCTGGTGGATTAGGGACAGACACCCACCAATCTGAGACTTACACCAAGAAGGCGACAAACATTTGTATGGAAGACTTTTCTCCCTTACCTTTCTGAACTAGTTGAGAAATAGAGTCTGGAACTAAGGATCAAAATATCAGGTTTATTTTTGGTAAATAGTAAGCATGACTTTTTAAAATAAATTTTTTATTTTTGTTTTGTTTGTGAGATTCATTTAAATGTGAAAAGACCCGCATGTAACAGCAGTTCTTTCATTGTCTTTCTGTTCTACTTTATGAATATACTGTACACCCACATTCCACCATTTATGGATGTTTGGGTTTCCAGCATTTGGGGGCTTTTATGAAGAAGGCTGCTCTGAACATTTCCATATATACATGTATGTATATTTCTGTTAGGTATGGAACTGCTGGGTATGCATATGTGAAACTCTGATTCTGCCAAACAGGTTTTCAAAGTGGTTGTATCAATGCATGAAACTTCCAGTTGCTCCACGTCCTCGCTCACACTTGGTACTGTCGCTTCTCCCTTGCAGCCATCCTCCTGAGTATCTGCTGGTGCGCTATGGTGGTTTTAATTTACTTTTTCATGATGGCTGATGAAGTTATGTGTGCTTTTGTTCCAGTTTTCTGGTGTTGTATAACAAATCATCTCAAAATTCTGGCATCCCTATTGGCCTCTTCTGACACAAGCAACGAGGGGAAGGGCTGCTTGGTTGCCACTGGGGGTGTGTGTGTGGAATTCTAGTGACTCTCAGTGGGGAGGTGGTCACAGAGTGGAAATGAAATTCCCAGCCCCGTGCTAGGTCTTCTCTGACACCACCTAGGCTGGCCTGGGGGGCAATGGGTCCTTTCTCTCTCCACTTTTCAGAGTCTTCTTGTGTTTATTTTACCTGTAACACCCAGGGTTTTTCACTGTACTTAGTAAGAAGAAACAGAAAGAAATGCATCTATTTCCTCCTAATCAACCAGGTTCATACTTTTGGTGGAAAAAAAAAAAAAAAAAAAGAGACCATTGCCTGCATTCAAGATTGAATGGGTTTCTTGATCCTTGTCCTCAAAATTGAATTTACTTACCATGTCAAGGACAGAACAGCTAAACAATATGAGGCTTCCATACAAGTACAAAGCCAGCCCCTGCTAGGCTTAGTACAGGGAAGAGCCAGGTGAGAAGGGGATAAATGTGTGTAACCTTGTAGAGTAGCTGGATCCTTACAAAAAACCAAGGACTTTCCCCCTGGTGACCTTCCTCCATTCAGTTCGGGCCTTGCTCCTATGGGTGGCCTGAGTGATGAGGAGAGGACAGACTATTTTCTCCTAATAATTTCAAGACAGTGGTAGTTCCTATTTTATGGTCAGATGCAGGGGCCGTGAAGAGAGTGAAAAATTGTTCTCCCTTACAATCAGGAATTGAGGAAAAGTGCTTTTGATATTCAGATCATCTCAACAAGAAAAAGCCTTTTGGAAATCTATGTTTATATAACTATATACCACTGAGCTGGCAACCACCCATTTATCCGTACTGGGCTAGAAATTGCCCCCTGATGGACACTTAAAAGTTTATACCATGGTTTTATACCACAGTCCTCCTAATATACATTAGACTGTTCTGCCCGCCACTCCTCTGCCTGTGACTCTGAGGCATTGTTGCTGAGCTAGTTCATGCCCAAGGGCATAAGGTTACACTCTTTTCAGAACAGTAAGAAAAGCAGGCCCTTGGGAGACTGTTCCACTGTGCAGCAAGGCTGGGGGAAGGAGCACAGTGCTGATGACACGATGGTAAAGATGACAGGGATGCAAGAAGAGACTCGGGCACCTGAGGCAAAAAGATGAAGGCCGAGCTCAGGGGGAAAGTGGCCTCAAGCTCAACACTGGAAAGTCCACAAGGCTGTCTGATGCTCATCCTTGAAAACCTGAAGCTGTCTTGCATGGTGCATACTCTAGGTGAGAAAGTGCACATTTTTGAATACCTTAAGTAGGTTGGAATTCTGAGGTTCCTTTAGACCTATGTTCTTCAGGAAACCATTCACCACATTTGTGCAATCATCATTTCACATACCACACACATGGTATGTAGGTATATACATATATACAAATGTATGCCCCTATATGTATCCATCACACACACACATATACTTTTTTTTCTTTTTGTGACAGAGACAGAGAGAGGGACAGATAGGGACAGACAGGCAGAAAGGGAGAAAGATGAGCAGCATAAATTCTTCGTTGTGGCACCTTAGTTGTTCATTGATCGATTTCTCATATGTGCCTTGACTGGGGGCTACAGCAGGCCAAGTGACTCCTTGCTCAAGCCAGCAACCTTGGGCTCAAGCTGGTGAGCCTTGCCCAAACTAGATGAGCCCATGCTCAAGCTGGCGACCTTGGGGTTTCAAACTTGGGTTCTCCGCATCCCAGTCTGACGCTCTATCCACTGTGCAACTGCCTGGTCAGGCCACATATACTTTATATAAAAATATTACTATAATCAGTGCACTGTTATGCAACTTGCTTTTTTCATTTAACAATAGTACACAGAAATTTCTCATAGTTTTTTAAATAATTGAATAGTATTTTATAGAAAAACTGTTCTATTGAGACTAGTTTGTGCTTAATTTCTGTTTTTATTCATTCAACCATTTAATAAATTTTTATTGATTTCATATTATGTGTCAAATTTCTGCTAGATTCTCAGGAGATTAGTGAACAAAACAAATACATTCCCAGCCCTTCAGAATCTTAGATTCCAGTGAAGAGAAGGGGGGGGGGAGTCAACCAACAATTAAATAACAAACTACAAATTGTGTTAAATGCTATAAAGTTAACACAGAGGGAATAGAGATTGATAAAGTATTCAGGAGAGATTTCTCTAAAGAAGTGATATTTGAGATCCAAAGGCAAAGAAGAATCTATTTGGAAAGAGAATATCAAGCATGGGGTAATGTGCAAATGTCCTATGGCAGAAACTTGACACACTAAAAAAAGGGGAAATGCCATGGTCGCTAGATGCTGAGAGAGGTAGAGAGCAGAACAAGCTATTCCAATGTTGCGAACCAATGCAACTAGTATTTTCAAGTCCTGAGTGAGAATGGTGTGGAATTAAGAAAACAGACTTAAAGAATTAAAAGATGGGGCCAGAGGGCTCTGCAATTGCTGCTAGCAGAAACAGATCTCCCTAGCAGAAAAAATAGCCCTGCTAGCAGAAACAGGCTGCGCCCAAAACCCCCGCATAGTTCTTTATTTATAAGGCAAAGTGAGACATTAGCAAATCAATAAGATCTTTTCTGATTACAGTTTCTAAGGCAACCCAAGAATTCTATCTACCATGTGCAGAAAACCTCCACCATACATTAACATATACAAAGAAGCCAGTCTTTCTGGTGGGTAGGATGAGCAAATACAGCTAACATGGAGGTGTGTGGAAGGGCTTAGCCTTTTGCAACTTAATCAGGCAAGTGAGGTGGGGGGGTTGGGCAGCGGCCAGTTCCCAGCACCTCTGTCCCCTAGAAATCCAACCTCTAAAAACTCTGTTGATTTTTCGGTCCCTGACATTCCAAAGGAACCACATTGTAAGAACCAGATGATGTAGCACCTCATATGCTACAGTAAGATGTTTAGAACTTACCTTCCATGAAATGAAAAGTTATAAAGTAGTAAACTGACACGGCATGTGTTATGTTTTAGCTTTATTGAGATATAATTGACATATAAATTGTGTAAGTCTAAGATGTAAAATAATAGCACACATTTAAAGTATAGAATTTGTTAAGTTTTGGTAGATGCATCTTGCATGATTGTAACCATTATTACAATCAAGACAATGAACATACCCATCACTTCCAAAAGCTTTCTTATCTCTTTCATAGGCCCTCTGCCCTGCTCCCCCACCCCACTACCATCCCCGGCAACTGATGATCTGTTTTCTGTCTAAAACTGTATATAAAGGGTATTAGTCAGTGTGTACTTATCTGTCTCCCAGGATGAGGGTGCTATGTACAGGCTCTTCTTACTTGTTAGATGATGTTTTATGACCCCAGCTGACCCCGCTGACTTCCTTATAAAA
This sequence comes from Saccopteryx leptura, assembly GCF_036850995.1. Lineage (NCBI taxonomy): Eukaryota > Metazoa > Chordata > Mammalia > Chiroptera > Emballonuridae > Saccopteryx > Saccopteryx leptura. The sequence goes on along the minus strand of NC_089504.1, from coordinate 29,399,070 downwards.
GAAAACCAAGGGGAGAAATAGGGACCCAGAACACCCTGGGAGCAACCATTAACATCACATGGTTACAGCTTCATCATTTAAATTTCAAAAATACCTGAATCTTATTTTAAGAGACGACTACTTTGATCTTAAGGGTAGAAAAGTATGTACACTGACAAGTGTGAAGGTCTAAGAATGTCAATGCAACTTGAAATGTCCAAAAGTAACTGAAAAGATTTTATGCTCATGAATAAGTAACTGAGTAATAACTTACCACAATATAAGGATATATGCTACATATATTGCCATTAAAATATTAAGGATATATGCTACATATATTGCCATTAAAATATATCGTGAATTTAATTTCTTTTTTAAAAAGCAAGCTGAAAAATAGAATACAGGACATGATTTAATTTATGTAAAATTATCCACAGAAAACTCTTAAAACTTCTTTTTTTTTTTCAGGATCCACTTCTTTTTTTATTTTATTTTTTATTTATTCATTTTTAGAGAGAGGGGAGAGAGAGAGAGAGAGAGAGAGAGAGAGAGAGAGCAAAAGAGGAGGGAAGAGCAGGAAGTATCAATTCCAGTATGTGTCCCGACCAGACAAACCCAGGGTTTCAAACCAGTGACCTCAGCATTCGAGGTCGACACCTTATCCACTGCACCACCACAGGCCAGACCCACAGAAAACTCTTTACTAATATAAATATAATATTACAAACTATCTACAAATGTATAATGTATCCTAGAAGGATAACCACCCAATTGTTAATAGTGGCTCTTTTTATATTTGGATGATGAGATTCATGGTAGTGATGGGGGGTTCTTTCTACTATACAGCCTTTGAATTTTTTACAAAACTAATATATTCCTTGAAAGCAGAAAAATAAACTTTGCAGAATGGGGACGGAAACCAGCAGACAGTGTTTTGTTGAATTGTACACTTGAAACCTGTATGATTTCGTGAACCAATGTCAGGTTACCACAATAAATTCTATAAAAACGTAATAAAAATTCTCCCTAAATGCATGAAGAAGGGCTTTTGTACCAGCCAGACTGACTCTCAGTTCAGCATTCAATTTAAAGATATAAGCATAGAAAAATGTTTGTAAAGAGTTCCATGTAAAAGTATTAACAGTGTTTATTTCTAGATGATGGGATCATACAATTCCTTTACATTTAAAATTTCTGTATTATCAACATAAAAAAACCTGCAAAACCTATATCAGTAATACCAATAAAAAATGTCTTCCATTTTGAAAGTAAAATAGGCTGTAAAGGCATTCTAACCTGTACCTCAAGTCAATAAGAGGAAAGAACACTTCTGTATCTTTAGATTGTAATAAAGAGAAAAAAAATTGTTTTTAACTTCTTCTGGTATAATAATGGACATATCTATGCTTCAAACTTCTCTTTCTAGTCAGCATTTAAAGGCTTCTCTAAATATAATGGTTATTTTTGTCACAGAAATGCCAGCAATTGTCATAGCATGGGAAATCAATATCAAACTCTCTAATTACAGCACTAAGAAACTCATTCGTTGTAATGAATCCTCTACTGTTATTGAAGAACCAGTGAATTTAATAAGAGTATCTATTCATAGTCAGTTATTGACCTCAAACTGCCAAGTCATTTAGGACAAGAATATAGGGCAAATAAAGAGAACTTGTTAAAGACGCTATGAGTATGAATAGCCATCCTCTACCTCATTTAAGCCTATAAGAGGAGTTTTAAACATAATGAATATGAGAGCATATCATCAAATGAATGAGAACCCTCTACCAGGGTGCAGGATTGGAAAGGTATGTGACAAAGTCAAGCCTTAACCTCATTCCTTACTGAGTAAAGCATCAGGGAGGTATACGATTTTAAATCATCTTTTGGCTGATACAATATTCAACAACTACAGAAAGATTCCCAGAACTGAATGATATAGATATATTCTTGAGATTTCTGAGAGATTTAAAAAATAATGTCTTCAAACACAGGGACCATCACTTAATTTCTTTACAATTATAGTTTATAGTTAGGCAGAACAGTAAAATGACTGAATATATAAATTGTGGATTTATTGACTAAGTAATATGCTAAATAGGTACAATAGCAGTGTGGTGCTATTGCCAACATTATTAAGGTGTTCCTGCTTTGATCTACTCTAATTGAGCTTCCATTCTTTCTGGTCCTGACACTCCTTTGCCATGATCACCAATGACCTCCAGTTCGCGAGAACCAATGGTCCTTATTTTGAGCTATGTTTAACAGTTTTGTGTAGCTTAGATTGCTGTCTTTTTAAAAATTATTTTCTTTGCTTCACAACTTTTACTGATTTTGCTTTCAGTCTCCTTTGTTGGCCTCTCTTCTAATTAATCTATAAATGTAAATGGGCATAGCAACCAATCTTGGCCCTTTTTCTTACCTTTCTCTTCTTTTTTTTCCTTTTCTCACATCCCCTTGAACTCAACTATACACTGATTACTCCCTTTTGTTTTCTTACAGCCCTGGTCTCTCCCTGTATACTGAACTCAGTTACCCAACAACTGTCTACTTGACATCTTCAGCTAGGTTTTAATAAATACTTCAAACTTAACACACCTCAAAGAGAGAAGTTTTGACTTCTGACTCTGCTTCTAACCCAAACTGACTGTACTCCCAATACATGATGCCACCTCCCACCCTCTTTCTTGAGCCAAAAATGTAGGAATCATCTTTGATTCCTTTCTTTTCCTCATTGTCTCACAACCAATCCTCCCTCAACTCGTGCGAGAATTAAAAATATGAACTATGTCCTCTCTTGTTTCTCTGCTTCCAAATTATCACTTTAGTTCAACTCACCATATTTCTCCTACTCAGTGGTCAGCAAACTCATTAGTCAATGGAGCCAAATATCAACAGTACAACGACTGAAATTTCTTTTGAGAGCCAAATATTTTAAACTTAAGCTATATAGGTAGGTACATTCCTTATTGAGGTAGTGCCCGCACGTGGTATTTTGTGGGAGAGCCACACTCAAGGGGCCAAAGAGCCGCATGTGGCTCGTAAGCCACAGTTTGCCAACCACTGTTAAAATGATAGTCCTATGCCTTTTCTGATTAGCTGATGTTTTGGTTTGTGAAATAGTTAAATGTCCTTTTTTGGGAGTTGATTAAGATTTGGAGGGGATGGGGAGACAAAGCCTTCTATATCTTTTATCTCAGTTATTTTTTTTTCTTTACTGCCACTAAATCTCTATAAAATGCCTGCATCCAAGTGTCAAAAACACTTCAACATCTCTGATTTAGTAGAGTTTTCTTTTTGCACCTGACACCCCAAAGCTAATGAATCAGCTACACTTTGTATCTTCAGGTGTTAAAGCTATTGCTATGATTAATGACACTATAGCATTTGCCCTGGATGGATCCTCCCAGAGAGTCTGGGATCTGGAAGCATATGGGCAGGCTGGGGTGCAGGTGGAAGGAATTATTCACTCTTGCAGATCACCCCTAAATGACCCCAATGGTGTTCATCCGTAAAATGAGCCCAGGTTGTTAGAAACCTAGCTTGTCACCTGTGATCATGTGATGCTGATTTTATAAGAATTATGATGGCATAGTAAGTGATGAATAATGACCTGGAACCTTCTGGCAGTGAGACATATGGAATTTATCTTAATGCTTACAAGCAAGCTCAAAATGCGACATGATGAATTTTATAGATGATAAGAAAATTTAAATTCCAAGAATATCCCAGCATCAGGTCTTCTCCTGGACTGAACTCAGATACAAACTACAGATCATAGGAAAATGAAAAGAGGAGGCTAAAGGAGATGGACTTGATGTTTATAGCTCTCTGAGTTGAGACTGCTTGTTGTTGATTCTGCTCTGACCTAGCTACCTTCCTTTCCCGTATCTCCCCTTACTTCTCTATAAATAAAAAGAAAGGGAAAAGTTTTTAAAAGTTCTGAGCATCTATCACATTACAGTAACAACTAAGCCTATATTTTAGGTGATGTTATTTCATCTTCATCACATTTCTATCCATCCAGCTTCATACTATCCATGTCAGTAGTGAAAATTTAGGACTTCCAGAGGTTCAAGAGTTTTCTCAGTGAGGTAGACCTGGAATTAAGACCTCAGCAATGCAAAGCTGAAATTAAGAGCAAATACTAAGGTTTTATAGAAAAGTTCTGCCTCAAGCCTGCAGTGTCATTTCTTATGGCTGAGTAGTAGTATTCCATTGTATATATGTACCACATCTTCTTTATCCAATGATCTAGCAAAGGACACTTTAGTCATTTCCATGTCTTGGCCACCATGAATAATGCTGCAATGAACATAGGGGAGCACATATCTTTACAAATTAACATTTTCAAAATTTTCAAGTAGATATACAGAAGAGGGGTTTCTGGGTCATATAGTAACTCTATTCTCAATTTTTGAGGACCCTCCATACTCTTTTTTTTTTCATAGTAGGGTACAGAGAGTCAGTAGGGTACATATGTTGACAGAAGAAAACTTGACTTTGGATGGTGGGCATACAATGAAATAGACAGATGATGTATTACAGAATTATACACCTGAGACATATAATCCTGTTAACCAATGTCACCCCAATTGGTTTAATTTAAAGAAGTCTTCAGTGTCAATTTCTGCCAGTTTCTAGCCTGCCCTATAGATTTCAACCTTAGGACTGCAACATCAACTCCTACCTGAGTTTCTGCCTGCCTTGCTTGTATTTTACTTGCCAGCCTGTACAATCTCATGAACCAAGTCCTTAAAATCAATCTCTTTATCATCTATCATCTATCTATCTATCTATCTATCTATCTATCTATCTATCATCTATCTATCTATCTATCTATCTATCTATCTATCTATCTATCTATCATCTATCTATCTATCTGTCTATCTATGATTGGTCTGTTTCTCTAGAGAACCCTGGCTGATTGAGTGTGAAAGTTTTTTATTATAACATCATTTCCCAGTCTCTGACTTATGATGTTAGTTTTGTAGCCATATTCAGACTCCAGCTTGACCCAATCAAGACAGTCTGTTTGGCCCACTGGCCCACTTTGTTCTGATTAATCCCATAAAGACAGGTAATGATGCAACCTGCTCAAAACCAATGCTATATTGTCCAAGGTTACCCTGTGCCTTTGTGTATACTGCACTAATTTTTATTTGACATCTGTCAAATAGGCACACCCTAAAAGAAATTCAGCAAGAAGGAGGTGGAACAGACAAAAACCAATGTATGAAGCATTTTGAAGTAAAACAGTGACAAATCTATAAAATTTCTGGTTCATATTTATGTGGCAGTGATTTGTTTTACATAAAACCCTCAGTTTAGGAAACTTTATTGAAGAAATTCTCCTCCTTATTTATCATATTTTATGAAAGTTCAAAAGTGATTCATAATACATCAACTAAAGGTTAATTAACCCAGGTTAACAGAAAATTATTGTCATGATGCTTACTTAAATTGAGAATTACTTGTTTTATTTTTAGCCTATATAACAACAAGACCCTGCTACATTTGAACTAAGAACTCTTTTTTTTTTTTCTGTAGATAGGTATGACAGCATGTTTTGCAGTTTGACTGACTCCTTCAGTCATGCATTTCTTCCCCAAATGTTTATTGGGAACTTTTGCTGTAAGCATTGTGCTATGCTCTAGGACTACCACCATGAGCACCAGGACCTGGTTCTTTTTCCTTTTCCCTCATGGACCTGACCAAATGAGATACAGCCCAGCAATCAGACATTGAGGGGAGCAAATGTTGTGGGGAGGTTATATTGCTTTGGTGACAATGGGAAGGTGGCTAACACATACCTTGGGGATCAAAAAAAATCTAAGAGTAAATAAGAACTGAACTAGGAACTGACAGATGGTAACAGACTGGTGAAGAGAGAGGGATATTTGTTTCAGGAAGAGAGACATTGACTGGGTGAAAGCCAAGGGCTGCACGAAAGAAAGTCATAGTATGTTCGAGAAATGAAGGATGTATCTGGAGCATATAGAGCAATGGGGGGTAGGGGGGAAAGTGGGTAGTAGGAAATGAAGCTGAAGACATTACTTACAAAGCCAGGTAAAGGCGTTTGGAGTTGAACCCGATGGTGATCTAGCCTGGAGGGCCTTGCATCTCAGACTGGACCAGCAACATGAGCATGGAAGCTTATTCCGTGCTCAGCCCCGCCCAGCCCTAAGTAATCAGAATGGCATGATGACAAGAGTCTCCTGTAATTCATATGCACATTAAACTTCAATGAGTACTGATCGAGAGCCACTGAAGGACATTTATCAGGACAGGTTGAAACAGAGCCTTGATCCAGCGCAACTCCTGCTGTGGGTTCTGGCCTGACTTGGAACTTGGTGTTCCAGGACCTTCCCAGGCAGCTCCACCTGGAAGACCTCATGTGCTCCATTCCCCTTCACCCTCACCCCCTCATTCTGCTGTAGACTCACCTGAGTCAGTAAGGTACCTTCTCAAGGAGCTGTTTCTGAATACAGGAAACATGTTTTAGCTTCAGAGACTTTTCCATGGCTCAGGATTCTGCCTTGAAAACTCTGCTCCAGATATCTGCATGATTGTTGCCTCACTTCATGTTACTTGATGCTCAAATAGCACCTCCTTAGAAGGAACCTCAAGACCTCCTATCTAAAATACCTGCCCTTTACCTTACTTAATTTGTATCATAATCTATATCACTATATATGTTATATAGTCATTGTTGTTGTTTTTTTTTAATAAAAAGGTGCTTATTTGTTTGCTTATTATTGGACTCACTTATTATAAATCCCATGAAGGCAGGGAATTTTCTCTGTTTGTTGCTATATAGCCAGCACCTATGTACTCAATAGATTATTGCAGAATGAATGAATGAATGATTAAACAATTAGAGGGTTAGTTAGAAAAAGAAGAATCAAACACTAAATTATGTAAAGCCTAAAGTGATCTATCACTGACTCCTCCAAACAAACCTTCTTCACTCCACATTGCAAATGAACTAGATAGAAACCCTCTTATGCTTAAGGGCAGAGTGGGAGTGACAGGAAATTTTCTGACACTCAGAAAGTACTGTAGAAATCCTCGGAATATTTAGGGATCCTAGGGTCATGAATAACTGATGAGTCTTAGAGATTAACAGGAGAAAGTTTTGCTTGATGGAGTAGAGCTGTAATTTGATATAAAATGCAATTCACAGATCTTAACTGTAGATGCTGATGGATATAGATGTATACACCCACCTAACCACCACTTCAATGAAGATACAGAACATTTTCATTCCATATTTATTATTTTGATGTCTTCCAGATGAACTGACCCTACTATCTTTATTAAATGTCCTCTTTATTTTAGGTAATACTCTTTGTCTTAAAGCTTGGTTTGAAAAGCTTGGTTCAAGTTATAATTTATGTAGAATGGCTAGGGGTCTCTTAGTATTCATCTTACACCTAAGAGTTTAACATCAAAGACCCAATACCCAGGAGGACAATGCTCTTGGAAACTCCTCCATTCAACACAGGTAAAGTTAGGGATCTCCACGTGCCTTCTTCAATCCCTCCTTCAATTCTTCAATTTCACCTCTGTGCATTTATGGCTCTGGCCTGTCTACTCCCCTTCTTATATTCAACCCTATTTTTAATTTCGGATTTGATAGCTGACATGGTATCTCTGTTTTTGGCCTTAAATATGATCATTTTTACCCTTTAGGCTCAACTGGTTTCTGGTTTCTCTAGGTAATTACTCTGTTAGATTCCCCATCAGCTTGTTATAACAAGCTAATATTGCTCTAAATCAGGGGTCCCCAAACTGCGGCCCGTGGGCCGCATGCAGCCCCTTGAGGCCATTTATCCGGGCCGCTGCACTTCTGGAAGGGGCACCTCTTTTATTGGTGGTCAGTGAGAGGAGCACATTGACAATCTCATTAGCCAAAAGCAGGCCCATAGTTCCCATTGAAATACTGGTCAGTTTCTTAATTTAAATTTACTTGTTCTTTATTTTAAATATTGTATTTGTTCCCATTTTGTTTTTTTATTTTAAAATAAGATATGTGCAGTGTGCATAGGGATTTGTTCATAGTTTTTATCTAGTCCAGCCCTCCAACGGTCTGAAGGACAGTGGACTGGCCCCCTGTGTAAAAAGTTTGGGGATCCCTGGTCTAAATAGACAACACAGCTTTAGCAGGGTTCCTGGGAGGAAGGATGGCTGTTGGAGACAGTCAGCCCTCGGTTTTGCAGGTGAAGCATGACGATCTTTCCCCTAGGTCAGGGGTCGGGAACCTATGGCTCGTGAGCCAGATGTGGCTCTTTCGATGGCTGCATCTGGCTCACAGACAAATCTTTAATAAAAAAAATAATAATGTTAAAAATATAAAACATTCTCATGTATTACAATCCATTCATTTCCTACTGCTCATGTTCATAGTTGCGGGTGGCTGGAGCCAATCACAGCTGTCCTCCGGTACAACACCAAATTTTTATTAGATAATGTGTAATGTACACGGGTTGTTGTATGGCTCCCATGGAATTACATTTTAAAATATGTGACTTTCATGGCTCTCTCAGCTAAAAAGTTTCCCGACCCCTACCCCAGGTGGTATTTAGTGATAGTCCTAATCTAAGCACACATCCTGGTTCCCATGATTGACTTTGAGTGTTTTCCAAGATTCTCTTAAAACATATCTAAAAATCAACTTGTAGGCTTGGCCACACCAAATCTTGATTCTTAGTGAACTCTCGTAGAGTGTGATTTTATGTCTAAGTTCTGAGAGTAATATACTTCATTTCACAATTAAACAGATATTTGGGGATTTCTATTTTGCCAGACAGTGAGTTAAACAAAAATGGCATCAGTTAAGACAAAAGAGATAGGCAAACAAGTCATTATAATGCACTTTAAAGAGTCCTATATAAGTAAACACCAGAATATACTTATTCTGACAAGCACCAAAGTTTTCCAGTGGTGCCAGGGGCAGCTTCTGGTTTTGTTTTTCAGACTTACACTGTATTATATAAAATCTCTATGTGTATGTCAGAAAGCTCTGTGAAGACATGGAATGGTGGAGAGAACACTGAACTAGGAATCAAGGGGCTCAGGATACTGTTGCAACTCTATAACTAAGAAGCTTTTTTTTTTTAATCTTCCATTGATTTGAGAGAAGGGGAGAAAGAGAGAAGCACAACTCATTGTTCCACTTAGTTGTTCCATTTAGTTGTGTACTCACTGGTTGCTTTTCGTATGTGCCCACCACGAGGGTAGAACCCATGACCTCAGTGCACCAGGACAATGCTCTACCCGCCCACTGAACCACCTGGACATGGACTAACAAGCTTTTTAATCTTAATAACCTTGTATTTCTGTCTTCCCTCAATAACTAAAATAGTAGGGGGTTGGTGGTAAACTAAATGCGCACTGACCCCTGGTGCATCTATTTTTTCTGTGGCTTTAGCACTGCCAAGTCTCCCAGGAAATGTTGAGGAGAGTCTTTCATATGTCTTCACAGTGACTTTGAGGCACAGAAAGTTGTTGCTCAGCAGTAACTGTGTTTCTGGACACAGACACACTGACAGACTAGGATTCCCAGCCCCCCTGCAGTTAACGAGTCTTTGTAACTGAATCCTGGCCAAGGAAATGTAGGTAAACAAACATGAAGTACACTTTCCAATCCTGCTGGCTTCTAAACTTCGAGAGTGCATTATCTCTCTCACTCTCTCTCTCTCTCACACACACACACACTTTGCTTATCACTTGACTGTTTGTAGGGGCCCAAGAAAGGATGTCAGTACCTTAGAAGATAGAGAACCTAGAGGGAGAGAAAGAACACACAGCCTTGGTTCCTAACTGACCATGGAGAACGGAACTCTCCATGTGCTGTCCCCTAGACTGTAATGTAAGTGAGTAATAAATCTTTACCTAATTTACCATCTGAAATGTTGGGGTTGTTTGTTACAGCAGTTAGTCTAATCTTTTATCTAAAAATAGTATATAAGAAGAACTGAGAATTCCCTACTTTTTCCTTACCCTGAAGGGGAATATCGAGTTAAATAATTTATATACCACTTACTCATTTTCAGAGATCTCCTCAATTATAATTAAGAAATTGTCACAATCCCTCATGGGGAAAGATGTACTTCCCTTCTCATTTTAGGCTACAGAAATTTGGGCGATGACAAATGAATCGCAGCTTACCCAACAGCACTGCATATTCTGCCAGGGTATAGGATTCATTTTTAAAAATCCAAAGTTAGAACTACCATTTTTTTTTGAAAAATGCCCAAATTTATTAGAAGTGCACAAATGACAGTTTCCTTTGCTCAACATGTTTTAACTTTACTAAGGTGCCCTTCTTGATTAATGTCACTTCTCTTTCTGACCACTGTGCCACATTTCTAGATGAAGCATGTGACTATGGAAATAGCACAGTCATATAAAAAAAATCAAAGAACATAATTTTTAAATGTTTTTTCTTTATTTTAAAGTCCTTACATACTTTCATTTCTAAAACAAAATTGAAATGGTAATTTTACATCTATGAAATGGAATGTCTTCTAAATAGGGCTTTTTGTCTCTGAGATATATTGGAGATGAAAAACTGAAACCTTCATATTAATTGATTATAAGTTCTTGTAAACAGTCTTCAACGCCAATGAGAAAAGAAAAAAAATACATTATTCAAGTCTCCAATGCCTTCCTAAAAGAGTGGATTCTGGTAACAGGAGGCTCTTTTCCTTGCTAACTAAATGATGTCTGAGGTCAGCTCAGCGAATAATCCTGTGTATATTTCCTGGAGACTATCTTGGCCCGTTACTCAGTCAGGCCTGTACCCTCTGATAGACTGGGATCTTGCTCAGTCTTCCTTCAGCCCACTGACTCTTATTTCTTTAGGTTTAATTTATTGCACAATTTATAACAAAGAAAATTGAAAAAGAAAACAGAAACCATGCCACCATCTTAAAATGTTTCATTTCTCTCTGGTCCTGTTTACTCCTTATCTTCATAAGTCAACACTATATATAGTTGGAACTACAGTATACATACCTTTTTTTTACAGAGAGAGAAACAGAGTCAGAAGAGGGACAGATAGGGACAGACAGGCAGGAAGAGAGAGAGATTAGGAGCATCAGTTCTTTGTGGCAGCTCCTTAGTTGTTCATTGATTGCTTTCTCATATGTGCCTTAACTGGGGACTATAGCAGAGTGAGTGACCCCTTGCTCAAGCCAACGATCTTGGGCTGAAGCCAGCAACCTTGGGCTTCAAGCCAGTGACCTTTGGGCTCAAGCCAGTAACCATGAGATTATGTCTATGATTCCACACTCAAGCCAGCGACCCCGAGCTCAAGCTGATGAGCCCGCGCTCCAGCTGGATGAGCCGTGCTTAAGCTGGCAACCTCGAGGCTTCAAACCTGGGTCCTCTGTGTCCCAGCCCGAAGCTCTATCCACTGCGCCGCCACCTGGGCATGCTACATACACTTCTGTGTTCTGCTTTATACATTTTCTTTTTCTTTTTTTTCTTTTTTTTTCTTATTTTTTTGTTTTGAAGCTGGAAACGGGGAAAGACAGTCAGACAGACTCCCGCATGCGCCCGACAGGGATCCACCCGGCACGCCCACCAGGGGCGACGCTCTGCCCACCAGGGGGCGATGCTCTGCCCCTCCGGGGCGTCGCTCTGCCGCGACCAGAGCCACTCCAGCGCCTGGGGCAGAGGCCAAGGAGCCATCCCCAGCGCCCGGGCCATCTTTGCTCCAATGGAGCCTTGGCTGCGGGAGGGGAAGAGAGAGACAGAGAGGAAGGAGGGGGAGGGGATGGAGAAGCAAATGGGTGCTTCTCCTATGCGCCCTGGCTGGGAATCGAACCCGGGTCCCCCGCACTCCAGGCCGACGCTCTACCGCTGAGCCAACCGGCCAGGGCCTTTATACATTTTCATATGTGTCATGCAGATCTTTTTGTTTAAAGGTGGAGTCCTTAAAACCACACAATTAAATGTTGCCAATATTCCAAAAGATTGATATAAACCTCAGGTTCTTCTTTTCTTAATATAGTAAAGACTGCAGTGTTTTTCTTAGAACTAGGCTCTGTCTAGTTTGCTGTGTGAAAACTGTGATCTGGTGCCCTCTTCTGTCTGTCTGGTTTGGAATGTGCCTTCTAGCTGATGCTTCTACATAAGGTCTTTGTCCTCAACAGCCTCCTGCTTATTTCTTCAAGTTTGATTTCCCAGCCCATACTCTAAACTTGGCCACAGACTAGATTTTTTTTTAAAAAGTAAAATTAAAAATCTTGGTTTTAATCACTTCCTATGGTTATCTAGAAGCTCATAATTAACAGGTGAATTATGAAAATCTAAGTTTTTAGGTGGGGAAGATTTACATTAACTATCACAATAAAGTTGTTGCATTGAGCATAGAATATGAAATCTCATTGAATTCCATAGAATGTTAAGAAATAGGCATTTTTCTCCTTCCTTCCTTCCTTCCTTCCTTCCTTCCTTCCTTCCTTCCTTCCTTCCTTCCTTCCTTCCTTCCTTTCTTCCTCCTTTCTTCCCTTCTTTCCTTCCTCCCTTCCTCCCTTCCTTCTTTCCCTCTTACCTTTCCTCCTGTTTTTTTGAGAAGAAAATAGTGCCACAGGATTTCAGATGTATGAATATATATCTAATTTTCTCTGTATCTCCCACAAGATCAAACAGATACTAATGAATGATAGCGGGAAGAATCTTGATACTGTTAGTTGTGTGAAGCTTATAGCAGCCATTGAGAAAATAAAAAAGAAGTGTATTGCTGAGAATGCTGTTGAGAGAAATGTTCGCTGTCAGTTATTCTATTTTGACACGATAATCTCCTTTAAGAAGTGTTCTGAAGGTCTTGCTAATTGTTGAAACCAGGAGTTGAGCACAAGAAAGGTTCATGAAAATAGTTTGTTTACTTTTGTATATTTTGGAAAATTCCTTAGTTAGATATTTTAAAAATAAGTTATGTTAAAGACTTGATATTCACGATGTGCTTAGTGTGTTTAATTACTTAAATTGTGTGTGACAACTCAGACAGTGATTAGTTATGGAGTTCTACTTTGTGCCAGGTACATCGTCTGCAGTGTTCACAAAAATTAAGGGATCAGGGAACATGCAGATACTCCAGTACTTTCAGCCTTTTGTAGAGTGCATTTTCACCAATGAAATAAATGTTGGTTTTGCATCTAATTTGCATAATCCAACAACTTTCTTTGACTTGTTGTTTGCCTTTCTGATGTTCTTGTTTAATAAAAAAAAATCAAATGATTCTTTTTTTATTGCTTCATATTCATTTTGAAATATCCCCTAATTTTTGTAAGCAGTTTATTTGTGTTGCTCTCAGAGAAAAACTGCTTCACTGTTGTCCCTCAACTCCTGGCAAGAAAGAGGACATGGGGGAACGGGTCAGATCCTCATGAGACGAGAACAGAATGGCAACCAGTTAGCAGACAGCAGTGGCACAGGTGCTCCTGGCATTGCAAACAGAATTTTTTGTTCATGGAATATCTCCTCGGCTTAGTGGATCTGGGAAGTCTGTCAAAGTACTGAAGAAGTATCTAAATAATGAGAAATAAAACATCCAAGTTGTGATTATTGGTATTTGGATGTGAAGTGTAAGTTTCTAGATCCAACTGCCAAGAGACCAGTTGGTGAAACTAGAATACAAGATAAGAGGACAAGTAGCAAAAAGTAAAACTTAGGGGGGAAAAAGGGCAAAACATAATAAATAGTAAAAAGCACAGGAAAATATATATAAATAGTAAGATAAAGCACCAAGGGTAGCTATCATGATAAAGTAAAATGCATTGTTAGGCAGGGAATAACATTCTAAATCAACAGTGAGGGCAAAAATGATGCATAAACAACCTTTACTTACTTAACTATATAAAATTTATAAATTTTTGCTCCCATATTATATTCAAAATAGTAATGGAAAATCAAATTAGGAAGAAAAAAGATATATAATGCATATAAAAATATGGTATATATGTTCTTAATAAAGAGATATTATATCTCAATAAGAAAAAGACAAACATGGCAGTTAAGAAACTCAAAGTCATGAAGAGAAGAAGCCATTCACATAAAGGAGATGTGCTAACAGCCAACATATAATATATATGGGGATATTTTCTTCTTTACCAGTGAGGTTGTCTGTTGTTCTGTATATTGTTCCCTTTGGAGAAACATGCTTCCTCTATTCCACAGGGTCTTGCCCAGACTGTGCCCCTCTTAACACAAACTAGGACAATCAACACTCTCTCCAGAAGAAAGTCCAAGCTCAGCTGTTCAAACAGCATCACCTTCAAGAAATTCTCCATTGGTTCATGTTATCTATATCTCTAGAAACACCCAGTTTCCACAAAGATCAGATTGTTCAATTTTTTTTTTAACAATTTTTTTATTTATTCATTTTAGAGAGGAGAGGGAGAGACAGAGAGAAGGGGGGGGAGGAGCTGGAAGCATCAACTCCCAAATGTGCCTTGACCGGGCAAGCCCAGGGTTTCGAACCGGCGACCTCAGCATTTCCAGGTCGACGCTTTTCAATTGTATTTTTAATGTTGCAAGCTATCTGGTGTTCTTTTAAAAAATGTCTTCCCTGGAATGAAATATACCTAATATAGAAAATAAGAAAATACATTAAAAGTAGGGCAAAAGGTACTACTTTATAAGTATTAAAATAAATAACAGCCAAGAGTTATTAGGATCCAAAGGACAAAAAAAATGTACCTTCTCATAAATCTCTAAAAACTGCTGCAAATTTTCTGGAGATTAATACCTTATGATTTCCTCTTATGTAATATTATTTATATTAATTTATAAGAATAAAGTTTATAAATGACTATACAAATAATACATTATACATAAAGATTTATAAAATTGAAATGTTACAAATGAACCAAATGTTTAATGCTACAAAAATAATTAAAACATCATTATTTAGCTATCTGATTAAATACATTGTAATTATTAAAACAAGTTTTAGAATAACATTAGAAACTGTTTACGGTGTACCGGTGTACCGTTAGGGAAAACCAAACAGATTCTAAGATATGCAGTATGATCTCCAGTTGGGCAAAACAGCATATATTTGCACAAAAAATACTGCAAGAAGGAAATATGATATGCTAATACAGTGTGTCCATAAAGTCATGGTGCACTTTTGACCGGTCACAGGAAAGCAACAAAAGATGATAGAAATGTGAAATCGGCACCAAATAAAAGGAAAACCCTCCCAGTTTCTATAGGATGATATGGCAGCATGTGCGCATGTGCAGATGATAACATAACACCGTGTATACAGCGAAGCAGGCCATGCCAGTCGAGATGTGGACGGTACAGAGAAAAGTTCAGTGTGTTCTGTGGCTTGCTAAATTCGAATCCGTGACCAAAGTGCAACGTGAATACTGGCACGTTTATAACGAAGCGCCACCACATAGGAATAACATTACTCGGTGGGATAAGCAGTTGAAGGAAACCGACAGTTTGGTGGAGAAACCCCTTTCTGATAGGCCATCAGTCAGTGATGAGTCTGTAGAGGCTATACGGGATAGCTCCCTAAGGAGCCCTAAAAAATCTGTGCATGAGCCCACATCGAACTGCACTGAATAGGTATGAAACTGGGAGAGTTTTCCTTTTATTTGGTGCAGATTTCAGATTTCTATTGTCTTTTGTTGCTTTCCTGTGACCGGTCAAAAGTTTGCACCATGACTTTATGGACACACTGTAGTTTTTGTTTTCTGTTCGTACTTTTAAAATTCTATTTTTCCTAAAAGAAACAAGTTTCACTTTTAAAATCAGAATAAAATTAAAAAATTAAAAAATTAATGAGGATAAAGGGATAAATGATGATGGACAGAAACTGGACTTGGGGGTGTGAACACACAGTATGGTATACAGAAAATGTGTCTCAGCATTGTGCACCTGGAACCGGAATAATTCTGTTAACCAGTGCCACCCCAATAAATTCAATGAAAAATAAATAAGTAAATAAATAAATAATGAAGATTCATGGGGATAAAGATATCCATATTTTATTTAATAAACATGCAGTTTTGTGGTCAGATAGTAGTACCACTAACTTCATCTTTTTAATCTTAGTTTTCTTATTTGTAAAAAAGAGATAATAATTCTACTAATCTCCTGAATTGATGAAATGAGATAATACACTAGTCATTGTGTCTAGCATCTAATAGGGTCTCTCAAAATTTTAGCTGCTATTATTCATTATAGTGGCTTCCTCATATTTAGATAATTAGAACTATTTGGTATGTGGAATATTTGGTTTTTATTTCTCAATTCCCTGGTTACAGTTTTTAGTTAACTTTGATGCAGTGCTTTGAAAATGTGTCAGTCCTATTATAATAAATCCTGCAGTGTTTTGAAAATGTGTCAGTTCTAAGATAATAAATCCTGCGATAGTGTTTAGCACAAGTGCAAACAAAGGCGTCAGCCTCCCCTGTGGGTACATCTCAGTAATCATGGCATCAGCAGCAACATGCTTTTTGATTAGATCAATTAATTCAGGCAGACAAGATATTTATTTTGCATTTTTCAATTTTTATGCTCCCTGGTGACTTCCTGTTGTTAAATGCTTGCTATTGCTCTTACACTTTTTTCATCTGGACTACTGAATGGTGTAATGAACTTTAGATTACTTATACGAGAGTAATTTATCCAACACCAACTCACAACTGAAATCATGATCTATGAGAGATGAAAGAGTGAGGTACTAAAAAGGGTTAGAGAAAACATGATCACATAACTTTTCAAACCTTTTTTAATACTAAGAAGTATTATACAATGATGAATTAGAGATTGGGAAAACTGAACAGTTTTTTATGCTTATTATCCACTTGAATTTTTCATCTTTGATTTTTATGCAAGTCATTTGTTTGTTTTTATTGACCTCTTCCTTTCTCTCCCTCTTTTTATCCTTCGTCCTTTCCCTTCCTCCTCTTTGTTCCCCTCCCTTCTCCCCTTATACCCTCCTTTTCTGGATCATAAGAACTCAGAAGTATCACACAACTCAGCAGCAGAAAATGCACCCAAGTATCAAAAGGGTCTATAGCCAGGAACTAGAGAACAGAATACAGAGGTTGGCAAAAGTAGGTTTACAGTGAGTACACAAAACATAGTTTATTCTTCTATTACTATTTATTTATTAACTATTGTATTATTTATTATTATTAAGCTACTTTTTCCCACCCCCTGTACATTCTAAATGCCAAAAGGGGGTGTCCGTTAGGGAGTGCAATCTATCACAGCCTCTTTCCAGGCATTGCAACAGGCAAGGAAATGCTGTAGAGAGAAAATTCTACCGAGGTGTTGCTGGGGGAATGCGGTTCCTCCACGGAGCTGTAAAGAAGAGCATTTCAAAGACCCATGTATAGGAGGATGAGATATAGTGGTAAAGCTTACTGGAGCTGGAACAAATACAAAGGACTGTCCCCAGGCACACAGTGTTAAAGTCAAGCCTTGTCTTCACCAAGCCGAGAAGAAGGGCCAGCATTACCCGGCATCAGCAGGGCATCCGAAGCCGCCGTCGTTCAGTTTAGTCTATGCCAAAGCTCAGTCCAGCTCAGACTTTGTCCCCATCCATCTAGCTTAGTCTGTTTCTGGCTGCATTCCAGCCGGAGCTCCCTATGCTAACACTTGTCATTTAAGAACAGCTGATGTACAGACCCTCTGCACTGAAGTCTGGAGAATGGCTTTTTAGCAAGTTGTGCTGGCACAACCCCAGCCACTGCCCTGCCATCCAATGAGCTTTGCTTCCCAACAAATCTGAACCAGTGCTATGGGGCACTCTTCCCAGGGTGCTGTTTCAGCTCCAGGGAGAAGTGACTGCTCCTAATAACTGTCACCCCTATATTTTTAGAGTTTTCTTTACTTCTTATAGACCAAACCCTCATTACTCCAACCACTCATATTGGTTTATTTAAAAAATTATTTTCTGTTCAGGCCAACCTAAAAGCCCTATTTCTCACATTTTTTAAATATTATTTTATTTCTCACATTTGTTTTTCTTTTTTATATATAATTTTTTTAGACAATTAATTTTAATAGGGTAACATTAATTAGGGCACATACATTCAGAGAAAACATCTTCAGGTCATTTTGACATTTAATTATGTTTCATACCCATCACCCAAAGTCAGATTGTCTTCCGTCACCTTCTATTTGGTTTTCTTTGTGCTCCTCCCCTCCCCCACACTGTCCCTCTCCTTCTCCCTCCCAACCCCCGTAACCACCACACTCTTGTCCACGACCATGAGTCTCAGTTTTGTGTGTCACCTATGTATGGAATCATACAGTTCTTAGTTTTTTCTGATTTACTTATTTCACTCAGTATAATATTATCAAAGCCCATCCATGTTGTTGTAAATGATCCGATGTCATCATTTCTTATGGCTGAGTAGTATTCCATAGTATATATGTCCCACATCTTCTTTATCCAGTCTTCTATTGAAGGGATTTGGGTTGTTTCCATGTCTTGGCCACTGTGAACAATGCTGCAATGAATATGGGGCTGCATGTGTCTTTACATACCGATGTTTTTGAGTTTTGGGGGTATATACCCAGTAGAGGGGCTGCTAGGTTATATGGTAGTTCTATTCTTAATTTTTTGAAGAACCACCATACTTTCTTCCATAATGGTTGTACTACTTTACATTCCCACCAACAGTGACTGAGGGTTCCTTTTTCTCCAAAGCCTCTCCAACACTTGTTATTACCTGTCTTGCTGATAATAGCTAATCTAACAGGTATGAGGTGGTATCTCATTGTAGTTTTGATTTGCATTTCTCTAATAGCTAGTGAAGATGAGCATCTTTTTGTCTATCTGTTGGCTATTTGTATTTCTTCCTGGGAGAAGTGTCTGTTCATTTTCTCACATTTTTAAAAACAATTTTTAAAACTATTTTGGCATTTTGGTTTCTAACATTGTTAATTATTCTAATATTAATAGCATAATAATATTAATATGAAAAGTTAACCACTATGATTTTTTCCTTTTTGATTAGATTAGCATATCTCATTGACATTACTGATATATATATATTTTTTTATAGTTGTCAAGATATATAAGTATTTTTATTTATATATGGTAACAACTATACAATTTGTATCAGAACTAACTTTAAATACAAAATTATTTTTTAATCTCTTTACTACAGCAGTAAAATCATCCATTGGATTTTTTTAAATTTATTTATTAAATTTAATGCAGTGACATTGATAAATCAGGGTACATATGTTGAGAGAAAACATCTCTAGATTATTTTGACATTTGATTGTGCTGTATACCCCTCCCCCAAAGTCAAATTGTCTTCTGTCACCTTCTATCTGGTTCTCTTTGTGCCCCTCCCCTCCCCCAACCCCTCTCTCCTTCTTCACCCCATCCCCCCTCCCCCTACCCCCCACCCCTGTTGTCATCACATTCTTGTTCATGACTCTGAGTCTCATTTTTATGTCCCTTCTATGTATGGATTCATGTAGTTCTTAGTTTTTTTTCTGATTTACGTATTTCACTCCGTATAATGCTATCAAGGTCCATCCATGTTATTGTAAAGGATCCGATATCATCATTTCTTATGGCTGAGTAGTATTCCATAGTATATATGTACCAAAGCTTTTTAATCCACTCGTCCTCTGACGGACACTTGGGTTGTTTCCAGATCTTCGCTACTGTGAACAATGCTGCCACAAACATGGGGGTGCATTTCTCCTTTTCGAGCCATTCTATGGTGTCCTTGGGGTATATTCCTAAAAGTGGGATAGCTGGGTCAAAAGGCAGTTCGATTTTCAGTTTTTTGAGGAATCTCCATACTGTTTTCCACAGAGGCTGCACCAGTCTGCATTCCCACCAGCAGTGCAGGAGGGTTCCCTTTTCTCCACATCCTTGCCAGCACTTATTCTGTGTTGTTTTGTTGATGAGCGCCATTCTGACTGGTGTGAGGTGATATCTCATTGTGGTTTTAATTTGCATTTCTCTAATGGTTAGTGATGTTGAGCATTTTTTCATACGCCTGTTGGCCATCTGTATGTCCTCTTTGGAGATGTGTCTATTCATCTCTTTTGCCCATTTTTGGATTGGATTGTTTGTCTTCTTGGTGTTGAGATTTACGAGTTCTTTATAAATTTTGGTAATTAACCCCTTATCAGACGTATTGTCAAATATGTTCTCCCATTGTGTAGTATGTCTTTTTATTCTGTTCTTGTTGTCTTTAGCTGTGCAAAAGCTTTTTAGTTTGATATAGTCCCATTTGTTTATCCTGTCTTTTATTTCACTTCCCCGTGGAGATAAATCATCAAATATATTGCTCCGAGAGATGTCGGAGAGCTTACTGCCTATGTTTTCTTCTAAGATGCTTATGGTTTCACGGCCTACATTTAAGTCTTTTATCCATTTTGAGTTTATTTTTGTGAGTGGTGTAAGCTGGTGATCTAGTTTCATTTTTTTGCAGGTAGCTGTCCAATTTTCCCAACACCATTTGTTAAAGAGACTGTCTTTACTCCATTGTATTTCCTTGCCTCCTTTGTCAAATATCAGTTGTCCATAGAACTGTGGGCTTATTTCTGGGTTCTCTGTTCTGTTCCATTGATCTATATGCCTGTTCTTATGCCAGTACCAGGCTGTTTTGAGTACAATGGCCTTGTAGTATAACTTGATATCAGGAAGTGTGATACCTCCCACTTCTTCTTTTTTAAGATTGCTGAGGCTATTCGTGTTCTCTTTTGGTTCCATATAAATTTTTGGAATATGTGTTCTATATCTTTGAAGTATGTCATTGGTATTTTAATTGGTATTGCATTGAATTTATAGATTGCTTTGGGTAATATAGACATTTTAATGATGTTTATTCTTCCTAACCATGAGCATGGTATATGCTTCCACTTGTTTGTATCTTCCTTGATTTCTTTTATCAATGCTTTGTCATTTTTCGAGTACAAGTCTTTAGTCTCCTTGGTTAAGTTTATTCCTAGGTACTTTATTTTTTTGGTTGTAATTGTGAAGGGGATTGTTTCCTTAATTTCTCTTTCTGACTGTTCATTGTTGGTGTATAAAAATGCCTCTGATTTCTGAGTATTGATTTTATATCCTGCCACTTTGCTGAATTCATTTATCAGGTCCAGTAGCTTTTTGACTGAGACTTTAGGGTTTTCTATATACAATATCATATCATCTGCAAATAATGATAGTTTTACTTCTTCTTTTCCCACTTGAATTCCTTTTATTTCTTCTTCTTGTCTGATAGCTGTGGCTAGGACTTCCAGGACCATGTTAAATAAGAGTGGTGAAAGGGGACACCCCTGCCTTGTTCCTGATCTTAAGGGTATTGCTTTTAATTTTTGCCCATTGAGTATGATGTTGGCTGTGGGTTTCTCATAGATGGCTTTTATCATGTTGAGGTATGTTCCCTGTATTCCCACTTTGCTGAGAGTTTTGATCATGAATGGGTGCTGGATTTTATCAAATGCTTTTTCTGCATCTATTGAAATTATCATATGGTTTTTCTCCTTCTTTTTGTTTATGTGATGAATCACATTGATTGATTTACGAATATTGTACCATCCTTGCCTCCCCAGAATAAATCCCACTTGATCATGGTGTATGATTTTTTTCATATATTGTTGGATCTGGTTTGCTAATATTTTGTTGAAGATTTTAGCATCTATATTCATCAGAGATATTGGCCTATAATTTTCTTTCTTTGTGTTGTCTTTGCCTGGTTTTGGAATCAGAATTATGCTCGCCTCATAAAAGGAGCTTGGAAGTCTTCCTTCCTCTTGAATTTTTTGAAATAGTTTGAGAAGGATAGGAGTTAGTTCTTCTTTGAATATTTGGTACAATTCTGTTGTGAAGACATCGGGCCCTGGACTTTTCTTTGTTGGGAGTTTTTTGATAGCTGTTTCGATCTCCTTTGTTGTGATCGGTCTGTTTAGGTTTTCTGATTCTTCCAGATTGATTTTTGGAAGATTGTATGTTTCAAGGAATTTGTCCATTTCATCTAGGTTGTCTAGTTTTTTGGCATACAGTTCTTCATAGTATTTTCTTAAAATATTTTGTATTTCTGTTAAGTCAGTTGTTATTTCTCCTCTCTCATTTCTAATTTTATTTATTTGAGTCCTCTCTCTCTTTTTCTTGGTGAGTCTAGTTAAAGGTTCATCAATCTTGTTTACCTTTTCAAAGAACCAGCTCCTAGTTTCATTGATCTTTTGTATTGTTTCTTTAGCCTCTATGTCATTTATTTCTGCTCTGATCTTTATTATTTCCTTCCTTCTACTACATTTGGGCTTTACTTGCTGTTCTTTTTCTAATTCTTTTAGATGCAGGATTAAGTTGTTTATTTGAGCTTTTTCTAGCTTCTGAAAGTGTGCCTGTAGTGCTATGAACTTCCCTCTCAGCACTGCTTTCGCTGTGTCACATAAATTTTGAGTTGTTGTATGCTCATTGTCATTCGTTTTTAGGAATTTTTTTATTTCTTCTTTGATCTCATTCTTAATCCATTCATTATTTAACACCCTGCTATTTAGTTTCCATGTGTTTGAGAATTTTTGAGCTTTTCTGTTGTGATTCATTTCTAGTTTCATGCCGTTGTGATCGGAGAAAGTGCTTGATACGATTTCAGTCTTTTTAAATTTGTTGAGAGCACTTTTGTGCCCTAACATGTGGTCTCTCCTAGAGAATGTACCATGAGCACTTGAAAAGAATGTATATTCTGCTGCTTTAGGGTGAAAGGTTCTGAAGATATCTATTAAATCGAGTTGATCTAGTGTTTCCAATAAGTCTGCTGTTTCTTTGTTAATTTTCTTTCTTGAGGATCTATCTAGTGATGTTAGTGGGGTATTGAAATCCCCTACTATTATAGTATTGCTGTTGATCTCGCCCTTTAAATCCATCAAAGTCTGCTTTATATATTTAGGTGCGCCTATATTAGGTGCATAGATATTTATAATAGTTATATCTTCCTGTTGGATTACTCCTTTATCATTATGTAGTGGCCTTCTTTATCTCTTACTATATCCTTTGTTTTAAAGTCCAATTTGTCTGATATAAGTATTGCTACCCCAGCTTTTTTTTCATTTCCGTTTGCATGAAACGTTTTTTTCCATCCTTTTACCTTCAATCTATGTGTGTCTTTTGTTCTAAGGTGTGTCTCTTGTAGACAACATATGTATGGGTCCTGTTTTCTTATCCACGCAGCTACCCTATGTCTTTTGATTGGATCATTTAATCCATTTACATTTAAGGTTATTATTGATATGTAGTTGTTTATTGCCATTTTCTTCTTTAAAGGTGTATTCCTTTTTTTTTTTTTTTTTTTTTTTTGCTATATTCTTTTCCCACTTTGATCTGTTTAAACCAGGCCCCTTAATATTTCTTGCAGCATTGGATTGGTTGTAATGAATTCCTTGAGTTGTTTTTTGTCTGGGAAGCTTTTTATTTCTCCTTCGATTTTAAACAATAGCCTTGCTGGATAAAGTAGTCTTGGTTGTAGGTTCTTGTTCTGCATTACTTTGAATATTTCTTGCCATTCCCTTCTGGCCTCAAGTGTTTCTGTTGAGAAGTCAGATGTCATCCTTATGGGGGCTCCTTTGTAGGTGATAACTTTTTTTTCTCTTGCAGCTTTTAATATTTTCTCTTTATCGCTTAGCTTTGGTATTTTAATTATGATGTGTCTTAGTGTAGGTTTCTTTGGGTTTCTCTTTAATGGAGTCCTCTGTGCTTCTTGGATTTGTGAGAGTTTCTCTTGCATTAATTTAGGGAAGTTTTCAGCTATGATATGATTGAACAAAGTCTCTATCCCTTGTTCTTTTTCTTCTTCTTCAGGAACCCCTATGATACGGATGTTATTTCTCTTCATGTTGTCACAGAGCTCTCTAAGAGATTCCTCTGACTTTTTGAGTCTTTTTTCTCTTTTCTTCTCTGCTTTCATGCCTTCATTCCAGTTGTCCTCTAACTCGCTGATTCGATCCTCTGCTCTATCTATCCTGTTTTTAATTCCTTCCATTGTGGTCTTTATTTCTGATATTGTATTTGTCATCTCCAACTGATTCTTTTTTATACTTACTATTTCTTTATTAGGTTTTCAAACTGCCCCTCCATTGTTGTTCTAAGATCCCTAAGCATCCTTACAATCATTATTTTGAACTCCGCATCTGGAAGTTTGATTATTTCCATATCACTCAGTTCATCTCTCGAAGGTGTCTCTTGTGGTTTCATTTGGATTGCACTCCTTTGTCTTCTCATCCTCTTTTTTTTTATTTTTTTTTTATTTGTAGAGTTGTTTGAGTCTAGGCTTGGTGTTGTCTGCCTCCTGTTTTCAGTTGTGTTATTTCTAGGTCTTCTTGGGTTGGTATCAGCTGTTATCTGTAATCCACTTTCGGATTTGGGCAGCTTTGAAGTCTTGATTTGTTTGTTTTCTTAACAGGTGATAGTCTTGTTTACTGATCTCAGCATGGGGCTTTCTTGAAACTGTATCCAGGAATGAGGTGGGTATAACCTGAGACTCTGAAGGCCTCTTTAGCCAGCTAGACTCACTGGGGGCAGGGTGTTTTCTCAGCTTCAGTAGGGGGAGGTGTATCTCAGATCTCCATGGAGACCTGAGTTACTGCCCTTCCTCCCCACTTCTTGTTTTCAGCTGTGTCTTGTTGCGCTGATTGGAGCTGGAGAGATGTCCGGAGATCTCTGATCCGGAAGCACTTCAGCTCTGTTTTGTGAAAGGTTCAGTCCCTCCCCCAGCTATGGCCGCGTCCAGCACGGATGAGTCAGCCCTTTTAGCTCGTCTCCTGCATTCCTTATCCCCTCACAGTCTGTCCCTCTCCCTGTCCTCTCCACCTGGGAGATAAGCTGGTCCTTTCAACACACCTCGCTCCCTGGTTGCCAGGCAAGTGGTTGTGAGCAGTAGTTTCTGCTCCCCTCCCTCCGAGATCCTCTCTGGGCTCTCAGCCCCACCCCCCTCTCCATTCCAGCAAGCAGAGGAGGTTCAGACGCTCCCTACCAGGACTCCTGTGATTTCCTCTTTGCTCCTTGGTTTTTGAGAGCCGTTCTTGCAGTTCAGAGTTGGTTTTTCATGCTGATTTTTCCTAAATTGATTTGTATTCCAGTTTGGTGGTAAGAGCTGGGCGTCTGTGCATCCACCTACTTCGCTGCCATCTTTCTGATATATATTTTGAAAAAATTTTATTTATTGATTTTAGGCAGAGGAAACAAAAGAGAGAAAGAGAAGGAGGAATAGGAAGCATCAACTCATAGTTGTTGCTTCTTGTATGTGCCTTGACTGGGCAAATCTAGGGTTTCGAACCAGTGACCTCAGCATTCCAGTTCGATGCTCTACCCACTGCACCATCATTGTCGGCAATTACTAATGTTTTGAACCAAATAACTGTTTTTTATGAGGGGCTTTTTTATGCATTATTTAGCAGCTTTCTTGGCTAGATGCTAAGGCTCTAGATGACAATCAGCCCCTCCCAAAGTTGTATAGCCAAAAATGTCTCTAAACATTGTCAGTAGCCCCTGGGGGCCATAATCACCTCTGGTTGAATTGGATAATTTCCTCCATAAAAACAAACAAACAAAAAACCAAAATATCCTTCAAAAAACTGTGTAGTCCTTTTATCCATTTGAAGTATATTTTGATTATAGAATGAAAATAGAAGCTTATTTCATTTTTGTTCTACATATATAAGCCATTGTCTCCACATAGATGATTGAAAAATGCTTTCTTCACCATTGATTTAAAATGTCTCTATTTTGTATTTCTTACACATATTAGTTTATGCCTTAGAAGTATTTTTAATCCATTAATCTCTCATTCATTTATAAAATGTTTTAATTATTTTAGCTTCATATCATATTTTAAAACATCTGAGAAGTTTGGGTTTTATAATAACTCTTCTTTTTCAAAATTTGCATACATATTCTTGTTCATTTATGCTTCCAAATGAGCATTTAAATGGTTTTCTGAAGGCCTTTAAATATTTTCTTTAGATTTTAAATGAACTACCTTAAACATATTAATCATAATAAAAAGAAATGACATTATTTTTAAAGAATCTCTTTTCTTATACAAGAAGATGGTCATTTATTCATTTATCCCTTATGTACCTCAGTGAATCTTTATAGCTTTCTTCACAAAAATCCTTTATATTTCTTAAGTTTATTTCTAGGTAATTCTTGAAATTAGAAATAAGATTATTTGTTTTTAAGTGTTCATTGCTAGTTTAAATGAAAGTTATAAAATTTCACATATTATTGTGTTTCTGACTTGATTCAAGTCTTATGAATTTTATATATTTTTCACCTAATTTTCTTGAGTAATCATATCTATTTCAATGTAACAATTTTATAATAATATAAATTTTCTATGGAGATATTATTTCTTCATAAAAAGTAAAACCATTATAATTTTCTGAGAGCTTCATTTTCTTATCTCATTCAAATATTCTCAGAGAGCAGTACTGAAAATCACACACTGGAAGGAGATAGGCAATAGTTCTTCCTGGACATAAAATATAATGGGTGTGTTTTTCTATCTTTTCTCCCTCTGTGGACTCAGAGGGCCAGTCCCAAGACATATGTTTTTTTGGAAGATAGAAAGTCATTGTCACTTTAGTTTGGTTTAACAAACATCATCAAATATGTTTTATACATCAAATTTGGTCTTAGATCTGGGAAGGATTGAAAATAAAGAGGTTGTAGTCCTTATCCTAAAGGAACTTATTGTCCAAAAGTGGAAAGGACACATACATAATTTCAAAATGATATGGTGCTTGCTATGAATGTGGAATGCCTAAGCTGTGGTTACTGAAAGAGCTTAAATGAAGGGGCGTTAAGCCAGCCCAAGGACAAGGACGGATGGAGATCAGTGAACGCTATTCCAAACAGAATTGCATCCAAGCTGGATAAGAATGATTTAGCCCAGTTAACTGTGTATGGGGTATGAATTGGATGGGAAATAGTTGAGAAACTAGGTATAGCAAGAGTAAACTCATTCATTTATGTGGTTGGGGGAGCAGAGACTGATGTGGTCCAGATTTTCTCAAGTTCAAGGTCAGGAGTAAGGGACAAAAGCCTTTGAGAGTTAGAGAACAGATCCAAAATGTTTTTACGTGAGGCTAACAGTACTTAGACTTAATTTTGTGGGAAATACAGGGGCTACATGTGAGGTAAGACTGTCAGAGGTGATCTTTATAGGCAGAGCAGAGTGGTGACGCTCTGAAGGGTGCATTCATGGATGCGAGATGGACTAGATGTAAGCAAACAGAAGGTGACTACATCACGAAGAAGGTTATGACAAACTGAGCTGGGTTATACCAGCAAAGGTGTGGATTAAGAGAGAGACTTTAGAAACTGGCAGGATTTAACTAATTGGATATTGTTATGGGTTTCTAGTGTGTCAAGTTATCTAATCTGGACCTATGTTTCTCAGAATTCCCCTTGCTGAATAGTTGCAGGTTTGCATGAACAATGTGAAACATTTTGTGTGAGATTTGGAAGGCAGAAGTAAAATAGCAGTAATATTCTTTTTATGCCACAAATATCAGTTGCAGCTCAAACCCACCGTCACTGCTGTGCTGGCCACCTGACAGGCTGGATCAGCTGCTGGCTCAGCCCCTTCAGTTCCTGCTGGATTTCCTGCAGTTGCCCAGTGCAGACCCAACTCCAGATGCAGAAGGGACAGCCAGCTCCCACAATGCCTAGGGTCAAATTCCTATATAAATGCATGTTCTCTTCATTCCTAATTGGTTCTATTTTTCTGATTAAATCCTGACTGTTACAGATACAGTGAGTGATGGAGTGTAAGGTATCTACAAACTCTACAGGTTTCTGTTTGAGTCATTCAGTGGATAATGCAGAATATATGGTAACAGAGGAGACATGAGTTAGTATGTAAACAAAAAATTGGCTTTGAAATAGTAGGTTTTATTTGCATAAACATGCATGCAGTGATACCCAGCTTGTTTAGTAAATAGTTGGTTACATTAAGCCCGGAGGAGTGATCAAAGGTGGTGACAATATATTGAAGTTATTATTTTATAGGGGCAAGTAAATCATGATAATTGTTGAGGTCACCCAGAGGAAAAATTAAAAAGTAGCAAGAGAAGTGGAGAAGGCACAGTGCGGAATCCTTGGAAAAACACCAATATTCAAGATGTGAGTAAGGAATAGACCAATGAAAAGACTGAGAATCGATGATTTTTTTAAAAAAGGTAAAAGAAGAATGAGCAGAAAAGATTATAAAAGAAACCAATCATTTAAAAAGATTTAAGAAGCAAGGTCCACTATATCATTTATAGCAAAGACGTTGTTTGGGTTTGTTAATAAGGAGATTACTGGCCAGCGTCCCTCAGCTGAGCTGTTTTCCTATAGTAGCAGGAGTACACGGTGAATCACGATGAATGAAGCATTGAAGAACAAGTATTAAGTGGAATAATGGTTGAGAAGGGAGCAGAAAGCTGAATACTAGTATCTGGGGTTTGATATGGAATCAGGAGGCCTTTCGTTAGGGATGGAAGGTCCATACATTCTAAAACAGTGGTAGTAAACCTGGTCCCTACCGTCCACTAGTGGGCATTCCAGCTTTCATGGTGGATGGTAGTGGAGCAACCAAAGTATAAATAAAAGATAGATTTAACTATAGTAAGTTGTTTTATAAGGATTTATTCTGCCAAACTTAGTGAAAATCCAACATAAAGTACTTGGTAAGTAATTATTATTATATGCTTTAACTTGCTGTAACTCTGCTTTATAAGTTTTATAAAATAAAGTTACTTCCCTACTTTATAAATCGCCATTACTGTGGAACCAGTGGGCAGTTAGAAAATTTCACTACTAACAGAGATACAAAAGTGGGTGGTAGGTATAAAAATGTTGACTACCCCTGTTCTAAAAGGATGGATCTAGTGGAAGGAAAACAATGAACTAGGGGGAAAGGTGTTACAATCGATAGAACAAACACGTGTGAATTGAGGAAACTGAGGTCAAGAGCCTAAGGAAAGGGGTCAGCTCTGAAGAGAACAACAGTGTAAAACTGGAGAAAAGTGTGTCATGATATTTGCAATTACAGATAAGTTTGTAAGCAGGGAGGTGTGTTCTATTTTCCTGATCACTTCCAAGTGATCCCCTGAAATATGAATGAGAAAGGGGTGTGGTAGGACAAGAGAGAACTATAATTTTGGAATAGTCCCTTGGGGAAATGGAGAGATCAACCTGGTACAGGAAGTAATCTGGTTTTTGGTGGATTATCTAGGGAAACTATGTTAAGAAAGCAGAGCTTTGACATGGGCATGCATTGCTTTGCAAAGATGCCGTCTCTGAAGAGCAAAGAAGGCCCTGCTAGGGCAAGTGGGGGAGCAGGGGACCTAAAGTGATGCCCACTTCAACAGGAAGGGACACATTGATTCCGTTGGAGGGAGCAATAGTATAAAAAGGTAAGTAGGACACGGAGAAAGGGAAGCGAGTAAGGCAGATGGCAGAGCAATAGATGTTTTAGCAGTAGAGCTTTGTGAGAGGCAAAGAAAATTGTGGCATAATGTCCAGGGGTGGACAAGAGAAGGTATAGAGTTGTTTTCATAGAAACAGATATGCAGGTTATGATTATTACAGAAGTTTTATTAACTCAAAAGGATGTCACAATGGCACAGTGCACTTAGATATATAATCTTGTGTAAATGCTCAAATAGCCAGCCTTCATTATTACACATTCCTATAGTCAAGCACCCTTTGGCACAGAGTTCTTACCTACTTTTGCCTACCCCTGCATTTGGTCCTTAAAACTTCCTCCTGTATGCTAGCATGTGTCCCTATGCAGTTATGTGGAGCATGACTACAGGCATTCATTAGCTCGTCCTATGAGTATCACTGAGTATCCACAGTGCGCTGGGCCTGGGATAGGCAAAGAGGATACAACAGTGACAGATATGGTCTTTTCTCCTTGGAGGTTTAGTCTAGTGTGAAATATAAAAGTTGTTTAAGATGCTTGTGGCTCCTCGCTTGGCTATGTCTGAGTGAGAGGTTTAGAAAGTTTATACAAACCTTTCTTGGTCACATATTGTCAAGCTAAACCTTCTTCTTTGGCACTACAATAAAACCTGAGAATGGGAGTCAAGATAGGACAGGAAAAAAGCAAAACCAACACTGCAGTTTCCAGACAGTTTTGCGTGAAGAATGCATTCCAGGAGTTAACCTGTGACCTCAGACACACCGCACTCCTGAATGCTCACTTCATGGGCCTGTGGTGTTACACGTACACCAGTGTGGCAATGGCAGATAATATACAAAATTACCTTTCCTGTATTATGATCAGCTTTCCTTGACCTTTTTTTGTTTGTTTGTTTGTTTTGGAATAAAAATACTCAATTTCAATCAATCTAAATGAACAGTTGTGTTTTCCTATTGAAAAACTGATCTAAATGCTGTCATCGCTGTTCTAGGCAAAGCCCTTAAAAGCTAGTCTGTAAAATGGATTCTCAATTAGGAGTCCCTCTGGGATTAACCACAACAGTCTAGTTAATTATGAAATAACTTAACAACCATCTAGCTCAGAACCCATATATTAGATTTTCAAGTTGCTAAATAGCCTACTGTAATTAGAAATCTTAAGAGAGATTTAAGCCATGCTGATATAAAAACAAACTGTTTTAAACTGTCCTGGCTTAATTCATAGCAACCTGGTACTTCACCTGGAACAGCTTTTGCCCTTTCTTCGCCTGTCTATATTCTACTTGTCCTTGGAGATTTGCCTCCGAGAACATAACCTCTAAAATACTTTGCCAGAATCTCTTCCCAGGCTGGGCTAACAGCCTCTAGTATTCCTTTCTAGTTTACCACATTACTCAAAAATAATCTACTATGTGTTTGTCAGACCAGCTCTTCAGGGTCAGGGCTTTGTATCTCCAGGG
Source organism: Saccopteryx leptura (assembly GCF_036850995.1). Taxonomy (NCBI): domain Eukaryota; kingdom Metazoa; phylum Chordata; class Mammalia; order Chiroptera; family Emballonuridae; genus Saccopteryx; species Saccopteryx leptura. The sequence continues at coordinate 29,368,203 of NC_089504.1, read as the reverse complement.
AAATCGTAGTCCTTGATTCCTAGTAGATTTAGTACATTTTTTTTGTACTATTGTATTCCATTTTGTTTAATGAACAGTAAGCTGCAGTGAAAACTTGTAACTAGACATCTTATTCATGAAGAAGACACTTTCCTATTCATTCAACAAATATTTATTCATCAAGTATCATGTGCCAAACACTATGAAAGTTGTTGAGAATTCGACAATGAGTTCAGAGATACAGTCCCTGCACTCTCAGAGTTCATAGCATACGGAAGCTAGGGGCTAGAAGCTGATGCACTGTAGGAGTATAATAGTTACCATAAAGGTTTGCACTATGGCCCTCTCACCATTCTTCAATAATCCTTGTCTACTTCCACATTTATTAAAGCCCTTAGGGGAAGAAAGTCATTTAAAGTAGAGTGACCAACAAAACTGCTAATTGAAATTGTGAATATGTGTTATTTGCTTCCCATAGGAAGAATATGTGAAGAAATTGAACAAAAATTGGAAAACTCTAGAAGTCATGACTCTACACTCATTTAACATATTTTTAGTTGAGTCCTGGGCATAGAATATAACTTGTCTGAGGTCAGCAGACAGGTTAGTGTAGGAGCCAGAGAACATCTCAGATCTCTTTGGTGCTCTTTATATTTGAAATGTTTCTTATGAATCATATTTTAGCTTGTTTTTGTAAGATTTTTCTTCTTCTATGGAAATATGAACATCTTAGAACTCTCAAAACATTTATTCAATAAGTGATGTTGAGTATTAGCCATGAGTGAAACATATATGAAGCTACATATTACATTTCCTGCACTTAGAGTTGTGCTTAGAGTTTTCTAAATTCATCTACAAGTGCATGTGACAGTTATTATAACCAGTAATATTTTAATTCCAAAATGCTCTCAAGAATAGTTTTAAATTAAATACCCAAACTTGAATAACAAATTAATATTTTAGGTCACCACATAGAATTAACATTAATTGACCCATATAAAGGAAAGAATAGACCTTAAAGATTGACTGTCCTAAAACAATATGCTCTAATAAGCATGTTCAACCTCAAATGATGAACAAGAAGAAAGGAGTTGATGGACCTCAGAGATAAAACATGGAGATGGTAAGCTGAGATAGACATCTCAAACAAAAATTACATCACTTTACTGGCCCATGGAATCTGAAGGTTCAGTTTCAGAGACATTAACTTTATTAAGAACTTTCTTCGTGGCAGATGCTATGTTATTTAATTACAGCACCTTGCTTAATTAAGGTGCTGTAAGGGTTCAAAGAGATGCCATGGCTTGTTCATCTCCCACAGCTAGCTGGGACCAGAATGCAGCCCAGGCCAACTTGTCTCTAAAGACTATCGGCTCTAGTTCAAATCTTTATATTTCTCATTAGAGAGGTTGCTTTACTTTCAAAGTCACATATTTTTATCATATCAAATTATCAAAGTTATTTGGATAGAAGAAATATAAAAGCCACCAAAAACAACGAAAATAAAAGTTCCACTTGGAGATACACACACACACACACACACACACACACACACACACACACACACAGCCTTGAATCCTGATAAACAAAAATTTCCTTACAGAAGAAATATTTCAACAGCAAAACTTACTAGGAGAAATTATTCCTATGCAATTATATCTTGGGCAGTTATTGAGACTCATAGCTTTATGAAACATAGTGACTTGATGTTACAAAAGAGTAAATCATTTTATTTGGGAAGTAAAGATGTACTTATAATTGGTTGAAGACTTAGAAATAAATTTGTTTAAAGTTTAGCCATACTCTTTAAAAAGTGGTATTTTTTGCTACACTGTGTGGGTGTGTGTGTGCATTTAAAGATATGGACTATGCCTGACTGGGCGGTGGCTCAGGGGATAGAGTATCAGACTGGGATGCGGAAAACCCAGGTTCGAGACCCCGAGGTTGCCAGCTTGAGCGAGGGCTCATCTGGTTTGAGCAAAGCTCACCAGGTTGGACCCAAGGTCGCTGGCTCAAGCAAGGGGTTACTCAGTCTACTGAAGGCCCGCGGTCAAGGCATGTATGAGAAAGCAATCAATGAACAATTAAGGTGTTGCAATGTGCAACAAAAAATTAATGATTGATGCTTCTCATTTCTCCATTCCTGTCTGTCTGTCCCTGTCTGTCCCTCTCTCTGACTCTCTCTCTGTAAAAAAAAAAAAAATAATAATAATAATAAAGATATGGATTATGAGATTTGGCCCAAATGTAGATATGCCCTTAAAAGAAAAAAATGTGTAAGACCCAGTACAGAAGGAGTAATTGTACTAACAGAAAACCTTCACAACATCAGGAACTTCTGGAGGACAACACCATTGACATCATTTCTCCCTAGAAGTTCTAATGATGTGATTTGCAGACGACAGCCCTGGACCACCATCGGCAGGGAAGGTGCCCCCTCCAGAAACAAGCCTGGGCAGTGGTGAGTGGGCACAGGAGTGGGTATGTGCATGCACAAAGAAAAGTGCCCAAATAAAATCATTTCTTTTTCAATATGTGCCATCTATATGCCGCCTGAAATTCCCATATAAACAGGTAGGGGTAAGATATTGAAATATAGTGTATGAGAATAGATATTTACGCCCTGCAGCTCAGCTGTTCCAAAGAATGTCTTTTTGTTTGTTTTCCATAATTTAGCTGATCTTTAACTGAAGCCACTACTAAATACAGTAATTTTAAGACCCGGTGAGTAGCAAGAATCTAACTAATAAAATCCCTTAGCACCATCAGCACTTCTGTATTCTAGGTTTAAACTGTGTTTACAATTTGGTGAACAGGGTAAATATTCAGCCAGCTCAAGGGGCAAACTCTCCATAAGAGAAACCCCCTTCTTTCTGGGGGTACAGGTAGGTTCTGTGTTGTGATGGAGGTGTTAGTTTCTGTTCTGTGTGAGCTTCCAGGTGGTTAGCACGTCCTTTAGCTCTCTGGCACCGGTCTTTTATGCTCTCACTTTTATCCAATGATGATAAACTGGTGTCTCCTAGCATCTGGGCCTCTAACGGTGCCCGTGCTCGGACCTGCCATTGCTGTGGCCTATCGGGTCTGTGCAGCTGGCCCTGGTCACCTCAAGCACAGCACTCATTAGATGCACCTGCTTCTCAGCACTGCTGCACCTCCCTGGCGCCCCTGAGGTTTCCCTCTTGGATATTTCACAGTGTATGAACAGCTGATAATGCTTATTTCAGTCCATCAACTTAGACACCTCTTTTTGCCCTGACTGCCCACTATTCCCTTAGCATATTAGATAAATTACCACATGGGACGAAGGGCTTTTCTGAAAGGCTGGCAATCTATTTTCCAGGCTATGTACGAGGGAAGCCCAACACTTTCCCGGAGTACTCCCCACCTGTCCCACCCTGTGCCAGCCTTGGCGAGTGAGGAGTTCTTTCCTCTGTTTCTTCTTACTTAAAATATAAAAATTTTAAATGCTACATAGTAAAGATTATAACAACTACAGATTTTACTGGCAACTATTTCCACACTTTCTCCTTACCATCTATACACCCTTTTAGAATCGACGTTTCTATTTTATATGCGAGACATTACACAAACTATTTTATGTCAAATACATTATTCTTCAAACAATAATTTATAGTTTATAAAGTTCACAATGATAGTTAAACACCCGTTTTTAAAAAGGACACTATGAGGAAAGGAAGCTTGAGAGCAATGGTCAAAAAGGATGCAGCATGAATGGAATTGTTCAGTATTACTGAAAGGAAATCAGACGCTATTCCGCTTTGGTGCATTATACCGACGGAATTTTACCTATACTACCTAAGCATAAGTACACTTTTACCAAGCAATATTTTCCCCCTGTTAGGCATACTGTGATTTTTATTAAGTTACATCTGTCTAGGACATTCAGGATAAATCTGAGAATGAAAGATGAATGAATTGACTGTGGCTATTTATGGAACATAATCAAGAGCTTGCTGAATCTGAAAAGATAAACAGTATACTCATTATACCTAGAAGAGGACATATTTCATGGACCTACAGTTGTCTCTCATAAATTGGCTTAGGTCTGACAGGCAGCTGGAAAGTTAAATTCTAAAGCTAAACAGAATTCAAATGCCATCATTGATCACCAAATTAACACCAGATTCAGTTTCTCTGAAAAGTTGTAATTCATTTTAATACATTTAATTACTGTCTTTTAGCCATTATTAATCATGTCTAGGAAACTTGCCTTCACAAATTAGGAAAGCTGCCCTTTAATTCTACTAAGCAGCAGCAGAAAGGCATACTCATTATCTGTGTCTACAAACTAAAGCAAAGAGATTTTGATTATTATGTGAATCAGGATCTAGGTACACTACAAAATAGGGCAGATTAAAGCTCTTTCATTACTGAGCACACACAACTCTCATTTCTCTGTCCCCTTGGAGACTATCTTCAAAGTGTACCAATTATCTTACAAAGGGGCACAATACCATCTGCAGGTTGAGACAGAAGAAAACTGATGTCAAGAGATACAGCAGTGGATACCTCAGCAGTTAGCTTTGGGATGCAACCTAGGTGCAGCCTGCTTTGATGAATGACATGTTAAGGATATAAACAAAATGTTACTGTGGATATCTGTTTTTTAAGGCTAGTCTAAAATGCCACCTTTGGGAAATGAACGTTCGGTTGCTGTGGTTGAAAAGCAGATACTTTAATAAAGAGTTATACTTTGAGCAAATACAGCAGTTCAGGCAAGATAGTGGACTCAGCTAATATGAAAAAGAAAACTTGCTATCCACACCTAGAAACGTTGGATAAAATATAACTTCAAAAGAGACTAATCGCTGAGCTCAAAAGAAAACAACAATGAGGGTGGGGAGGGAGAGAAGAGGTTGCTAATTGCCAGAAAAGAAGAGCAACTGAAAATCAAAATGGTCAGTGAATGCACTGGAGTGGTGGCTTCCCAGGGTGTGCGGCCAGCTTCTTACTGCGTCTGTGGAGTCAGGAGAGGCTGTGGGTCTGGCCAGGGTGAGGAGTTGCAGTCTCATTTTAATAAGATTGAAACCAAGTAATACAGCATTTTAAAGAAAGGTGTTTTAGGCCCTGGCCGGTTGGCTCAGTGGTAGAGTGTTGGCCTGGCGTGCAGGAGTCCCGGGTTTGATTCCCAGCCAGGGCACACAGGAGAATCGCCCATCTGCTTCTCCACCCCTCCCCCTCTCCTTCATCTCTGTCTCTCTCTTCCCCTCCCGCACGCAGTCAAGGCTCCATTGGAGCAAAGTTGGTCCGGGTGCTGAGGATGACTCTGTGGCCTCTGCCTCAGGTGCTAGAATGGCTCTGGTTGCAATGGAGCAATGCCCCAGATGGGCAGAGCATCGCCCCCTGGTGGGTATGCCGGGTGGATCCCGGTCGGGCGCATGCGGGAGTCTGTCTGACTGCCTCCCAGTTTCCAACTTCAGAAAAAATAAAAATAAAAAAAATAAATAAATAAAAAGGTGTGTTAATTCTGATGGATAGCATGTATATCCAGTAGCTTTTGCATACAAAGAATTCAAAGAGGACATGACCTAAAACTGATCTTTGAGAGATTAAACAGGACTTCTATAAAAAAATAAAGTGAAGAAGAGAAGACATTCCAGGTGAGGAAATTTCTACCCATAAGCAAGGAGTTATTGACTGATTGCTAAAAGGGAAACTCTTATGATAGAGGATCTCTTAAGTGACATCACGGAAATGGCGCCGTGAGCAGCGCGTCCAACAGATCTCCCCAAAATCTCAACAAATTTATCAATTAGAAACAGAAAAATTTATCCTCGGAGCATTCTGGAGTTCCACACACACACTGAAAGCAAAAGGACTGTTGCTGAGGAGAGAGCACACCTGTGGTGAGTCAACCCACACGTGCAGCTGCCCGCCCACACTCGGGGACCGCAGCCTGGGCACTGGCAGCCGCCCCAGCATACCCTGAGAAACCGCGCGTGCCCCGTGCCGCGGTCCCCGACCACTGGCGTGCGGAGAAACCCCACGCGCGCCCCGTGCCGCGGTCCCCGTCCACTGGCGTGCGGAGAAACCCCGCGCGCGCCCCGTGCCACAGTCCCCAGCCACAGGCGTGCTGAGAAACCGCGCGCGCGCCCCGTGCCGCGGTCCCCGGACACTGGCGTGCGGAGAAACCCCGCACGCGCCCCGTGCCGCAGTCCCCGTCCACTGGCGTGCTGAGAAACCGCGCGCGCGCCGTGCCGCGGTCCCCGGCCATTGGCGTGCGGAGAAACCGCGTGCGCATGCGTGCGTGCCCCGAGCCGCGGTCCAGGAGGGGCGCCAAGGCTGTCTTTCCTAGTCAGGAGATTCTCTCTGTTGGCGGGGCAACTCACCCAGCCATTCAAGCTCACAATCAAGCGCTGGGGGGAGGGGCGCGCAGCCAGCCTGAAATACTTTCTGGAGCACAGCTGCGGATCCAATCACTGAAATTAGCTTAACCCACGAAATCTACGCACCCACGGGGCTCTAATTGATAAGATCTCTCCCAGTTCAGCGATCCAAGACAAGAGGCGTGATATTTTTCAGTGCCTTTCGCTAAAGGGGCGGGGGCAACTTCTGATTGACAGAGCCTCCATATTCAGGGATATACCTAACAAGAGGGACTTGGCAGATATTAAGATCCATAAAGCAAACAGCGACTAGTGCTTCTTCTTCCCAGCCAAAACAGGCTACCAAGTGTGGAAAGCCTGGGTTGAGTGGTCCAACTGAATGATAGGCGCTGAACAGTCACCTTGACAACAATTGACTCCCAGCCCCACCTGATTACGCTGGAGGCTCTGACTGCCAAAGCCTTACCCAGAGCCTTGCGCTGAGTGAGGATAGAGTGGGGATTTCCCAGCTCTTTGAGCCTCTTACTCCCCAGACAGAAGCAGTGGCAGCCTCATAGCTGGATCACCAGGCTGCTAATTCAGGAAGGGGGGACTAGGAGAGAGACTCCAGGAAAGCAAACTCTCTCATTGTTGGACTCTGCAAACGCCAATAAGCCTTGACTACCAGCGAGACTAAAGCCAATTATATGACATTGCCATAGAATCCCATCAACTGCAAATTCCTACCTAAGAGTGACACAGGGACAGAACCTGGGGTATAGAGTCACCGACCAGGAAGAGGGGGAGAAAAGAAAAAAGGAAGAAGTTAACCTCTCAAAATCAAGAAAAATCCACAGACTTTATAACTTGTTCAACTAATTCTTTGTTGTTGTTGTTTCTTTCTTCTATCTTATTGCCTTTATTATTATTTCTATTTCTTCCACCTCGGTCCTTTTACTCTCTGCCCATCTTATGCTACCCTTTTCTTGAACTACACTACCCATGAGTGTTACATTTTATTTCTTTTCTTCATCCTAACTCTCCTTTAGGGTTACACTCCAAAACCCTTAACTCTCACTCTCTCCCCTTTTGTTTTTTTTTTTGTTCCTTTCCTTTTTTTCTTCCTTCGTTTCTCTCTTACTCTTATTTTTTCCTTTCTATTCATTTCTTCTTTTCTCCTTTTACTTTTCCTCCCATTTAAGCCTCAATCATGAACAAATTATTTAATTTGGGACTCAAGTTTTTGTGGGGGTTTTTTTGTTGTTGTTCTTTTTTTTTTCTTCTTCTTCTGCTTTTGTTCTTGGTTTTCCTCTATTTGTTTGTTTTTGTGGCATTTTGGGCACTTTTTACATTGCTTTTTAACTCACTAGCATTCCTCCCAACCCAAAGTTTCCATTGTATTTAGTCTTCGCTCCACTTAATACAACAGATTTTTACTTATTATTTTTATTTTTTTATTTTTTAATTATTGTTTTTTCTCTCCTTTTTTCTGTTTCCCTCTCATCCCTCTCATTATATCTCTTAGTCGACCATCACTTACAAGCAAATCATTTTATGCTTGTCTAAGATTTTCTCCCCCCCCCCTTTTTTTTTTTGTATTTAGTAGGTCCCTACTCCCTTTTTTGCCCCTTGAACTCTTCACCCCAAATTAGGCCCTCCATTATAGGCAGTTTTTGTTCCATTTAGCATAATATAATTCACAGGTCATCACGATATTTCCCTAAGGAGGTGAGAGGGGGGGGAAGAGAAGAAAGAAAAAAGGGGGAAATAATAAATTATTACTTTTTTTTTTTTTGTGGAGTGTTTTCCTTTTCTCTTTTTTTTTCTTTCTTTTTATTTTTTATTAATTCCAATTAACACTATCATCAAGACCACCTTCAGATGCCAATAAGAAAAAGGAAATCGAACATTATGGATACAAAAGACAGAGAGGTAACACAAATAGATGTGGAAAAATCTATGGAGAAAAGATTTAACATATTGGAAGCCTTGGAGCCAAATGACAGAGAATTTAAAATAGAAATCTTAAAAATACTCAGAGATATACAAGAAAACACAGAAAGGCAATTTAGGGAAATCAGAAAACAACTCAATGATCACAAAGAATATATTACCAAGGAAATTGAAACTATAAAAACAAATCAAACAGAAATGAAAAACTCAATTCAAGAGCTGAAAAACGAGGTAACAAGCTTAGCTAATAGAACAGCCCAGATAGAAGACAGGATCAGTGAAATAGAAGACAAGCAACTTGAGGCACAACAGAGAGAAGAAGAAAGAGACTCAAAAATAATAAAAAACGAGAAAGCCCTACAGGAATTGTCTGACTCCATCAGAAAGAATAACATAAGAATAATAGGTATATCAGAGGGAGAAGAGAAAGAAAATGGAATGGAGAATATACTCAAACAAATAATAGATGAGAACTTCCCAAGCCTATGGAAAGATAGAGGATCTCTAAAGCACTGATGGCTCTGACATTGTGGGGACCTGTGATTTAATGCTGGAATTGTGGGTTTATATTTAAATAGGAGACTACGAGGCTTCTTCTATTGCTTTCCTCCACCAACTTGAATACTTTTAGCACTTCCTTACCATTTCAAAAAACAAAAAACAGAATGCTCCCATTCAGGGGATTAGTTTTTGTTTACTCCCCCAAATTCTTTTTGCTCCTGTTTACAGTGTGCCACTTAACATGTAATGTGTAATCTTCATATGAGCCCTATGATATGGTAAACTATAACTCAATTAGAAAGTAGTTAGTTGGCCCTGGCCAGTTGGCTTGGTGGTAGAGCATCTACTTGCTGTATGAATGTCCGGGTTCAATTCCCAGTCAAGGTACACAGGAGAAGCAACCATCTTCTCCTCACCCTACCTTTCCCCCTATCTATCTCTCTCTCCTCCCCTCCCACTGCCATAGCTCAAATGATTTGAGGAAAAGTAGGGCTCAGGCACTAAGGATGGCTCTATGGCCTTGCCTCAGGTGCTAAAATAGCTTGGTTGCTGAGCAACAGAGCAGCAGCTCAGATGGCAGAGCATTACCTGGAAGGTGGGTTGCCAGGTGGATCCCAGTCAGGGAACATGAGGGAGTCTGTCTCTGTCTCCTGCCTCTTACTTAATAAAAAAATTAGTTTGTTGTTATCTTTAGCTTTCTGCTGATATTTGAGATATTTCAGATTTAGAAAATGATTATTCCTTCCTGTTATATGATGAAATATAATATATTTTACCAATGTCTTATTGAACATGAAATAGATTCCTGTCTCTCTAAACTGAGGCAAGTCTCCCATGAGCAGTATGATCTCATTAGAAGGCAAAAATAAGTATCTATTTAGAGCTTGGCCAGAGCCTTGTGCTGCCATGATCTCCCTCCACATATGTAGAGAAAGAAGATAATTAACAGTTTTGCTAAGTGCAAGTAATTATAACTAACCTGAATTTTAAAAGTCATACGAGCATTAATAATTCAAACTTACTATTCTTGTCCCAATCTTCACTTTTAAACCTTCCTTGCTTAACAACCACAATAACACATCAACAAATATTGGTAAGTAGTCACAAAAAAGAGCCGTTTGTCAATCAATAGACTGCCTGCTACAGATACAAGTTGACATCCACCATGTTATTACTCTCCTGCTCTGGTTCCAGTTACTTCTACTACACTGATTATGTTTCTTTCTATTAGGAATGAAAACTGATATGCATGTTGAGCACTGTCAAGTGAATTCTCATATTCTTATTTTCAGATGAAAGTATTAAGGCATAAAATATTTTTGTTTCATGGCCAAGGCCACTGATTCATTAAAGAAAATACTAAGTTTTGAAAGGCTTTCTCATTCCCAACTGTACCACAAAACGTAACTTGTATGGAAGTCATAACAATATAAGCATTTGCTGTTGCTTCAGCATTGCCTTTCACTAATGTTTTGAAGCAAGTGATGTGGTAATTAATAAATTTCAACAAAATAAAGGAGAAAATCAATACATTGGAAGATAAGGTAATCCAGAAGAGGGTGAATTCACTGTAGGAGAACCAAAAAGAGAAACCCCATAGTTACAGTTTCATAGTAAATTGAAGTAAAAGATAAAGAGTACACCCATCCCATAATACCTAGGAGACAAACAATCCAGGTCATGATGAAAGGATGGCAGCTCCACGACAAAGGAAGAAATAAACTAACAAATAAATAAGCAAACAAAAAAAAAAGCCAACCCTGATGTAATAGAAAACATAACCAAAAATGAAAAGTAATTGAGAATAGTATAAGATCAAGTAATATAAGAATAAAAGAAAACCAGAGAAACTGATGAAAATAATTATACAGATCATCAATAAAAGAATTAAAATAATAATATGAATATCTAACAGAGCAGGAGATGGAGGATGAATACAGGGTAATTGATCTAAACACTCATCATTGATATTGAAGAGTTAATTGAATTATTTAACTCTATGGTCAGCAGAAAAGAAGCTTATTAAAACAATAGCGAGAAACTAACATCATTTTTGAGAGGGCGAAATAACCAGATTTAAGATTAAGATTCCAGGAACAATTCCAAGACCACAAGGCAAAATTAGTCGATGAGGAAATTTCTACCATGGTGACTGCCCCACTGAATTCTAAAGAAAACCAAAATCACCGATGATCTCAAAACTTGCCATCCCACCCCTCATAGCAGAAAAAAATACCCAGATTCAAGCCCTTTTTTCTCAAGTCACTTACTTCCAAATAAAATTCTCATTCTACTAAGTCTGATTGGATGAAATTAAGTCACATTCCTTCCCCCATACCCCCAACCTGCAGAAGAGGCTGGGGAACTGAGTTTTCCTGTTTTGATTTGGGGTAGGGAGGATTCAAATGCCTGGAAATTCTCCAAACATAGCAAGTGTATCTGAAGGTGCTGCATAACCAGGAAATTGAACAAAAGTACCATTTATTGTCAAAATTAATTTTTAAAGGAGCAAAAACATATTATTCACAACATTGAGATAAGCACAAAAACTATTAAAAAAAAAGAAACAGTTTGAAGAGTTGCACTAGGGACAGCGAAACAGAGGGTTGAAAAGGAAAATAACCATAGCCTGACCAGGCAGTGGTGCAGTGAATTAGTGTCCATTGGCCAGGACACTAAGGAAGAAAGTTCAAACTTTAAGGTCACCAGCTTGAGTGCGGGCTCACCAGCTGGAGCGTGGCCTCACCAGCTTGAGTGCAGGGTTGCCGTCTTGAGCATGGGTTCATAGACATGACCCTATGGTCACTGGTTTGAAGCTCAAGGTTGTTGGCTTGAGCCCAAGGTCACTGGCTTGAGCAAGGAGCCTCTCACCTCACTCCAGTCAAGGCACTTATGAGAAAGCAGTCAATAAATGACAGAGGTGCAGCAACTATGAGTTGATGCTTCTCATCTCTCTCTCTTCCTGTCTGTCTGTCCCTCTCTCACCAAAAAAAAAAAAAAAAAAAGGAAGATAACGAGAAGGTCTTTGATGTAACTGACATCACCAGCAGACTTGACTTATAAAATTAAAGATTGGAAATAAAGGAGTAAAGCTGGGGACACATGTTTATGTAAGCTAGTAAACAATGAAGTAGAAAATTAAACAGATCTTTCCTGAAGCAAATATTGATTACAATATAACTAAATGTGGACAGATAAGGTGTAATTTAAGCAGAAGAGAGCTTCAAAACTAAATGGCTTCTTTATTTTAGACAGTATCTAGAAAGCTCATATTAGTGTGAGAGAAGAAAGAAACAGAGGTACCCGGGCATGGAGGAGTTTAGAACTGGAACAGAAGACCAAACTGTCTGAGTTTTAAAGAAATGTCAACCAGGTAAGTAAGTATAGAGTTCAGGGAAATTATCAGTTAAGGCATAAACTGAGCAACCTTGTAAAGGACAGTTTCCAAAGCTAGAATTACTGCCTCTTCTAACAGGAATTTCATTCTGCTCTGAATAGCAGTTATCGGAGTCATGACACACGTTTGTTTGGCCAAGACTTTCCTCTGATTGGCCGAAGCCCTTGCTCTACTGGTAGTTAAATATTTTGGACCCCACTCTGCTGTTTTTGACACCAGCTAGCTTATAAATAATGGATTCATATTTTAATTTTTATTATTTATTGATACATAACTTACATATAGTAACCTGCATAAATATTTAGTATACAGCAAAATGAGTTGGCACATATATAAACAATCATGTGAGCATAACCTAAAGCAAGATTTTAAATGTGTCCAGCATGCTCCCAGTCAGTATCCCTCAAGTAACCACTATTCTGACCCTTATAACCATTAATCAATTTTCTGTATTTTTGTGTCTGATTTCTTTCACTATATTATGTGTACGAGATTATTTCACGTTATTGCTTGTATTAGTAGTTCATTCTTTTTCATTTTGTGTAGTATTCCATTGTCTGAATGTACCCTAAATGATTTATCTGTTCTATTGTTGATGGGCATTTGGATAGTTTCTAATTCTTAGCTATTGGGAACAAAGATGTTATGAACATTCTTTTACATGTCTGCTTGTGTTGGATATTTACTCAGGAGTGGAATTGCTGTGTCACAGGATGTATGTACGTTTAGCTTCAGTAGTTACACACACACACACACACACACACAAACACGTTACTGTCTTCTCTAAAATAATGTAACTCTCATTGTGCCTTATCATCTAGGTTCACATTAAATTAAGAAACTTTCTTACAATATCGTCCACATATGACTTTCCTTTTCTACATTTGACTCTCTCCTATCCCTTCTCCTTTCTTTTTCTCTCCTCATTAATTTTTTACTCCTGTCTTCTCTAACCCCATTTTCTTCTTTTTAGACAAAAGTGAAAATCATCATTTTCTGCTTTTTTGCTCTACCTTTGTAACAGGGCAAGTTTTTCAGTTCAGAAACATGGGAATATGAAGAGGAGCAAAAGATGCCACTCCAAAATAAACCACCTTTTTGTCACATTGATTATTTGAGCTGATTATTTTTTAAACTCTGAAAACAGTAGAAAATACTCTTTTGTAAGATATATTTACATTTATAAGAAAAATCTCCTTTTGCAACTGTACCAAAAAGAGAAGGACTCAAAATCATTAGACACTCTCATCAATTGGGAAGGCAAGGACTAAATGTGTATAACTAATGACTTGGGCCATTTTGGAGTTACCTGGTTTTCCCAGGTCTCTCCCATGTATACAGGAGGTTATGTGCCATTTAGTAACATGTATACCTAGCACCACACTTCTGCTTGTTTTTCTCCTGTTGTTGTTGTTGTTATTATTATTATAGGGGTATCTCAGCCAAGAACCTAGAAAGTAGAAGAAAAATTTATGTTTTTCTCCCACATATATAAAGGGATGTGATCTAAAGAAAAGAAATGAAGATAGGAAGACCCACATGGGAAGATAAGAATGAGAAATTCTCTGATTATGCTCATCTAGACATTTCTCAGGGGTAGAACTCAAGGGAAACTGTCTGCAGTAGAACAGCTGACTGCTGGGAGATGGGGAACTACCATCTGTGAAAAAGACTGAAGTTCTGACCAGGAAACATCCCTGTGGATTCCAAAAGAGAGACTTCAGCTTATGTGTGAAAATGCAAATAGAGTAGAGTGGCAAAAAGAATCACAGTTTGCTGCTGGTGTTTGAGTAATTTTATATATCTGCTATTTTGCCTTAAATAGAAATAATGTGCATCTTTAACTCACTCCATGTTATAATAAGATTACCTCTGAGCTGTGGAATGGAATAGCCATACTCCAGTTTGGCTACATACATCTGACACATACCTGTATTTATTTTCCTTTGCTGTTCTAACAAATTGCCCAGATTTACTGGCTTCAAATAAGCAAATTTATTTTCTTACACTTCTGGTGGTAGGAAGTCCAAAACAGGTCTCACTAGGCTAAAATTAAGGCGCTGGCCAGAATGGACTCTTTCTGAAGACTCTAAGAGAGAATTTGTCTCCTTACCTTTGCTAGCTTCTAGAGCCCCGTGCATTCCTTGGTTCACGGTGCATTCCACCGTCTTCGAAGCTGGCAGCTTCAGCTCTCTCTGTAACTCTGATCTTCTTGCTTCTTTTGTTCATTTATTAGGACTCTTTTGATTACGTGAGCCCCATCTGAACAATCCAAGATAATATCCCCATTTTTAAAACCTTAATTTAATCACATCTGCAAAATCCATTTTAACCCCCACCTCTTTTTGTTTTACAATGAAAGGTAACATGTGCACAGGTTCTGGGGATTAGGAAGTGGGCATCTTTGGGAGATGGCATTATTCTACCTATCACAATGGTTCTCAGTAACTTCTCTTCACAAGAAAGATGTTTCCAAAGGGGGCTCAACCCTAAAGTTTTTCTCTTTACATCCCAAAGAAGACAAGTTTCTACGACAGTTGTTCTCAAACATTTTGAAGTCAGGTGCATTTAAAATCCTACAAATAATGTAGGCATAATATATACAAATTTCTGAGAAATATGTTATAATAGTTAAGTCAACTATTAAAGAAAAAAATATAAAGTCCAAGAGTGTTTTTATGGTAATTAAACAAAATAAATATGACAAAATTAAATTTATTCTGACATTAAAAAACATTTTTATGTTACATTTTTTGAGTTATGCTTTTTAGAATTCATAAAAAAGAGGGCTTAAAAATTTTAAAAATGACAAAAAGTTATCTTTTTATTATATATAGATACATTCTTAGTAAGATTTAGTAAATTTGGCAGGTCCCACCATGAATATGTTAAGTTTTTTCATTCTTGTGTTTATGAGAAACTGAGCCTGATGTGTCCTAGCAATTTCTTCAATGTTTGGGCATATATTTTAAGGGCAAACTCTCATTTCCTCATCAATACATTGAAGAATTGCTCTCTTTTTACCCTTAATTGTGTTGAGTGCAAAAAAACCCCACCATACATATCACCTTAACTTTACACCAAACAAAGGATAGAAGGAACTTGCCTCCAGTATTTCCAGGGAACATGGGGGGTAGTGTAAACAATCCAGCACCACAACTTAACAGCCTTTTGCAACCTAATCAGGCAAGTGAGGTGAGGAGATGGGCAGACTGTCAGCTTACAGCCAATTCCCCACACTTCTGTCCCCCCAAAATCTAAACTCCAAAAACTCTGTTGGTTTTTTGGTCCCCAACAGGCACATATTTCTCTGGAATACCATAGGGCTCACCTGGAAATCTTCTAGGGTGCACCAGTGTGCCCTGGCACATACTTTGTGAAACACTGTTCTACGACCTTCTTACATTGCCCATAACAGAAAATGAGTAGCCATTTCTCAGTGACAGGTGGGAAAGTGAAATAGCTTAAGTTCCAGAAATGCACGCATAAATCCTGTAGTAAATAAAGACCAGTGTGATTCTCAGGAAGCCTTCATTCACTCTCTCTGCCCCTTCCTCCAGATTTGATCCCAGTGTTCTCCTTTGGCTTTCTATTATAACCTGATCATTTCACTATCATATCACATCTCAGTTTGAATCCCTCTTTTTACAATGTGCCTCCCACACTAACATGAGAGAGCCTCAAGAGGATGTATATCCCATGTATCTGTCTCAGTGTCTAGCACAGTCCTTGACCCACATTATAATAGGGGACCTTCATGGCTGGGGCTTCCAGAATCCACAAGATCTCTAAATGTATGAACCAAATACTGGGTACATGTGAGAAGGAAAAACATCCTTTTCAGCAATGCCATTGTATGAGTATTCTGATTATCTCTTGCTTCACTTTTGGAGGGAGAACTACACATGTTCTTAGACATTTCTGACAGAGTAAAGGTTTAGCTTCACAGAGAGCTGAATTGAAGATGGTATTTCATTTTTGAGTAGCAATTGGATGGCTTAATGGTGTCACTCTTGAATAGCCACGGTTACTTTTTCCATAATGAAAGGTCTAATTGCTTTGGGTTCCGATGTCCATTTTCAAGCTGGTCTAAGGCTTTAGTGTCTGTCTCCATTAGCCTTTTGCTGGAAGTATTTCTATGATACTTTCAGTGCCAACTGCATTACAAAAATGTTGATGGCCAGTACCCTGGCCCATGGTAATTGGGTGCTTTCAATGTTAGAACTGCCAAGCTGTTAATCAGCTTAATATAAGGACTACACATCCAACATTTTACTTTCATTTTGATCTGTCACCATTATCTTCTTTTCTAAGACAATGTCTGCTAAGTGTTTTGAGAGGTGCTTGTTTTCACAAAACAATCACCCTGAATTAGGGCGTTACCAACAGCTGCCTCAAGTGAGAGCTGATTTAGTTCATTACTCGAAGCATGAACCAGAACATTATTGGTGCACCGAGAATTTATGGGAAAATTCACTTTTGCTACGCTCTGACAACAGCGCAGCGAATCAAGGTGGTGCTCTGGGACTAAAGCAATTTCACTATTCATAGAACTTTGATATCTAATGGCTTCTTGATTAGCAGAGAGAAGCTACACATATTAAGAAGCAAGTCAATAGAGAAAAGGAAGTTAAGCTTCTCATAAAATCACTGTGAAAGTTCTGATATGTTTTTTTATTCCCCTTTGTCTATTCTAAAATGTTGACAGTATTATGCAAAAGTTTGACTGCAACAACTCTGCATTACATGAGATTAGGATTGCTAATTCATGTTCCAGTTTTCATCACTCATTTTACTGGTAGATTTGAGGATTCTGACTTGAGTTTGCTGAGCTAACAGTCAGGTAAATAATCATTAAAATGGAAAATGGCATGGTCCTGACAGTAAAGTCTTTGAGCACATTTGGAACTCAAAAATGGCTAAACTGCCACTTAGCATGAGTGATACCTTCTATCTTAAAGGAGATAACCTATGTATCATAATGCCTAGGGTAAGTAAACAATGCATGCTATATATTATAATCTTCATCAATGATAGTGATAAAAATGCTAATAACTGCAATGACAATGAATTGTTGTTGACACAGAGAGACAGAGTAATGCCTGATTCTCGGGATTATTGTTAGATTAGCCTGGCCCAGAGCCCTGCATAGTGAAATGGGTTTGAACATAGAGGATCAGGAGACTTGAGTTCTAGACCTGTTTATCACACCTATTTCTATGGGTTTAAGAAAGTCTAATTAATTTCTCCGGGTATCAGTTTTCTCAATCATAAAACAGGGATGAAAATGATTATTAACTGCTAGTTAATAGGTGGTAGAAATTTTCTAAAACCAGATTGTGGTGATGGGTGTGCAACTTGGTACATTTACTAAAAGTTAGTAAATTATACAGTTAAAACAAGTGAATTTTATGGTGTGTTAATTGCCTAATAAATTTGTTAAACGATAAAGATTCTTATTTCATACTTTCAACAAATGAATGGGCATATCCTGTTCTGAGAGTTCACAATCTCAAGGAGTAGATAAACAAATACATTGGCAATTACTCTGCCTTTCACTATCATGTAATCAGTACTTACGGCAATTACTCAGTTCCCAGGCCCTACTGTAAATGCTTTATACACACTAACCCTTTGTATTCTAATAACTAGTATCATTCCCCTTTCACAAATGTGAACTCTGTTGTGCGGACTACTGGAAGCCACACATCTAGGAAGTGGTGCTGTGATTCAGATGCAGGGCTTTCTGCTCCAGAGTGTGTTCTTTTTATCTAGCACCCCCAGTGGCTTCTTAACGTTACAGTGATGAGATCACAAGGTGTCATGGAGTACAGAGAAAGGCCACGCAACAAACTCGAATGGTCAGGAAGAGACCCTCAATGGAGCTATAAAGTACGTGCTGAAGAACTGAGTAAGGTTTTGCCAACAAAGAGATGGAGGTAACATCACAAATCGGAGGAAAGAGAATACATAAAAACACAAATGCAAGCACTCAGAAGGCTGTCGGCTCTGAAAGTCTCAAATCTGGAAATAGATGGAAGTGACATGAGTAGAAGTAATCTAAGGAGGGAGTTTAAAAAAATCTAATAGAAATAGTAAAAATGTCCAAATAATATGTATTATGTTGTAAATGTTTCTTTTTAGCTTCCTTTTTTTTTTTAAAGCTTAGGTAGCTGTTGCAGATGCAGCAAAAGGAGAACATGCATTATTATTTTACGCAGTACAATAATACTGTTTTCCGGGGAGGTTTTCCTGCCTGAGTTCCCTGGTGTGGAGAGCACAGGAAACAGCGACGGGTCCTGTCTGTGTACAGGCGGAGTCGCTGAGACACCATCGTCATTCCAGTTTCAGGCAGAGAGCAGGAGCGGGATGAGAAGGACAGAAGGTGGCGAGAGTCCAAGCAAATCCAGTCTACAATCAGTGGGGGGCACTTTACTGAGGTGGCCTCATTTGCAGACACCCAGCCTTAGAGCACCTTTACTGAGAGGATGAATTCTAGAAGCAAAGTGCTGCAGTTTGGATTTTTTCACTAACGTTTTAAATATCTTGTTTTTGATTATATCCTTTTCTTACTCATGATTATTGTTTTTAACATTGTCTCTTCCATTTATTGATCAATTCACCCATTTTTCTTGCTCCTATTTCAGATCTGTTTGCCTCTATCTTTATTTCACCTTTGTTTCTGTACTTTTTTATTGCTCTTTGTTAATTTATTAAATTAAAATTTTAGTTTACTCGTTCGCTTTGTTTGTGATTAGTCAATTAGAGCTTGAAAAGTAATCAGTTTGTCTTTAAGCATAGCTTTGGTCACAGCTTTCAAGGTTTAATACATGGTTGTGACTAGTTTGATGAGTAATAACAAATTAGTGAGCTATACACATGAAATATTTTTTCTTTAATTGTTAAATTTAGTCATGATCTAATGACTCTCCTTTTAGATATATTTGACATCTTAAGTTTTATACCAGTTTTGATCATCAATATGCAGTCTAGTCTTATATTTATAAGGTAATTCTAGTGGTAATTTGGTAAGTATAGTAAATAAAATACATCAACTCAAATAACCACTGTGTGAAAGTAACAAGAAATATCAATATAAGGAAAAGATTCTTTCATGGAAAAAAAAAAAAAGGCATACAAATCTATTGAAAATAAAAAGTCCTGAGGATGTTTTAGCTTACTGTATAAAATTAATAACATGTATCCACAAAAGAGAAGAATCTTTTAGAGGGAAATCACATGAACAATTACTCAAAATAAATAAGTACAGGTTACATTCAAATTAGATTCAGAAAAAGGAGGAATTCCAACATTTTATATTGATGGAACTCTGGGACCTTAAATCCACCAACACTGACAGATTTGCTTTCTACTTGACTCTGACCATCAAAGAATACCAGCAATGTCACTGTCACATGTATTGTTGGGAAAGCCTGAGAAACATATGACTTTGGGAAGAAAGCACAAGCCCTTGGAAGAATGAGGCAAACTCAGTTTGGGCAGAAACAGGACTGACCAATCTTAGTGACATGAACATGGAGCTTAACAAAAGATAGCAGGGAATACGGAATAAGTCTGTAATGAAACAAAGTGAACTGAATGCAGACCGTGGTTGGTGAGTTGGAGGAATGGATAGGTACTCTGCCATTCCAGCTCCTGTGTTCCTAACCTACTGTGGCTTCTGTGCCATCCAGCACCATGCTGAAAATGGCGATCAACAAGTAAGCAGGTGAACTCCAAGACGTTTCCTAGAAGGTTAGGAAGTTCAAACCATTCTGAATTCTTATACACACTGAGGTGGTCACACAAAGGTGGAGTTTACTGACTCCCACAGTTCACACGAATGTCTCACTCCTCTTCCATTTATCTCCTTAGCAATACACCCCTTAACACTATTTATGAGGCTCCAGAGGTGAAGCCTGACTGAAATGTGGACCCCGCTTGGGTTAAAGTCGCTGCTAGCACACTCTGAGCAGGTGCTCTCTGAGCAAGTGTGGTAAATAGATTCTGCATTGCTCTGGGTGCCTCTCCGTGTGTATTGATGACTACGGCCCAGGAGAATGAGCAGGGCCTGAAGACACGAAGAGAGATCAGATTAAGTGTGGCAAGGCCATAATCTGTCACAAGAAACATCTATTACTGCCACACAGGGAACCAAGGTTCTAGCAAGGCCCTCTATGCTTGGAAAAGGGTTTCTACTTCAAGGCTGACAGTTCAGGACTCCTTAGCACAACTTCACTTGTTCCCTCCAAGAAAGCTCTTTTATTCAAATTTGACAAACTAATTACTGCTACCACTTAGCTTTGAATGACTCAATTATGGCTGCAGTCGCTTGGTTTAGTAATTACTAAAATTATGGTTTGGGCCCAAGTCCAGTTCAGCCTTTCTTTTCTTCCCCACAGAAGCAGAGAAAGGCACTTTTATAGGAAAATAGATGGTGATTCAGGAGCCAGGTTGTAACAATTTATTTTAAATGACCTCAGTCAATGGGAATGTAAAACTGAATAGCCTGGTTTGACAATAGGGCTAAATTTTTTTCTTGCTCTTTAAGAAACCTGGTACACTGTTAACTATAGGCTCGGTTTCCACGGATGATTCCAGTCTCTTCATGAATGAAGCAAAAACAATTTGCCCCTTTTACTCTTGTTCTTATACTAACCTTGTTAAAATTTACTATTAACTGGCTATTAATTCGTGATGTTTTGAGTTCACTGGAGCAAAGATTCCAGGTTCTTTACACCTCCTTTCCAGGTTGGTTTGGAAAAGAAGAAAGCAGTGGGGGAGGAACAGACGTCAGAGATTCCGAGGGCCTAGTTTTCCGTGGTTTGGAGGCTTGATCAGTTTTATCGCTGCAATCGCTGGGCATATAGAAGATAATGTTTAATGAAGTAAAGAGCATTGGCAAGTTTCAAATTATTTTTGTTATTTTTGTCTTGCATAACCTCAATTAAGTCACTTAATGTCCATCGTATTGATTTCTTCGGTCTCTAAATGGGGATTAATTCAAGTGACTTCCCTTCATGGAGTGTTTGTGATAATCAGTTGGATGCCCAAAGGAAACAAACAAACATAAAAACAAATGCAATGGATAGAAAACAGTTAAAAACACGGCAGACACGAAAGCAACTATAGCAATAATCATTTTAAATCAGAAGGGTCTAAATACACCAATAAAAGACAGAGCCTGACAGAGTGGGTAAACAAACAGGACCTGAATATATGGTATCTATAAGAAATCCACTTTAAATCTAAAGACTTAGATTAAAAGTAAAGAGATGAAGAATGAGGTGCCATGCTAAGACTAATCAAAAGAAAGCTTAGGTAGCTTTATTAATTTCAAACAAAGCAGACCTGAGAACAAGGAAATTTTTCTGAGACAAAGACAGATGTTCTACAGTGATAAAGGGGTCAGTTATCCAAGAAGATTTGCACCTTATGACAGAACAGCAAAATCCATGAAGCAAAAACGGATAGAACAGCAAGGAGAAAAGGGCAAATGCATCGTTATCGTTGAACTTTTAAATACCACTGCTTTTTCAGTAATTGATAGACAAAACAGGCAGAAAACCAGTGAGGATATGGTTGACCTGGCCCACACTATCAATCAACTTGATCTAATTGACATTTATAGAATATTCAACAACAGCAGACTATACATTCTTCTCAGGTTCACATGGCCCATTCACCAAAATAGAACATATTCTGGCTCATAAAACACAACAAATTTGAAAGCATAGAAATCATACATAGTATTCTTTCCGACCACAGTGGAATTGAACTAGAAATTAATAAGCAGAAAGATAGCTGGCAAAGATCCAAATATGTAAAGAATTAGGGTCCATAGGATCACAGACCTGAAAACAAAGCATGCACCCAGAAAACTGTGACCATGGTTTCCTTTGTGTGTTGGTGAAGGAAAACCTTGGAGCGAGTAGCTCTGTTCTGTTAGATATAAGGAGGAAAATGTCAGGGTTGGGATGAGATTTTATTACTCTCCCTGAGAATTAAATCAGGAAGAATTCTTTTGTGTCTCCTTGCAGAATCTGTGCTTATTCACAAATGTAATCAAGCCTCATTATTTGTGAATTCTGTATTGATGAATTTTTCTACTACCCTAAATTTATTTGCAACTCCAAAATCAATGCTGACAGTGTTTTCCTGGTTGTTCGTGGACACAGGCAGAGGGGGGAAAACTTTGAGCCACTCAACTCAGACAGTCCAGTGAGGTTGAACAGGTGGTAACCTGCCCTCGCATTTCAATCCTCATACTATAAACAAGTCTCCTTTCCGCAGTCTGTTTGATGCCATGCCTTTTTGCATTTTTGTGCTTTCTTTATTGATTTTGTTGTTTAAAATGACCTCCATGCAGAATGCTGAAATGCTGTCTAGTTTTCCTAAATGCAAGAAAACTGTGATGTCTCTTCTGGAGAATGCTAATGAATCAAAGAACAACATGTCCTTTAACAGACAGAAATAAAACAAGGTTATAAACAGACACAAATAAAATAAGGTCATGTATTGTTAAGTAGATAAAAATGTTAGTGGAGGCTTGAGGAATCTAATCCTGTATGTTCCTTTAAGAGCAATGGTTCAAAATTCTCTGATTCAGTGTTTGCTATGACTTTATAAAACAAAAGTATCAAATAATGAGTATCAACTGTAAGCACAACTGTTGATACTTACCATATACTAGGCACTGAACTTTGTACTGTTAATGGAAAACTTACTCAAATAATACATATGGGCCTGACCTGTGGTGGCACAGTGGATAAAGTGTCAACCTGGAACACTGAGGTAGTCAGTTCGAAACAGTGGCCTTGCCTGGTCAAGGCACATATGAGAGTTGATGCTTCCTGCTCCTCTTCCCTTCTCTGTCTTGCTCTCCTTTCTAAATTGAATAAATAAAGTCTTAAAAAGTAAAAAAAAAACAAAACATATGAATTCTTCCAATGTGCCAGCCTTTTCCCAAGTAGTGAGAGAATGGTAGTGTATAAACAGAATCCTCACCCTTTTTTCCTCATGGGACTTATAGTCTAGTAAGGGCAGAGAAGAAACAGAAACATGAATGTATAATATATTGGTGATGATAAGTGCTATGGAGAAATCTTTCCTGTCCTAGAATACAGATTCTGTAAGTAAAACTCAGAAGCTATCTAAATTCGCTTATAAAAAACAAATTCAAATGAAAAAAAGTCAAATTGAAGCTCAGATTTTTTGGCCTCGAAACCCAATGCCTTTCAACTAATTTATACTTGATCTTTCTCATGAATGCACATACTGCAAATTCTTGGTAGAACTACTTCTACCCCCAGTAAAGAAAAGTCTATTCTCAAAACACAATAGACTGTAGAGCAATGGTTTTAACACAGAGGCCAATTCTGCCTCCCCAGGGAACACGTGATAATATCTTGAGACATTTTTGGTTATCATCTTAGGTAGAAGGTGATACTGGCATCTAGTAGGTAGACCCAGAGATGGTCTTTAATATTCTACAAAGTAAAGGAAAGTATTATTTAGCCCTGATAACACTTAGGTGCAGAAATTCTGCTCTAGAGCCACGGAACTTGGAAAAAGCAAGAGTAGCAAGACTTTCAAGTAGGTAGTTGAGGACTTAGATGGGGAAATAAAGGATCTGATTTCTTGGCTTCTAATGATCAGATTGCTTGTATAGCATCATCCTGCCCTTGTCCATTTAAGACCTTCCTAAGTCTGAAGTGCTCCAACTCTGGATACCAAGGCATCCCTATCTCAGCAACCTCTTCCTTTCTAAGCTGCTTCAGTATTTTGAGTATTTAGGAACCCACAAGTGACAATAACAAGGAAAAGAAAGGAAGAAATTGATGGCATAAAAAAGAAACAACAACAACAACAACAACAAAAACAATGGAGAGATAGACTAAAATATAAGCATCTGTGAGAAAAACTTGAATGGCCCTCTCTCATGCTCTTCCTCCTTCCCTTCCTCCCTCTCTTCCTTCCCCCAGTTCTCCCTTCCAACATAATTGAGGATTTTTATATAGATGCAGTTATCTCTTAGGGGCACTTTATTACTAATAAGCATTGTATTTTACAAAGTACTTCTTTTTTAATTTTAAGACTTTATTTATTCATTTTAGAGAGGAGGGAAAGAAAGAGGAGAAGGAACAGGAAGCATCAATTTGCATATGTGCCTTGACTGGGAAAGCCCAGGGTTTTGAACCAGCAACCTCAGTGTTCCAGGTCAATGCTTTATGCACTGCGCCACCACAGGTCAGGTACAAAGTATTTCTTAACATTTGTTATCTCGTTTGAGTCTCTCCCTAAGTTTCATTTCACAGGTGAGTAAACTGAGACTGAGGGAGCCCATGTGAACTTGGCTGGGGGACTGAGCCCCTGTCTGTACTGTTTTTCCTTTGTGCAATGCTGACCTCGGTATGAAGGTTATGGGGATATGATATGGGTTCTGTATTGCCTCATAGTTACAAGGGTATTAGAGATGGTGTTTATTTGGGTTATAAAACCAAACAAAACATATTTTTTTAAAAAGGAGATGCATTATCTTATGAATTCATAGTGAAATCTACTCAAAATTATACCAAAAGGAGAGTTCTATTGAATTGCTATTAGGTACCAAGCAATAACACCAAATTGCTCATCTAATTTCCCAAAATATCCGATGAACTAAATTAGTTTCATCTTGGATCTGAGAAAGATTGAATAACCTTGGTACACACGATTAAACTTAAAAGAAGCAAACAGCGAGTAAAGAAAAACAAAAGAGGAAGAAAAGAAAAAGGAAAGTATTTTGAGTGACCTTCCAAATACACTGTTTGTATTAATGAGTATTTAATGCCCATACACTTTAATAATTTTGATCCAAAAATTTAAAGAATTAAGATTTAAACAACTTAGATGATTAACCACCTTGCATACATGCTAAGAGTTTATTCATATCTTGCATTTAAAGAGAATGTGACAATGGTCTTATTAATAATTTAAATTCAAATATTCATATTACACTAAAAATCCCCCTTTAAAGAATTCGTTCATCAGGAAACCTATATTTCACCTCTTGCTCCCTCTCTCCTCTGAGTCAGACCACTTGTTACAGTGCCAGCTCTGACTGGTCTATTAGAAAATTAAAGCGTTCTGGCAACTTCTACGTCACGGGTCTGAAACCTCTTATTCAGGGCTCTCATCTAATGTCACTGTGGGAAACCTACGGTACTGGTACCGGGCTTCACTGAGAACTCGGAGCTGTCCCACTCCCCAGTCACAAAAGAACTTGCTGTGTGTTCTAAGTTCTGTCTCCAAGGCAAACAAAACAGAGGTGGTCTGGTCCACTCCAACCAAATGAGCCCAGCAGCTAACGCGCAAGAGCGTGTGGACACACGGAGATCCTCTAGGAGGTAAATTTGCTACATAACGTAATTCCCATCTTTTTGCTTTTTAAAATGAAAGGAAGACTTCATGAAAGCATTGTCTCTGGAAAGGATAGCGTGAAACCTCCAGGGAAGGGACGGGGAAGATGTACATTTTGTGTACTCATTTTGTCTTCTGATCCTCTTAGGAGCCAAACTTGCTGTTATTTCTGTGGACTCATGCTTATTATGATGGCTTATTTGTTAGTGATGTTTGATTGTTAACTCATTTAAAGAAAATTTGTCATGAAACCTGAGTTTCAATTATGTTTCTCCAGGGGAGAATGTGTGTTGGCCTCTGCCAGTTGCCTGAAATCACTGCCTATTTCACCATAAATGATCTTTTGGAGGTTTTTAGGAAAACTCATGGTTTGGTTTTAGTCAACAGACATCCTTGTTTCTGGCTATAAAATCTCAGCTAGGGTTTCTTGCTAACTCTTGTGCGGGTGATTACTTTTTCTTTCTAGTTTAAAAAATTTATTTAGAAAATTAAATTTAATGGGGTGACATTGATCAATAAGAGTATAGGTTTCAGGTGAACATCTCTATAGCATTTGAACTGTTGATTGTGTTGTGTGCCAATCACTCAAAGTCAAATCACCT
Organism: Saccopteryx leptura; assembly: GCF_036850995.1. Classification (NCBI taxonomy): domain Eukaryota; kingdom Metazoa; phylum Chordata; class Mammalia; order Chiroptera; family Emballonuridae; genus Saccopteryx; species Saccopteryx leptura. The sequence goes on along the minus strand of NC_089504.1, from coordinate 29,342,044 downwards.
TTTCAGTGAGAATGTAGACATTTGGGTGCACAGATAGATACATGCAGGGGCTTCCTGTTAGATATTCAGCCTTGGAAAGAGTCTGTTCTTTGTCTTTTGTCTATCAGAACTGAAGCTCAGCGCCACCTGCTCTGGGCAACTAAGTGATCTCAGAGTTCTACTCTCCTCTCTGGATTCTTATTTGTCTTTAATTTTTTTGTCTCTGAGAACTCCATTCATTTACTCTGAACACATATATATTTGCAATTAGCTATATTGACAATTATACCTAGTGTTATTTTGTTATTCCTAGTGAGACAACTTTTCTTTCTTTTTTTTTTTTAAGATGAGAGGAGGGGAGATAGTGTGACAGACTCCTGCATGTGCCCTGACCGGGATCCAGACCACAACCCCATCTGTGGTGATGCTCAAATCAACTGGGCTTTTTAGTGCCTGAGGCTGATGTGCTTGGGCCAACCGAGCAATCCTCAGTGCCTGGGGCTGACACTCGAACCAAAAGAAACACTGGCTGTGGAAGGAGAAGAGGGAGAGGGAGAGGAAAGGGGAGAGAAGCAGATGGTTGCTTCTTCTGTGTGCCATGACTGGGAATTGAGCCAGGAAAGTCCATACACCAGGCCAATCTCTACCCACTGAGCCACTGTCCAGGGCCATGAAACAGCTTTATAGTTTCTAATAATCAGTGCTTTTCAACTGTCAGTCCGCAGACCTGTACCAGTCTCTGCCAGAAATTCCATGCTGATCCGTGAAAGAGTTAACCCCCTTCATGTTGTATGAAAATGATAACCCTAATGATTTTAGCTTAATTTGCTTATGCTCAGTGTGATTTCTGTCTTAGCAGTCCCTGAAATAATTCTCCTATTTTCACTGGTCCCCAAGTGATAAAAATGTTGAAAACCACTGGTCTAGTTCACAATACTGCCAGAAATTAATGATTACTCTCTAAGATTTTATAATAGTCTATCACACTTCTATATAAATGAACTTTTTCAGTTAACAATATATTCAGCCATCCTTCTCATATTAGATTTTCTTTTGCTTTTTTTTTGAAAGGCTACAGAATATTAAATACTATGGATAAACCATCATTTAGTTAACAAGTTCCCTACTAATAGATATTTAAGTTGTTTTCAGTTTTTTGTTATTATAAAAAAAATCAATTACCATACATGTGTTGCAGATTTGTATATCTAGATAAAATCTTTAGAGTTAGAATTGCTAGGTTAAAGGATATGCTACTTAACAGCTGATGTTGACTTTCTATTTGCTTTCCAGAGTTTGCCACAACTAATTTGAGAAAGAGAGAATCGGTTTGCCGGAATCTTCACTGCCTTGTCTATGCTGGGTTATACTGATCACATTATTATTAATTTGAGGGCATAGTTTGTTTCTTAACTTTATTCTAGAATTTACTGCACGGAGACAAACACAGTCCAGAAATTTGCATGTAAAGTTTTTTTTATAGATATTTTTCATGACAGATGAAAAATTGATTTTAGTCAGTTCCTCTCCCAGATGAGTGTGCAACATAATCTGTTCAGGACAATGGTATCAGATTTTTCATCTGACTGTGACTGTTCTAACTGCTTGGAAAGCGCCCGCAGTGAGTCTGATTGCAATCCTCGGTCCAGCAACAGTGACAATAATGACTCTTTCTATTCAAGATCAAAAAAGAAGTCCAAGCCTTCATCTGGCAGGCAGTGCTGCCCTTCTCTCGGCCATCGCGCCAGGCCAGAGAATGACCGCAGAGAAGACACAGTGAGTCTTTCCTCAGAGGAGGGGAGCTATGTCGAGTCTTCTCAAAATAATCGCTGTGGTCTGAACCCAGAGGGCATCGCAAGAAAAATCAGACCTTTGAGAGAGCTGACTTTTGAAGAATTGGTGAGGGGGTTTGGGGATAACAGGATGCTTCCACCCAACTCCATGTCCATGGGACACTTTAGAGATCAGGTGGTGATGAAGTTCAGAAGAGCTCTATATAATTCTGGAATATGGGTGGCACATGTCCAAGGCCACAGATTTGAAAAGCACTTTTCTGCTAATTATTTCAAGAGAAATCCTGGTTGCCGACGCCGGCTGGTCCCCTGGCTGAAGCGGGAACTGACAGCTGTGTATGGAGATTATAGCTACACAGTGAACACCCTTCTGAACACCATTCTCCGTCACATGACAGAACATGATCTGGACAGCGAATCCTTTATTCACCTCCTCGAACCCTATCTTGAACAACACACCCACCATTTCCTGCATGAGTTTATCAGTTTTGTTCATTCATCTTATAACATGGAGACTTATGACCAACGTGCCATCTATCAATATTCTGCTTCGCCATGGGTAAAAAAGGAGTCCATTGCATTGGCTCCTGAATTGCATCTGCCTAAGGATCAGGCTCTACTGGCCAGTCTACATGATACAAGTTCGTCTGAAAACACCCATGGCCAATGGAATGAGCAGAGCCTTCTATCAGGCTTGAAACAGTTTCCAAATGGTAATTCCTCCCTGAAGAGGTCTGAAATCCCAGTAGTCCATCATAAAACAGCAAGCAAATCCCATGCTTGGATCAAAGACACACCAGAAGTAGATGATCATAGAGGCTCAATTTCTACTAATAACATGCTCTTGAACTGGGCTATTCCAGAGGAAAGGGACCCAGGCTTACCAAATTGCAAACAACATGTTCAAGAGAGGAAGACAGAAGAGAACAAGTTGCTTGCTGGTCATGTCCTGGGAAAGGGTGAAACAGCTGCACACACCTTCAGTTCCCCAGCAAGTTCTAATCAGGGGAAGCAAAGGAAATACAGTCTAAGAGAAAGAAAGGTATTGAGCCCTGACCAGCATATGAATGTCAAGAAAGATGCAGAAAAAAACAGATGCTCAGATTCTTCACCAAAGATCTTTCAAAGACGACTACCCAGAGGAAGATCCTTGATAAGTTACAAATCCATAAAGAGGAACCCCTCCTGGAGTTGCGTTTCTGAAAATGACCTTTCTTCTCTGAGGGATGGCAGGAAGCTGAGGTCTTTTAGAATAAAGAGGGTGAACGGCAGACCTCTCTCCCAATTTGCAGAAGCTGGTTCACACGCCAGCAGAAGACGCAGAAGAGTATTCAGGTCTCGTCCTCGCAGATCCAGATCTTGGTGCGTCAGACTTACAGAGAGGTCTGTCAGTAGAGAGTCGAGTCGTCCCTCTCTGAGAGGAAGACACAGAAGTACATGTCGCATGCAGAATATACGCTGCGAGATATCAAAAGAAAAGGGTGTGCATTGCTATGAATCAAACCATCAGAGGGCTTGTTCAGCCACAGTCCAATACGGGAAGCTTCTTTCAACTGCTGGGAAGAAGCCCAGGTGTCCTTCTAAAAGTGAAGATGCTTCCCGAGCTGGAAGCCACTGTAATAGTCCCACATGCCTACAGATTGAGAAACAAAGATCCCCAAGCAGACAAGAGATGAAGAAAAGAACCACATTTCCTAGAGCTAGAAAAACAAGAGCGGTTAGGGACAAAAACAACAAATGTCGATCTCCGGATATGCGAACCGCTGAGGAAGTCAGTGATCAAGCAGGGGATCTGAATGCCATAAGGCAAGTGAGCAGTCATTCTGCGTGTGTACCAGCCTGCAGGAGGCAACCCCAAAAGAAAAGGGGTTGGAGCCTGCAGAAATATCACTAGGCAGAGAATGAACAGAAAAGAGACAAAGTATCAGAAACACAGAGGTACAAATTGTTCTGAAAGGCAAATCTGCCTCTCCAACTCACCACCCAGGATCTTTGAGAGGATGTGTGTAATCTGGAGAAGATGACTAAAAAGATGCATCCCCTCACTTTGTAATTGGAAATAAACACCCAATGATTAAGTTCAAGGTTTCTATTGGAGACAAATGCATATTATTAAATTGGTCATATATGCATATAAATATTATGTCCATCTAATCTTTCCTTATAAACTCAATTCTTCAAATATTTGACTTATTTTCTTAGGTTACATATTTAACTATGGAGATTGGCTGCCAGAAGTTGCAAACACCACAGAGACTACACTAATAGGGTCATATGTTACTTCACACAAGTTATGCATATTATGTATAACTAAACAGAAGTGTTATTATGAATATATACGTATATATATTCCAGACCCAGATAATAAAAATGCATAGTCACTGTCTTAAGGTGTAGTTATTGCCTTCAAGGAATTCACAATCTAGTTTTGGAAATATATGCAAATAAATAGGAAAAAAGGAACTTCAGTGGGATATTTAGCACTACCCCCTATCTTGCTACCCCGGAAACTGTACCTCCATGTACCCAGACATCTAGATATCTTCATTAAAAGATGGCATGTTTTTAGATAACTCTAACTGCCTACCCACTGTAACCTCATCCAGCAGTGGTAACTATACCTAAGTCAAGCTAACCATAGTATTTTGCCCCTCTGGTCACATAATTGATGAGTCCAGTGGTGGTCAAATCATAGTACTCCCCTCAGATTTTCAGACTCGTTCTAACAAAAAGGGTCATTCCCCCTCCCCAGTGGCAGTTGGTAAAAAATTTAAAGTTTGATGAGTGTTTAGAGCTCTATTTATCAACTTGTGAAGAAAGTCATTTTGAGGTAAGAGAGGAGAAAGCTACCAAGGAAGGCAAACCATGAAGCAGAGCCTTGTGTCAGGACCTGGGTTTTCTAACACTTGAGCTACCTCTTTTTTGCTCCTCACATGGTCTTATTTTCTAACTTTTCTTTAGATTTTGAGAGTCAATGCATTTCCTCTCTGCCTCTCTTATTAAACTGCGATTTCCAATCACTTGCAATCAAGCAATTCACTATGAAGTGGAACAGTGGAAGTCTGTGACAGAACAGACAGGGAGCAGTGATGCTCGTGGGGCGGTATCTGAAGGCTTCTTGGAGAAGTGACATATTAGTGTGATCTTGAAGAATGAATAGGAGTTTTCCAGGTGAAGGGGTTTACAAGGGCTATCAAGAAAAATGGGCAACTTGAAAAAACAAAAAATAAAAATAATATTTTCCAGCACTTTCCCTGCAGTCTAACTGGGAAATTCAGAGATACACTGAGAAGGGAGCCAGATGCCAGGTTGTGAACAGGAATGAAAACTGGCTTTTCTGGGTCAACAGCAGTCATGAAGCACCTAAATGCAGCACAGGACTCAAAACTCAAATTCATAGATTTTAAATAATATTTTGCTCTAAAAGCTGCCTCTTGAGTATCTTAACTATTTTTCAGAACTGTTAGAAAACCTGTGTAACAGATAAAAATGTGTTCCAGTACATTCAGTGATATACATTGCCATATATAACATATATCTCCGAACTTTCATTAAGTTCGATGAGCAGTTCATTATCAGCCGTAAGCTAAACCTTTCATGGTAAAAATTCATGGGAATGTATGGAAAATCCTGAAATTAGGAAAAGAAAATCAATTGTAGTGGTCCAAGGTCACCCAATTTAGCTGTACTTACCATTAAAAAAAAAGTAAAATATAATTGTCCAAAGCATACGTATGGGTCAATGATGCTAGACTGCAGTCACAGATATAGAGAATTTCTCTGGGTAGAAAAAAACAAAATGAATATCTAAATATCTTCCTAGATGTTCTCTAGGAAAGTATATTTCTCTAGGTGATTTGGAAAATGAATTTTGCTTCGTTTAAGGAGAACGTTACAGGGAGGTGATTTTTGCTTAATCAAAGAAAGTCTGTTCTATAAGTGTGGTCATATGGTTTATATCAGGGTAGACCTATGGTAGAAGAGGCCAGTTGTGAGAAGGAGCTGTCATCCTTGGAAGAGTTTGGGTTTGGCTGGGTCCCCATAATGTGGGAAATTTGACTGGATGTTTTATAAATTCCCGTTTAACTCAAAGATTCCAATTCATTAGAGTCACAGAAATTTGCTAGTGAACCAAAAATATATCTTTAAACAGTACAACAACTTAACTTTTCTGGGTGAGAAAAACAAAAACAATTCAATGATATCACAGTAACAATAATTAATATTGAGAGTTTACTATTTGTAAGATGTACACACACATACAACTCTATGAGGTACTACTATTTGAATCCAGATTTTATAGTTGTAGGAAATTGAAGCTTACTGATGTTATTTGCTGAAGGACACAAAACTAGTAAGAGCTGCAGTCTGGATTCGAACCCAGATGGCCCTATCTCCAGAGTCACCGATCTGAAACCCAACTTGACATTGCCTACTTTCTTGTTGGTCTCTTTCAATTATCTTCTATCTTTCATATTCTGTGGTGAACACATTCACACACATGCTATGTTATCTTATCTTTAAAACAAATAAATAAGATTGGTTTATTTATGTTTGTGTCTTCAATGAGAAAAACAACTTTCAAAGAGATCGTATCATAACAAGCAACAGAGTCGAGAGCCAAACTGTAGGTCTAACTGCCCATGCTTTGTGTTTATACAGCTTATCATGGTTGACTGAGCTTTTCAAATCTAACTCAAATATATCTATGACCCTTACCTAGTTTTCTCTGCTACTGAAAATACTTTTTCCATTCAAAACCCAGGATACTAATATAATCATGCAGGGTAAGGTATTAAAGAGTTGCTTCTACTTATTTATAAAGATAAAAATCAATTCCTCTTTCCCAAGTTCACTCTGCATTGTTCTTTGGATGGTAATAGGTTCATCTCAGCCAGATGGGAGGATGCAGGTGAATTATTTTCAACACATGTGCTTCAGCTCACACAGTCTCTTCTATGGCACGTGCGTCAGCTGAAACTCTGAAGCCGAGTCAGCTTTCACATCTCCCCTTGACTCTGGTGCTTTTTGGGCTGACACTCCTTGCGGTACATTCTATTATCTAATGACAGGCAGGTAAGGAGAAATGAGGTTTTCTAAAGATACTTGAGTCACTGTCAGGTGGGAATATTTTAAAAAATGGGTTGTTAAAGCTTAAATCTTTCTATCATGCATATTTTAGCTAATGTGTATTTTTAATCCCCACAGCTACAATCACTGGAACCATTAGTTTATCCTCTTAACTGGGTTTCCTGCCTCTGGGCTCTCTCTCTAGATTATCCTCCACACTGCTATGGTCATTCTAGTGCAGTGGTTTTCAACCTTTTCACACTTGGGAACCAGTGAGAATACAAGAATTATTTTGAGAACAGCTAAGACAGAAATCACCCTGAGCATAAGTGAATTTGACTAAGATAATTGGGTCTATAATATTCATGCAGGGTGGTTAACTCTTTCATGGACCAGCACAAAATTTCTGGTTGACTGGTCTGTGGATCTGCAATTGGAAAACACTGTTCTAGTATAGACACTTATTCATGCAATTTCCCTTCCCAAAATTCTGCATCAGTTCCATGTTGTATCCCCCTGGCCCCAATCTTTTCCTGTATTGTTTTGTCCTAAAAGACAAAACACATAAAAAAGACATACCTACATATATACCCTGCACAAGGACAAGAACATACAAATACACATCGCTATATCTGCATACCTCCTTTCTAATCAATAGAATAGACTGTAACTTTTCTGCTTTAGACAAATATATTTCCTTCAAAACAATCATTCCAGTGCCTTCCCTATAGTAGGTTTTCAATTAACATATTTCCTCTAATTGGCCTGGTACTGTTGAACTGCATGATTGTGGGTAAGTTAGTGTCTCTGCAATTGAGTTTTCACTCACATAAAGTAAAACTGATTGGATTACTTCTGAACCACTAATCCGACGTCCTATAAAACAGTATCGCTGCCTTACATCTGAATTTTCTCATGCTTCATGTCAGTGAGCTTGACTGGACTCACCTTCCACACTCACCTAGACCATTTTTTGTTCTTGTTGTTGTTATCACATTATTGGCATTTATGGTGGATTTTGAGTTGGTGGCTAGCCTGTAATATAATTTGGATTTGGCAACATTCTGCTAGAGGATCTTTTAGGTTTCTTTTAATTTTTAACACTCTATAAATCTTTGATTTGGGGGGAGCTAATTAATTAAGTTAGTCACTTCAAAGCAACTACTGAGCTACTAGAAGTATTGTACTGCTATGTTCTGATAACAAATTTTATTATATTATTAAGTAACCCTAAGTAAAATTTACGGACACTGTTTAAAGATATTGCCATAGGCACTTTTCTCTCATTGATATATCATTTATTCATGTAAGTTATACAGTTTCTGAAAACAGGCACCTTTAGCAGTTTCAGAAATGCTTAAATGTAAAACTGCTCAGGGAGTTGACAGGTGTATTTTTTATGTTAGGCTTTATAACAAACAAATATGGTATCAATATTATTTTTATGTACCAAACACTATGCAAAATCATTTTAAAATATGAAGATTCTGCAAAGACACGTATTTATCAAGAACTCAGGAGAATAGTGCCTGGTGTTAAAATAAGCAAAGAACAGATGCAGCAGCCTAGCTGCTGAGGTAAGACTGATCAGTTGCTCCCCAGCTTAACCCTGTAAAGCCTCCCCAGGTTCTACTGTCTACTGTAACAAGTTCTTTGCTTTTTTCCCTCCAAATGTGACCCAAGGACCCATGATGGAATGGTTTCAGAGAGATGTTGTTTCCTCACTCAAGCCAGGCAACTGTCCACCTTCATGCCGACCTCTAAGCTTAGAATGTTCTTTGCCCCACTGTTGTTTAGTCCAGACTTACTTTCTAGAATTCCATTCCTTTTCATTGAAGCTATATTTGATGTTTTCCCGAATGTCACGCAGTTAGAAGTGTACGATTACTCCCTTTGTGCTCCCACACAAACTTCTACTGTAATAGCTAAAATACTTATTTTGATGTTTTATCTTACATGTCTGAGGCCATCTTCCCCTTTATCTTGCTCCAAGAATGAGAGCTTCCTTAAGACAAGGGCCAGCTTGATACACAGGAGGGACTTAGTGAACACTGAACGGACGAATACATGATAAAGGACACTGAACAAAATTTTAGATATGGATAGAGTAGGATCTCCAGTTGAAAGAGCCATTATTCGAAAAAAGTGACTCAAGTAGGGCCCCTGCCATGAAATCCAGTGTGATCCATTCCAATCACACTCCTGTATAGAAATTAAAAGTCAATTTTCCTCAAAGAAGGTAATTCTTAAGGAGATTTTAAAGGATGCCCTTCTACAACTACTTACCTATGAATATGAAATATTCTATGTACTACATCACATGATACTTTCTACTGGACAAACACTCAGAACCTCAGTCTCCAACCTGAATCAGAACTTCACTTTAATATTATCCCCAGTGACTAATGTGCATATTATTTTGAGAAACACTTCTTTAAAATAACAGTGGTGGGGCTGAACTCCAGCTAGAAATTATGCTTTTATCCAAAATTTAAAAATACATATCTGCCAGCAGGTACTGGCCAACAGTCATGACTATAATAAAAAGAATTTTAGGTTGAACAAAAATATTGAGGTAGTCTAAACAGAATCTATGTAATTGTTCATTATTTATAGCCCTTGAGGGAGTTCCTCTTCAGAAATCTAGATAGGCAGGTAGGTAGGTGGCCTAGATGGATAGAGATAGATAGATAAATTAGATAGATAGATAGATAGATAGATAGATAGATAATAGATGATAGATAGATAGATAGATAGATAGATAGATAGATAGATAGATAATAGATGATAGATAGATAGATGATAGATAGATACAGATAGGTAGACAGACAGACAAACTATATAACTTATACATTATATGTGTAGGAAGCACATGAACTATTCTACACATGGAATATACGTGAATATAAACTCACAGGCAGAAATTCACTGGTGGGTATGTTTATGAAGTTCATTAGGATTAAGCTCTAATCAAACAAAGATAGCCTTAGGAAACACAACTTTAACCAGAGTGTTTACAAAGTATTTAAAGAAGCAGTATAGCAGAGTGGCTAGAAGCTAGACTCCCGAGCCAGGCCGTTTGGATTCAAATCCTTATTCTATGCTCAGTAGCTCTGTGGCCTTGAGCAAGTTATTTAAAACAACTTTTCCTCAACTTCCTCATCTATATCTGAGGATAATATAGCACCTAACTCAAAGGTTGTTATGAGAGTCAGTATATGTACAATACTTAAAACAGCACCTGACGGATAGTGCTATATAACAATAATATACGTATATATATATACCGTATATCTGGTGCTATATAAAGATAATATACTTATATATATATTTGTATCATTTATTATCATTATTATTATAGTAAAGACTTGGCATAGGGGAGGACACAGGTTGGTTTGGACACAGGAATTGACCTACCACAAGAACTGAAGCCAAAGGACAACGGAGGGCGAACGGGCAATTGTGATGTGAAAACTGTGACTGGCAGTTCAAGCATAAATAATCAGGATGGACACTTAGGGGGTCGGGCTACCATAAAGGGAACAGAGGGACAGAGATAAGGAGGAAACCATCAATTATTGGGCACATGCAGTATGCCGGGACAGTGACAACAGCCTTCACATGTATCAGCTGTTTAATCCTCAACTCACTGATAGGTCTGTTGTGCTAACCCCATACTACATAGGTGGAAACTGAGACGCAGGAGAGCTAAATGAATTGGGATTCAAAAAGTAGGTGAGAGCTCTTTTTGCTCGATTTGAGCAAAGGGGTGCTTAGATTTAACAATCCCACATGTCACGCTTATCTAAAGCAAATTCATTTGTTTAATTAGTAGGAAATGGGCTAATTCTTTCCAATATGATTTAAGCTCTTCTAAGGATGATGAGGATGAAGAAGATGATGATGATGATGATTATGATGATGGCGGCAGCTGACATTTAAACACTATCACAGTGCTAAACACTATACCAAACATATTGCTGTGCTTATTTCTATTAATCTTCCCAAGAATACTTCGAGGAAGGTATATTATTATGATTCTTGTTTCACAGATAAAGAAACCCAGGTGCAGAGGACTTAGGGAACTCTCCCAAGGCTACACATGGACAGTGCCAGAGCTGGGTGCTTAGCCCAAGCGGTACGAGCCAGGGTCCATGCTCTTACCCATCTCGCTGTACTGTCTCCTGTTAAAACAGCAACAACCACATGTTGGAGGAACATGGAGGCAATGAATTTATTTATGTTTTTAGGACCTTGTTGCGAAATATTGGGAGTACATGCTCCCAAATTTAATTCTCACCATCATGATGTGAGGTGGGAAGCAGTTTTGATGTGAGACTTTAGGAAATTGGGAATTAAAGTTTAAAACTGACTATTTAAATGGGGAAACAGAGGGCCCTAAAAATAACCACATTTTAGTTAAGTTAGAATTCAAAAAAATAAATCTCTTGATAAGGAATCAATAAACTTTTTCTATAAGGAGCCAAATAGCAAATATTTTTGGCTCTGTGGGAACACAATCTCTGTAACAACTGGTAACCACTGCAGCATGAAAGGAACCAAAGATGACACGTAAATAAAAGAGTATGGGTCTGTACCAATAAAACTTTATTTATAAAAATAGTTTGGTGGGCCAGGTTTGGCCCATGGTCCATCATTCTCAGATCCCTGTTCTTGTTCTTGACCTTCAGGTAATGAAAATAATATACTACTTTTCACTTATGGCTACCAGGTCGTACAATTCATGATAAAGAAAATATAGTACCATTTAGGATCCTCTTTCTTAAGAATTAAATGAAGCAGAAAGAGTGGTTGAACTACAGAATGTTAGTGCTACAAAGGGCTGACTCTGCCAACGTCTACCAATTACAGGTAAATGATGAACCATTAGAGCCAGCAATACTATCCTAGAGAGGATCTTAAAATTATGAAAAGAAGTGAAAGCTAGTTTCTTCAAAAAACAGCTACAAAGTGAGGTGTCAGATGGAGATCATAGATTGTATGCCCCCCGTTTCCCTTCCCCATCTTTCATCCTCTCACCAGGCATTTATAATAACTCCATGATGAAAAATTACTGTCATTTCGTCTTGAAAGATATACAGCATCCACGTGCGGGCCAAGTGATTTAATCTTGATTAGTGCTGTCTGAAGGCTTGTCAGATGGGCTAGCGATTGGTCATATATTTTGCAGCACTGCTATTAAATCCACTGGGAATTAACATGTTAAATCCATAATCATGCTTTATTACCTGTATAATCCTGGGTGAACAGCAAAATGAAGTTGATTCATTTTTCTCATGTTCACCAAAGTGAAGTCATATTTTCCCCCTTAATTAGTAATTAACCTTTATGGCTCTATTAAGTATTTTATTAAATTTAAATGAAATGTTTATTGGAGAGAGTTCCTGGGAAGTGTAAACCACAATGACAGTGCGGCCCTGGTGATGTCCTGTTTCCTGGAACTTCTCTAGTAAAAAGGTTCATAGTACAAGGAGTTCATTTTTTATCACAAAGTACTGGAGCTAGTAACTTAATAGGCAGTGCAGTATAATAAATAAGCAAGGACTTTGGAGTCGGATAGACCTAGGACCAAATTCATGTCTAATTGCTTAGAAGCTGTGCGACCTAGGACAAGTTACCTAATATCTCTGATTTTCAGTTTCCTTATATGTAACATATGAATAATAAGTATGCCAGACTTCTGAGGACAAAGGAGGTAAATGAAAGAGTGGGAAAAATATGTGAGGCAGCCCATTTACAGGGCTAATTTTTATTAAAGTTTCAACTTGGGGTTAAAGCAGGCGAGGTTGGCACGGCACTCACATGGAAAAGAACATGGAGGAAAAGGATGATGTCTATTCCTTAGTTCTTTCTCCAGTCTTCAGCTCCACGAACTAGAAATGAAATGAACTCTGTGAAGAGAAAATACACGGCATAGACTGCTAATATACTTAATTAAAAATCCCTAGGACTATAGTCAGCCTAAAACGTCACCTTGCATAAATTAGAAAAAAGGTCTCCTTAGGGCAGAGACAGTCTTGTGGGCATAGAGCTCGACAAGCAGAGAAAGTTTGTGTAGAGAAGAAGGCTCATGGCTTGGTGGGCAGAGCATGCGTTGGGTATCAGCATCCCTGGTCTCTCAGTGGGCACCCTCGTTCAGACCACAACCCTCACAGCTGCATGTGGGGCCCTGAATCCCAGTTTCCACTGGGCTTTTGGTTGGAGACAAATTTCCCAGGCTCTGTTGTACTAGGAGTGGTCACATGAATTAATTCCAGCCAATGGGATGTATGCAGAAGTGATGTCTATAACAACTTCTAATCATCTCCTTAAGGGAAGCCCTTTATCTGGGATATTCTCTTCCTTTTCCTTACACACACACACACACACACACACACACGCACACACACGCACACACACACACACGCACACACACACACACATGGATATTAAAATGGGACTTTTCTTATTTACAAAATTTGGACTGCATCCCTGAAGATAAAAACACCCATACATTCTAAAAAAGATTATATGTGTGGCAAATCACCTCCAAGTCTGTGGCTTGTCTTACATTGGTTGTTATTGTTTTTTAATGGTGACTTTTGAAATATAATCATTAACATTTTTTTGTTGTTACAAAAAGAAACAATGCTTGGAATTACATGTTCATTTTATAAGGGCAATTCTCATGATACTGTGGGGAACTAGAGGTAAGGGCCTGAGGCCAGGAAACAGCACATTGGAGGCTGTGCTGTCCACACAGTCTCTAGAGTAATGTTGGGCAGGCAACGAACCTCCAGTTACATATGGTGATCTAAAAATTGAATACAAACCTTTCTGTTTCTTTAACATCTAATTTTAAGTTCTCTCTCCCTTTTTAATATGCAAGTGTAAGTTCATGGCACAGAAACAATTTTTTAAGCAGCTAATAATATAATTGTGTACCAGACATATATGTACTTCCTTTGCTTCACAGTTTGTAAATTTTTCATAGAATGAAGTTTATTTCATTGCAAATTATAAAACACTGAATTAAACATAAGCCTGAATGCCAAAGGAGTAATAGAAGAATGTCAAATTTTTGCCTGCTCTTGGTTAAATTTAAATAAAATTTGCTGGCCTTTAGAGATGGATACTTAAGACTTACCAATGACTAATTCTAACATGAGTGTTCTACATATTCAAAGAAATGTTTAAGGATGTAATAACATTTTTGTTGGAGCATCGACACCTATTTACTGCATTTGCTTCAAATCCTATGTTTATTTCTCAGGTAGTCGTTCTATCTTAGGTTTGGATGCTTGAGGTGCACAAATTTTACTGCTATTTTTAACATGAACTCATACCCCAATCCCTAGCTTGTACAAATGACTAAGGAATCCCACTTATTGGGATTGCAATGACTATTTACGGTAACTAAGTGTCAGAGCAGTCCAGTGACCCTATTACTGTCTCCTCGCCTGAGTGATGGAGTCATATTTGTCACATCATTTCAAAGTGATACCTCTTTACACCTGACTGGTTTACCTTGGGTCAATATTACTGACAAATGACTATCACCTTCAATACCAACCACTGATAACACTTAATGTCCCTTATACTTGCAAAAGATTAATTTAAATTTCCGATGTACTTGCAATCCAAGAGAAGTCATGCCAAAGAATATATTTAAGTTTCTTGAGTGCCCAGAACTGTGCTACCTAGAAAACATATAAATTGTGTAAAATAATAGCTCCATTTTTTGAATGTCTGGGAGGGGGCTGAACATTGCACATACATTATTGTAGCTCCTCCTCTCAGGCAAGTTAAAAGGTAAGTATTTTCACACCTATCTTATAAGTGAGGAGACAGAGACTTGGAGGTAGAACTGACTTAGTTCTGTCTAATCCTGATGCTTTTGCTGCTAAGTACCTGGAATAATCTTAGACAGTATTCCTGCCTTTCCTGGTTGGCCATATCCTTTAGGAGATAAAAGGAAGACCCATGTAGCCATCTTATTGGCAATATCTTTCTCATCTCCCTCTCTATCCCCACACTCAAGTTTCACTGGACATACCTTATCTAAGCAAGTGTACACTAAGCAAAGCATCAACATCGATCAGCACATCCGAGTCTGCCATTTGTGCTTCCCATGTTTCTCTAGCCTCATCCCATGGCCTTTTCCTCGTATACATATGGCCATGTCTGCCAGACCCTTGCCCTGCAGTAGTGTCTTGACACCAGATCAGTCCTTACTGGAAGACATCGCAGGCAATTATTCTCTGTCCCTGGTTGGTGTCTCTGGCCCTCCTCTTCCCCACCATGCTTTACAAACTCCAGGATTCTAATATCTCCCGCCTTTGTCTCTATTCTGCTGCTATGACCTGCTTTAACCTGCAAAGTGAGATTCAGTCTCCGAAGCTTCCCTATACCTGTGCTACCCACAAACATAAACCATTAGATATTTTGTGTGTGTATATACATTTTAGAATTTTTAATATGCAGAAGTTTAAAAAACCTACCTAATATTGTTTCTGGTTCCACAAAGTTGAGGAGCATTCACCTGAAAATCTCGGCTTGTGCTCAACCCTGCCTAATTAATTGAGCTGATGACTGCCCATTGTCAACACGAGAGTCAAAGGCCTTGCATACTGTGCTCCCCACTGGCCTGTCTGATGCCATTTCCTGTCACTCTACTCACTTATCACACACTCTGACCACAGAGCACTGTGGCCAGTGCCCCTTCACTCGGACCTCCTCTGCACCTGCAGCTGGCCCTGCCAGGAAGGACTTCTTCCGGGAATGCCATCATCCTTCAAAAATCAGCTCCTGTTTCATTTCCCTCTCAAAACCTTCCCTGATTCCCTCAGGCTTCATGAGTAGCTTCTTCCATTGTGCTCTGCCTAATAGTCCTTCATGTCAGACTCTCTTAAAGCCCTGTCTCCTGGTATTATAATCATATTTATGTGCCCTCGGCTCCTGCTTGAATGGGATGTTTTTAATGGCAGGGCCAATGTCTTGTTTACTCCTGGTCCCCTCAGTACTTCCTGCAAGTGCCTGGTTCTTTGAGAAAGTATCCCCAAATTTGTTGAAGGCATGAATAAATAAGTACATGGATAAAAGAATCAATATGTTTGAGATGAGGACAAGTAATTATCATAACCACGTGTCACGCATCCCAAGGCCCAGAGTGTGAATGACAGTTACAAAACCTCCACAGCTATAACGTCCCTCTTTGCATCATCTTGCTGGAGGAACCTGGCATTTCATACCAATTTTTTTCGACCTCCGGATGTGGAAGAATTGCTCTTCCCCATCAGGGAGAGGCAGTGTGTCAGTCTGATGTGTATTCTGTAGCAGAGCAGTCCCCTTCACAAAGTGATTGCTTGTCAGCCTGTGACACATTATGGCAGGTGTCACCGCAAGCCAGCTCTATTTGGCACAGAGGAGAGTTAATGAAGGAGTGAATGGGGAAATTCTTGAAAGATGCAGACAGTGTGGCTGGGAGTTGGGGGATGGAAAGAAGAAGCCTCCTTCTCTCACACATGAGAAGGGGTTCACTCCCAACCTTCGAGGGGGACAAGTTTATCTGAGAAGTGTGCTGTCCCCATCTTCTTGGGAACCTCCCTACAGGCTCTTCTGCATGGGGCTTGTCCTCTTTCTCCCCACATTCTGAAGCAAGCAGCCAATGTATTCCTGGCTATCGTGTTAGTATTAGAGCCAGCAAAGACAGGAGACTCTCCTTACCTGTTTTTAGAGAAGAGGGACCCATGGTTTGTGAAAACTAGATGGAGACTCTCTGATCCTTGGAAATCTATTTTGCCTATGAGAGGATTCTCTCTCTTTCTACTTCCCTATCTTTGGATAATATGACATCTCATATCTGGAAAAAAAATGTCCCACTGACTGGCATTGAACATTTATAACTATATCTGGTGTTGTATAAGATTAAGATACAGGCTTGTTCTCCAGGAGTTTATAGTCGATGGAGAAGCACACAAGTGAACCAATGATTACAGTGTGATAAGTGTGATTTGTGGAAGAGCTAAAAACAGGGCACCACAAGAACATGGTGGGGCCTTTGAGTCAAGTTCTGTGGTTACAGTAAAGCATCCTAGGCAAGGCAGGGCGTGAGCTGAACACTCCAAATCACTGATAGTTAAATAGGTTGAAAGAACAAAAGGGGCCAAGTGAGCAATATGTGTGAAGAAATGGGCAACATGATACTATTTTGGGAATTATTTGATATGACTGGCATGCAAGCTGGGAAGTAGAGGGGGGGAGGAAATATGCAGGGGAGTTGGGTTCAGACAAGACTGTGATGGGCTTGGTGAGTAATGTTGAGAAGCTTCGACTTCAAGACCTCAGGGGGGTGGCTGAAGACCACAGCCCAATAGTCTACTCTAGGTCAACGAATGGGGCTGTGGCCACAGAGAGGAACTGAGGGGGTAGTGATGTGTGTCTCTGAGTTTTGATTCCCAACATGGAATGAAGCAAAGAGCTGGATTTCCCTGCTGTTCTGACAAGGAAAACCAACAGCCTATTCACAAGGCCAAAGGCCCCAACACACGAGCTACTAATATCGTGATGTTAGACAGAGTACAACTGATTTTACAACCTTTTCAATCAAATCAATTCACTTCCACAAGTCCCCATTTGTTTTTACTTGAAAAGCTGGTCCAATAAATTTATCTCATAGATTTTTTTTTTTTTGCTGAGTATTAAATAAATTAACAAATGAGAAAAGTGAAAAAGGTTTAACAGAACATCAGATGCATACTTGGTATTAAACAAATTGTTTATAAAACTTAAATTGTGACATATCTATCAGAGCTCTATACCAACACTCCCCAACAAAATTTTCTGAGCTAATGGAAAGGTTTTATGTCTGTTCTGTCTAATGCTACAGCCATTAGCAACATGTGTCTATGGAGCACTTACAATGTGGCTAGTGCAACTGTGGGAACTAAATTATTAATTAGATTTTGTTTTAATTAATTTAAATTTAAGAAGCTACATGTGGCAAATGGCTAGCATATCAACAACACAGCTTTATTTTCTATAAAGTCTTCATATAATTACAAAGTTTTATTCTAAAAATATATATAAAAAATAAGGTTGTGATTTCTAATTTTGGTAACCCATTAGCAGGACATAATAGTTATTAGTATTCTACTCTATTTGCCACTAGGCATTTTGAAATCTCTTGCATAAAAATAAATTTTTTCAAGGAAATAATTGTATTTTGACAACATGTTTGGGTACATGTTATAAAATAAATAAATTATTTATTTCAAAAATAAAATTCCATGACAGCATCTATAATATGAGCCCATTTACTTTGAAAAGATATACATCAAAATTTTAACACTTTATCACAGCAATGTTGGATGATATATGATTTGCGTTATCTCCTCACTAAATATTTTATAGTGCTTGAATTGTTTTAAATAACAAGTTTTAATTTTATAATTTGAACTATTTTGCTTTTGTGGTACAAAATAAAGAGGGGGGGCATTAACCAATAAAGTTCCAGAAAAAAACAGAATAAGCCCCGGACCACCCACAGAAACAGTGCCTTCATTTATGTCTCCATTTAGGGCATTAAATTTTGTCTTTCTATCATGAGTAGTGAATCACATTTTGATATAAAGTGAGGGAGACAGAAGTTAAAGCAGCTGGTCTGAGGTCTATTAACTCTCTTTGCCAAGAGTGTGCTACTGATAAAAGCAAAGAGGGCAGGGACCCAGGCTAGTCTCCTTGTCAGCATGATAATTAGACCTGTTGGCAAATGATAAAATGATATTTGCTAGGAGGAGAGTCTTTAACTATAATGCTGTTAACAGGATGTGCCTGGTTATGTAATGCTCAGAAATTAAACCCATAATCTATAAATTTATGATATATAGTTCCTATAAAATGGCAGGAACATTGAAAGGAAACCCTTGACAAATTCAATTTAAAAAGAAGGAAGGAAGGAAGGAAAGAAAGAAGGAAGGAAGGAAAGAATGAAGGGAAGAAAGAAGGAAGGGAAGGAGGGAGGGAAAAATGTGGCCCTTTCCTAACATCACTCATCAGTAAAAGTTAAGTGAGCGTCCAGGCTTTACCAGGAACTGTCCATGGTGCCGTTTACTCAGAAGTCAAGACACAATCCCTGTTTTCAAACAGTTCATAATCTGAAAGGACTCAGTGTTGCTAGTACTAAGATATAAACATGGGTGCTATGTCAGTACATATAAGAGGCAGATACTAGTCTGAAAAAATTATAGAAGGTCTTCTCAAAGTGGCAATATCTTAGAAGATGTTGAAGTTATGTTGATAAGTGGCTGTTGGGTATTTTGGGAACTCTGGAAAGATTAATAGTAGAAAAGCACAGATCTAATGCAAAGCATGACATATGGAGTAACTAAAAGTAGGCCAGGATGCATATAGCCTTGTTCATAGGAGAAGGAGATCAAAGATGGACAATGAGGCAGGAAAGGTAGAAAGGACATATTGGATTTTTTATGTTACTTCAAGAATTTACCAACCATACTGAAAACAAAGGGGAGCCATGTTAAATAAGACAGTGGTACACACATAGTAATATTTTGGAATAGTTATTCTAGAAGTCATGTGGAAAACTGATTAGGAGAATATAAACCCAATTGATCTCTGCTAAGAATGTGCTGTGGAGAAGTGACCATATTATTTCGCTCTTCAGAAGGAGAGGAAAACTACAAGCTACACAGTCTTTGGGAATTGCTTAGAAACACATTTTCTGACTCAACATCTCTCCACACTCCTTTTTCAGGGGAGAAATTGGAATGGAAGGCATCATCTCAGTTACAGGCTCACTTGAAACCATAAAATTTTCCTGTTGCAGTAAACTTAGAGCTACTCAAAACTGGAAAGTGATGGTTTATGAAGACAGAGAGAGAAGGGAGCATTTCATTTTAAAAATGAGTATTGATTTTTTTTCTTATAAGAAAACATGCACATTGTGGACAGTATAGAAAATTATAAGGAGAAAAGCAAAAATGCCTAGTGATCCCATCTCCCCAGGTTATTGCATAGATAACATTGTGAAATAGTTCCTTAGAATCTTTCTTCTAATTGGGTGATGCTGTATTTAGAAGATAAAACAGGCCCTGGCCGGTTTGCTCAGTGGTAGAGCGTCGGCCTAGCGTGCAGAAGAAGTCTCACGTTCGATTCCCGGCCAGGGCACACAGGAGAAGCGCCCATCTGCTTCTCCACCCCTCCCCCTCTCCTTCCTCTCTGTCTCTCTCTTCCCCTCCCGCAGCGAGGCTCCATTGGAGCGAGGATGGCCTGGGCGCTGGGGATGGCTCCTCGGCCTCTGCCCCAGGAGCTAGAGTGGCTCTGGTCGCGGCAGGGCGACGCCCCGGAGGGGCAGAGCATCGCCCCCTGGTGGGCAGAGCGTCGCCCCCTGGTGGGCGTGCCCGGTGGATCCTGGTTGGGCGCATGCGAGAGTCTGTCTGACTGTCTCTCCCCGTTTCCTGTTTCAGAAAAATACAGGAAAAAAAAAAATAGAAGATAAAACAATTTGAACCACTTAACCTATTGCAGTATTTTAATAGAATCCAGTTCTAATATTCAAAAGCTTTCTTATACTTTCCATTTCACATGAACAAAATATCTGCCCTTCTTTGGAGTTCCTGAGCAACAAGAAGCTACTTTCTCTCTCTTCTCAATGCCTGTCTGTCCCTATTTTCCAAGTTCGTTTCTTCCCTCCTCCTCTCCCCTCTTTGCCTGTGATCACCACATTATGCTGAATCTTTCAAGCTTCTGCTTTTAGAGTTCCCATGATGCCTTAGTTGAATTGAAACTGTCTCCCAATAGAAGGGTTTTTTTTTTTCATAGAACAATATTAAGAATGTAGTAAATAATTTATATTTGAACTTGACCCTAAAGGTCTCTCCTCAGAATATAAGAACAATTAATGAGAGCAAGGGCAGAAAGGACTTTTCGATCTCTGTATTCCACAGAGATATGTGGTACCAATTATTTAAATCTGGAATAACCTTACCCTTTTAGTTCAAAGGACAGGAGAATTTCAGATCTACTTCAGTGGGGAACTAGCTTATGAAGAAATCAAAGTAGAAAGTGGAAAAATAGCAAGGACTTGGAAATCCAGATGGATTGAGAAATAGGATAATTCCAGGAAAGATGAAAATTCTTCAAATAAAAGTCCTCATTAAATGACTGACTAAAGCATTATTCTTGCTTTTGTGAATAGTGTAATATCTAGTGTAGCTCTCCTTAAAGAACTGGTCTTTAACAAAACTATAACAGCAAGGTTCTTGTTAATTAAAAATCATCATATTATTTATTTCTGGATTTGGCAAATCAGAGTCTGAACCATGCTTCTAGAACAGTGCCTAACAAATAGTGTATTCAACAAATGGTGAATAAACTAATAAATACTGGATTGGTCTTGGAAGTATTTGAGCAACTAAAGTAAGATTAGTTTTAGGAGGCAGAACTGTTCAGGCAGTGACATTCACGACAGGTGTCAGCAGTAAGATGATTCATTGTCATTTAAAAGGATGGGGTCAAACTCTGGGGCAGTGCTAAATGAAAAACTAAAATTGGGTGGCCAGGATGCTGGGGACAGGAATAGAGCCAATTTCTTGGGAAAAGTAAGATTGTAGGGTCCACAATGCTGAGGATCACATCAGGTGGTTACATTGTTGTGTTTCTAGCTGAGCACAGTGTGCCAGGCATAGAGTAGCTGCTCAGTAGACAAGATTTGTTAAATGGATGAATAATGAACCCAGAAGGGAGGCCAGGCATATATATACATACGAGTGTGTGGGTGTTGGCTCAGAATTCTCAGTTAGTTACAAGGCAGCAAAGAACACTTTATATGCCTAATGAGTAATTGTTGTCCTACCATTTTTTATAGGCTTAGTCACACAAACAATAGATTTCACCCTGGGGTATTTCAAATGGCCTGCATATCTTCTCACAGAAACTGACAGAACTGAGTCTGATCACATGTGATTTGAAAACAGTTTAATATACATATAGTTAATATTGTAATGGTGAGCTTATATTTATAAGATGTGGTTCCTTTATTTTTTAATTTGATATAGAAAAGTTAGACAAAGTCATCATTTCTTCTTTCTACCAGCTCCCTATCCAGCTGGAAGCTCCTCACATGCAGGAAAATACATTTCCTGTCTCTCCGACCTCAGGAGGCAGAGCTGGGACTGCCGCACAATAATCATCAGCACACATGCATTTAATTGAGCTGAAATCCCCGAGGACCGCTTCCTCCCAGTGTTCCAGGCCTGGGGGCTACTGCTAAATTAACAAGCTGTTGGGTTTAACAGATAGATTTCAACCCCTCTCCCTTCACCCCAATCTAGTTCTGGAACATTCCTTCACTTGCCACCAGTAAGCTAGCCCACCTCTAGATTCCCCGTTCTTAGGAAAAATGAGTGAAAGACTTTAAAACATAATCTTTTAACACTAAATACCCAAGACTCTTCAGATACATTCCCTCATTTGAGATGTTTTTGTATTTTGAGGGAGTGTCTTCATAACAGGTGGATTCCATTTCATGTTGATGTTGATCGCACTGAATCACTGTTACTGAAGTGTGCATTCCCAGCCCTAACCACGACCTCACCGACCTACAGACCCTCCACGTGCACTCACTCAATCGGTCCCGACTCTTAGTCTTACAGCATCAATTCGTAGCATACCACATATAACAAAACTATAATTGTCCAGTCACTATCATTCTCATGAAGTAGGACTTTCAGAACACAGAAGTCAAGACTGTACACTCTCTCTCATGCTCCAGCCACATCAGCCCATAAGAATTCTGACTTCAAGTTCAAGGTAGACTTACTTTCCTTCCAAAATCTATTGCAATGTTAGTAAATAGAGAATAATCTATATATAGCCTCAATCTGAGAATGGAGCCATTAGAGATGCTGGGGAATTTCTATAATATGAAAAGCAATATGGACTGTTTTGTCTGACAAATCAGACTAGAGAATGTAAATAGCTCGGAACACAAAAATTTGTAGTTGAAAAGGAAGCTGAGACACTCAAGTAATTAGGGAACTGTGGTCAGGATAGCTAGCTGCATTGTCTCACCCCTTCACCTCGAACACACGCACATGCGCGCGCACGCGCACACACACACAATGTAAATCAGGCTCCAGTCCTGATCTTCCTTCTCAAACAAAGGCCTTCTGCCAAATTAAAACTAGGACCTCTAATAAAGATGCTCCTACCCCAGAGTTAAAACCTTCTGTATGGTGTCCTGACTATGTTCTCCTATTCCCACAGATTAGGACCAGTTGACAAATTCTGCCCACAAATAAAGAGCTCAACTCATCACCCCAAACAGTTTTATCTGTGAGCATTTGCCATTTTTGTTCCCTCTGTATGTACCTCACCTAATACTCACATGGCTCTCTTCTTTCAGGCTTTATTATAAAGCCTTCCATGAAAAACCTGTGGAAAACAGTCACATCTCTTTCTCCATTCATGGCATTCTCTATCTCCATTACTTTGCTTTATTTTCACTGCCTAAGACTGTACTTTCAGGGATCATTCCTATAGCTTGTTATTTTCACTGCCTGACATATTCTTTTTGTTCGTTTAACCAGCGTCCCCCTGCTGAAATATAAACTTCATGAGTTCAGGACTTGATTTTGTTGACCACAGATTTCCCAGTGTTTATGACAGTATCTGGCATTTCGTAGGTGGTCAACAAATGTTTATTGAGTGCGCCAATGAATCCACTCAGAATACGACAAGAGAACTTAAGTCGCCTGCTGTTAAGCAAGAAAAGAAAGCAAGAGGTCTAATTTGATGGAGAAATTTACAGGGCCCTGAGCATAGTGTCTTCATAAAAGGTGGATCCCATTAAACATATAGCAATAAAAACCCACTGGAATCATTTAGTCCTTCTGCCCACCAGGTAAAGCAACAGCATTCAGAATTTCCAGAAATAACAGAGATAGAGGCAAGCACATCATAGCACAAATGTGAACCCAAATAAAATGTAGCATGATTTTGAGCAATAAAAGGATAAAATGAAAGAGACATTATTTGACTTGCAGCCTTAAAATATTCAGCCTCTAGCAGTACAGGTTTGAGGTCATAAAATTGTTGACTGTCTTACTTTCTCTGACTATATGACCCAGACCTCCAGGGCAAAGAGGACTTTCCAAGCAGGGGCTGAACAGATTGTTTTATTCCCAGGGCAAACAATAGAGTTCCCAGTGGAGGGATCTTGGTCTTTCCTTAGTCCGTGGCTTTAACAATTATACTGCCAGTACATAGTCACTAGCCACATGTGGCCTTTAAGTACATATAAATGGAATTAAAATGACATAAAATTAAATATTTCCTTTCCACTTGTACTAGTCACATTTCAAGTGCTCACTAGCCACTACTGTAGAAAGAATGAATGAATATATGAATGAATAAATAAACAAATAAAATAGACCAGTGAAGAAATAAAACACTTTAATTATCATATCGTTGGTCCAACAAATGACAGAGACTGGTAGGCGAAAAAGGAGTCAAAGAAGATAGGCCATTTTGCACCTTGGTATTCACATGGACTTAGAAAAGCAACAGCTCGGCAGTTGCCAATAGCTTCCCAGGAAGGAATGCTTATTTTACATGTTATTACACAATCACAGACTTGTCTCCCCTTTGTTTCACACCACTCAAATTCCTGCTAAACGTCTAGACCCATATTTCTGATTGCTCCCTTTGAGGGGTCATTTTTATATGGCGAGGCGACAACTTTTAGTCTTTGTTCTCATTTGGTGGTAACCCTTACGCTAAGACAGCCAGACGTCCTTCCCCGTGTTCTGCCAAGCAGCACGCTTCTGCAGTCAGAATTACGTAAAAGTTAGCACGTAATTTCTGGCATCTGTTGTTCCTGCTATCTCGTATTTTCTTTTTTGAATTTTGGAAGAGTCCTTCAGATTGAGATTTAATTATTTCCAAAATACAATTAGAACTGCAAATTTCTAGTCTGCTTGATTAGCTACTTTATTTCCCATCAAGATTACATATCACTCTCTATGGGAAGTCACTATATTGGTTGTATACTGAATAACATTTATGTGATCATAATTTTGTAAATTCGTCTTATTGATTTTTTTTTAAAAATTTAAACCATTAAAAAAGCATCAGATTCATATTATACTTATAAAAGGGAATGTAAAGTCAAGTTGGTAGATTGAAATCACTCACAGAAATAGGCAAATGCTAAAAAATCAGCTTCTCCTCCCCCACCAATTAGTCAGTTTATCAATGAAACACTGGGTATGAGATTATGCAAATTTAAAATGTAATTATTTAAATGATAGGTATCAAGGGATAACCTAAAGGATGACAAAAATAGAAATATATATACTACTTAGAGCTATAAATAAAGCCAATAGAAGATCTATGAAAAAAATATAGATAAAATTAGAAGGGAAGAAGTAGTATAAATAAATTAAATTCCTAATCTTTCATGGGCTAAGTTTATAGCTATTATTTAAAGTTGATATATTGGGGAAAACAGATATCAACATATTATTTAGAATAATTGTGCTAAGAGATGGGGAGAGAAGAACACATTTTTTTTTCATTTAATATTGCTTCATACTGCTTGAACTCTTATTATGTATGTATGTTAGTTTAATAAATGTAAAATTTCTGAAACAAAACACATATTCACTACCACATTGGCTTTGTTCCTCTAAGTGTTCCTTTTTATTTTATTTTTATTTTTTTATAAAGTGAGAGGTGGGAAAGCAGGGAGGCAGAGAGACAGACTCTGAAATGCGCCCTGACTGGGATCCACCCGGCAAACCCCCTACAAGGTGATGCTCTGCTCACCTGGGGCCACTGCTCTGTTGCTAGGCAACTGAGCTATTTCGGCACCCAAGCGGGGTAGGCCATGGAGCCATCCTCAGCCTCCAGGGACAACTTGCTTAAACCATTTGAGCCATGGCTGCAGGAGGGGGAGAGAAAGAGAGAAGGAGGAGGGGGAGAGGTGGAGATGTAAATGGTCACTTCTCCTGTGTGCCCTCACTGGGAATTGAACCTGAGACTTTCACATGCTGGGCTGACATCTACCACTGAGCCAACCCACCAGGGCAGCCTTCCTTATGGCTCAGTGATTTGTTATTGAACGTCAACTGTTAAAGGACAATAAGGGAAACAAAAACATTTATTGGGCACATACCATGTGTACTATCCTAGAAGTTTCAATATTCATTAATTCTTAATCTGTTAAAGCCTTCTAATCCCTTGTTGAAATAGGTATAACACAGGAGCAGTCTTAGAATTTAAAAACCTGAAGCAAAAAAGGCTTCTATCTGAGGCATCAATTTTGATACACCTACAACAATTTTGGGAGTACAACTATCATCTGTGTATAAAACTGACTTTGTTAGTGATGTCAGGGTCCAGGCTACATTGCTCATTGAAGATCCTTTCATTGTTGTTAAAGAATAAAGACTGTAAAATAAGGATAGAAGGGGCAAATACATTATTCTTTGATCATGCTTGGCTGGCCACAGGTGGGCAAGCAGATTGACCTGTCCATCCAAACTCAGTAATTCCTCACTCCTTCACTTTTTGTTTATGACTTTATTTCTTCACGCTTGGTAAGAGCAGAAACTAAATCACGGCATTTCTTGGCTGAAAGGCAGAATGAAACAGCTGTGACCCTTGAGATAGTGTTTACTTTGCTGCCTCCTGATACACAGTAAATCACTTCTGTTGGACATGGTTGATGGCTTTTGTTCATACAATCGTCTGTCCCATCTGCTCCATTGATTGATCAAGAGGCAGAGAGTGGCTGCTTTAGGCTACATGTATTAGTTCATTCATCAAATGTTCATGAGAACCTACTATCTGCCAGGTACTGAGAACAAATCAGGTACCCCTACCCTCAAGGTGCTGACAGTCTACTAAGGGAAGACAAACATGTAAATATTAACCATTACACAAGGAGCATAAGTACTAGAAGAGGTATGAATAAAGTGCATGAGAACACAAAAAATAAGAAGAGTATTTCTGCGCAGGAGAAAATGGAGGAAGGCAAGGTACAGGAAGGTTTACATATAAAAATGATATTTAACTTTTCTCTGAGCTCCTTCTGAGGATGACAGGAAGAAGAAAGATGTTAGAAAGTTAACTGAGAAAGACATAGACCCAGAGAACAACTCTGGGGCAAGGCCAATAAGAAGAAGTGGTCCAAAGGTACAGTTTGGGACAAGCTCAATCACCTAATCTTGTTTGACAAAGTGACATATGACAAGTTTGATAAGGAAGTTCCCGCTATTAGCCGGTAAGCCCAGCTGTGGTCTCTGGGAGAAGGAAGATCTGCGGTTCCTTGGCCAGAGCTTCCCTTCAGGAGCTCCTTAGTGAAGGACTTGTTAAGCTGGTTTCAAAGCACAGAGCTCAAGTAATTCACACCGGAAACACCAGAGGTGGGGACGCCCCAGCTGCTGGGGAAGGTGCACGAGCAACAGCCGGGCTGGTGGACGGCTTCACGACAGAGTGAGAAGTAAAACCTAGAAATCAGCAACTGTAGCACAGATATAGCCCATAAAGCAGGGGACCCAAACTTTTTTACACAGGGGGCCAGTTCACTGTCCCTCAGACCGTTGGAGGGCCGAACTACAAAAAAAAACTATGAACAAATACCTGTGCATACTGCACATATCTTATTTTAAAGTAAAAAACAAAATGGGAACAAATACAATATTTAAAATAAAGAACAAGTAAATTTAAATCAACAAACTGACCAGTATTTCAATGGGAACTATGCTCCTCTCACTGACCACCAATGAAAGAGGTGCCCCTTCTGGAAGTGCGGCGGGGGCCAGATAAATAGCCTTGAGGAGCCGCATGCAGCCCGTGGGCCGTAGTTTGGGGACCCCTGCCATAAAGAATAGTAAGCTGAGCAGACATAGTGATGCACCCCTCACATACCCCATTTAGGGCCAAACACTCAACCCCGGCTGCCAGCAGAGCTACCCGCTACAGGCTCAAAGCTGAGTCTTTTCCCTGGCGGGCCTCGTGCAAGGCTTTTCATTTTATGCTCAGGTGTTTGGACATTTAAAGCAGGAGTTGCTATTAAATTACTGTTTTTCTGGGGAGTAACATAATCACAATTGTATATTTTAAGAATAATTGGTTGCAGTGGGTACATAGGAGAGAAGGAAAGGACAATAGAATAACATGGGTAGCAAGAGTCACAGGAGCAAAGGGTAACAAGGTCACATGAATTTGGTATGTTGTTTCTGGACTTTGAAAGGGAACAACTTCAAAAAACCCCTATGTTCAGTTAGTACTGACCTTGAGCCCCAGAACTAAGTGCTTAGAGGCTAACAGTTTGAGAAGGAGGCAATAGATCTGCAGATAACATATCCCTGATCACGACTGCAGAATGCCGTAGGAACCTGGACCATATGGCCTGGGTTTGATCCCAGCTCTGCTACTTACTAGCAATATATTTTTAAGCAAGTTCTATGAACTATGTCTGCATTTTTCTCATCCATACTAATGATACCTATCTTATGGAGTTACCAGGAGGGATAAGTGCATTAATAACTGGGAAGCATTTAGAAAAATGTCTGGCACATAGCAAATGCTTAATAGTGTTAGTTATTAACAGCCCAGCAGATTTGCAAATGTTTCATATGAGGAGAGCTGTTTTTCATTTATGGGAGCCTGGAGATCTCAAGGAATGATGAGGAGAAAAATAATATATTAAAGTTGCTGATGAAAGGTGGAAAGAATATACTGCTACCAGAGACTTCGCCCTCTGCCCAGCCTCCAGCCCCTTTCTCCTCTCAGTTCCTTAGTGAAAATGGCGAGCTGGAAGAGGGAATGTCATAGGCTTTGAACTAAAAGGGGCCCCCATAGTCATTTTGCTGAACCACCCATTCAAGACGAGGCGCCTACTACAGCCTGCATCATCATTCAGTTCTAGCCCTGAACTTGAACACCTCCAGCAATGGGAAACTCACACTGTCTACATCCCCAGACAGCCCACAGTATAGTGGAGGGCACAGCCATGAACTAGCAACTATGTACATATATAACAGCATAATAAATGGTATCATGGAGCCAAGGGTGTTATAGGAATGAATAAAGATTCATTTACCTTGGGGTAAGTAGGCAAGGTTTTACTAAGACAATTACAGCTTCGATGAATCTTAAAAGATGAAGCTTTGTTTATTTTGCAAGGCAGAGAAGCTGAGGACATGCATGTGATGCAGAAGGAACAGCCAACAAAGACCCAGAGTCTAGGAAGAGCCCAGACTGAAAAATCTTGAGAGCTGGAACAGAGCTTGAAGAGTGGTGTAATGAGAAGAAGGGGCAGAAGTTGCAGCAGTGAAAGTAGGTAGCAAATCCTTCAAAGCTGTGCTAAGGTCTTTGTAACTATCTTGAAGGCAAGGTGAGACTGAAGATCCCTAAGAAGAAAACATAATCAGATTGGTATCTTGAAAAATGTTTGTGGCGCTATATGGGTGAAAGGGGGCAGGACGACTGCCAAGCCTCCTGGACACATGAGGGAGCAAAGTCTCTGAGATACATTTAAAACCAGAGTGAAAATGTAAACACAATCTTCTGTGCTGCGGGATGACGCTCTAACCAACTGAGCTATCCGGCCAGGGTTGCAAACACAATCTTAATTTTTAAAATGCTACATCCAAGATTTAACGCAATTGAATGCTTTCTTCGGAATTGTGCATATAATCAGGGAGCTTTCATTCAGGGATTTTTCTGTTTACTTCTATCTTGTTTATATTTATTTCATCCAGAGCACTATTTGGAAGACATGTAAGTTCAGAAGGCATGCTTACCTTTAAGCCCAAAACAAATAGTGAAGTGAAAAATTCAAACTAAGAAAACTTTTTATTTTAGGGTGAATGGCTAGAAAAGCAAGTATATATTGTCTGAAAAGAATTACTCTGTCAATCTCTACAAATGTTTCTGTTCCTGTGAAAAATCAGTGTGCATTACACAACGTATGTGCCCATCAATCTCTCCCAGTTTGAGCTGAGGATTATTCTGATAAAGTTTCCTAGAAGAATAACAAGTGCTAACATGTCACTTCCTAAAACTGAGAAGCTTGTTTCACAAAGGTAAATTTAAAGCACAGGATGGGAATTAAAAACAAAACAAAAACTTTATCACAATGCAATATATATTTTAGAAGTGAAATGCATTAACAGTGTTTCAGAGGTTTTTCTTGTCCTGAAGTTATTGGGTATTAAAGTAAAATTTCAGTGTCCGTTAAGGACACCTGGGTTAACATCAAGACCAGGAAGTCCATAATCATCATAGTATACTCATGCTTAACTTCTTCGTTATCTTTGTTGCCCAACTGAGAATTTGCTGTGCTGATTATAAATGTGTGCAACTTGAAATCAAAAACACAAAATTATACACTTTATCAGGAACGTGAAAAAATTAAACATACCTCAAATAGTACCCCCAAATGTAGAGCCTGTATATTATAATGGGGAACAAAATTTTTGTTGCATGCACAAAAACACTTGTTCTTACCTAATTCGAGTGTGCTGATTTCAAATCTGACATTAGTTTTTCTCTTGTAAGCTACAGTTTTTTGCAATTCAAGATTTTAGGTTTTCATCCTATTGTAAAATTTTCAACATTTAGTTTAACATAATGAAATAGACTGTCCTCTTGGGCATCATCTTTGTGAAAATATAATAATTTATATAATGCAGTAAATACACTAATACACTGAAAGATATGATTGCATCAGAATTTGTCTACAATTTCTAAATAGAACATATTAAACACTTATATTAATCATAAAATTTGTGCAAAACTTATTTAAATTCTATTCAGGCAAAAATTTGCGTTTGTAGTTCTTGTGTTTGTGTACTTGTTGAGGACAATCTCGTTTGATGCTCCAGCAGTAGTCTGCCATCATATTTCTGTCCCATCGCCCCTGATAACGCTCTTCCATTGTCTTCAGATCTTGATGAAAGTGTTTTCCCTGCTCATCACTAACAGCTCCAAGATTTTCGGGAAACTTATCAAGGTGACTGTTCAGAAAGTGAATCTTAATGCTCATGTTATATCCAATGTCGTGGAAAGCCAACAGCATCCTTTGAGCCAGAAGTTCATAGTTTTCTGCTTTTTTGTTGCCAAGGAAGTTCTTTGTAACTGTCACAAAAGACTGCCATGCTGCTTTCTCCTCCTTATTCATCTTTCTGGCAAATTCTTTGTCACGTATGAGGGTTCGAATTTGAGGTCCATTGATAACATCTGCTTTTATCTTCTCAAAAGACAAGGCAGGAAAAGCAGAAAGAATATGTTGAAAGTATTCACTTCTCTATTCAAAGCCTGAACACACTGCTTCATTAAACCAAGTTTGCTGTGAAGTGGGGGGAAAATGATCCTGTCTTGATTAACTACAGGTTCATTCACAATATTTTGCATCCTTACTTCCAGAGCTTCACGTTTCAGCCACTCCTTCTGTGTCCAGTGTTTGTCCTGAGCTCGGCTGTCCCACAAACACAGAAAGCAAGGATACTTCATGAAACCTCTCTGTTGTCCTAGCAGGAAATTTACCATTTTAAGATCCACACAAATGATCCAGTTTTGCTCCACATACTTCAGTAAGTTGAGGACAATTTTTATGTCATAATCTTCTCGCAGATGAGCTGAATTGGAACCAATTGGAACCGCTGCATAAACATTACCATTGTGTAGGAGAACACATTTCAGACTCCGTTTAGAGCTGTCAAGAAATAGCCGCCATTCTGTTGGACTGTAAGCGGTAACACCTAACTGGCTGAGAAGACTACTGCTATCATGACAGTAAACAAAGTGTTTACCTTTGGAAAAAAAGTCCACAAAAATTTGTTCACGCTTCCTGAAATGGGATACTTTAGCTGACCGGTGAAGTACATTCTTTTGTTGAAGCCTGGAGGCTAATAACTCAGCTGCTTTCTTTGATAGGCCCAAATATCTTACTAAGTCATTCAATTCGGGTTGGCTAAACTGCTGAGGGGTTAATGACTGCTTGGCATCAGAAGAAGACCCTTCAGATTCTACAACCATTTCCTCATGCACCTTATCAAAGTACACTTGATCACCATGTTCACTTTCTTCATCCTTAGACGAAATAAAACCATTGAAAATTGCATTTGGGAGTGTCTCAGAGTGTGGGATAGGTCGTATTGCTGAAGGAATATTAGGATATGCGATCATATGCTGTTTTTTCTTGCCAATGCCCTTTGTATGGATCAGACAGAAATAACAGTCACTACTGTGGTCCTTCGGTTCACGCCAAACCACGGGAATACCAAAAGGCATTCCTTTACGTTTTCCTTTTGTCCAGTCACGAAGCATTTCCTCACAATTATGACACAATATGAGGAGCCCTATTTGTGTCTTCATAGCCAATGGGAACTTGAAAATAGGCAATATGTGCATGTGTCACAAATGATGAAATATTGCACCTTTGATGTTGAAGTGTGTAACAGCCACATATGTAACAGAAGGTGTCAGGACTATTCTTATATTTACGCCTACTCGAAGAAGCCATGATTCAATTTTAAAACAAAATAAAAGGGTGTTTTTATTATATAATAATATTTTACATTTAAAAACAACTACATTTATGTAAAAGTGATGTTTGTAAAACATTAATTGCCTTATGGTTATGATCAATGCAAGAGTCATTGCCCTTTAACTCCAACTTAAAAACCAATGCATGCCATTAACTGTAACAAAAAGAAATTAAAATTTCATAAAATCTAGAGCATGCACCAAAAAATGGATTTCAGATTTGGAATCAGCGATGCAGAAATATATAAAAACAGTTCTAAAACCTCATGCAACAGAAAATTAAAAAAAAAATTGTTCCCCAGTGTTATTGTAGCTTACTCAATGTTTTAAAAATGGTAACATGCCTTTCCTTCTCAAAATGTTAGTGTGAAGCTCTTCTTATAGATGTTGGAAGAGGAAAAGGTGGTGAGAGAGAGACGTAGAAGGGTCAGGCTGACTGAGGCATTACGCTCGGCAGCAACCGAAACCCCCGGAGAGCCCACTCGGGTAGCACTTAGTTGAAAGAGATGTTGAATATTTTCCTTCATGTGTGCTAAATTAAATGACTAATTTCTAAAGGTCCACACATGACTTCTTTTCCCTACGCAAAGCATAGAAATTTAAGTTTAACACTGAACAAAGCCCATTCTCCTTATCCAGGAGACCCAGTCTATCCTGGGTAGACTGACTCCTTTGTAATTCCACAAAACGGGGCTCTTGGGATGTGTCTGGGGGTTTGCATCAATTCTAACAACCCCAACACAGAAACAGGGAAGGGTAGCATGCAGGATGCGTGCACACGTGACTGCACCGTGTCGCAGGCACGGATAGGGCGACAATGCTGAACTGACACGGGGAAACGTCCACTTTGTGTTTTCTAGCACAGTTGTTTTTGTGCTTTATGTTCACACTGGACAAGAAACTTTTCTTCTTGTTTAAGGCAAGCTGCTGGTATCATTCTGTTTAAATTGTGTTATACTGTAAGAACTAACATTGGCCCTTTCTTCACTAGACTCAGTATAAATGACAGAATATGTTGCCCCCCCCAAAAAAAAATGCATTAAATTTCTTTAACTCAGTTTCTAAGTTTGTGTGAGTCATCCCCGCATCTCCAGATTTTAGATGTAAAGGACAGAGTGGAACCACTAAATCTAAACTTCACATTTGGACTAAGAGACAAGAAGCTGACAGTCAGGCACATATTGTTCAAAGCCCTGGTAGTTATCCTTTTCCTTTCACACTGGAAATGGGAAGCCTTCCTCAGGAAAGCAAAGGACCACAGATGGCTTTGAGGCCAAGGTCGTCGGTGCAGACCCACAGGATCCACAGTGCGCCCACATGAGCCCCAGGGAAGTCTCCGGGCCCAGCCAGCACTCTAACAGGCGGTCAGCGTGGGTGTCTATGGCACGCACCTGTGAAGAACCACAGCCTGTCACTGGTCATTTCCAGAAACTGTGTGCTGATGTCCTGGGTGCACTCCTGCCTGAAGTTAAACAGGAATGTGCAGAGAGCTGCCTTCTGCACAAATTGAAATGACAGCATTTGACTCTGTGCCAAAAGCTCAAATGCATGGAGAGCCCGAGGGAACTTGAAATTTGGGGAAACTTGATTTGGAACTGGAGAATTTTGTAAGGAAATTGGCTGACACCAGACTAGACTGTTCATTCCTTTTTTCAGGATCTTTGGCAGCAAGGATGTGCACTGTGCCGTGGTCACTAGATTCACAGATGGGGATGCATCCTGACTGAAGTTAATGCAATCAGTTTTTGCTGCCTGAGATCCCCTTCATAGTTCCTGGATTACATGCCTTCATGAAACAGCAAATGTTTTTATTAAGAGTCTCTTTTTCATATTGCAATTCTTTTCCCTACAGGTCAAGATCAATGCAGCTGAGGACACCTTTGTGTGGGAATGTCCACAGGCAGCTCCTTGGGGCTGACTAGGGCCACAAACTGCACATGACTCAACCGGTGTCCAGGGAAGACCGGGATGAAATTGCTATTATGATGACATAAGAAACAAAGACCTTTACATTTATAGCAGGTTTAAAAGACATGCTACTTATGTGTGTGTATGCAAACACCTTAATTGTGGGGTCCAAAAGGACGACTATTGCCTGACCAGGCGGTGGCACAGTGGATAGAGCATTGGCCTGGGAAGCTGAAGACCCAGGTTCAAAACCCCGAGGTCGCTGCTTGAGCGCAGACTCACCAGCTTGAGCACAGAGTCACTGGCTTGAGCGTGGGATCACAGACATAACCCCGTGGTGGCTGGCTTGAAGTCCAAGGTTGCTGGCATGAGCAAGGGGTCAGTGGCTTGGCTAGAGCCCCCTGGTCAAGGCACATATGAGAAAGCAATAAATGAACAACTAAGGTGCTGCAACTATAAGTTGATGTTTCTCATCTCTCTCCTTTTCTGTCTGTCTGTCCCTATCTGTTTCTCTCACTAAATAAAGTAAAAGAAACAAACAAAAAAAAAAAAAAACAAGGACCACTATTGTATTTCATAATAACAACCTTTCCAGATCACTCAAGATTATCATTTTATTTGGAGACCTTGAAGTAGGGTCAGACTGTCCCCGGGCCACTGGGCATGCCTAGCAGAGAGCCCTCCAAGCGCCCGGGGCATCCACCAGGAAATACAACAGACAGGCCGAGCTCCAAGAATTGTTATGACTGCTCTTACTTTATATATTAAAAAATAAATGTTATTGACATTAAATTCCTTTGAAGTTAGGATGATTTCATTTACAGCAATGCCAGTGGGATTTCTGGAATTGTGTCAGAATGATCACAAAGTTCACTTGAAAGAACAATTGTTCTAGACAACCAAAGAAAATGTTAAAAAGACATGACAAGGGGGTATTTTCCCTACATGGTAAAAAAAAATGTTTTATACAAAGCAGCAGTAGTTGGTATAATGTGGTACTAGTTAAGGAAGAGTTAGACAATGGAAAAATTAGAAAGTCAAGAAACAGACCCATGTAAATATGAATAATTTATAATATAATAAAGGTACCACTTGAGATCTTAGAGGAAGCTTGAATAATAATAAATATCAACACTAGAACAACAAGCTAATCATTGAACCAAAATAATGTCTAGATTGCTGAAGAAAAATTAATATTTCTTTAAAAACTCATTGAAATGTTTTGGAAAGAACTTCTTAAGAAAATATGTTACTAAATTCAGAAACAATAAAGAGAAGTGATGATTGGATTGGGAAAAAGAACACTCAGAATCAAAATTTAATGAAAAATACAGAGAAAAAAATATTTTTTGTAATAGTCATAATATACATAAACTTTTCTTAAAACCCAATCAGAGAAAGATAAAAGAAAATAAAAATATCACAAAAAAGATTCAAAGGTGGGCAAAAGTAGGTTAATAATAACAACAAATACTATAATAATTAATAAATAGTGATACAAGAATAAACTCTGTGTTTCATGTACTCACAAATGTCCACCTACTTTTGCCCACCCTGTAGATAAATGGTCGAGAAAAAACATTTTGAGCACCTCTTATGTGCCAGGCACTATTTTAGGTGCTAGGGAAGGATCAGTACAGGAAACAGAAAAGGCCATTGTTCTTACGCTAGTGTATTCAGATTCACAGTAATAGACATAAAAAACCAAATATATAATGTGTCAGCGGGTAATAAATGCTATGAAAAAAGTAATAAAACACAGTGAAGAGGTAGAGAACGCTAAACTTAGATTAGCTGACATTTGAATAAGGACCCAAAGGATGCAAGGGATGGGGTGTGATGAGATCCACAGGGGAGGAGCACTCTGAGCAGAGATGACAGAAAGGCCAATGGCCCTGAGTCAGGTGTGTGCGTGGGGCCTTAGGACCAGCAAGGAGATTGAAGAAGCTGGAATGGAGTAAGGCAAAGAAAGAGTGGAGGAGAGAAGATCAGAGAAGTAACTGGAGGCCAGATGACCCAATGCAATGAGAGTAAGCAAGGGAATTCTTCAGCTGTGAAACCTGTGTCCCGGTTCTACAAGAAAACAAGAGGTTAGACTGATTCTGTACAACGCGGCTGGTCTAAGGGGAAGGGAATTCTCACAGGCAATAACCGCCAACAAATGACTAAGTCAGGCTGAATATCTGAGGTCTGCTGATAGGTAGGAAAGCATGGAGGCAGCTCGGGGCTAAGAAGGTGGGTCTAGGGTTCTCTTGAAACCCCAAGTGGTTCAGAAATCATTTGCCTGATACACATATTTTTAAATTGAAAGTTTATTTTTTTGAAAATATGTTAGAAAATATCAATGGATGTTCTCACTGTGTAACCAAGCATAAAGAATAAATATCCTCCAATTTGCTTCTTCAGTTTCTCTGTTTTTCTTTCAAAGAATATGCATACAGAGGCTTGCAATGGCTTGCTGTCAAGAAAATTAGTAATTTAAATTTTTCTCCTGGATTTAGAAATGATTCAGATTATTTGGCAGCTTGACTTCTTCCAGTTTGTGTTACATTTGCATTTTAATATAGTGTCAATAGACACAGCGATCGTCTTTGAACATTTCATTCCTTTCCTTTACAGAGTAGTTATTCTGATCAGAGGATAAAATAACAATTTAAAATGAAGCCTCTGATAGAAATCAGGCCAACTGATTGAAATAAATTTAAAAGGAAATCTTACCTCAAGATGTATGTGTAATAGAGGGAAATGATACACTCCTGCTGTTTCCGAAAAGATGAGTTACTACGAGTGCTGCCTAAACAAGACTTGAAACTTCAAAATATTAGCATATGAAAAAATGTAGAGCTTACCCAAGGGGAGAAAAATCCCTGCTATATAAAAGTACTATGTCATATTCACTATATATATGTAACCTTAAAATGATTATATAGTTAGTTGTTAATTCATAAAATATACTTGTGAATATATTCTGTGCCAACAGCTGTGCTTGGCACTCGGATGGCTCAGTCTCATGGGGAAAGATGGTAACTGAACTAACTGTGTCATAAACATGATGAAAGAAGCAAGCACATGGGGGTGGGGGAGTTACTGTAAAAAGAAAAGACTAAAGAGGTGGAAAAGGCTTCTTGGGAACTCTGAAAATTAGGATTTGAAGGATGGCCCAGTAGGAAAATTGTTGTAAAGGGGTCAAGGGACTTAGCTTCCAGTAGGTACTCTGCTATTAAATGAACTTGTGACTTGAACGGGGATGGGACATGTGCTTGAAGGGAAAAGACAGGAAAAGCAAGAATGTTCGGAAAGTAAAGCCTGCTTAACAGAGCTGAGCTGGGATAGATGAATGACGAGAGCCTGTTGCTCTTTGAACAGTGATTCCTGGGAAGCCGCTTATCCTGGCAGGATTGAACTCGAAGAGGTAGTGCTGGCAACTTTCCTATCTTTCCTGTACATCCTCTCTTGTCGATGGACTTTTCCAACTCCTCCCTAAAATTTCTGAAAACAGAGTATAACCTAATCCATTGAGTTTCAGTGGATGTTCCCAGAACATCCTGCAACACAATCACCCAAGGTTCTCACTAAAAATGCAGAACCCTGGGTCTTACCTCAAGGTGGCTGAATCGAAATATCTAAAGCTGAAATTAGAAGAACTGTATTTTAACATCTTTATTAGGTAATTTACTTGCACTAACTCATTCTGGTCCACCCATTCCGTCCTCCCTGCCATCCAAAGAATCTGACTCCCATCTTTGCACATCCAAACGAGGACACTGTGGGGACTAAAACCCATGGCTCTATATGCTCAATTGGATGGGGTTCCACTCCGTTGTATAATTTTCCATTTTAGAGCAAACAATTTAAACTTATTTTGTTCTTCCAGAAACAATATAAAGTAATTCTTATTTTTAGTAGTTAAGAAGCAAAATAGAAACATAAGCCATTGACCCTATAATACTTTGATTTTATCTGTGAACAAAAATATTCATGAAAACATAATAAAATGTCAGTCATTTTTGCCTTCACGGGGGTATGATTGCTGGTTTTATTCATCTTTCTCTTTCCCATAGTTTTTATCCTCTAAAATAAGCACATTTTTATAATGAAAAATAACACAATTACAATTCTACCTAGAATAAAATTAAAGTTGAAATGTGAAAGCCGTAAGTGACCTTAAAGAACTTTCAAAGACCCTAGTAAATTCTGTTTTAAAAAAGATTTAGGTCTTTGTTGGCTCTGGTGTCTCAGATGGTAGAGATATGCTCACTGATATCTGACCTCATTTAATTTTTCAAACTGTCCTTTGATCATCAACTTTGCCCTACTTTTCCTGGGAAATTAAGTCATCAGAAACTCTGACTCAGGGACACAAAGGGTTTGAAAGGTTTCAATGTGAAGGATGAATAAAAGTGACAGGGATTAGTATCTGTTCACCTCTAAAACTCTATAAATCTTCTTTATGAAAAATTTTAAAGGCAAGCTTTAAAAGTTGATGAGGACAAAAAGAAATGCAGATATTTTTCTCAAATAAGAATAAGGTAAAAATTTAAAAGATTTTGATTTTCTTTTAATGACTGTTTTAATTGTGAACCAAGTGATTTTTTTAATTTTTAGGTAATATTCTCTTATATACACAATTTAGAAAATAAAGAAGGATAATAGTTATCCATACCATACTATATATTAAAACTACAGTGTATTTTTATTTTTTTTAGCAAGCAAGAAAGAGAGCAGAGAGAGTCCAACAGACCGGAAGGAAGAAAGATGAGAAGCATCAATTCTTAGTTGTATCACTTTAGTTGTCCATTGATTGCTTCTCATATGTGCTTTGACCAGGGGGTTCCAGCTGAGCCAGTGACCCCTTGCTCAAGCCAGTGACCTTGGGCTCAAGCCAGCGAGCATGGGATCACATCGATGATCCCACGCTCAGTGACTCCACACTCAAACTGGCAAGCCCACGCTCAAGCTGGATGAGCCACACTTAAACCAGTGACCCCAGGGTTTCAAACCTGGGTCCTCAGTGTCCCAGGTCGACACTCTACCACTGTATTTTCTACAATCCATGTATAGGACTGTAACTATTGACTATAATAATTTAGATTAGTATAATTTTTGCAATATTTCAATATACATATTTCTTACGTTACAAAGTAGATATTAGAAACATCATTGGACCATAAAGTATCTAACATTAATCATAACAGAACTGACCTGTTTGATTCATCTTATGAATCTGCTTCAAATGATCTAAAATAGTCTTTTGTTTTCATGACACATTTAAACATTCAAGAGGATCTGCATTCTGTTTTCTGTTGTCCTATTATACATTCATGACACTTATGGGAAACAGTGATAAGGGGGCAGCATAAGTTTAAGTGAAGAAAGCTTCCTTTTAGTCTACCTCATGGATGGAGATTTGTATTTAAAAAATCTTACAAATAAACAATATCAGGTTCTTAAATAGAACACTTAACTTACTATAACAGGTGAGCTGACCACATTTTTGTGAAAGTACTAATTGGAGGGCTCTTCCTACTCCCCTGCCCACTCTAGAGGCTGCAGCCCCCTCGAGTCCTACAGAATGTAGAGACTAGATAGCTATTGGTCTTGGAGAATCTTCGGAAACTTCTGTTAACCTGAGCGTTGGAATATTTCCAGATAAACTTGAGCGCTCTGAACATCTGGGTACTGACTTATCACCTAGAAACCTCTCCATTTATCCCTCAACACATCTGATGGCATACAAAGCTAGGTAAGTCCTGCACTTGGAGAAAGAGGAAGGCAAAATATTCTGAGATATATCACACAGCAGGTAACTACTGGTAATACCTAAGAAAAGTCTAGATAATAGGAGATGCTAGTAATGCCTAATCTTGGAGATCAGAAATAACAGTCCCAGGAAATTGGAGTCCAGTCCCCCTGATCTTTCAGTAGAGAGTTTATTATAACTCCACCAACTTTTCAGTTAAAATCTTCGCAAAAAACACCCTAAGCAGTTTTTATTAGAATTTCCCTTTACTTTCTTATAGTGACACATTGCTCTACATTTGAACTTAAATTTTCTGACATCAATCACCAAGTAATTCATACAGGGCTTTAGAAAAGATAAAACCAATTTTTTAAATTAATTTCAATGGGGTACATTAATCAATCAGGGTACATAGGTTCAGAGAAAACATCTCCAGGTTATTTTGACATTTGATTATGTTGCATATCCATTATGAAATTTGATTACGTTGCATACCCATCACCCAAAGTCATGTAGTCTTCCGTCACCTTCTATCTGGTTTTCTTTGTGCCCCTCCCCTCCCCCCACAACCCCCTTCCTTCCCCTCCCAACCCCCAGTAACCACCACACTCTTGTCCATGTCTCTGCAGTCTCATTTTTATGTCCCATCTATGTATGGAATCATATAATTTTTAGTTTTTTCTGATTTACTTATTTCACTCAGTATAATGTTATCAAGGTCCATCCATGTTGCTGTAAATGATTCGATGTCATCATTTCTTATGGCTGAGTAGAATTCCATAGTATATATGTACCACATCTTCTTTATTCAATCATCTATTGAAGGGCTTTTGCTTGTTTCTATGTCTTGGCCACTGTGAACAATGCTGCAATGAACATGGGGCTGCATGTGTCTTTACATACCAATGTTTTTGAGTTTTGGGGGTATATACCCAGTAGAGGGATTGCTGGGTCATATGGTAGTTCTATTTTTAATTTTTTGAGGAACCACTATACTTTCTTCCATAGGGGTTGTACTACTTTACATTCCCACCAACAGTGGATGAGGGTTCCTTTTCCTCCACAGCCTCTCCAACACTTGTTATTACCTGTCCTGTTGATAATAGCTAATCTAACAGGTGTGAGGTGGTAGCTCATTGTAGTTTTGATTTGCATTAAGATGAAACCAATTTATAAGCAAGAAGAGTGCAGGGCAGCTCCTTTCTTCCTAAAATTTTTTTTCCCTTAAGTGAGGAGTGGGAAGGCAGAGAGACAGACTCCCGTATGCACCCTGAACGGGATCCACCTGGCAAGCCCCCTACTGAGCAATGCCCTGCCCATCTGGAGCTGTTGCTCCATTGTTGTTCGGCAACCGAGTTACTCTACAGTGCCTGAGGCAAGGCCATGGAGCCTTCCTTAGCACTGGGGCCAACTTGCTCCAACTGAGCTATGGCTGCAGGAGAGGAAGAGAGACATAGAGAAAGAAGGGAAAGGGGAAGGGGTGGAGAAGCAGATGGTTGTTTCTCCTGTGTGCCCTGACCAGGAATCAAACCCAGGACACTCATATGCCAGGTCAATGCTGTACCACTGAGCCAACTGACCAGAGCTTCCTTGCTAATTCTTAAGTTCAGTTACATCATGTTGATATTTTAAAATCAGCCACAACAAACAGACCTCATCTATGGAAATCAACAAATATTCAAACCAGAACTCTCTCCTCAGCCCCAGCGTGCTTGTTTGACCATCTGATCACCACTAAAATGTATGGCTAAACTGTGGGCATAATCTGATAATCGTGCACTTGGTGGCCTTGATCTTAGCATAGATGTTCTTAATTGGCAGTTCCTGGCAGTGTGATTCAGAGCTGACACACAACAGCATAAGCAGCTTGAAAAGAAACATGAAAGCCAAATCTCCCCTTTCAGGAGCATTCCAAAGTGACCCAAAGTATAAAGCGTAGCAAGCCCTCTCCCTCCCTTAATTCAAAGGAGAAAGAAGACAAAAATGATGAATGAAGAAGAGGTGGTGAAAGAGGAGAAAAAGAGGAAAAGAAAAAATAAGGAGAATTTAAAAAAGGGCTTGTCAAAAATCCTGCATTTTCCACAGTAGCCAAAATGCACAGTCATTATTCATCCTTTGTTTCAGAGGCACTTTTACTGTGGATTTTACTTCTCCTTTCTCTTTTTTTTATACCAGTATTAAGTATCCTGCAAATACCTTATTACAGTACAGAAGGATTCTGGACCATGCTTGCTTCTGCACCTCGCAATCCAAGACTTCTATTCCTCTGAGGACCCTAAGCTCCATTAATGAGTCATAATAAAATGTTCTGTTTCCAAGAACAAGTGACACAAATAAGGGATTCTCAGATGCAGAAGAACAAGTCACAGGCAAAACAAGATTAGACAAAAGAGATTGAACTTGAATCATTTTGGAGAAGTTGTTCAGATCCGAATCATTATGAAGTTGCCTTGCAGAAAATTAAATTTCTTATTAAACTGCTAACTCGACTCTAATTTCTCAGAGACCCTATTGTAGTCGATGTCGTTTTAGCACTAGTGAAATATTCACATCATTTTAAATACATTCTATTGAAACTTTCTGAATATCAGATACATAGCTAAATGAGATGTCAAGATTTCTCTCAGGCAGTTCAGATTAGATGGTTTCATAAAATTACATCACTGGTGCAGCACAGACTCTGCATTCTCAAGATATATGACGATATCTATAAGTCCATGTAGACTTTCAAGTATTGTTGGAGTCCCCATGAATCATAACCAAAAAGATGGTGAAGGTGAAACACTGGTACTGTAGTTTGCGATTTTACCATATTTCAGGTGCATTTCTGCTTTGACACTATATTCAGACAAGCAACAGTAAGTAGTTCTCAGTTACCCTTGGTAATGTCACAGAAATTTTTCTAATAAAAAGCAGAAGTAGAAAACATAAAAGGTAAGTCCCCAGTCATACAGGAATTTTGTTCTGTTTCATTCATTGAAATAATCCTATTGCTTAGGACAGTACTTAGGAGAGTAGCTACTAAATAAATATTTATGAACTATTGAATGAATAGAAATTTTGGATTAGTAACCTTACTCTTTTTGTTTGGGTTTTATTGTGGTTTGGTAGAACCTGCCAGGATTGTATTTTCCATGGTAACTGTATATTTCTGCTATAGGAAAGTAAGGGAGCTCTGTAGTCACAACTCATGATTCATAATTCTACTAATTAACTGCATTTTCATAAAAACCTCTTTTCATCTACACCAGGTTCATCATGTCAGCAAACCCCTTTGCTAAGAAACATAGCTGAAAAATTTTTTATCAAGAGGCTAATATTTATAATCCTGTTTATTAAAAAATGTTTAATCTTATTTCCAGCTCTTTTATTTTATTTTTTCCCAAAAGTATGGCCAATCAAAACAAACAACAAAACTGGGTTTCAGTTTTGAAGCGAATGGCTCATCTGCTTTGTGGAAAACATACCATCTCTTTGGAAGACGAGAGCTAGTATGTCAATACCCTCCACTCCTATCCATGTTTCACTCCTTAACCTCTAGCGCCTATTTCCTGGGATTACTCCCTAATTACATACTAGAGTCAAACCTTTATCTCAGAATCTAACTTCTGGGAGGAACCCGGGCTAACAAAATGACCTTCTGGTTCTCTTTCTGTTTTACAGCTAGACTCCTATTATGGTTCAAAGGTCAATCCCTAAATCTTTTTACAGTGTAGGACACTAAAAATTGTTGTTGATGTGTCAGAAGCAACAGGTCACAAATCAAATCTGGCAATGGAGAGTATCAAGCCATGTGATTTGAGCTCATATATTAAAATTGTAACACAGTTTTCTCTATAATTGTGCCCTGATCAGAATCCACATTGTTCTGAACTACTTCTAGGGTGGCAGTTGCTATGGAAGGTCAAACCTTGTCTCTGGGTTGCCCGGGAAGCCTCTAGAGTGAATTTTGAATTTTCTTTCTGAACTGATGTTAAGTCAGAGCAATTAAAACTCTCAAAATTTGATAATTGGCTTAATTTTTATGTAGATTTTTTCATGAAATATGCGGAAGAATGAGAGTGGGGATAATGAGTGATAGTAGGAAATACTTAACTATATGACATATTTTATTCCCAAACTTGGTTGTACATCAGAATCACCTGGAGAAAATATCTGTTTTTTAGAAATATGGATCCTTGAGCTCCACCCTAAAGGTTCTGATTCCACAGCTCTAGGCCCAGATCCTGAGATATATGTTCTTAACAGCTTCCCAGGGGTTTTTGATTCACAGCCACATTAGGGAAACGGTGACATAATAATTCATGGACAAGATTTTAAGAGAATTTCTTAACTAACCAATAAATTTTTCTACCATAATGTTGGAAGCTCAGGCATTTTCTAAATCACATATTCTTATTTACAAAAAAAAAAAAAAAAAAGTCTTAACTCCTTAACTTGGAAAAGAAAGTTTAGAATTTAATTTTCAATATCAAAGGCATAATTTCATATATGTTGAT
The DNA here is from genome assembly GCF_036850995.1 of Saccopteryx leptura. Classification (NCBI taxonomy): domain Eukaryota; kingdom Metazoa; phylum Chordata; class Mammalia; order Chiroptera; family Emballonuridae; genus Saccopteryx; species Saccopteryx leptura. The sequence goes on along the minus strand of NC_089504.1, from coordinate 29,297,477 downwards.
CTTTCTGAAAATATACATGAGAGTTCATTTTAACACGCTGCCATTTCTAGACATCTATAGGCACGCTTGGTTAAAAAATTATCTCTAGGTGTAGTCATGTATAATAGAAAATGTACACAGTTAATTATAAATACTTCATCAGCTAATTAGCATTAATTCACTGTACAATTAAGACTTTGATTGACACGGGTAATTAAATTATCCTTCTCAAAGATGCATGTTCCTAAAATATTCATTAACTTGTTTCAACCACAAAACTAATGTTCATCAAGGATTGCCCCATCAGAGGTTTATTCTCTGGCACTATGATTGGCCCATATGCAGGTGCCACTGCTTCTCGCAAGCATCCATGCCACAGTGGTAGAGAAGATCTGGAGCACCAAACAGAAGGTCTGCAGACAGGTTGAAAGGAGATGCTCCCAGACTACACGTTTGTATGGCACTTGTTGATGCAACAATGGGTAGATTAAAAAGTGAGCCAAAAAGACCAGAGACAAGGCACAAAGTTGCCCAATACTGTCATGAATGTTCAAGAGGCTGCTAGTCTCCAGTGAGTCTGCAATTTAGAGATGTGAGTTCCCAAGGCTTAGTAGTCTTATTTATGTACTGAAATGTTTTCAGAGTTCTCCTAATTCCCAAAAGTAACATGAGGTTATGCTCCTTAGATACTGTTAACATTGGAAGCTTCCATATGACATCAGCTCCCTTGCTCCATGTCAATTTCTTTTTTTTAAACTTTTGAGTATTGTTTTTTAGATTTTTCTTTTTATTTATTCATTTTAGAGGGGGGAGAGAGGGGGGAGGAGCAGGAAGCATCAACTCCCATATGTGCCTTGACCAGGCAAGCCCAGGGTTTTGAACTGGTGACCTCAGCATTCCAGGTCAATGCTTTCTCCACTGCACCACCACAGGTCAGGCTCCATATCAATCTCATCCCCATCCAAGACTTATTTTTTCTGGTCCTACTGAGCATTATTTTGTATTTCACCTGTGACCAATGAGAAGCTAATTAATCCCCAAATCTATGGTACACAGTTAGCAAAGAAACAAGATGTAGAAATTATAGTAGGGGTCCCAGGCACCTGCATGATGACTTTGGGAAAAAGCCTCCTCTATGACAATAAGAGACACTAAGAACACTCTTACACCAGGCTCCTTGGGTCTAGGGCACACAAGTAAAGTGGTGCGGTGCTTATATTATTCTGAAGATTCATGTTCAATGATACTTGCGGCAGAACCTGCCTTAACACTTTTGCCTGACTTGTTATGATTACCTACTATAATTCTGGAAGATGGGTCTTGCTCCTCTTTATCCCTGCCCCCAAACATTTCTCGGAGATGATGATGTACTTTCTTTGCCTGATGTACCTTCACCACTATGCACTTAAAAGTCAAGTTTCCATCCATTACCAAGAACAGCTCTCTCTGAGAATCAGCCTTCATTACTAGTCCATTGTTTGGACATAGTCTCTGATGGAAGACTCCTTTTCTGTGGACATTGGCTCTGTATTTGACCTGTGATCCTGGTTATCTCTGTGTTAATCTTCTTGCCTTTAGCTTAGTTGTCTCTTCATTCCTAACAGGGCATGAGACCAACATCTGGAAACACATAGCTTGATCCTTTGCTGGAAGATTTATTACAGGAAATTGTGCCTTTGTGTATTTCTGTTGTGTGAAGGGATTCAATATTTCACAGAAACAGAATGAGTAGATTCACTTTTTTTTTTGAGGTATTACATATTACTGTGCAGGAACTCCTCAAATTGAGGCTGATCTAAAATAATACAAGAGCAGAAAGGCATTATTCACTCCATTACCATTCTTTTTGCTGTTCGCGCAGATCTCTAATCCCACCCTTTAATCAATCGTGTTAATGATGGCTCTGCTTCTGTGGCAATGGGCTCAAAAGGGAAGGGGGGAGAATATTTTATTTAATATAATTGAATAACTAAGGGAGTATTTGACCTCAGATATTGTTTCTCTGAGTGTTCAATCAGAAGCAAATAGACATTTCTATCTCCATTTCCTGGCCTTGCTTTCACAATGTTAGATTTATTTTCTGTAGATCCCCACTCCAACCCAGTGGTTTTAAAATAACTTCAGCTGTTCTGCTCCCTGCATACTATTGTGCAGTGGGAGAAAAACAGTATTTTTCAGGATTCAGTAAAATTTTTGAGCATTATTGAACACTATTCGCTTATGTATTTATATTAGACTGAATTGAATTGTTATGAATTGAATTGTTCCCCCTCCAAATTTCCATGTTGAAGTCTGAACCTCCCCTCCCAATTTCTATGAATGTGACCTTATTTGGCAATAGGGTCATTGCAGATGTAATTAGTTAAGATGAGGTCACATGGGAGTAGGGCAGGTCCCTAATCCAATATGACGGGTGTCCTTATGAAAAAGATAAATTTGGACATAAGCACACAGGAAGAATGCCATGTGACAAGGTAAGCAAAGATTGGGGTGATGTAGCAGAACCCAAGAAGCACAAGAGATGGCAGTAAACCACCAGAAGCTAGGAGAGAGGCGTGAGAGAGATTCTCACAGCTTCCAGAAGAAACTAAACCCTGGTGACACCTTGATCTTGGAACTATAAGACTGTAAGACATTAACGTCTGTGTTTAACTCTCCCACTTTGTGCTACATTGATATGGTTGTGCCAGGACTAATATATGGATCAGTCCCCATGGTCAGGTGACAGAAAATTCTGGCCAGAGTCCTGGCAGGCCCGCGACACCAGAAATGAATGACAGCACTGGTACAGACTGAGGGGAGGGGTGACTCTCGGGGGCAGATTAGAAGTGTCCTCGTTCAGCCCTTAACTGCACCTGGTCTTTTCTCGTCGGCACAAGGCCCAGTGCTCCTCAGTCCCCTAGACACCGAAGTGCCCATGATTTACTTCCCAGGTTGAAGGTGCACATGGAAGAAATGATAATGTAAGATTCCTGGCAAATACAATGCTATCTCAGTAATCAGAGCAGTTGATCAGAATGTTCTATTTCTGTCCATAATGTATTGAGAGAGATTTTGCTATAGTAATATATCAAAGTAGTAGGTGAATATGTAGTGAAATTCTACAAATATCTAAACTTGGGAATGATACGTAAAAAGACCCCCAAAAAACAAAAAGAAAATTCATTTTGAGTTTGAGACAGATTCTGTGCAGTGCTAATATGTGAGAAGCATGAAATTGTACTTTAAGAAGAGTTGAAGTCACACTGGTGTTATTAATGTATAGGTTGAGATAATAAAGGTTGAGCCATTAGTATATGTATTCATGAAACGAGCTATTAACATACTGTTTGTTTTATACTTAACTCTGTAGGGTCTACTAATTTACAATTAAATTTAAAAATCCACTAGGACTAATGAGCTAATAATTGCAAAGAACTCTGAGCATGGAAAAAAGGCACCAAGGGAAGACAAACTTCTATTTGTGAAAATCGAAACATCTGAGACTTTAATTACATCCCTTGCTAGTTCTGACTTGTAATCAGTTATGGGGACTAGCTCATTAATGCTCTACTATGGGATTCCTAAACAACATATTGAAAACCATTTCACTTATCAAATTTGAATATACTCAAGAGCAGTGTATGTTTAAGGGATCTTATTTCTAAAACTGAAAAAAAAAGAATTTTTTCAAGGCTCTGTGTGGAGATAGGTATGGAACTAGGCTCAGTGAGATGAAAATTTGGATACTGGTTTTCAGTGCTGGACCCCTGAGATTGCCCAAAGAAGCACTAAAGAAAGTGCCGAAGTTCTCCAAGTATGGTATCTGTCAACTGAATGTTCTGGAAAAGATATGAAATTATATTCGTGCACGTATATACATATATGTGTATACATAGTCTCTACTCAAAAATGGAAAGAATAGTACAGTGAACACTCTTAAATCCTTCATTCCAGCATGTATATTTGGATTTATTTTTATAAAAGTTGAATGTAATATTTATTTATGTTTATGTTTAATATTCACATTATAATATTAATTGGTTACATGAGTTTAATTTGTAATCTTTGAGTGATAGGAATTTAGATGGTAAACTTATTTTCAATTTACTCATCTACATATTCTAATATGGTGATCATATAGTCTTTATATAAATTTAAAAAGACAGCCTGACCAGACAGTGGCACAGTGGATAGAGCCTCGAACTGGGATGCGGAAGACCCAGGTTCGAGACCCCAAGGTCGCCAGCTTGAGCGCGAGCTCATCTGGTTTGAGCAAAAAGCTCATCAGATTGGACCCAAGGTCACTGGCTTAAGCAAGGGGATACTTGGTCTGCTGCAGCCCCACGGTCAAGGTACATATGAGAAAGCAATCAATGAACAACTAAGGTGTCGCAACAAAAACTGATTGATGCTTCTCATCTCTCTCTGTTCCTGTCTGTCTGTCCCTATCTCTGACTCTCTCTCTATCACTGTAAAACAAAAAAATTAAATTTAGAAAGACAGCAAAACATCTTGGAAAATCTTTCCTGCTGGGTTATTTAAAAATAATTTCATTAGGGAGCTATCAAAAGTTTCATAAGTTTCATGTTATTATACATTTGAATCTATGTGTAGAGTCATGATCTATGATCAGCTGTGAGTTATAGATACCTGAGAAGGAGTAAAAATGAAGTTTTATATTTCTCATGCACCCGGGAGTCTGCAGGTAGGTAGGATGTCCACGGTTGGTATCTTGACCCGACAAAATGCTGAAATAAATACTCAGACTGCTCCTATCTTTCTGTCATCCTATTATGTGTCCCGTCACATGGTCCTAAGAAGGGTCAAGTTTCAGTATCAAGTCCTCATTCCAGTGACAAGGAAAGAAGACAGAATCTCCCAGTTAAGTTTGCATAGTAAAAGAATTTTATTTTTTTTCTTTTCTTCTTCTTCAAAATCCCAACCAAATGACTTCAGGTCACATCTCAGTGTTTGAAACTAAGTTACATGGCTCTGTGAACCAGTAAGCAGAGCTGGGAAATGCAGTCTTTTGTTGAGCACAATGCCTCCTCCAACAAAATTGAGTGTGAAATACATCATTTTATGTACCACTAAAAAAAAGAAAGGGAAAAAAAGCTCCTTCCAATGAAACTATAGAATGATTTTGTTTCCAGTTAGAACATTTACTTAATAATCATTGAAAAAATACTTTTAGGGTTTTTTTTTTATATACTTTTATCATATTATCATGCTGTTCTGTGTCCAAGACATTGTGCCTACATGCAATGTTTGTTTCCATGGTAAATTGTAACAATCTTTTTGAATATAATGTAAAAAACAATTAAACTCAACATGAGTACAACTATAGATATTTCAGTTCATGTGACAACAGTGAATAGCACTGGCCAAATTCACACAAGATCAGGCGATGAAAATTATATCACGGTGCTTCCTGACCAACCATGATGGCAAGACAGCAACAATGCCAGAAATACGGAACATACAAGGTCACGTTTGCCCTGGAGCCAGTCAGTGTGGCGCCTAAGAATTAAGTAGGTTGCTTCTGCATAGTCAGGGATGTCTGCAACATGATTACTTGAATCTGTACGGCAGTACTTCACATTTAATCCAGGTTCCTTTTTTCAAAGGAGGTGGTGAAATTCTCTTCTAACTAACTATTTAAGAATTAAATGTAACAATTTTCACAAGGCGGGGGGGAAAAATCCAGAAATTAGATGAGGCATTTTAGATTTCATGAGCAGCACAGAGGGAGAGAAAGTGCATTGGGTCCTAGGGAAAGAAAAGACAGATAAACCAGAGGGCAGAGGAGAAGGAGATATTTGTTCAATGCAATCTAGAAAGAAATAAAGACATGAAGTAAAGTGCCCCCGGGCATTGAAATCGCATCCCTGGACACGTTCGGGGCACAAAATTGAGCTGAGTGTGAGCACTGATGGGATGATAAGGAGCTTGATCTTTTGCTGCGATCCTGAATATGCTTCATCAGTGTAATTAAGGTCCCATAATTCCGCACCTACCAGAGTATCTGGCATATGGTAGTGCTCAAAATTATTTATTGCACTGAATTAGAAAATTTTACATTTTTATTGGGATGAGGAGTTGAGAAATACCCCCAGGATGTTCATAAACATTTTTTTTTCAGCTGAGGAGGTTAAGTAGAAGTTCACTCTTGGAGATTTTTATTTTTTGATCGGGGATGGGGGTGATATTCAGGTTACTCTTTCACTCTGAAGCTTAGGTGGAAACCCATAGGTCGGAATTAGACATGTCTACCAAAACAAAAGAAGCTGACTTAAATGTTACTCGCAATAAGAATAGTCTACTTATCCATCTTCTTATAAGACAAGCATGGGATATAGTCAGTAAAAACTGGATTGTGAATTTATACTAGATGTCATTCAATCGCATTTATTATGCACCTGTTCTCTATAGCTTCCTGAATTGGATCCGGTGGGAAGATAACAAAAGACCGGTGGGGTGTAAAGACAGCCTTGGAGTCGATGACTAAGCCTGTGTCCCGCTCTCCATCCACAAAATCAGTGTCTCTCTGCAGTTTTGACTTCAGCATCTGTAATTTAAAAATCTGCCAGGGTAATTCTGATGTGCAGCTATGTTTAGACTCGCCGAGACTGGATCATTGCTCGAGTTCCTCTCAGCTCTCAAATTTCATACTTGAACACATTCATCATGTATTCTGCAAACCCACTGATTTCACCAGCAGCTGGCAGTTCTGCTAGTTCTCATCTCCCCTTAAATATACAAGCCCACCAGAGCCTCCCAGCCCTCAGAGATGCTCAGGTTCATGAGGTTCTAGCACTAACTAAGGCCCCCCAGAGAAGGAGAGCCTGAGAAATTGCCAGGAGTAAAGAGAAGTGCAAGAGTGTCTCAAGCTGATAACATCATTTCCATCTAATATCCCCAACTGTTTGCCCCGTATTCCTCTGTAAGAGTAGAACTTTGCTGCAGTCATAATAGTGTCTCTGACATGGAAGGAAGGACGGTCCAGAGACCAGCAAGTTGCTTCCGTGGAGGAGTAAGACTGCAGAACCAAAGACTGGACGTAAGGGGCAGCTGTCACATTAAAGAAGACAGAATAACCATTTGGAAGTTACTACATATAAGAAAAAGAGGATTAAATAACATGTTATATTATTATACCAAATAATATATTAATTATATAGTAATCTTTTAATACACAGCCCACATGGCCTGAAGGAAATTGTCGGCTTACAGAGGTGTAATGGTGGGTTTGATAACCCAGAATCACATTAAGGAAGTCAAGGTATAAATATGTCTGCCTTTAAACGTAAGTGAAGTCAGGTATCTCTCTGCGGGTTTTCGGTTTAATTAACCCACTTCACTTTATAAAAAATCAGAAGTGGCATTGTTTTCACAGTAAGAGCCTGTGAGACCGATTGCACAAGCATCAGATAGTCATATAGCACTGTGGCTATAGTCAAAGTAAGAAAGGAGGCTTATACGCTTATCAGAAGTTTCCCAATAAAATAAATATGCCACATAGATTATTGAAGCTAAAGGAGCCTTAATAGATCTCATAGTTCTTAAAGAATGAGCAGGCAATTGCAAGGAGGAAAATTAAAACAAGGGATTCTAGCACATTTAAATACTGTGTTCAGATCCACGACACATCCTGAAACGGCATTGTGAAAGATGGGGAGGGAGTACTTTGGGATGAGGCCCTGATAGAAAAAACCTCAGAGAGAATGTGATGAATTGGACTTTCGCTTCTCCCTTCAGCGTCCCTCCCTGGAGGAGGATTACATTTCATACTCCATTGATATTTTCTTTGTCTATGTCAGAGCAAAGGCGATGATGATCAATTCCGCTAAAGTTTTAAATGCCAGCTTACAGTCCGCTATATATATTTAGACTTCCTCTCCGTTGCAAGCCCAGATTGAGTTTGCGCCTTCAGTCTGGTTCCCTGACTAAAACTAATGTGGAGCAGAGCTGTAGTCAACCAGCTAATGACAGGTACCATGAGCAGGAAATAATCTTTGTTATGTACGTCATTGATTCGGGGGCCATTTCTTTCTGTTGTATAACATCACTTACACTGACTGATGCAAAGTACCTTGCATGTCAGTCTAGGAGTTAGAATTTATACAGGAGTTTGAGAAGACTCACTGAAGGTTTTTAAAGTTAGGAGCAAAATGGGTAAATGACTCTTAAATGAGGAATGAAATGAACGATAATGAGCTATAGATTGGGAGAGGGCACTTCTACTATTAGCAAGCCATAAACAAGTGTGCTTGCTCTATATGGTGTCATTCCTCATATTAACATGTCTCTGAACATCCTCATCTACAAATACAATAAATTCCTTAGAGAACAAGTCAGAATATATGTAGGTAAATAATTATTCTCATATTTTAGATGGTCCCTACCACTCCGTTGCAATTATTAGTATAGGACAATAGACTCATAATAATTATCTTTCCTCAAAAAAAAATTTTTTTTTATTCTAATGTCACTGGAAGCTCTATGTCCTTAAAGAGTCAAGTTAGACTCTCTGCTCTAATGATTAACACCTATAGATGAGAATGGCTAACAAAGATAGCAGTCATCTTATACACCAGGCTACTATAATTATATGCCCAGGTTCCTGTTGGAAAACCAGCACAATCACTGTGGTGTAACATCTTCTCATAAGGAATATATGAACATTAATTAAAACTGTCAATAATCTATCAATGAGATTCACTGAAAAACAAACAATAGAGAAACAAATTTTTTCACAGAAATGTATGTATGTGATTCACATTGATTTGGAGTAATAGAAGACACCTAGGAAGAATTGTCTAGATGTTCCCAAATTCTGGATGTTTACAGTTATGCAGACCAACTGTTGGGCTCTCTGGTGAGTTTTCAGTTTTTCTGAAAATGGAGACATTTTTATTTTGGGAGAAAAATTATTTAAAAAATCAAGACAAAATAATATTCTAACTCAACCTTTTTTCTACCTTTTTATTTCATGGCACACATGAACTAATTACTAAAATTCTGCAGCGCACTAAAAAAATGTTAAAATTTTGACCTGACAAAAATAGGTATAATTTTTATTCATTAACACTGAACAGCTATTTTGTGTTGACTATTGTCATTTTTTTTTATTTGACCATCTATGGGAAAAGAAGTAAGTGCTACTGACTAAATAGGTATCACGTTTTAAAAATTCTTGCCACACACCGGTTGGAAATCACTGCTTTAACTAAAAAGAAGAGTGGAAAGAAAAAGGTTTTAAAGTCACATTGATTGTGTGATTTCACTAAGTTTACCAGAGGAGTCTGTAATGTCTCCCTTCACCTTGTTTAACTGGTCTTAAAGGCTTAAGAAAGTTTTTAGCTCAAATCAGAGCTATCCAAGAGGAAATTTCTCAAATTGCAAAGTAGGTTCTTAGAAATCAAGAAACTTCTGTTCTTTAGTGAATACATTCAGAAATGCAAAAGTCTGAACAATATTTTTTTCTGATCACTATAAAGGCATATTTAAGATCTTCAGAAATATCTTATTATGCATTTTTTCAAGCATGTCTTCTGAATAATTTCAAAATGTAAAAAAAAAGCTTCCATTTCTTCTCTTCTGAATGCAGACTAGTATACCAGCTGAGAGACAACACGTTTGACCTATGCCTGGGAAAAAATGACTAAACACTACTTCTCTTACAGATAGGGATAATCCACTGTGGGGAACACTATGAGCAGCCCAAATCATTCAGACAACAGAAACGATGTTTCTTGTTGATTCTGTTTTCCACCTTCAGAGCACAGGATTCAAAATAACTCCCAAAGAAGAGGCGTAAGATAATTATAGACAAGATTTCAGGAGCTAGCAACCACTCAAACTCATTAAGGAACTAAAGAAATCACAAGAGGTTTGCTGATAAAAACAAATATGTTCAGTAAGAGAGAAAGGTGGAAAAACAGAAGCTATCTCTGAAATTAGAGCAGGAAAAATGATACTAATCCCTAAGAAAGGAACAGAGATAATTTGGTAGAGGAAGTTAGTAAGACACAAAACTTCGACAGACCTAGAAAACTCACTGGACAGATAGACACCTTCAGTGAACAAATTAAAGTAATTATTTTAAAAGACAGAGACTTTCAGAGATTCAAATACTTTCAGTAACCACAGGAACTGTGTATATGGTTGAATTCAGAAAACAGACTCTTTGAAACATCTAAATCCTATGATAGGGCTCCTTGAGAGAGAGCCTATGGATAAAACCACAGAGACACTCCAGGGTAAATGTCACGCTTTGAAGCAAACATTTGTTTTTTTGTTTTTTTCTTCACAAAGCATTTTTTTAGGTTTTGGAAATTATCCTTGTTGATTAATTCATATTCAGTTCATACATTTTCACTATTGTATGAGATTCCATTATATGAGCTCATAATAATTTATTCATTCACCTCCATTACTAAATAATTAAGCTAAGCCCTATTTTAATCGCAATAAACAAGACTGTAAAGCGCTTAAGTATATAACTAAAGAGGAAACTTATGAGTCACAGAAGATGCACATCTTTATTTCCCAAAGAGATGGTTCCAGATAATATTCTCACTAATAATGTATGAGAACTCCCTTTTCATTACATTGTACTTAGGTTTAGAATTGCTTTCTTCTTTTTAAATAGTGGTTTATTCTATAATTCTTAATGATTTATATTTATATGTGCATGTCCAGTTAATTCTTTACTAGTTATATGCATTATAAATGCCTTCTAGTAGTGTGGGTTGCTATATATAGAAGTTTTTAACAATAATGTTTAAATTTAACTATTTATGCTTGTCCTTTTAAAAATTTTTTATGTGTTAATTTCTTTTAGAGAGAGAGAGACATCAATTTGTTGTTACACTTATTTATGCATTCATTGGTTGATTCTTGTATAAGTCCTGACCAGGGACTGAACCTGTAAACTTGGCATATTGGGACGACACTCTAACTAACTGAGCCACCTGGCCAGGGCTGTCTTTTCTGAATCACTTAAGAAATCCTTCCCTACTCGGGTGTCATGATGACATTATTCTGTTTTCTTCTAAAAGTTTTATAATTTCATTTTGCACGTTTTATCCAGCTGGAAATTACTTTTACTTTATGGGGAAGTTTTTTAAAAACATATGGTTAGCCACTTTTCCAAGCACTGATTACTAAATAACTTGACTATTTTTTTCCTTCAATTATTAGCTTTGGTTCCCACTCTCAGCAAGCAGCATTTTGCCCTATATATAACACAAATTGAACATATCTTTTTTTCACATATGCCAAGGAATTTTTAAAAAAGGAAATTTAGAAGCAAAGGTAAGTGTATTAAGAAAAAACAATTCAGTGGAGAGAATTCTTCACTGTGTGCTATGAGTCCCTGCTTCAGTGAGAAGATGTGGAGGTGCCCACACTTCAACTGAAGCCTAGTGAGGTAGCTTTAAGTAAGAACCAAGAGGTATTCATACAACCACAACCATTTAGAGGACATAATGGACTCTCCACTTTAGAAATCTGAAATACAAGAGGCTGCTCGAGATGCTCAAGGAAGGATTCAGTTAGGAGGTAGGTGTACTCTGTATTAGATCAAAGGACCAGATGTCAACAAACCAGACATGGATTATTAGAGAGAGAGCACTGCTGTAAATGTGTCTTAGAAATAACCTCAAACCACCATCTGGAGGAGAGACAGGACTTTACCCGAAAGGAGTATACACAAGAAGGTCCCCTGATAATAATGTGCTCACCAAAGACCACAAGGAGCATTTCAAAAAAGAAAAAGTAGTCCTTTATTCTCCTACCATATATAGAATTTGATAACAGCTTAGAATACTATTATAACCATAAAAAAATATGCTATATGACTGATTTACTCATATTAGTCTGAATGGCCATAAAATAGAGCAAAATAAGAAGGTTCTAACAAAATAAGCTTATGAAAGAATTTTGGTAAAATGTTAAACCCAGTTTATTGCTCTTACAGCCATAATACAATATCACCAGTTTAGTGATCATTGTTAGGTATTCTGTATATCAAAAGTACATAATCAATCCTATGTTGTCACTTTTGTCAACTTCTCAGAACCCCCTGCTGGTCGGCTCAGCTGTAGAGCATTGGCCTGGGTATAAAAGTCCCAGGTTCGATTCTCAGCCAGGGCACACAGGAGAAGCGATCATCTGCTTCTTTACCCTTCCCCCTCTCCTTTCTATCTCTCACTTCCCCTCCAGCAGCCAAGGCTCCATTGGAGCCAAGTTGGCCCGGATGCTGAGGAGGCTCCATGGCCTCCTCCTGAGGTGCTAGAATGGCTCTGGTTGCAGCGGAGCAATGCCTCAGATGGGCAGAGCATCGCCCCCTGGTGGGCATGCCAGGTGCATCCCAGTTGAGCACATGTGGGAGTCTGTCTGTCTCCCTGCTTCTCACTTCAGAAAAATACAAAACAAAATTCTCAGAACCATTGAAAGGCCTGGTCCCCTGTGGCTGACACCTATCCAGAGTTACATCAGAGCAAGAATAAACATAAGCAGGAGCTACCTGACTCCACCACAGCCCCCCTTCCTCTCACTCCCAGCATGCTGAAGCTTGTGGTTTTGATTCTTGCTCAAGGCCAGGAGGACACCCTGACTGCAGGAATGTGTGAACAACTGGTACAAAGAACAGTAACTAGTTTGTAAGTTACCTGCTAGCTTCAGTTCCTGTCAACCATAGGAGCAGACTCTGCCCTTCAGATAGGCCAACTCTGGGATATTTGTTGACCTTCAACCAGTTATTTGAACAAACAGCTTGCATGTAGCTCCCCCTCCCCCTTAGCAAAGACTTCTCAACCCCCTCCTTTTGATTTCTTTGTTCTATTTTTTGTTTATTTCCCCCTTCTCTCTCCTTATTAAAAAACAAACAAACAAACCCTGCCTGCACCAAAAGATTAAAATGGGTTTTTGAAAACAGGAGTCCTCTCATCTTCTCAGGTGGCCGGCACTTAAATAAACCTCTTTCCTTCTCAACAGCACTTGTCTCACGTAATTGGTTTTCACGGCGACAGGCGGGTCATTTTCCAGTTTCACTACTAGTCAAGAAAGAAATATTCTGTTGTCTTATATCTTCCTTGTTCATCATCCTCCTCTCCACATGAACCGTGGAAGTGTCAGAAACTGTGGTCACCATTACAGGAGAGAAAGGATATAGGACAAGTCAGGGAGATAGAGGAGGAACTGGGCATATAGCTGTTTTCCCACTGAAGCTAGCCTTCCCAAATTAGGCCCAACTGGGAAGGTGAGAACAAATATAACAAGTAAAAAAATTTTACTATTACAACAAACATCCAAACACCCACCACTTGGATTCAACATGTTGCTTCCAATGTTATCCTGAGGGTTGACAGTCAGTGATCAGAAGGGAGAGAAAGAGGAAGGAATAGCATTGTAGGTGTGTGGGAACTAGTGTTGGAAGTAGAGACTTAAGTTTTGTGCGCATCTCAGTGGTCACATTTCGTTCGCATGGCACTACGTGGATAGAGGCGAGGAAGCTGAGAGAGGCAATCCCTGGCCAGCCGCTTCAACTCAGCAACAGTTCTAGGTGTGGAGTCAGAGTAGAATGTGTGGTGTTCAGCAGGCTGTCTCACCACATTGGTTTTGTTTTCCTAGCAGTCAGATCTCATGCAACTAAAATTATTCGTATGTATGTGATATGAGTTAATAATCTATAAATTCAAAGTCTTGATTATTTTCTTCAATCAGATATGGCATTACTGAACTGAGACTGTTTAGAGGACTGAAGTGATTGATGTTCTTTTATTAAATGAGAGTAAAGCAAAACAAAGCTGTGGTACCAACCGGGGATTTAATCAAGGAACAAAGGCAGAATTAACCATATAAAGAGTTTAAAAGGGCAATAGAGGAAAAAGGGAAATTTGTTTTTCCTATATCTTTAAGTCCCACTTCTCTGTGCCTTAAGCTTTCAGAAACATATATAATCTTTAGATTTAAATTTAGTATGGTCCTGATATATACTCCAGTGATTTTACATTCAAAATAATTAAAAGGAACAAATCAGCAAGTACCATGTATGCTCATTAAAAGACTTTTTAATGTGTAGCAATAAAATGCAAAGATAAAAGGCAGCTCTAATCAGGTAAAGCCATAGGTGTAGGGTAAAGTGCTTGTTTTTAATTTCAGTGTCTGGTGGTTGGATGTTCAACTCTTTGCCTCTGTGTCCCTTGATTTAAGTGATATGGGGACACAGCATTACCAATCATAACTGATTGTTCACTCCAGTATATTGTCTCTATTATAATTAAAACATATCAACTCTCAAAGTGGTCTGTGCCTTGAAATCTATTTGTGTTATAAAAGTAGCCAAAAAATCTTATTGCATTCTATGGTAAGAAAATATTTATTGCCATAATCAATTTCAAAATATTTGTTGGGTTTGAAGATCTACTAATATAATGCAAAGAATATTTTCTATGCCATATTTAAAACGGATGTTTATATTTTATTGTGACATTTATAAAATGATGACTCAGCTGAACACAGAGGCAAGCATGTACCTTAAGTAGACAAGAAAGAATTAAATTAGGTGGTGGTTAATGTTATGTACCTAGTTGACTGGGCCGAAGAGTACCTACATATTTAGGCAAACATTATTCTGGGTGCTTTAGTGATCATGTTTTGGAAGAGAGTGACATTTAAATTGGAAGACTGAATAAGGAGATTGTCTTTTATAATGTGGATAGACTTCAGCAATCAGCTGAAGGCTTGAACAGAACAGGAAGTCTGGCCTTCCTCTGAGCAAGAGAGAATTCTTGTCTCACTTCCTTCAAGCTGGGACATCAGCTTTTTTCCTGCCTTCAGTCTCAAATTGGAAAAATGTCTATTTTGGGATCTTGAGCCTGCCAGCCTTTGGACAGGAACTATACCACTGGCTCTCCAGTTCTCTGGCCTTTGGACTTGAATTGGAACTAAACCATCAGCTTCCCTGAGACTTCAGCTTGCCCATTCACCCGGCAGATCTTGGGATTTGCCCACTCCCTAATTGCTCGAGAATGCCTTATAAAAAATCTCTATACGTGTTGTATAAATAGATGTGTCAAAGAAATTTTACCAAATTTACCAACAGAAAATTGTGAAGCCCCACTTCATAACAGGATGGACTCTCCCCTGACACATCCTCTGTATATCCATTTTGACTTCAGTGAAATAAGAATTATAACTTGGACTATTATAGAAATCCCTGTTTATCTACAGGGAATAGGTTCCAAGACCCTCAATGGATGCCTGAAACCTTGGATAGTACTGAACCTTATATATGTTTTTTTCTATACATGAATACACTTTATGGCTTCTCTTTGGCATATCTGAGTTGCCAGCATCACTACCCTATGCTTTGAGGCCATTATGAAGTAAAACAATGGTGACTTGAACAAGCACTGTGATACTATGACAGTTGATCTGATGACCAAGATGACTGCCAGGTGATAACGGGCGAGTAGTGTATACGGAATAGATATGCTGGACAAAGGGATGATTCACTTCTGCAGTCAGACAAAACGATGGAGCTGGACATGCAAGATTTCATCATGCTGCTCAGAAGGGCACGCAATTTCAAACTTATGAATTGTTTATTTTTGGAACTTTACATTTAGTATTTTCAGACCACAGTTGACCACAGGAAACTGAAATTGTGGAAAGAGAAACAGCGGATAAAGAAACTACTGTACTTTTCTTTCTGTCAGGATTAACTATTGTGACGTTTTTAATTCTCAAAGAATAAAATGGAAATAATAAGAATGACCACTCTACCCAACATATGAAGGCACAAGAACCAGGTTTGTGTTTAAAGCAAGAAATTCAATTACACGACAATATTTATAATGCACAGGGTACTGAATGCTGCCAATGATCACAAGGGTGAGCTTCAAAGCAGATTTTTCCTTAGTTGAGAATTGAGATGACTACAGATTCCTGAAGAAGACCTAATGAAGTCATGCCTAGATTTCTGACATGGAAAAAGTTATGAGAAATAAATGTTCCTGTTTTAAGCCTCTAGCTTCGGGGATTTTTCTGTAGTTATGGATAACTGCTACACTGAGTTCCTTTAGGGACGAGTCATAGAGGTAGCAGCATTCTGAAGTAGTTCTTGATCATATGCTGTTGGGACCCTCAAAGATATTTCTGGTCCTCTTTCTTCTAGAGTCTTAACTTTTCAACTTTCTTTTCATTCTTCAAGATATCCCACCATACTTTCAATATATGCATTAAACCAGATAGATTTAATGTCTACTGACTATAATCTAAATAGCCTTTAGCTATCCTTGTTTTAGTTTCATGTTACACTTTTATTTTTATCATTACTTCCATTCCTGTAATTTTGAAACGATTTAATAAAACTGCTCATTTTCCATTTTATCATTCTATGAGCACCTATTTGATCTTAGCAAGAAACTAAGTAAACTTGTACCAACATAGCTATAATTAAGAATATAAATCTACAGATGCAATTCATAAGTTCCTGTGACATCTAGACCTGTATCTTTTATGCTGATATTATATTTTCAAAAAAATTAAAAGCCTTTCTTATTTGTGATATTCTATGTGGTCTAGCCAGAAGTCATCATTAAAGCAATGAATGATGGTATTCAGAATGTAGAAAACAATGTCCAGAGAATCTATCAATTAGAAAAAGGTTTTCCTTTTCCAATTAGGTTATTCTGACATCAAATCTATAAAAATAGCTATAGAGCTATGCAACATTACAAAGATTCTATATCACTAATTTAAAATATACAAAAACAAACAAACAAAAAACAATAAAATTCAAGTTGATAACCCAGATTTTGTGGCTCTTACTGTTATATTTTATTCATGTTCTTCTTCAAATCTCTATCCTGATTTTATCAAGTGGCATTCAAATATAGTTTAGAATGGCTTTACATTTGGGGAATTAAATCAAAATAATAAGGTACCAACATTCAAGTGATTTTTGTCTCTCTTAACTTGATAAAAAGTTCCTATCACTATACAGTATGTCTATCGATTCAAAAAATAAATCAACCAGGAAACTATTGCTTTTCCTTGGTTCCATCCCTAGAGAGAGCTAGCTCTGTTCAGAGAGCATTAAGTTCTCTCTAATTAGGTTATAGTGTCAGAGGGTAGAGCTTTGGGGTTAAGGAGGGAAAGCATTTAGCCTCTGAGCTGAGTCATGGCAGGTTCTATTTCAGTTCTGTAGGCGTTTGGAGGTTGCCTTAAGTCATGGTCCACAAGAGAATAGGTTTCGCCTGCATCCACCCACTCACTTGTATCATTAAGATACAAGTTGGAAGGAAGAGAGTAAAGCCTATTGAGAAGAAGAAAACTTAAGGCTGCCTCGTGTTAGCCCAATGGGTCCACAGAGTTCTTCGCTCTCTGATCTACTTCACTACAACTTAGGCTCCATTACTGGGGCTTGAAGAAACAGCCACAGGAAATAACAAAGAATTCCTTCACATAGTCTTATTACCCATTCATATATCGCTCTCTTCAAAATTTGGTGATAAGCAGCCATAAAAACCTGGATGTTTACTATCTCATGTGGCAAAGACAAATAATTTGATGTATTCTGGTGGAACAAGTGAGAATAGTTATTTAATGACAAAATGTGGAGATGCAAAGCATCAAAATAAAAACACAAGTTTTTATTTTATTGTGTTTTATTTTATTCTAACCATTGGAGCTAAGCCATGATCAACCCTGGCCTGGATCCAAAGTGGATCTTTTGAACAAGAACTCTATAAGGAAAAACTCCTTTTACTCTTTCTTTCTTTCTTTCTTTCTTTCTTTCTTTCTTTCTTTCTTTCTTTCTTTCTTTCTTTCTTCTTTCCTTTTCTTCTCTATATTTCTTTCTTTCTTTCATTTCTCTCTTTTCTTTCTTTCTTTCTTTCTGTTTTTAGATTTTTTTTTTTTTTGTATTTTTCTGAAGTGAGAAGCAGGGAGGCAGAGAGACAGACTCCCGAATGTACCCAAATGGGATCCACCCAGCATGCCCACTAGGGGGCAATTCTCTGCCCATCGGGGGTGTTGCTTTGTTGCAACTGGAGCCATTCTAGTGCCTGAGGTGGAGGCCACAGAGCCATCCTCAGCGCCCGGGCCATCTTTGCTCCAATGGGGCTTTGGCTGTGGGAGGGGAAGAGAGACAGAGAGAAAGGAGAGGGGGAGGGGTGGAGAACCAGATGGGTGTTTCTTCTATGTGTCCTGACTGGGAATCGAACCTGGGACTTCCACACACCGGGCCAATGCTCTACCACTGAGCCAGCCGGCCAGAGCCTCTGTTTTTAAATTTTTTATTTATTGATTTTGGAGAGAGAGAAGAAGAGACAGGAACATCGATTTGTTACTCTATGTGCCCTGACCAGGTATCAAACTGGCAACCTCTGCACTTCAAGAAGATGCTCTAAACAACTGAGCTATTCAGCCAGGGTAAACTCCTTTTCCTATTACAATATTGATCATCCTTCTCCCATATTCCAATTCAGTGTCATTTTGGCATCATCATATCCCCATTCTCCCCACCCTCAATTAATTTGATAGTGCCCACTTTGAATATTATCAGAAGATAAAAGTAAAACTTGAATTTGCTTAGAGACTTTTCCTTGTACATTCAGCTTGTGAGTGCTCAACATTTTATAATATTTAATTTTATATTTTGTGTCCTGCTTGGGTCACTTCTACATGTGCTGCATCCATATAGAAAGAGAGAGAAAGAGAGAAATCATATATAGTAAACTAGGAAAAAGGTAAAGACAAGATTCCCCCCCACCCATAACTTGCAAAAAAAATTGTGAGCTGTCAATTTTAATAGATAAGGAAATAAAAAATGATAAAAAGAGTTCTGGAACTATGCATTATCTTAGAGTGGTTGTAATTTCAAGACACTGATCCTTGAGTTTTGAGTCAGAAAATCTCCTTTGATACTGAATAAATCCATCCTTGAGACAGAGGGAAAAATCTTCTTAAATCAGTTTTTCTTTTATTACATTATTCAAGGCAAGCTACCTGCCGAAACAAATACTTTCAACATCTCTGTGGCTTAGTACAATAGAATTTTGTTTCCCTCACACAAAGTCTAACAAGATGGAGGGCAGGATGGGTGTTCTGCTTCAGCTGCCTCAGAAACCTGGGCTCCTGTCATGCAGTCCACTGTTCCTGGGGCCGGAAGCCTCAGCTGAATCCCGTCTGTGACTGGCGGATAAGCCAAAGGAGACACGCAGACGTGGAGGACCACACTGAAAGCGTTTCTGAGCCAGGCCTGGATGTGGTGCACATCACTTTCTCTCAGATCCCCAGGGTCAGATTGCAGTAGCTGAAGAGGCGGCTAGGAAATGTAGTCTGATTATGAGCCCAGGAGGGGGAAAATGGGTTTTCATGAACACACATTCTCTGCCACTCTGCTGCTTACTGTGGCTCAGGTGTTCATATTCATTTCCAAGATCATGAAAAATTTTACTTTAAAATTGCCACCCCTGTGTAGAGGTTTTTGACTTTCAGATTGAAGTATATTTATCCCGAGATCTTTGTGTCTTTTTTTCCCCTCTATCTCAGCCAAGTTCCTAGGGACCTGTTTCTCACTCAATCTTGGCAATACCATGGATTGGGGTAGGGAAAAGAAGAGGGAATCCAGACCCCTGAGGATGCATTCCAGCACATCTGGAGTTCATCAGTACAGATGAAGAGGACTGGGAATGACTAGTATATAACAGCTGTACTCTCTCCTTGCAATGAAGAAAAATTAAATGCATTTATCAAAAATTCGATTGCTGAAGGAAATAATCCAAGGCCTCTATTATCAGAATAGCTCATAGGCAAACAGATAACTTCAATCAGCAGGTAAGAAAGCTGGCAACAGAAACTGTTCTTTGCATTTTATAAGAAAACTATCAGTAAGGAAATCCACTTATTAAAGGTTTTGATCTAGTGGTTAAAGTATGAGCTGTGGTAAATTGTAAAAGAAAGTAAGGAAGACATTCAAACTCAGCATACATTAGTTTATATACAGTCAAGGAGAAATGGATCAAATTACAAAGCACACTGAAGTGTTGAAATCTCAACGGGCCTTTTCAAAAGGGTATTGAGAAACATCAAAGTAAGAAAGAAATGGATTTCTAGAGTTGCTATTGTCAGATTTCATTCTATAGATAATAACTTAAAGATGCAAGGAGTATTTCTGCTGCGTTTGGAACGGAGACAGTTTCTGAAGGCGAGGGAATTCAAGGAAAAACCATGTTTGGAGTGGGGTAAATGCGCACGCTTGCTCTGGGCCCGGAGTGCAGGTGTGGAAAGCAGAAGGCGCTCCGTCCCGTTCTAAGTCTTTTTCCAGCAGGGACAAACGTCAATTCAGGAAGAAATCTTTCCTGGGAGGGAGACTCCAGGCTAAGGGACTCAGGAGTGGGGGCTGATGCTGCAGCTATTGTTAGTAACATAAATGTCAGTTAAATGGCTAAGGCACATATGGTGGTTCTTTGGGGGATGGAAAACTTCAGAAAGAAAGCCAGAATTGGAGAGAGTACAATATGCAAGGCCATGAACTATACTAGTGCTGTTGTAAGTCAAGTTCTCAACTCACGAGAAAGTGGAAATTCAAGTCTGAGTCAGACACTACAGCTACTTAAACAGTGGGGTTCTAAGAACTCTGGTCTAAAGGGAAAATAGAAACTAAGAACAATAGACTAAATATGACACAAAAGAGAAAAGGAAGCATTAATAAAGGGTAATCTTTGTGGACTACCACACACACACACACACACACACACACACACACACACGAGATAAGAAGTTTTCATAAACCTCTCCTAATTAATATATGCAGGGCAATGTGTTTTGCTATTATTTTTTTCTCTCTTGCTTCATTGTTCCCCTCAGAATATAAGAAGCAGAGTGTCACAGTTATCTCTGAGTGAGAGATTTCTCACATATGACGATTAAATTCACAAGCACTGGACTCAGAAACTTGATGGATGTCCTAGAAAAGCTAAATAAACCAAGGAAGTTTTCTCTCTTAAAATCTTTTATTTTTTCTTCTTAGTTCTTCTAACAGCTGTTACCAGGTCTTTGCAGCTGTATATTATTTGTAATAGGATGAGGGTCTGTCTTGTAACATCTTTTGTGTTTTAGGGACATCATTTTTGCTTGTAGAATGCTTTCATTTATGGGAATATGCTTCGATTTCAGGGGATGCCAATGTCACATGGGGCCTGAGTACCTTTGGATGGAGTGTGGGGCCAGTGCTGTGATGTTCTTATGTGTTGTGAGGTCCCTCTGGAACTTTACAAGAACGTGGGAGAGTTTTCTACTTGGAGGAGGTCCTTGTGGAGGCGCTGCAAAGCTCTGCTCCCCCCAGTGGAGGGATGTGGCCCTCAACCAGGACACTGCAGACGAAGAAGAAACCCCCATTTCTCTACCAAGACACCTACGTGAGCTCTCCATTGGCAAAGACTAAAAAAATAAGAATGAACTGCCAGAGAGAAAGTGCTTCTAGACATAATCTAGGACTGTAATTTGTCTGTACAAAGGGAGATAAGTGTTCATGTCAGCTATTCAATCTCCCTGTGGTAGAAAGAGGTTTATAGAATAACACAAAACAAAGGGTTAAGAGTGTTTAAATGAACAGGTTTGGTGGCAAACATAAGGCATTTTAAATTGGTGGCCTTGCATAATTTGGGCTCTGTTGTTAGGTGACACATTTTGTATAAACTCATCTAGTGAATAGGGAGGAAAAGGGGAAATAGAAACTTAGATAATTTATCTTAATATACAGTATGCCCTTGGGGTTACTCAATTGCTTCCTGTACTGACCCATTTTAGAGATTTTGGAGGACAACGCGAAAAGAGATGTTCATATTGGCCTAAGGGGATGATATGCCAGTACTCCCAGTCCCTGCTAGACTATGAACTCTAAGGAAATCAAAATTAGGAAATTTTAATTACACTGACACACTTTAGTTATAAAAATGTGGGTTAAATTGTATTTATGGACACATATACTTGAAGAATGCAAATACTCTGTAGAAAATTTCTTTCTCAGCAAGACAGTAAATTGAAGGTCGGAGAATATATATTTCTTGTAACCACTGGAATATAAATGAAGATGCTAGCCAGATGGAAAATGGCTTTTTGAAAGATGAAATTGTGCTTGCTTTGTTTCTTGTCTATGCTGATTAAGGGACCTTTTCTGCATTTATCAATAATTATTACAACAAAATAAGACTTTCTGAGAAGGATGAATGTCTGATTACATATCTTCTAAATGGAAGAGTTTAAACACATTTGTCAAGCGTGTCTGTGGATAGGGAGTTAGATTTGTTCACGTAAATTATATATTTGTTTTAAAAGTTGATTTTTTCTCTCTCACTTGTAAATGATCTTGTCACTCTTGCTTTCATTAATTCATTATTATTTATTCTGTGGTAAAATGTCTTTTTAGACTGAGACACTTTTGGTCTTCTACAGCAGTCTTTTTTGTTGTTGTTTTTTAAGTCAGTTCCCTCTGATTGATTTGATCCCAACACAGTATGAGTCTGGTTTATACAGTTGCTCCCTGAGAGCTGAAGGAACTCGGACCTGTTCTGCCCTTCTTGCTGCAGTCCCACTGCCTAGCATAAATCAGGTGTCCAGACTTTCAAACCATGTGACTGCATAGGACTTGTTTAAAATCAGTTAGGGGGCCACAGGAAGGCAGAAGGAGGTGTTTCCTGATAACTACCAATCTGCTTCCTCTCCTAGTGGCTCAGTGGTATTTCCAACTGACCATCGAACTGAAGCTCATAAAGTTAATACAAGAAAGAATCAAAACTAGGGACAAACTGACCTCCGAGGCTGCTTAGGCTCCCCTCAGTCCCCCATTATCTCTGGTTCGCTAAGAATGAGTCAGCATCAAGGATACACATTGGGTCACCGTGTTTGGTCCATAGGATGCTGTGTCTTTTGTAGTATTTACTTTCCTTCCACAAAGCTGAAGGGGTAAGAGGGCCTGGGTTGGTGATGCAGGCACTGGTTATCGGGGGAAGATAGACATTCTTCTCTCCGCTCATTACAGCAAATAATTTCTAGATGGTTTATGTTCAACTCTACCATGTGTTTAACCTTAGATTTGCTTTTTTTAAAAATCATACTGATAAGGTCCCTTGCCTTACCATTTATGTTGGAGGTTATGATGATTTACAACAGAAATCATCTCAAAAAGATTCATCCTGACTCATCAAACATTAGAGTAGGTGGCACGCATCTTATAGTAATAGTTAGGCCAAGCCACCTAAAATATCACTTGTATCAAAGAAATGTCCCTGAATCACTTATTCATAATTAACCAGGTCTTACCTTGAAGCGTATTGCCAAGCTTGTATCTCTATATCGTATTTACTTTATTCAATACACTCTTATATCCTACTTACTATATACAAGACACTGTTCTAAGAGTTTTAATAATATTAACACAGTTAACTATAAATTTCTAATGCTATTATTACTCCCAATTGGAAGATGACAGAATTGAAGTTCAGAGATATCAGGTAATTTTTCAAGGTTACAAAGCTAGTAATTGTCATCTATGTTATTCCTGGATATGTCATTACTTAGTATAGACGGGGGTGATGGGCTAGTTAGTGCAAAGACCTGTAATTCTAGTGTTAGAAAGCCTGGTTTCTCATTCAAGTTCTATCACTTGCCTGTAAAATCTTGGGTAAGTCTTTAAACTTCTTTTAGGAACCAGATCCTTCATTTGCAAAAGTGGATTAACATCTACTTCACACGGCTCCTGAAACGATGAGATGAACCACTCAGTATTAATCATTTTTTATTATAAAGTTTACAAATATCAAACACATCTTCCATATACCTTATGTCTTCTGACCCTCTAACCTCCACCAGTCCCTCTTCTTCTCCATAACTCCTTATTTATCACTATTAAAAAAGTTTTCCCTATTGGTGTGAAAGCTCTTTTCTGCATTTCTTGAATTTTTAGCCCTATTGTAAACATTCTCTTATGCCCTAGGCTCAAATTTATGAATATTGCTCAGGTGCAGACCCTGGACCCTTTAGTCAACTACAGCTTGTATTACTTGTCTCAGCTTCATAGATAGCACTCGAGCTTCCACAAGTATCAGCTTTATAAAGACTGTTTTCAAGTAAGATTTCAGCAGCCATCATGTCAGACTTTCAATTCATTCGAGCCTCATTTATTAGGTATGATAAATATTTGGATTTTAGATCCTGGCTAAATAACCAAGTGTGTCTTAAATTTTAATCTCAGTTACCTACAGATATTTGAATTAGTATTTGATACTTATTTTGAGCTATCACTGCTATCCCTGGGCCTTTGCAACTTAATTAGAAATATGTTTCATTTCCTTCCAGCTTAACCAAAGGAGAAGCATTGACTCATCAGGTAAAAGGTACTTCAGGTCAAAGAGACTGAAACTGGAATTAGCATTAATGTAAATTCATTCCTATATGACTATATCCCCCAATAAACCATCTACTGCCTCTGACTTCCCACTACTACATACCACACTGAGGCAAAATTATTGCATTATTTACATGAATCTTCTTATATTCAAACTAAGTGGAATTTCCCTCTCCCGCTTTAGTCCCCACTCCCTGGTATCATATACTATCCAAGTTAGCTTTGTAATAATGAAGAATTGAATTATAACCCTAGATTCTACCTAGAGAGCTTTGCTTTCTTTTCAGCTATATTCTAGATCAATTGTTGAACTCGAATGGTCCTTCAAATCATCTGGAGAGCTATTAAACATACAGATTCTGATTCAGTCTGTCTGCAATGGGGTCTGAGATTCTTCATTTCTAACATGCTTCTAGACATTAATGTTGATGATGTCCTGGAGAGCGCATTTTCAGTAGTAAGGTTCTGGGTAATTTCAATTCATATAATTATTCCAACTTACTCCTCTGCATGTCTTGAATTTTTAGCCCTATTATAGCCATTCACTTAAGCCCTACACTCAAATTTAAGAATATTTCTCAGGTGTAGATCTTGGGCCATCTAGTCAACTACGGCTTGTATTATTTGTCTCAGCTCCGTAGTTAGCATGTGAGACTTCCACAGCTACCCTAAACACAAGAGGCAGACCTTCAGCCACAGCGAATGCTGACATAAATCATTTAGTTTGAGTCCCATATTTTCTTTGTATTTTCTTTGAAGAAAAACACATGATTTTTACATTCTCTGAATCTCTGAAAAAAATGTTCATTATGTTAATTAGAAATATGTTTCATTTCCTTCCAGCTTAACCAAAGGTCAAATTATTTATGCATCTCTCACTTCCACTGCATTTCTAACAAAACTGTATGTTTTGTTTTCAAACATATTTAGGTGTTCAAATTTTTCATTTCTATCACTATAACTTAACACTGTTTATTTTATATATTTTTATAAAGTTTTAACAAAATGAGCATCTTTTTATGGGTATTAGAATTCTTATATTCAGATAGATTGTATGAAAGAGTAATCTCCCTAAAGGGGTAAGATATCATCAGAGTCAGTTTTCTTTGGAACAGGCAGTTCCTAAGATATGAGACCAGGAAAATAATAGGAAATGATAAATGATTAAGGCAAAACTTTGGTATGAGGCATAACTTCTATTGGCTATCTCTCTAAGTCTTGATCTAGTGAATCTAAACTTCTAATATAAATATGCTTTGATATTATTATACAATATAATAATTTATGTTATTTGCTATATTGCCTTTTATCATTACTAAAGTCTCACCTTTAAAAAGTCCTTATTTAGGCCCTGGCTGGTGGTTTAGTGGATAGAGCATCAGCCCAGCATATGGACATCCTCAATTCGATTTCCAGTCAGAGCATAAAGGAGAAGGTGACCATCTGCTACTTTCTCCCTCAGTCTTCTCCTTCTCTCCTTCTTCCCCTCCTGCAGCCAGCTCGATTGGTTCAAGCATGGCCCTGGGCACTGAGGATAGCTTGGTTGGTCTGTGCCCGTCAGCCTCAAGGACTAAAAATAGCTCAGTTACTCGAACATCAGCCCCAGATGGGGGGTTCCCAGGTGGATCCTGGTCAGGGCAATTGTGAGAATCTGCCTCACTATCTCTGCTTCTCTCACCAAAAACAAAAAAGTTCTTATTTTAAAAACTTTAACTTGGTTTTAGATAAACAATGGGGAATTAATGACAAGGAAATAGAAAAGTAATAGAGGCTCAAAGTTGGTTAAATAGAATACAGATTTGGTAAACTTTAAAGTCAGAGACTCTAACTATGATCCCAGATTTCCATAGCAGGTGCAAAAACAAGGACCCTGATAAGCATATGAACTGGCTCATATCACTTGGTGAGTGATCGACACATGCAAGGAGGTTAGTGAAGACTCATGGAACATCTATCCTTCTTTAACCTTAACACCCCAGATTGTATCCATGCTACCCAAGAACTTGTCTCCCCACCTCCTACCACATACATATGGAATAAAACAGAGGAAAAAAGGAAGAATTTTTCCAATTATGGTTATGACTAAATATCTCAAAGAGACTGACTCAACTTGAACGAGAGTGTTTTAAACTGAAAGAAATAGAGCTGCAGTGGACAATTTAATTTTCTCTTTATGGCCATGTAAGAGTTGAAGCTCAAGAGCTGGATGAGAGCCATTACAAAAATACAATTTTCTTTGTTTTCACACCAGAGACATGGCATCAATATACCAACCCGCTGCATCTGCGTCGATCACAGTTAACCTTAAAAACTTTGCCTTCCTTTTACTGAGTCAATAGCCAAAAAGTCCAATATTGCAATATGCTATTGCCTGTCAGTCCTCAACTTAAACCCTGAGCAGCACTTAATATGTTTGATAATTTTCTGCATAGAGAAACACTCTTCTGTCTTGGCTTTGATAATACCACCTTCCACTGGTTGTTCCTCTCAGTTCCCTTGATGAATAATCTTGGAGCTCAAACTTGAATCTACTGCTCATACCCTTCACGCTCTTACAAGGTTAGTCCTCAACACTAGGTGCACATTTAAATCACCTAGGGAGCTTTATCAACTACTGATACCTGGGTCCACCCACCAAAGATTCGGATTTAATTGATGTTGGGCAGTCTGGTCAGATATATTAAAATTTTTGTTAGGTGATTCCAATGTGTAACCAATAATTAGAAGCACTTTCCTAGATTGTTTCTCTTAGTGATAAATATTAGTTTTTATATTTCTGTCCCATAATTCTTCCCTGAAATCAGGATTAATTCATTCAACTGCCAGAATTCTGGGGACAGTATGGCAGAATAGTTCAGACTGGATTAAATGTCCTGCCAATAGCCATTATAAACTCTGGACAAATATATCTCTAAGTCTCTTTCTGTTTCACTCTACACGTTGACTATATGCAGACAGAAAACCGAGCTGATATCATTCTTTCAAGAATGGAAGTGTTGCCAGCGGAGGTAGGGTTCTTCCATGGAGTTGCTAGAAAAACATTTTGGGTGCCCGCGCATGGAAGGATGTGTACTGGACAGATTATTGGAGCAAAGATAAAGGACTGCCCCCCAGGTGTTTGTTGTCTCATCCATGACCAGATGGCTCAGCTCCATCTCATTATGGAATAAGTCTAGTCTCTGAGGCCGCAAGCCCACACTCGTCCTTACCAAGCTTGAGAGGACCAGGACCCAAAGATGCTATGCCATTATCCTGGGCTCTGGCAGTACAGCATAGCCTCTGCTCCCAGCTGTGCTCCAGCTGGCCCTATGCTACTGCGCTCAGGTCCACAGCTGGAGCAGTGCTTGGACCCTTGCTTGAAGTTACGAGGTGGCTACAGAAAGAATGTGCATGAACAAAGGGGGAATAAATGAATGAACACATGCTACCTAGTCAGACCTTTGTTAAGCTTTGATTTTGTTACCTCAGACTTGGGAGTGGGCAGGCTTTCCTTCAAACTAATCAATCTCTTTTCTAGTCTTTTGCAAGCTTTTGCCAGTTCCCCTTGCTTATGTTCCCTATGCATTTTGATCCAATTTCCCAGTTGTTCTAGGCTAGATTCCTCTCCCTTTATGTTGTATTTTGGCTCCTACTGTGCATGACTCAAAATTTTGCATCCTTATCTGGTTCCTACTGCACATGCACACACCTCCCCCTGCATGATCTTGGCTTCTGCTAGGCATATGCCCAGCAGAAGAATTTCCCCTTTATTGTTTATTCCACCTCCCCATAATACAGGCAAGTAGACTGGTTGTCTTCCAGGGAGATTGGAAAGCTGGTCCTTCATCGGAGGGATGTTAATCCCTTGATGAGAATTTGGCTATCCCCTCAGTATCTGAAGCTATAACTCTCAGACTAATGCCTGATTAAGTGTAACTTCCAGACTTCTGACCAGTCTAGCTCCCTTCTCAACTTTTAGCTGGCTATATTGGGTGAGATTGACATTTAACTGGCTTTTCTCATGATAGCACTCTCCAGTTTGCTCTGTGACAGGAGATAAGGTTTAAGCAGAAAACGGAAGTCTGAGGTTAGAGTTCAGGGCTACTAGAATTTGGTCAGGACAGGTGAATGCATGAAAGAATGAAACCACAGAAAGGGCAGCCTCCAAATCTGTATGTGAACACATATAGAGTGTGGCTCTAACTAAGTTAGCAATAAACAAGAGTTAGAAGGCAAAAATAATGAACAGGAATTTCAGTAGCTGCCTGGGAGCTGTCTCCAAACTGGGAGACACAGTTTGGAGTTCAAGTCCAGCCTAGTAAGAGAAATTAAATCTAGGACTTGTCACTGATACTCCAGGAAGGCCACATCTTATTTGGTTAGGACTATTCCCAGGACTAAAGTCTATGCCTTGGAACTGAGAGAAAAATTGAATTGCAAACACTTTAACAAAACTAAAAACAAAGCCTCCACAGGATCAACTTGATCCACCAGCAATTTAATTGTTTCTTAGAACTAAGTTAACATATTTCTGAGGAGGGTTACAGAATCTGAAGTCTCTACAAAATATTACTCAGTGTACAATCAAAATTATTAGACGTATGAAAAGGCAGAAAATTGTGACCTATATTCAAAATAAAAATAAGTCAATAAAATCAGACACAGATATTCCAGCTATTGAAATTAGCAAATAAGAAGTTAAAAACAACTATTATAAGTATAATATTTACTAGGAAAAATGAATATGATGAGTAAAGATATGAGTTTTCAGAAAATATATGAAAACTAAAAATGAACCAAATGGATACTCTAGAACTGAAAGAACATCATATCTGCAATTAAAATAGAATAGATACTCTAGAACTGAAAGAGTATCATATCCCAATTAAAATAGAATGGATACTCTAGAATTGAAAGAGTATCATATCCCAATTAAAATAGAATGGATACTCTAGAACTGAAAGAGTATCATATCCCAATTAAAATAGAATGGATACTCTAGAACTGAAAGAGTATCATATCCCAATTAAAATAGAATGGATACTCTAGAACTGAAAGAGTATCATATCTCAATTAAAATAGAATGGATACTCTAGAACTGAAAGAGTATCATATCTCAATTAAAATAGAATGAATACTCTAGAACTGAAAGAGTATCATATCTCAATTAAAATAGAATGGATACTCTAGAACTGAAAGAACATCATATCTGCAATTAAAATAGAATGGATACTCTAGAACTGAAAGAGTATCATATCCCAATTAAAATAGAATGAATACTCTAGAACTGAAAGAGTATCATATCCCAATTAAAATAGAAAAGCTTTCAGAAGAAAAGCATCTGTTAAATTGAAGACAGGCCAGTAGAAATTCCCAAAGTCAAACACAGATTTTTAAAAATTAAAAAAACAAAAGATTTAATGGACAGGGCCTCAGTGGCTTCTGGAATAGTACCCAGAAGTCTAACATATTTTTGTAATGGAAGCCTCAAGGGCGGGGGGAAGACAGGTAATAAAGTAGAACAAACATTGAAGAGATAATGGTCAACTATTTCCCTAATCTGATGAAAAACAACAATCAATAGATCCAAGAAATTCAGCCAATATATCCAAGTAGGATACATTCAGCAGCCAAGTAATCATTTCAGTTTCAGTTACTCATAGATCTTTAGACCAACAAGTGTGAAAATGGGCTTATGATATATCTTTGACACTTCCCACCCTTCAAACCTGCCTGATCATTTCCCAACACCTCTCACGTTAGTACATGTATCACACATCTGTATTGGTTTCCTGTGACTGCTAGAACCAATTACCACAAACTCCACGGCGTAAAACAACCCAAATTCCTTTTCTTACAGGTTTAGGAGCCAGAAGGTCAAAATGGAGTTCACTGGGCCACAACCCAGGTGTCGGTGGCCTGCACTTTCTCCATAGGTTCTCAGGGAGAAAGGCCTGTGTCTTGGCCTTGTCCAGCTCTCAGCGCTGCCTTGATCCTCTGGTTTGTGACCCCTGTCCTCTATCTTCATAGCCAGTGAATAGCGTCTTTGTCCTCTGACACTGCTTCCCCCTGTTTAGGTCGCATGGTGTCCTTCTCCTCTGTGTCCAGTCGCCTTCTGATAAGGGCAAAGGTGATTCCGTTTAGGGCTCACCCAGGTCATAGAGGATACTCCTCCCTATCTCTGTTTTTCAACTGCTGGTCCATAGACTGGTGCCAGTCCGCCAGAAATTCCATTCCGTTCTGCAAAAGAGTTAACCACCCTGATGTTGTATGCAGACTATAGACCTAATGATCTTAGTTGAATGCACTTGTGCTCAGGGTGATTTCTGCTTTAGCGATCCCTGAAATAATTCTCCTATTTGCACTGGTCCCAAGTGTAAAAAGGTTGAAAAGCGCTGTGTCCCCATCTTGAGATCCTTAACTTAATCATATCTGCAGGATTTGTTTGCAAATAAAGTAACATTCCCAGGTTCCCAGGATGACCACCTGGCTGTTCGGGCATCCATTATTCAGCCAGCACACCATCTTTTATTGCTCCTCTCCCTCCCCAGCTTTCATTTTTACAAACGATTCTTTTTGATTCTACCTGAGAAACTCATCTTGATTCTATCCACTTCATCTCTACTCCCATCCTTCTAATTGAAGATGCCACTAATTATCATACCAACAAGGCCGCCTGGGTCTGAAACACACTTCTTTTTAGACAGTAGCTCAAATAACTTCCCTTTTAAGAAAGTTTTAATGACAATAACCAAAGAGCTTCAGTTTTACCCTTTTATCGCCTTCAAAGCACTTGACACATTTTAAAATCAACATATTGATTGTTTCCTCTATCAGTTAGGTTCCATCAGGGAAAATAAAAATCCTTTTTGACTTCTCACAGAAGAAACTGGTTACACTTGTATTGGAAAGCTAGAAGAGCAAACATGAGGAGGGGTCCTAGAGGAATAATGCAAAAGAGGGATGTTGCCCATAGATTAACACCTGCAGAAGCAGAAAACTCCCTGAGGGTTATTAGAGAACAAAAGAGAAGTGTTGTTATTGGAATTCAGGAGCACAGTCACTTTGGGGGAGGCTATCCTGCAGAACCACTTGGAGAAATAATCTAGACACACAGAGAGAGGAAGAAAAAGAGCATCTTGCCTCCTCATTTTCTATTTCTCTATAGCACACACATGCAAGTTTCCTATGTTGCCAATGAAGAGCCTGTGTGGGCCATACCTTGTGAATGAATAGGGATCCGTCTCTACGTGGCCTGGCAACAATAGTGAGTAAACAGTGTCCAAAGATTCTTAATCCCCAACAGTAAGTATATTTAGAAAACTCCTTTTTCAAAAGCATCAGATGCTCTCTGTTTTTCACTATCCCCATCTACCTATAACAAGTGCTCTGGCTGTTCCTTAATGCTGTTTTAGAGTTACACTTCTTAAGAACTTTTTAAAAATAAGTGTGTGGAGGCTTAAAAGGCAGGAGTACACTGGGGTGAATTTATCTTGTTTCCTAATAAACAAAACTTACTAATGGCAAAACCACGTTGTAATACTGCAGGGAGGGATCAAAATGAATTCCTTCCCAGCACCGGAAGCGGAGCTCATTATAGCAGGAGCCCTGTGTATGATCTCCATTGGGGATCTTGACCTTTACAACAAGATGTTAAATAATTAGAATTACCATAGCAATGGGAGCTGAAAATAAGCTGCCTTGTCAGATCCACCTCCTGCACAAAGAAAGCTACTAGCTCGGGAATAGAAACTTGTACTATGAAATACCTACTATGTGCCAGGAATTCTTAAGTGTGTTTATTTATTTAATTGAAAAAACATAGGACTAAGGGTCAGAACACCTGGGTCTAAGATCCCAACTTGGCCTTTTTAAAATTATGGGATTATTGAAAATGTATTTAACCTCTCAATTTCAGTTTTCTTAGGTATAAAATAGAATAAGAATAATCTTATATAAAATTGTGAAGATGACTTAAGTAAACATGTGCAAAGTTTTTTGTAAAGCAGCTATATAAATATTTCTGCTAAAAAGTTTAAACTGCTAATTAAACAGTTCTGTTTTTAAAATGGTTATTATAAGTATTTTTAAAAATGTCAACCTTTAGGCGTTTGGCTGCAAAATAAGATGGCAGTTAGAAATTAAGATGGAATTTTGAAGGTGTTTACAAAAACACAGGAATGCCTGAATCTTCTTCCGCAAATCGCAGTTTATCCCTGAAAATTCTACAGGGAGACAGGCGTGGGGCAAAAAGCCAGTGGGAAGTAAATAGTACTTTATTATTACCTGTGTAAGTACCTATTCACTTCTAATGCAAAACGTCGACAAGGCTGAGTTGGAGGTCTGTAGTTCTTTGCTTGCATTTTGGCCAGTTTCAAAACTTGGAATATTACTACCTACTAATCAGCCACATGACACAGAGACCTGACACCCTGACCAGAATACTTAGGTTGTTTTATGGAATAAATAAGAAATGATGGACTTCCTCCCAAGAGCACCATAGAGGGAAGAAGTGAGAGAGAACTAGTATAGAGTGCTGATATTTCTGACAGAGTATTCTACCATTAGCAAATGTGGACAAAATATATGGTCCAGAATCTGGTGAATAAGATTAGCACTTTCTTCTTGGTGGGAAGATAAGGGAGCTAGGACAGAAGCAGAGAGAAAGAAACTGAAATCTCCCCTGCCTCGGCCAGTCAGCATCCCTAGCTGGCCCTTCCCAGGAGCCAGCCTATCTCTGATTGGCTGTTATATATACGGAGTCCTTCAGATGAATTAACAGGTAATGATTCTGCACTGATGCACCTCAAAGAGGAAACTAGGTTAGCCAGTGTGAAACTTACCATTTTAGTATCTCTGAGCTACAAATCTATTCTTCATTGCCTGATCTATGAAATGGAGCTGGGCTCTTCAGTTATTTCTTCTTTGCCATAAGAGACAATGTCAAGCTTTGTCAAGAGAGAGTTCTGGAGAGACAATCAATGGAGGAGGAAGGGGAACTTTTTCTGATTTCAGTGTGCTCTTCTCCATAGGCTCCTGAGTGTGTGTAGCTTCTCCAGTGCCTGGCTTCCACAGTGCACACTTCCTCCGTCCTTGCTCCTGCAGCATGGGCTTCTCCAGCACCCAGTTCCTGCATCGCTGAGGTTTCTCCTACAATAGGATTCTGTGGGCCAGATGTCTTCTTCAACACCTAGCTCCTGCAGTGCTCAGTGGCCAATAGCACCTGTGACCCACAGCTATCTCCAGCACTCTCGAATGCCCCTGGCAGGATATTTCCCAGTGGCTAGTTTTCTGAGCACTTATACAGGAAAAACTTCCAGGAACTTGTGCTAGTGCAGGACCACAGCAACTTCTCTGCCATCAGTGACCATGACTTCTTCATCAAGATCTGGATCTCAGCTGTTGTAGTGAGGGATGTCAGGAATGTGATGTTCTACCACACCCTTAGTGGTAGTGAAATACTCCTTATATCTGCCACACCTATATTCTTTAGAATTCTATTTACTTCTCACAAGCTAATCCCATGTTATTTCAATTCTCTGTTGTTGTTAATATTCTTTCTATGAAACTTATTAAAATCACTGACTCCTGACTGGATCCTGACTGTTACAACCACTCGGGTCAGCTAAGAACTACTTTAGAGAGAAGAAGGAAAGAGAGAACTGGTATTTACTGAGTGTCTGCTCTACACTGGGCCCTGTACTGGGTGTTGCATCCTCACTACCTCATTTCATCTGTACGCAACTCTTTCATGCTGAACACTATTATTGACTTCATTTTACAACTGAGGACTGAGACTCAGGAAAGCATATGACTTGTCAGGGCCTCTCAGTTATTAAGTTATAGAATTTTGGAACGAACCTCTTATTAATCTGGGTTAAAGCCCATGGAGCCCATGCAGCTAGAAATGTTCTAAAATTCCCTTGAAATACTCTTTTTGTTTACTTCCCTAGTTAGCACTGGATAATATCTGAGACCCTTATTTAAAAAATAATGCCCTTTCTGGCCCTCATTGAAGTGGAAATTAGAGTCCTTAGTGCCA
Organism: Saccopteryx leptura; assembly: GCF_036850995.1. Taxonomy (NCBI): domain Eukaryota; kingdom Metazoa; phylum Chordata; class Mammalia; order Chiroptera; family Emballonuridae; genus Saccopteryx; species Saccopteryx leptura. The sequence goes on along the minus strand of NC_089504.1, from coordinate 29,263,071 downwards.
AGATGAAATTGGCCTTTATTAGAGTTTAAGCTCTCTTCACCACTAACCTTTACCACCCTCACCGGTGTGTCTATAAGGACCTATTAGGAATAGTTTTGAATTGGGCTATCCAGAGCTAACCTTCAGAGCTACCACTACTATGGGTTTTTTTTTTCTTTACTGATCTTCTTTTAACTCAATTGATTTTTCCAAAATTTCCATCTCTGCTTGATTCCCTATTTTCTTGCACTCCTATCTTCCTTTATAACATGACAAACTACTTGATATGCTTTGGCCCAGTGGGGTGATTTCTCAGATAAAATAACTTGTTTTCTTTCTCTAGTTCTAGAATCATCAGAGGAACCTAGTAGCATGAAAGGGAATTGTGCAATGTACTTTGAGGATCATAAATTACTCATTGGAAGGAAAATGATAGATATGTTTTTTGTATTCTCTGCATGAATTATGTGTTTCCTCAGGACCCAGTTCAAATGTTCTCTCCTTTTAAGTTTCCCCTAACACATTTCAAACCTCGTTGGGTGGCCCCTAGTTTATAACTTCTTCACATACCCTTTCTCACTGACAAGTCTGAGACCCTTATGGGACACACCATCAACAAGTGCTTGCCAAATGAATATAGAAACTAGTCTCCTTTTTATCTGAGTGAAAACTATATTTATAACATCACAGAATGTTGGGCTAGAAGGAGATGTTAGATGTCATTCTTCCAATTTCATGGATAAACAAATGAGACAAAGGAGGAAAGATCCCTGCACGAAGACCCACACCTACACGACTTTGGACTTACTCTTGTTTTCTTCCCATGATGCTACCACGGCGATAACCCGAAATGGGAAATGGCTAATGATCTCATCCGACAGTGAGAATCAAGAAGTTTACTTTTTTGTTTTTACTTAGTATACTTTTCCTTGGATGCCAACATTTATCAAGGTAATAAAGATAACCTAAAAGTCAGTTAGCTGTAGGGCTCATAGACAAACATATGTATTTAAACATCATTTATATTATTCAAATTAGTTACAGCCTTACTTTTTTATTATATTTTTTTATTAATTTTAATTTATTTTGTTAACATGGATTCAAGTGTCCCACTGAATATAACACCCTCACTCCCCACCCCTATGTCCCTATTTACACACCTTTTTCCCCCTCCCTCTAAGTCCTTCGATCCTTCCCTCTGGGATTTGCTGCCCTGTTATTGTATCTCTGTGTTATGTACATAGAATATAATTTCACTAATCCCTTAACCTTCTCTGACCCCATCCCTTCAACCCCCTTCCCTCTGATAACTGATGTTCTGGTCCCTGTGACCCCGTCTCTGTGACCCATCTCTACCTCTATTTCATTCCTCAGTTCATTTTGTTCCTTAGATTGAACATGTAAGTGAGATCATATAATATTTGTCTTTCTCTGCCTGGCTTTTTCACTTAGCATAATAGTCTCCAAGTCCATCCATGCCATCGCAAAAGGTAGATTTCCTTCTTTTTCACAGCCATGTAGTATTTCATTGTGTATATGCACCACAGCTTTTTAATATATTTGTCCACTGATGGACACTTGGGCTGCCTCCAGATGTTGGCTATTGTAAACAATACCGCAATAAACATGGGATGCATATCTTCTTTTGAATCAGTGATTTGGTATTCTTAGGATATATTCCTAATAGTGGAATAGCTGGGTCAAAAGGCAGTTCCATTTTAATTTTTTGAGGAATCTCCATACTGTTTTCCACAGTGGCTGCACCAGTCTGCATTCCCACCCGCAGTGCAGAAATGTTTCCTTTTCTCCACACCCTCACCAGCACTTATTGTGTGTTGATTTGTTAATGAGCGCCATTCTGACAGGTGTGAGGTGGTATCTTATTGTGGTTTTAATTTACATTTCTCTGATGATTAGTGATGTTGAACATTTTTTCATATGTCTATTGGCCATCTGTATGTCTTCTTTGGAGAAGTGTCTGTTCAGCTCTTTTGCCCATTTTTTAATTGGATTGTTTACCTTCCTGGTTTACAGCGTTACTTTATATCAGCTTTTTTGATATACAATGGCTGAAACAGGTTTCTTAAACTCTTTTAATCTAATAGCAATTTTGTCAATTTTCTTCAAATTTCTGATATTTTTGTTTTACATACTATTTTTCTTCTTTTGTTATGATAATGAAATGATCCATTTGAATATAAGAAATGTTAAAATACACTCATTCTTCTTCATAGTTGAATTTCCCATATATAAAGCCTTTAAAGTATCTTGAGTAAACACCTATTATTTTCTTACTGATGTCCACTTTTTTATTTAGAAATTAAATTTAAGGGGGTGACATTGATCAATTAGAGTACATAGGTTTCAGGTGAACATCTCTACAGCATCTGAACTGTTGATTGCGATGTGTGCCATCACCCAAAGTCACATTATTTTCTGTCACTGTGAAGTCCCCATTTCTACATCTCCTAATTCTATGAGGTCCTGCAGGCATGTTCAAAAATCCCTCATCCCATGAACCTTGAGGACATTGTGCCAAGTGGAAAAAGAACAGACACAAAAAGATAAATACTATATGATTTCACTTAAACGATACCTAGGGGAGTCAACTTCAGAGCAACAAGGAGAATGGTGGCTGCCAGGTGCTGGAGTTGGAGAAGAAGGGAGGAACAGAGACTTATTTAATGGGTATAGAGTTTCAGTACTGCAAAATAAAGAATTATGGTGATTGGCACAATTAGGACTATATTTAACATTATTGAACTAAACACTTAAAAATGGTTCAGGTGGTAAGTTTTATGTTATGTGCAATTTACAATATTTTTTTAATAAAAAGGAAAGTCCCCATTTCAGTCTTTTCTAATTACTTCAATCCTGACTGCTCTCTCTCTTGTTTCTGGACCCCTAATAATTATACTCTTGTTTATCACTCCATTATAAATGATCATAATCTCAGCTTGTTTCACAAATGCCGGGAGCAGCTAAAGACAGAAGTGAAAATAGTATTCTTTTCTTGTATCCACTATAATCAAAAGTTGCCATGGGAGTCTAGAAAATCCATTGCTGACAGAGATAAAACATAACCAAAAAAATTTTAAAATTATTAGTGCCACAAAAGAATTCATATTCTACTTTTTTCTTCTTTTTTTTTTTTTTACTACTCAGGTATAATTCACATATAACATTATACTAGTTTCAGGGTTTTAAAAAATACATTTTTATTAATGTAGTAATTTGGACAGGTGTCTATGGAAAATGGCTTCAGCCAGACTAATTGTGTTTTCTGTCCAACCCAGTGTGTGTGTGTGTGTGTGTGTGTGTGTGTGTGTGTGTGTGTGTGTTTCAAAACAGTTCACTTTGCAAGGCTGAATTGGGTGGTTTCTATTGCTCCCTAGGAAGCTACTATAAACTTCATATCTATCCGGGTGTCAGCCTGCAATGGTCCCAGGGAGTAATGACTTCTCCTTCTTGTCTACTTTTCCAAATCACATGTGAGTGGTTTTCATTGGCACACTTTCAATTTCAACCATATGGGGAAGAGCATCCTAGAAAATGACTTTGCTGCTTGTCCTCCACTGTCATTAGAAAGAACACAATTGGAAGGGGGTAGCAGTGATGCATACTTAATATAGGACAGTGCAATCCAGTCACACAGACCAAATACATGACATAGAATATAATTTATTCTTTGCTTTGCAGCATCTCCCCCTTATACCACCACATTTAACCAGTTTCTTTTTGTTTGTTGGAGTTGTTTTTTGTTGTTTTTTTTTGCAAACACAAAGGTGCCTTATTATCCAGAGTTTCAGAAATATCAGCTGTGTCTCCAGTCATACTCTTCTGTCCAATATTAAAGGTATCTGGGACCTTTCAAGACCCAGGGCTTCTGACACCCTCTCCAGTCAGTGACACATGTCCAGGAGTCTCCTGAAGCTCCAACTGTGACAGACACACTAGAATACCCCCTCACAGAACTGGCCCTCTTTGACCCACTGTCATGATGCTGATGTCCTTCGGTGTCCAGTGGTGGAACCATGAATGACAGTCCCCAAATTACTTCTACAAGCACCCCGGACACTGACACATCCTCTCACAGTGATGCAAACAAGCCTAATATGTACCTGAAGAAACCTGGAATCATCCGCAACAGAAGGCTACAAATACATTCTGCACATCCAGTGCCTGAGACCACCCGTCTCATCCCTAACAAGGACACAGGAGACAGAGCCCCCTTCCATGATGCTGGGCACACCATGGCCTCGGTCATCCTGTGCTGCAGGCTCTCAGTCACTTCCACAATCTAGTTCTTGAGACCTCCTCTGCCCTAGCCTATTTCTGATACATTTGAACCATCTAATTCTACTATTACCTCCTTCAGGGCTGCAGGAACATGAGCCTTTGACCTGCGAGTTGTTCAAACTTACCAGCTTCTCTCCTATAAAATTTTATCCTGTAATTCCTTCCACTACGAAGATTTATCAGTCATTCCTACTCAGGTGACAGTATGCCCAGACCTGTCTAGGGAATCGCTCACAATTTGTCCAAGAGAGTCACAGAAACCCCATACATTTTCCCAGGGGTTGGACTAGAGCAGAAACAAGGCCTCATTCTGGTCAAAAAGATGTGAGGAAAGCGAGCTAGAAGATATTCGTAAAGATTATCCTGAAAACAAGAGCACAAAAAGAAGCCCCTTGGCCTTTTGTTCCTTCCAGACCTGCACACTGTTACACGAGAGCACAAGGCTGGACAGTCTGTGTGAGCTTGTTAAATGAATAAATGAAGGTCGTTTTGGAGCTACCACATTGATTCTAATCGATTTGGTCCATTTTTATAATAATTTGCAACAACAATTGGTTGAGAGTGGTCAAGAGAAGATTCAATCTCAAGATAATTCTCTCTGAGGAAAACAGTTAGAACTAGACTAAGATCATTAAGTTAAACAAATGCAGAAAGTATTAGGGAGATGCATCAATGCATCATTTGGGTTATTTTTGATCATAAAACAGCCCAATATAACCTTAAATAAATCACACAAGTCTGTGGCCTTTGTTTCTTCATCAATAATATATATTTTAAAAATAATTTTAAAAAAATACTCAGAGTATCTTCATTTTAGCTCTCTCATTTTTAATATTGCCCTCAGAAAGATTAAAAAAATTGGGAGAGGACAGGAGGCAGTTGTCAGAGTATAGGGAGAAGCTAAAATAAAACGGCATTTCTGAACCTATCAGACCTAAAAGTATTTGAGATATAAAAAGATACAAATTCAAAAGTCAAGAGGTTTTTTAAAAAATTTAAATTAACCTTATTTGTTGCCCAAATTTTTGGTCATCTAGAGCTAATAGTTTACGAAGTTTCCTAGAAAACAAAGAAATCTTAAGAGATCTAGCTATCATCTGTGAGAGTGAGGTCTTTAGACCAAACTAATTAGCAATCACATTAATTTCTAGACGTGGGATATGGTTTCTTCCCACTCCCTGTTATGGCTACATGAATAAACTCAAACAAAACAGCCCCATGCAAGTATTGATTTATTAGAGTTTGTTCCTATTTCAAAAGAAAGTTTCACAGTATTTTTCCTAAGGTACTGAGCTGTGGAACATGTCATGCTGCCCAGTTGTTGTCCTGTCTCCAATTCTGTCATTTTCTGCCCAAACTCATGAATTTTGCAGGTGCTCTTTGTAGATCTGTTCCAAGGCAGAGGAACTGGACAGCCCTCAGTCACAGTTAGGTGGTTTGTTTGTGAATATACAGTGATGCCCAGGAAGAGAAGCAAGGGCAGAACTCTACCCTCTGCTATTTTATCTGTAGCTATAGCTGCACTCACATCTTCATGCTGTAATTCCTAAGCTATGAGGTTAGGTGGAAGAAGAAGAGAGAGGATAATAACAGAATGCTATATAAAAGTACGGCAATTATCTTAAAATTTCCATATGCAGATCTTTATGCACTCCTATGGCTTAAAGTAAATTCTTTATTGATTTTGCTATAATAATATACAGCTTCAAGATAATAAAATTGGTGGATAACTGTTGCTCTAGTCATAGATATATGCAACAAGGCACAGGCCCAAAAATGCATTTGCATTAGGAATATCAATCTCACTGTTTCCTAAAGCAGATATGCTTTTCCTTGACAAATATCTGCAGAGATAACATGCATTCCAGGTACTAACTCCCAAACCACTAGGGAAGGATTCCTAGGATGAGAGAAGATGGAGAGCAATGTAAAGCTATTGCCATCTAGTGGTTTGTAACAGAAATATCTGGCATCTTTTCTCAGGTCTAAGAGGAATTTTTTTTACAATATTTGGAATAATATTTTGCCATTTTATTCCATTGCTCTGTGTATCTGTGGTTGGATTAAAACATTTTAAAAGAACTAATGCATGGGACTTGGGCAAGATGGCGATGGAGTAGGCAGACATTTCAACTTCCACCTTCCAGAACCAAAGTGGATTACAACTTAATATTTAACAACAATCATCTAGAAAAGCCAACTTTGGGCTACACCAAGAGAAATCTATAGTCAAAGAACACTAAAGAAGCCATACGGAGACTGGTAGAAAAAGTGGAAATGTGGAGAGGGCTGCCCAGCTCCCGGGAGCGAGTGGTGGCCTGGAGGGATTCACATGGTGGTGGGGTTTTACTAGAAAGGGGAGGGTCCTGGGCCCCAGGAACAAAGCCCCAGCCTGCAGCCCTGGAGCCTAGAAGAGGCGTACAGACAGTATTTAGCTACAAAACAAGTCCGGATACTGTTTGCAAGAAAGAGACAGATTTTTCAGACCCAGGATTCTTCTTAAAGGGACCGCGCAGAAAACCTCTTTCACAACCACTCATCCAGGGATATGGGGGACGGGGTGAGCTGAGAGGACTGGAGTAGCAGGAAGAGAGTGTAATCTAGGAGGCACAGGGAGAAACACTTAGAGGGACAGCCACCTTAACCCTTGGCCTGAGTCACTACCCAAATCTAAAGTGAATATTTTTCCCAGAACCAGCTATACCAGCAAAGGGAAGCAGGTCACCAGCCAAACAAGCTTTCTTGCGGCACTCAGAGCAGAGTCACTTAGAAGCAGGGAGCTCATCAGGGATACAGAATTGGGTGCTGAGGTCTGAGCTACAACGCCACCTCCACACTGCTGAATGCTTGCGGGAGGTGGCAGGATGTGGAAGCGCAGTCCTGTCCACAGGAGCAGAAGCTGGGGGCTGGCCATGGCTGCAGCCAAAGCGGTGAATGCAGTCCCACCTGCGGGGGCAGAGTGGAAAAAGGGGAATTTTCCTAGACTTGCAGCTGGGGCACGCCAAAGGAGCTCATGGGGGCGAGGTGGAGGCTAGGGGCTGGCCAAGGCTTGCAGATGGGACACACAAGTGCAGTCCCACCCATGGAGGTGAGGTGGAAGCTGCAGTGACCATAGTGGCAGGCTGGTGCCAGCAACGCCCGTGTCTGAAAGCACGAGGTGGCAGCAGCAGTGGGGGTGGGCCTGTGGACAGACTTCACCTTGAAAACACAAAGGCCACACCCATTGCACTCCTGTGGCCACACCCTTTTGAGGGTTGAAAAGAAAGAAAAATATAAAATAAAATAAAATAAAATAAAAAGAAGGTTGGATAGAACAACACCTGAGGCTAAGGGGCAAATCGCACCCTGATTTATAGTACTGAGCCCAACAAGTACTCACCAATAAGAGGTGGCAGAAAGCAGATCTAAGAGGAACCTGAACATATAAATGAACATCTTCCAGGCCAAAAAGCGATAAAAGCCAGCCAAAGTAGATATTAACAATAGCACCTGGGCTCAGCAGAGGCAGCCACAGGATCTGGATCACCTGTTGCTCCAAAAAGATAGATAAGGGCCAGTCATAGGCAGCGACCTATGACTGTGCCAAGCTCCAGCCCGGAAAGTCCAGGGAGGGCACATCCAGAGGCCAGATATGGAGAGCATCAGTTCAGGACCTAACAACCCTTGTTGGAGTGACATCTTAAGGAAGGGCTTCTCACACCTGACCCAGTTAAGATATAGAAAACAGAAAAGTGGCTCTACTAGTTAAGGAGTCCACAACTTGAACAAGCCTGCAAACCACAAACAGAAACAATGAGAAGACAGAGGAATGTAAGCCATATGAATCAACAAGAAAAATCCCCAGAAAAAGATCTGGATGAAACGGAAGTAATCAAATTACCAGATGCAGAGTTTAAAATAATGATTATTAGGATGTTTAAGGATCTCAAAGATACAATGGATGGACTTAATGAGCACCTAAATAAATTCTAAGCATCAAAAAGGACACTGAAATCATAAAAGAAATACCAGACAGAAATGACAAACATAATATCAGAAATGAAGACTATACTAGAAGGAATTAAAAGCAGGCTGGATGAAGCAGAGGATCAAATCAGTGACTTAAAGGACAAGATAAATAAAAACACAGAAATAAGGCAGCAAAAAGATAAGAGGATCAAAAAGTCTGAGGAAACTCTAAGAAAGCTCTGTGACAACATAAAGAGAAACAATATCCACATAATAGAGGTTCCTGAAGGAAAAGAGAAAGAACAAGGGATAGAGAAGCTGTTTGAAGAAATTATAGCTGAAAATTTTCCTAAATTGATGCAGGAAAGAGTCATACAGGTTCAAGAAGCAGAAAGAAAACCATTAAAAGAGAACCCAAATAGACCTACACCAAGACACATCATAATCAAAATACCAAAGCTAAGCTAAGAGATAAAGAGAGAATACTAAAAGCTGCCAAAGAAAAACAGTCAATCACCTACAAAAAAGCCCCCATAAGGATGTCATCAAACTTTTCAACAGAAACACTTGAGGCCAGAAGAGAATGGCAAGAAATATTCAAAGTAATGCAGAACAAGAACCTACAACCAAGACTTTTTTATTCAGCAAGGCTATCATTTAAAATTGAAGGAGAAATAAAAAGCTTCCCAGAAAAAAAAAACAAAAAAAACCTCAAGGAATTCATCACAACCAAATCAATGCTGCAAGAAATGTTAAGAAAACTGCTGTAGACAGAACAGGGTGGGGAAAAAATCTAGTAAAAGAGGAATATAGATTTAAAGAAAAACATGGCAATAAACAACTATATATCAATAATAATCTTATATATAAATGGATTAAATGATCCAATCAAAAGACATAGGGTTGCTGAATGAATAAGAAAACAGGACCCGTACATATGCTGTCTACAGAAGACCCACCTCAAAACAAAAGATACACATAGACTGAAAGTAAAATGATGGAAAAAAATATTTCATGCAAATGGAAATGAAAAAAAAAAGCTGGGGTAGCACTGCTTATATCTGACAAAATAGACTTTAAAACAAAGACTATAGTAAGGGATAAAGAAGGTCATTACATAATGATAAAGGGAGCAATCAAACAAGAAGATATAACCATTATAAATGTCTATGCACCTAAATATATGAAGCAGATTTTGATGGACATAAAGGACAAGATCAACAGCTATACCATAATAGTGGGAGATTTCAATACCCCACTAACATCACTGGATAGATCCTTAAAAAAGAAAATTAACAAAAAACCAGCAAAATTAAGGAACACACTAGGTCAACTGGATTTAATAGATAGCTTCAGAACCTTTCACCCTAAAGCAGCAGAATATACATTCTTTTCAGGTGCTCATGATACATTCTCTAGGATAGAACACATGTTAGGGCATACAATGAGCCTCAACAAATTTAACATGATTGAAATGATATCAAGCATTTTCTCTGACCACAACAGCATGAAACTAGAAATCAACTACAATAGAAAAACTGAAAAACACTCAAACACTGGGAAACTAAACAACATGTTATTAAATAACAAATGGGTCAACAATGAGATCAAGGAAGAAATAAAAACTTTCCTTGAAACAAATGAAAATGAACATACAACTCAAAATTTATGGGACATATCAAAAGCACTCCTGAGAAGAAAGTTCATAGCATTACAGGTATACCTTAAGAAGCTAGAAAAAGCTCAAATAAACAACTTAACCCTGCAACTAAAAGAACTAGAAAAAGAATAGCAAGTAAATCCAGAGGAGGTAGAAGGAAGGAAATAATAAAGATCAGAGCAGAAATAAATGAAATAGAGGTTAAAAAAACAATACAGAGGATCAATGAAACCAAGAGCTGGTTCTTTGAAAATGTAAATAAGATTGATGAACCTTTAACCAGACTCATCAAGAAAAAAAGAGAGAGACTCAAATAAATAGAATTAGAAAAGAGAGGGAAGAAGTAACAACTCACACAGCAGAAATACAAAGGGTTGTAAGAAAATACTATGAAGAACTGTACGCCAAATAATTAGGCAACCTAGATGAATTGGACAAATTCTTTGAAAAATATAATCTCTCAAAAATCAATCTGGAAGAATCAGAAAATCTAAACAGACCAATTACAACAAATGAGATAAAAAACTCCCAACAAACAAATGCCCTGTGCCAGATGGCTTCACAGGCTAATTCTACCAAACATTCAAAGAAGAACTAACTCCTATCCTTCTCAAGCTATTTCAAAAAATTCAAGAGGAGGGAAGACTTCCAAGCTCCTTTTATGAGGTGAGTATAATTCTGAACCAGGCAAAGACAACATGAAGAAAAAAAAACCTATAGGCCAATATCCTTGATGAATTTAAATGCTAAAATCCTCAACAAAATATTAGCAAACCCAATCCAGCAATACATAAAAGAAAATCATACATCATTATTAAGTGGGATTTATTCTGGAAAGGCAAGGCTGGTACAACATTTGCAAATCAATCAACGTGATTCATCACATAAACAAAAGGAAGGAGAAAACCACATGATAATATCAATAGATGCAGAACAAGCATTTGATAAAATCCAACACCCATTTATTATCAAAACTCTCAGCAAAGTGGGAATACAGGGAACATATCTCAACATGATAAAGGCCATCTATGACAGACCCACACCCAACATCATACTCAATGGGTAAAAGTTAAAAGCAATTCCCTTAAGATCAGGAACAAGGCAGGGGTGCCCCCTTTCACCACTCTTCTTCAACATAGTTTTAGAAGTCCTAGCCACAACAGTCAGAGAAGAAGAAGAAATAAAAGACATCCAAATTGAAAAAGAAGATGTAAAACTATAATTATTTGCTGATGATATGATACTGTACATAGAAAACCCTAAAGTCTCAAGTCAAGAAACTACTGGACCTGATAAAGGAATTCAGCAAGGTGGCAGAATATAAAATTAATATACAGAAATCAGAGGCATTTTTATACACCAACAATGATCTCTCTGAAAGAGAAATTAAGAAAACAATCTCCTTTACTATTGTAACAAAAAAATTAATAAAGTATTTAGGAGTAAATTTAACCAAGGAGATTAAAGACATATACCCGGAAAATTATAAAACATTGATAAAAGAAATCAAGGAAGATACAAACAAGTGGAAGTATATACCATGTTCATGGTTAGGAAGAATAGTCATCATTAAAATGTCTACATTACCCAAAGCAATTTATAAATTCAATGCAATTCCTATTAAAATACCAATGACATACTTCAAAGATATAGAACACATATTCCAAAAATTTATATGCAACCAAAAAAGAACATGAATAGCCTCAGCAGTCTTGAAAAAGAAGAATAAAGTGGGTGGTATACACTTCCTGATATCAAGTTATACTACAAGGCCATTGTACTCAAAACAGCCTGGTACTGGCATAAGAACAGGCATATAGATCAATGGAACAGAACAGAGAACCCAGAAATAAACCCACACCTTTATGGACAACTGATATTTGACAAAGGAGGTAAGAGCATACAATGGAGTAAAGACAGTCTCTTTAAAAATGATGTTGGGAAAATTGGACAGCTACCTGCAAAAAAATGAAACTAGACCACCAACTTTCACCATTCACAAAAATAAACTCAAAATGGATAAAAGACTTAAATGTAAGGCGTGAAACCATAAGCATCCTAGAAGAAAATATATGCAACAAGCTCCCCAACATCTTTTGCAGCAATATATTTGCTGATTTATCTCCATGGGCAAGTGAAATAAAGGACAGGATGAACAAATGGGACTACATCAAACTAAAAAGCTTTTGCACAGCTAAAGACAATATGAACAAAATAGAAAGACAAAACACACAATGGGAGAACATATTTGACAATATATCTGATAAGGGGTTAATAACCAAAATTTATAAAGAACTTGTAAAACTCAACACCAGGAAATAAACAATCCAATCAAAAAATGGGCAAAAGAAATGAATAGACAGTTCTCCAAAGAGGACATACAGATGGCCAATAGGCAGATGAAAAAATACTCATCATTAATCATTAGAGAAATGCAAATTAAAACCAAATGAGATATCACCTCACACCAGTCAGAATTGCACTCATTAACAAAATGACACATAACAAGTGCTGGTGAGGATGGGGAGAAAAGGGAACCTTCCTGCACTGCTGGTGGGAATGCAGACTGGTGCGGCCATTGTGGAAAACAGTATGGAGATTCCTCAAAAAATTTAAAATGGAACTGCCTTTTGACTCAGCCATTCCATTTTTAGGAATATCTCCTCAAAACACCACATCAATGATTCAAAAGAAGAAATTCACCCCCATGTTTATGGCAGTGTTGTTTACAATTGCCAAGCTCTGAAAACAGCCCATGTGTCCATCAGTGGACGACTGGATTAAAAAGCAGTGGTACATATACACAATGGAATACTATGCGGCCTTGAAAACGAATGAAATCTTACCTTTTGCAACAACATGGATGGACCTGGAAACTATTATGTTCAGTGAAATAAGCCAGGCAGAGAAAGAAAAATATCATATGACCTCACTCATTTGAGGAATCTAATGAACAATATGAACTGAGGAATGAAATAGAGACAGAGGCGGGATCAAAGGGTCCAGAGGGAAAAGGGATGAGAGGATAGGATCAGAAAAAGGAAAGAGATTGGTGAAATTATACACACATAACACAGCATTATAGAAGCAGAAAAGCAAATCCTGGAGGGAAGAGGGGAGGTCATTGCAGGGAGGGGGCAAGGAGGATGTTGTGGGGAACACGGGAGGGGACGCATTCAGGGGGACACTAGAATCTATGTAAACACAATAATTTTTTAAAAAGAACTAATTCATGCTTATATTCATATATGAACAATGTAAACTTCTGGCCATATCGAAATTTTCATTAATTCATCAAACATTCATTTAGTATATAGCCAAGTTTTGTGCTAGGGATATATATGGAAATGCATCAGCCTCAGAGCCTTGTTCCAAGTTGTGGTTCAAGAGCTATGGCTAGATATTCTGGATCTCCTGTGTGTGACCCAGGGGCATTTTTGTATCTCCCTCTCTCTCTTTACATATGTTTGTGTGTGTCTGTATATAGGTGTACACATATATAATATACATATATGTAATACAGTAGTAGGCATTATAGGCACTACAAGCCATTTACCAAAATAGACATTGTACAAAGAATGTAATAAAAATGAATTAGAGCCCTGGCCAGTTGGCTCAGTGGTAGAGCATTGGCCCGACTTGTGGAAGTCCTGGGTTTGATTCCTGGTTAGGGCACACAGGAGAAGGGACCATCTGCTTCTCCACCCCTTACCCTCCCCCTTCTTTCTATCTCTTTCTCTCCCTCTCTCACAGACATGGCACAAATGGTTTGAACAATTTGACCCCGAGCACTGAGAATGGCTCCATGGCCTTGCGTCAGGTGCTGAAATAGTTTGGTTGTCAAGTAATGGAGCCACGGCCCCAGATGGGCAGAGCATCACTCTGTAGGGGGCTTTCCAGGTGGATCCCAATCAGGGTACATGTGGGAGTCTGTCTCTCAGCCTCCCTGCCTCCCTACCTCTCACTTAAAAAAAATGAATTAGAAATTTAAAAAATATATTTATATTGTTTATTAATAACACAAAAGTCTGTATTCAAGATCTCACTAAACTGTTAATAACATTTTTAGAATTGTGATGTGATGAAATACACTCCATCTTTAAATAAAATTTTGGCTTAATCTTTTATGTTGCAGAAATAAAACATCTAGTCCTATTCATTTTATTTTCATTTTTGGTTTTGTCAACTGTCTTTGCTGCACAGTTTCCAACAGATCTGTGGGTCCCACAGAGGAGGTACATCACTGGCTGCACTTTCTAAATCATATTAACTTCATAGTCCCATTCACATTTTTTGTTCACCTGCATGGTTAAATTTAATAAATTCTCCCTTTCCCGGATGTCAAAATCAGATATTTTCAAAATGAGTCAGAAGAAATCTTATTTTAAAATTGTAATCAAAGGGTTTTTTAAAAAATCACTGAAGCTCTTCATTTGGAAGATCTTAAAATCAGAGAATTCTGTTGCAGTATTTTTATTTTTATTTTTAGTGTAAAATATGAGAAGTTGATGCCTGAGACGTATAGTCTTGACTGCATTTGTGTAAACATTTCTAAACATCTATTTTTCAACATTCTTTCTCCATAGCAGGATTAAAAATAAAACAAAAAAACAATTACTTTCTCACTCATTGTTAGAATGTCACCTTCACCTTGAAAGGAGACAATGAATTTTGTTATCTTTTTTGAGGATCTCTTTTTGGCAGCATTCTATTGACAGCTACTTGTCATCACAGAAAAGGTCAGCAAATTTGAAGCACTTGTCATTTAATGAAAGAAAACAGTTACTCCTTTAGGTTCTCTAACAAGATAACAAGGGAACTATGTTGCACAAAACAGAAACAAAAGGAATACATAAAGTAGATGTTATTGCCACAATTTGTCAATAGAAATTTCAGTAGTATAAAGATTCTACTCTTTATGATACCAAATTGATAAAAGTATGTATATATACCAAACGTATGTGACCCATGCTGACAATGTACCTGAACACATGTGTGTGTGAGCAGCTGTCAACCCCTCTGAGTTGTGGAATTTATTTTTAGACTGCAAGTGACACACAGATCAAGTGGGGATCCCATTGCCCATCATACTTGTCTATTATTGAAGCATACTTTCTTTTTAGCCCATTAGATAACAATGGAAATAAATAAAAAGTTGTAATATTTTCTTCCCACATGTTGCTTTGGAGACCCTGGGAGTGGGAGGAGGTTTTGAAGCCTTTTCAGGTTTTGATACTCCATCCTCAGCCCTGGGGGACAAGGAATTCTCAAGGGCCTTCATGCTGGGTGCAGTTTCAAAGTAGAAGTTGCTTTCTCTGTGGGAAGAGCTTTACTTGGGCTGGTCCTAAGTATAGTTGGGCTATGCACGTCTGTGGAGAGCTGGTTGGTAGTTCGAGCTCCACGGAAGCTAGTTTCAAATCTTCTTGAGCTATTGGAAGCTTTTGTTGGTCCCTGACTAGTTCTGGCCAGACCACCCCCACTGAGAGAGCAGGTGGCCCTTGGAGGTCTGCTCCTGGCTCTGACTGTGGCATGGCTTTCCCTCAGCTGGACTTTCCTCATCAGGGGGACTGTGGTGTTAGACACCTAGTCTGGAAGAAAGGTCTTTGTCGGTTCTGGCTTCTGGGCCTGCTGAGCTGCAGGACCTATGGTAGAATTTGAAAGAGGTTTGCAACTCAGGAGCATCAGTGAGTCTGACAGCTCAAGCGCTTCGGAAGGAGAAGACTCTGAGAGCCCTGGAGCCCTGAGGGCTGACTGTGCCATCAGCAGTCATCAGGAGCTCCGGCAGGGCTCATGGACAGGGTCTGGAACAAGAGTTGGCTAGCAGGGCTCTTGTCAGATTTTGGAAATAAAATTCCACCCTCAAACTCTGGTGAGTATCCGGGCCAGGTCTCATTTCACCTGCTTCTAGTCTGGAGGAGCACAGCCAACCCGATTATTATCTGTGTCCGGCAGCGTTATGGACAGGGGACTGTAGTTCAATTTTGTCTCTGTCCCTAATAGTGCTTTTCCTGGAACTAAAGCAAGCAGAAACATTTCATTCAGGTTTTGGTTGAAAAAAGTTTATAGAATCAAATACTGGACAATAACTTTGCTTATGATCAAATATTTGGCTATTGATTCAAATTATTAATCTGCTCCCACAAAAGCATGACATTTTTGTTCTATGTCACGATAACTAAAATGGCATATTTTGATCTGTGATAACTTTGGTTATATAAAAAATAGAAGTTGGAGAGTCTTGATACAGGATGGAAAGTGCATCTCACATACACTGCCGCTGCTCTATTCTAAGCCCACGGCAGGCATCGCTTCACATTGTACTTCCTAAACTCTTTCCAGCATTGCCAAGAAGAACCTTATTCTACAAAATAAGGGTGCGAAAACTGTTACCTTGTTGATTTTAAACAAGGGTTTATTACGAACAATTTCTAACACACAAAAAGAGCCCCCCACCCCCCGCCCCGTGTACACACCTCTCAATGTTACAAATTAGCCACATTTGTCAAGTTTGTTTAAACAATCCAATTCTACCACAAGAACTTACAGGTATATGATTTATTGTTTTTAAACAAAATGAAATCTGACTTCCAGTTTACATATACCTAGTAGCTGTCTAGAAAAGCTGTCAACCCACCTTTCATCACTGCCTTCAGAAAAGCATGGTGATGGGGCTTCTGTAAAACTTCATGCCTTTGGGACATTTTGGAAGAGCTGACAGACCTATGGACCGACCGTCTTACCTGACTCTGAAGTCCTGTGGCTCTGGGGCTTTCGTAGCAGTCAGGCCCTCAAATGTTTGTCCATGATCTAGTCTCAGTACGCCAGGTCCAACCTCCTGAGCTTTTATCAAGAAGTCTGTCGCTCTCAGGGTTTCCTCTTGTTTTCATGAATATTTCAGATCACACTTCACATTGCAAATACACCACAAATTAGCAGATGGCCGTCCCGTTTTAAATTTTGTGGGCTAGCCCAACTCTTTTGCTGCTTTTTTCTACCTCTCACCCTGGTAGAGGCTGGCTTTTCTTCCTTTCTGCTTGTGATAAGTCACCATGAATTTAAGCTTCCAAAAAGGCCTTAAAAAGGATTTTCTGTCAGTAATTTTGTTGTGTTTAGAAATTACACCCAAAGGAAGGGAATGCAAAGTCCCGGTTGCCTTTTTGGAATGAAGGGAGGCAAATACAAAGTATAAAACATAAATACCGCTCATTCCTTCTTATTTTTTTTTATAGCTGGAAAAGCAAAACATAATTTAATATTTCAAAAAATTGCCTGTCATACCAGCTTCCTATGATTAAAAACAATGCCTCTATAAATGCACTTGTACTTTACCACAGTATCTGATGTATGTTTTATTTCTAGCCAGCCAATCATCAGCTCTTGCAGTCACATTGGCAACTTTTTGAAGATATCCATCATTCTGGAGGAACTGGCCAAGAAAAAGCTCGAGTGATTGCTGGCAGTGTCCAAGGCACTGAGGTGGCAGAGGAAGATTTACGACCGGAGGAGAGTCCAGCCGGCCGCGAACTGTGTGACTGGGCAAGCCACCCTATAACTCTGAGCCTTAGTTTCCTCCTAACATAAAACCAATTATAATGTTGATAATAATAATAATCTATTCCAATGCATCATTATAAGTATCAAATGAATGGAGGCATAAAAATCACTTTTAAAACAAAATCATAAATCTAATCTTATAATTATTGTGAAATTTAAAGTTGTATTTCTTTAAATATGTAATAAAGTATAGTCAAAATAAACCTTTTCTTTTTGTATTTTTGTGAAGTGAGAAACAGGGAGACAGAGAGACAGACTCCTGCATGCGCCCTACCAGGATCCACCAGGCATACCCACAGGGGGTGATGCTCTGCCCATCTGGGGCATTGCTCCATTGCAGCTGGAGCCATTCCAGCACCTGAGGTAGAGGCCATGGAGCCATCCTCAGCACCTGGGTCAAGTTTGCTCCAGTGGAGCCTTGGCTGTGGGAGGGGAAGAGAGAGATAGAAAGAGAGGGGGGAGGTGGAGAGGCAGATGGGCGCTTCTCCTATGTTCCCTGTTTGGGAATCAAACCTGGGACTTCCACATGCCAGGCTGATGCTCTACCACTGAGCCAACCAGCCAGGGCCAAAAATAAACCTTTTGAAATCTGAGGAGTGGTGAGGTTTTCTGATTCTGAATAGACTTTTCTTATATTTCAGAATATATAAAAATGCATCGGGTTTTGGTGAGCACACACAAATGGTCAGTGAAGGGTGTCTGAACTGTTTGGGTAATAGAGAGAGATACATTTTAAGATTCATGCAGATTAATACATTTAGTCCTAAGACATTATTATGGACTGAATGTTTGATTTCCCCAAAATTTATATGTTGAACTCTAACCCCCAGTGTGATAGTATTTGGAGGTAGGACTTTTGGGAGGTAATTAGGTCATGAGGGTGGAGCCCTCATAAATGAGATTAGTGCCCTAATGAGAAGAGGCCAGAGAGCTCACTCACTCTCTTTCTGCCATGTGAAATGTAACGAGCCGGCCATCTGCAACCTGAAAGAGATTTCTTACCAGAACCCAGCCATTTTGCTACCTTGATCTCAGATGTTCAGCCTCCAAAGCCTCCAGAACTGTAAGAAATAAATTCCTGTTGTTTATAAGCCATTCAGTGTGTGGGACTGTGTTATAGCAGCTCACACTAAGACAGACACTCTGTCATCACCCAGCAATGACATTAGCTTGTGAAGAAAGACCTTCCATCATAATATTCACCACATCAAAGCATTGGATAGAAATAATGTCTTTCTTACTAAGCTCTATCCTGAAATTGAAGATTTGCTTGTCTGGCTCTCTATCAGTCTCTAAATTTCTGAAAGTCATGTAAGGCCTTTAAGGGTGCTGATTAAGAAGTTGAAATCAGAAAGACCTAGGTTCAAATTTGAGCTCTGACTCTGCCTAACTTGGGGCAAGTTATTGGGATTCTCTGACCGTTGATTTTTAAAATGGAGATTATAATGGTCTCTAAATCAAGGTTGCAGTGAAGATTAAATGAAAAAAAATATATGCAAAGCCTGATGTATCAGTAATAATAAATAAAGCCATTATCATTTTCAGTACTTTCAACTATACATGCTGACTTGCTTGTCTAGCTCTTTAATTAGACTAAAACTCTGAAGGCAGAAGCCATGTCCCAGACCCTCTCCCATTTCATTCTATATTTCCCCCAACAGATTAGTATTTCTCAGTTTGGTGGTCTGAAGATCACTGAGACTCCCCATCCATCCAACAAAGACAACACTTTTCCCTACCTAGATTCTGAACGTGAGAAATAAAACAATAAAATTGGAGGCCAAAATATAACCTATATTATTGGTGAAGCTAAGTTTAAAAAATGCACTTGGTGGAAGAGCCAACCAAACACATGGCTACCAAGACAACTCCAGAATCAGAAAACAGTATCTACTCAACTCACGCAGCAGTGGTCTGGGGGCAGCGGAGTGGCCCGACCAAATTATATGAGAGTCAAGGGACAAGTCATGCTGCCTGCAGGCAAGCTCATTCCCGAGCCCAGCTCAGGAGTGGCCAGAACTTCCAGAGTTTGGGGGCAAGATGGGAGGCATGCAAAAGCCAGGTGTTGACCCTGTGGAAGACAGCTGGGCTTGCATATATTAAATAATAAATAAAAAATCAAGATGCTACCTGAAGCGGGAGTAGACCCTTCAGAGTGAGTGTTAGGATGCCTTTGAGGATGCAGGAACTGACCAGGAAATAATGTGCTTATTTAGCACGATGAGATCTCTGTGAGCATCAGGGAACTGCAGGTAAGAGTCACCAGCAAGTATCCAACAAGGACTCAATCAAAAAAGAGAATAAGCATTTGGACATCTGTACTCTCTGAGGGTGCTGATGCCAGATTATGGCTGTATCCTATGGGCAAACCTTCCCTTTCCTTGCCTCTCCTTGTGTCCCCCTATTCCAAAACGAGAGGACTCAAAAGAAGCTCAGCAAAAGGCAGAGGAGGTATAGAGCGCAAGGACAGAAAACGGTGTGGAAACCAGCAGCACCCGTCTTCCCGCCTGAAGAGGAGCCATGCCGGCGAAAGGAAGAAGTGGTAAAGTAGACGAAACATCACAACTTTAATATTAGCCTGGGTTTTTTAACATTGGGAGATAAAACTATTTGTTATTAATGAAAAGATATACAACATACCTGAAATTTTATCCAGGAATAAGAAGAACTGTCTCTAGACCGAAGGTTGAAAGGGGCAATTAACTATGGAGACTGATTTTCCTATAAAAACACTTTCATGTATTTATTTTACATGGGGATTTATAAGGATGTCACGAGGGGATAGTCTTTCTTTCTTGAGATTGTGATAGTTAAGAACTATAAGGATAGAGTGGCTAAAAGTCATTTTTTTCCCCCTGAGAAGAAAGCCAAATTTGAAGAGCAGAACCAAGAAATTGAAAAGAGAGAAAAAAAGAGATTGATTTCCTATTGCTAGTACTGTTTGGATTCTTCATTCGGCCAGGATAATGGGAAATCTCCAGGAGTGTATGGGAGGCAATGCACACCTTTCTCTATTCAAGCTAGGTTCAAGATTTCTTCTTCCAATTGCTTTCAATTAGTCGAAACAAATTATGACTAACAAAACATAATTATTTAGAAAAGTAATTAAAACCACATGTATTACATATACTACAGTTAGATAAAATCACTGATATTTAAATAAATCCTCCAGTTTTGTGCTATTTACATATAAGAGGGTAACTTGTACTGAGTACTTATCATGTGTTAATCACTGCTTTAAAACCCTTATATGAGTTGACTCATTTAATTCCTGCTATGACCTATGAAGTTATTACTATTTAGTACAATCCTCAGTTTCTGCGTTCAGAAACTGAGAGGATAAGTAAGTGTCCATGGTTACACAGCTAGAAAGTAGTGGAGCTGGGACTGAAACCCAGGCATTCCAGCTCCAGAGCCCACTCCTGATCTCAAGTCAGGGTCAACAGAAAACAAGATAACTGTGAATGCTATGAAAGCATGTATTTCCCTCAATATGCTATGCAAAGAAATGACGTTATGAACATAAGAATGAAGATTGTTATAAATGTATGCAAACGAGTGAAATGAAACAGTTGAAACATTTCTAACAATGCCAGATCATTTCCCAAGAGTTTAAGTGATGTACATAAACTGTTTCTTATTGAAATGGGCAGAATTTTGAACAGCCTGGATCTATGAGACCATGCTAACCTATCACAAAATTTTAAGCGATGGATAAAATATTAAGGTTTCAAAAGAAAATGAAGCCATGTTGCAGACTGCTTGATTGCTGAGTCTCACTCTTTCCCAGTACCTGACGGCTTTTTCACCTGCTAGAGAATGAAACTGTTGATATACACTATTGGGAATGGTTAATCAAAACCTGAAGGATGCTTTATAGAGATGAATGAAACAGAGAGTGGATAAAGACCCATTTAACATTATCTATCATGTGAAGACACTTGACTTTGCAGCTTTTGAGATGATATTACCTGTAGTCACTGAAAAATGTCTATACATTTAAGGTCAATTTTGAATCTGATCCTTCAAAATCAAACAGATATACTGAAGATTATTGTCCACTCCTGGTGACTAGAATTTAAATGAAAATATTCTAATTTAATAAAAAAAATAAGTTAAGAATATAGCAACTGAATATGACCCCATTGTTAACTACAGCCATTTATGACTAAACCAGGTATAGAAACCATGATGAAAGAGTTCAAATAATTTCATTTGAACTCTCTCATTGACCTGAAATAATCATTGGAATTATCAATTTTTTCAATACACTGTTATATTTGTACTATTGTTTTCCATTTGGATAATCTTCTTAAAATGTACTTTAAGGCCTTGGCCGGTTGGCTCAGTGGTAGAGCGTCGGCCTGGCGTGCAGAAGTCCTGGGTTTGATTCCCGGCCAGGGCACACAGGAGAGGCGCCCATCTGCTTCTCCACACCTCCTCCTCTCCTTCCTCTCTGTCTCTCCCCCTCCCGCAGCGAGGCTCCATTGGAGCAAGGATGGCCTGGGCGCTGGGGATGGCTCCTTGGCCTCTGCCCCAGGCGCTAGAGTGGCTCAGGTTGCGACAGAGCGACGCCCCGGAGGGGCAGAGCGTTGCCCCCTGGTGGGCAGAGCGTCGCCCCCTGGTGGGCGTGCCGGGTGGATCCCGGTCAGGTGCATGCGGGAGTCTGTCTGACTGTCTCTCCCCGTTTCCAAGCTTCAGAAAAATACAAAAAAAAAAAAATGTACTTTAAATGGGTGACCTAAATTTGCCAAAAGGTTGAGAAACACTCTTGCATATAACTGCAGAAAATCCTGTGACTTTAACGAAATCCATGGTGGTGTCTCCCCAGCATTTTAGCGGAAATTGTGGCCAAAAGTCAGTAGGGACTACTTGATCCCTTTCAGGGGCCTAGTTATTATATAACAGACCCTTTTTATAATCAGTGAGTGAAATGTTCAGACATTGGAGACAGACATCAGTCTGAGTGTTTCTTAACCAAGACCCTGTTTCCTACTCAACATTAAGTAGCAATCAGCTATCATCTACTCTGATTTTTCTGCATTCTAATGATGTTTTACTTCAAGTTTCAAAAGTTTGAGCAGAACTGGAGCACTTGTTTCCCAGCCAACCACGCAGCCCCAGCTGTCTTGGAAAGAGCTGGACAAACAAGCTTCATTGGCAGTTAAGGTGCATAGACAAAATAAACGTGTCATTCCTTTCTTCTATGAGGCGACCTTCTTTCATTTACACTGACAACAATGACATCATTTAGGATGTAGAGGTGGCTAATTCTTTCACTAATGAAGCTATTACAAAGTAGCAATTATACAAAAATGTTCATGACACAATGAAAGGAAACGTGCATGCTCTCATTTTATTTCCTTTGTGTTAAAAAAATGATCTCTGTGGAATGAAACAGACTAAGCCTTGCTGTGCAATGCACTCCACATAATATTATAGTTTAATCAGGTTTGTTTGTTCTCAGATGAAGGATGCACTGTCACATGGAAAATGACCAAAAAAACATTTTGACCTGCTCAGGCTGGTTTCAACAAGAGTCCCTGTGCACCAAAGCATCTAAATCCTAGTGCCTATTTTATGGCTTGGAAGTTTCATAATATATATCAAACTTAATGTGTCTCAAACAGAATACTTGCTATATATATATTCTGGAGAGTCGGTATTGATAGGTTTCTTTCATTTCTCCTTCAGTGATTTAAATCTCTCTTTTTTTCCCTCTGTCAGTATTGGTTGAGGTTTGTCAATAATATCACACTCTTCAAAGAACCAGCTCTTTGCTTTGTTAATATATCTATTGTTTTCTCTTTTTTTAATAATTTTATTTTTTTAATGGGGCAACATCAATAAATCAGGATACATATATTCAAAGATAACATGTCCAGGTTATCTTGTCGTTCAATTATGTTGCATACCCATCACCCAAATATTGTTTTCTTTTCCTTACTGATATCTGCTCTTATCATTAATACTTCCTCCCTTCTGCTTGCTCTGGGTTTATTTTGCTCTTATTTTTCTAATTTCTTAAAGTAGGATCTTAGATTTTTTATTTGAAACACTCTTTTCTAATGTTTGGATTTAATGCTATAAATTTCCCTCTCAGCATTGCTTTACCTATGTCCCACAATTTTTTATTGTGATAAAATATACACACTATAAAATTTACCATTTTAACCACTTTTAAGAGTACAGTTCCATTGCATGGTTCACAGTGTTCTGCAACCACCACCACCAGCCATCTCCAGAGCTTTTTCATTTTCCCAAACTGAAATTCGCTACCCATTAAACAGTAACTCCTCATTCTTCTCTCACCTCATCCCAAACCACCATTCTACTTTCTGTATCCACGAATTGCACTATTCAGGCACAGTACCTCATATAAGTGGAATCATACAATATTTGTCATTTTGTAATGGGTTTATTTGACTGTATGTCTTCAAGGTTCATCCATATTATAGCAAGTGTCAGAACTTCCTTCTTTTTTAAAGCTAAATCATATTTCATCATATATATCATATTTAATTTATCCATTCATCTGATGGACACTTGGATTGCTTCCACATTTTGGCTATTGTGAATAATGCTGCTATAAACATGGATATAACAATATCTGGTGGGATCTCTGCTTTCACTACTTTTGGGTACGTACCCAAAAGTAAAATTCCTATGGGAATTCTATATGTAATTTCTTGAGGAACAACCATACTACTTTCTATAGCAGCTACACCATTTTGCATTCCCACCACTGATGCACGAGAGTTCTGATATCTTCACATCCTCACCAGCACTTATTTTTCAACGTGTCTGATGATAGCCATCTTAATGGGTGTGAAGCAGTATCTGGTTTTGATTTGCATTTTCCTAAGGATTAGTGATCTTGAGCATTTTTTTCATGTGCTTGTTGATTATATGTATTATCTTCTTTGACAAATATCTACTTGAGTCAATTGCTCATTTTTATTTTATTTATTTTATTTTTTTACAGAGACAGAGAGAGAATCAGAGAGAGGGATAGATAGGGACAGACAGGAACGAAGAGAGATGAGAAGCATCAATCATTAGTTTTTCATTGTGACACCTTAGTTGTTCATTGATTGCTTTCTCATATGTGCCTTGACCATGGGCCTTCAGCAGACCGAGTAACCCCTTGCTCAAGCCAGCGACCTTGGGTCCAAGCTGGTGAGCTTTGCTAAAACCAGATGAGCCCATGCTCAAGTTGGCGACCTTGGGGTCTCAAACCTGGGTCCTCTGCATCCCAGTCTGATGCTCTATCCACTGTGCCACTGCCTGGTCAGGCTCAATTGCTCATTTTTAGATTGAGTTGTTTGGGTTTGGTTTTGTTTGTTACACAAATTTTAATCTATTGTATTTTCACTCTAATTTTGCTTAATGTTATTTTTTTATTTACCTTGATCTATGGATTATTTAGAAATATATTGTTCCCTTTCCAACTGTTGAAGATTCTTTTGCTATCTTTCTTATAATGGAGTTCTAGTTTACTTCCATGTAGTCAGTGAACACACTCTGTGTTTTTAATTATTTTAAATTGGGTGAGATTTGTTTCATGGCCAGGTTATACTCTACTTGGGATAAGTTCCATGGTGCTTTAAATAAATATGTATTCAGCTTTGTGGAGTGGAGTGTCCTATAAGTGTAAATTACATGCCATTTGTTAATGTTATTTGGTTCTTCTATATTCCTCCTGATGTTCTATATAGAAGTTCTTTTGTTGAAAGAGAGCTGATGAAATCTTTAAATATAACTGCAGCCTTATCTATTTTTCCTTTTGGCTGTGTTGATTTTGTGTGTGTGTGTGTGTGTGTGTGTGTGTGTGTGTGTGTGTGTGATGGAGACAGAGAGAGAAACATATAGGGACAGACAGGCAGGAAGCGAGAGAGATGAGAAGCATCAATTCTTTGTTGCAGCTCCTTACTGTCCTTAGTTGTTCATTGATTGCTTTGTCACATGTGCCCTGCTACAGCAGAGTGAGTGATCCCTTGCTCAAACCAGCAACCTTGGGCTCAAGTCAGCGACCATGAGATTATCTCTTTGATCCCACACTCAAGTCAGCAACCCCACGCTCAAGCTGGATGAGCCTGGGCTCAAGCCAGTGACCGCAGGATTTTGAACCTGGATCCTCTGCATCCCAGTCTGATACTCTATCCACTGTGCCACTGTCTGGCCATGTTGACTTTTTAAAAACATGTTTTGCAACTCTGTAGTTTGGTACATTTAAGATTGCTAAGTCTTCTTAGTGGATTAACCTCTTATTGTATAACATTCTTCTCTATTTCTGGTAATTTTCTTTGCTCTGAAATTGATAACATAGTGGCTCCTGTTTTACTTTAGTATTTGCACAATATAATTGTGGCCTTGTCTATTTTTCCTTTTGGCCAAGTTGACTTTTTTGTGTGTGTGTGATGGAGACAGAGAGAGGAACATATAGGGACAGACAGGCAGGAAGAGAGAGAGATGAGAAGCATCAATTCTTTGTTGTTTTTCCATCCTTTTATTTTCATCCTGTGTACATTGTTATATTTGAAATGAATGTCTTGTAGAGAGCAGACAGTGGGGATATGTTATGTAATTCATTCTGTCAATCTCGTATCTTAATTGATGTATTTAGACCATGTGCATTTAATGTAACTATTGGTATGTTGAGACTAAGTCTGCATTTTGTTTCTATTTATTTTACATGTCTCTGTTTCTTCTGTCCTGCCTTTCTGTGAGATACTTAATTTTTTAAAATTCATTTTTATTTATCTGCAGTTTTTTACTGTATCACTCTGTATTGCTATTTTGGTTATTGTTCTAAACATTATATTACATATGCATAAGTTACATAGTCTACTGGTATTGTCATTTTACCATTCAAGTGATATATAAAAACTTTACCTCCCTTTACATCCTTTTTATCATCCTCTTCTTATAATTGTCTTAAATCTTTCCTCCACACGTATTTAGAACCACATAAGACAGACTATATTTGCTTCCACTGTCAAACACAATTTAGAAACCCCAAGGAGAAGGGAAGTATTAACCCATATTTTTGTTTACTGTGCTCTTTTTCCATTCCTGATGTTTCAAGGTCACTTCTTTTATCATTTCCTTCTGTTTAGAAACTTTCTCTAGCCATTCTTTAAGGTAGGTCTACTGGTAACAAGTTCTCTTGGTTCCCCTTCATCTGAGAATGTCTTAATTCCTTCTTCTTTTCTGAAGGGTGTTCTCACTGGATGCAGTACAGTGGGTCAGCAGTTCCTTTCCTGCAGACTTGGTGCCTTTTCTTCCTCACTACTTTCAAGATTTTTTGTTGTTGTTTTGTTTTGTTTAGTTTTCAGATGATTGACTATAATGCATTCAGTGTGAATTTTGGGACGGGGTGTTTCTGTTTAGAGTTATTTGCTTCCTGAATCTGTGGGCTATGTCTTTTGTCAAATTGGAGAGTTGAAAGCCATTATTCCTTTCAGTACTTTTCCTGCACTGGGTCCATGGTGCTAATATCTATTGATTTTTCTCATTTCCTCACAGTCATTTGGAAATTTCAGCTTTCTCTGTCTTTAAGTGATGCTTAGGGTATGACTTTGCTTGTTGTGAGGATACTTTATATATTTTGTGTAAAAGATCTTGGGAGGTTATTGAATATATTGACTTCATTGTTTACAGCTACTGGGAAGACCAGTTTTTTTCTCAAGTAAAAAATGTTCAATTCTGATTTCTTCACACTATTATATTCCTACTTCTAGATTTCCTAAATGATCAGGTGTTTACTCACTTAGGAAAACTTGTCTCATTCAAATTTTGGGATAAATTTTAAAAAGAATTTTGGGTGCCCTGGCCGGTTGGCTCAGCGGTAGAGTGTCGGCCTGGCGTGCGGGGGACCCGGGTTCGATTCCTGGCCAGGGCACATAGGAGAAGCGCCCATCTGCTTCTCCACCTTCCCCCCTCCTTCCTCTCTGTCTCTCTCTTCCCCTCCCGCAGCCAAGGCCCGGGCGCTGGGGATGGCTCCTTGGCCTCTGCCCCAGGTGCTAGAGTGGCTCTGGTCGCGGCAGAGCGACGCCCCAGAGGGGCAGAGCATCGCCCCTGGTGGGCAGAGCATCGCCCCTGGTGGGCAGAGCATCGCCCCTGGTGGGCGTGCCGGGTGGATCCCAGTCGGGCGCATGCGGGAGTCTGTCTGACTGTCTCTCCCTGTTTCCAGCTTCAGAAAAATACAAGAAAAAAAAAGAAGAAAAAAAAAAGAATTTTGGGTTTGCTTTCCCAGATTTTGCTGAAGTTTCCTAATGAATAGAAATACTGCTGTGATATAACCATATTCTTGTCTGTGATAATAATGCAGTAGACTTAATTCAAATTAAAATTAGTAATAGGAATCTTGTAAGTTATATAAGGAGATGGTCATAGAGTCTCTGTCTCTAGATGTGAGTCATAACATTACCTAATTTTCAAGTCATTAAAATTATAGCTTCTACTCAGGTAAAGGCATTATTTGATTGAATCATCTACCTATTAATCAATGCTCTATTTTATTCCAAGTTCTCATCATAGATTTCTAATTTAAATATTAATACATTTACTTCATAGTAACAATACCAGCTTGATGTTACAAAGAAATAAAATATCTTATATACAATTAAAAATAAATAAGCAAGAAATGTACAGGGACTACATGTAAGAAATGTTAAAATTTTCAATAAAATTATAAAGTATTCTAAGGAGTCCCACATGTGAATAAATTTCATAAAAGTAACAATTCTTCCTTAAGTAATTTTTGTTTTCATCACAATATCACTATCCATAATTGCATTTAGATACATTTGAGAATAGCTAAAATAATTCTGAGAGAAAAAGCAACCTCAAATAAGTGAATCAACATTTTTTAAGAACTTGGTAAGAGAGACTAGCACTACCAAACATTTTAAAACATTATAAATATATAATCCTAGAAAATGGGCTGATGGGCTGCCAGAACAAAAATCAACGGTCAGAACAATGAAATAGAAATGAAATGGAAAAGGATAAATAAAATAAATTAAAAACAAAAATAACTACAAATAAAATAATGGAAATAACAAGCACGATTATAAAAACCAGGTAGTGTTAAGAACTAAAGGTAAAAGTTAAAAGCAATTAAATTAACAAAAATTGTATTGGTCTTGATATAAATTAAGATGTAAATTTTAGTACATTAACAAACAAATCTGAGATAAAAAATATCTGTGGCTCTTTTTCCATTAGATAGAGTATAAAAAGTCCTATAAGCTTCTGCTTTATTTACTTTGACATTATTCTTGTCTCTCTCTGCACATACATCACTGCATATAATGAAAAGATACATCAGGAAATATAGCACACTGTTAGTCTTCTCCTTCTCCTACCTGCCATGTGGTACTCTGACCGATTGTTTCCTTGATACATGAGAAAGGTGGGGTGTTGATGAGGGATAAAAGGTGGCATGTGGCCCTGGTGCTAACTGTAAGGAAAGCTTACCCACAGGCTAATTCTGCAGTTCTTCAGGTTGTTTTATCCAAAGTCTCCACTTTGGGAAGAATTAAAATAAGCTATGTTTGTATTGATGATTTCTTATTATCCTTGATCACCACTTCCTTCTACCAGGACTCAATACATAGGTCATAATTTGTTTCTCAGTCCTGTTTTATCTATTGGTGGTTCATGGAAATGCCTCTGGGTCTCTTTCCAACGATGGACACAGAAGCTTAGTTCTCAGGATGATTTGAAGGTGTTATCATTAACTGTCTCCATGAGTATTTTAATGGAAAATATACAGAAATCTTTAAAAGACAAACTACAATTTAATTTCTGTTTAAAACTCTTCTTAGAGTACTTAAGTAAAAGAAGAATTCTCACATGACCTGACCTTGCTTATTCATCATCATTCCTATTCAAAGGCAGACCCGTACCAGTCTCTTCATTTGCATTGCTGTGTTGTTCACTTTTGATCTGTATCATCATGCCAGTCATTATGCCCTGGTTCCCATGCTATTAAATCTATAGAATGGAAGAATGACCACATAGCCATTTCTTATTTTTCACACACTCTTGGTATATCCAATAGCTTTTCAGAACTATACACCCTTGACATACTTTAATACCAAGTTTAATAAATTTTAATGAGCAATTAATCATTTTGTTCAACTCTGTATTTGCTCTGAACATTTATTTTATGTTGAGAATGTGTTCATAGTATCTCCACTTAAAACCTCATATTTCTTCTCTGTCATTATTTTTGACCTTGATCAAAATATAAGGTTAGGCAATAGTCAGATAGTTGAGATATACAATTTTATAAAAACAAAGAACAAATAAGCAAAAGAAAAAAAATCCTTCACTTAAGGCTTGGCTTTTCTGACATTAGGCTGCTAGTAATAGTCTTATCCTTCTAAGTGGTTTGTTTCTTGCCTTTCAAACTAAATTCAACAAACCAGACAAGGTGAGTGGCATTGTAATTTAGTGGCAAAACAATACAGTATAGCCACATAGGTATGAGTTGGAGTTTTGCCTCTGTCACTTCATTTAAACTTCTATTATTGCCAAACTTCAGTTTCCTCCTGTAATACAGAATTGTTGTGAGAATAAACTTAATTATGTGTGCCAAGTACCTAACATAGGACTTCTTCTTTTTCCTTCTCACCACAGTTAGCCTAGATGACTACTTTGGGTAGGGAACTATTAATGTGCCTTCTTTGTCTGTGTCTACATTAGAAATTACATATAATTTCTAATCAAGTTATTAATATGATGAGCTTGGGTACAGGCTTGCTGGAACTATATCCCCATGAATAGATGAGGAGAAAGATAAAACAAGGACTAGAAAAACCATGAGGTGTGGGGCCCTCATGAAGTCATAGTGGTTAACTTATGCATCTAAAGTCCAAGTATTTAATGCAGATGCAGGGATGTTTAGGGTTAGGGGCAAGGTTGATACTTAAAGTATCCAGACCAGCAGATAGAGTGGGTAACCACTAACCTCTGTTGTACACTTTCTAAGTATGTGCCAGGCATAGTTCTAAGCACAGAGGTCATTTAGGTAGAGATCATTAATTAAATCACAGCAAGCTACAGCTATATGCTTCTTGCTGATAAGTCCCTTCAAAGCAGGAAGCTAACTAGTGAGTTGATACAAGAGAGGCAATTCAGTTCCCTAGGCATAATGCAAGCAAGAACAAAGCAGGGTATGATATGTGTGTGCTGGATCATAGACGGGCTCTCTTTCTACAAGTCTGAGAAGGAAGGAAGATAGCCGAGATACAGCAAAGCTAGATTCACCCAGAAATGTGGGTACTGAATCCATGACAGCAGGCTTAACGCAGTCCTCTTCCATTATAAACTACATTTAAAGTCCTCATTAATTAATGATCTGATATAAATTTATTGTTTGCCCTGCTCACTACAGAGGACTGAATAGTAGTAAGTTAGCAAATGGTATCAATCTCTTCCCAGGAAGTAGACAGGGAAAATAGCATCCCACAAACATAGGCAATAAAAAAGAATGACTAAGGTGGGTCAGAAATACATAACTCATAATTGTACATCAACGGTGTAAAATTCAGTTCATTACATTTTGACTACAGGTTGGCTGATCAACTGCAGTATATTCCTGATTTGCCCCATATTTCCTATTTGTGGGGCAAACAACAGAACCACATTAGTGGATTGTAAAACTGCAGCTGTAATCCTTTAAATCAACCATGATCCTGTCACAGTACCCCAAACTGTGAACTTCTTATGACCTGCCTTAGAATCACTTTAAAATGTTTTATTAGCACGTACATTCTGAAGTCCCTCTTCCGAGAAATCTGACTACAAATCTTTTAGGGTGGGCCTGGGAATGTGAATGTTTAAACATTTCAGATGATTTATTTGCTCACTACAGTTTGATAACTGCTGTTTGATCACTTCTGTGAGTCAACCTTTTTATTTTCACTGTTCCTTTTCAGACCTGTCCCTCCAATATATATCATTTTTAGAATTTTTTAACCATAGTGTAGATATACATTTATACTCTGCTTACATAATTCATAAGAATAATTTTGTTGCTCCAGTCTTTATAACAGTTATTTTAATGATTATATATTATTTTATTGCTATAATTATGTTACCCAATTAATCACTTATAATTATTTTATTCCAGATATCTTATCTCCTTTAGGATTAAATATGATAAAGTTCCAGGAAAGAGGCTTACTGGGTCAAAGGCTTAGCCCCAATTTTTAACAACCAGAATCAAATGTAGACACAATATCCATAAAAGTCAGCAGTTTTAATTTCACAATCATAAAATGAAGCATAAAATCTAAAGCACTTTAGCTTGAAAGACATTTGGCTAAAAATAGAGAAGGCTGGAGCAGGGGAACACATGTGACATACATAACTTGAAAACTGTATCAAGAGAAGATTTTTGTAGATACGTAGAGAACAGAGTTACTTTCTAGAAGTAAATGAAGTATAAATAAAACCTCAGGGACGGAACAACTTCCTAGAAGCCTCTCGTAATAGTATTTTTGACTCCATGAAGAGATTATGTTCCATATCTTTATAACCTCGTAAAATAATCTGGTTCCTGCAAGATTCTAACCAGAATTTTTGCTTCTGGTCGTGCCCACACTGGCCCACTCCCTGCCAGATCATCTTTTTAGTCATACAATCATCTTTGACCATCAACCCACTGTCCCTTAGATAAAATTCACACATTTTAAGGCAGGGGTCCCCAAACTTTTTACACAGGGGGCCAGTTCACTGTCCCTCAAGACTGTTGGAGGGCCAGACTATAAAAAAAAACAAACTATGAACAAATCCCTATGCACACTGCATATATCTTATTTTAAAGTAAAAAAACAAAACGGGGACAAATACAATATTTAAAATAAAGAACAAGTAAATTTAAATCAACAAACTGACCAGTATTTCAATGGAAACTATGGGCCTGCTTTTGGCTAATGAGATGGTCAATGTCCGGTTCCATATTTGTCACTGCTAGTCGTAACAAGTGATATGACACGCTTCCGGAGCAGTGACGCGTCCATCCTGCGACACCGGAAGTAGTACTGTACGTGAGCGACGCTACTACATACAGTACTCCAGGAGCACAGGATATGGATGCTGACCACCAATGAAAGTGGTGCCCCTTCCAGAAGTGTGGCAGGGGCCGGATAAATGACCTCAGGGGGCTGCATGTGGCCCGCGGACCATAGTTTTGAGACCCCTGTTTTAAGGTGTCCCTTTTTGGTTAGGCCACTCCATTCTCAACCTTCCAGTATTCTTGGAGATTATTATATGGGTGGTTTTGTAACTGATCCTTCCTCCTGTATCCTTACTCTTTAGATTTATTAAACATCTCTTATTTACACTTCTAATTTACCCTTGATAAATATGGAATAGCAATCCTTGTTAAAAATTTATATTGCTAACTCTTCCGTCTTGTTATTTTATTTATTTACTTATTTATTTATTTCTGAGAAAGAAAGCGAGGCTGGGAGAGAGGAGAGACAGGAACAAGCAGTCGCTCCAGTATGTGCCCTGATTGAGGAATCGAACCATCAACTTCTGCTCCAGGATGATGCTTCAACCAACAGAGCTATCTGGCCAGGGTTTAATTATTATTATTATTATTATTATTTTGTATTTTTCTTAAGCTAGAAACGGGGAAGAGATAGTCAGACAGACTCCTGCATGCGCCCGACTGGGATCCACCCAGCACGCCCACCAGGGGGCGACGCTCTGCCCACCAGGGGGCGATGCTCTGCCCCTCTGGGATGTCGCTCTGCCGCGACCAGAGCCACTCTAGCACCTGGGGCAGAGGCCAAGGAGCCATCCCCAGCGCCCGGGCCATCTTTGCTCCAATGGAGCCTCGGCTGCAGGAGGGGAAGAGAGAGACAGAGAGGAAGGAGAGGGGGAGGGGTGGAGAAGCAGATGGGCGCTTCTCCTGTGTGCCCTGGCTGGGAATCCAACCCGGGACTTCTGCACGCCAGGCCGACGCTCTATCACTGAGCCAACCAGCCAGGGCTGGGTTTAATTATTTTTATTGATATTTTTTTTTCTCAGAGAGACAGAGAGAGGAAGGAAGAGAGAAGGGAAGAGGAAGGGAATTATTTATTGTTCTACTCATTCATGCATTTTTTGGTTGCTTCCCTGTGTGCCCTGACCAGGGATCAAACCCACACATTGTTTTGGGATAAGGCTCTTAACTATCTGAGCTAACTGGCCTGCCATATCATTTGTATTTTTAAGCTAATTATATTTTTAGTATTAATAAGTTTTTAAATATTCATTGTCAAATCTGTTGGGTTTTTTCCATTGATTTGTTCTTTTAGTATTTTTTAAGATTAGAGACATTCCTCAAAAAAATAGATATTTGTATTTTATTCTATACTGTATATTGGTTCTGTACAGGGCAAATGAGTTTGTAAAATCAGTATTTTTTTAGTTTGCTCACTTTTATTGTTAAAAATGGCACTGTCCAGGAACGTGATATTGCTAATTACTATCCTGCTTGGGAAGGGTCATTGTAATGCTAATGTGTGCTGGAGGAAGGGTTTTCACACCAAAAAGTTTTAAGAGAAGAAGAAGTCAAGATGGAGGGGAAGGAGAGAGAAGCCAGTTTTGCAGATAAGAAGCCATGTTGGCAGATGAGAAACCAGAGGTGACTTAGACTGGTGGGGGCCTTTGATTCTAGAGAAAACCAGAAAAGATTCTCCTGGTTGTGGATCCGGAGAATGTGTGAGTGGGTTTTGGTGTGCAGTGTGTGTTTACTCATGATGCTAGAATAAAGGAATGGCCCATCATTTTTTGGCTCCACTGTTTCTTTACGGTCTGTCCAAATCTAATGGGAACCTGTACCTGAATGGCGGCGATGGTGGCCATGACTACTGAAGCTACATTCTGGGTGTTTTTGTTTTGTTTTGTTTTTAGTCAGTGATAAACTTGGAAATGTTTTTTACTATATATAAGAAATTGAACTAAATTGTATTTCTAAAAAATTTTAAATAATTTTATTTAGAAAATTAAAATTTTTTTAATTAATTTTACTAGGGTGCTTAATGGGCGACATTGATCAATTAAAATGTTTAGGTAAACATTTCTATAACATTTGAACTATTTGATTCTGTTGTATACCCACCACCCAAAGTCAAATCATTTTCCGTCACCATATATCTGTCCTTCTTACTCCCCTCTCCTTTTCCCCTAAGCCCTCTCCCCCTCAGAACCACCTATGTGTGAAATCATATAGTTCTTAGCTTTTTCTGATTTACTTGTTTGTGCTGGCACATTTCTTACCCAATCTCTTCCTTGTTCATATTTTAAATTGTCACTCTTGTGTCCTTGCAGTTAGTTGCTATGGTGAAATTCAAATTCATTCTATTGTTCTTTTTACTTAGCAGCTTTCCAAAAACCCTCACCCAATCCATAATCAAGTCCTCTTGTTTGGACATCGCTTTATCATCTCCAACACCCGCTGCCCCAAGTCATCGTCATTCCTCATCTGACAACAGCAAAATCCTCATGACTGCTTTCCTATCACCTTCTTGCAATTTTCCTGTGAGTTCTCCACAGCTCTGTCAGAGTGATCTCTTAAAAGAATGTTAGCCAAATCATGTTACCTCTCCTCTCCACCTAAAACTCTTCAATAGCTTCAAATATATCTTGAAAGCAAAATCCAGATTCAGTACCAGGGTATATAAGGACCAGGTATATAATACCTGGCTTTCCAAACTCATTTTTAAATATATTTTCTATTTTTCCTTCTGAACTCCTATTTACTTATTTCATTTCTGTTCAAAAAATGTGTGAAGTCCCTTCTAAATTCTTGGCTTTAGCATTTGTCCTTCCCTCTGTCTGTAACGCTTATCCCCGAGTTCTTTGCATGGCTGGCTCATCACCTAGCTCAATTCCTGGAGACTTTCCTTAATTGTCCTACATAATGTGGCCTCTCTTCTCTGTTTCATTGCCTGATTTATTCCCTTTATAATACTAATCATAGTCTGTTATCTTGTTTGAATAATAATTTACTTATTTATTATCTATATCCAAGGTCAGGGTATTTGTCTTATTCTGTGTTGTATCCCCCAAATTTATATTTTGCTGAGTTTATTTGTTTATGGCTTCTTTGTTTTTAACTGATTTTGATTTGATATCTATTGAGTTGATCGCAGAAAATTTCTCTTATACTCTCTTAATGTAATATATCATGTTAACCAATTTTCTAATATTTAAACAACCTTCAATTACTATAATAAGCCAAGTTTGGTCAGGATATAGCAACTTATTTTTTATCTATGGATGTGCTTTATTAATACTTCATAATTTTTTTTATCTATGTCTATAACTAAAATTGAACTCTGGTTTTCTTTATCATACTGCCGTTGTCAATTGTTGATTACAAATTATTCCAGCTTCATAAAATGAGGAGGAGATAGTGTTATCTTCTTTGTAATAATATGCCATGGTTGGGATAAAAGACATTTTTGTACATTTGGTAGAATCACGAATCAAAATCTGGCCTAAAGGGCCATGTTTATGTGTGTGGAAAGCCTATATACCTATTTTACATCAAAATGTATATGTATGTACCTTGATTTTTAAAATATGTATATGATTCTGGCTATGATGGAATAGCCTAAAGGAGATTAATGCTCCTACTTAGAGCAGCTAAAACACTTGGGTTAAAAAGAAAAACTGAATACACTGGAAAGCCATTGAGGCAATCCAGAATTAATGGGTCAAGATCATGGAGAGAAGTTTGTTATGACAAACTCAACCTACCAAATGTATATTTTCTCAAGAAATTTGCCCATTTTTGGCAGGGAGGTGGTGGAGAGAAAGTGAGAATCTAACTCTTAAGAAACATAGACTCCATCAAAGTTTTCTAAAACTAAATGGAACTAGAGTGTTAAAAATCTGAATATAGAACTTCTGAAGAAGCCAAGCATTAAGGGGCAAACATCTCCAAAAGATGCAAAATACAGAGAACTAGAGCACACAGCTAGCATTTTTATCTTTAAGATAAAATTCAAGTTAATTCAAGATAATTTTCAAGTTCTTTACAGATGCATAAAGGCATGAGGCTAAGAATCCGAGAAAAAAGAATCTGAAACACAGACCAGTGTTTTCTACCTTCTTATAATGCCAAGGACAAATATTTGTTTTTTAGGAATTTCTAAAAGGGAGGGCTCCTGATGTAGACCCTGAAAGTCTACACCCTAGGAACAAGGGGAAAGCAGAAGTAGAATAAGTCTTACACAGGCTTAAACCTGACATCAAGTCAACTCAGTCCCTTATTGGATTGTGTGACACACTCACTCTAGTTGTCTATCAGTGGATATGGGGCATCCTTTCTGGAGGAAAATGACATAATCTATAAATTTTCATATACATATATAGCAATTTAATAACAATTAGGCATAACGAGTAGTAAAAAACAGGGCAAAATATTAAACACAGGCTCTGGCTGTGTAGTTTAGTTGGTTGCAACATCATCCTAGGATTTATTTTTCTGCAAAGTCCAGACAACTCACCAGCATCGGCAAATCAGGAGAGAATAAGGACAGCCATCATTCAGAAGTCATGTACGTGCACCTATCTGGAGCATCTTATTTCATTTCTTTTAAAAGAGGTATATGAGGGTAAGTTCTTCTTCTACTTCCTGGTCACCAAAACAAACAGCCAAAGAAGCAGATGACAGGAGACATAGAGTGGTTTGAGGGTCTCTAGAAACCTTCTTTTCGTAACCTACTGGTTTCCTGTCTATTCTTCAGGGGGTAGATTTTTTCATTCTCCCCTGGTTCTAATGTTCTGATTTTACTCAGTGAGAGATTTCATATGTGTGTCACCTTCTGTCAAAAAAAAAAATGTACTTCTATTTCTTCTTATTTATAAGTAGAAAACTGAAAATTCATGAAAAAAATGGCAGCACTTTTTACAGATACTGTTATAAAGAACTTAGGTGATTCTGTGTGTGCATGGTTAAGATAATCTTCTATAATTGTTTTGCCCTCAGACCACTGTTGAGCCAAGAAGAGGTCAGTTCTAGTACCAAACTCATCCTTAAAGAGCTAAGCTTAATTATTTTGTAATTGTGTGGGAAGCCGAAGCAGAGTTGATTGTTTACTTTTATGGAAACAGCAAGATGATGCTCAAGTCTCTGCAGGGTGCACTGCAGATCACAAATTTTCTTCAAATCACTCAGCAGGTTATAGTGAGGGAAAGACAATTACAGTGCACACTGGATTTTAAAATGTTTATAGTTTTCCTTTGTTTTTATACCTATAAGTGTGCATTGCTTTATTTTAAATTGTCATAGGCATTTTAATAAAAGAACATTATTAAAGCAATGTTGAAAATATCTTGCAATTATAGAAGAATTTGTCTATGGGCAAAATCCCAGGGATCCCTAGGAAATTGGCTTTCTCATTTAATTTAGATTTTAAAACATGGTTTATGGGGAAACTCACTAAGACAAAACATCTCATTAACTGGGCATTCCATGAGACTGAATTATGGCTTCCTAATATAGATATAAATACAGATTAATTCAGTTGCCAATTTGAAGATGTATGGTGCTATTATTTCTGTGGCTGCATTTAACTGGGGTCAGATAGGTCCCAAAAGCTGTTTCCCAAAGAATAAAAGTATAGTCAGCTATGGAACTCATATTTTAAGTTCCATTTAGAAAAGTATTTCATAACTCTTTCCTCTATGACAGTAATCTGGCTGGCTTCTGTCTGGGGTACAATTTTATTCCTTTTCACTTCCCCCTTATTATCCACCATTTAGAAGTCACTATCCTCCATCTCTTACTTCTTGACCATGTATTATTTATTTTTAAAATTTTATTTTTCAGTAACAGTTTACACTCAGTATTATTATTGTATTAGTGACTAGACAATTATATACATCACAAAGTGTTCCCCTAATATTTCTAGAATCCATGTGGCACCATGTGTAGTTATTACAATATCATTGACTATATTCCTTATGCTGTACTTTACATCTTGGCAACTATTTTGAAACTTCCAATTTCTGCTTCTTAATCCTTTTACTTTTTCCACCCAGTCCCCCACCTACTCCCCTCAGGCAACCATCAATCTGTCCTCTGAATCTATAAGTCCATTTTTCTATTTTGTTCCTTTAATTTACTCTTTAGATTCCACATATAAGTGAAACTTTATGGTATTTGTCTCTCTCAGGCTGGCTTATTTCCCTGAGAATAATACCCTCTGGGTTCATCCAGGTGGTCGTATGCAATATTTGAGTGTATACTAAATACTAATGTTCTGAAACAAATCAAGACTTCAAAGCAGCTCTACTATAAAAGCCAAATCTGACAGCAGATTACAAACAACACCTGATGCCAATCCAAGAAGACCTAGAGATAACACAACTGAAAATTGGAGGCAGACAACACCAACCCTAGACTTAGCCAGCTCTACAAACAATACACCCAAATGAGAAGGGTATAACAGACAAAATGGGAAGACAGAGAAGTGCAATCCAAATGAATCAACAAGAGAAACTCCCAGAAAATAAACTAAGTGAGATGGAAATAAAAAAACTACTATATGTAGAGTTTTAAAAAATGATTATTAAAATGCTCAAAGATCTTAGAGCAACAATGGATGGACATAATGAGCACATAAATAAAGAGATAACAAGCATCAAAAAGGATATTGAAATAATAAAGAAGAACCAGTCATAAATGACAAATACAATATCAGAAATGAAGACTACACTAGAAGCAATTAAAAGCAGGCTGGATAAAGCAGAGGATCGAATTAGCGATTTAGAAGACAATATAAATGAAAACATGGAAACAGCAGCAAAAAGAAAAGAGGCTGAAAAAATCTGAGGAAACTGTAAGAGAGCTCTGTGACAACCTAAAGAGAAACAACAATATTCACATCATAGGAGTTCCTGAAGAGGAAGAGAAAGAACAAAGGATACAGACTTGTTCAATGAAACCATATCTGAAAACTTCCCTAAATTGATGCAGAAAAAGTTCAAGAAGCAAAGATAACTCCATTAAAGAGAAACCCAAAGAAATCTACACCAAGACACAACATAATTAAAATACCAAAGCTAAGAGATAAAAAAATATATTAAAAGCTGCTAGAGAAAAAGAGCCTATCACCTACAACAGAGCTGCCATAAGGATGACATTCAAATTCTCAACAGAAACACTTGACCAGAACAAGAGCCTACAACCAAGACTTCTTATCCAGCAAGGCTAATGTTTAAAATTGAAGGAGATATAAAAAGCTTCCCAGACAAAAAAAAAAACTCAAGGAATTCATTACAAACAAACCAATGCTGCAAGAAATGTTAAGGGGCCTGTTGTAAACAGAACAAAAAGGGAAAAGAATATAGTAAAAGAGAAATATAGCTTTAAAGAATAAAATGGCAATAAAAAACTACATATCAATAATAACATTAAATGTAAATGAATTAAATGATCCAATCAAAAAACATATAGTAGCTGCATGGATAAGAAAATAGGACCCGTACAAATGCTGTCTACAAGTGACACACATCAAAACAAAAGATACACATAGACTAAAAGTAAAAAGATGGAAAAGAATATTTCCTGCAAATGGAAATGAAAATAAGTAGAAATACTTATATCAGATAAAATGGACTTTAAAACAAAGGCTATATAGTAAGAGATAAAGAAAGTCACTACATAATGATAAAGGGAGCAATCCAACAGGAAGATATAACCATTATAAATATCTACGCACCTAATATAGGAGAACCTAAATATATAAAGCAGACTTTGATAGATATAAAGGTCGAGATCAACAGCAATACTTAATAGTAGAATATTTCAATACCCCACTAACATCACTAGATAGATCCTCAAGAAAGAAAATTAACAAAGAAACAGCAGACTTAAAGGACACACTAGATCAACTCGATTTAATAGATAACTTCAGTACCTTTCACCCTAAAGCAGCAGAATATACATTCTTTTCAAGTGCTCATGGTACATTGTCTAGGATAGACTACATCAGGGGTCCCCAAACTTTTTACACAGGGGGCCAGTTCACTGTCCCTCAGACTGTTGGAGGGCCAGACTATAAAAAAAACTATGAACAAATCCCTATGCACACTGCATATATCTTATTTTAAAGTAAAAAAAACAAAACGGGAACAAATACAATATTTAAAATAAAGAACAAGTAAATTTAAATCAACAAACTGACCAGTATTTCAATGGGAACTATGCTCCTCTCACTGACCACCAATGAAAGAGGTGCCTCTTCTAGAAGTGCAGTAGGGGCCAGATAAATGGCCTCAGGGGGCCACATGCAGCCTGCAGGCTGTAGTTTGGGGACCCCTGGACTATATGTTAGGGCACAAAAGTGGTCTCAACAAATTTAACACGATAGAAATAATATCAAGAACTTTCTCTGATCACAATAGCATTAAACTAGAAATCAACCACAATAGAAAAACTGGAAAACACTCAAACACTTGGAAACTAAATAGCATGTTATTAAATAATGAATGGGTAAACAATGAGATCAAAGAAAAAATTCCTAGAAACAAACGATAATGAGCATACATCAACTCAAAATTTATGGGACACAGCAAAAGCAGTCCTGAGAGGGAAGTTCATAGCACTACAGACATACCTTAAGAAGCTAGAAAAAGCTCAAATAAACAACTTAACCCTGCATACAAAAAAACTAGAAAAAGAACAGTGAGTAAGGCCCAGAGGTAGTATAAGGAAGAAAATAATAAAGATCAGAGCAGAAATAAATGACATAGAGGCTAAAGAAACAATACAGAGGATCAATGAATCCAAGAGATTGTCCTTTGAGGAGTAAACAAGATTGATAAACCTTTAACCAGATTCACCAAGAAAAAAAGAGAGAGGACTCAAATAAAGAAAATTAAAAATGAGAGTGGAGAAATAACAACTGACACAACAGAATTACAAAATATTGTAAGAAACTACTATGAAGAACTGTGTGCAAAAAATTAGACAACCTAAGTGAAATGGACAAATTCCTTGAAACATATAATCTTTCAAATATCAATCAAGAAGAATCAGAAAACCTAAACAGACTGATTACAACAAATGAGATTGAAACAGTTATCAAAATACTCCCAACAAATAAAATCCCTGGGCCAGATGGCTTCACAGGTGAATTCTACCAAATATTCAAAGAAGAACTAACTCCTATCCTTCTCAAGCTATTTCAAAAAAATTCATGAGGAAGGAAGACTTCCAAGCTCCTTTTATGAGGCGAGCATAATTCTGATTCCAAAACCAAGCAAAGACAACACAAAGAAAGAAAATTATAGGCCAATATCTCTGATGAATTTAGATGCTAAAATCCTCAACAAAATATTAACAAACCGGATCCAGCAATACATGAAAAAAATCAACATCATGATTAAGTGGGATTTATTCTGGGAAGGCAAGAATGGTACAATATTCATTAATCAATCAATGTGATTCATCACATAAACAAAAAGAAGGAGAAAAACCACATGATAATTTCAATAGATGCAGAAAAAGCATTTGATAAAATCCAGCACCCATTCATGATCAATACTCTCAGCAAAGTGGGAATACAGGGAATATACCTCAACATGATAAAGGCCATCTATGAGAAACCCACAGCCAACATCATACTCAATGGGAAAAAATTAAAAGCAATTCCCTTAAGATCAGGAACAAGGCAGGGGTGCCACCTTTCACCACTCTTATTCAACATAGTCCTGGAAGTTCTAGCCACAGCAATCAGACAACAAGAAGAAGAAATAAAAGGCATCCAAATTGAAAAAGAAGAAGTATAACTTTCATTATTTGCAGATGATATGATAATGTATATAGAAAACCCTAAAGTCTCAGTCAAAAAATTACTGAACCTGAAAAGGAATTCAGCAAGGTGTCAGGATATAAAATTAATATACAGAAATTAGAGGCACTTTTATACAACAACAAAGAACCGTCAGAAAGAGAAATTAAGGAAACAATCTCCTTCACTATTGCAACAAAAAAGAATAAGGTATTTAGGAGTAAATTTAACCAAGGAGATTAAAAACTTGTACTCAGAAAATTATAAAACATTGATAAAAGAAATTAAGGAAGATACAAACAAGTAGAAGCATATACCGTGTTCATGGTTAGGAAGAATAAACATCATTAAAATGTCTATATTACCCAAAGGAATTTATAAATTCAGTGCAATACCAATTAAAATACCAATGACATACTTCAAAGATATAGAACACATATTTCAAAAATTTATATGGAACCAAAAGAGAACACGAATAACCTCAGCAATCTTGAAAAAAAAAAAGAATAAAGTGGGAGGTATCACACTTCCTGATATCAAGTTATACTACAAGGCCATTGTACTCAAAACAGCTTGGTACTGGCATAAGAACAGGCATATAGATCAATGGAACAGAACAGAGAACCCAGAAATAAACCCACAGCTCTATGGACAACTGATATTTGACAAAGGAGGTAAGAGCATACAATGGAGTAAAGACAGCCTCTTCAACAAATGGTGTTGCAAAAACTGGACAGCTACCTGCAAAAAAATGAAACTAGACCACCAACTTACACCATTCACAAAAATAAACTCAAAATAGATAAAATACTTA
This sequence comes from Saccopteryx leptura, assembly GCF_036850995.1. NCBI lineage: Eukaryota > Metazoa > Chordata > Mammalia > Chiroptera > Emballonuridae > Saccopteryx > Saccopteryx leptura. The sequence goes on along the minus strand of NC_089504.1, from coordinate 29,219,999 downwards.
AATGTAAGTCGTAAAACCATAAGCATCTTAGAAGAAAACATAGGCAGTAAGCTTACCAACCACTTTTGCAGCAATATATTTGCTGATTTATCTTCATGGGCAAGTGAAAGAAAAGACAGGATAAACAAATGGGACTTTTGTACAGCTAAGAACAATCTGGACAGAATAAAAATACAAACCACAGAATGGAAGAACATATTCATCAATACGTCTGATAAGGGGTTAATAACCAAAATTTATAAAGAATTTGTTAAACCTCTACACCAGGAAGACAAACAATCCAATAAAAAAAATGGGCTAAAGAAATGAATAGACACTTCTCCAAAGAGGACATACAGATGGCCAATAGACAGATAAAAAAATGTTCAACATTACTAATATTTAGAGAAATGCAAAGTAAAACCACAATGAAATATCACCTCATACCAGTCAGAATGATACTCTTTAACTAAACAACTCACGATAGGTGCTGGCCAGGATGTGGAGAAAGGGGAACCCTCTTGCACTGCTGGTGGGAATGCAGACTGGTGCAGCCACTGTGGAAAACAGTATAGAGATTCCTCAAAAAATTAAAAATCAAACTGCCTTTTGACCCAGCCATCCCATTTTTAAGAATATATCTCAAGAACATCATATCAGTGACTCAAAAATGAAATGCACCCCCATGTTTATGGCAGTATTGTTCACAATAGCAAAGATCTAGAAACAGCCCTAGTGTCTGTTAGTGAATGAGGGGATTAAAAAGTTATGGTACATATACACAATGGAATACTATGGGGTCATGAAAAAAAGGAAATATTACCTTTTGCATCAACATGAATGGAACTGGAAACTATTATGTTAAGTGAAATAAGCCAGGCAGAGAAAGAAAAATATATGGCCTCATTCATTTGAAGAATCCAGAAACAATGTGAACTGAGGACAGAATTGAGACAGAGGAGAGATCAAAGGGACCAGAGGAAAAGCAGACAGAGGGAAAGGGGATGATGATAGGATGGGATAAACCTGAAGGGAAGGGGGGAGGGAGATATTGGAAAGGGGTAAGGGAGATGTTGAGGGGAATATGGGGGAGGGATATGCATTTAGGGCAACACTAGAATCTATGTAAACACAATAATTAAAAAATAAATAAAAAGAAAATATGAAAATAAAAAAAATAAACACTATTGTTCCAAGACACTCATTTTCTCACTTAATGATTAGCAACAACCATTAGATAATATTAGCCCCATTTTTACAATGAGAAAATTGAGATTCAAAAGATTAAGACTGAGGGTGTCATAAATGGGAAGAAAAGAGATATATTTTCCATCCTCAGAAATCTTCCAATCTTACCACATACTCAGCTCCTTAGCATCCTTCCTTAATTTGGACCATATGTCTCTCTGACAAAGAATTCTTCCTTGAACACATTCTCCTGAAACCTGAATCAGTTGATCATTACATTTTAATTTGCCGTCTCCTATCTCATTCCCTTAACACCCCTAACTACAAGGCAAAATTAAATCTATTGTATTGATCCACTCAGATTCGCTCTATTTCCTGTTTTACTGAAAAACATGACATTTTGAATGATTTTCATTAAGAAAATACACTTTATTCTTCCAATATATTTGTCATGGGAGTATACACATATATAGCATATATTATATATAATATATAAAATTTAAAATACCTAGTAAGGTGTAAATAATATGTGGAGTAGATATATATAATGCCAAATTTTTTGTAATTTGAATTAAATCCCAACTATCTCTTCTACTCCTACTTAGACTAGGTCTTTATAATATACTTCCTAGATTACTGAAATGGTATTCTGATTGATCTCTATTGCTTCCAATATTTCTCACTTCCAAGCCAGACTACTGAGACTAGCAAGTTAGCTTTCCTGAAATACAACCTTGACACCATAACTCTCAGGTTCAGATACTTTTGATGGTCCAAACTGGTTATTGGACAAATTGCAAAATCAGCATCTTGCCTTTTAACGACCTATTCATTTAGTATTAATTTTCTTTTTAAAACTTATTTTGTACCACTTTTCTTGGTGTACTCTATGCTCTAACCACACAGATACAGTCAATTTCTCCATAAGTGCAAAATAAACACTAAGCATATTCATGATATTCACATTTTAGAAACAGCCTTCATACTTACACATTGATAATTTCTCGCATCTTGATCATACGTTTACCTAGCTAAATGACCAAATTTTCAATGGCGTCTACTCTTCCCATCTAGAAAAGACCTTTTCCATCCATCAATTTCCATAGCCTTGTCTGTAGCCCTTTTATAAAACTTGTGATATTCTGGTCTGTGTTGTTGACATCTTGTTTTCAAATTAAAAGAGAAGAAAAATATGTCTCCAAAAAAGCTAGCAAAGATCTATGTTCTTTAACATCTATCCTCCTAAAAATGTGCATGCAAACTGTCGTCACAATAAGGCACTTGTCCCATTAGAGAACAATACTGAAACTCCCAAATTATGAAATTTTAAGGAAAGAAACTATAATCAGTCATACACATGTACGCCCTGTGACAAGTACTATGTGCTTTCATAACACTCTGATTCTTCTCTCTACTACACCACTTATTGCATTGTATTATAATTATTTTAATGGAGCTTTCCCTCTAGTTATCTATCCTATGAATCCTCTAAAGTAGAAACCATATATAATTAAGCTCTATCTCCTTTTAACATTAAAAAATAGCCAGTTTCTATTTTCTGCTTAAATAAGTATTTGGGTTAAAAATTTAATAAAGAAATTATTAAAGGCATTTTGGTAAATGTAACTAAATATTCCAAAGTCTTCAGAAAAAATAATATTAAAATGAATTATTAATTAAAATTTCAAAGCAACAGGCTTAAGTCATATTGCTTAGCTTTATAAAATGTCCTGAAAATAACCATTAATATCTCTGACAATTTTAACCTCTCCAGACAAATATTCATTCTAAAACATAAAATAGAAATAACTTTGGTGAAAAATAGTTCTCTTATAGATTGCAGAAAGATGGTTTTTTTCAGTAGAATAACCCCAATTATTACTAAAAGATTTCAATAGCTGATGGAATAGAAGTCTCTTGAAATACTGCAATACTATTTTAGAAATTAGTTCCAAGAGCCCTGAATTTGAGGCTAGGAGGTCTGCATTGGAGTATGCTTCTTGCAATAGCAAACTCTTTAGCCTTAAAAAACCACTCCTCTTTTCTGAGACTGGTGTCTTGCTATAAAAAGGGGCAATTGACCTATGTCATCTTTTTGAGTTGCCCACTTCTTTTATTTTAAGCATGGAGAACATTGTCTCCAATTTAGAACTGTATATTAACATGCAACTGGAAAGCTACTGAAAGGCAGTTCTTGGAGCCAACTGACTTATTCATGAAATGCCTCCTTAAGGTTAATCATTTATTGTTTCCTTCATTTCATTGATTGACTCTCAATTTTTTTGGGTTTTATTTGCTTATTTATTTGGAAGGGATATAAATGCAAGTAAACAGCACAATGTAAAAACTACCTGTTGCTTTCTAAGACCCTAGTATGGTTTTCATCTGAAACCTTAAAAAATACATAGAATGAAGGCAAGATTTGATTGCCAACATGAGCTAATGAATTTTCTATTTAGCAATAGCAGCAGGGGAAGTTTACTGTAAGGAGGTTTGTACCTTTGGGTCCAGGGGTTAGTGAGCTTCACTGTGGCATTGCACCTTGAAATGTTTGTTTGAGCGAAGTGGGAGCCACAGATACCACACAAGACATAGGCCTTTTGTTAATGCTTTATATTAGTAGCATTTTTTTTTTCAGGGCTGAGCTTTGCCTCTCTTTATACAGTTGGCCCTTCATATCCATGGCTTCTGTATCCGTAAATGTAACCAACCTCAGATCAAAAATATTTGAAAAAATTGTTGCTGACATGTACTATGTAGTTAAGCCAATGGTGTTTGCATCTGTAATGAGCATGTACAGACTCTTTTCTCTCATCATTATTTTTTAAATAATACCATATAAAAACTATTTGTATATCATTTACATTCTATTAAGTATTATAAGTAATCTGGAGATGACTTAAAGTATACAAGAGGATGTGTGCTGGTTATATGCAAATCCTGGACCATTTTATCTAAGGGACTTGAAAATCTGTGGGCTTTGGTATCTGCAGGGACTCTGTAACTTCCCCACAGATATCCATGATTGACTGTATCATGGAACTCTACCCCTAACTGAGGGGCAGATTCTTAGCAAAAATCGAGCCAATAAGTAACCCTCTACCAAGAATTTAAAACAGATACAGCAAATGGGAGTCAATAAAGCTGACAATTTCTGAAAAAGGGTTCACAAATACTGACCGCAGGGGACTGACTCCTAGAGCTCCCCTGGTCTCTGCTAGTTTTCCATGTCCACTGTTGTGAAAGTAAACAAAGGTAACCTCATTTCAGTGGAGTCAGGAAACCCTGCAGGTGCAGATCTCATGCACATACCACAAGTTGCAGCCTCCATAACCAGCAAGAAAAAGAAAGATAAGATTTATTTTTACAAAGGAGGATAGTTTTCACATGAAAGTTTTATCTCCTGCTTTTAAGAAAAGGAAGAAAGATCTCTTCCTGCCGCAGCAACAACCCATTCACCACCAATGCAGCCAATGAGAAAATACCACGACCTCAAACTTTAGTTCTTCTCCAATATATTGTACTTTTGTTTAAAACAACCGTCCCCCATTTCTTTCTAAAACCTAATAAAAGCTAACCTTCCTTTGTTGCTTCAAAATTACCTATGATTCGTCATAACTTTCTTCTCCCAAATTGCGATTTTCTGCCATTCCCAAATAAGTGCAAGTCAGATAACTGGCTATTTTATTTTTAGGTTGACACTATTTAACCTTCCTTTAGATCTGCTAACACCCTCAAAATCTTATTTTAAAATTCCACTTTGAGTAAGCAAATACTTACAGTCAAAAAAGACTTTAGTTTAATGGATAAAAAAGTTAGAGTAAAGCACTGATGACTCTAAAAGATAGTTCACTTTCTCATGAATAAAAACCTTGCTTGATACTTTCTATCAGTCAAATTTTAGATGTGGTTTAATTTTCTATTGCTGTCTGTTAAGAAAGGACCACTCATAACATTATATGGAGTGAAATAAGTAAATCAGAAAAAAACAAGAACTGCATGATTCCATACATTGGTGGGACATAAAAATGAGACCAAGAGACATGGACGAGAGTGTGGTGGTAACGAGGGGGGGGGTAGAGGGAAGGAGGGAGGGGGGAGGGGGAGGGGGGCACAAAGAAAACTAGATAGAAGGTGACGGAGGATAATCTGACTTTGAGTGATGGGTATGCAACAGAATTGAATGACAAGATAACCTGGACATGTTTTCTTTGAATATATGTTCCTTGATTTATTGATGTCACCCCATTAAAATTAATAAAAATTTTTTTTAAAAAAAGGATCACTCATGATAATCTTATCTTTCTTTATCCTACACACTAGGCTAGTAATTACAACTAGTAATTGTAGCCACATGGTTCAAGAATACAGGTAGATTCCTTCATTGAGGATCTATTGATAGCAGCAATAAAGTGTTTCCTGTTCCAGGTGACAGAGAATACACGCGATGTTTTCCCACCTCCAAAGATCCCACTGGAATAACTGTAATAGTAGGCTTTAACACATATGTAATTTAAGGCAAAATAAATTGTCATGAGTAAAATACATTTTTGAGAATTTCTAGAGGGTAGAGACTGGGCAGCATCATATCATGGTCATGGAGAAGACTCTAGCTCTGCATACACCTTGGGAGAGTCAGTGATGGAGACAGATACACTATTCCAGTAAAATGCTGGAGAGACTTCAACCGTGGAACTGGCTGGTTGTAGGGCAACAGTCAGGCCAGTCCATCATGACAATCTAAGAGTTCATCTGAAGGAAACTGATAAAAGAAAAGTGACCTCCATTATAGAAGGCTCCTGACTTCTTATCAACACTAGATACAGGAAAATGAAGCCATTGGGAGCAATGTGTTCAACATTTGAAAATTAAATAAATTTGGCCCTTAGTTCTCTTCCTGGCCAAACTGGCAAATTAATATAAAGATAAATTAAAGATAGGTTTTCAGAAACATAAGTATTTAGAAATTTATCATCCCTGCCCTGAAATTCATTCAGAATGTACTATAGCAGAAAAAAGGACAGAATCCAACAAACAATGAGACCACCCAGGAGTACAATGAACTACCAGCTGTGCAGCAGGAATAGAAAACAAATAGTTCAAATTAGAACAGGAAGTCAGAATCTTTAGTAAATAAGTGGGCACACAAAATGTATAATTAATATATAAATAAGAACTTGAAAAATCTTTTTTTTCTTAAGTGAGTAGTGGGGAGGCAGAGACAGACTCCTGCATGTGCCCCAACGGGATCCGCCAGGCAAGCCCCCTACTGGAGGATGCTCTATCTATCTGGGGCCGTTACTCCATTGCTCGGCAACTGAGCTATTTTAGCACTTGAGGAGAGGCCATGGAGCCATCCTCAGCGCCCAGAGTCAACTCCAATGGAGCCATGGCTGCAGGAGGAGAAGAGAGAAATAGAGCAAGAGAAGATAGAAGGGGAAGGGTGGAGAAGCAGAGGGGCACTTCTTCTGTGTGCCCTGACCAGAAATCGAACCCAGGGCAACCACACGCGAGACTGACACTCTACCACTGAGCCAATTGGCCAAGGACTAGAAAATCTTAATGATATGATATAAATAATATGAACCTCGTCTATCAACAATGACAAACAAAGATAAGTTGAAATTAATGAAAAGACAGAAAGCACTGCAACAATGGAAATTAAAATGTGGCACAATAGTAAATAATTAATGCAGTAGGTGAAAACAGAATTTATTCACTTTAATGCTTGATTCTTCTTTATCTACAAAGCAATTTGTTATTTATACTTACATTTCTTTTTCTATGAGTAATACTATTTGTTTCTACAATGATTAATAATTTTATAGTCATAACAAGTATTATATTTTTCTAATTTTTAGAGTGAATCCACAAGCTAAAAGGAAAATGTTTTCATACTTCAGAACTCAATGAAAATGTTACAAATCATGACAATTTATAAATTCACCTGACAGAAAATTGACAGAGGAAATGATCAAGGTTAAAAAAAGATTAAAAAAGAAAAATACACTATTGATCTTATAATTTCCTCACTTGTAAAATAAATCAATTTAAGCTTACATATATAATTTCAAGTTAGATTACTGACAGGACAAACACACAGACACATAATCTATTTTAAACATGGAAAGAGAATGGGAAAAGGATATAAGAGGTAGTGCAAGTGCACTAAATTGTCTGCAAAAGCAGAGAATTCCTGGACACTGTCTTAAATATTGACAAGTGTTTACTTCCAGGAAAAAGGGCTGTGAATGGCGGTTGTTGCAGATAAAATGTTTTTGTCTACATTTATGTTCTTTAGTGATGCTTGTTATTTTTTCCCAAGCATATTAAAGGTTTTTATTATCCAAACACTTTGAATTAAAGACAGCAAAGGGCCTACAGATGAAGAAAGAGTCCTAATACTGTGGGATGAGGTGTAATTAGTTTAGTGAAGATAAGACTATAAGAAAAACAAACAAGAAGCAGTCTTGCCTGAGGGAAGGGTGACAGGGAGATAGGTGAAAAAGTGCAGAGGAATAAAAGCTACAAACTTCCAGTCATAAATAAGTAATCCATGGAGATGTAAAGTACAGCACAGGGAATACAGTCAGTAATATTGTAATAAATGGTGACAGTTACTAGACTTACTCATGGGGAGCACATCATGAGGTATACAGATGTTGAATCACTATTTACACACCTGAAACTAATATAGTGTACGTCAACTATACTTTTAAAAAATACTTAAGAAATCCTTTAATTTAGTATCTTTTCTGATTCCAGAGGTAATTTTTTTTTGGAGGGAGTGTGAGGGGGGAAATGATTAGTTTCTGAAGAGACAATAGGCAGCCTAAGCCAATAGGCAGTTCTCGAGCAAAGATTGTCCATTAGAGGAGGAAATTGGGCAGAAATTCTAAGCCCTAGTCCCGCACTGTGCTCGGTCATTGATGGGAACTTCCCAGACGAATGTGGCCTCTGAATGCTGAATGGGGCTATGGCTCTATGTTCTATACGGGAGGGTCGCACTCTTTACAGTTGACAACAAATTTTTTCTTCAAGGAAACCTGAACAGTGTGCTCCAAAGTTACCAAACTACAAAACAGAAAGGAAGGAAGCCCTGTACTCCTCTAAGGGTCAAAGTGAATTAGCAGAGACAGCTCCGGCATCAGGCAAATCTGAGTTCAAATACCTCTAGCAGATAGTTGCTCCATTTCATCAGGTATGTTGCCAAATGTCCAAGTATTATTTTCCATACCTATAATGTGAAAATGATAATATACTGCTCACAAAAATTAGAGGATATTTCAAAATGACTATGAAGCAATAAAAAAAGCATTTAATATTTTTAATTAAACAAGTACATAAGAAAAGGAAACGACAACTCAAAGAAAGTTGCTCAATTATGCAAATGAGATGCAAACCCAACTTTTATTTCATTGGTGAAAATGCACTATACAAAAGGCTGAACGTACTGGAGTATCTCCACATTCCCTGATCTTGAAAATGCACAACCTGCAATTTCCCAGCCCTTGCAATGCCTCTGCAACATGATTTGGCTGAATGCAAAGCCTGGAAAGCCATAGGATGTTTTGAAGCTGGTCAAACACAGACAACAGTGGCAACAGCACTTGGAATATCCCAAAGCGTGATTAGCAGACTGTGGAATCGCTACAAGAGACTGGAACAGTATGAAGAAGACAAGGACAGGGTTGCTCATCTGCCACAACAGCAAAAGATGACCGCTACTTGACCTTATTGGCAAAAAGGAACAGGCACAGCAATGCAACAGATCTGCAAGGACAGATTTTTGCTGCCACTAGATGACGGATATGCACCCAGACCATAAGAAATTGGCTCCATATGTTGGACTGCATGCCTGGCAACCAATGGAATGCATTATGTTATCTGTTGAACATCGTGGAACCCATAGAAGGTGGGCTGATGAGCATCGTCATTAGATCAATGATGAGTGGTCAACTGTCCTCTTCTCTGATGAGTCACAGTTCAGTCTGCAGCCTGACAATCATTGTGTTCTGATCTGGCATGAACGAGGAACATGGGAGAATCCATGTTTCATGCGAGAAAGAGACTCTTTCGGTGGTGGTAGAATCATGGTATGGGCTGGCATCAGCATTGGTGGTCATGCCGACCTCCACATTATCAGAAACAGATCGCTGAGTGCTGTCAGATATTGAGATGAAGTCCAGTGGTACCCTATGCTGGAGCGGTTGGAAACAACTTTCCTCTCATGGTTGATAATGCAAGGCTCCACCGTGCACATCTCATTAACAACATGCTTCAGGAGGCAAGAATCGGACACATGAACTGGCCTTCAGGTTATCCAGACCTGAATCCCATTGAACATGCTTGGGATGCACTGGGAAGATGTCTGGCAAACCATCCAATGCCTCCCACAACACTTCTTGAGCTGGGAATTGTCCGGGAGCAAGAGTGGCAGAGGATCCCATAAGAACTGCTGGACAGTCTGATCCTGTCCATGCCCCATCGCTGTCAGTGTGTTTTGGCAGTCTTGGGTGACCATACACCCTATGGAACAATGTGTGGCACTCTCGTCCAGTTTGACATGCTTCTGTTCACCCCCACCAATGTCACTTGCTACTCAATCACGCTAATTGAGTTTGCATTCATTTGCATAATCAAACAACTTTCTTTGTATTGTCGTTTGCTTTTCTTTTTTTTTTTTTTTTTTTGTATTTTCTCTGAAGCTGGAAATGGGGAGAGACAGTCAGACAGACTCCTGCATACGCCCGACCGGGATCCACCCGGCATGCCCACCAGGGGCAATGCTCTGCCCACCAGGGGGCATGCTCTGACCCTCTGGGGCACCGCTCTGCCGTGACCAGAGCCACTCTAGCGCTTGGGGCAGAGGCCAAGGAGCCATCCCCAGCGCCCGGGCCATCTTTGCTCCAATGGAGCCTCGGCTGTGGGAGGGGAAGAGAGAGACAGAGAGGAAGGAGGGGGGAGGGGTGGAGAAGCAAATGGGTGCTTCTCCTATGTGCCCTGGCTGGGAATCGAACCCGGGTCCCCCGCACGCCAGGCCGACGCTCTACCGCTGAGCCAACCGGCCAGGGCCTCGTTTGCTTTTCTGATGTTCTTGTTTAATAAAAAAATAATAAAGTGCTTCTTTTTTTATCGCTTTATATTCATTTTGAAATATCCCCTAATTTTTTGTGAGCAGTGCCTTTCTTATGGTTACTTGTTAAATAAATCAGTAAGGCTGTTGTGAAGATTGAATAACACCTGGGAAGAGCCTAACAGACTGTTTAACACATAATGAATGTGCAGTGGATACATTAAAGTAACAAATTGCCCTAATTTTTGGTTTGCAAGAGTTAAGAGACTCTAGTCACTAGTTGTGATAGAAGACATTGAAGAATTTCTTTTTTCCTGGATATTTTATACACAACAATAGGACTGTGACACACATATTACCTCTTACTTGAAACGACTTGATTTTTTCCCTCTTTGTCACTCTGCAAGGTCCACTGTCTTTTCTGATATGTTAAATAACTAGCCTAGTAGGTCATGTCAGGAAGGCCTGGCATCTTGGCGACTGTATCCGTTGGCCACAAGTCAATATCTTGACATTATTAGGATTTCTGGCATCAGGCCAGCCATCTGTAATTCTCTCTGGAAGAATTTCCTTAGTTAAGCAAGTCTATTAAAATTCCTACCTGAACCAGCTTCAGCCCCTGGAAATTTGCCATCTATGCATGCACTCACACACGCATGGCAGACCCGTCTTTCTCACTGATTTATCAACATGAAGCCATCTGGGTTCACTATTATAATTTTCATTTCAACTACCATTGATTCTTTGATTTAAAGCCATGAAACTTACTATGGCAATTATTCTTCATTCCTGGCATCTATTATTCTATGCTATTACTAATATTTAAAGCTATGATCATGAGAATGGTGATAAAAAATTTTTATAATAGTTCATTCCATATCACCTTTGTCTGGGGCATAATAGTTGTTTATAACTTTAAGTTGCTAAAATAATCTTGCTGGCTAAATATCTGTTGTTATTAATTTTTTAAATGATTTGTTTGGAAGTTATCCTCAGGTTAGGATTACTGGGTCAGAAAACACTAACATTTTCAAAACTGGGTATTTATTGGCAAATCAGTTTCAAAATATATGATTTTAATTGACAATGCTGACAGCCATGGATATGTGTACTGATTCTGAGAAGCGCTGCCAACGCCCAGTGGCCCTGAGCCTGGAGAGGTGAGCAGCAGCACAGACACTGAGTTTGCTCCTTCCTGAGTTTGCCTGTGATGTGTTCCGCAGGCCATAGCACACCAGCAAAAGGCAGGTATCACTACAGCAGCTAACCTTCACATTGACCATGTGGTCTAACTTCCAAAAATGTTTCCTGGAAATATGTATATATTCAAATGCCTTAGCACAAATCAGATTGTTAGTACTGGTTTTCTCCTAATTTTGTGGATAAAGCAGTGTTCAGGCACATCTACAGAGACAGGGTCAGGTTGGTCCGTGGTGGGTAATTCATAGGCTCAGCGGCCAGAATGAATCCCAGGTCTCCTGTTCAATACACAGCTCACTCAATCATCCTGTGCTTGGATCTATTTATACATAACCTAATAATAATTCAGCACCTGTCAATTATTACAGAAAAGATCTGAGACAGGTATTAAATTTATAGTGAAGGACCTTATCTTTTCATAGATAATCTTTGATTATATTGGTAATTTTTCATGGAAGCACATGTGTCCAACTATTTGTATTCCACTACAGAGAAGTAAAAAATAATTACTCTAGATCTAAAAGACTTAAGCTACATATATGTATTGAAATAATACATATATGGCTTTTTGGTTTACCTTTGCTCCTTACCTAATAGACTATGTTATTACTGGAAGAATCGTCAGCTTTCTAATGTGTGTCATTTCTCCAAATAGTCAAAAAGGAGCTCATATAGAAGAACTCAGTCTCTGTGTTTCCAATACTTAGTCTAGAGCCAATGGAAAGTAATGTCTGTTAAACAAATAAATATCTCCTATATTTCAGGGACTGTGGTGGTAAGGATTCAAGATGAATGAGAAGACTGAGTGATGACGGATACTTTTGTTGCCAGAATACAGCAGCACTTTCAGTGGCTGTCACAGCTGGTGGGATTTGTTCAGTCTCCACCTGCCACCGAAGCACACAGAAACACAATGGTTAGACAGTGCCTTTGTGCATTTGCAAAGAACAGCCCAAGTGCCTGTGACCAGGGGCAAGAATTTTTATATTGGTACTTCTCAGTAAATGTCCTTCCTAAGATTTCCAAATTATTTTCAGTTTTCTAAACCCAATAGGTGATCTCTCTTCATTTCTTACTTTATGAAAAATACTCTGAGGTCTCTGACAGTCATCATCACTTCCTGCTGTGAGAGACACTTTCCCTCCTGGGTTTCCATCACGACCCACTGTCACAATGCTCTCTCTCCACCTCTTCCTTCCTAGTCTGCTCTGCTTATCTTTCAGCATGTTGCTGTTCCCTAGGGTCTGTTGTTGGCCCTCTTTTCCATATACGCACTCTTACCTTGAAATCATATACTCACATAAATTCAACTATCACCTCTACCACCTACGTGTTGGTAATTCAATAAGCAACACTTTATACTCTAATATAACTCATAAAATTTAGATTTAACCCTTTGAGTAGTGAGTTCTTTTCATGCTCGCTGACCCTCGGGAGTGAGTATTTTTCAAAAACTGAAATTAGTTCCAGTTACAGTTTTATTAACTTAAAATCATGTTTGTTTAATAACCAATTTATGGAAACAAAAAGAACATATATTTATATTTTTTAATGTTGCCTTATACATTTTTAAAATGAAAATTTTTGTACAATCATACTCTGGATGGTCAGGAGGCATGAGGACATACATGAACGTTAAATGTTAAACTCCTGGATCTCTTTTCCTAGATTACTTCCAGGTTCTCAACTTCAACCTACCTAAAACAATAACTATTACTTCCCCTAGCAGAAGTCTCCTTAGTCATTTTTATTTTTTATAGAAATGACTGATTACACATCTTTGTAAGCTACAACGTTTAAAAATCTATAGCTCTGCCCTTCCTCAGTAAATACATCTAATTACTTTTACATCTTATAAACTGTCTTCTCTACACTAATACTAGAGTTATCTTTCTCTAAAAGTAAGGCAGTAACTATCAGCCCTAAAAAGCTTTTTATGCCCATTTTACACAGAGAAAAATCTACTGCCCTTTGTTTGCATGGAATTTTCTTATATAATTTTCTGCAATCTTCCAAACATATTAATGATTTTTCAAGCACAAATACATAAATGCTCTACTTAAAAAAAAAAAAAAAGATTGTCAGTCTGAATAAAAACACAAAATATACCCCAAAAGGCACATCTAAAATGCAAAAGTACAAAATGATTGTAAGTACAAAATATGGAAAAGAAATACCAATACCAAAACAAAAAGGGCCAACACAAATGCAATAAAACAAATACCAAAGAAATAAAATTTACACTGTGCCTGTTAAGTTGTAAGAACTGAATAAATGTTGGTTTTATAAAGAAATTGTTTAAAGTTATATGATGATGAGCACAGGATTTTAACCCAGGTAGTCTAAATTCCATATGCTCTTAACTACTACACAGAGCTGCATAGGTGCAGATTAAACAGTATAAACAAGAAAGAGAATGAAAAGGAAAATACTGACAAACTGGACCACAGCAAAATATAAAATGCCTGTATATCAAAAGGTACCCTGAAAAGTTAAAAGAAAAGCTATTCTTGTAAAGAAATTACACTTGCATCTGCTCTGCTCTCTATATGTAACTGCATTTGCAGGTCAGAGATGCAATTAGCAAAACACAAATTTGCTGGCTTTTTTAATCTGTCTCTTCTTTTATTCAAGGCCATGATGCCCATGGACTTCTCCCCGCCAATTACTAAGGAAGATGTCTTCCTGAGAAACACAAACTCTTCCATCTGCGGACACTGGTGCCAGGTATCCCTGAAAGTTTTACTGCAATGTCCTTAGATTGAATCTCAGTCTAAGATGCTTCCACCCAATTTACTTTATGGTCTGAAAGGTCACCCAGCTTTCCCCAATTCCTTCTTATTTCTTCTCACAGTTATTCCCCCTAATAAAATTCTGTCTTGGCATCTACTTCTTAGAGAACACAGACTAACACATCCTCCTTAGAAGGCCCAGCACGGCTTAGCCTCTACTTACTTCTCCATCTTCATCCTGTAGTACACATTATCTGATATGCCCTTCTCTAACACTGGCCCTCTGTTATTTCATCTTGAAATTAACTCCCTCCCTGATTATCTTAAATATCTATCCATCCTTCAGCTCTCAGCTTAAGAATTTCATTCTCAGGGAAGCTTTCCTTCTATTATATGTTATAAAAGCATCTTGTACTATTATAATTTGAACTTTGGCATTTGAACTTTCATACTTATATTGTAATCATTTGGTTAGTTACTCTCTACCTCACTAAATGACAAGCTAAGTGAGTAAATAATTGTGTAAACAAACGGTCAACATAATAACTATTTACTCACTATTGTATTCCTAGCATATTGTAAAGTGTCTGGCATATAATAACTGTTCAAAAAATCTATGTTGGCCCTGGCTGGTTGGCTCGGTGGTAGAGCATCGGCCTGGTGTGTAGGAGTCCCGGGTTCGATTCCCGGCCAGGGCACACAGGAGAAGTGCCCATCTGCTTCTCCACCCCTCTCCCTCCCCTTCCTCTCTGTCTCTCTTTTCCCCTCCTGCAGCCGAGGCTCCAGTGGAGCAAAGTTTGCCTGGGCGCTGAGGATGGCTCTGTGGCCTCTGCCTCAGGTGCTAGAATGAATCTGGTTGCGGTGGAGCAATGCCCCAGATGGGCAGAGCATCGCCCCCTGGTGGGCATGCCGGGTGGATCCCAGTAGGGCGCATGCAGGAGTCTGTCTGACTGCCTCCCCGTTTCCAACTTCAGGAAAAAAAAATCTATGTTGCCTGAAATAATAAAAATCAGCAGTCTAGAAATGCCCCCTTCTATTGTTAGCAAATCACACTGAGGTCTAGCAAAATATTTGTCCTCAAATAGCCTTCTCTATTTCATCCCTCCTGTCAATTCCCCTGGTCTACTAAACTCAACATTCATCCTTTGTTCTTCAGAGAAAAGCCTTCAAAAACCACCATCACTTGATGGAAGGCCCTATATCTGTGATGGCGAACCTTTTTATAAAACACGCCCACTTTTGCAGTGCAGTGGTCAACCTGGTCCCTCCCGCCCACTAGTGGGTATTCTAGCTTTCATGGTGGGCCAAGAGCGGCGCAGTTTGGTTGCTTGCTCCCTAGCCCACCATAAAAGCTGGCATGCCCACTAGTGGGCGGGAGGGACCAGGTTGACCAGCACTGCAAAAGTGAGTGGTTTTTATAAAAAGGTTCACCATTACGGTTATATCCTCTTAGAGTCTTGAGAGTCTTTTTCCACGTAATTTATCATATTGAAATTTTTACATTAGTTTATATAGTTATTTAATTGCATACAAATAATTGATTAATTAACTTCTCTCTCCCCTCTAGTACACTCTTAAGTTCTCTGAGGCCAGGGATATGATAAACACTAAAATTGAATGAATGAGAGGCTTGTCTTTCCCGTTAAGAATACAGTTTTAGGAAAGAACATTTGGACAAGTAAAAGATAAAGTGGAAACTGTTAGATAGGTCATCTGAATCAATCCTGGGGTAAAAATTAAGGGCGTCAGATATGGCAGTTAGATCACTATTATATTCATAAAGAAGGAAAGAGTATGAACTACATACAAAGAAATAAATTGTGGCCAACTGATGCACAAAATGTGTCCCAGAATTACAAAGCAAATATTAACTAAGCCAAAGAAAATAAAATTTTCAATATTAGATGCATTTTTCAATATCAAATAATATGCTAAAACAGCCAGCCAAAAATGAGTCCCATCCCAGCACATTACAAGGAAGATTGGCCTTTGAGCATTTCAGTTTTGAGTTCCATTTGTTTGTGTATTTCTCTATTATAATATTTTAAGGAGTCATTTCAAAAATCATTTCTTAAATTTAAACAATATTTACTGAATTATAAACATACATTGAATAAAATAATAATAAGCAACATACATTGAATGAAATAATAATGATGGTAATGACAATCAGCACCATTTATGGAACACCTATCATTTGTTTGATTCAATAAAAATGTAACTGAGATGCTCACTGAGCCTTCTCCCAAAAGCTAATTCTTCCCTCACCTTTATCAAGAAGAGAGGGTCTACACCACTTCCTGAGTTTATGGGTATCACTGGACTTTGTATATATGATAGCTGGGTGTCCACATAGCTTAAGAGAGATCGGGACTAGACTTTAGACAAAATCTTAGGGCACAGCCAAGATTAAATCATTGCTGGGACAGACATCCTTAGGCTTGATTCTAGTTACTGGTGAACACAAGTCCACATAAAAATTCACACAGCCAACATCAAAGACCCTGTGTATAGGACCACTGAAGGTTGAGTAGTCATTGCTGTATGACTCAGCTTCCCTGCAGCTGTTGGCCACTCAAACAATGTCTCACAGAGGCGCACCCTTGGGTCTTTCTTTGTTACTTGCGTTTCATGTTAAGGACATGGAGCCTTTTTCTGCAAGATTATGATGGTCTATCTGACAACAGGTATACTTCATTTCTACCTCAGATCTTGTCACGTTCCACTTTGCCTCTTTCAAGAATCCTCCAAGCTGCTTTGTCTCTTATATTATCCCTCTCAATCTCTAGCCCAGGGACATGTATTTCAGGTTTGGGGATGTATTTATCAAAAGCACTTGGCATACTCTTTTAATGGACATAAGACTTGTCCTCTAGAAATAAATGACTTTGGGTGCTGATGATATTTTTAGATAAATTTAACTCTTCTGATTTTGATATTCAAAGACTAAGGAGTTTCAGAGGGTGGCAAAGGCTCATGGCTTTTTTTATTCCACATAATCTAGGAAACTTTTAAGACAATTTTTCATTTTTTTTATTTCTTGTTAGTTCAAACTACCCTATTTCTCATTGTCACTTCACATCTTTCTGACATTATAAATGTATGTGATCAACAGCACAAACATGAACTAGCCATTTGTCAAGTTAATGGCACCTTTGCCTTGAAAAGAAATGGAAATATTTCTTGTTCATTCTTTGTCCCTTTCACCACCTTTCACCACCTTAAACTGCCCTAGGATGCCCCTTTTCTGACCATCATTTCTCTAGGCAAGTGATCCAATATGCTGGCCCATCCCTTTTGATTTTCCCTCTTTCTAAACTGTGGTGGCACCGTGGATAAAGCATTGACCTGAAATGCTTAGGTCGCCAGTTGATTTTACCACTTTTGCAGTGTAAAAATTGGAACACAACTCTTCAATAACACACACTTCTTAGATTTTGACCTTTGCCACTCTGACCTCTAATTCTACTTCAGAATTATTATTTTATTCTAGACCTCTGTAGGCCTACATTGGTTATGTGGATCTTTTTGTCAATGATTAATACACATCTGGTACAAGTAAACAAAATAAATTGTACCTCATTAATTCTATGTGACCCAGAATACACTCTTGTTTGCTTTCCATAATCAATATTCCCAAATGCAATCAGTGGACATTTTAAACACATTTTGGATATATGATGGAATATTGGTTAAAATACTTAGGAACAAAACTTCTAGCAATTTAGAATAAATCAATTCATATAAAACATTATAAATTATCTTTTAGGAGTGTCTGGATAAGAGATACAGCTACTTATAGGGGCTATAAAGCTATGTCCAAGAAGGATAGCCAACATTCAAAAACAAAACTAATGTGTACCTGTCCTCAGGTACTTCTGAAGAGTAAGCACTGAGATCCCAATTGTAGGCAAGGCAAGGGCTCAGCAGCTGGATAAAGAAAGAAGCCAGACAAGAATAAATGCTCAAACAGGGAGCAAAAGATCAAAGAGGGTGGCGGGGGAATGGGGACAGAAAGAGACATTGCTAAGAACAGAGACATACGATGCGGGAGTTGGGGGAGCAGATGGTGGTTTGTTGAGTTGTGCACTTGAAACCTGTATGGTTTTGCAAACCAATTTCATCTTAACAAATTAGAATAAAAAGAGAGAGAAGACTTCAATTATAAACAGGGCTGTCCTGTCCAGAGCTCTACCTTTGGGTGCTGGCTACCTGACATCTAGAGGGCTAAGACATGTAAGAAGCACAGGCTTGGTTTGAAAACAGAAAGAATTATAAATATTGTCCCTTAAAGCTATCCAGAACTATAGCTATAATAAATAACTGAACTTTGCTGGCTGGTTTGAATTATTATATTTAAAGAAATTGAGCTGAAATACACATGTACACACATATGTATATGTGCTCACACACATGCTTCAGAATTACCTGCAGAACATAATACTGTATTAGCAGCATGGTTACCATAATTTCCTTTTTAACGTTTCCTTTCTTGCTGCCTCCCGTATGGCATTTCTCTCTGCCCCTGCCTTCCCAATTACTTGGCTATTGTGTGAGACGGTTCCTTCCCAACCAGTGATTCCTTCTCTCACCCCTTTTCGGGGATAATTCAGAATGAAATGTATTGTGGTATTGGCCAGTGGTAGCTAGAGGTAAAGAAGGATGAATAGATGAATAATATTCCAAATTCTGAGCAAGAATGCAGGCCACCGAAGGCTAATTCACCTGCAGATTCCGAGGTGCCAGGGGCTATGCTGCAGTTCAGGGCCACAGCCCCAGTCTTAGGGGTAGGCAGGAGGAGGCCTATATGATACTCATTGGTGGAAGGCAGAGCTCAACCCTCTACAAGCATCATGAAGGCACTGAGCTCTTCACGTAACAGAGTGCAGCTTTCTTAGTTTCAAAGTTACAATCTTGGCTGTGGCATGGCAGCTGGTGTACCTGGATTATAAATTTAGCACACATTGATGCCAACTGTGTGCTGCATGGATCAACTTGCCACCTTTTGTTCAACAAAGCAGCAGATGTTTGGCTATTAAATGCTCAGTTACGAGGGAAGGGGGTAACATTAGACATATTTATGAAAGCATAAACTCATCTATAAGCACAGACTGATGTGAGTATTGTGATGGAATAAATAATTCTAAGCATTATTTAACTCTTTACTATATAACTTTTAATTCTTGCACATGTTGGAAAAATATAATTAAAAATAAATTTTCTCCCGAACCCAGAACACTTTTCAGTAAAGGTGGAAGACAAAGGAAACAATTTTACCATTGAATGAGCATTACACCAAAATGTGGTGTATATCACCGGCAATTTGCTAAAGGGATTGTGAAAACAGAAATAAATCTCACCTTTTTATATCGCCAAGCAGATACAAGCCATTACAGACATATTCTCAAGATAAACAATAACTTGTCCTCAAATAAGTGGGCTTGACAGCACCATTTGTCACATAGTTCATCCTAAACTCACTTGGTAATTGGAGTGACCATCTGTGTTAGCTAATTGGTTTTTTCCAAAGGAATATAAATTTCTAATATCTTTGTGACAAAAGGTAGTTCTGCAACGTGGAGCAAGGCACTCACTGACGGTTCGCTCTTGCCCTGCCCAGAAACTGGGAAACAGAGGTGCTGTCTTCCTTGATGATTATATTTCAAAGAGATGCTTCCCGGGTCCTTGAGAAAGACCTTCCTTTGCCACAAACCTGGGAAGAGGCTTATTTAGTCTTTAAAACACTTATATACATCTCAAAAAGACAGAGAAAGAACTCAACTACAAATTTTCTAAGTAAATATACCAAAATCACCATGTTGTACAACTTAAATATATCCAATTTTTATTTTTAAAAAATCCAAACAACTCATACTTAAGAGGAAGGGGGATGAGGAGGCCTTTGCTTGGAGGGAGTTTGGGAGAGAAACAGAATATTTCTAGTTTGAATAAGATTAAATCGATTTTCAACGGAAAAAAAGTAAATAAAAAAAGGAAGAGAAAGTCTTTTCCCTTATTTCCAACAAGGAGAACTAAGGACTTACCTTTTTTTTCTGTCCCTGTCATATGTTTGCTATTTCTGAGGATGACATTATCTGGCCACCTGCCCAGTCTTCCTTGCCAGTGGCCTGCATGTTAGGTCCTGCTCTTCTGGCTAGGGGTTCGAGTTTGGTGATGTCTTTTGCACCTGGGCTCAATGTCTGGGACCTGATACCCCCTACCTAAGGCCTCATTTTTAACTGTATTTTTTCTTACACACAAAACCTATTTCATAATAAGTGCTTGACAAACATTTATTACACAGTCCTATTGGCATGATAAATGAGATGAGTAACCACCAAACTGATGGAGAGAATATAAGCAAAAGAATCATGCAAAAAAGAACAAGATATAGAAGATTGATGATCCACCAAGAAAGCATAAATACACAATATGCAGGCAGGTGACCGAGTACAAGGTGTTACGGTTAGGAGAGTAATAAATTGGATAGCACCAAACTGGAGTGGTTAGGGGTGCTCTCCCCCAGGAGCTCAGGGAAAGATTGTTACAGAAACAAGGCAAAAGCCAAGCAAGGGAATTATCTGTTTGCCTTATTTGTTTGGGAAAGCCTAGTTGGCTCTTTGTGATTGGTTTGTCTTAGGTTTTGATTTCTTAACTCATAGGTATTTACAGGTTTAGGTTTTGGTTGCTTACACAGACTGCTAAGATATTAGAACAACCTCAGTCAAAGACCTCCTTGTTTAATTAATTTTTTTTTTTTTATAAATTTTTATTAATGTTAATGGGATGACATTAATAATTCAGGGTACATATATTCAAAGAAAAACATGTCTAAGTTATCTTGTCATTAAATTATGTTGCATACCCCTCGCCCAGAGTCAGATTGTCCTCCGTCACCCTCTATCTAGTTTTCTCTGTGCCCCTCCCCCTCCCCCTAAATCTCTCCCTCCCTCCCTCCTGCGTCCTCCCTCCCCCCACCCCTGGTAACCACCACACTCTTGTCCATGTCTCTTAGTCTCGTTTTTATGTTCCACCAATGTATGGAATCATGTAGTTCTTGTTTTTTTCTGATTTACTTATTTCACTCCGTATAATGTTATCAAGATCCCACCATTTTGCTATAAATGATCTAATGTCATCATTTCTTATGGCTGAGTAGTATTCCATAGTGTATATGTGCCACATCTTCTTTATCCAGTCTTCTATTGAAGGGCTTTTTGGTTGTTTCCATGTCTTGGCCACTGTGAACAATGCTGCTATGAACATGGAGCTACATGTGTCTTTACGTATCAATGATTCTGAGGTTTTGGGGTATATACCCAGTAGAGGGATTGCTGGGTCATAAGGTAGTTCTATTTGCAGTTTTTTGAGGAACCACCATACTTTCCTCCATAGTGGTTGTACTACTTTACATTCCCACCAACAGTGTATGAGGGTTCCTTTTTCTCCACAGCCTCTCCAACATTTGTTATTACCCGACTTGTTGATAATAGCTAATCTAAGAGGGGTGAGGTGGTATCTCATTGTAGTTTTGATTTGCATTTCTCTAATAACTAATGAAGCTGAGCATCTTTTCATATATCTGTTGGCCATTTGTATTTCTTCCTGGGAGAAGTGTCTGTTCATGTCCTCTTCCCACCTTTTTATTGGATTGTTTGTTTGTTTGTTGTTGAGTTTTATGAGTTCTTTGTAAATTTTGGATATTAGGCCCTTATCTGAGCTGTCGTTTGAAAATATCAGTTCCCATTTAGTTGGCTGTCTGTTTATTTTGATATCAGTTTCTCTTGCTGAGCAAAAACTTCTTAGTCTGATGTAGTCCCATTCATTTATCTTTGCCTTCACTTCTCTTGCCATTGGAGTCAAGTTCATAAAATGTTCTTTAAAACCCAGATCCATGAGTTTAGTACCTATGTCTTCTTCTATGTACTTTATTGTTTCAGATCTTATATTTAGGTCTTTGATCCATTTTGAATTAATTTTAGTACACGGGGACAGGCTGTAGTCGAGTTTCATTCTTTTGCATGTGGCTTTCCAGTTTCCCCAACACCATTTGTTGAAGAGGCTTTCTTTTCTCCATTTTGTGTTGTTGGCCCCTTTATCAAAGATTATTTGACCATATATATGTGGTTTTATTTCTGGGCTTTCTATTCTGTTCCATTGGTCTGAGTGTCTATTTTTCTGCCAATACCATGCAGTTTTGATTATTATGGCCCTATAATATAGTTTAAAGTCAGGTATTGTAATGCCCCCAGCTTCATTCTTTTTCCTTAGGATTGCTTTGGCTATTCGGGGTTTTTTATAGTTCCATATAAATCTGATGATTTTTTGTTCCATTTCTTTAAAAAAAGTCATAGGAATTTTGATGGGAATTGCGTTAAATTTATATATTACTTTGGGTAATATGGCCATTTTAATTATATTTATTCTTCCTATCCAAGAACAAGGAATATTTTTCCATCTCATTGTGTCTTTTTCTATTTCTCTTAGCAATGCCTTGTAGTTTTCTTTATATAGGTCCTTTACATTCTTTGTTATGTTTATTCCTAGGTATTTTATTTTTTTTGTTGCAAACGTGAAGGGGATTGTTTTTTTGAGTTCGTTTTCTAATATTTCATTGTTGGCATATAGAAATGCTATGGACTTCTGTATGTTAATTTTGTATCCTGCGACCTTACTGTATTGGTTTATTGTTTCTAGTAATCTTTTTGTGGAGTCCTTTGGGTTTTCGATGTATAGGATCATATCATCAGCAAAAAATGATACCTTTACTTCTTCTTTTCCGATATGGATGCCTTTTATTTCTTTGTCTTGTCTGATTGCTCTGGCCAGCACTTCTAGCACCACGTTAAATAAGAGTGGAGAGAGTGGACACCCCTGTCGTGTTCCTGATTTAAGTTGGAAAGTCCTCAGTTTTATGCCATTTAATATGATGTTGGCTGATGGTTTATCATATATGGCCTTTATTATGTTGAGATATTTTCCTTCTATACCCATTTTGTTGAGAGTCTTAAACATAAAATTGTGTTGTATTTTATCAAAAGCCTTTTCTGCATCTATTGATAAGATCATGTGGTTTTTGTTCTTTGTTTTGTTGATATGATGTATTACATTAACTGTTTTACGTATGTTGAACCATCCTTGAGATTCTGGGATGAATCCCACTTGATCATGGTGTATTATTTTTTTAATATGTTGTTGTATTCGATTTGCCAGTATTTTGTTTAGTATTTTAGCATCTGTATTCATTAGAGATATTGGTCTGTAGTTTTCTTTTTTTGTGCCATCCTTGCCAGGTTTTGGTATGAGGGTTATGTTGGCCTCATAAAATGTGTTTGGAAGTATTGCTTCTTTTTCAATTTTTTGGAAGACTTTGAGTAGAATAGGAACCAAGTCTTCTTTGAATGTTTGATAGAATTCACTAGTATAACCATCTGGACCTGGACTTTTATTTTTGGGGAGGTTTTTAATAGTTTTTTCTATTTCCTCCCTGCTGATTGGTCTGTTTAGGCTTTCTGCTTCTTCATGACTCAGTTTAGGAAGTTTGTATTGTTCTAGGAATTTATCCATTTCTTCTAGATTGTTGTATTTGGAGGCATATAGTTTTTCATAGTATTCTACAATAATTCTTTGTATATCTATGATGTCTGTGGTGATCTCTCCTCTTTCATTTTGGATTTTATTTATTTGAGTCCTGTGTCTTTTTTCCTTGGTGAGTCTTGCCAAGGGTTTGTCGATTTTGTTGATCTTTTCAAAGAACCAGCTCCTTGTTTTATTGATTTTTTCTATAGTTTTTCTGTTCTCTATTTCATTTATTTCTGCTCTGATTTTTATTATCTCCTTTCTTCGGCTGGTTTTGGGTTGTCTTTGTTCTTCTTTTTCTAGTTCCTTAAGGTGTAAAGTTAAGTGGTTTACTTCGGCTCTCTCTTGTTTGTTCATATAGGCCTGAAGTGATATGAACTTTCCTCTTATTACTGCTTTTGCTGCATCCCAGAGATTCTGATATGTCGTATTTTCATTTTCATTTGTTTGTATATATCTTTTGATCTCTGCGCTTATTTCTTCTTTGACCCATTCATTTTTTAAAAGTATGTTGTTTAATTTCCACAATTTTGTGGGTTTTTCCCCCTCTTTTTTACAGTTGAATTCTAGTTTCAAGGCTTTATGATCAGAGAATATGCTTGGCACAATTTCAATTTTTTTAAATTTGCTGATATTGTCTTTGTGGCCCAACATATGGTCAATTCTTGAGAATGTTCCATGTACACTAGAGAAAAATGTATACTCTGTCGCTTTGGGATGAAGTGTCCTGTAGATGTCTATCATATCCCGTTGTTCTAGTAATTCATTTAAGGCCACTATATCTTTATTGATTCTCTGTTTGGATGACCGATCTAGAGCTGTCAGCGGTGTATTGAGGTCTCCAAGTATGATTGTATTTTTGTCAGTTTTTGTTTTAAGGTCAATAAGTAGCTGTCTTATATATTTTGGTGCTCCTTGGTTTGGTGCATATATATTAAGGATTGTTATGTCTTCTTGATTCAGTGTCCCCTTAATCATTATGAAATGACCGTTTTTGTCTCTGAGTACTTTTTCTGTCTTGTAGTCAGCATTATTAGATATGAGTATTGCTACACCTGCTTTTTTTTGGGTGTTGTTTGCTTGGAGTATTGTTTTCCAGCCTTTCACTTTGAATTTGTTTTTATCCTTGTTGCTTAGATGAATTTCTTGTAGGCAGCATATAGTTGGATTTTCTTTTTTAATCCATTCTGCTACTCTGTGTCTTTTTATTGGTAAGTTTAATCCATTTACATTTAGTGTAATTATTGACACTTGTGGGTTCCCTATTGCCATTTTATAAATTGCTTTCTGTTTGTTTTGTATCTTGTTTGATTCTTCTCTTTTGTTTTTCTATCATTTGTTTTTGTTTGTTTGTATTCCATACTTCTTTCCTCTGTTGTTACCTTTTTTAAGTCAAGTGTTTTTGTGGTGGTTTTTTCAAGGGTGGTTACCATTAAGTAATGAAAAGGGTACCTACCATATTCATTGTAGTACCCTTTCTTATGAATATTTCTGCGCTTCATCGTCCTTTGCTACTGTTAATCTTCATCTTTTCTCCCTTTTTTTTTTTTCTTTTGTTGTCACAGTTTAAGTTTGGTTTTATTGTTTTCTTCATGGAGCTGTTACTTGTGGTTATGTTTTCTTTTGTTCTTTGAATCTGGTTGGAAAACCCCCTTTAGTATTTCCTGGAGTGGGGGCTTTCTGATGATAAATTCTCTCATCTTTTCTGTATTTGTGAATATTTTTATATCTCCTTCGTACTTGAAGGATAGCTTTGATGGGTATAGAATTCTTGGCTGAAAGTTCCTCTCTTTCAGGGCTTTAAATATTGGGGTCCACTCTCTTCTAGCTTGTAGAGTTTCTGCTGAGAAATCTGATGATAATCTAATAGGCCTTCCTTTATATGTTGTATTCTTCTTTTCCCTGGCTGCCTTGAGAATTTTTTCTTTGTCATTGGTTTGTGTCATCTTCATTATGATGTGCCTTGGAGTGGGTTTGTTGTGGTTAAGAAAACTCGGTGTTCTGTTTGCTTCTTGAATTTGAGGCTTTAATTCTTTCCATAGGCTTGGGAAGTTCTCATCTATTATTTGTTTGAGTATATTCTCCATTCCATTTTCTTTCTCTTCTCCCTCTGATATACCTATTATTCTTATGTTATTCTTTCTGATGGAGTCAGACAATTCCTGTAGGGCTTTCTCGTTTTTTATTATTTTTGAGTCTCTTTCTTCTTCTCTCTGTTGTGCCTCAAGTTGCTTGTCTTCTATTTCACTGATCCTGTCTTCTATCTGGGCTGTTCTATTAGCTAAGCTTGCTACCTCGTTTTTCATCTCTTGAATTGAGTTTTTCATTTCTGTTTGATTTGCTTTTATAGTTTCAATTTCCTTGGTAATATATTCTTTGTGATCGTTGAGTTGTTTTCTGATTTCCCTAAATTGCCTTTCTGTGTTTTCTTGTATATCTCTGAGTATTTTTAAGATTTCTATTTTAAATTCTCTGTCATTTGGCTCCAAGGCTTCCAATATGTTAAGTCTTTTCTCCATAGATTTTTCCACATCAATTTGCGTTACCTCTCTGTCTTTTGTATCCATAATGTTCGATTTCCTCTTTCTTATTGGCATCTGAAGGTGGTCTTGAGGATAGTGTTAATTAGAATTAATAAAAAATAAAAAGGGAAAAAAAAAAAAAAAAAAAAAAAAGAGAAAACACTCCACAAAATAAAAGTAATAATTTATTATTTCCCCCTTTTTTCTTTCTTCTCTTCCCACCTCTCACCTCCTTAGGGAAATATCGTGATGACCTGTGAATTATATTATGCTAAATGGAACAAAAACTGCCTATAATGGAGGGCCTGATTTGGGGTGAAGAGTTCAGGGGCAAAAAAGGGATTAGGGACCTACTAAATACAAAAACAAAAACAAAAACAAAAACAAAAAAAAAAAAAGAGAAAATCTTAGACAAGCATAAAATGATTTGCTTGTAAGTGATGGTCGACTAAGAGATTTAATGAGAGGGATGAGAGAGAAACAAAAAAGGAGAGAAAAACTACAATTAAAGAAGAAAAATATAAAAATAAAAATAATAAGTAAAAATCTGTTGTATGAAGTGGAGCGAAGACTAAATACAATGGAGACTTTGGGTTGGGAGGAATGCTAGTGAGTTAAAAAGCAATGTAAAAAGTGCCCAAAATGCCACAAAAACAAACAAATAACGAAAAACCAAGAACAAAAGCAGAAGAAGAAAAAAAAAGAACAGCAAAAAAAAAAAAAAAAAAAAAAAAAACCACAAAAACTTGAGTCCCAAATTAAATAATTTGTTCGTGATTGAGGCTTAAATGGGAGGAAAAGTAAAAGGAGAAAAGAAGAAATGAATAGAAAGGAAAAAATATGAGTAAGAGAGAAACGAAGGAAGAAAAAAAGGAAAGGAAAAAAAAAAAAAACAAAAGGGGAGAGAGTGAGAGTTAAGGGTTTTGGAGTGTAACCCTAAAGGAGAGTTAGGATGAAGAAAAGAAATAAAATGTAACACTCATGGGTAGTGTAGTTCAAGAAAAGGGTAGCATAAGATGGGCAGAGAGTAAAAGGACTGAGGTAGAAGAAATAGAAATAATAATAAAGGCAATAAAATAGAAGAAAGAAACCACAACAACAAAGAATTAGTGGAACCAGTTATAAAGTCTGTGGATTTTTCTTGATTTTGAGAGGTTAACTTCTTCCTTTTTTCTTTTCTCTCCCTCTTTCTGGTCGGTGACTCTATACCCCAGGATCTGCCCCTATGTCACTCTTAGGTAGGAATTTGCAGTTGATGGGATTCTATGGCAATGTCATATAATTGGCTTTAGTCTCGCTGGTAGTCAAGGCTTGTTGGCGTTTGTAGAGTCCAACAATGAGAGAGTTTGCTTTCCTGGAGTCTCTTTCCTAGTCTCCCCTTCCTGAATTAGCAGCTTGATGATCCAGCTATGAGGCTGCCACTGCTTCTGTCTGGGGAGTAAGAGGCTCAAAGAGCTGGGAAATCCCCACTCTATCCTCACTCAGTGCAAGGCTCTGGGTAAGGCTTTGGCAGTCAGAGCCTCCAGCGTAATCAGGTGGGGCTGGGAGTCAATTGTTGTCAAGGTGACTGTTCAGCGCCTATCATTCAGTTGGATCACTCAACCCAGGCTTTCCACACTTGGTAGCCTGTTTTGGCTGAAGCACTAGTCGCTGTTTGCTTTATGGATCTTAATATCTGCCAAGTCCCTCTTGTTAGGAATATCCCTGAATATGGAGGCTCTGTCAATCAGAAGTTGCCCCCGCCCCTTTAGCGAAAGGCACTGAAAAATATCACGCCTCTTGTCTTGGATCGCTGAACTGGGAGAGATCTTATCAATTAGAGCCCCGTGGGTGCGTAGATTTCGTGGGTTAAGCTAATTTCAGTGATTGGATCCGCAGCTGTGCTCCAGAGATCATTTCAGGCTGCCTGTTCCGCCCCTCCCCCAACGCTTGATTGTTAGCTTGAATGGCTGGGTGAGGTGCCCCGCCCGCGGAGAGAATCTCCTGACTAGGAAGGACAGCCTTGGCGCCCGCAGGGCACGGGGCGCCCTCGCGGCTTCTCAGCACGCCAGTGGACGGGGACCGGGCGCGCCCGCTGCCTCTCAGCACGCCAGCAGACGGGGACCGCGGCACGGGGGGTGCACGCGGTTTCTCCGCACACCAGTGGACGGGGACCGCGGCACGGGGGTGCGCGTGGTTTCTCAGCACGCCAGTGGACGGGGACCGCGGCACGGGGGTGCGCGCGGTTTCTCCGCACGCCAGTGGACGGGGACCTCGGCACGGGGGTGCGCGCGGTTTCTCAGCACGCCAGTGGACGGGGACCGGGCGCGCGCGCGGTTTCTCAGCACGCCAGTGGCCGGGGACCGCGGCACGGGGGTGCGCGCGGTTTCTCCGCACGCCAGTGGCCGGGGACCGCGGCACAGGGGTACGTGCGGTTTCTCAGCACACCAGTGGACGGGGCCTCTCTGGATCGCGGCACCGGGCGTGCGGTTTCTCGTCGCGCCAGTGGTCGGATCGCGGCACGGGGGGCCGCGCGCAGCTTCTCAGGGTATGCTGGGATGGCCGCCAGTGCCCAGGCTGCCATCCCCGAGTGCGGGCGGGCAGCTGCACGTGTGGGTTAACTCACCACAGGTGTACTCCGTCCTGGGCAACAGTCCCTCTGCTTTCAGTGTGTGTGTGGAAGTCCAGAATGCTCCGAGGATAATTTTCTCTGTTTCTAGTTGATAAATTTGTTGAGATTTTGGGGAGATCTGTCGGACGCGCTGCTCACGGCGCCATTTCCGTGACGTCACTTAGCTGTTTAATTAATTTAACACTCAATTGGAGTCACTGTCATTAGCAGTCACACAAGGCCCTAGCATTGTAATTGACTTATTCTTTTTATCCCTTTTCCCATTTCTCTCCATCCCCATTCCAGCAACCATTTAAATATGTTTAATACATCCTTTGATATGTATATATAGAAAATACATATTATAGTTGTATAATATATATGTATGGATTTATATGGATAATAGAATTCTATTTTATTTATTACATATACCAATATGTGTATATATACAGACGTGTGCATGTATACACACATACACTAAGCACAGGTCTTTGTTTTTAAGGTCTGTCCATGTTGCATCATGTACGTCTAGTCTATGGCTTCTCACTGCTGGCTAGAAACCTGTGGTCTGTACCTACATTTGCTCATTTCTTGAGATTCCTTCCAGTTTTTTCTAGCGCAATAATTTTGTCATAAACATTTTAAATATGCCCCCTTACAGATCACTGTGAGTATTTATCCTACATTGTGTGATTTTTACTTCGAAGAAGAACCACTGGGTCATAGGGTGTGTACACACTGAATTTCACCAAACACTACCAGATTTCCTCGTAGAATGGCTGCACCAATCTATGTCTTCACTAGCAGTGCCTGAGGTTTCCACACCCGTGCTTCCACAACTGCACTTGGCATTGGTCAGAAGTCCAATAAGGGCAATGACAATCAATTTTATATAATAGCCCTGAATTTGTTTAAAACATCAACCTTTGATCTGTACATAAACCTTGTAATTGTTTTTGCTCATGAAGTTGTCCTTCAGATAAGCTTTTGACATTGAAGTTTTTCGTTTACTTCTAAATGCCCTTCAATATTTTTTCCATTTTATCAAGTCAATTTTTCAAATCAATCTATTCTCCCACTTTGTCATCTTCAGTGTCATGGGCTTAGGAAGACCTTCTTGTTCATCTACTATATTAGAGAAAAAACATGCTAAATATGATCTTAATATATTTACAAATAGTAAAATGTTCACCTTTTAATAATTGAGAATGTACAACACAAACAACTTTCCCATCTTTTAACCTTACTGTATTCTTTTTCATATCACCCTAGGGGTTATGGAGTAACAAAGACACAGGAAAAGAAACAAGGAGCTGGGCAAGGCAGAAATGAGGTAATGCCTGTTGTTGCATTCTTTGATGACAAAGTAACTGAGAGATGATGTCAGAGTAGTGGCGGGGTAGGAAGTGATACCAATAAATCCCCCCCAAAACTCAACAAGATCTTCAACCAGAAACAGAAAAATCTATCCTCTTGGAGCCTCCAGATGTTTTGCAATACACCCAAAGGTATGGTCGAGCGAAAAAATTGGCTAAATATATAACCAAACCCCGAAGGAAATACGGAGTAATAAATGCTCCACCTTCCTCACTAACCTAAACAGGGCAGCTTTCACTGGGAACTGAGAATATAGAAACTAAGGCGGGCAAAGGGGTGAATAGATCCAGGCCGTGGCACAAACAGCCGAACCAGGCAGTGGCACGGAGATCCAAGCCAAGGAAAAACTGTTCCTGTGGCAACCCGGGCAATACAAGCTAATACTCGCACCAAACCCAAAGAAAGAAAGACAAGTGGGGCAGCCATTTTCCCCGATCCCCTGGTTGGCGCGCGCAGATAGTGGGCAAGAGATTCCTTCCAAAGACCTGGGAGTGGGCACCAGTGTTGTCCCACAGAGAGGCAGAGTCAGAGGCCTTTGTGTAGGCCGAAAGCAAAATCTCTGGACACCCAAGCGCCCTGGGAAAGCCACACACAGGGAGGGAGCGAGAACTAATTCCAATGTTGGAACTTTTCCGTGCGGGTGGGGGTTTCACCCAGAGGGTGAGGTCCCTAGCCTGATATCCTGGTCTGCGCGCGCAGATAGTGAGCAAGAGATTCCTCCGAGTGCCTCGGCATTGGGTGCCCGTGTTATCCCACAGAGGGGCAGAGTCAGGGGCCTTTGTGTGGGCCAAAAGCGAAATCTTGGGCTGTCCCAGCGCCTTGAAACAGCCGCGTACAGGGATGGAGCGAGAGCCAATTCCAACACTTTTCTGGCGGGTGGGGGTTTCACTCAGAGGGTGAGACTGCCGGCCTGATATCCTGGTCTGCGCGTGCAGATAGTGAGCGAGAGTTTCCTCCAAGTGCCCCGGGAGTGGGCGCCTGCCCGTGTTACTGGACAGAGTGGCAGAGCCAGAGGTCTTTGAGTGGGCAGAAGCCCCGCCTGATTATGCTAGCAGCTCTGACTGACTGAGCCTTACCCAGAGCCCTTTGCTAAGTGGGAATAGAGTGGGGAGTTGCCAGTTCTTTGAGCCTCTTACTATCCAGGCAGAGGCAGCAGCAACCCCATAGCTGGATTATCAGGCTACTAATTGAGGAAGGAAAGACTAGGAGAAAGGATCCAAGAACACGGACTCTCTCACTGTCGGAGCCTATAAATGCTAATGAGCCTCAACTGCCAATGGGACTAAAGCACAATACATGATATCGCCATAGAGACTTATCAACTACAACCCTCTACCTGAGCATGCCAAAGGGGCAGAACCTGGGGTACAGAGTCACTGACCAGGAAGAGGGAGAGAAAAGAAAAAGCAAGAAGATAACCTCTCAAAATCAAGAATAATCCACAGACTTTATAACCTATCCCATTTTATTATATTTTTTCGTCTGTTTATCTTATCTTCATTCTTGATATTTTTTATTTCCTCCTCCAATTTGGTCGTTTAACTCTCTGCCAGTCTTACTCTCTCCTCTCCTTGAACTACACTACCCATAAGTGTTACATCTCCCATTATCTTTTCTTTCCTCTTCTTTTCTCTCTATGAGGGTTGCACTCCAAAACCTTTAACTCTCTCTCTCTCTCTCTCTCTCTCTCTCTCTCTCTCCTCTTTTTTCTTTTTTCTTCTTTTAGTGGTTCCCTCTTTTTTTTCTCTCTCTCTTTCTTTTCTCCCTCTATATTAGTTTCTTCCTTTCTCCTTTACGTCTCCTCTCATTCAAACCTCAATAACAAACAAATTATCTTATCTGGGACTCAAACTTATGTTTGTGGCATTCTGGGGGTTTTTTACTTCACCTTTTTAACTCACTAGCAGTGCTCCCATCCCTGGCTCTCCATTTTATCTAGTTCTCGTTCCACTAAATACAATAGTAATTTTTTAATTTGTCCCCCCATTTTCCTGTTTCTCTCTTATTCCTCTCAACATAACTCTTAGTCAACCAACACCTAAAAGCAAATAATTTTATTCTTGACCCAAATTTTTTCCTTATTTGCTTTTTGTGGGTCCATACCCCTTTTTTTTCTTTTTTTTCTTTTTTTTTTGCCCCTTTATTACTTTTCCCAATTCAGCCCCTCCATTACAGGCATTGTTTGTTCTATTTAATACAATATAATTCACAGTTCACCACAAGATTGTCTCAAGAAAGAGGGGAGAGGAGAGGAGAGGAAAAAAGGAGGGGGGCATAATTTCCTTTTTTTAAAATTTTTATTTTATTTTATTTTTCTTTATTTCATTATTAATTTTTTTTAAAAAAAACACAACTTTTTTCAATTTTTTATTTTTTTAACTTTTTATTCTTTATTAAATCTCATTAATACTATCAACAAAACCACCCTCATATGCCATTAAGGAAGAAAAAATCAAATATCATGGATACAAAAGAAAGAGAGGTAACACAGCTAGATGAGGAAAAATCTATGGAGAAAAAATTTAATATATTGGAAATTTTGGAGCTAAATGACAGAGAATTCAAGATAGAAATCCTAAAAATCCTCCAAGATATACAAGAAAACACAGAAAGGCAATTTAGGGAGCTCAGAAAACAACTCAATGAACACAAAGAATATATTTCCAAGGAAATTGAAACTATAATAACAAATCAAACAGAGATGAAAAACTCAATTCACGAGCTGAAAAACGAGGTAACAAGCTTAGCTAATAGAACAGGCCAGATAGAAGAGAAGATTAGTGAAATAGAAGACAAGCAACTTGAGGCACAACAGAGAGAAGAAGAAAGAGACTCAAAAATTAAAAAAAAATGAGATAGCCCTACAAGAATTATCTGACTCCATCAAAAAGAATAACATAAGAATAATAGGTATATCAGAGGGAGAAGAGAGAGAAAATGGAATGGAGAACATACTCAAACAAATAATAGATGAGAACTTCCCAAGCCTGTGGAAAGAACTAAAGCCTCAAGTTCAAGAAGCAAATAGAACTCCGAGTTTTCTTAACCCCAACAAACCTACTCCAAGGTACATCATAACGAAATTGGCACAAACCAACGGCAAAGAAAAAATTCTCAAGGCAGCCAGGGAAAAGAAGAATACAACATCTAAAGGAAGGCCCATTAGATTATCATCAGATTTCTCAGCAGAAACTCTACAAGCTAGAAGAGAGTGGACCCCAATATTTAAAGTCCTGAAAGAGAGGAACTTTCAGCCACGAATACTATACCCATCAAAGCTATCTTTCAAATATGAAAGAGAAATAAAAACATTCACAGATACAGAAAAGATGAGGGAATTTATCATCAGAAAACCCCCACTCCAGGAATTACTAAAGGGGGTTCTCCAATCAGATACAAATAACAGAAAAAAACAAAGCCACAAGTAAAAGCTCCAAGAAGAACACAATAAAACCAAATTTAAACTGTGACAACAACAAAAAAAAAGGGGAGAGGATGAAGATTAACAGTAGCAAAGGATGATGGAATGCAAAAGTACTCACAAAACAGTGCACTACAATGAACAGGGTAGAAACCCTTTTCATTACTTAAAGGTAACCACCATTGAAAAAACCACCACAGAAGCACATGAGATAAAAAAGATAGCAACAGAGGAAAGATGTATGGAATACAACCAAATAAAAACAAAAGATAGAAAAACGAAAGAGAAGGATCAAACAAGACACAAAACTAACAGAAAGCAATCTATGAAATGGCAATAGGGAACACACAAGTGTCAATAATTACACTAAATGTAAATGGATTAAACTCACCAATAAAAAGGCACAGTAGCAGAATGGATTAAAAAAGAAAATCCAACTGTATGCTGCATACAGGAAACTCATCTAAGTAACAAGGATAAAAACAAATTAAAAGTGAAAGTCTGGAAAACAATACCTCAAGAAAATAACATCCAAAAAAAAGCAGGCGTAGCAATACTCATATCTGATAATGCTGACTACAAGACAGCAAAAGTACTCAGAAACAAAAATGGCCATTTCATAATGGCTAAGGGGACACTGAATCAAGAAGACATAACAATTCTTAAAAGATATGCACCAAACCAAGGAGCACCAAAATATATAAGACAGCTACTTATTGACCTTAAAACAAAAACAAAAATGCAATCATACGTAGAGACCTCAATACACCGCTGACGGCTCTAGATCGGTCATCCAAACAGAGAATCAACAAAGATATAGTGGCCTTAAACAAAACACTAGAGCACCTGGATATGATAGACATCTGCAGGACATTTCATCCCAAAGTGACTGAGTATACATTTCTCTCCAGTGTACATGGATCATTCTCAAGAATTGACCATATGTTGGGCCACAAAAACAACATCAGCAAATTCAGAAAAATTGAAGTTGCACCAAGCATATTTTCTGATCATAAAGCCTTGAAACTAGAATTCAACTGCAAAAAAGAGGAAAAAAATCCCACAAAAATGTGGAAACTAAACAACATACTTTTAAAAAATGAATGGGTCAAAGAAGAAATAAGTGCAGAGATCAAAAGATATATACAGACAAATGAAAATAACAATATGACATATCAGAATCTATGGGATGCAGCTAAAGCAGTGATAAGAGGGAAGTTCATATCACTTCAGGCATATATGAACAAACAAGAGAGAGCCCAAGTGAACCACTTAACTTTACACCTTAAGGAACTAGAAAAAGAAGAACAAAGACAACCCAAAACCAGCCAAAGAAAGGAGATAATAAAAATCAGAGCAGAAATAAATGAAATAGAGAACAGAAAAACTATAGAAAAAATTAATAGAACAAAGAGCTGGTTCTTTGAAAAGATCAATAAAATTGACAAACCCTTGGCAAGACTTACCAAGGAAAAAAGAGAAAGAACTCATATAAACAAAATCCAAAATGAAAGATGAGAAATCACCACGGATACCGTAGATATACAAAGAATTATTGTAGAATACTATGAAAATCTTTATGCCACTAAATTCAACAACCTAGAAGAAATGGATAAATTCCTAGAATGATACAACCTTCCTAGACCTAGTCAAGAAGAAGCAGAAAGCCTAAACAGACCTATTAGTAGAGAAGAAATAGAAAATACCATTAAAAACCTCCCCAAAAATAAAAGTACAGGCCCTGACGGCTATACCAGTGAATTTTATCAAACATTCAAAGACTTGGTTCCTATTCTACTGAAAGTCTTCCAAAAAATTGAAGAAGAAGCAATACTTCCAAACACATTTTATGAGGCCAACATAACCCTCATACCAAAACCAGGCAAGGATGGCACAAAAAAAGAACACTACAGACCAATATCTCTAATGAATACAGATACTAAAATACTAAACAAAATACTAGCAAATCGAATACAACAACATATTAAAAAAATAATACATCATGATCAAGTGGGATTCATCCCAGAATCTCAAGGATGGTTCAACATACGTAAAAACGTTAACGTAATACACCATATCAACAAAACAAAGAACAAAAACCACATATTATCAATAGACGCAGAAAAGGCTTTTGATAAAATACAACACAATTTTATGTTTAAGACTCTCAACAAAATGGGTATAGAAGGAAAATATCTCAACATGATAAAGGCCATATATGATAAACCATCAGCCAACATCATATTAAATGGCATAAACTGAAGGCTTTCCCCCTTAAATCAGGAACAAGACAGGGTTGTCCACTCTCTCCACTCTTATTTAATGTGGTACTATAGGTTCTAGCCAGAGCAATCAGACAAGACAAAGAAGTAAAACGCATCCATATCGGAAAAGAAGAAGTAAAGGTATCACTTTTTGCAGATGATATGATCCTATACATCGAAAACCCCAAAGAATCCACAAAAAGACTACTAGAAACAATAAGCCAATAAGTAAGGTCGCAGGATACAAAATTAACATACAGAAGTCAATAGCCTTTCTATATGCCAACAATGAAACAATTGAGAACGAACTCAAAAGAATAATCCCCTCATGATTGCAACAAAAAAAATAAAATACTTAGGAATAAACATAACAAAGAATGTAAAGGACTTATATAATGAAAACTATAGACCATTGTTAAGAGAAATCAAAAAAGATATAATGAAATGGAAGAATATACCTTGTTCTTGGTTAGGAAGAATAAATATAATCAAGATGGCCATATTACCCAAAGCAATATACAAATTTAATGCAATTCCCATCAAAATTCCAATGACATTTTTTAAAGAAATAGAGCAAAAAATCATCAGATTTATATGGAACTATAAAAAACCCCGAATAGCCAAAGCAATCCTAAAGAAAAGGAATGAAGCTGGGGGTATTACAATACCTGACTTCAAACTATATTATAGGGCCACGAAAATCAAAACAGCATGGTATTGGCAGAAAAGTAGACACTCAGACCAATGGAACAGAATAGAAAGTCCAGAAATAAAACCACATATATATAGTCAAATAATTTTTGATAAAGGGGCCAACAACACACAATGGAGAAAAGAAAGCCTCTTCAATAAATGGTGCTGGGAAAACTGGAAAGCCACATGCAAAAGAATGAAACTGGACTACAGTTTGTCCCCCTGTACTAAAATTAAGTCAAAATGGATCAAAGATCTAAACATAAGACCTGAAACAATTAAGTACATAGAAGAAGACATAGGTACTAAACTCATGGACCTGGGTTTTAAAGAGCATTTTATGAATTTGACTTCAAAGGCAAGAGAAGTGAAGGCAAAAATTAATGAATGGGACTACATCAGACTAAGAAGTTTTTGCTCAGCAAGAAAAACTGATAACAAAATAAACAGAAAGCCAACTAAATGGGAAATGATATTTTCAAACAACAGCTCAGATAAGGGCCTAATATCCAAAATATACAAAGAGCTCATAAAACTCAACAACAAACAAACAAACAATCCAATAAAAAAATGGGAAGAGGACATGAACAGACACTTCTCCCAGGAAGAAATACAAATGGCCAACAGATATATGAAAAGATGCTCATCTTCTTTCGTTATTAGAGAAATGCAAATCAAAACGGCAATGAGATACCACCTCACACCTGTTAGATTAGCTATTATTAACAAGACAGGTAATAGCAAATGTTGGAGAGGCTGTGGAGAAAAAGGAACCCTCATACACTGTTGGTGGGAATGTAAAGTAGTACAACCATTATGGAAGAAAGTATGGTGGTTCCTCAAAAAACTGAAAATAGAACTACCTTATGACCCAGCAATCCCTCTACTGGGTATATACCCCCAAAACTCAGAAACATTGATATGTAAAGACATATGCAGCCCCATGTTCATTGCAGCATTTTTCAGTGGCCAGGACATGGAAACAACCAAAAAGCCCGTCAATAGATGACTGGATAAAGAAGATGTGGCACATATACACTACTCAGCCATAAGAAATGATGACATCAGATCATTTACAGCAAAATGGTGGGATCTTGATAACATTTACGAAGTGAAATAAGTAAATCAGAAAAAACCAGGAACTGCATTATTCCATACGTAGGTGGGACATAAAAGTGGAACTAAGAGACATTAATAAGAGTGTGGTGGTTACGGGGGGAGGGGGGAAAGGGAGAGGAAAAGGGGGAGGGGGAGGGGCACAAAGAAAACTAGATAGAAAGTGACAGAGGACAATCTGACTTTGGGTGATGGGTATGCAACATAATTGAACGACAAGATAACCTGGACTTGTTATCTTTGAATATATGTATCCTGATTTATTGATGTCGCCCCATTAAAAAAATAAAATTATTTAAAATAAAAAAAATAAGAATAAAGAGGTGGTACATATATATTACAATGAAATACTACTCAGCCATAGAAAATGATGACATAGTGACATTTACAACAACATGAATGGACCTTAAGAACATTATACTGAGTGAAATAAATAAATCAGAGAAAGTTAAGAGCTACATGATTTCACCTATAGGTGGAGTATAAAACTGAATCTCATGGTCCTAGAGATTGGTTGCTCTGAAGAGTGAATGTTCTTAACACGACTAAAGTATACACTCAAATACAGACAAGGATAATATTTATGTTATGCATATTTACCATGATTAAAATTTTTAAAAAGGAAAAAAAAAAGTAACTAAGATTTTACACTTTGATAATGCTATTTTGAAAGAACTGCATCTTTAGCCATGCCAAAAATGCCTTCCCTTGCATTTTCTGTGGATGAAAGTCACAATCCAAAATAATAAATTCAACAGTTATAAACCATTTTGAGTTGAAGCAGTTCCTATTCCTCCCTTCTCTACCTCTTATAAACACATACAGGGATCAAAATGGTTGTTCCCTATTTGTTACGTAGTGCCTTACCAAAATTTAGTAGTATTAACACCTAATTTTCACCTATACTATAACCTTAGAGATTATTAGATAGTTTTAATGCATTTTCTTCTGTGTATTAAGGAATCTCACACACACACATATATATATATATATATACACACTGCTATTCTTTGTTCATTTTAGTGTGTTGGTTTCCTTCTGAGCTAGTATGTATAGTAATTCTTTCTTTCTCCTGTTATCTAAGAGCTTTTCGCCAAAAGCTGTACTCTGGGTACTCTTCGGAGTGAGCTGTATTTGCATTTTACAGAGGAGTAAAATCACAAAGTAGAGATACACAAAACAGACAAAAAGCCTGCCAAAGTTTGTTTATGATTCCAAGAATTGAACTACCCACTGAGGAAAGTATAGTATAACACAAAACAAAAATGATTGCTTGGCTTTGATGGAATGCTCGTCCCTTTACTCAAGTGGAACAATCTAAGTAGCCATGGGAGATACAGCTTATAATAACATAGCCTAATGACTATTTCTGGTTATTCTTGCAGTAAAGATTGACATTTTGACTGAAAAGAAAAACTAATTCAAATCCAAACTCTCTCACTTTTAAGCTTCTTAAATACTTAAAACTTTAGCATTAATATTTTGGAGTATTTTCCTTCAATCAATTATTTGGAGCAGAAAATGGCATTGGAGTAGAAATTGTGAAGTCTTAAGCTCAGTTCAAAAAGTAAACATTTTCTCAAAATCTCATATATAATAAACTTTTTAATATTTTTTCTTTAGTCACCTCCTTATTTAGCCTTCCTACAACATAACATATCATACTTCATAATAAGTATGTAGACTGCTCTCAAGAAAGATGGAAACAAAAAGGTTTTAGTATTTCTATAAACTCTCATATATTCAACATTATTTTTCTTTGGTAATTTTAAATTTTGATAATTGTTAACTAGTATAGATGCCTCTGGTCAGTGCTGGCATCTTGGCATACAATATACTGCTTAACTAATGCATGCCCCACTTAATATCCAATAGTCACAGGCACAAATTGAAAGGCTTAAACCATATTTAACGAATAGAACAGAAAGTCAAATGCACTTTGAAAGAGAATAATATCTTCTATCACAGTGCCTAATCTGAATGGAGGGTACAACTCACCCTCCACTCCTAAACTAAAACAGAATGCCCACTGACTACGTGATTGTCTGCTTGGAGGAGTACATGGTTAGTGATTAGTGAGAAGTCTTCTAACTAGTAGAACAATTAAGAGTGAAACAAGACTAGCTCTGGTAGATTTTAAATTTTCCAATCCATAATCACTAATGACTTCTTCCCTTTGACTATTTTAGGTTTTCCCAGAATGAGAATATTTTCAAAGCCATAACACTGAAAATAACTGTTTTCTGTAGTCTGTACCAAAATGCATATAGTGGCTGTAAACCATGGCCAAGGAACCTTTTCCCAACAGAATTAATGAAATTGCCTGATTACATTTCAGCATAATCATTGCATTGGAAATGAAATCCATTAGTGAATAGCCTTTAAAGCTTTCCAATGCTGGAATTATAAATAAACTCAAAGTTAATTGTTGAGTCACAAACTTCTTCATGAGCTCTAACTATCTGTATTATAATTGATCATTGAAATTTATTTTATTTTTTTGTAGCAAAAACACTAGTGTTCATGAATGGTTGGGCACAGAATTAACTACAGCCCTTTAAGAATCAATAATATGCATGCCTATCTCCAATCAGGTGAGTGCTTAATCAGTGAGGAAATTCACCCAGGGGTAAGTATGGTGGAAACAAATTGCAGCACTAATTGGAATAGTCACCATTTAACTTATCTGGAAGAATGTGCTTTGCTCATTTGGTAGACATTTTTGTAAGACAGCTTAGACTTTTTCTCCTTAATCACCCACAAACTCAATAAATCACTAAGTCCTACATCGTTTACATTCTAAAATCTCTCAGAATCATGCCTTTTTCTCTACCATTACAGCTACAGCATTCAGGCCATTACAATCTATTTCCTGAACTATTATAACCATCTTTCTTTTAACTGCTTTTCTGGCTACCAGTTCCATCCTATTCCAGTGAATTTATACACTCTGTCCGAGTCTAATTTGACTATGTGGCCTCTCTTATTAAAATTATCTATTCCTACGCTGTAGTCAGGATAAAGTCCAAGCCTCTCTATATGCGATGCAGGGCTCTATATTACCTGGCCTTGGTCTGTCTTCCAATTCCATTTCCCTCCCAAACGACACACCCACCTCAACCTGGAGGGCCAGAGGTCTAAGCCAAGCAGTAGGCTTCCATTGCCCTGAGGATCTCTCTCCTGCTGGTTTTTCTTTCATCATATTCTATCGGTTCAGATGTTCTCTCAGATCTGGAAATTTCCCTCATTACCAATTCTTGAGTCATCTCAGACAGAGATAACAGACTGTCAAGATGTCTGGAGACAGAATAGCCAATGAGAATATCTCTTGTTATTGCCAGGAACTTTAAAAAGACATATTAATTCATTTTCAATAACCAATTACAATGAGCCTAGGAAGCAGGATCTATAGTTAACTTCCGGTTAACTTTTCAGATGAGAAAAGTGGGATTCAAGTTTCTCAGGGATTCACAGGGATTAACAATTGCCCTCAACGTCACTCAGGCAGTAAGTGGCAGTGCTAAACTGTGACCTCTGACAGTCTGAATCCGAACATCCACATGCCTCCTTGCTGCTCCATCCACCTTTCTGATTCTTATCACAACACGCAGAAGAGTCTTGGAGTGCTCCATTTCTGAATCTATTCCCTACTGCACTCTGGATTCACCAGGGCCAGGACAACACCTGTGTTTTCTTCTCTATTCTCAGCACCCAGTTTGGTCCTGACATAATAGCTTGCATAAATGAAAAAAAAAAAAAAGGCTCATGAATTACCTGACTTTTTCTCTTCCTTTATTTCTTTTGTTCATTAATTGTCTCAGAGTATGGCCACATAACACACAAATTAAAAGAAGGAGTAAATTTAGCCCTAAATCAGCCCAACTGGTAACAGTTTGATGTTCTGATCACAGATTTAGTATAGAAAAATGAAAACAAATGATTTAAATGAAGTATCTATGGGTATTTTAGGAAGTCTCCTCCTTAAATAAATAAAAGAATGACTAAGTAAATAAACGCTGTCTCTTCATGCTTTCCTCCCAATTAGATCAGAAGTCCGTTGAGAGGAGAGACTCTTGTGCTCCTCTGTGCCTCTCCCATTGCTTAGTGATGCACATAGAATGCTCAGTCAACAGCTGTCAAATAAATGAACCAATTATTTAATTAATTTTAGTCTACTAATACAATAGCAATACAATATAATAATTACGGTATTTATAGTATTTGAGTAAGAAAACGTGTATTAGGATCAGGAAGATCTGATCTCCCTTTCTTGGAGATCTCAATACTCGCTTCTTCTTTGAGGATTATTATCGCTTACATTTTTAAGATTATTTGTGAACTTTTTATAGAGACTCAGCATTCATTGTAACTCACTTGGATATCATGAGGCTAAGAAGTCAGACATACCCACTACCAAGTTCCAACCCTCATACTAACTAGCTGTCTGACCTGGGGCTAATTACTTAACCACTCTTAGCTAAGTGTCTCTGTTTAGGATGGTTTTAATGAATAAAGCACTTAGCTAAAATATAGCATGCAATGTTTCTTCTGCTAAAATATAGGAAACTGAGGATTCTTACCAACTTTAAATATAGCAAGATGTGTATTTTTAGATAAAGAAATTAACTTTCTGATTACTTTGGGTATTATGAACAAAAATTAACATTTTGATAATGTTAATTCTTCCTATCCTTGATGTGGGACACTTAGATGCCAAGGAGGAGGAGAGCTAACTAGCAAAGTCCACTCCTAGGGAGATGAGATTCTGGAAGGGTACCTGCCCAGGAATCCTAGTTGCCCAACACCCAAAAGTGCACAGGTATATGCATACACATGAACATGCACAGGCACCCACATGTGCACACAGAGGTATGGGGGACACAGGTACACATATGTGCACATGTCGACACAATGTGCACAAACAGGGAAAGGACTGGAGTGGATCGGTGAGCACCCCATGTCAGGGCCTTCATCCCTGCAAGGACTTTGTATTGTATTTTGCTTGATTCTAAATTGCTTTAGAATTTACATTGTACTTAAATAAATCTGTATTCTTCTTGCCCTAAATCCTTTAAATGGAAACTAAATAATGTTCTTTACTCCACAGATGAGTGATCAATGGATAACACTGAATGTATGACTTTAATATTTGTAGCATTATCAAAGTCATATGTGCATTATAAAAAAAATTATCTTCTTAAGGAGAAGATAGAGAGATTTGCAAGTCTCACCCAGAGGTGGCCATCAGGACTGGCTTGGTGGGTATCTCTTGGGCTCTCATTCCGTTTGTCTCTGTCACACACAGACTCATTTTCACACATCTGTGTCTGCCTGTTGAGACCGCATACATGTGGTCTAACAGAGGGGATGCTGGATGCAGATGGTTGGTCTACATGTCTCACATGAGAGGACCCCTGAGGTCTTCTT
This sequence comes from Saccopteryx leptura, assembly GCF_036850995.1. Classification (NCBI taxonomy): domain Eukaryota; kingdom Metazoa; phylum Chordata; class Mammalia; order Chiroptera; family Emballonuridae; genus Saccopteryx; species Saccopteryx leptura. Next base: position 29,176,835 of record NC_089504.1, on the reverse strand, counting down.
CTGTTGGCATGTAGAGATCTCTGCACCCACTTTAGCAGCTACTTAGCTTCTCACGTCCACATGGACCAATCAGGATCGGTGGATCTCATCCCCTCTCCATGGACATTAGTGTTTTTCCCAATTCTTATCTATTGCATCAGTGCTCTGATGGGTAATTTCAAAAAGACGTCTTTGAAAAATTGTGCAAGAAAGTCTGTGAGGGTAATCTTCTAGGATGAGCACTACCAGGTGAAGGTGTGCACCTGTGGAACTTTAATGGGTGTGAGGGTAACCTTCTAGGATGAGCACTACCAGGTGAAGGTGGGCACCTGTGGAACTTTAATGGGTGTGAGGGTATCCTTCTAGGATGAGCACTACCAGGTGAAGGTGTGCACCTGTGGAACTTTAATGGGTCCTGCACACCATTTTCCTAGAGGGGGGGGGGCCTTTCCTGCTTCTCTCCAGGGGAAATCACAGTGGGCCCATTTTTTAAAATATTCTGATGGATGACAACTAATTTTAAGCAGTAGTTTCTCAATTTGCATTACCACAGATATTTCACTCATATACTTTATTGTTCAATCTCATTTCCCAAGGAGAGTTTAATTTAACTTATGGATTTCAAGTTAAACAGAGGATATCTTATATTGGAGAAAGAAGGGGAGGTCCATACAGAGGGCTACCTAAATCCTCGTGCCAAAGGACAAGTTCTGAGAGATCAAGTCAGAAAGGACTATCTTCCCAGAGCTGAAAATTAATCACAAGGTATATCAAGTCCTTATCAACCCCACCAAGTTCAAAAGCCAGGAGGGGAAGCAGAAACAGAACAGGAACTTGAGAGTGAGACTGAGCATCTGGCGGGGGGTTGGGGGGGCGTTCAGTAAAGAAAGTTCAGGGTAATTGCTAAAAAAATCTAATGGCCACCACTGCTAACATTATTATAGATAAGTATATAATATCTGCATCAGGGTTTTGAACTGACTTTTAGTATGAGAGCTAGCTTTTAGCATGGACTATCTTCTAGGCATGAGTGTATATCTCAGCATAATATAAAACTCATTTTACATGTTTTCTATAAATGAGTATGGCCTTGAGATTAGTCCACCTTGATGCTAAAATGTCTTCATCCACTTATAAAAGCAAGACTAAGAGACATTGATAAGAGTGTGGTGGTTACGGGGGGTGGGGGGAGAGGGAGAGGGGAAGGGGTGTGAGAGGGACACAAAGAAAACTAGATAGAAGGTGACAGAGGACAATCTGACTTTGGGTGATGGGTATGCAACATAATTGATTGACAAGATAACCTGGACATGTTTTTTTTTTGAACATATGTACCCTGATTTATTGATGTCACCCTAGTAAAATTAATAAAAAAAATAAAAATTAAAATAAAAAAAAATGTCTTCATCCACTGTTTTTAAAACTTAGGTTTCTTCTAAAACACACATTGTAAAGCCAGCAGCCACAGCCACTATCACAGCCGCCTGGCCCATGCAGGTCTACATTGGATTCGGACAGTCGGTAAAGAAACAACAGAGCCAAGAACTGGTGGGCCATAGTCTTTAATCCTAGCTTGCATCCGGCAGGCAAGTAAAACATACACACTGGGCTCCAAAACCCACTCACATTCAGTGCTCACAAAGCTACTGATTTACCCAAGTTTCCTAGAATCAAAGGTTTCTAGTTCACCAGCCTTATTCTCCTCAGTTCCCCATCTCCTTCCTTATCCCAGATTCAAACTCTGCACAAACTGGCATCTCACTCAGCACTCCGCCATCTTGGCTGCTTCTCCTGGCCACATGGCCTCTTTCTGCTCTCTGCTCTGCTCCCTCTGCTCTCATGCTAATCATCCCAGGAACCAAGAGAGCAAGCTCCCTTCCGCCCCCATTTTATAGTGTAGCTTCACAACCTTTAATCCAATATACAAAATAGGGAAGTCTCTAATACAAAGTCACTTCTCTGAGGCATGATTGGATTGCACCACCTCACATCAAAAAGGGTGGGAAAGGCTTAATCCCAAAACCAAGCCCCAGGCTACAACGATCCTGCCTGCCCCCAACACACATTAATATCACCTGTGCAACGGCCTCCACATGGGCAGCATTATCTTTTACAAAGTGAGCATAATACATTTTATCTGCCCAACACACATTTACTTATATATCTTCCCTATTCTTAGGGTACTATTCTATGTAGTTCTCCCTTAGGTACTTAGAGCTTTTCACAAGAGCTTGAGTCTATCATACAGTTCTAAGGAAATAAACTGAGGAAAACAGGATTTTTTTTTTATATTAGAGAGTTCTTGGAGCAAGGTACTTTCTAAATATACTATTAGGTTCCTAAACTACTCTTACATTTATTTATCTATCTATCTATCTATCTATCTATCTATCTATTTATTTATTTATTTATTTATTAATAGTTCAATCTTTTACTGGAATAGTCCTCTAGCAAACTATTCACAGTTCTTAAGACTATATTCTATATTTTGAAATAGCTTTTAAAAGTATGTTATTTAAATTCAATGTTCTTTTTATCACTGTTTCTATAATCTACATACTAGTCTCCATCTTTTGATGACATATTATGCAATATTTTTCTTTATTTTTAATCTACCTACTATTTCTGTAGTTTTAGACGCTTCTAGTTGAAATGGAAAGAACACTGAACTTGGAGTACAAGCATCTGCGTATAGATGTTACCTCTTTTATTTTATATTTATGTGATTTTGGGAAGCAACTTGAATGCTTCAATGCTTTAGATTTGGTTTCTTCCTCTCCAAAATAAGAATATGAACACATACGTATCTCACAGAGTTGTTGCGAAATTAAATAAGATAGTATAAGCAAAAGTTTCAGGCACATATTGAGTGCTCTATAAACACTTGTTACCATTTGGTTGTTAGTACTCATTGCCCTTAACCTTCTTTCCAAAATGTTTAGAGCCATTAAAATGTTAAAGTATAAAGTACTTACTCAGATAAGGCTGCACAGAGCTATAAATTTATGGAGGTGTTAATATTTAAGGAATATGAAGAAATTAGCTCATCTTCAGAATTGTAACTATTCATGATTATAATGACTTCTTAGGATAATGGGGAAGTTTGATAAAATTCCTCTGAAGGACAATGGTATTCTTACAAGGGACAGACAAAGGAAAGGCACTACTCTGAAATCCATCCACCCACTATCTATTCACCAGAACTCTCTCTTCTTCCCCCACCCCACTCCACTCCCTTCCTCCCTGCTGCTCCGTATTCCCCCACTCACATTTTTCTATTTGGCAGCCCTTAGGTTCCCATATAGAGCCCTGGGAATTTCAAAATCCAACGTCTCAGCAAATTTTATAGCAAACCCTCTAGCCTCTTGATACTCCAAGTGCAGTCAGTCCATGGATGACCAGCATTGTCCTCCACGAGGCTTGTTAGATGCAAAACTTACTCTCATAGATCTAGGTTGAAAATTTCATTCCCTTCCAGCAATGGTTGGCAAGTGCTGTTTTTATCTCTAACAGCCTGTCCAAGGAGAAGAGTCAGGTCGACTCTATTCAAAATATTTCCATTCCCTCCGTCATCCAGAATGAATTATTGAATATTGGTAAGGACTTCTTCAAAGAATTGTCAGGACTTACTGAAGAAAAAGTAAGCCAAAGTACCAGTTTACATCTAAACACTATCCTTTCTTAAAGGAACGCCCAGAGAAGTGATTATAAACACAGACAAAAGCCAGGCACAAGGACTTTCTTAAAGGAACACCCAGAGAAGTGATTATAAACACAGACAAAAGCCAGACACAAGGACTTTCTTAAAGGAACGCCCAGAGAAGTGATTATAAACACAGACAAAAGCCAGGCACAAGGAAGACAATAACAAAGCCACAGTACTGAAAAAATAGAAAGATTTGAAGTATAACATGTTGCTCACTCTAAATGTATTTGCTAGCTCAGTTCCTATTGTCTGGATATCTAAATCCCAGGAAAGAACAATAAATAAAAGCTGAAAGAGCTAGTTTACAAAAATTCCTATAAATAATTAGGGCACATGCTGCACTCCTTTATGGATCTAAAATGTTATTTTAAGAAAGGAAAGTAAGCTTTTGCTTCTGAGACAACTTCCTCGCTTCCTTTTATGTGTGTGGGGGTGTGTGTGGGGGGTTGTGGGAGAGTGCTCCAGAGTACCTGAAACTGTTTTGTCACCCTGACCTCATCACAGTACTAGAGGCACCAGGAAAGACCTGTGGTGTAGAAGGCGGGAGGCAGTGCTTATAGCATCCTTCCAGAAGAAGTAGCACATTGTGGAAGTTCAGAGCCAGAAGAAAATTGACAGAAATTGAGGTTGTACCCGGCATGAGTATGGCACCAGAAGGGAGACAATTCACCTGTGAGAACAGGTGAGGAAGACAAGGCAAACTAGCATGGCAGAAACTAGCATGCCCAAATTAATGGGCAGAAGCAGGACCGCTGGAGTCCAGGCAGTCAGGTGAGCAAAGAAAACAAGATTCCATGCGACAGCAGGCCAGATTTGGTGATAAACACACCTGACATGTAAATATCTAGGGGCTACAGAAATGAATGGAACAAAGGGAAGTTGGGATTCTGCACTACCAGATGGGCCTGAACCAGCGAAATAAACCCTAGTACTCATTAGCATATTACCAGGATGTCCTAAGGAAACACATTGATGTATTTATTTATTACCAGAATGTGTAACAGGATTTCCAAAAATATGGCTCATATGATAAAACAGCCTGTAGCCATTTTATATAAAGATATAGGAAATACACCAAAATATGAATGCTTCTACTTTATTATGGTAGAATTAGGTGGTTTGCTATTGTGTTTGTTATCATTTTAAAATAATAAACACAATGATACTGAAAGGCTAAATGTAAAAAGCTGGACAAACAGACAAGTGCTGTGATTAATACTGCCATGCATACCTTTTTCTCTTTTGCTCTTCTAATTTATGCAAAATGCTATATAAAGTTGAAGCAAAGAAAGAACTACTATAAAAATTATATAATATGTACTGAAATTTTTTTCCATTGATTTGAGAGAGAGAAGCATCACCTTGTTGTCACACTTTGTTGTTCCCTTTAGTTGTGCACTCATTGATTGTTTCTCAGACATGCCCTGACTGGGGTCAAGCCTGTGACCTGTGGTATACCAGAATGATACTTTATCCACTGGGCAACCTGGCCAGGGTCTACAGTATGAACTTTTAAAACAGGCTTAAATATTAGTCAGTAAACTGTTAATGAAACTTATCTCTGGATGGAAGTATTACAGGTAATTTTTTAAAATAATTTTATTTTCATTTCTCTTTATTCTCTTCTTCCTCCCTTAGCTTCCTCTTGCTTCTTCTTCTTCTTCCAAATAATCAGGAAAAATAGGTGTTATTAATCCCTTTAAATATATCTACCTTTTACTGCATGAATATTTTTTCTGCCTGGTGTCTTTTTGTGCTTATCATGGAAAGCAAAATACCACATTTTAAACGCAAATTTGAGTCTCATTCATTTCATGAAGTGTCCCAGGTGACTACTCTTCTCTTCACCACATACAGCACTCCTGGAAGGAGCTGATATGGAGAACATGATGTGTTGTGTCCTATGCTGACACTAAAATATAAGCCCTCTACAGGTAGACTCTCCATTCAATCTCCTGAGTTCATGGAATATATATAATAGCTGCCTAATATTGAATGCTCCATAGATACTATTAATCCTGGGTTAATCATCTTAATATCAGATTATTTAAAACATTAAAAAAAATCTTCTCTCCTATTGACACAAATTTAGTATTTTTAAAACACTTATCAGGTCATTTGCCAATTAAGAAAATATTACTAAGACACTAAGCAAGACTAAACGCCCATCATATTCCAGTGACTCCACAGTTCTTGCACTCCCGTACCTCAGAGGACAGAGAAGCGTCTCAGGATTCCAAGAGTGTCAAGTCCACTTTAGTTTTTCCTCCAGATCCTGAGTGCTTGGAGAATGGGCATTTTATTCAAATATTTGGTAGTAAAGTAATCCTGCAGAACAAATGATGATTTGTTGATTTATTTACTCACAGTCAAATCATATTGTCTGCAAGTCTGGTTTATTGTCTTTTTTTACCTCTCCCATATCCATTCTCATCTTTCTCACTGTCATTTGCTCACATTAACATAATATTTTTTTAGACCTCAATTGCGTTACCACAGTTTAATCATCCTTTATAGTTTTATAAGAATGGCAGAAGAGGTTATCAAATATGCAAATCTGGTTTTTTCCCTTCGGTCCTTAAAATCTTTCAGCAGTTCTTTGGTAACAGGGTAAAAATTAAATTTCTTATATTACCAAAAAAGACCATTGTGATCTTTTGCAGTCCTTTCACATGACTATGACTCTGGGAATAATTACTATATGTATTTGTTATCAATTAAATATATACAGAAGTAGTTAAAAAGACATATTTAAATATTTGTGGTTATATCATCTGTTTCATGACCTTGAAACTTTTTACCTGATCACTCTGACTGCAAAATGCTGTTACAGTCCCCCTCCCCGAAGTTAGCTGAGCTACACAATTATTTTTCAAGATTTGGCATAAGCATAATTTGCTCTGAGACATTCCCTGCTTCAATTTGGATTAAAACTCCCACTCACTATTGTTGCCCTCCATCTATGCCTGTCTCTGTCTTAATGTTTCCTATTATATTTCCTGGTTGATGTGAGTCTCTGCAATTAGAACGTAATTAAAGATACTTTCAAATGTTTGATTCATCCTTTTATTGTCAACAGGAATTACATTAGGTTATACTTAGTAAGATCCTCAAAAGCATTCATTGAATAAAGGCACATCAAATTCTTCAAAGAAACACCTCTCTGCTTCCTATATATAATTCTGATAAAAATTTCCACTTCCTGTGAGTGTGAATGGTAGGCGAGAAAACCAAAGTGGTGCTTTATTCTCTTAAAACCCACAGCCTTTTCCCTATTGTCTAACTAAAACATTGGGTGACAATGTTTGCAGCAGTTATTCTTAGACTCTCATTTGCATCAGAGTCATCCAATTTCTCCTTCACAAAATCTCAGTCATTAGGGTTGGTGTGTGGCTAAGGCATCTGCATTTTAAAAGATGATCCTGATGTACAGAGTCATGTAAGAACCAGAGCTTTGAAGGGTGCCTTACTTATTTTCTAGTCGTTTTGCAAGAGAAATGGTTAAGAGGTCTTAAGTAGAAATGAAATGCTGCTCCATTTTTACCGGCACATTTTATTCTATCCTCTGAGACTACCGTCATGTCTACTTTCTTTGTCTTTTAAGTCAGTAAATTCTTGTCCTGATGCTCTTGAAAAGAATCCCCCTTAACACCTCCCTCCATCCATTTTAATTAAACCACAGATCCTAGGTCTTTGAAGTCTTCTTGTGTCTTATGTTAGACTGAGCCATCCCTTTAGTGACATCAGCCATGGCTTGAAACATCTCTCAAATGACCCTCTGGGACTCTGCTGTTTGCATGCAGAGGCAACTGTACATGGCATTCCTCAAGAAGATGTCAGAATAACCTAAGCACTTGGAGTCTCTAAGTGAGAGGGAACCTGTGAATGTCAGACCTTTCTCTCTGGCATACAGTTTCTTAAATGGCATGTTTTCTCCCCAAGTGAGACCTTCATTAATTTATAAAATTCACACCAAGTGATATCAGGAAGGACTCCTTGGTCTGATACAACAACTGAATGCCCCAAGGGAAAGTATTCTCAGAAATAAAAATCAATAGTATTCTACTTTGACTATTTTTGTTGACTTAAAAGATTTTAAAAGAAACTCCAATAGGCTTTTTATATTTTAACTTTTGTAGTAGTGAATGATTTGGAATTTTACTATCACTCATAAGAGTACATCAGAATACTTAAAAATCTAGTTTGCAGAAAAATAGTTCTCATGTTTTACTCATGTTTCTTTACTGCGGGAGAAAAGATGGTAAGAAATGAACTGATGATTATTCTTATCATCATAGGATGATCAGGTGATATCTGTGTTTTGTTATGAATTTGTGCATTGTGTACTTGTTAATATACAAATGCCATGTGTCAATAACAACTCTTTAAAGTAGTACAGATGTCTTCTCAAAGCTAGTAGCATATCATACCTGCATTAAAAAGACCATTGGGTTAAAGTCCATGTGCTGCTTTATAAGAAAAGCATATAATTAACTGGTTAAAATGAGACTGGAAACATGTAACCTAGTTTGAAAAGGACTAGGAAAGCATCTGTTTCCTGATGATTCACTGTTATAAATGGGAAAAATTCTGTGTCATTCTCTTAAGGTATGAGCCCCTGAAGCCAGTCCTAGTGCCTTAACCACTGGCTTCTCAAATGGGATCAAAGGAATCCTAGCATCACCAGGAGACACACCAATAAAAATATTATACCACTTATTGAATGTTCATGTATTTAGCACTGAGCTAGGTATAATTTGTACAAACTAATCTGTACTAGATGACATAGGTATTTTATTATTCTCATTTCATAAACAGAAAACAAATACTCGGAGAACCTAACTGACTTTCCTAAAGTCACAGAGTTGGGAAACAGAGATGCCTGGACTGAATCTTGACCTAAGTCCTTGATCTCTGTAGCCAAAAATGAGTGCAAGCATTTCCCTGGACAACCCGATCCAGTCCCCTCATTGACACAGTGAAACCTGGCTTCTCACTAACAGGTGAGTGTCGCCGTTGTCCTTGACAATTTTCTTGTGTAAGTTATGCTTCCATTTAGAATTTAGGTAATACTCTTTAGCTCTCATTTTGGTATTAAAAATATATATATATATTTCTGCTGTCTAGCTTTGGAATGTCTTAAGGCCTTAAGTCCAGTGGACGTTTTTAAAATAACCTATTCCCTGACTAAAGAAACCCAGTATCCTTTAGCAATTTATTATTTTTTTCTTAGATGAATCACTGAAATAGAACAATAAGAACTGTTATAAAAATGCAATGAAATAATCTAAGTACAAGGTAAGTCATGGTGCCTGGTATACAGAAGGCATTCCGTGAGGTCTCCTGCACACCACACTAAAACATCCCTCTTCACAGACTGGTCTCCAAAGTCCTCAGCCTCTGTGACCCTGAGAATGTCTTGCTTGAGTTATTTCTGAGCAATAAGAAAAGAGACATCAAGAATCTCCATGACAGTTTTATTGAAAAGCAGAGCAAAATGCTCTTAGGGTGTCCCAGAAACCTCTGGAATTGCCCTTTTGTCGTCACCTAAATAACCAAGACCCCCTTTTCCTTTTCCTGCCGGAGTTGCTTTGCAATAAAGTGTACATAAAAGGTCGCAAAACCTTGATCACTGTGCATTTTGTTATCTAATGTTCAGGTCCATGTGATAATGTTGAAATGAATGTTAATGTTCAAATTTCCAAGGAATTCTAGTTTTCTGGCATTCTCTACTTAAATCGAGGTATCAACTCACACCTAGGATAGAATTAGCATTTGTGTGTCTAGATCAGGGGTCTCAAACTCAACTCAGCATGTGGGCCGCAGAGCAAGATCACAGCCATTCTGCGGGCCACACTAGGTCTACAAAAGGCAACTGTTACGCAACACTTTTCTCACTGCAGTTGAAAACAAAAAAAAATCAGTACAACAAGCACAATTGTACATGCAGTTTACTCAGTGTCACAGAATGACCAGAAACTGTAGTTCGCATCACAACTGCTGTTAACTAAGCTAATATCTAGCTAGGATGCTAGAGAAATGAAAAATACAAGTAGGCCCCTAGGCTTACTTAATTTTATCCAAAATATTTTGAACTTCGTGGATTAGTCTGCGGGCCCCACAAAATTGTTCGGCGGGCCGCGAGTTTGAGACCCCTGGTCTAGATCAAAAAGTCATAAAGGTGAGGAAAATGCAATTTTGTTTTGTTTTTTAAGGTTTTATTTATTCATTTTTAAAGAGAGAGAGGAGAAAGAGAAAGAGAGAGAGAGAGAGAAGGAGGAAGGAACAGGAAGCATCAACTCCCATATGTACCCTGATCAGGCAAGTCCAGGGTTTCGAACCGGTGACCCCAGCATTCCAGGTCAATGTTTTAACCACCATGCCACCTCAGGACAAGTGTAATTTTGTATTTTTAGTGGTCACTGATATATGATATTTTTTTGTTCTATTTGGGGGAAACAAATGCACCTATTATATCTGGAATAAAATCCAAATTTCCAAGAAATTTCATGAGATATACATAAGCCCTGATTTAGGATAAGAAAGCTGAGACCGCCTGACCAGGCGGTGGTGCAGTGGATAGAGCATCAGACTGGGATGCGGAAGGACCCAGGTTTGAGACCCCAAGGTCGCCAGCTTGAGAGCAGGCTCATCTGGCTTGAGCATAAAGCTCACCAGCTTGGACCCAAGCTGGTTCGAGCAAGGGGTTACTCAGTCTGCTAAAGGCCCACGGTCAAGGCACATATGAGAGAGCAATCAATGAACAACTAAGGTGTCGCAACGAAAAACTGATGATTGATGCTTCTCATCTCTCTCCGTTCCTTTCTGTCTGTCCCTATCTATCCCTCTCTCTGACTCTCTCTCTGCCCCTATAAAAAATAAAATAAAATACTAAAATAAATGAAAGCTGAGACCTTGAAAAGTTCAATTTTCAAAAGGGCAGCAAGCAAGTACAACCAATGCCTTTGCTTCTCTTGCATTGTGATATTTTTTTCCCAATGAAGCCTATTCCTTATCCTCTACCCTAAACTGAAGTGGAATTCATCCCAATTCTTTGCCTGACTGGGAACAGCCTTAAAGGAGCCCACTCAGCACCACACTGCCTTTCTACCTGGAATAGAACAGGTTATTAAAAGTTGTCTCAAACTTTTGGTAGAAGAAAGAATTTTAAAATTAATTATGAACAAAAGGAGAATCCCCCATTTGCTCAGAAACATGGCCACTATGCCTGGCAGCATACCATGAAAATACTCCACTCTGACTTCCTCTTCTCTACTCTCCCAATGTTAACTAAAACTTATATACACACATAATAATATTGATTATTTTCTGTCTACTTTAAGCCATTACAAACAAATTATTCTATCTTTGAAGGGATTTTAAGGATGATCATGATTAATGATTCTGTAGGAAGTCCCCGGAATTTCTCCTGCTCTTCTCTCTCTCTCTCTCTCTCTCTCTCTCTCTCTCTCTGTGTGTGTCTTCCTGATGCCTCTGTCCTCCTTGTACTTACCTGGCAGCCGCCTCCCTTTCCTGCCAGGGTTGCTCAGATCTGAAAGGCTTATCTACTTCCAGAACATGGAAATGTATTAACTTCTCAGCCTTTCTCATTTATTGAACAGATATTTATCGAGGGTCTGCCATAGATCGGCCCTTTGATGTGTGCCAGGAATATATTTGAAAATGAAACTAACACGGTCCCTGCACTCCTGGAACTTACGTCCTACTGGAGGAGAGAGATAATAAGCAACTCAACAAGGACATTTATAAAATATTGAATTGTAAAATTTTCTATGAAAAAATAGAGGTAACAGAGAATAAATAGTGAGAAAAAGATCATTCCATTCTCCCGCCTCCCTGTACCTGTCTCTCCCCATTTTGGAGCCCTCTCGTCAGACTGTCCCCACTGTCACTCTCTGCCTGTGCCCCTGTCTCCAGTTCTGCTTCTCCTTCTCTGCAGGCCTACCTCCGTCTCCTAGCAGCTTCCCAAAGTATGCTCTATATTAATTCACCCAGTTAATTTTAATGGGACTAAAGTTACTTTCAAGAAATTAAATGCTATCATATAGGCAACAATTCACAAAGGACAGGAATTTGATTTGTGAAATGTCGTGGTACCATCACTGGACCTCTACGCTTGTAAAACTAAAAAAATTCACATGCACAATTCCATCTGGACAGAGAACTATCAGCCAAACAGAGCCAGATTTACACATTCTTTTCAGGACTGGAGCTGGGGAAAGGAAGTCATTTCAAACATTTAAACTCAGCATTACTTTTTAAAACTTGAAGTGGGCAAGTGCAATTACAGTGCACTAATCACTTTCAGTGTAGCTTTAACTTAAATTAATCACAAGTGTTCTCATTGTTTGTAGATGGACTCAATAGAAATGGCTCTGCAAGATTTCTGCTTACCCATTCTGGCAGTTGGAAGCAGCGTAATTTATCTGTGAAGCATCCTTTATGCAAACTATATCCATTCCCCAAATGTTCCCTAGAATTAACTATGGCAAGAGTATAGACAGAATAAATTAAAGGAAATCAAAACATGCAAATATTCTAGAGGAATTAATTAAAACTCACATGGCATTTGGCCAACGAAAGGGAGGGAGAAACTAATAAGTATATTCAAGAACAGGAAAAATAACTTTAGATGATATTAGGAGGAAATGGAATTTTGAAAGTAATAGAAACTGGCATTATTATGAAGGAGAAATAGACTATTTTACAAAAAAAAGGGGAATAAACAGAATTCAGAGTTAAATGTGACTTCAGTGTTAGCTAAGTCTATAGTTAAATAAAAAATGAGATTTTCTTTGACCCAGCTATCCCACTTCTAGGAATATACCCTAAGAACACCATAGAACTGTTCCAAAAGGAGAAATGTACCCCCATGTTTATGGCAGCATTGTTCACAATAGCGAAGATCTGGAAACAGCCCAAGTGTCCGTCAGTGGACAAGTGGATTAAAAAGCTTTGGTACATATATACTATGGAATACTACTCAGCCATAAGAAATGATGACATTGGATCATTTACAACAACATGGATGGACCTTGATAACATTATACTGAATGAAATAAGTAAATCAGAAAAAACTAAGAACTATATGAATCTGTACAAAGATGGGACATAAAAATCAGACTCAGAGACATGGACAAGAATGTGATGGTAATGGTGGGGAGAAGAGGGGGAAAAGGAGAGAGAGGGGGTAGGGGAGGGGAGGGGCACAAAGAAAACCAGATAAAAGGAGACGAAAGACAATTTGACTTTGGGTGAGGGGTATGCAACATAATCAAATGTCAAAATAATCTGGAGATGTTTTCTCTGAACACATGTACCCTGATTTATCAATGTCACCACATTAAAATTAAGAAATTATCACAAATTACATTCACCTAAGCTTTAGTTGTAATATATCTGATAGAAAGAATTTTAGCCCTGGCTCATTGGCTCAGTGGTAGAGCATTGACCTACAGTGTGGATGTCCCAGGTTTGATTCCCAGTCAGGGCACACAGGAGAAGCTCCCATCTGCTTTTCCACCCCTCCTCCTCTTGCTTCTCTCTCTCTTCCCCCTGCCCCCCTGCAGCCATGGCTCAATTTGAGCGAGTTGGCACTGGGCAATGAGGATGGCTCCAGGGTCTTTCCCTCAGGCACTAAGAAGAGCTCAGGAACTAAGCAATGCCCCAGATGGGCAGAGCATCCCCCCTAGTGGCCTTGTCTGGTGGATCCGGGTCAGGGCGCATATGGGAGTCTGTCTTAGCCTCCCTTTCTCTCACTGAGTTAAAAAAAAAAGAAAGAATTTTAATAAAGTAGGTTTTTAGGTCTTCTGTGATATGTTCAATTTCATTTCAGCAGGTGTAATTACAATAATGAAATAAGAAAGAATGCACTCAACCTACTTTAAGAACTCTGCCTAAAATTTTTTGTAGAGTTAAAATGGTTATGCATTCTTCGAAAATAATGCTACACATTCTACTAGGAAAGCTAAGAAATTGGGTCTGTAAAATTATTATGTCTTCTGGTTAACTGTGAGCTTGATATTATCATTTTTATTTCCAGCCTAGGTAAAAATTTATTTTAAATGTCAAGTACTGAATACATTCATGGTCTAGTGGTGGAGATGTTCAAGTAAATAGCTACTTATAGTACAAAGTAATAGGAGGTACAAGAGAACTTTGCAAAGTTGTTGGAGAGCAGAGAAGAATTTCCTAACTTAGTCTGGAAGGAGTCAGGGCAGACTGTATAATTGGTATTACACTTGCAATGGTTCTTTTTTTTTTTTTTTTTTTGTATTTTTCCGAAGCTGGAAACGGGGAGGCAGTCAGACAGACTCCCGCATGCGCCCGACCGGGATCCACCCGGCACGCCCACCAGGGGGCGATGCTCTGGCCATCCGGGGCGTCGCTCTGCCACAATCAGAGCCATTCTAGCGCCTGAGGCAGAGGCCACAGAGCCATCCTCAGCGCCCCAGCAAACTTTGCTCCAGTGGAGCCTCAGCTGCGGGAGGGGAAGAGAGAGACAGAGAGGAAGGAGAGGGGAAGGGGTGGAGAAGCAGATGGGCGCCTCTCCTGTGTGCCTTGGCCGGGAATCAAACCCGGGACTCCTACACGCCAGGCCGACGCTCTACCACTGAGCCAACTGGCCAGGGCTGCAATGGTTCATAAAAGATGACCAAGACTAGCAAGTTGACAGGACTCTTTTGACCTAAGGGAGAGGAAGTGCAAAGAGCCAGAGGTGTGCAGCTCTCTGCCCAGCTGCCTGACGGTATTTGGCAATGCTGGAGCAAGAGGAGGATGGAGGAAGGAGCAGGAGGGGAACTGAGCCATGCAGCGGCCAGGCGTGGAGGGGCCTTGCTGCTGGGAGACAGGACAAGCTCTCTGGGCCAGGCAGGAGCCCAGGGTGGATGAAACGGACTGGTTGGGCCTAGCTGAACTAGATACCCTGGATTTTTTTTTACCGAAGGACACATTCTCTAATCAGTTCTAGCTGTATATTGCACTTTGTGACTGCAATATATTGTATACATCATTGCTGTTTAAAAGAGGAAATCAATTTGAGTTTTAGAAATGAGAATATAGGCTCAAACAGTTCTGTGGGCCAATTTCAGTTGAATGAACTCTTGTTTTGTAGCCTCTGCTGTATATATATATATATATTATATGTGTGTATATATATATATATATACACATAAATCCTAACCCATGCTCTATATAATTTTCTAGATCTAGAGGATAAATTTGAAATTCTAAATTAATGCTATCGATATATTGTCTTGTAATTTCTTTTCTATTAAAGAGAAGAAATTGTTTGACTTAAATGAATTTCAACTAATCAATGTAACCATATCTTTTAAAATTGTATGCTATAGGACATGAGTATCCATATTTATATATGTAACAGAATCTTGCAGAACATTTGTTAAAAAATTTTATTCCTGATATTAAGTCAAACTAAGAATAACAGAATCCCAAGACCCAGGAATCTACCTTTTCAGCAAGCTCTTCAAATACAATGGTCTTATGAGCACACAATGACAGCCTCTTATCCAAACAATGCTCGGTTTTCTGCTTTTGTTTTTTTTTGTTTTTTTTTGTTTTTTTTTTTTGGGGGGGGGGGGGTTGTTGTTGTTTTTTTTCTTAATCTCTTCACCTTTTTCACCCAGTCCCACACCGGCTCCTCTGACAGCAAATACACAATACAATAAACAAATGGTATATTGTATATATAAAACTGTACACCTGACACCTATATAATTTTGTTAACCAATGTCACCCCAATAAATTCAATAAAAAAACTTAAAAAAATAAAGAATGCTCAGTGTGAATGAAAAGAATCACCCTTTTTCTGCTGCATATACTGAACATGGCCAGAAGCAGAGACTAATCAAAGTCCAGGAAGCTGAGGTGATCAGACTTTAAAACTAGAACCTACCTGAAGATGGAGAATCTGTCTGTCTCCCTGAGTCTCCTCCTGTAGACTGGAAGCCCTCGCCGAGAAAGAGAGAACCTGTAAGCAACATAGAGTCAACCACTTTAGCACATCAAGCATCGTGATCTAGCTCTGGCTTACAAGCCAACTATTTTAACCTCTAACCAATGTGCTCACACTTACAAAAGCAAATAAATAAAACCCTACAACATTGCGTATATCATTCTATGGTCTTACAGAACTTTTTCACCTGTGAGTGCCTCTGTAGAACCTGGGTCCATTGTCTACAGAGCCCTTTCTCTATTCAATTCTTCACCTCGGCAAACAGCCATCTATTCCTTAAGACCTGAGCCAAATGCTACCTCCTCACTAGTAAAGCTCCCCCACAAGCCCAGATGACTCACAGCTCTTACCACTAGTTCCCACAGCAATTTGTTCAGATGGTTCTAACAACACACTTTGTTACAATTATATTTATTCTATCTTTCTTATTAGACCTTGATCTATTGAGAGAATTCAAGCTAAATAGTGAATTTAGTGGTCTTTTACAAACACCAGGTAATGGACTCAACTTTAAATGTATTTGTAAAAAGACTGCCAACACAGAGGCCACTGGAGCAATTAAGCCACAATCAACCCAGCCCAACCATGGCTGAGTTAATTAATAGTTTAAAATCTTTAATTAAATGAAAGTCTACTAAGAAATTTTAAATCAATTCAATTAGTAGATATTACATTTTGTATTCCATAGTCTTAATTGGTGAGATCGACTTCATTGTAACATCTAGGTTGTTTGAGATGTAGAAATTTCCTTACTAGAAAGTTATTGTGCTAGTAAAGGACATAATTTTTATAAAAACTCCTTTAATAAGTCAGAGAGACAGAGCCAGTAATACCATAAAGAGCACGGCTCTTGGAGTCTGATAAGCCTAGGTTCAAACCATAAATACACTACTGTGTGATTTCAAGTTACTTTATTATTCTAAGCCTCTGTTACTTCATCTATAAAATGGAAATTGTTTCACAGGACAAAGAGCTAATTAGATAATTAAATATATAAGAAAGTACCCAGCATATTGGCTAACTCATAATTATCACTCATAAATTTGTTATGGCCCTTGTTGTTATAACAAACCATTGCACCAGAGACAAGTCCTTTCTGCTGCAAAGCCTGGAAGAGCTGAAGCAGGAAGACAAACTGCCAGTTGAATGATTCCAGCTTTACTTCGACAGCCTTTGCAGAAGACTTACCTGGCATGCTAGGATGTGTAATCTCAACATCTTTCTTATAAATTAGAAAAATTTGCCTGACCTGTGGTGGCACAGTGGATAAAGCGTCGACCTGGAAATGCTGAGGTCGCCGGTTCGAAACCCTGGGCTTGCCTGGTCAAAGCACATATGGGAGTTGATGCTTCCAGCTCCTCCCCCCTTCTCTCTCTCTGTCTCTCCTCTCTCTCTCTCTCTCCCTCTGTCTCTCCCTCTCCTCTCTAAAATGAATAAATTAAAAAAAAAAACTTCTAAAAAAAAAAGAAAGAAAAATTTATAATAATTGACTTCATCTATGCAGTGCAAAGTTGATATGTCTGCTTTACAGACTTAAAAAAAAAAATCTGTTTTTAAAAATAGGGGGTATTTAAAGTCACAAACTAATCAATGGATGTTCATAATGAGAACATGCTGACTTGGAAAGAACATCCTGTTGATACAGAGCAGGGCACAAGCAGGGGCCCGAGCACGGCCACAGCCTCCCTCAAGCCTGCTGAACTCACAGGGCCTCGAATCTGGCCCTTGATGGCTCTTCCCCCCTTTACTGATACACACAAAACTGCACATATTTAAAGTAAACAACTTAATAAGTTTTGACATATGTGATGACTATATCCATCACCTCTAAAAGTTTCCTCTTTTTCAGCCTCAGACATTTGAATTTTTTCCTTTTCATTTATTTATTTTAGAGAGGGGAGAGAGAGAGGGAGAGAGAGAGAGAGAGAGAGAGAGAGAGAGAGAGAGAGATAGAAGGTGGGGAGAAGCAGGAAGCATCAACTCTCATATGTGCCTTGACCAGGCAAGCCCAGAGTTTCGAACCGGTGACCTCAGCGTTCCAGGTCGACGCTTTATCCACTGCACCACCACAGGTCGAGCCAGACATTTGAATTTGCCAGTGTGCTGAAAGTTGAATTCGTTAGCCTCTTAGGGGCTGGTTTATAAAAACAAAATTCTCAAGAAATAGAGGGTAAAGCAGACACTCGCAGATTTGTTAATTTACTGTGGGAGAATAAACACTTCCAACAAGCTCAGGGTACCTATTTCCTGGTAATAGATATGAGATACTTCAGTAGTTTGGAAATGGATGTGTCATCAGCAGATTGCTCAGTAAGGAAGAATCAGAGCAAAGGAATTAGATGCTCTTGTGGAATATTTCAACAAAGACAGAAAAGCAACAGTCTCTCCTTATCCTCCAATCTTGTTCACTTTTCTCTTGGTCAGACTTTGGGTCTTTCGGATAAAGTGTTTCTATCTTGGACAAAATTCCTCCTTTTCTAGACTCAGGCAGCTAAAGACTCCCCTTTTGTTTACAAGAATGTGCACACTGCAGAAGATTTGGTGACAATTTTCTATTGTCCTGATCGTTTTAGTAAGGTTTGGCCACTGTTCATAACTCAGCCATTTATCTTTGTCCTTGTTTGTAAACTGTATGGTTATGTTGGCAGATGATTAAACTCTTGGATAGTATATGCTGAGTCCTGTGAGAATCCCATGGATGATTTTATCTATCTACAGGCACTGAAGTCACCTTGCCATGTCTCCCATGGAAATGGAAGCACTAATTCTGACTAGACCTTAAGATATATAAAAAGTTTTCATTTTACTCAGCGAAAGGACTAGGAACTTTGATTCTGTGATGTGACTTTATTGTGAAGGCCACAGTCATTTCTCAATGATACTTGGTGTTATAGGTAGTCCCCTCTTTACCTCTGGTAAATGATTTACAGAAATATTTAAATGTGCTTCAGTAAGTTAAACATGTCAGAACATGTCAAAACACTTAAATTATATTGAGAGTCTTATAACTTCAACACAAACATGATGTCAATATCAAAAGATCTCTTCCTATAATTAATGTCCTTCCTGAATTAAGTCTCTTTGAAATGACTTTTTACCAAGCTCTTAAAGTTAACTGCTACATATATTTTTTACTTGAGATATTCTTGGCATTAATTTTTATAGAATTAAATCATTTTAAGAGTTAGAAATTATTTGATCTTTCTCACACTGGGAAGAATTTTATTTCCAATAAGAGCCTAACAAAAGAAACACCTTGTCTCTATTAACAGAGGACGATATACAATTTAATTCTGTAGCAAAATAAGAAAAATTGTTAATTTTGAATAAAGAATAATGTTTAGAAAGGCAGTTGCAACATAAATCTAGATATTTTCTACATACTAGAAATTCAAGCAATACTAAATGAGCACTTTAAACCTGTCATCATGCTATAAAGTTTTGATTACAAAAGAATTATCATTGTTTTTCATCTAAGATTACTTTTTGGACATTTCTACTTTAATTTCAAATTAATAAATGGTTATAGAGCACTGGCTAAGAGAGCAAATACATGCACTAGTCAGGAATACTATGATAGGTATCATGACGAATTAAAAAAAAGTTAGGGTTGCAGAGAGTTTAAACATATCTTATATGAATATGCACACCTCCAGTTTTCACCAGGTGCTACGAGGGCTTCCACTGCTATTTTTAGGAATGTATGTTTTGTCTGAGTTCTCCTCCCAGGTCCTCAGTTATGTTCTGTAAGAACAGTGGATCCCACAATTGCTCCATTGACAGAAAACCTGAAAAACACAGTGCTCTCTGAAGAAGTAGAGTTGATCTGGTATTCAAATTAGGAAGAATTTTTCTGCCAACATATGACTCCACTGCATGATTAAACTATATAATTATAATCAGAACTATATCTGTTTTACATATTAAAAAGTTGTTGAGTGAAGCAAAATTAAATTTTGACAATAGATTTAATCCAGTGAAAGAAGAGTTAAGTATTTAAATAATATTAATTGAATGCTAATGAATTGAAGAATTACTGAGCACATTAAGGTTAACAGAGGACATTCAAGAGTTGCCCTTCATTGGGGAGGAGGACACTAATAATGATGACAATCATACTCAGCAAACATATGCAGATATACCCAGGAGGTACCCCCAAGTGTTCTGCCCACCTCACATGGTGACCCAGACACACGGCCAGCAGAACAGTCAAAAGGTTTGAGAAAAGAGTTAATGGTAAGAGTATAAGAATTATCCACAAGCTGGCATAGGATCTCTACCATTCACTTGCGAAGTTTCTGACATTTGTCAAAGGTTTTGGCCCTGTTCACAGTGAGTATTCAGATCATTCTTTATGCTATTGTAATGCACATGTGTGTATCCAGATTATTGACTAAACTTAACTGCATGGGCGTGTTCTCCTGCAGACAGAAATCATGCCTTATCCAGCTCAGAGCTTTCTGCTGAAAACTGAACCTTCATATGGTTGACTAATGCACTCGCTAACATCCTGTTCTTGAGCATTCTTTCTCATGGTCAGTTTGGCTGCTCTAGGCCAATTCATTCCCTAATGGACTTCATCTTGAAGCAAACAGAATACAAAATGATGTTACAAGGAGCAGCTTGCCTTGCCTATGAGGTAAGCAGTTAAAGTGTTCTTCAAGACTCAAAAAAAGAAAAAAAAGATAGAAAGAAAGAAAAAAAAATTAGGTCCATTTGGCCATGAGAACTTAGAATATCTGTTATAGAAAACTTATTCATAACTTAATAAGGCTCTCTGTGTAAAATATAAAGTTTCCGTGTTAATATTTTGCTAAACTAGAAACTTCTCCCATCCTTTCCTACTTTTATGCCCCTCCAATTTTCTACTGATTCAGCATTTCCCAGCCATGTACTGAATGTAATCTCAACACCATTGTGTGAAAAAATAACAATTAAGAAGAGAGGAAAGAAGGAAGGAAGAAAGGAAGAAAGAAAGGGAAGGGGAAGAAACATAATTATAACTTCTTTTTAGCATAAATATTCTACAATATAGATACTTTATATATTTCTATACAGGGGAATGTTGGCCATCTCATGAAAAAAAAACCCATACTTACACACATACATCAATAAAAGGATACTTATACTACCCTCTCAGGAACTAATTTTAAAGCCTTCTGTTTAGGGTTGAATTGTGTTCCCCAAATACAGGTAGTATGATAAAGTCCAAGCCCCTGTACTTCAGAATGTGACCTTATATGGACATATGGTCACTGTGGGTGTTATTAGTTAAGATGAAGTCAGAGTGGAGTAGGGTGGGCCCCTATTCCAATAAAACTGGTGTCCATATAAAAAGAGAAAATTTGGATACAGATATGAACACAGAAGGAACACCATACAAAGGTGTAGGCAGAGATTGGGGCAATGCCAAGAAATGCCAAGCTAAGAAGTGCCAAAGATTGCCACACACCACCAGAAGCAAGAGACTTGGAGCAGATCCTCTCTCAGCCCTCAGAAGCAACCAACCCTACTGACACCTTCACCTTGGATCTGCAGTCTCCAGAACTGTAAGATCATGTATTTCTATTGTTTAAACCGCCCAGTTTGGGATACTTTGTTACAGCAGTCTTAGCAAACTAATACACCTTCTTTGAAGTTATTGACTGGGAACAACAGTGACTGTCTTGTAGAGACAAATCACTATGAAATTCCCACCCCCACTGAAACCATACTATGGGACATCCTTGAGTTCTGTCTCGGCTAAAGCTTTAAAAATCACTTACCATTAAAACCAATGCTGTATCTCATCTTGGTCTATTGTGAGCACACAAAGCAGAGACAGGAGTAGCACTAGAGCTACAGGGGCTCCTCATAGAGCCTTCCTATCTATTGTTTGCCCTAAGCACTGGCCAAACAAAGGAGCTATGGACTGATACATGGATGTAAGGGAAATTAATGAGTTCAAGGGCATGGATGAAAACCTTCTTCTGATTTCTATTCTCCACAGCCTTTTGAATAAAAATATGAGTGAAAGAACTTTTCCCCCACTAGTTGTAAATATCAATAACAATAGGGAGAAAGCAAACCAGTAAATTTCAGTTTTCTTTCTGAGAGGGCTTTTCAGTAGGGAGGCCTTAAAGACAAGCTAGTCTCTGTTGCCATCTAGTGAAAATAGAGGATTATAACAGTATAGAGCTTAAATTTAAACCCAATCCTTTTGAAGGAATACATAGTTAAAGCTATACTTAGAAAAACGCAGGAGTATAGAGTTCACACTGGAGTTACTTTCTATTATTGCACAGGGTAGGCCTGTGTAGCCTCCTCTGGTACTCGTGCCTGTTTGCAGGAGCCTGGCTTCTGTGATGAATGATACATTCATTCTATTCAGTCACTGCTATATACCAAGTACTGCAATCATAATCTAAGGTGGTATAAGACACCTTATCCACAAAATAGGCAATCATGTGATGTAAGAGAGTCAGACTTATATTTCTGTTTAAATTAATTTATTTTGTTTTTCTATTCTTACACTACAAGAAAAATTCAGGGTCCCACCCATTTGTGATTACTCTGTTCACTGATAGACCCCCCCCTCTGTCCATTTGGATCCATTATTGCTTCCTTTCATCTCTCCCCACTTCTTAATCCTTGCTTTGCCCCCATGTTCCTGGTTCAGGCTGAAAACCACCGAAAATATTGATAATATTTTTGGCCAAATTTACTTGACTTTTCTTCTCAGAATTTTTTTCTAAACATGATTTTTAAAAAATCTAGTTTCTAGGCCAGACTTTAAAAACCCTAACAAACCAAAAATTATACTGGAAAAAGCAGAAATGACACTACATTGAAATCCTCAGGCCTTGAGATCCCTGTCCACTGGGGATAAGATGATAAGACGATGCCTTTTTTACTTTCGAGGAAATGCAGTGTGAACACTGCTCTGTGCATTTAGCTGTCATCAACAACCACGACATCGGCCTAAAGCCTCCATTTGCTGGTGTCCCAGTTCAGGAAGGGAGCCAGAAAGTTTCTCAGGTGGGTAAGCTCCCTACCACCAACAATGAAACTCATTACAACTTAGGGAGCTGATCAGCGTGGATTGGGGGGGGGGGCAGGTTACTTTCCCCATATCCAGGTGCGAGCCTTAATTATAGACCCTCATTATATTCCTGCAGAAGAGTAAAATAGCCAGGTGCCGAGTACCATAGCCTCTGTTATGGGCTAAATTTTGTCTCCCAAAATTCAGTATCTCCAAATGTGACCATATTTCAGAGATAAAGCTTTTAAAAAGATATTCAAGTTAAAATGAGTTCATTAATGTGGGCCTTAATCCAATATGAATGAACTCCTTATAGAAGAGGAAATTTAGGCACCCAGACACACCAGACAGCTACCTTCAGAGGGAGGACCAGAAGAGCACACACAATCAAGGCAGCCATCTGCAAACCAAGGAGAGAGACCTCAGGGCAAGGCCTCCTCAGAAGAGAAACCAGCCCTGCTGACATCTTGACCTTGGATATACAGACTCCGCACAGGGAAAAAATAAGTTTCTGTTGTTTAAGCCGCCTAGCCTGGGGCTTCTGTTATATCGCCAAACTAATACATCCTCCTATGCAATAACCCTATCTTGGTTCAATGCTTGTTCCTCTCTAAAAATTTGGCTCCATGGAGTCTTCAACTTGAGTAACAACCTTACTTCTTAAAAGATGAAGTTGTCTTCCCCTTAATCTTGACTCTTCTCTGGGGAGGTGCAATGATTTTCAGCCAGGCTTATGTTTAGTCAGAAATGAGTCATTGTCTATTTTAGGGAAGATCAGTAAAGCATCAGATAACTTCCCTTGGCCCCAAATATTCATCAGGTCATTTCCCTTCTAATGTACCCATGCACAAAGATCCCCCAACATCACTGAAAGGGCCATTCATCCCCCAAGGGCCCTTTATCACTATATCTTTCATGTTGCTCCAAGAAACTTCTAGAATATGTCAAACTAAAATATTAATTAAGCACCTGCAAGACTGTATTATGATTCTAGCTGAGAGCTCATTTTTCTTTTTTACAAATGTTTTCAAATTATGTTCCACAAAATGTTCTATCTCACTCCCTCAATCAAGTTATACTGTACAGTGAACACCAGATGACATTATAAGCCAAGTAATACATATCTCGGTCTCGCTTAGTATGTCGGGACTCAAACTCCTCTTATCCATTTTCACTGTCAGAGCTTAATCTCAATCTTATTTTAAACCTTTCTCTCCAATCTCACCAAAGTGAGAGTTCCAAAAATTCAAGCCATGTTCAGATTCCCTTTCTCCCAGTAAAAAATCCTTCTTTAGTACCTAAAACGTGAGCTATAAAGCTCCTAAACTGGCATAGACTACCTCATGTGACAAGTCCAGTTTTATCACCTGCTACTCTCTCGCATTTAATGATCAGATCACGCTGCTCAGCTTACCTTTTCCTAAATGCAAAATGACATTTTACAGCCCCAACTTCAAGTACATGTTATCCTCCATGCCTGTAAGGTGTTTCTTTCACATACGCATTTGACTGCCCTTAATAACCTTCCAAAATCAACTCTGGTATCAATTCTTCCTTTGTATCCCATTCCCAAGCCACAGCAAACGTTACTCACTCACTCCCATATTTCACAAATAACTCTACTCTTGAGCCAATTTCCCTAATTAAACTGAGAAGATGCAAAGAGAAGTGTTTATACCTTTATCCCTGTCCAATCACCAGCACTTCACACAGTAATTGAAAATTGGCGGGTGCTAATTAAATAATTTATTCAAGATCAGAATAGAGGAGAAGAAATATGGTGTTTGCTTGCTTGCTTGCCTGGGGTAGGAGGAGATGCTAATTTTACAATACCTGTCTTCCAGGTAAGAGGATCCCCTCAATCCAATAGCCCCTGTGCCCAAGTGCTGGTCAAGATACCGAGAAGTTGGAAGCCTTGTGAATTGTTAGTGAGAATGTAATGGTACAGCCATATGGAAAAGATCATGGAGATTCCTCAATAAATTTAAAAAATAAAACTACCATAGGATTCAGCTATCCTACGTTGGGGTGTATATCGAAAAGGACTCAAAACAAGATCTTGGAGAAATATCTGTATATTTATGCTTAATGCAGCGTTATTAACAACAGCCAAGAGGAGGATGCAACCCAAAGGCCCATCAACAATTGAAAGGCTAAAGGAAGTGTGGTATGTATATATAATGGAATATTATGCAGCATTAAAAGAGAAGTATATTTTGTCATGTGCTACAACGTGAACAAACCTCAAGGACATTATGCTAACTGAAATAAGCCAGTCACAAAATAACAAGTACTGTATGATTTCTACTCATATGAAGTAGTCAAAATCATATAACTTATAATAAAAAGTTGTTGCTAAGGGAGTGTGGGAATTAGTGTATAGACAGTATAGAGTTTCAGTTTTGTAATACGGAAATATTCTAGAGATCTTTTGCTTAATAATGTGAATACATACAACTAAACTGTACACTTAAAAATGGTTAATATGGTAAATTTCATCCATTTTGCTACAATTGAAAATCAAAAGACTATTTCAATTCCCTCCATTTACAGATAAGAAAAAAAGAACCTGAATGTGTGAAACAGCATAATAGCGGCAATTATAAGACTGAATGTTCTACTGCTAAGGTTAAGATCAAGGCAAGAATGTCCATCATGACCACTTCTGTATGGCATTGTATTGGGTGTCTCAGGCAGTGCAATGGTTTATAAATATCAATGGATCAATTTGTTTGATAGTGTTTTTCAATTTTCTAAATCCATACTAAATTTTTGTTTACTTATTCTCCCAATTACTAAAGATTGGTGTTAAAAATATCAAGACCTGATAATAGATATTTATTTTCCCTTCAGTTGTATCAATTTTTGCTTTATGGATTTGAAGCTATGCTATTAGCTGCACATACACTTAGCTCTTATTTAATGTTCTTTATGCTTTGACCTTTTAAAATCATTTATCTCTGGAAATACTCTATTTCTTGAAGTTAATTTGCCTGTTATTAATATAGCTATTCCAGCTTTAAAGCAGGACCCTGTATATGAGCCCAAAACCTTGGTAGTATAAGTCAAATTTTAAAAAAGTTAAACCTTGATCTTACTGAAATGTGGGGCTCATCCAAGTGGGGTGGACAGAAGTTACAAAGCCTCACCCACAGAGTTTGGTACATACCTATCTAAACAGAAAGTAGCACCTGTTGCAATCCAAACCAGAGGAGAAGAACCAGAAGGTAGGGATTTAATTCAGTAACAATACACCAACCCAGGGAAGACAGTAGATAGGCAACAAGATTTTAGTGATCGAATCACTTATGTTTAAATCTGGATTTCCCCCAAGGATACAGATTGGCAAAGAGCACAGTTCTTACTTAGCTAGAAGGTCTGCAGTTGTATTATTGCTCTAAAACCAATCAGAACCTATTAGAACCTAAGTTTAGAGTAGACTACTCTTCTTAGTAATTGTAGCTAAGTTGAGTAAGTACAGACAAAGAGTAAAGACTTCTCTATATAACTTTGTTTTTCACAAAAAAGGTCCTCAATGATTAATCACTGATGCCATTCTACCCTTAATACACTAAAGACCACATTTTCACTGGTCTTACTAGTTAACAGCTTTCCAACTCAGCATATACTTTATAGCAACTTTTACATCCTTATTTCTCAAGCTATAGATTACAGGAGTGGCATGGGGTCACTACCTCATAAAACATGGGAAGAAACCCCACTGTAGCTTTGAGAAATTTTCTTTCTCAAAGAGGTCTTGAGACATGGGTTTGGCATCCATAAAGAAGATGGTACCATAAAATATCACCATAGTCAGATGTGCTAAGCAGGTGGAAAAGGCCTGTGTCTCCCTGTGCCTTAGTTCAGTCTCAAGATGTTGTAGACGATAA
Organism: Saccopteryx leptura; assembly: GCF_036850995.1. NCBI lineage: Eukaryota > Metazoa > Chordata > Mammalia > Chiroptera > Emballonuridae > Saccopteryx > Saccopteryx leptura. The sequence goes on along the minus strand of NC_089504.1, from coordinate 29,150,244 downwards.
ACATGTAGGAGAAAAACACCATCATCAGTGGAAGAACCAGGAATGCCATATTTGACACTGCTAGGGTAACAGTGTTGAGAAACATATCAGCATCTACTAGCTTAAGGACAGCTAATATCTCACATAAGAGATGATTGATAATATTATCCCCACAGAAAGGCAATTGCATGGCAAGAGATGTTTGCACAATTGAGTTGATTTCGCTGGAGAGCCATGACACAGAAGCCATCAGTATACACCACCTTGCTCATGATGATGGGTATCTCAGAGGGTTACAGATGGCCACATAGCAGTCAAAAGCCATCATGCTGAGGAGCAAACACTCTGTTGACCCCATTGCAAACGCAAAGAACATCTGCACTGCACATCCAGAGAAGGAAATGTTCCTTTTCTTTGAGATTAAGCTCACCAATGTTGAGGGAACAGAGGAGGATGTATAGCAGATATCCAGGAAAGAGAGGTTGCCCAGGAAGAAGTACATAGGGGTGTGAAATGGGAAGCAAGGATGCTTGCTATGATCAGTCAAATACATAACTAGAATTTGAACAAAGAAAATGATCTCAAGTTTTGGGTAACCTGAGAGCCCCAGAAGAATGAATTCTTCAGAAAAATTTTGTTTATTATGTCCATGTTCCAGCTTTCAGGATACCTAAAGAAGACCTAACAAAATATTTTCACTGCCAAGCAACAAAAGTAATGGATGTCTTGAATAAACATTACTCTAAGATGACATAGAGTGTTTTCTTTAACTTCTGTCACCTGCTCCTAACATATGTTGTTATCTTTAATAGTTTGTGCCTAGAATACAACGAGACTAGGATGTTGAGTTTCTATTCCCTGTGTCTAGTGTGCTCCAATCTACCAAGGATCAGAAGCAAATTCAGAAGCAACCTCCCTTACTGTTGATGACACTCTAAATTGAGTTTTCTAAAAGACCTTAGAACATTTCAGACAACAAACCTGAATTCTTCATTTAGTCAAGTCCAGTGAAAGAATGGTGGAAAGGCAAAAGACAACTGGACAAGAACTGAAATTCTGATTCAACGTTTAATGGAAGTTTTCTAAAACACAAAGCCAGTTTTATAAAAATTTTTTGAAAATTTTTTTATAAATTGATTTTTATGAAAATTTGTCTACCTGACATTCTGTATCTCCTTTTAGTCATTTAAGTTGGGTATATTTTTATAGGGAAGGCATTTGATTATAGTAAATTGAACCACATACACTACAATTTAACATCTTCTCAAAGCTAAAAGTAGTTGTTGATCTCACAGTTACAGTCCACTCTTACTATCTTGTGAGTTCCTATTATAAGACCAGTGTGTAGACCGACTATGCATGTGTATGAGGGACAAGCTTTGAAGACAATAGTTACTCTTCATTAGTTTTATTCTGTGACTTCAGAGTTATTTGCAATTTATAATATTTAAATGAACCTGAGAAAATTTTAATAATGTTTATATATAATATTTTGTGTGCAGCACTTTATACTTTACCAAAAAAATTATTCTTCTCATTATCTCTATTTTAAAAGAATGTGGCCAATGTTATCCAACCTACAATTAAAAGGTAGCTTGCCCTGGCTGGTTGGCTCAGTGGTAGAGCATCGGCTTGGCATGCAGGAGTCCGGGGTTCGATTCCTGGCCAGGGCACACAGGAGAAGCACCCATCTGCTTCTCCACCCCTCCCCCTCTCCTTCCTCTCTGTCTCTCTCCCCTCCTGCAGCCAATGCTCCATTGGAGCAAAGTTGGCCCAGGCACTAAGGATGGCTCCATGGCCTCTGCCTCAGGCGCTAGAATGGCTCTGGGTGCGACAGAGCAACACCCCAGATGGGCAAAGCATTGCCCCCTGGTGGGCATGCCAGGTGGATCCCGGTCGGGCGCATGCGGGAGTCTTCCTGACTACCTCCCCATTTCCAACTTCAGAAAAATACCAAAATAAATAAATAAATAAAATAAAATAAAATAAAAGGTAGAGCTTGGCTCAGCTCTGTGCCAATGAATTCTAGAACTCTTTGGGCTTCAAAACCAAAAGTTATTATACTGTTTTCCCACCAACTATTATCCAAAATTTTGGGACTTGGTGGAATATTAAAAATTCAACTATTTCAGGCTTTTAAGCTTTTCATACACATATAAGTTACCTGGGGGTCTCATTAAAATGCAGGTTCTGTTCCAGTAATTACGGAGCAGGGCCTGTGATACTGAATTCTTAATAAGCTCCCAGGTTATGCTGAAGCAGATTGTGAGTTGGGAGACTATGAGGATGTTTCTTTTATTTATTTATTTATCTATCTATTTACTTACTTATTTATTTATTTATTTATTTATTTATATTTTTCTGAAGTGAGACAGACAGTGGGAGGCAGAGAGACAGACTCCCGCATAGGCCTGACCAGGATCCACCCGGCATGCTCACCTTGGGGCAATGCTCTGCCCATCTGAGGCATTGCTCCGTTGCATACGGAGCAATTTTAGTGCCTGAGATGAAGGCCACAGAGCCATCGTCAGTGCCTAGGCCAACTTTGCTCCAATGGAGCCTTGGCTACAGGAAGGGAAGAGAGAGACAGAAAGTAGAGGGGGAAGGGTGGAGAAGCAAATGGATGCTTCTCCTGTGTGCCCTCGCCAGGAATCAAACCCAGGACTTCCACATGCTAGGCAGATGCTCTACCACTAAGCTAGCTGGCCAGGGCTGGATGTTTCTGTTACAAATGGATTTTCTTTTGTTTCATTAGATGGACAAGCTTAGCGACCTAGAAAATGATCAAGGCCTTACTTCTTTCATGTTTTCCAGCAAACCCCAGGGCTGCATCTCACTGTTCAGTACAATTCAAAAAATAGTAATATTAAAAGGTAAATTGTATAAAATCACAATAAATAAACTTCTGCTGGACTACTGTAAGATGTATAGGATATTGCTAAGAGCCTAACTTGGACCCACCCCTGTTCCAAGCTGAGTAAAGAAAGTCAAGTATAACACAACACATCTGTCATCAAAATGTTTACAGTTCGGCGAGGGAAAGAGTGAAACTGCACATGAAACAATTTGATATAAAGTATAATTACATTGTGTGATCTGAATGACTATCTTAAGTCTCTCTAGAAGGAGGAGGTTAATGAGAAATAAACACGTCAAGAGAGAGTCTGGAAGAATCTCTACTGAGGTTGGATCTGCAAATATGGGAAGGACGAGGCAGGTCTGGGAGAGAAGAGGTTGAGCAGAAGAAAAAACAGGTTGAGCAAAGTTTAGGTGTAAGCACCCTGGCAGTGCCTCCTTTTCAGAAAGGGGAAAAAGTGGTGTCTGCGGAAAAGTGAGACAAAGCACATTTGAACACGTAAATGAAGCAGACATATATAAAGGTCCAAAGTTAGAGAAACTGATACTTCTTTTCGTTGGGAAGGAGCCCATTATTAGAAGCACCAAGTCCAAAGAGAGTGTTTAGACCCTGTGATTTTTAGGTCCCCTTCAAAATTGGTATCATACACTGATTTTCTGAGGTTTGGGGGCAGATATATAATACAAAGAAATAAAATATTTAAGTTAATTAGGTTATCATTAATTACTAACTAGTACACCAAAAAAAAAAAAATCATCTCTTTGTAAATGCCAACAAATTTCATGTTAGCCAAACTTGCAAGGGTATAGGGTTCCCATAGGCCAGTGGTTGGCAAACTCATTAGTCAACAGAGCCAAATATCAACAGTACAAGGGTTGAAATTTCTTTTGAGAGCCAAATTTTTTAAACTTACACTATATAGGTGGGTACATTCCTTATCGAGGTAGCGCCTGCACGTGGTATTTTGTGGGAGAGCCACACTCAAGGGGCCAAAGAGCCGCATGTGGCTCACAAGCCGCAGTTTGCCAACCAGGGACATAGACTAACAGTTCTGAGAATGTCAGCATATGTTCACTACCCCACACTAACACTCAGTTTGCTCTGTGATGATCAGTGAAAAGATTTCTCTACAGTGTATAATGTCTTAGTGTCAAAAGCCCAACAGAGGGATTCTCACTTCAGAAACAATTCAGTTAAAGAATACCAGAGAAAATTTCAACTTGGGTGAGAGAATGTTGAATCTCCAAATTAGAAATGAAGAAATTGAGCCTCAGGGCAATGTTTAGTGTATATTTATTCAGGTAAGGGCCAGAAGTACCTTAACACTTTTAATTTATTTAAATGGAAAACTTTCATTTATGCAAACAACTTCCATTGCAGGCTCTTATGTGCCAGATACTGTGCTTGAAATTAGTTCACTTGGTTGCAGTCACATGACGGCCAATAATGGGCAGAGACAAAACCCAAAGCCCATTCTCTTTCCGGTATTCCTATGCCCAACAGGTAGCGTTAAACTCTGTATAGAAAACCTATGTCAGCAACAGAAAATGATCGGTGAGATCACAGATATATTAAAGTCATAAAAGCAGAACTCAATGCACAAGCAGAATGGTTAAGTTTCGAGAACTTAGTTCTTCTTATCATGATGGAAGGTTCGGAATGTGGAGTTCATTATATGTCCCAGAACACTTCATTATCTGTGAAATGATTCTATATTTACTGAACACTACTTAGGATGAATCAAAGTTGTCCCCAAGAAGGATACAGAAGTTAGCCAAGGGACAGGAGCACTCTGATCAGCCCACGCATAACGCAAAGAAGACAGCAAACACTGACTTACCAAGAAATGTGGCGATGTTCCAGATCCAGCCCCTTTGGGGTCCAGGCCTGGGGAGCCTGTTGGTTTCCAATTCCTGAAAAATGTAATGACAATGTATCTTAGGTCACTTAAACCACTGTTCTTGCCACCTGCTCCAAGCCCTTCCCTCCTAGACATATATTCCCTCACCAATTCAAACCCACCTTCAGCCAGTTCTGTCTGGCTGCCTTACTTCTTCTCCCAGAAACTTCAATTGGTTATTCTGTATATTGTAAGATAACGAGAGACACAAGGAAAGGAGCTCACCTGTTTACACTTTAAGTTCTTAAGCGATTCCCCTGTACATATTTGTGGCCTCATATGCAAGAAAATTTTAATATGCCCAATTATTCCTTTGCAACAGGCTCTGATTTTTTAAAAAACACATCTTTCATTCAGTACCAACAAAATGCCATCTTATATAGACAATGCAAGTACAGAAGATCACCTAGTACTCGATTGAATGGATATAGCATGCGGTGAGCCTGGTCAAAAAGCACTTGGGTCTTAGAAGCAAAAGTTCTAGGTTTTGGCCCTGGCCGGTTGGCTCAGTGGTAGAGCGTCGGCCTGGCGTGCAGAAGTCCCGGGTTCGATTCCCGGCCAGGGCACACAGGAGAAGCGCACATCTGCTTCTCCACCCCTCCCCCTCTCCTTCCTCTCTGTCTCTCTCTTCCCCTCCTGCAGCCGAGGATCCACTGGAGCAAAGATGGCCCGGGCACTGGGGATGGCTCCTCCGCCTCTGCCCCAGGCGCTAGAGTGGCTCTGGTCTGGTCGCAACAGAGAGATGCCCCGGAGGGGCAGAGCATCGCCCCCTAGTGGGCAGAGCGTCGCCCCCTGGTGGGCATGCCGAGTGGATCCCGGTCCGGCGCATGCGGGAGTCTGTCTGACTGTCTCACCCCCCCCCCCCCCCCCCCGTTTCCGACTTCAGAAAAATACAGGAAAAAAAAAAAAAGGTCTAGGTTTAAGGTTCTTTTCTTTCTATTAATATATACAGTCTCCGTTTTTTCATTTGTGAAATAGTGATAAAAATGCCTGCCTTACTTTTCTCTCAGGTTTGTTTTGAGAAAAATTCAGTAGCATATGGAAGCTGCTTTACAAATTAATGAGAATTATACAGAAATAACAATGATAATAAATCATAGCTATGTGGTACTAATAATAAATTACTAGTTGCATTTCCTCATGCTGTTCACATTTTAAATCTGTGTTTAATAATAGCTTGAATTATGGAATGAAAAGATATAGTGTTGTGGTATTGAAGACTCACCTTTCTACTGATAAATTATTTCCACCTCCTAGAAGAACCAGTTACTTTCCTCTTAGTATTTGTGTCAGCATTCTGAATTAAAGTCAGGTTTAACGAAGAACACCAGATTCCACAAATGTGAAAGAATAAATATCAATATTTGTAATGCAACAGTTGTAATTGTTCCCCAGTTCCCAAAGCAATTTGAAGTTGGAATGAGAGGTCAGTGGAATGGAGAAACTTGTGGTGTGTCAGGGATGGTGTTTCACAGACACAGTTAAGATCACTGGTGGCACTACAGTGTGACTGAACTAAAGCTCAAAAATGAAATGACAGTCTCCTACCCATGTAACTCCTGCAAACAGGGGCAAACGTTCACCAAATTAACTTTATAAAAGGTGAGAGCTTTTTAGTTCAAAATATGTTTATCAAAGCAAAGTTAATTCAAAGTAAGATCTTTACTCAAATGATAAATACCAAAGTGAAATGCTGGGACTGGAAAATCATCTAGATATTATAAATGAAATAAAACAGATGTTCATTGTGAACTAAATGCATTGTCACTTAACTTTTTGCCTACTTCATCTCCACTTTTTTCTTTTATTCTTTAATTTTATTTACTTATTTTTTTAGCAAGCATTGTTGTTTTGTGTTTGTTCCTTTTTATTGATGTTATTGGGGTGACATGGTTAATAAAATTATACAGGTTTCAGGTGCACAGTTCTACAACACATCATCTGTCAATGTATTGTGTATTCATCACCTCAAATCAAGTCTCCTTTATCTTCGTTTTTTTTTATAAAGGTTAATGTCATGTTGACTGTTACTGCCAAGCTTTTTTGGAATGAAAAGAAATATAGATAATCAATAATATAAATAAATTTATAAGGAAAAAGTGAATTCAGATATTTAAGGTTAAAAAGTGAAGAAAGATCCAGAATGGATATTTTGGGGCATAAATTCAGATAGAGAGATAGATAGCACATTATTAAATTGAAGTGTTCCAGACAACCTTTTAAGCTATAGTATAGATCTTAACCCAGATTCTGGCTATAATTTTCCAATAGATGCTTCATTGCACTGTAAAATATGTAAATTTTGGAGGGCCATTTTCAGAAGACAGGCATATACCTGAGTAGGAGGCTCACCAACTGGGGACTGTGGTTCTAGTTACCAACCTGGAAACAGCCCTGTACACTGTGGACCTGGCTACAATACTGTTTCATTTGGATCAATTTTGGGAAATTATTGACCTTATTTAAATTTCTCCTAGTTTTATGGGTCAGTCTTTTACCTGAACTTCATGATCTTGCCCCAAGGAGAATAATCTGGATAAAAATTAATAAAAAGTGGAAAGACTCTAAAGTGATTGCTGCTATGTACTCAAACTCAATATGCAGTTAATAGCAACATGTTGGGTATATAACCAACATTGACTGAAATGTTCTAAGAGACAATTGTGCAAAATAGGTCTGGGAGGTACAACTGACATTTTAGAACTCTCTCTTTTGGCCAGAAATTTCTTCCTCCATCAGGACCATATCCTATACCTTTATAGGAAGGCTTTAGCCATACATGAATATGTATTCTTTAAAATATTCCCGCCTGACCTGTGGTGGCGCAGTGGATAAAGCGTCGACCTGGAAATGCTGAGGTCGCCAGTTCGAAACCCTGGGCTTGCCTGGTCAAGGCACATATGGGAGATGATGCTTCCAGCTCCTTCCCACCTTCTCTCTCTCTCTCTCTCTCTCTCTCTCTCTCTCTCTCTCTCTCCTCTCTCTCTCTCTCTCTCTCTCTCTCTGTCTCTCCCTCTCCTCTCTAAAATGAATGAATTAAAAAAAAAAAAAAGCCTAAAAAAAGGTCCTGGCCGGTTGGCTCAGTGGTAGAGTGTCAGCCTGGCGTGCAGAAGTCCCGGGTTTGATTCCCAGCCAGGGCACACAGGAGAAGCGCCCATCTGCTTCTCCACCCCTCCCCCTCTCCTTCCTCTCTGTCTCTCTCTTCCCCTCCCGCAGCCAAGGCTCCACTGGAGCAAAGATGGCTCGGGCGCTGGGAATGGCTCCTCGGCCTCTGCCCCAGGTGTTATAGTGGCTCTGGTCGCAACAGAGCGACGCCCCGGAAGGGCAGAGCATCGCCCCCTGGTGGGCAGAGCGTCGGCCCCTGGTGGGCGCGCCGGGTGGATCCCGGTCGGGTGCATGCGGGATTCTGTCTGACTGTCTCTCCCCGTTTCCAGCTTCAGAAAAATACAGAAAAAAAAAAAAAAATTCCAACCTGGGTCCTGGCTGGTTGGCTCAGCTGTAGAGCGTAGGCCCAGCGTGTGGTAGTTCGGGGTTCAATTCCTGGTCAGGGCACACAGGAGAAGCGCCCATCTGCTTCTCCACCCTCTCCTTTCTGTCACTCTCTTCCCCTCCCGCAGTCAAGTCTCCATTGGAGCAAAGTTCACCCCGGGGCGCTGAGGATGGCTCCATGGCCTCCGCCTCAGGCACTAGAATGGCTCCAGTTGCAGCAGAGGAATGCCCTAGAGGGGCAGAGCATCACCCGCTGGTGTACATGCTGGGTGGATCCCAGACAGGCGCATGTAGGAGTCTGTCTGCCTCTCCCTGTTTCTCACTTTGGAAAAATACAAAATAATAATAATAATAAAATATCCCAATCTGGGTGAGTGCTTCAAAGTTTAATTTTTAAATTTAGCCTCTTGAAATTTAGAAAATAATTCAGATTATACACAGTCTGCATTATCTCATGGCGACAATCAGCTGGAGTAGAAATATAGTCTTTCATGTGGCTCTTGTGCCGCACTCATGGCTAACAGTCCTCACCAGCACTGCCCTTCTGTGCTCAACTGAGGAAGGAACTACTCATATCACAGTTTATGTGCTCCAGGAGGTAAAGTCACATGGACTATAATGTGAATGGTGGCATTTGGATCTTTACAACTTAGTGTATGTCTGTCTACACATTATAACTATACATCTACACATTTATAGATAAATATAAAATCTATAAGTGGATGGATAGATACATAGATATATGTTATTATGTCCATAATTTGCTTCAAAATAATCTGGAAGAAGAAAATATATAATGATGAAAGAAAAAAGTTGACCATGTGTTGAGAATTATCTAAGCTGTGTAATTGGTACATGATATTTTATTAAATTGCTCTTTAGTTAAATATTTGAAAATGAAAATTATGTTTTAAAGAAAAAATGTACATAAATGTGTGTATATACAGATAAATATAGCTAAAAATGTGTTCCTATGCATTTTGGAAAAAGCTTTAAATATGTTTGGGGGAAATCATATATGGTATATAGGGTGGGTAATATGACCTTTCTCAGGCTAATTTAACTAGAAATTTTAAAAGTTCCTATCAATTGCCCTATTAATTCTACTTAAAATTTGTCCTGTAATACCACAGATATTTTATATTAAAAAACCCAAACTTTAACCTTAAGTGTTCATATTACATTAAGTGATAAATCAAAATAAAAATATGATAAATGTATGACTGTTACTAGAAGAAATATATTTAAAATGATATCTTTGGGAGGTGGTCAAGTGACATTTTAAAAATATTTTTTATTATTAATTTTAATGGGGTGACATTGATAAATCAGGGTACATATGTTCAGAGAGAACATCTCCAGGTTATTTTGACATTTGATTATGCTGCATTCCCATCACCCAAAGTCAAATTGTCTTCTGTCACCTTCTGATTTTCTTTGTGCCCCTCCCCTCCCTCTCCTTCCTCTCCCCCTCCCCCCTCATAACCACCACACTTTGTCCATGTCTCTGAGTCTCATTTTTATGTCCCACCTATGTATGGAATCATATAGTTCTTAGTTATTTCTGATTTACTTATTTTGCTCAGTATAATGTTATCAAGGTCCATCCATGTTGTTGTAAATGATCCGATGTCATCATTTCTTATGGCTGAGTAGTATTCCATAGTGTATATGTACCAAAGCTTTTTAATCCACTCGTCCACTGACGGACACTTGGGCTGTTTCCAGATCTTCGCTATTGTGAACAATGCTGCCATAAACATGGGGGGGGGGGGGTGCATGTCTTCTTTTGAAACAGTGCTATGGTGTTCTTGGGGCATATTCCTAAAAGTGGGATAGTTGGGTCAAAAGGCAGTTTGATTTTTAATTTTTTGAGGAACCTCCATACTGTTTTCCACAGTGGCTGCACCAGTCTGCATTCCCACCAGCAGTGCAGGAGGGTTCCCTTTTCTCCACATCTTCACCAGCACTTATTCTGTGTTGTTTTGTTGATGAGTGCCATCCTGACTGGTATGAGGTGATATCTCATTGTGGTTTTAATTTGCATTTCTCTAATGATTAGTGATGTTGAGCATTTTTTCATATGCCTATTGGCCATCTGTATGTCCTCTTTGGAGAAGTGTCTATTCATTTATTGTGCCCATTTTTTGATTGGATTGTTTGTCTTCCTGGTATTGCGTTTTACAAGTTCTTTATAAATTTTGGTTATTAACCTCTTATCAGACGTATTGTTAAATATGTTTTCCCATTGTGTAGTTTGTCTTTTTATTCTGTTCTGATAGTCTTTAGCTGTGCAAAAGCTTTTGAGTTTGATATAGTCCCATTTGTTTATCCTGTCTTTTATTTCCCTTGCCTGTGGAGATAAATCGGCAAATATATTGATTGCTGCGAGAGATGTTGGAGAGCTTACTGCCTATGTTTTCTTCTAAGATGCTTATGGTTTTACAGCTTACATTTAAGTCTTGTATCCATTTTGAGTTTATTTTTGTGAATAGTATAAGTTCGTGGTCTAGTTTCATTTTTTTGCAGGTAGCTGTCCAGTTTTCCCAACACCATTTATTAAAGAGGCTGTCCTTACTCCAATGTATGCTCTTACCTCCTTTGTCAAATATCAGTTGTCCATAGAGCTGTGGGTTTATTTCTGGGTTCTCAGTTCTGTTCCATTGATCTATATGCCTGTTCTTATGCCAGTACCAGGCTGTTTTGAGTACAATGGCCTTGTAGTATAACTTGATATCCGGAAGTGTGATACCTCCCACTTTATTCTTCCTTTTCAAGATTGCTGAGGCTACTCGTGTTCTCTTTTGGTTCCATATAAATTTTTGGAATATGTGTTCAATGTCTTTGAAGTAAGTCATTGGTATTTTAATTGGTATTGCATTGAATTTATAAATTGCCTTGGGCAATATAGACATTTTAATGATGTTTATTCTTCCTAACCATGAGCATGTTTGTATCTCCCCTGATTTCTTTTATCAATGTTTTATAATTTTTCGAGTACAAGTCTTTAATCTCCCTGGTTAAATTTATTCTTGGTACTTTATTTTTTTGGTTGCAATGGTAAAGGGGATTGCTTCCTTAATTTCTCTTTCTGACAGTTCATTTTTAGTGTATAAAAATGCCTCTGATTTCTGTGTATTAATTATTAATGAGGAAATACACACCAAACAATTTTTGGAGAGTTCATGATTTTCCATGTGATTAACATCACTTTTATATGCCTGTGAAATATTTTATTTTTATTTTATTTTATTTTTTAAATAGAATTTATTGGGGTGACACTGGCTGACAAAATTATGCTGGTCTCAGGCACACAACTTTACAACACATCATCTGTATACTGTATTGTGTGTTCACCACCCCAAGTCAAGTCCCCTTTCATCACCATTTATCACCCCTGTATCCTTCTCAACCTCCCCTTCCCCTCCTTCCAGCAATTACCAGACTATTGTCTATGTCCATGAGTTGTTTCTCTTTTTTTCCCCTTTTTTGTTCAATCCTTCCACCTTCCCAGTACCCTTCCTCACAGCAGTCAGCCTGCTCTCTATTTTGCTTGTTAGCTCGTTTTGTTCATTAGATTCTACATATGAATGAAATCATAGGATACTTGTTTTCCTGACTGGCTTCTTTCATTTAGCATAATACTCTCCAGGGCCATTCATGCTATTGCAAAAAATACAGTTTCCTTTTTATTTTATTTTATGTTTGAGTAGTATTCCATTGTGTAAATGTACCACAGCTTTTTTATCCACTCAGCCACCGATGGACACTTGAGCTGTTTTTAAATCTTGACTATTGTAAAAAACGCTGCAAGGAACCTAGGGGTGAACATATTCTTTCAAATTAGTGTTCAGGTGTCTTTGGAGATATTCCCAGAAATGGATCACTGGGTCATAATGAAGTTCAGTTTTTAGTATTTTGAGTGACCCCACCATGTTGCTTTCCACAGTGTTGCCCCAATCAATCTGCATTCTCACCAACAGTGTATAAGCATTCTTTTTTTCCTAATTCTCATCAACACTTGTTGTTTGTTGGTTTATTGATGAGCGCCATTCTGAGAGGCATGAGGTGATATCTTATTGTGGTTTTAATTTGCATTTCTCTGATGATTAGTAATATCGAGCATCTTTTCACATGTCTATTGGCCATCTGTATGTCTTCTTTGGAATAGTGTCTGTTAATTTTCTGATTATTTGATTAGCACCACTTTTATATATGAAATATTTTAGCAGTGAAAGAGTTCAACTTGATATAAGCCTGCATATAGATGCTGACATCCTTGGTATTGTGAAGGGAAAATAAAAACTAAGGTATTAAGGAGTCGGTTAAACCATTTAAAATAATATTTTTACATGCTTAACACCTTGTTGTGATAGACAAAATGTTAAAGATATTTAAACAGAAACAGATACAAATGCAAATGCAAGGCCTCCAGAGAGTGGGGAGAGCATTAGAAGTTCAAAAGCTATCATCCACCTTGTCTGGCACATACCCTTCTAAACAGAACCCATGCAACGCCAATGCGATCCTCCCAGAAACAAGAGAAGAGCAGCTGAATGTTTCTGCAGTGACAACACTCCAGTTCTGGTGGGGCATTGGCAGAACAGCAGAATTGAGTGACTAGATCATTTATGTAGAAACCTGGGTCAACCCAATGGAAGTGGAATGGCAAAGAAAGAGTCCTCTGAGTAGGAGATATCGGATCATGTTGTAGCTCTAAAACAGAAAGCGTAAAATTGATTAAGAAAATAAAGTCAAAGCTCAGGTATTATAATGGGCTAAGAGGTATGGGAAAGCCTGATGATTAAAATATATACGTATTTATATAATAAATTTATTGAATTTCAACTCATTGGAGAATGAAAGAACTGATTTTATCTCCTCAATGACTGTATCACTCCTTCCAAGCCTATGAGAACATCTCAGGTAGATTTGAAATGTTTCTGATTATTTCTGGCATAAAATAACTACCATCTTCCCTCTTCTAGACCAGCTCCTCAGCTGCTCTGCAGCCTTGAGAGCTCACAGGCCTCCACTCATCAAGACAAAAGCCAGATTCTCTCTCTTTGTAGGCACCCAAAGCCTTAAGAGGCTTTTTGGTAGCACCCTTTCACTTGGCTTAAATTGAAAGAAAAATAAAAAACAACTTTCCCATTCTTCCACAGGGACTGTAGGCTATCTCCTCCCACTACTCTGTTGTGCACTCCCCGTAAGATAGAACACTCCCTTGATTATTTCTTCTCTTGGCCCAAACTTCTCTTTATATAGATATGGGGTGAAGGACAAGGAGAGTCTAACTTATATGAACAGAGTGATTTTTATGGAGAGATATGCAGCTCTTATAATTATTAACTTCAAGTAAAAGAGGTGTTTAGTAGTAGCTTTTAGTTCTCAACTTGAAGTCTTAGCTTCAGTTCTGAAACTCAAGGGTGCTACAAAGCTGGTGCTATGCTGAGTACTTTCTCCATTGGGACCTGGTTTTATTTATTTTCTTATTGCAAGATAAGGTAACTGTGGCCTACAAGAAAGTCTATCCAATGTCATTTAGGTAATTAGTGTAATTGCAGATTTTGTGCTCTTGCCTCTCTATTTTCAAAGCTATGTGTGATTGTTTTCTGTGTAATTTCCACACAGTATGCCAGAAACACTCATTTAGGATACCACCAGGAGTGAGAGTCTAATAGAATTCATTGTTCTTGTGAGATCTGGATCAGGGCATATTGGAAGCTGAGTTTATAGCAAACTATATTTCTCAGTAATTCTCTTGAGCAAGGTTAGGAATGAGAAAAATAAAAATATTTTTTCTTAACCATGGTCTCCCCAAAGGAAGTTATTACTGATTTACCTATAAGTCTACCTTTGTGCTTATTACACAAAGATTCACATTTCCCAAATAGAAAATACCTACTGAATACGCTTTGGGTTCAGCAGATATTTCACAGCAGCTTTTACATCCTTATTTCTCAAGCTATAGATTATAGGGTTCAGCATGGGGGTCACTACCCCATAAAACAGGGAAATAAGCTTGTCTGAAGTTTGAAACCTGTATTCCCCAGGTAGTTCTTGAGATCTGGGTTTGGCATACATAAAGAAGATGGTACCATAAAATATGATCACCACGGTCAGATGTGCTGAGCAGGTGGAAAAGGCCTTGCGTCTCCCTGTGGCTGAGTTCATTCTCAAGATGGTGTAAAGGATGAACATGTAGGAGAAAAAGATGATCAGCAGTGGAAGAACCAGAAATGCCGTATTTGATATCATCATGGTGATAATATTGAGGGATATATCAGCACAAGCGAGCTTAAGGACAGCTAGTATTTCACATGTGAAATGATTGATAATATTATTCCCACAGAAAGGCAATTGCATGGCGAGAGATGTTTGCACAATTGAGTTGATTCCGCCGGAGACCCATGACACAGAAGCCATCAATACATACACCACCTTACTCATGATGATGGGGTATCTCAGAGGGTTACAGATGGCCACATAACGGTCAAAAGCCATCATGCCGAGGAGCAAACACTCTGTTGACCCCATTGCAAATCCAAAGAACATCTGCACTGCACATCCAGAAAAGGAAATGTTCCTTTTCTTTGAGATTAAGCTCACCAATGTTGAGGGAACAGAGGAGGATGTATAGCAGATATCCAGGAAAGAGAGGTTGCCCAGGAAAAAGTACATAGGGGTGTGAAGATGGGAATCAAGGATGCTTGCTATGATCAGAACACCGTTGCCAATCAGAATCACTAGATACATAAATAGAATTAGAACAAAGTAAATAATCTCAGTCTTTGGATATCCAGAAAGGCCAAGAAGAAGAAATTCTGACACAAACGTCTGGTTAATTTTATCCATGCCATCTGATTCCAGAAGAAAGATTTAATATAAATTCATTCACTGCCAAGAAAGAAGTGTAAAAAATTATGTGAACAATTCATTTTTAGAATGTATAATTAGGAGTATTTTCTTGAAGTTCTGACATCCAGTTATCTTCAACAATGTGTGTGACTAGAATGCAATGATATTGGGAAAGATTAAAGTACCTATACCCATTGCTAATATATAAAGTTCTACTTGTGATCAAATACACCAAAGTAACTTTTACTGCTGTTGAAGACTTATTCCTGAACTGAAGTTTCTAAATTCCTGACTAATTACCAACTATAAGCCTGACTTCTTGATTTGCCCCAGAAAGCAAGTGGTGAAAATGGCAAAGGACTACTCAACAAGTACAGAAAATTTGATTTGGAATTAATAATGATGGTCAAATTTTCATAGCAACTTTCATTTCCTGGTGCATATTTCTTTCTATGCCTGCATACTTTACATTAGTCAGTTTGTGCATTTTACTGACATTTAATAATAATAAATTGAATAACATTAACTGAATTTTTTGTGTGACAGAGACAGAGATAGAGAGAGAGGCAGATAGGGACAGACAGACAGAAAGGAGAGAGATGAGAAGCATCAGTTCTTCGTGCAACATCTTAGTTTTTCATTGATTGCTTTCTCATAAGTACCTTGATTGGGGGCTATAGCAGAGCAAGTGTCTCCTTGCTCAAGCCAGTGACCTTGGGCTTCAAGCCAGCGGCCATGGGGTCATGTCTATGATCTCACGCTCAGGCCAGCGACCTTGCGCTCAAGACGGTGACTTTGGGTTTTCGAACCCAATCCGATGTTCTATCCATTGCACCACCACCTAGTCAGGCAGCATTAAATGAAATTTAACATGCTTAAACATAGCTAGTTGTTGATCTCATATTCTAGTCCCTCTGAGTACCTTCTGTAACTGTCCCTTTGCCAAGACCACTGCATATATCAGCTCCATACGAATGTTACAGATAATATTTGAAGACCATGACATAGACTTTTCACTTATTTTATTCTGTAGCTTCAAAGTATACCTTGGTAATTTACCCACTTAAGTCAACGTAAGAAAAGAATGCTTAAATATTTTATGTAAATAGGTATGTATTTGTGTATATGTACCACTTGATGCTTTATAAATTAATCTTTTATAATATCCCCATTTTTTTCAAATATAAAAGATGGAATGTGTTCAAAGTTAAGCAGGTAGCAAATAAAGTGGAGCTTGAAGCTCAGCTCGAGTCTAGTTCACAGCTTCACTAATTTTCATATACAAGTGGATCATGTGAGTGTGTTGAAAAACTTTAGATTCTGCTTTAGAGTTCAGGGCAGCTCCTGAGATTCTGTATTTATCAAAAGTGGCCAGATGACACTTGTGCATCAGGTCTTGAATGCACTTGAGTAACAAGGCTTTAATCTACACTAAATTGGTAGGATATCAAGAATTTTTCGATTCAAAATGGATTTTTTTTTTGCCTTACTATGGATTGGCATGCCAACTTGAAAAATGACAAGAATATACTTTTGTGTTTTACAGAAAGCTCCTTCCTTATTCACATTATGTTTGTAAATATCTTTAAGAAAAAAATATTATTAAGGATGAAAAATTTTAAAGTAGGCTAAACTTGTTTTATAATAGTACTGATAGCCTACCTTTAACCCAGTCATATTCTAAGCACAGTAAAAATAAATAAAATAATAATGTAAAGTGCCTGCTATTCCAAAGCTGACAATTCAGTTAGGATATAGGAAAAGTACATATGAAAATATGAGTATAATTACATCATATAACTGAAAGCATGGAAAGTGAATCCCTGGATATGAGGAGACTACTATACTCTTTGGAATAGATATGACATAAGTTTAACATGGTGGAAAAGTAATTCAGACTAAAATGAAAGTCTTTAGTTGAAGGTTCTGAGCTTTTAATTAGAGTTACAGTCTTTTCATTTTTAAAATAGTGATAAAAAAATACCGGCTTTATTTTTCTTGCTGGGATATGGTATGGAAATAATAAGATAGCACATGGAAATTGCATTAAGGATTAACAGACACTATATAAATAATATTGAAATAATACTATTATGATTCACATCTGTATTTCTGTGATAATAAAGTGGTCCCTGTGCGCATCAGGTTATTCACATTACAAATTCATATTAAATAACAGCTGTAACTGTAGATTGAAATGCAGTCTCATAGTATTGAAGACTTACCTTTCTACTGATAAATTATTTCCAACTCCTGGAAGAACCAGGTGCTTTCCTATTAGTATTTATGTCAGCATTCTGAATTAAGATCAGGTTCAACAAACAATACAGACATCATTGTAAAAGTGTAAATATTTGTAATGAAACATTTTTAATTATTCTCCAATTCCCAAAGCAATTTAAAGTTCAAGTGATAGCTCTGTGGAATGGAAAAACTTCTCGGTGTGGTAGAGACACCATCCCATAGACCCAATTAAGATTGCTGTTGGGAAAAAAGCTATAGCTGAATTAAAGCTCAAAAAAGACATGACATTCTCCTATCCATGTTGCTTCTGGAAACAGGGGCAAATGTTCACCAAATGAACTTTATAAAATGTGAGAGCTTTTTATAAAATGATTTGAGCTTTTCAGCTCAAAATATATTTACCAAAGTAAAGTTAATTCAAAATGAGAAATTATGCATTCAAATGATAATTACCAAAAAAATGCGAGAATTAAAAAATGATTAAATTCAATAGACGTGACAAATTCAATACAATAGATAGCCGTTGTGAATAAAATGTATTATCATTTAACTTTTTTGCTTACTTTGTATTCCTTCTTTTAGATAAGTTAATTTCATGCAGAACACCACCACCAGCATTTTCGGAATGAAAAATGCAGATAGCAATAAAATTAATAAATTCAAAGTACAAACCTGTAATCATATGTTTAATGCCACAAAAGTTAAAAAAAAATTCAGAATGGCTAGTTTGAGGCATGAATTCAGCTAGGTAGATAACATGTTAATGAATTTTAAAAATCTTTTGAGTTATGTTGTAGATAATAACACTGAGGTTCAGCAAAGACATCCTTTGGAAATGAAGAAGAAATAAAGATTTTCCCAGACAAACAAAAGCTAAGACAGTTCATCATCACTAGACCCTCTTTTCGAAAATGCTGGAAAAAAGTTTTTCAAGCTGAAATAAAAGGTTGTAAGGCACATTAAATCCTAAGAAAATATACAACACACTGGTAAAGTAAATATATAGTCAGATTCCTAAAATTCTAATTAGGTAATTGTACAATATGTTTACCACTTAACTATAGTATGAAGGTTAAAAGAAAAGGGTATTGAAAATTACTATAGCTTCTAGAACTCATTAACAAATACAGAATCTAAATAGAGGTAAGTTGTTACATTAAAAACATAAAATGGAGGAAATGAAAGGCTACAGTTTCTGTATGTAGTTGAGGTTAAATTGCTATCAGCATGAAACAGACCATTTTAAGACATTTTACGTAAGCCATATGGTACCACAAAGGAAAACCAATGTAGATTCACAAAAGAGAAAGGGAAGAAAATCAGAGCATACCATCATGGAAAAACACCAATCTACACAGGAAGGCAGCAAGAGAGGAAAAAGGAACAGTGGAACTCCAAAACAACCATAAAACGATAAGATTAGTAAGTCTTTACATATCAATAATAACTCTAAGTATAAATGGATTATATTCTCCAATCAGCAGGCACAGAATGGCTGGCTGGATAAAATCATAAACAAAAAACAGTTTCATGCTGTCTACATGAGACTCACTTTAAGGAGTCTCACTTTAAGGATACACATAGGCTAAAAGTGAAGGGATAGAAAAAGATATTCCATGTAAATGTAAACCAAAAGAGAGTGGAAGTACCTACACTTACCTCAGCCAAAATAGATTTTAAGACAAAACTGTCATGGAAGACAGAGATCATTATATAATGATAAAGGAGTCAACTCATCAAAAAAGGTATATAACAATTGTATGTACCCAACATCAGAGCACCTAATACTACATAAATACTAACAGGTCTGAAGAGAGGAATAGATAATAACACAGCAACAGTAGGGAACTTCATTCAATACCTCACTTATCAGCAATGGATACATGAGTCAAACAGAAAATCAGCAAGGAAACATTGGATTTGAACCATACTTTCAACCAAATAAACATAGAATATTCCATCCAAAAGCAGCAGAATATGCATTCTCAAGTGCACACAGAATATTCTTCAGGACAGAACACATGACAGACCACAAAACAAGTTTATATTTAAGAACATTGAAGTTACACTGAGTATTTTTTCTTTTTTTTTCTGTTTATTTGTTTATTTATTTACTTTTTATGGAATTTATTGGGGTGATATTGGTGAATAAAGATATAGATTTCAGGTGTGCAATTCTATCATATATAACATCATCTATACATTGTATTGTGCTCACCATCCCAAGTCCAGTCTCCACCCAACCATTTATCATCCCTTTACCCTCTTCTACCTCCCCACATTCTTTCCCTCTGGAAGTCACCGTACTGTTGTCTTTGTCTATGGGGTATTATTATTATTATTATTATTATTATTATTATTATTATTATTTAATCCCTTCACCTTTTCTCACCCAACCCCACAACCTCCCACCCCTCTGATAGCTGTCAGTCTGCTCTCTATCAGTCTGTCTCTATCTTGTTTGTTAATTTATTTTGTTCATTAATGAGTAAAATCATATGATACTTGTATTTTTCTGACTGGATGTTTCACTTAGCATAATGCTTTCCAGGTCCATCCAAGCTATTGCAAAAGATAAAATTTCCTTCTATTTTCATAGCTGAATAATATTCCGTGTGTAAATGTACCACAGCTTTTTATTTGTTTATCTACTGATGGACACTTGAGGTGCTTCCAAATCTTGGTTATCATAAATAACACTGCAATGAACATAAGGGTGTATATATTCTTTCAAATTCGTGTTTTTGGTTTCTTTGGATATATTCCCAGAAGTGGAATTGCTGGGTCATAAAGTAATTCAATTTTTAAATATTTGAGGTAATTCCATACTGTTTTCCACAATGCCTGCACCAACCTGCATTCCCATCAACAATGCCCAAGGGTTCCCTTTTCTCCACATCTTCATCAACACATTGTTTATTGATTTACTGACAATAGCTATTCTGACAGCTGTGAGGTGACATCTTATTGTGGTTTTAGTTTGCATTTCTCTGATGACTAATGACATTGAGTATCTTTACATATGTCTGTTGGAAATCTGTATGCTCTCTTTGGAGAAGTCTATTCATGTCCTTTGCCTATTTTTCAACTGGATTTTTGTGTTGAGTTTGATAAGTTCTTTATAAATTTTGATTATTAACCCCTTATCAGATGAATCATTGGTAAATAGGTTCTCCCATTCAGTAGGTTGTCTTTTCATTTTGTTGATGGTGTCCTTTGCTACGCAAAAACTTCTTACTTTGATGTGGCTCCATTTGTTTTTGGTGTTTTTTCTTTTGTTTCTCTTGCTTGAAGAGAAATATCAGAAAAAAACATTGCATGAGACATGTCCAAGATTTTACTGCTATGTTTTCTTCTAGGATTTTTATGGTTTTCAGTCTAAAATTTAAGTCTTTAATCCATTTTGAGTTTATTCTTTTGTATGGTGTAAGAATTTTCCCAACACCACTTACTGAATAAACTATCTTATATGTTCTTGCTTACTTTGTCAAATATTAATTGACCATAAAGGCCTGAGTTTATTTTTGGGCTCTCTATTCACAACTTTCATATTCACTATTCTTTTCATATCTTTTCATATTGGCCATCTGTATGTTTTCTTCGGAGTATCTAATGTCTTGTAATGGGAGCATTTAAGCCATTCACATTTAAAGTGATTATTGATAGATATGTATCTACCGCCATTTTATTCTATTGAATATATCACTATGTTCCTTTGCTTTCTTTTCCTCCTCTTCTTCTTCCTTCTATAAGAAGGCTCTTTTAACATTTCTTGTAATACTGGCTTGGTGGCAACACATTCCTTTAACTTTTTCTTGTCTGAGAAGCTCTTTATTTCTCCTTTAATTTTAAATGATAGCCTTGATGGGTAAAGTAGTATTGGTTATAGATCCTTGCTTTTCATCACTTTGAATATGTCATGCCAATCCCTTCTGGCCTTAAGTATTTCTATTAAAACTTTAGTTGACCATCTTATGGGAGCTCCCTTGTAGGTAACTAACTGTCTTTCTCTTGCTGTTTTAACATTCTCTTTGTTTAAATCTCTGTTATTTTAATTATCATGTGTCTTAGAGTATGCTTCTTTGGATTCATCTTGTTTGGAACTCTGTGCACTTCCTGGATATATGTATCTTTTTCCTTCATCAGGTTAGGAAAGTTTTTGGTCATTATGTCTTCAAGTAGGATTTTGATCCCTTGCTCTCTCTCTTCTTCTGGTACTCCTGTGATACAGATGTTTTCATGCTTCCTATTGTCCCAAAGATTCCTTAAACTATCTTCATTTTTTAAAATCTTTTTTTCTTTTTGTTGTTCTGATTGGGTATTTTTTTCTACCTTGTCTTCCAAATCACTGATTTGATCCTCTGCTTCATCCAACCTATTTATTCCTTCCTGTGTATTCTTCATTTCAGCTATTATATTCTTCATTTCTAACTGGTTCTTTTTTATGGTTTTTATGTATTTTTTTCATGTTGTTGAGCATCATTATAACTTTTGCTTTGAACTCTATATCTAATAAATTGCTTGCCCCCATTTCTGTTAGTTTTTTTTTTTTAGAGATCTCTTGTTCCTTCATGTGGGGTATTTTTCTTTTTCTTCCCATTTTGGCTGCCTCGTTGTGTTTGTTTCTACATATTAAATAGATCTGCTATGATTCCCAGTCTTGGTGGGATGGCCTTATAGTATAGGTGTCCTGTGGGGTCTATGGTACTGTCTCCTTGATCACCTGAGCTGGATACTCCAGAAATGTTCCTTGTGTGGGTTATTTTGGCCCTCTTGTTCTAAGTTTTTATTGCTATTGACCTATTTGTGCATAAGATTGACCCTCAGGCCGGATGACTATGAGGCACAACCTCAACCACATTGTGTGAGCTGCTGTGCAGGTGCTCACCACACAAAGCAGAATTCACCTCAGCAGGGCTTAGTGCCATGCTGAGATATTCTTTTAGATATACAGCTTGTGAAGCTTATTGGATCCTGCACTGATGTTGTGTGAAGCTAGCCATGGGCTATATTGATTTTGGGCCTCTTTGAGGGACTTTGGTACAAGCCAATGTCAGAAGCTGTCTGTGACTGGCCCTGGGAAACCGGTTTGGGGCTATAAGTGATCTACATTTTGAGCCTGCCTCTCCTGAGCTTGGGTACATTTGGGCAAAAACAAGCTAAGTGCCAAGCTTAGCTTATACCAGTACTGTTCCCTGGGGCAGCTCTGCATAAGGCCCAAGGCACCTCAAGATTTTTCTGTTAGGCTCAGACACTGAAAGAGCCTTTGGCAGTACTCAAGTTGCATGAGGTATGTTCTCAATGAATCACCAGGTAGGAACCAGTGGTGTTCATCAGATTGATACAGGTTTCAAACTCAGTGCCAGTGCTGGGTCTGAGACCACTCAGCAATGTCCCCAGGTATCCTAAGTCTAGCTCCCACCCAATGAATGCTCACATACCTTTGGATGGAGTGGGGTCTCACGGAATCATTAGGGTGAGGCTAGAAAATGTTATCAGGCCCAAACAGACTAAGATTTTGCTGTGTGCAGGGAAGGCTCTGCTTCAATCATAAGAAAAAAATAGCCCCTGTCCTAGAGCCACACAACACACTGAGTATCTCCTCTGACCACCGTCGTATGATACCACAAATCAACAAGAGGGAAAGTAGGTAATTTACAAATATGTGAAAACTAAACAACACTCTCATAAACAGCCAAAGGGTCAAATAAGAAATTAAAAGGGAAGTAAAAATATATCTTGAAACAAATGAAAATCAAAACACAGCATAACAAATTCTATGGGATGCTAAAAAACAATTTTTAGAGGGAAGTTAATATGATAAATGCATATATTAATAAAAAAGAAAGATCTCAAATAACCTAACTTTACACCTCAAGGATCTAGGGGTAAAAAATAAAAGAGCAAACTAAGCCCAATGTTAGCAGTAGTAGGAAGGAAATAACAAAAATCAAACTGGAAATCAATGCAATAGAGACCAGAAAAACAATAGAAAAAATAAAAGAAATCATGAAACTTCTAGAAGAAAACCTAAGAAAAAAGTTTCGTGACATTGGACTTGGCAGCTGTTTTAGGGAAACTTGTTGCATGTACATATCATAGACAATGTGCAATATCTTTTTGTTCCTCAGTTATTCAATCTTTAAAATAAAGACAAGAATACTACATATCTTATAAAATTATAATAAGGATTATTCAATCAAATGCATGTAAAGTACATTAAAAAATTATCTGTCCCCCCACTCAGTTGATAGTGTCTATTATTAACTAGCATTAATAGACATACACCTGAACAGCATAATTTATTGCATTTAGAGTGAACGAAAGAAGAAATATGTAGAAGATTAAAGAGAAATTACTATTTTGGAAAACATAGGGTTGTCTGGAAAAGCTTTAACAGGAAAATATTGAGAAAGGAGATTCATTTCTGGGACAAAAATTGAGTTTGAATGCAGACCTTTGTTATTAAAGTCAAAGTGAAATTGTTTTAGATAAAAGTTTACATTCTGTTTCATGTGCTTTAACTCTTGGATTTAGAGGAAAACTAAAGCTTCGTTTTCGTTTTAACTTTTTATTAATATTTAATTGTCAGATTCAACTATTAAAATTCTAACCTACTTTTTCCTTCACTCACTGCAGAGTAGGGGTGCAATATTCGAAAAGTTCATTCCAGGTTGTCAGTGGTGATCAACAGGGTAGCACTGCAAATAGACCGCAGCAGCGGGAGTCATAAAAGCTGGATTTGGGATCTTTTTTACCCCCTTTTATACTGGCTGGATGGTCTTCAGTAAAATATTTCAATTTTCAGAGTCTCAGGCACTATATCTACATAATAGGAAAATTGTACTAACTCATGCTAGTGTTCTGAGAACAGCTTTTGATATTTGAAAATTCTATGCCAGTGTAGGCAATATATGCTAATAATCAAGGGAAGTTTTCCAATGATTTCAGAAAAGGATAAACAAATCAATACTTGAAAAGTTTTTCTGTCTTTAAATCTTCAAATGCTGTGGTAATGTAGATGGGGATATAAAATTCTTATATAGGTTGCACTGAAACAAAAATAAACTAATCATATGATATAATTGGCTCCAACTGCATTCTCCTTGGAGTTTTGGAAAGTTTTTAATCTTCTATGTTTACAGTCCTAACTTCAGTTTGCTGCAAAGATTGGACCCCTCCCTGGCTCACCCCAAAAAGAATTTTAAACGTCTTGCTGTGCTAATTGGTGGTCGTTTGGAGGATGTTTCTGAAGCTCAAAATGTAGAGAAATGCTCAGATAACCACAAAGGCCCCAAGAATCTACGGGTTCTCTGCCTTTTTTCTTTTTTCTTTTTCTTTTATTTCCTGACACTGAACTAGAAACTCTGGGCCTGAGAGTCAGAACATTTTAAATAACTCATCTATCAATTTTACCTGAGGGATAAACTACTGCTAAATCCAAACTAGAAGAAAATTATTACAGCACTCTGCTTACTGTCTAAACCTCACTAATATCCTCTCACCTTGTCCTGCAGATTACTGCATAAAATAGAGAGCATTTATTAACGATGTGAAGCAAGACAGCCATTAAGGAAGAAGACTGTTCTCAAACCAAGAAAAAGAAACCATTCCTTAGGCTCAGAGGTAGATAAACAACATATCCATCTTCTCTCGTAAATATTATTATTATTTTTTTTTTGCAGATTATGGGTAAGATACCAATTTTATATAATTTAAATAGATCTAATTTTATCATCCATCAAGATTTCATCATTTAGTGTAGAAAGCTTTCCATTTTATATTTTAAAACACTGCTGGGTCATTTTCACAACAAAGTTCTTCGGTAGAAATTGGCATCCTTTAAAGAAGAGGGGAAAAAAAAGAGGTCCCTAATCTCTGAGTTTCAAACCTAAGTACTCTAAAATAAAATATAGTGCCCATTTGCCACACCTGCCTCTTCAGAAGCATTTACAGTTGACACACGCGGTTGTACTGTGCCTGTCCTCCACTCCCCCCAGCAAATAGCATAGCGCCTGATACCTCCAGTTGGTGTTCTTAGAGCTATCGTTGCAAAACAGGTGTGTTATCTCTCACTTTCTCCAGGAGCCAAGCAATTTGAACACTATTATTGGACCCACAGTCTCCTGAAAAATTCATTCTCTGTCCCAAATATGTGAAACTACGATGCAATTATTTGACCATGTTCAGAAGTTGCTATGTCCACCACAGTTTTCAAAAGGTTTTAAAAATAGCTGAGATATTGTATCACCTGTATAGTTATATTCAAAATAATTGTTGAGTTCAAAAACAATTAAAGCAAGAGGCTGAATCTCATCCCAGGAGACGATTCACACTAGCTCACAAATAGCACTGTGAAGACGAATGCCGCCCTTCACAATGAGAAACAGAAAGGCCAGTGAGGGGAAGCCATTTAGTTCCTCTGCTCAGTTCATTCTTTCTTTCTATGCAAGTCCTGGATGCCACCTTCTCTTCAGAAGGAGAAAACTGGGCCAAATCAGGGGGGCTATTTAAATGAAAGCATATTTAGTGGAATTGGGCTAATAGGAATGCCAGACTCACCTATCTCTACATTACGCAGGACCTTTCCAGAGGTACCCAGATGAAATCTGTTGGATGACCACTGTCTCTCATAAACCCTGCGAATGAACTTCCTTCTCCATTACTGACCAACCACTTTATGACTGACTTTTTTTTAACTAGATTTAAAACTTTAATTTTTAAAAATATCTGGTCTATGTAAACTTTAAACTCATTTTTAAAGGTCTTAACTTTTCTTCTAATCTATTATATATAAGGTATATATTATTTTTTGGTGTCAGAGGTCAATTTTGCTTTCCTTCATTTTGTTAATTTATAATAGTCCCTCTATTGAACTGCATTTCTGATCGGAGCTCCTTCATTGGTATATGCCTTATATTGTTCTCTGTTTGTCAGTTTCCATTTAAACTTAGACACAAATCATGCTCTCCTATATTTTATTTTCCTCTATACATTATTTTTCTCATTCCTTAAAAATCTTTCTATTATTTTTTCATAATCACTGATTCTAACATTCACTCCTCAACCTATAATTATTTGATTTGTTTCTAAAAATGTGTGTTCCCTTGTAAAATATGTATTTTAAATTTATATATAAATTTTATTATGCTGTAAATCACAATATTGATTCCTTTTTGAACACTTTTCCAGGGATCTATTACGTTGCTGAACAAGCATCTAGTTCATTTGCTTCTCACTTTTGCGAACTGTTCCATAACGCATGTTCACATGTAATAGAACCATTCCTCTGATGATGGACATCCAGGTTGCCTCCAACCACTTTTTCCCACATGCTAATCTCCTTATAGTTCTGGGCAAGAAATAACTAGGACATATTCTCATGACTGGATCACTGGGACCTACCCAACCTTAATACAGCCAGAGAGCTTTCCAGCAGAACATGCTCCCACCAGAATTCTACCTCCCCACATGCTTTTCAACATTTGGTATCATCTACTTTTCTAATAAAAATGAATGATAACTCATGACTGCTTTTTGAACATTTAATGAGCATTTTCCATATTTTCTGAGTGTAAGAATCTCTCCATGTACTTGTGAACCATTTAGAAAGATCCTTCTGTGAATCACTGATTTCTATCCTCTGACTAACTTTCTATTGGCTTAAAGCTTTATGCTTTCCGTGTGTGTGTGTGTGTGTGTGGTGACAGAGACAGAGAGAGTCAGAGAGAGGGACAGATAGGGACAGACAGACAGGAAGGGAGATGAGAAACATCAATTTGTCATTGCAGCTCCTTAGTTGTTCATTGATTGACTTCCAATATGAGCCTTGACCAGGGGGCTACAGCAGACCGAGTGATCCCTTGCTCGAGCGAGCGACCTTGGGCTCAAGCTGGTGAGCCTTGCTCAAACCAGATGAGCCCATGCTCAAGCTGGCGACCTCGGGGTCTTGAACCTGGGTCCTCCACATCCCAGTCTGATGCTCTATCCACTGTGCCACCGCCTGGTCAGGCAAAGCTTTATGCTTTTTAAATTTTTTCCTCCACTATATAAGTTCATAAGATTTCCTGCACTATCTTTTATTAATCTTATACTTTCTCTTTACATGTGAATTGTTCATTCTTCTAGTTTCCATCTTCATGTATGGTAATCTAAGAATCTAATTTTATATTTTTTCATATATAAGAGCATTTTTCCTAACAAGATCTACTAAACTGTTACTTCCTCACTACTTTGGGGTAAGTTTTATGATATATCAAATTCTCACACAAGCATATCTATATCTGAGATCTCTTTTCTTTTCCACCTGACTATCTAAATGTCCCTGAACCATTATTATAGTATTCTTATTACTGTGGCTTCACAGTGTGTTTTAAATATGGATGTTCCCCAAATTTTTCTCTATAAATGTAATTGTGCAAGTTGTGAACTTTTATTATTCTATATAAATTCTAGAATGAGTACTAATATTCCTCAAAATAAATCCAGCTAAAATTCTGAATGCATTTAATTGAATGTATAAACCAGTTTGGGGGGGAAATGGCAACTTTATATTTTTATCTCATTTATTAAAATGTTGTACCTTTTCAATTACTCATAGTCTATTAAACTGCTTATTATAATTTTAAATGATTTCTGTAAATACCTTGAGCATATTTTGTTAAGATAAAACACAGATGCTTCATAATTTTATTTTTATTATATTAATTTCCATTATGTTTATCCTAATCATTTATTGCTAATATAAAGAGAACTATTGATTTTTCCATTGATCTTACAGCCAGAAGTATTACTGATTTTTTCTTATCAGGTCTTACAAATTTGTAGTCTCCTTCTATTGCTACTTCTGCCATTTCTTCTTATGATTTTGAATAGGACTGCCAAGTCTATGTTCAATCAAAGCTGTAAGAGTGTACATCCTTGTTACAGATCTTAATGAGAATGTATAAACTGTCTCAGTCATTATTCAATAGTAATTTGCTATATATATGGGGAATATAGGGAATGTATATATATATATGGAATATATAGGGAATATAGTTTCCTTTTAAGAATAGAAAATTATCTTTTGTTTCTGACCTTTAAGTAGTTTATATTGAAAATTATGAATTGATCTTCACCAAATTTATTTCTTGCATCCGTAAAATCACTTTTTTTCTCTAGTCAACTCATACTATGATTTACTAGTGGTGTTTATCAAATGTCTAAAGCAGGCTGATGAGAATAATCCATATGCATACAATCATAGTTATTACTCCTTGGATTGTTATGAATGAAAGCATTTAGAAATGTATCTGGCATAGAGTAATCAATATATATATTACTATTTTAGTTGATAAAAATTATTAAAGTGCATATTATTAATATAACTCCCTACTTATTGTATTAGTTTTCAAACTATAACCCTTAGAAATCAAATTGAGGGAGGAAGAGTGAATGAGGTACTAAAAGCTAATGCTTTTTCCTTCCTTGCAAAGCAGTTTAACTTCAACTAAAAAATTCTCCTTTTTGTTTGTTTTATATATTATGCTTCTGTATTAATTTTATTTGCTAGAAAATAAGGGTTGCATGTAATTGGCTTAATTAAATGTACATATTTTTAATAAAAAGCACTGTAATTACAGTTGATCCTTAAATAATAGTTTTGTATAAGGTAAAAATACACAAGCTAGTTGGAGCCTACAATACACAACATTAAATCTCTCTAGTCATGATAAAATTGATTTTGTAAATACTTTTCATTCGTTTGTATTAAAAAACATTTATTTGAACACAAAGTTCCTTATCAAAGTGAGGTACATGCTAAGTAATATAAACATATGCCCTTTCAATAAGGCACTGTCCTCAATGAGACTATGTGCAAATGCAGTGACTACTTATACCATCAGCACACCGTTCTGAGCTCTGAGAGCCTCAACCACACGGGACTGCATGATGATTTTGATGCGCCCTAGACACTTTGCCTTTATGGGTCCTTTCTTCTATGCAATAATATTATATTTTATATTGCCTTAGCATAAAGATAAATATTCTATGTATTAAAACTTTAAAAATGTATTGTTTTATTCAAATTTTAAAAGAAATCAAAATATTTTCATAGTCTCCTAACAGTATGGTGGTCCTACTGTGCCTAGAGGGGTAAGTCAGCTTTGCAGCCACGGGTCAAGCATTCAAATACATATACAATTCTGTCAGGTAATATAGATAATTGAGATCAACTGAGAATAACATGTTAATTGGCAACTAATATTCATCTTCGATGACAAACAGACAAGAGACAAAGGGGGGTATTCTGGCAAAACAGAGACATGCTTCAAAGCCATGGGTTGGCTCTAACTGAGCTCAAATTGGAAATGGGGCCAATGTTTCCAAATACTAAAATTTAGTTGAAGATAAGCTAAAAATACAGATTTTTATACCACATCTTCTGCTCTTACAATGCTGACCTCTAATCTTAATTTTTTGTCTTTTTGTTGCTGTTTTATTGAATTTCTTGGGGTATAGGTTTCAAGTGTACAACTCAATCAAACATCATCAGCACACTGCACTGTGGGCCCATCACTCCAAGCAAAGTCTCTATCTGTCCCCATTTTCCTCCCCTGCGCCATCTCCACCAACCCCCCAAACCCCTGTCCCTCAATCATCACTTTTCTGTGTCTATGTGTTTAATATATATATATATATATATATAGTATTATGTATAATATATAGTATGTATATAACTTTTTTTGCTTAATTCCTTCACTGTCTATCTTCCAGTCCCCCAACACCCCTCTTCTCTGACAGCTGTCAGGCTGTTTTATGTGTGCATGTCTCTGTTTCTATTTTGTTCATCAGTGCATTTTATTTATTAGATTCCACATATAAGTGAGATCATAAGGTACTTGTCTTTCTCTGACTGGTTTATTTCACTTAGCTTACTACTCTTCAGGTCCATCCATGCTGTCACGAAAAAGATTTCCTTCTTTTTTATGGCTGGATAGTATTCCATTGTGTAAATGTACCACAGCTTTTTTATACACTTGTCCACTGATGGGCACTTGGGCTGCTTCCAAGTCTTGGCTATTGTAAATAATACTGCAGTGAACATAGGTGTGCAGATATTCTTTTAAATTAGTGTTTCGAGATTCTTAGGATATATTCCCTTAAGTGGGATTACTGAGTCAAAAGGCAGTTCCATTTTTAATTTTTTGAGGAAACTCCATCCGTTTTCCATAGCTAGAACCATTGCCAAACAAAGCACATCTGTCTGCTGCATCCAGGTTAGAGGCCACTGATCTGCAATCAGTGCAGTAAGAGGCAGAGCTAGTAGTAATGACAATAAATGGGTTTGGGATCCAAATGTCCCCAAATCAAATGTTTTCTCTCTTCACCCTGAGAAAATCAGATTAGGATTCCTGTTCTAATGGCATGGGATCTACAGTAAGAAATACATCCCGGAGTTATATTGTTGCATCCAAATAGAGAACTACAGTGACACAGAATGTGATTCTCAAAAGAGGAGCTCTTACCTACACTGTTTTAACAAATTTCTGTTCTGTCATCCATAGAGAAAGGGTATATGTAATACAGAAAGGACCAGTGGCTCCATATTGACAGAATTTGTCCTGGTTGGACTTTCTGCCCACCCAAAGCTCCAGACGGTTTTCTTTGCGCTAGTTTTGTGGATGTACTTGATGATCCAGCTAGGAAGTGGAGCCCTTATCTCAGTAATCATCTATGATTTCCGCTTGTGCACCCCCATTATTTCTTCCTCTGTAATCTTTCCTTCCTGGACATTTGCTATACTAGCTCCTCTGTCCCACTGATTCTTGACAGCTTTCTGACAATTAGGAAAAGTGTTTCCTTCTCTGGGCACATGGTGCAAATATTTCTCTCCTTTGCCATGGGGGCCACAGAGTGTGTGCTTCTAGGCATGATGGCACTTGACCATTACAGGGCCATCTGCTACCCACTGAGATACTCTGTCATCGTGAGCAAAGGTGCCCGCGTGCTCATGGCAGCTGAGTCCCGGGTCTCTGGGCTTGTGGATTCAGAGGTGCAAACATCTCTCGCAATGCAATTACCATTCTGTGCTAACAATGTCAGTGAAATTCTGGCTATCCTAAAATTGTCCTGTGCTGATATTTAAATCAATGTGATCAGCATGGCAGGGTCAAATTTGATTGTTTTGGTGATTCCATTGCTGATCATTTCCATTTCTTACATTTTTATTTTTGCCACTATTCTGAGAATCCCTTTCACTGAAGGAAAACATAAGGCCTTCTCCACCTGCTCAGCCCACCTAACAGTGGTGATTGTATTCTTTGGAACCATTTTCTTCATGTATTCAAAGCCCAAGTCTAAAAGGTCTGTCGGTACAGATAATCAAGACATCACTGAGGCCCTCACCTCCCTCTTCTACGGCATGATGATGCCCATGCTCAATCCTCTCATCTACAGTCTGCAAAATAAGGAGCAGGGGTCCCCAAACTACGGCCCGCAGGCTGCATGTGGCCCCCTGAGGCCGTTTATCCAGCCCCCGCCATACTTCCAGAAGGGGCACCGCTTTCATTGGTGGTCAGTGAGAGGAGCATAGTTCCCATTGAAATACTGGCCAGTTTGTTGATTTAAATTTACTTGTTCTTTATTTTAAATATTGTATTTGTTCCCGTTTTGTGTTTTTACTTTAAAATAAGATATGTGCAGTATGCATAGGGATTTGTTCATAGTTTTTTTATAGTCTGGCCCTCCAACGGTCTGAGGGACCGTGAACTGGCCCCCTGTGTAAAAGTTTGGGGACCCCTGCTGTACAGGCTGCTGTGAAGCACATGCTGGGGAGGGAAGGCCTCTCTGATGGAAGATGAATGAATACCGGTGAACACTCTGACTCATCATTCAAAGCCATGGCAGATGCAGAATTCAAATAGCAAACATTACCCCGTGGAAATGAATTCACCATGTCATTCAAAACCGTATTATAAAAATATTTTGGTTGCTGTTCTTGCTATTAGTTTTGTTCTAACTGCAGAAATAAAACATACTTGTGGTTTAAAAAAATACTATTATGGGAATACAAAATGTTGAAAGTTTCCGAGGAAGCCACAGCAAAACATAATCATTCTTAAGCCTTCATAAAATAATAAAGGCAAAAGGTGTTCTAAAAAGGACTTAGCAACTTAAATTAAGTACATTATTAGTTAATTATTCAAAGTGATTATTAATCAGTACATGATATACATTTATTTTGATTTTGTGCATTTATTTACTATTTATATCCACCACATATATAAGCTGTGAGAGTATGAACTTGTCAGTTTATTACCCTATAACATCCCAAAGGCCTAAAATAGCACATGGCATATAATAGATGGTCAAGAAATATTTTTCAATAAATAAATGAAACACATAATATATAAAACTAGAAAAGTATATCTGTCATATCTGAGGTAACAAAGGCTATTTAAAAAGAAATTTGATCCAATGTAATAGTACCTAAAGGGTACTTTGTCATATGAATTCCCTTAATAGTTAAAGTACTGCCTTTTATTTTTTATGTGATGTGTATTATAATATAGAAGAACAGGTTTTATTTGCTAGGTACCATAACTTTTCTGGATTCGATACATAATTGAGACTAAGATAGCTGAAAGAGTCCCTTAATAGTGCACTCTTATGTTTTGACCTAGTAAAATAGAGGTGACATGGTAGCAGAGAATTCCTCTTGCACTCTGAGTAGAGACCAGATTGTAATGAAGACTTCTTTCCTACACTGCATTGAATCACACAGCTCCTAAGCAGTAGGAGAATTAGACAGAACTGGTAACTGATAACAATTGTAGTTAAGAGAATTAGAAGTGGCAAAAAAAGGCCCTGGTGGGTTGGCTTAGTGGTAGAGTGTCGGCCCAGCCATATGGATGTCCCAAATTCTATTCCCAATGAGGGCATGCAGGAGAAGTGCCCATCTGCTTCTCCACCCCTCCCCTTCTTGCTTCTCTCTCTCTTCTCTCCTGCAGCCATGGCTCATTTGGAGCAAGTTGGCCCTGGACGCTGAGGATAGCTTCATGGTGACCTCAGGTGCTAAGAAGAGCTTGGTTGCTGAGCAGTGGATCAATGCCCCAGATGGGCAGAGCATAACCCTCTAGTGGGTTTGCCAGGTTGGGGCACATGTGGGAGTCAGTCTCTCCCTCCCCTCCTCTCAATGAATTAAAAAATAAAGTGGCAAAAGAAGAGTCAAGTTGTTCAGTAAATTGAAGAGCTACAGGTTTTGAGTGTTGGGGGAATAAGACAAAGATGGCTCAAAATTGAGATGATTCTTATTGCTGAAGAGTGTAGTCCTGTGAGGCAATGTCAATGTCAGGAGTGGAAGCCCCACTGCCACTGAAGGAGTTGGGTCAGATCTAGCCCTTCGAGGAGTCTATGAAAGTTTAAATTTAAAACACAATCTAAAGTAAAGATATAACTACTTAAATTGTGAATGTAAGTCCATAATATCCTCCTTTCTTGTTAGCAGGAAATTATTGTTCCTTCATAAGATTAAAGAAGTTAATTCATGCATAGCACTAAAAAGTGCCTAAAACACACTAACTGTCCAATCAACATGTTTTATTCTTATTAGTGTTGGGTATACTCTAATGGATCATAAAGCTTTGAGTAGGCACAAGATTTTCATCCTTACTTTTTATAAAGTAATTTTAATGCTATCATTAAACTATTGTCTCTGAGCTTCAAATCCTCTTTTCTATGCTCTCCTTTGCGAGTTAAAATTGGCACACTGAAAACCACGTTTCTCCTTTGCTGGCTAGCATCTGTTAAATTTACCCAAAAGAGTGGCGAGAAAGAGAATGGAAGGTTGGATGATGACAAGGGACCTCCCTGTGTGCCCCTTGTTCCTGTCAGCATCAGGCCAGCTATGGTTCTTCACCATGACAATGGCAACTCCTTAGCTGTTTTAGCATTGATTTCAGCTTTCATTTCTTCTGTTCTGTGACCCAGAACCAGTAGTTACCAGTGCCACCTCCTCAGAGGGTTGAATGCATTTCTCAGCTTTTACTTCTGATAAATGAATAGCCCTGTCAAGTCTTTTTTCTGTCTTAAGGATCTTTATAAGCAATAAAGTAGGCAATGCTCTGCTTGTGAAGTGTAGTGAATCAGAGTATGAGCAATAGATGTGGTTAGGCTATAATTTTCATACATAACTAAATAACAGAAGTTAGAGAACAAGATATTTGTATTTCTTCTGTAGTTGCTTTCTTGTGCCTAAAATGTAGATTATGAAAGCCTCTTTAGTATACTCTATAATAATGATAATAATCATTGCCTTATAATCATATGAAAGGAAAACCTTGAGTAATCATACCAGACCCTGAAATACCTGTGAGAAGGGACAAAACTTAGGAGCTTGAGCTCTTTTCTTCCACTAATGTATACCTAGTACCAATCTAAGCTCTAGTCCTGACATATAATATGCTATTTCTATAAATCTGTTAAATTAATAAATAAATAAGTAAATAAATAAGTGAAAAAAACTTCAGAAGGGTACACATAGTTTCCAAAATAATTTATCAAGATCATATTACTGGGGCCTCATAACTGTTTTTTGTTTTTGTTTTTGTTTTTTTCAGAAGCTGGAAACGGGGAGGCAGTCAGACAGACTCCCGCACGCGCCTGACTGGGATCCACCGGCATGCCCACCAGGGGGCGATGCTCTGCCCATCTTGGGGCATCGCTCTGCCGCAATCAGAGCCATTCTAGCGCCTGGGGCAGAGGCCAAGGAGCCATCCCCAGCGCCTGGGCCAACTTTGCTCCAATGGAACCTTGGCTGTGGGAGGGGAAGAGAGAAACAGAGAGGAAGGAGAGGGGGAGGGGTGGAGAAGCAGATGGGTGCTTCTCCTGTGTGCCCTGGCCGGGAATCAAACCCGGGACTCCTGCACGCCAGGCCGACGCTCTACCACTGAGCCAACCGGCCAGGGCCTCATAACTGCTCAAGCAGAGAACAGAAAACCCATTTCCAAAACTATAGGAATATCTTAAGTCACAAAAAGAATATGGAAAGCCTTTGATTTGAACAAAACACTTAGTAAGTTTAACAACCTAACTATTATAAAATTAAAATTCTTTTAAAGCACATATAAGACATGTACAAAAGTTGGTGTTTTGTTGGGCTGAAAGCAAGGATCAGAAAATTTTTAAAAAATCACATTAAACAGTCCACATTATTTCAATAAAACTAAAACCAAGTAATTTTAAAACTATCAGAATCTGAGATAACATTTCTAAAAGACTAAGGGGTAGCTATTTTTAAAATGTAACCAGAAATAAATATGCTATATTACTGATAGTAGCCTGACTAGCCATAAAATAGACCTAATTAAGAATGTACTAACAAAGTAAGCTTATAAAAGAGTTTCTCGTAATATGTTAACACCAGTTTGTTGCTCTTATCACTACGATTTAATATTACCAGTTTAGTGATCAATCAAAGTTACGTATTCTGTAATAAATAAATAGTATATAATCAATCCTGTACTTTCACCTCTGGATTAGCTCTTGTTACAGTTAAAAGGCATTTTCTCTCCAGCTGATGCATACCAAAGGTTAGCATTCGAACAAGAAGAAAAACCACTTCTCCTAACTCTCACCACATTGAGGTTTGCGATTCTGACCATCGTTTAAGGCCAAGAAGACAAGCCTGACTGTGGGAATCCATAGACACTTCTTATATGAAACAAAAAACCCAATATAAGTTACTTGCTAGCTTCAGTTTCTGTAGCAATGGAACAAACTCTGACCTTCAGGTATGCCAGTTCTGAGAGACCTGGAACCTTTACCACCTACCTTAACAAATGGTGCTGATCCCTCAGCAAAGGGCTCTCACACCCTCCTTCTGATTCCTCTGTGTTCTAATTTGGCTTATTCTTCTCTCCTTCTCCTTCTTTATAAAAACCTCTGCCTACACCAAAAAGGGAGAACGGGCTTTTTTTTTTTTCCAGTGAGAGAGAGAGACAAACAGACAAAGAGGAAGGGAGAGAGATGAGAAGCATCAACTTATAGTTGCAGTACTTTAGTTGTTCATTGATTGCTTCTCATATGTGCCTTGACCGGGGGCTCCAGCTGAGCCAGTGACACCTTGCTCAATCCAGTGACCTTGGGCTCAAACCAGCGACCTTGGGCATCAAGCCAGTGACCTTTGGGTTCAAGCCAGTAACCATAGGGTCATTTTTTCTATGATCCCATACTCAAACTGGTGACCTCAGGGTTTCAAACCTGGGTCCTCAGAATCCCAAGTCAACGTTCCTTCCACTGTGCCACCACCTCGTCAGGCTTGAGAATAGGGGTTCCCCCAACTTCTCAGGTGGCCAGCACTTGAATAAAAACCCCTTTCCTTCTCATCAGTGTCTGTATTGTGTAACTGGTTTCCGTGGCAATAGGCAGCTGGACTTGCAGATCATTTTTCCAGTTTCTTT
Organism: Saccopteryx leptura; assembly: GCF_036850995.1. Taxonomy (NCBI): domain Eukaryota; kingdom Metazoa; phylum Chordata; class Mammalia; order Chiroptera; family Emballonuridae; genus Saccopteryx; species Saccopteryx leptura. The sequence goes on along the minus strand of NC_089504.1, from coordinate 29,113,469 downwards.
CTTTCTTACTTTCTTTCTTTCTTTTTATTTTTTTTATATTATTAAGTAAGATGCAGGAAAGCAGAAAGACAGGCTTCCACATGCTCCCTGACCAGGATTCACCTGGCATACCCTCTACCAGGCAATGCTCTGCCCATCGGGAGCCACTGCTCCGTTTCTCAGCAACTAAGCCATTTTAGCACCTGAGGCAAGGCCATAGAGCCATCTCAGCACCCAGGGCCAACTTACACAAACCACTCGAGCCAAGGGTGCAAGAGGCAAAGAAAGAGAGAGGGGAGGGAGAGAGAAGGAGGATGGGGAAGGGTGGAGAAGCAGATAGTTGCTTCTCCTGTGTGCCCTAACCAGGAATTGAACCTGGGACTTCCACACACCAGGCTGACACTCTGCTGCTGAGCCAACCAGCTAGGGCCTCATTTTTCTACTTTCTAAAATATTTACCAACTTCTATGACAAGTATTCCAATAAATCAGCATGAATGAGTGCCTGCCATAAACAACCAGTGTGGATATAGTAATGTATGGCAACTACATTTTCACTTTGCTTTATAGATCAGGGAAAATATTACAAACAAACAAAAAAATCAAAACCTCACAAAACCAGACCTGAGCTTGTACCCACTAGTACCACAATACTAGTCAGTTTATAGTAAGTAGTCATTTTTATTGGTTGATAGTTGTGACATAGTGTTTGTAAAAAATATTTTCAATATCAACCTTGCTAAGAAATAAAATATAATTGAATACTGTATATTAAAATTTACTAGGGCCTGACTGGGTGGTGGCGCAGTGGATAGAGCATCAGAATGGGATGGGGAAAACCCAGGTTCGAGACCCCGAGGTCACCAGCTTGAGCGAGGGCTCATCTGGTTTGAGCAAAAAGCTCACTAGCTTGAGCCCAAGGTCGCTGGCTCGAGCAAGGGGTTACTTGGTCTGCTGAAGGCCCATGGTCAAGGCACGTATGAGAAAGCAATCAATGAACAACTAAGGTGTTGCAATGTGCAACGAAAAACTAATGATCTCCGTTCCTGTCTGTCTGTCCTTGTCTATCCCTCTCTCTGACTCTCTCTCTGTAAAAAAAATAAATAAATAAAAATTTACTAGAAATAGAAAAACAGTTTTTGAGGGAAATTTTCATTTTTAGGTTTTTATAGGGAACAGCTCCATCAAGAAGAAGCGCATAAAGGAAACAAAAGGAAAAGGAAGGCCCTGGCCAGTTGGCTCAGCGGTAGAGCATCAGCCCAGTGTGTGGAAGTCCCAGGTTTGATTCCCAGTCAGGGCACACAGGAGAAGTGCCCCTCTGCTTCTCCACTCTTCCCCCTCTCCTTTCTCTCTATATCTCTCTTCCCCTTTGGCAGCCAAGGCTCCATTGGAGCAAAGTTCACCCCAGGTGGTGAGGATGGCTCCATGGCCTCCACCTCAGGTGCTAGAATGGCTCCTGCCACAAACAGAGCAAATGGGCAGAGCATCGCCCCCTGGTGGGCATACCAGATGGATCCCCATCGGGTACATGCAGGAGTCTGTCTGACTGCCTCCCTGCCTCCCTGCTTCTAACTTTGGAAAAATAAAAAAAAAGGAAAAGGAAGATAAGGATAAAAGAAAACTATAGAATTTGGATGCAAAGCCAATATGCAAGCCATTGTGCTTTATATTCATATCTTCTTTCATCTTAAATCTTCATAGTAATATTGGAAAGTATATCTCCTTGCACTTAACTCATAGATGAAGAGACTAAGATTCATAGAAGTTAAGATCATGTAAGTTCTTAGTGGGTAACGCTGGTTTTCACACCATGGTCTGGACTATAAAGACATTATTATTTCCTCTATGCCTGCTAGTAAGAAGAGAAATATCCTGAGTTCCAGTTCCAGCTGAATCAGAAAAACGAACAATATTAGAGGGCAAGTGAGTTAAAATATCCCAACTGAATTTAACCTCAGAATTTCTCCAAAGATGGTGACTAGTTTTATAGATTAATTCAGGGGACTATGACAACCAATTTCTCAATAATTTTGGCAAAAACCATGAGTAAGAGTGAATAACATTTTGACTTGGTATTTTCCCACAACTGCATCATCCTCCTGAGAAACTCAGCAATACCCCTGTACTTACAGGCAACAGACGATGGTCACCAGAAACCAAGTGTTTTAACCAATCAGAAAACTGCTAAATAAACCTAGGTTCATGGGTTTTCAGTGTGATGCACTTTAGGGATGAATTTTCAGGGTTCAAGAATTTTTAGTTTACTAATTAGGAGACTGGATGTGCAATTAAACTATTTAGACTGAAATCTCATCTCCACAGCAACCATACTAATCTATAGCCCATGTAAGTAATTTAATTTCTCTAAACCTCGTTTTCTTATTTACTGTGAGGATTAAATATACCAGCTCATTAATCTACACTTTATAGCACTTCTCTCACTCTAGAGGAAAGGGTTTTAGTTTGAAAAACCAAAGAGCCAGAGGAAGAGGAAGAGTTCAACTATGATCATGTTTGCTGTGGTGACAGTGGGTCACCAGGAAGATGCAGTCTTTCATTATATGAAATGAAAGCTTAAACACTAATGATGGACATTAAATTTGATGTGTAGGTGGTGTGATTTTTGAAGCAAATATTAAAGATAATATCTTTGCAGAATATGAGTAAAGCAGAGCAAGTATTACTAACTGCACCACACATTTTAAGGGAAAAAGAAGTAGAGCCACTAAAAGGAGAAGCAAGTTGCAAGAGATAGAAAGGGGCATGGATACAGAAAGTCACCAAGATCACAAAAGGGAGAGCCTCAAGGAGCCCGGAAGGGAATATCCTATCTCTAAGAGAGGAACTTGGAAATACGGACATTGGGTGTACTAGACATATTAGTGTGGAGAAGAGGGACTGAAACCCAGGCGATTCAGGAATGAATGACTCCTGTAGGGCAGGCTGGAGAGTCACCAGTGGTAAGGCCAAAGTAGGATCAGTGGGGTAAACAAAAATAAAAGAGTAACAATTTCACTGAGCCCAGACAGCAAATTCTCATGACTCTCTCTGGATGGACAACACCTATGAGGTTTCCAGAGAAATGGGAAAAGAAAAGAAGAGCCCTCTTCCCTGTTGCAGATTAATAAAAATGAAGCAAACACTTCAGTGACTAATGCTTTATGTAGCCCAGGGAAGGAAACACGTTAAACATTACTTAAATTAAAGGTATATTTAATCCTCATAAAACCCTAAAGATATACATGATTTTATACAATAAGAAATGTGGAGTCCAAAAATGTTATACAAATTGCCTTGGGGTTCAGTGAGAATTGGAGTACAATTAAACAGACTCCAAAATTCAAATACATTTCCTGTCAACACATTTATTTATTTATTTATTTATTTATTTATTTATTTATTTATTTATTTATTTATTTATCTATCTATCTATCTGCTAAAAAGACCTTTCTATCCATCTCTTTAGGAAATAGACAAAACAATTTTTGATCCTGTATGACCTCTGATCATATAAAACACAGTGGTTCCAAAGAGGCCAATTGGCCTAGGAAGACATTATTTTTTTTTCTACTTGTCATCTCATAACCTGGTAATCTCCCCCCACAGGAACATAAAACAGTCTGACATTTTCACCAAAGCAGAGAACTATATCTCAGAAGACATCATTAACTTATTAAAGTAAACAGGCTTATTAAACTAAACGTGTAACTTTTTAACAACACTCTTCCCTTCACAAGTTTTCTGGAGGGAATCTGGGGATATTCCTAGGAGAGTCAATTTCCCTCCTTAGTTACAAGTAAATATGAAAGAGAGAAAAGGCAGTTCTCTGTGCACTTGCCATCACCATGTTATTCATAAAATGTTTTTAGACAGAATAAATAAAACATATGCTAATGAAAACATTGAATAGAAAAGGGTGATGAACTGGTGGGAAAGGGAATGATATAGCACATGCATTTTGTTTAGTCAAATAGAATTAAAGAGATTAGCCACAGTCCTCACCCCTCCATATTGCTTTAGGTTCATTTTACTCAAGTGCATTCATTTTATATCAGTGAAGATATCTGATTTTGTGATTCCCAGAAGACATAAAATCATGCAGATAGTCAATCTGTTTTTATTCTGGGAAATCAATTGAGGGCCCATATAATTAATGTTGGAATTTTAAAAAAATCATTACAGTTGTTTGGAAATACAATGATCTAACTTTTAAAGTAGAAAGTTCTTTTTTCTCCAATATTCACAAAAATCCTGGGCAACCATAGGTCAGACATCTATAAAGGAGATTCCTAAGTAGGATTCCTCCTATCTAGAGCAAGGTTTAATCAGCATTAAAAAAATTTTTTTAACTCTGAATTTAAATTATCTATAATGACATGTAAATATGGTACAAGTCATGTTCTCAGCTCAAGGCCAGTAAAATGATAAATGCAAAGTAAACAAAAATGGCAGCCTGGCCTGTGGTGGCACAGTGGTTAAAGCATCGACCTGGATGCTGAGATCTCTCGGTCATAACCCTGGGCTTGCCTGGTCAAGGCATCATTGACAAACTATCAATGAACAACTAAAGTGAAGTACCTATAAATTGATACTTCTCACTCCCCCCACCCTCACTCTGTAAAATCAGTAAATAAAATCTTTAAACAAAAATGGTAAATTAATAATCATACTAATTAGCACACATTAGTAATAGGACTGTTCATCACATCAATTCAGAATTACTGTGAAATAATCCCCCCAAAAGCAACCTGTTCTATTAGTGTTCTTTTGGAGAACAACAAACACACTATTTCTTCATCTATATCTAAATATGTGAGCATTTATTACAGAAATTTTAATATATGGATGCCCAAGCTTTTAATAGTAAGTATACGGTCAGATATCTATCTATATATGATTCCTTGAGAATATATTTGTACTAATTATAACACAAATCAAGTAAGGGCTCTAGGGTTGATTAAACTGCTTTATCTTTTGTTGGATATTTTTTATGATTGTTCAAAGTTCAATGTAACTTTAGAGCTTCAAGTTTGAAATATGTCTCAAAAAATATGTCATTTTGAACATTACCTAGCACTTATCACAACTAAAAATATATCTGTCTCGGCCCTGGCCGGTTGGCTCAGCAGTGGAGTGTTGGCCTGGCGTACGGGGGACCCGGGTTCGATTCCCGGCCAGGGCACATAGGAGAGGCACCCAATTTGCTTCTCTAACCCCCCCTCTTTCCTCTCTGTCTCTCTCTTCCCCTCCCACAGCCGGGGCTCCATTGGAGCAGAGATGGCCCCGGCGCTGGGGATGGCTCCTTGGCCTCTGCCCCAGGCGCTGGAGTGGGCCGGGTGGATCCCGGTCGGGCGCATGTGGGAGTCTGTCTGGCTGTCTCTCCCCGTTTCCAGCTTCGGAAGGATACAAAAATAAATAAATAAATAAATAAATAAATAAATAAATAAATAAAATATATCTGTCCCTTTGGCATCTAATAGCATTGAACACAGACAAATGTGGTGAGAAGGAAATTGAGCCATGCTATCCTGCCAACTCCTGTGTTCTTGTCATACCTTATTCTTCACCCACCACCAAGCTACACGAAGCTCCAGGAGAGTAGGATGAGCTAGCTAAGCCCTGGCTGCAAATGAAACACCCAAAGATGAGCCTGGGAATGACAGCCCCAACCCTTGAAAGTATCAGTTCTGCTTCTTCTAAATATTTTCTACTTTGTTGTATAGGAACCTGTGAAATATATGAAAGTCAGAATCCAGAATATCCTCTCATCTTGAGAAAAATTTTACTGGAAGATAGTCCTCACAAGATATCAAATTGTAGCCCTGGCCAGCTGGCTCAGTGGTAGAGTGTTGGCCTGGCATGTGGAAGTCCCAGGTTCGATTCCTGGCCAGAGCACACAGGAGAACTGCCCATCTGCTTCTCTACCCTTCCCTCTCTCCTTCCTCTCTATCTCTCTCTTCCCCTCCCGCAGCCAAGGCTCCATTGGAGTAAAGTTGGCCCAGGCGCTGAGGATGGCTCCATGGCCTCTGCCTCAGGCACTAGAATGGCTCCGGTGGCAATGGAGCAATGCCCCAGCTGGGCAGAGCATTGCCCCCTAGTGGGCATGCCAGGTGGATTCCAGTTGGGCATATGCGGGAGTCTGTCTCTCTGCCTTCCCACTTCTCAATTCAGAAAAATACAAAAAAAAAAAAAAGAGAGAGAGAGAGAGAGAGAGATATCTAGTTGTGATCATTTCCCAATTTGCTATAAATGTGAAACTGGGCCCTACCAAGAGATGCTATTTAAAAACTAACAAGTAAGGCATAGACAACAACAGATCATAAGAGAAATGCAGCTGGAATGACATATCAGGCTGTAAGCAGAGTGGTGGTGGTTTGACCTATATCACTTTTTTATTTTTTATTTTTTTTACAGAGACAGAGAGAGGGATAGACAGGGACAGACAGACAGGAACGAAGAGATGAAAAGCATCAATCATCAGTTTTTTGTTGCGACACCATAGTTGTTCATTGATTGTTTTCTCATATGTGCCTTGACCGTGGGCCTTCAGCAGACCGAGTAACCCCTTGCTCGAGCCAGCAACCTTGGGTCCAAGCTGGTGAGCTTTGCTCAAACCAGATCAGCCCATGCTCAAGCTGGCAACCTCGGGGTCTCAAACCTGGGTCCTCATCATCCCAGTCCGACGCTCTATCCACTGCACCACCGCCTGGTCAGGCATCACATTTTAAGGTGATCCGTCAGGCTGCTGTCTGAAAAATATACTGAAAGAAGGCAGGAATGAATCTGAGAGACCAGTAGAAAGCTGTTGCAGAATGCCATTTGAAGCAGGAGCTCATGACTAGTCAGAGCTGCACATCACTCAATTTTGTGTCTCCCTCAGCTTTCTGGTCCGCCAATGTGCCTGCTGAGTTAAAATGACTTGAATACACTTATCAAGAAAATGAACCTCCTCTAATTTAGATGGAATTATCTTAAATGACTTGCTAAGGCTTTGTAAATCAAACTCAGTAAGTTACATAATTTTGTCTAATACAAGCAATCAGTGTTTTCCCCAACTCATTAAGGAATAGATGACATTCTTTGGTGGCAGTGATTTATTTTAATATTCTCTCTATTGATTTTTATAACTTTATATTGAGGCAGAATGATTAAATCAGTTTTATTTACCAAAACCAACTGAAAGTGATTATTTATAGCATCAACATTAGGCAAACTATACTCAGACTCACTAATTTGTAAGTAAATATAATAATGCTAAACATCTTTTATGGACTATGCATTAAATACCAAGAACCATGGTAAATACTCTTTATCACATAACAACGTTGTCAGCAATCTGTAAAGACTTGAAAAGCTGTCACGAAAAAGGAACATAATTATTTTTTGTTCTTAAAAAGGGGAAAGATGAGTTGTATACAATTATATATAGTATATAAAGAACATTCTAAAGATGAGAATTGACAGCCCTGGCTGGTTGGCTCAGTGATAGAGTGTCGGCCCAGCATGTGGAAGTCCCGAGTTCGATTCCAGGTCAGGGTACACAGGAGAAGTGACCATCAGCTTCTCCACCCTTCTCTCTCTCTCTCTCTCTCTCTCTCTCTCTCTTCTCCTTCCACAGCCATGGCTCACTCAAATGGTTCAAGCAAGTTAGTCCCAGGCACTGAGAATGGATCTATGGTTTGCCTCGATGCTAAAAAATAGCTCAGTTTCTGAGCAACGGAGCAGTGGCCCAGATGGGCAGAGCATCACCCGGTAGGGAGCTTGCCGGATGGATCCAATCAGGCCAATGTGAGAGTCTGTCTTTCTGCCTCCCCACCTCCCTGCCTCTCACTTATTAAGAAAAAGAAAAATATGAGAATTGTTCCATCATAACTTGTGTGGTCTCATAGTGTGCTCTAATCATCACTTGGTTTGGGGACAGAAATAAGATGAATGTTAACCATACTTAGATGTGTTTCTGTCATTTCATAAGGGTTACAACTAGATTAATTTAATGACAATTTCCAGCTCTAAGATCCAATAATACAGAATTTGACTATTTTGCTGGTCTAATTGTATGTATAAGCATTTAATTATCTTTATCTCCACTTTCACATGGATGAAACAAAAAAAAATTCACTGTAGTAGAAAATTCCATTCATATTTTTAAGGGTCACATGAAACTCTTACCTCACTGAAAATTAAAATAACATGTCAAAAATAAAGAGGAAATCCACAAGTTGGAAAAGCACTTGTGAAAAAATTGGAGAGCAAAGTGTTAATCTATTAAGAGTTTATGCAAATAAAAACTATCAAAATACCAAGAGATAGTTAAGCAAAGGACATGGAAACACCACAAAAGAGAAAATATAAGTTACAAATAAACATGGAAGAAATGTTCAAACTAATTAACAATCTTAGAAATGGAACACTAAAACAAAGTAATGTTTTACACAAATAGAAAGAAAGAAATACTTTATCTGTGTCTAAAAAAACACAAAGAATTGGGCAAATATGTACAGTACTTTGGTAACAGTGTAAAGTATTACTTTTAGAAAAAAATATTTTGCATGATTACTAAGAATTCTCTCAGTTCATATCCTTTTGTTCTATAGTCTTATCTCTAGCTATTTACCTAATTTCCAGTACAAGTAAAGCAGAGTAGATAGCCTGACACATAGACATTGATGGCCATTTTATAAAAATTTCAAAAAATTAGGAACATATTAAAATAGACAATAATATTAAAATTGTAGGCTAGAGTTATAGCAATTCTACTTAATGAAATATTTTTCAAATATTACAAAGAAATGTTACAAAGACTGAAAAGCCATAAGAATTATGTACATAAAGTGGCACATTCTAATTAAAATTTATCTAACCAATGATTAAAATGGTATAAAGAAAAACTGTATGTTGTAAAATTAAAAAAAGTTTGAAAGCTCAAAAGAGTTTAAAGAGGTAGAATGACTTCTTTGGGATATGGAAAGACTGACGTAGTATTTATTATTTGTGGAATAAAAAGAAAAACTAATTGCTGAAAGACAAATGCTGCATGATCCAGATCACATATGTGGAATCTACAAAAGCTGAATTTATAGTAATAGTAGATATTGGTTTCCAGGGTGCTGGAGGAGGGGGAATGAGTGAGGGCGGTAAGATGGCACAAATGTTCAATTATAGGGTTTGTTTTCTAAGATTTTATTTAATTGATTTTAGAGAAAGGAAAGAGAGAGAGAGAAAAAAGGGTGAGGGAAGGAGCAGGAAGCATCAGCTCCTAGTAGTTGCTTCTCATATGTGCTTTGACCTGGCAAGTCTGGGGTTTCGAACCTGTGACCTCAGCATTCCAGGTCGACGCTCTATCCATTTCATCACTACAGGTCAGGCTTATAATATTAATAAGTTCTGGAGATCTAATGTACAGCATGGTGACTATAGTTAAAAATATGTATTGCATACTAGAAAGTTGCTAAGAGAGTCGATTTTAAATGTTCTAACCACACACATAAAAAGCAACTATATGAGATGTATGTATTAACTTAATGTGGGGATCACTTTGCAGTATGTATATAGATGAAATCATCACATTGTACACCTTAAACTTATAAAACATAATGTAAATTATATCTCAATAAGGCTGGGTGGGACAAATTCTTGGGGAAGTTTAACTTTTCTGAGAACTTTTGAACATATTCTGATTCCAGGCTCAACTTATGTTGAAGCCACAAATATACATATACTGTATATATGTATATGTATATAATACTCCAAGAAATGTATGAAAGATTTTTTTTAAGGCAAGATAATTGGGTCTTTGAAATGTGCAGAAGTAGATACTTTATCTCTAGGGAATCCTAAGTTTCTGACTCACAAACTTGAGGATTGAAAAAGTTTGTAAAAATAAGTGCTAATTGACTTCCAAGAAAAGCTGAGTGTCTCTAGAGAAAGTGTCAACTTTAGGGCAAATTATATAAAACTAGAATTGTGTCATTGACCTCTATTTTTAATATGTTTTATTTTCTTGACACCATCTTGTGAAGATTCAAGATTGCCTAACTATGGCTATTCTTTCCCTTACGTTGTTTAGGAAGGAGGAGCAAGCATCTTTAAAACTGAGAATTTTCTGGGCTCATCTGAAAAATGCAAGTAAAATTCAAGTTTCTGGGGATAGTTTTCTGTTACTTAATAGAGTGAATGGTGTGAAGGACTTTAAGACCCAGTCACAAGGTAAAATAGAGAGGTTTTTATTTAAATTATTTCAAAAGAAAAACATCCTATCAAATATAAAGATTTCTAAATTCAAGTGATCATTGCTGGTAGGATTTTGAAAATATCTATATGTATATATATATGTAAAGGAAAAAAATACAAAACCCAGGCACCACCTCCAAGATCAGAATATTGTTTGAATATTTTTAAATCCCAAAATAGTTCATGGAAGAGACTAGTGAGGAAGAGAAAGTTGCTTGTAACATTAACACACCTTTATAAGTAATAGGCTAATGACTTCTATACTCGAGTATCCAATTAACTAAAATCTTAGGTAAAACTTATCTGCAGCAAGAGCCCTTGGTGATTTATATAATATTTATACATAAACTATGCTCAATAAGGGTTTGAAGAAGCATGTAGTTAAAGGTGTTAATGATAAAAAGAGAATTAGAAACAAAAAATATGTAACAGAGAGCAGAAGTAATCATAACTGTTAGTCTGAATCCCAGGTAGCCAAGGCAAACAAAGAAATATTAAAAGTGTTTGAGTTCTTATTTATTATACAGCAAATTTCACCATCCTAGACCTCAATTCTCTTCACACTAGACATGAAACGAGTTTTGGGCATGTTTTTCATTCAAATTCATTGTTGTAAACAATATCTTCATAAGTGGAAGACAATGTCTTCAATGTTTTTTAAAAAGGTAAATATATTTTGTGTGTATAATTATTATATGGATCCTTGATAAAGGCTAAATGCTTTATATTAAATTGTGGTTTTATTAAAATTCTATAAATTAGTAAACATTGTAGTATAGCAGAGAAAATGGGAGCTTGGGGATCATATAAATAAGGTTTTAAATCATAATTTTAGTATTTGCCAACTATAAGATACCTAAAATTGTACTTACTTAACTTTTAAAATCTCAAATTAATTTCTTCATAGGAAAAGTATTAAGAATAATATTTGGGGTCTTTGGAAAATTAAGTGATAAAAATTATATGAAGTCCCTCATACCAAAACCTCACATGTTATAAATTATTATTCTCCTTGTGAGCTAAAATAATATATCTTTCTTTGTTGTATATGAATTGAAGATTAGAGTTGTAAAAATCTATAAATTGATATTGATATCAATTCACAAAAATCTATAAGTTGAAAGTTGGCAAATCCATACATCTTTGCGCAGTATCATCAATGGTCTTAATATATCTTTTTAGAAGAGTTGGAGAGGATTATCTTCAACAATGAGCATTTAGAGTACAGACAGTACATGTTTTTCATTGAAAAATCTTCAAACTTTAAAAATATGTCTTTAAGTAGCTTAGTCAACAAAAGAAAGCAAAAGAAAAAAACCTAGAAACTGAGAAGTGCTTCTAGAAAGTTAGAATTTGACTTCTGGCATGGATAAAAAGTCACAAACTTTCCTAGCTCTATTACAACACTAAAACAGCACCTGGATGAAGTCCCAGCGCATTGAACCACAGAGTGGTAATTTCTTATAAAAGACCAGGGGTTACGAGAGAGGGATCAGAGGATGGCTAGGATCCAAGCCAGTTCAGCTTTTACATATAAGAATTTCATCTTTTAGGGACAATTCTGTTTTAGGAATCAATGGTCCGCAACTTTTCTCAATATATGATTAAGAACTCAAGTTCTTTACCTTGGTGTACCTCCTAAAAACAACAAACACTGTTATCTGGAGAAGTTTGAGGGCGGGGATTATAAACGCTCTGGGTCCACCAGAAATAGTGGTTTCCTGTAGATAACTGAATACCAGAACAACTCAAGCTCATTGTATAGTCTCTAGAGACCTAAGACAATCAGTGTATTATTGATATTATTTTCACATTTTTTCTGAGTTAATATTCATAACATAATTGAATACCTACTTCGCAGTTTTTCTCTTTTTTATTATATTTTTTCTTTATGCAAATCTATTTTAGAAATTTGGGTGCTTGTCAGAAAAGCAGGTAAAAAGATCTCTAAAACAACCGTGAATGCTTTGGATATTTTCAGTTTTTCTATTCTGTCTAGGTTGCTTTGGTTGAGGGTTTGGTTTTGGTTTTGCAAACAACACTGTAATTGTTTTGTTTCTTAGTCATTTTAACATAATTTAAACATCATTTTGTATTTATATAAATTCTTCACAAATGTCATGTAATAGATGCATAATGATCCATCAAATAAGTATACTCTGATTATTTAACAATTACCTTAGCATTAGCCAAAAATATTAAAAACCATTTTACAAAAATAATATCTAATAATGGTAAAGAATTGGGAAAAACTGAATTACCCTATATACAAATCTCATGAAAAGAAATTTATTAGAATCTATCGAGAATCTTAGAAGTCTTCATTCCCTTGCTTACAGGAATCCATTTTAGGGGAGTAGAAGAACACAAACAAAGAAAATATTTCAGACACAATGATATTCAACAGAATATCGAGAAAGTCACACTACTATTACAAGAGTAATGAAAATAACTTCTTTTATACTGACCATTATCACCGTTTTTCCCATTCGAAAGCATTAAAGCAGACAGGTGCTTTCTCTTATAAAGGTTTGCAAGTGCTTTTTTCCCCAGCAATTATTTCAGGGCTATTAGAATACCAAATGTACATCATAATTATTTTCTGCAATTTCCAAATAGGAATCAATTTTTAGGAGATGTTTTTAGAAAAGGAAAGAGAGGACATTTGATCTTATTCACATCTTGCCTGCAAAAATTTCAGTACCGACCCCAGATAACTGATATTCCTTCAAGCCCCTGTAAGAATTTTATCCCCAGATGCAGAGTAGGTTGACATATGCACCCACAGGCCATTGAATTCCAATCTTTAACACCAATTTGAAGTATATCCTGGCCTACCCACTCCTTTCCACCCTCTGTAATGTGAGCGTACAAAGTAGGGTGCAGCTTGAATTGCATGTGAGTTCTCCTTTCCATAGCCAACAGATATATAAACATTCTATTATGCTGCTTAATATGTCTCACTATTAAAAACTGCAGGTTTCATAAAAAGCAGCAAAATATGTTGGCAAATGACTATCACAGAGAGAAATGGCAAATCACATACTAGAAACACAGCCATTGTTTGAAACACTAAGTAGAAACGAATCCATTGGATCATTTTTTTTTCCTCCAGGAATATTTTTAAAGCTAGGTAGAATACCTTGAAGATGAAGAGGTGCTTTCCAAATTATGTTCTTTAATTTATTTACAATAAAGAAGAAGGTCATCTACTCTTTAATTTTTTAAAAAATTAAAATCAGTTGCTCCACGCTTCATAGTACACAACTCAAATGCTTGAGCTAACCTCAAATTCCTGTTTTGGAAAAATGTTGATCCTAATTATAAATTAAACAAATGGAAGTTCCAATGGCACTGCTCAAGGGCTTTCGAGAGAGATGGTCTAAAGGCCTTACTATTCATGTGAGTTCTGTAGAGAAGCAGCATCAGCTGCGTATGGGAACAGATAACATAATTCACTTCAGATCCACTGATTCAGAATCTTTTATAAAGATTCTATATGTGACCCATCTGTATACTAAAATTTGTATACTACAGACTTCATTAGACAGGTGGTTCTCTTCCTCAGTTGCATATTAGAATCATCTGGAGAGCACTATTTAAACATATGCCTGATTCTCTCTTCTTAGACAATGTGCATAATTTTGGGATAGCAGTTAACATGTAATTCAAAATGGGGGGGGGTGAGTAAAGTAAGAAAATGCAGATTTGAATGGTATGTTTTTTATATATACATTTCACTTACCAATGCTATGTTTTATATACATTTTACCTCTTTGAATTTTATTTTCCTTAGAATGTTATAGTGATGATAAAATAAGAATATGTGAACATCCACTTGTTTTGTGCATAGTATAAAATCAAATAAATTTATAATTTAACAGGTTGATGATACTCTTTCCAAAATAATAATATTCGAAGTGGGATGTGTGGGTCCATTGAATCAGATATAACAGATGTTTGTTCAAAATGCAAACAGTTCTTCCCTACCTCAGAACTTGTGCATTACAATCTCAGGAATAGAATACAGAAACCTGTGTTTTTAATAAGCTACCAGTGTAATTATTACATGTTTTCAATCCCCTGCCTTTTAAACTAGAAGAGGAATTTGAAAAGCAAAACTCACAGCTGTTACCGCCATTCCAGCTAGTGCTGGTATACTTGTCACCCCTCCTACAGTGATCTCTTACTCCACGTGTTAATACTGTACAGACTCATTAAATTAACATGCAGTTTTCTCTTCGGATGACTCCAGGTACCAAATAATGAAATGGGAAGGACCAACTGGACAGAGATCGAGTTCATTCTGCAGGGCCTTTCTGAGTACCCAAGAGCTGAGAAAATCCTTTTTGTGATGTGTTTGGTGATGTACCTGGTGATCCTGCTGGGGAACAGCACCTTGGTCATCCTAACTCTCCTGGATCCCCGCCTCCACACACCCATGTACTTCTTCCTTGGTAATCTTTCCTTCCTAGACATTTGGTACACATCCTCCTTTATCCCCACAATGTTGATACACTTCCTATCCAAGAAAAAAACCATCTCCTTCACTCGATGTGTTGTTCAGATGTCCGTCTCCTACACTATGGGGTCCACAGAGTGTGTGCTCCTAGCAGTGATGGCGTATGATAGGTTTGTAGCCATCTGCAACCCTCTGAGATATCCCGTCATCATGAGCAAGGCACTCTGTATTCAGATGGCTGCTCTCTCCTGGGGATTGGGCTTTATCAACTCATTGACAGAAACTATTCTTGCAATACGGTTGCCCTTCTGTGGAAAAAATGTCATTAATCATTTTGTTTGCGAAATATTGGCCTTTGTCAAGCTGGCTTGCACAGATATTTCCTTGAATGAGATTGCTTTAATGTTGGGTAATGTAATATTTTTGTTTTCCCCATTACTATTGATTTGTATCTCCTACATCCTCATCCTTTCTACTGTACTAAGAATCAACTCAGCAGAAGGAAGAAAAAAGGCTTTTTCCACCTGCTCAGCCCACATAACAGTGGTGACTGTGTTTTATGGGACAATTCTTTTCATGTATATGAAGCCAAATTCCAAAGACTCGGCTTTTAACAAACTGATTGCCCTGTTCTATGGAGTAGTCACACCCATGCTCAATCCTATCATCTATAGCCTGAGGAATACAGAGGTCCATGGAGCTATGAGGAAATTGGTGGCTAGAAACTGGTTCTCGAGGAAAGAATAAGAAGCTTACATCTTTGAGTTCATGCACAAAATAAGCTCAGATATTGGAGGCAAATGTTTTAAATATAAATGCAACAAAAGAAATAAAGGTTATTTGTAGAGTCACAGAATTTAGGAGCTGGAAAGAAATTTCAAGATAATAATCTAACCACCATTTTATGAAAATGACACAAAAATATAGGAACAACTGGTCTAAAAAGTGAGACTGAACTTTCAAAAACAAGAAAAAAATTAAAATTAAGCTTTTCCAAGAAAATCCAGGACATATGTCTACTTAACAAGTAAAACATGTATTTTTCATTCCCCTTTCTGAGTCCGTGTTTTACTGTTTGCATATCATTGGTTTTTGTTTTCTATCCAGGGACATGATCTGGTCCTAACCTAATTTTTCAGATACATTATTTCCCCTTTTTCTCTCCCTACCCATGTTTCTCCTACCCCCTTTCTGCCTTCTGTGCTTCATTCACTATGTAGTTATCCAATTATATCATGTTCTTTCCCACCTAAGGTCAATAGCATTTGCCACCTCATTCTCATTATCACATTTCTCTTTGTATGGTTACATGCTAGCAACCTCATTAAAGACAAGTGTTATATTTTCTGAAAATCCTTCCAAAATTTACCCAGAGTAAGTTATTGCCTCCTCTATGCTGCCTTGAACTT
Organism: Saccopteryx leptura; assembly: GCF_036850995.1. NCBI lineage: Eukaryota > Metazoa > Chordata > Mammalia > Chiroptera > Emballonuridae > Saccopteryx > Saccopteryx leptura. The sequence goes on along the minus strand of NC_089504.1, from coordinate 29,097,390 downwards.
TATTTCTGTTATAGCAATTTTCTTTTATACTATAATCATTTGTTAGCTTCTAAAATCTCCCCAAGGGAAGAATTCACGGTTCTCTTTATGAAGTCCAATGTTAGATTACAGCAGCCAGTAATTAAGCATTGAACTAATTAATTAATTAATAATTTAAAAGGAGAGTAAAAGATAGTCCAAGTACCTGATATAATACAAGAAGATAATAAAACCTCAATGTGTATATTATTTCATTTACCAAACGACCAAATCCAAAATCTAATTTTAAAGATAGATAAAAAATTATATAAAATATATTGAAGAGGTCATTCGACTGGATAAAGAAAAAAATCCTTTTGGTGTATATTATTTGATAAGTAATTACTAAAAAAAATGATATAATTGTATAACTCCTTATAGAACACCGACAATTTCACTCTTTCAGAAACAATAGTCTCATTTTAAATATCTTCTTTTCAAGAAAAATCCCCTTGAAATTTCTAGTAAATAATAACATATAATTGTATTTTTATATCATAGCATATCACCTATTTCTATGATATATAGTTGAGATGTCCAGTACAGTGTCTTAGCCCGAGTTAGATGAAGAGAACTATGCTCAAAAGCCACCTGGCAAAGGTTTAGTAGCCCGGAAGTGTTCAGGAGGGCATTTGTGCTTCTTCTGCCCAGCATGATGTTTTGGAGGCTGACAGAGTAAATGCAATGTTAATGCGGAGGGGAGGTCCAGTGCAGTTTGTCAAACTCCTAATGGAATGAAGATGCTGTCCACACAGGGAATGGCCCAGCTCAGATTGACAAAGCCCAAACAGGATGAAAATGGTCTACACACAAGATGGGGGATTGATACCTCAGCACCTGACTGAGGATCACATCTGCAAAGGAAGGCTACCTAGCAGAAGATATTAGAACACAAGTGGGGTATGAAAAATGCTGACCTTCCAGGGAAAGGAGTGTGGCAGGTAGTGTGGCAGGAATGACTTGTCAGGGAATGAATGAGTGAGAAAAGCATTCACAGACTGATGATTCAGATCATGGTTGCCCAAGCCTGAGAGGGGGTGTGGAACAAACCCATGAATAGAGACCTAACTGGTGGCCCTGGCCAGTTGGCTCAGTGGTAGAGTGTCGGCCTAGCGTGCAGGAGTCCCGGGTTCGATTCCCGACCAGGGCACACAGGAGAAGTGTCCATCTGCTTCTCCACCCCCCCTTCCTCTCTGTTTCTCTCTTCCCCTCCCGCAGCCAAGGCTCCATTGGAGCAAAGATGGCCCGGGTGCTGAGGATGGCTCTGTGGCCTCTGCCTCAGGCACTAGAATGGCTCTGGTTGCAACAGAGCAACGCCCCAGATGGGCGGAGCATTGCCTCCTGGTGAGCATGCCATGCTGAGTGGATCCCGGTCGGGTGCATGCAGGAATCTGTCTGACTGCCTCCCCGTTTCCAACTTCAGAAAAAAAAAAAAAGACCTAACTGGTGTGAAAAGGCACACCTGAGGAGGGGAAAATAATCAAGTGTGTCAGAATTGATTAGTCTTTAGTGGTCATCCTTAAAGTGGGACAGCCTTGCCTAACATGTTAGATCTCAATCACTTAAAAAGAATGTTAGTGTAGGAACAGTAGGGTGATATAGGGTAATGCAAAAACAAAAGAAATGGGAGATCAGTTATATACAATGGACAAAACAAGTAACAAGTAAAAATTGAGGTCAGGTTTCTCACTGTCAGAGAATGCAGAGTTATAAATATGGAAAGAAGAAAAACTAGAATAAATGATGTGGTGCTGGATTAGAATTGGAAACAGTGTGAACTCATTGTTTTCAGTATGTATAGATATATAGAACTAGAAAGCCCGGCGGTCATACGAAATGACCGCTGTTCTAGATATTATAAATTATAATTAAAATGATTTGTGCAAAGGTGTCTGCTAATTCAAACTGAATTACCCAGGGCAGGCAGAGAGGACACCCCTTTGCTTACTGCCCCATGGGGTTTCCCCCTTCTACTTGCTTAATTGCTTAAAGTAGAGTTCAATGAAGGAAACCACTGGTGGTACATTTCTTAAGAACCACCGCTAGCTCAATAAATAAAGGTGATTTAAATAATAAAATGTTAATTCACATGTCAAAGATCTCTTTGTACACAACATTTCTTGTGTAGATCTTTCCATCATTTTTAAGCTCGCCTTGCAGAGGACCATCAATTATTTTTAATTTTATGTCCGTTCTTTCACGAACTCTTGAACAGGCAACATAAAGTTGACCGTGTCCAAATGCAGGCTCAGGTAAAAAAATGCCAACACACTTAAGCGTTTGACCCTGAGACTTATTGATGGTCATAGCAAAGGCAAGTTTTACAGGAAATTGTCTACGTCTCAATTGAAACAGCAACCCTGTTTGAGATGGAGCCAAATCAATTCTTGGTATGACATGTATTTCACCTTTAGAGGAGCCAAAGACTTAGCTATTATGACATTATTTTCCAATTGGAGAACCTCTAGTCTTGTACCCTTGCAAAGACCCCTTCTGGTGTTAAGATTTCTTAACAGCATAATAATTGCTTCAATCTTTAACCTCAATTTGTGAGGTGGCATGCCAGAAGGCGGGACTATTTGAATGCTGTGGCAACTTCACCCCATTGGCTAGTACAGTTACGCAAGCAACCAATAAGCTATCGGCGACAAACAGACTCTTAAGCCGCATATAATAAAGATTAGGTAGAATAATATGCTTTGTAATTTTAATTGAGAATTCAGTTTATCAGAGATCTTATTTTATTGTGCTAATGAGGATTCAGTGGAAAGGATGAACAGGATTTTTTAAATTAATATTCATTCACATTTGAACATTGCTCTTTACTTTGTTCACAAACCTTTTATTTGCCATCATATGTCCCTATCTCTTCTTCATTTCAGAGGTAGTCTATGTGTTAACGTTAAAAGCTATTGATTCTTTTATATGGAATATACCATTAACCTTGACATTATATATATTTTTTTAATTTTTTTAATTTATTTATTTATTTATTTTTGTTTGTTTGTTTGTTTTTCATTTTTCTGAAGCTGGAAACAGGGAGAGATAGTCAGACAGACTCCCGCATGCGCCCGACCGGGATCCACCCGGCACGCCCACCAGGGGCGACGCTCTGCCCACCAGGGGGCGGTGCTCTGCCCATCCTGGGTGTCGCCATGTTGCGACCAGAGCCACTTCTAGCGCCTGAGGCAGAGGCCACAGAGCCATGCCCAGCGCCCGGGCCATCTTTGCTCCAATGGAGCCTTGGCAGCGGGAGGGGAAGAGAGAGACAGAGAGGAAAGCACGGTGGAGGGGTGGAGAAGCAAATGGGCGCTTCTCCTGTGTGCCCTGGCCGGGAATCGAACCCGGGTCCTCCGCACGCTAGGCCGACGCTCTACCGCTGAGCCAACTGGCCAGGGCCCTTGACATTATATTTTAAATGTCATATAAGTAATGCTAACCCCATCCTGCTATTTAGTGTAGTAAAATAAATAACTATAAAATATAAAAAATATTAGCCATAGGCAATAAAAGAATGAGAGATCCGTGGTGATCTAGTGTTTATGCTACTGAAGTTGATTCACATCGGGCAGAGCAAACCACAAGACTATTGCCTATAGATTATATTAAAAGCCTTCAGAGGTCTTCACAAAATGAAGGCATCATCATAAGATTATGGATATTTGGTGAAGTCAGTTTTAGAAAAGTACCCACTCAGAGATTGTAAATTCAATGACAGATAACAAAAAAACAAACAAACAAACGTAAAAGGGATTCGAGCTTTACTTGGGAAGCTCCATATAGAAACAGAGGTTTGCAAGGCTTGGAGACTTTCTACCTACTCATCCATAGATCATACTCACCCTACCCTTATGCAGGCACTGAAGGTGAAATCTCTGAGAGTAGAGTAAGTGAATATGACTACAGTAGTTGGAATTAAAACACAGTAAGTTGTATCACTGTTAGCTGTTGCTTACATTTACTGCTACTCTCCTTTCTATTACCTCCACTCTTTCACCCTTCTACTACTCTTCCACTGACCATAGGTCACTGCCTTCAAGGATTATCACTGGATAATGATTGGTTAGCCCACTGACCCAAATCTGTCTCCCTGTCTTGAAGTTATCACCCTGTAGACAGACTAGATAAATCTCTGGTATGGTTTTTCTCACATGCCCTAAAATTAATCCCAGTATACCTTCTGCCCCTTTCTTCCACACCAATGGGCAACCCTCAGCCTGGGTCTGAACCATCACAACAATTACGTTGACTCTAAAAATCATATAAGTTTTGCACATTAGCCTCACATTTAATCATCTGGTCCAAAGAGGATCTACAAATATTATAAAAGCTTCTGAATTTACATTTTTAATTCCTTGTATATTGTGGTTTTTATAATAAATATATTCATGTATTTTAATAGTTTACACCAATTTAGTGTGTTTGGGGTGTTGTAAATTTTATAATATAGATACCACGTCTTTTCTTTCTGAGTGCTAATGGGTTCATTAATACCTGTGGATTTAAGGAACCAGGTGTCAGAAAAAAGCACACACTCACACATACACACACATACACACACACACACACACACACACACACACACACATGAAAGAGTATTAGCCGTTTCACTGATATACCCTGTAGTTTCTTTGAATTTAAAAATAATTTCAACACCCTAAAACCACCAACATACCACTACACTATGTGATATTTTTTTCTGACTGGCATTCTACTATCTTACTTTTCTATTAAGGATATATTTGTGCAGACCTTTTACATTTGTGCATAGATGTTCACATCACACACATCTGTCTGCATGCACAAACATAGATCTACACATATAAAACACACACACATTTATAGAATATAAAATTATTTCCATTAAATTTAGCTATGCTGAAAAAGAGACTATATCGGTTTGCTAACTGCCATAACAAAATACCAGAGATTGCATGGTTTAAACAACAGGAATTTATTCACTCACAGTTTTGGAGGCTAGAAGTTCAAGATTAAGGTGCTGGCAGGTTTGATTTCTTCTGAGGCCTCTCTTTGTGTGTCTAATTTTCTTACTCTTATAATGACACAACTCGAATTATATGAGGGCCCAGACTAACAGTCTCATTTTAATGTAACAACCTATTTAAAGACCATATCTCTAAATACAGACATTTTGTGGTAATGAGAGCGTAGAGCTTAAACATAAGTTTTGGAGAGTAACAATTCAACTTAAAATAAAGGTTAACCACAAATTAGCTTTTAAAAACTGACTAGAGTTATATTTATATATTACATGTATACAATTCTGAATATTCAATATACTAACCTTTAATGTTTATTTTAAAGTTATACTCTATAACCCAGAATAAAAATTGAAATTTTTCACCATGAGACTTATGTGTATAAGATTTCTGATGTTTATTTAAAATATATCTGTATTATGTTAGAGTTTCAGTGGCTTGTCAAGGAAGAGACTAAGGAAATCACATATTTAAAATAAATGTCTTCCCCCATTATCCCAATGTTCTGGTGTATATTGGCCACTAAACATCCTGTCATGTTTATCATTATTATCTACTACGAGGGATTAAAAGAGCACAAAGAGGATTCCTAATCAGCAATTTTTTCACAGCCATTTTCACCTCTTTGTTTCGTAGACTATAAATGATAGGATTCAACATGGGGGTTAATCCAGCATATACCAAAGCCATAAATTTATCTATTTCTTGTGAGTGTACAGCCGAGGGCTTCAGATACATGGAGAGAGCTGTCCCATAGAACAAAACCACCACAGTAAGGTGGGCTGCACATGTTGAAAAGGCTTTGCTTGAACCATCTGCTGAGGTGATTCTTAGGATGTTGGAGAGGATAAACACGTAAGAGATACAAATGAGAGCCATCGGCATAGGGAGAAGGAGGACGCTGATCACCAGCATGATTAACTGCACTTTGGAAGTGTCAACACAAACCAGTTTCAAGACAGCCAGAATTTCACAAGTGAAGTGATCAATGATGTTATTTCCACAGAGAGACTGCTGAAGCACAGACACTGTTTCCACCAGCGAGGTGAGGCAACCTGTCACCCAGGAGCCAGCTGCCATCTGCACACAGATTCTCTTGTTCATGATGATGGGGTATCGCAAGGGGTTGCAGATGGCCACGTATCGGTCATATGCCATCACAGACAGGAGCACACACTCAGTGGAGCCCATGGCAAGAGAGAAGTACATTTGAGTGGCACATCCTGAGAATGAGACGGTGTTTTTCCCTGAAACAAAGTTTGCCAGCATTGGAGTGAGAGCCGAGGAAGTATACCAGATGTCCAGAAAGGAGAGGTTGCTGAGGAAGAAATACATGGGTGTGTGCAGGTGGGAATCCAGGATGGTGATGGAGATCAGAATAATATTACCCAACAAGGTGACCAGGTACATCAGCAAGCATACCACAAATATGGTGACTTCAACTTTAGGGTAGTAAGTAAATCCCAGAAAAATAAAATCTGATATGACTGTCGAGTTTGTCTTGACCATTTTATTCCTTTTTGTTCATCTGTTGTAGTGAATAAGAGTATACAGCGTATATACTTAAAATTTGAAACTGTATCAACTTTTAAGGTGTTTTGGTTAGGGGTACTTTAAAAGAAGCATTATCCTGGCAATACCTATTTATTTAATTATTCATTCATTCAACATTTATTGAACACATTATATCACTAAAGATCTAAAGCTACTCCCAGGCAACTCACAATAAAATATATCATACAATCAAGTAAATAAAAAATTACAATAAAATAATATGTACACCCCAGGGTACCAGGCAAACATGAAGAATCCTAACTTTATTTTGGGGGTGCTCCTTAGGGAGACTTTTTGAGAATTAGCTTAATAAAAAAGTGCATTGGGCCTATTCAAGAACCAGGGGAGGCTTACTGGGCAAAAGACAAATATTTTATGCAAGCTGCAACAAGAAAATATTCGGTTGCACTTCATAAAGCTGCAAATGATATAATACAGATGGATAGGCTACACACTAAAGAATATAAATAGAAGATAGAAAAGAGTCCAGTCACTGTAACACTAACTGATTTCTGTCTTCAAGAAGGCATTCTGAATATAAAATAATCTTGAACTTATATTTTCTTAGAAAATCATTTTCCAAGTAAGTATTTTATAATGCACATCAAATTACTTGCAATATATCTCAGAACATATTTAAAAACTACTGTCCTACAAGAAGAAGTTAAAATAAAATCAATCACAAACACACAAGCCTCACATTTTCATCATCGCCTACCTCTCCAACCTCATCTCCCAATATTCTCTCCCCCTCCACACTCTGGTCTGAAGTAACAACCACCTTGTGGTTCCTCATACTTACCATGCCATTTTCTATTTGTACGGCTTTAATTTACAGTTTGTTCACCAAGAGTGTCCTTCCTTCACAACGTGTGTCTCTTGAATGTTTTATCCAACCATTAAAACTGTATGCCATTGTCTCAAGTACACTTCATTCTTTGTACATATTTACATTATTCAGATGTTCACGCTGATCCATATAGTCATATGTGAGCAACTACTGGACTGTGAGCTTCTTGTATCCTACAATCTGAGCAGATTAATAACTGATATTTAAGATTTTTAATGTCACAATGCTGCCTTGTACATAGTGGGGTTTTAATACATGTTAAGCACATTTTCATGATAGCTCTGTGTCAACCTAAAAGCCTGAAGAATTCTCAACTTGTCATTTACATTTGCAATCTTATCTGTAACATTTAAAAAAACAACTAGTTGGCTTAAGAAACAAAGATGATAAGTTCTTGTCTTTAAACAGTTGATGTAAAATGAGGGGGTAAAAACAATGACCACTTGTACTCTTAGAAGAAGTAGAATTTTCCAAACATTCGTTCTCTGTAGACAATTAAAGCACTATCCTCAGAATGTATGATTTGGGCTCTAAATCCAACCACTCTAATTACTGGTATGCAAAATTAGGCAAATCACTTGACCTCTTCAAAACTTCATTTTCTAATCTATACAAAAAGGATGACCATTCCTACCTTGTGCAGAGATGGGAAGCCTAGATTCACTTCTTTTCAATCCTCCATCCACCACCCCAATTCCATGGCTTCTCTTAAATTTCAGACAATCACAAAGGGTTTCTGATTTCATGGTCTCCCTGCTTTCCAGAACCATCAGTCACCTGTATGCCACTCTGGTGCTGGCCACATCGATTCAGATAAAATAATTCTGCACTTCTTCATAATCTATTAAAATTGCAACCCCAATCCATAGATAAATATGAACACTATACTGGTTATTTCCAGGAAGGTGACTGTTACATATTGCTGGTCTCTCAAGTCCGTTTGGTCAGCCCACACCCCTACCTCCGCTGTTTCTCTGGGGGGTCTCTCCCCGGCAAGCACCCAGGCTCCTCGCTCTAGCTCTGGTTCCTGCCTTCCATCTCCTTCCTCTCTTGCAAATCCCGTCCTCCCTTTCAGAAACAAAACAACGAAGGAAGGAACGTCTTTTCTGATGCAAACTGAGTCCTCACCATTCCCTTACTCTAATCTCACCTGCCAGAGTCTCATCTACCCCAACTTATTTTTTCTGAATATTTTCTCTTTCTCTAAAAACGACTTCTCATTACAGTGCTAAAATAATTAAATGTTTTCCTACGATGTCCCTTTCAAATGTCAGAGCCGGAATAGACTCAGAGAACCTATGTGCCAACCCTCTCATTTTAAAGTTGACAGATGCTTGAAGGAGTTTAATGATATGTCTGAGATCAATGAGAAAATCTAGGGCATAATAATACTAAAAATCCTATACTATAGAGTGGGGTAAAAGTAGGTTTACAGTCGTTTGTATGAAAAATAATATCATAATTAACAAATAATAATACAAGAATAAACTCTTGTTTCCTGTACTCACAACTTAAACCTACTTTTGCCCCACCCTGGATACTCATGACTCATTTCTTCAACTCAATATTATCCTTTACTCAATATTATCCTTTTTTTTAAGTAAAGATCTGTATTCTAGTTTCCTGGCCTAGTTGAGACCCCCTCAATAAATTTTGTAAATCTGAGATTACAAAGAGATGGATAATGTCTGCTCCCATTTACCTCAGCACTTATGAAGAACATCTTCCCTTTGGTTAATGTATGCTTCAATATTCAGAATTAGTTCTCTTCAGCATGGCCTTTCTCATCAATCTGGTGCAATGCTCAAAAGAGTAAAAGATTCAGAATCCTTTATAAAAACTATATTAAAGTCAGTTGTGCAGAGGTAGTTGTATTCAGAAGACTACCAGGAAAAACATTATGGGCTCTTAGTTTGCAAAAAATCAATCCAAATCTTGTCTGATTCATGAAATCTCAATTTACATTGTTTCTATCAATTAAAAATTTTTAAATAACTTAAGACAAGTCATGGTATGAAGATTTGTTCTGCCAGAATCACCCTCTATGATCTGCTCCAAAAAACTTCCAAAGATTTACCCCAGAACTAAGACTACTAAGATCCCTGTAGCTCTTAGGGACCTTCCAATTCCCATAACAATTTAATGTTGTGATTCAGAAAGATAAAATTAAGAACTTTCCAGTTCTCAAGGGTGTGATTCTCTAAGTTACATAAACTAATTCAGGACCAAAACCATTAGGCAAATATTTTTATTATTTCAAGTCATTTGGCCCTGTAAAAGACCTGATTTTTTTTTTATTGATTGGTTTTAGAGAGAGAGGAAGAGAAACAGGAGCATTGGTCTGTTCCTGTATGTGCCTTGACCAGGGATCAAATCAGCAACCTCTGTGCTTTGGAGTGATGCTCTAACTAACCATGGTATCCAGCCAGGGAAAGACCTGAATCTTGAGCAGCATTTGTGTAAGCAGAATTGAGGACACCATTTGCCTATTCCATCCATTGTGTAGATTGCCCTTGAATTATACAGCAAATACTGCAATTAATAGAACACTAGAAATGCCTTCCCATATGGGCTCTGAGCTTGTAAAGTGACCCATTTATTTTTAGAAATCTCTCCAAATATCTCAGTTATCAGAGTAATAGAAGATAAAATATCCTTACGGAGCTTTTAAATTGCTTCAAAGTGAAGAGAGAGTATTGATCAATCAAGATAATTTATTACTATCAAATGTCCCTCAAGTAGACTAAGTTCCTAGTACAACGGTTGTGATTTTATACCTATTATATAAAAATCCCTGATGGTGTAGTGCATTAGAATGAATACTGGACTTAAAACTACTGATTAGTTAAGTGATTTATACAGTTGGAATAAATTAATTGCATTCATGATCTCAGTTATTCACTCCTTTCTAGGGCCACCCAGTATGATTTTTGACCCTAGGCACATAGCCTGACTTGGTCACTGGGGCATTAGCAAATACTATATAATGCAAGCAGAGACAAGTAAAGCCCTTGCACAGTTAGATTAGCCCTTTTTCTTCCATCTCTGCTATTGTTATGAGAATAGGTGCAAGTTAGCCAACTGGAGAATGAACTACACATGAAGCAGAACTGGGTTGCCCCAGTTGCCACCATTGAGGTCACTTTAGGTGTGCCACCTGTCAGTCAATCCTCAACAAATTAGTGAGTCCTAAAACAAGCCAACTCAGAGCTGATTTGGGATGCAAAGATCATCTATCTAGTTGACATCCCTTGGCTCCAGTCCAGATAAACAATTATCTGGTAGGCTTCAACAGATGTTCATTTTGGTATGCCAATGAAATTTTATGATTGTTTATGATGTTGTATCACTGTAGCAATGTAACACTGATGTAACAACAGATGCTTTCATTACCTATCTAACAGGACTCATTTGGGTATTTACCCTTCTTAAAAGAATCACCATTTTATTCATTTTTTTATCTTATTTTTATTCATAGAATGCCCTACCTTACTTAAATCTGCTACCTGACTTCCTATTAAGTCTTACATTTTTACCTTTGATATTGACATATACAATCCATCTGGAATTAATTTTTGTGTATGGCATGAGTGATTAAAATTTATTTTAACCATATGGATACTATTGGAATCAACATGATTTATTGAAAAGATCTGTTCACCACTGCACTGCAGTGTTATTTTTCACATAAACTAGTTGGCCATTTTTCTATGGATCTGTTTTGGGTCTCCCATTCTGCTGGTCTATTTTCCTATCTTTGTACAAATACAACATCATATTAACAACTCTAGCTCTATAATAAGTCTTGATTTCTAGTCTTCTAAACTTTTCTTCTTTACGGATGGTTTGGTTGGTATTAGCATTCATATATTTTAGCATTTTCTTATCATTTCGCTGGAATTTTTATTGGGATTACCTTGAAGCTACATCTTAATTAACATCTTTAAATTACTGAATCTTCTAATCCATTAGGAAGATACAATTTTCCATTTATTTACATCTTTAATTTCTCTCAATAAGGTTGTATTCGTTTTTCTTGTATAAATGTCTAACACATATTATATTAGGTTTATTTATATTTTTATGCTTCTGATGCTATTATAACTTCTGCTTTATATTCCACTTTTTATGTTTTTGTTGTTGGTATATAATGATTGTTCTATACTAAACTTGTATTAATCAATCTTGAAAAATTCACTTTATTTATTTATTTTTTTATAAATCAATTTTTATTTTAATGGTGTGACATCAATAAATCAGTGTACATATATTCAAAGAAAACATGTCCAGGTTATCTTGTCATTCAATTCTGTTGCATACCCATCACCCAAAGTCAGATTGTCCTCCATCACCTTCTATCTAGTTTTCTTTGTGCCCCTCCCCCTCTCCCCTCTCCCTCCTTTCCTCCCCCCACCCCCCGCAGCCACCACACTCTTGTCCATGTCTCTTAGTCTTGTTTTTATGTCCCACCAATGTATGGAATCCTGCAGTTCTTGTTTTTTTCTGATTTACTTATTTTACTCCATATAATGTTATCAAGATCCCACCATTTTGTTGTAAGTGATCCGATGTCATCATTTTTTATGGCTGAATAGTATACCATGGTGTATATATGCTACATATTCTTTATCTAGTCTTCTTTCTTTTTTTTTTACAGTGATTAAAGCCTTTAAGCAAACTCTTGGCCAATACAGCAAGAATCCATAAAGGAGTAGTATACTTAACATGTTCACCAAGTCCAAGTTGGCCCCAACACCATGCCAAATCCCTGAAAAAATGTAACCCAACCCCAGTTCAGTCTGTTAGGAGCTGTCACAAGAAGCAGGAGTCCAGGAAAAATTCGCATGGCACTGGAATTGTTGTCACAATTCTATACTTTGCAGCTCACGTCCAAGTCCCAATGACCGCTGCTTCTGGCTGGTAATGATTTAGGTAGACTGGAAATGCCATCTGCAGCATGTGTGAATATGGAGCTTCTGTTCTCCTCTGCCTGGAGAGATGAGACCAGGTGGCTTTTCCCAGGAGCTCTGTGACTGTGGCTTGGTAAAGAGAACCTTGGGATACACTAAGCTGGGTGGCAAAGGTAGATTCATAATAGAAGTTGGCAAAAGGGGGAAAGAGAGCTCAAATTAGGAGTAGGTCCCAGCCTGAAATATGAGTGGGGCATTGAGGTAGGAGGAATAAAGGAAACACTATATATTAAACAAAGCAGCAGAAAATAGGACTATCAACACCCACAACAGAGATCTTTGAGGGAAGAATAAAAAACCTGACTATTCAGGCAAAACATAGTTAAGTGGCCCTTGTGCAAATGAGATCAGTTTACCTGCTTCTTGGAAGAGATACCCTAGGCTCGTCCACAGTGTTGTAGATGGGGCCAACAGCCCTGGGCACCTTCAGCCTTCAGTGGCAAACCCCAGCTTTCTGGGCAAGGTTAGGTCATAGGTGGCTGGAGCAGGGCTGGAAGAGACTGAACCCTCCCTTAGAGGAGTGAGGGGGAAGCCTACCTTCCAGTGTCCCTGTTTCCTCACAGCAGAGGCGTGTAAGCCTGGCAGGCTTTAGCTCAATGACCTTCCTTTCCACTATTGAAGCAGGATCCAGATGGCATCCTATGAGACCCCTTTGGGGCATTGGAGCCTTTAAGGGTGTAACCTAAAAGCTGGTAGTTCCCCTGATCTCTATTGGGCTTTTTCTGCCTCTTGGTATCTTAAAAGCCATGCTCAGAAGATCTTGCTGAGGGGTTTGAGGATCCCCATCCGCCTATATAAATCTTTTCCATATATCTGGAGCTATTTAGAAAAAGACAAAACAGTGTTATTAGCTGGATCAAATAAAGAAGGTAGTAGTTTGCAGGAGAAAAAGATTTGATGTCTCCTATTCATCAGCATTCAAAAGAAATTTAAAATTTTTTTAAGTAAAAAGCATGATATGATAGATCCATAGGAGTTCCAGGATATGACTACTCTCTTTTAAATTTTTTAAAATTGACCTTAAAATATTTGCTGGGTACACTTTAATAATATCTTGACTTTAAAAATTCTAAGAATGACAAAATACAGTAAATGCTTTTGCTCCATATGTAGGAGCATTTTCAGTTTAACCAGTTTAGGAAATCCAATAATAGAACAATGCATACAGACAATGAACTATAACATGCTTAGCAGCCTTTCCTGTTCTGACAGAGGTTACTATAAATCCAGAATATGTATCCACTGTAACGTGGACATAGGACCGTTTGCCAAATAAAGGTATATGGGTAACATCCATTTGCCAAAGTTGTCCTGGTAGGGGTCCTTGAGGGTTAACTCCAAATGAAGGGGTAGATTGTAGTATAGGACCCCTTGGACAGGATTTCCCAATCTGCCATGCTGCTTCCCGAGAAAGTTGAAACTGTTTACACAGGGCTGCAGCATTCTGGTGATGTATAGTATGAGACTGAATTGCTCGATCTATTATGGTTGCTCCAAATAATTTTCTTTTGGGTAGCTTGATCAACAAGGGCATTCCTAGGCCCTGGCCGGTTGGCTCAGTGGTAAAGCGTCGGCCTGGTGTGCAGGATTCCCAGGTTCGATTCCCAGTCAGAGCACACAGAAGAAGTGCCCATCTGCCTCTCCACCCCTCCTCCTCCCCTTCCTCTCTGTCTCTCTCTTCCCTTCCTGCAGCCAAGGCTCCACCGGAGCAAAGCCAGCCCGGGCGCTAAGGATGGCCCCGTGGCCTCTGCCTCAGGTGCCAGAATGGCTCTGGTTGCAACAGAGCAACACCCTAGATGGGCAGAACATCCCCTCCTTGTAGGCGTGCCAGGTGGATCCCTGTCGGGCGCATGCGGGAGTCTGTCTGACTGCCTCCCCGTTTCCAACTTCAGAAAAATACAAAAAAAAAAAAAAAAAAAAAGAAAGAAAGAAACAAAAAAAAAAGCTATTCCCTTGTGCTAAAGCTCCATGGAGCATGGAGTGAGCTCGAGTATGTCCTATAAAACATGGAGCTCTATGTTGACATACAAGTCTTTGAAGAAGGAGGAACTGCTGAAATAGTTCATCAGCATTTGTCCCTAAGACAGCAGTCTTTATAGTGGAAACAGCATAAATAAATATTTGCTGTCTGTATATAGATTAAAGGAGGAATATGGCAAATGCAGAAAAGCCATGATGATGGCAAATAATTCTAGACTTTCAGCTGATTTTAAGTTGACAGTTTCAGTATAAAGTTGTCCATTGATTTGCAAGAGCGATTTACCATTTAGTGGAAGTTTCCCAGAGCCATTGTTGTTGATCCTTTGAAAAAAGGAACAACAATAATTTTGAGGCTCAAAACCTATAAGCTGTAATGGTCGCCTATGCCCCTTGATAATCCAGGATGCAAGATCAAAATATGGAAGTGTATTCCATGGGCTATTAGATGGTTCAATGTGCCCAAGCTGTAGCTGCTCTTGTACCAATTGAGCAGCTGCCCTAAGTTTCTCCTGAGAAAGGGGCCATTGGTCTACCCATACAGGATTATCTAATTTCCAAGTAATTGGGTCTGCACAATGCATTATTGGGGTAGCAGGAGATACCAAGGCCCCTATGCTAAATTTTGATGTCCTAATCCTTCTGGTATTGAGTGCCACTTCTATGGGGGTGAGAATTTCTCGCTGTTCCTTCCCTAGTCCCTTGGTGGGCAAAAATCCCGATCAAGCATCTGAGTACTGACTAAACCATTAGGACTGACAAGTAATGCTCCCATATTTTTCAAAACATCTCCACCCCACAAATTCCCTGGCCATCTAGGGAGCACATAAGGCTTACAAAATCCAGAATGACCTTTTTAATCTTCCCAATGTAAAAAACTAGAACTTTGTTGAGAGGATTTACTCTGCCCTATACCATGTAATTCTGTGGCTGCTGCATGAGTGGGCCAGGAAGGAGGCCAATGTAGCTTAGCAATAACAGATACATCAGCTCCAGTATCTAAAAGTTCTTTAAATTTATGCTCATGTATTGTTAGTTCCATTTCAGGGCATTCCTGACCTATTTTTTTTAAAATCCAATTGGCAAAATCAGAGTGGCCAAATAACTAATTTGCTTGGGGCCCCTTTTGAAGGATGTGGCCTGAGAAGCAGAATTAGCATCCTTATACTATTCTTCTAACTGCCTGAATTAGCCATGAGACACATTCTTTTTTTTTTTTTTTTTTTTTTTTTTGATTAACTTAGATGGGTTGACATTGATAAAATTGTCTTCCATCACCTTCTAACTGGTTTCTTTGTGCCCCTCCCTCCTCCAACTCCCTCCCTCTCCTCCCCCACACCGTGTAACTCCAACACTGTTGTCCATGTCTCTGAGTCTCATTTTTATGTCCCACCTATGTATGGAATCATATAGTTCTTAGATTTTTCTGATTAACTTATTTCGCTCAGTATAATGTTATCAAGATCCATCCATGTTGTTGTAAAAGATCCGATGTCATCATTTCTTATGGCTGAGTAGTGTTCCATAGTATATATATACCAAAGCTTTTTAATCCACTTGTCCTCTGCTGGACACTTGGGCTGTTTCCAGATCTTTACTATTGTGAACAATGCTGCCATAAACATGGGGGTGTATTTCTTTTTTTCAAACAGTGCTATGGTGTTCTTCGGGTATATTCCTAACAGTGGTATAGCTGGGTCAAAAGGCAGTTCGATTTTTAATTTCTTGAAGAATCTCCATACTGTTTTCCACAGTGGCTGCACCAGTCTGCATTTCCACCAGCAATGCAGGAGGGTTCCCTTTTCTCCACATCCTCACCAGCACTTATTCTGTGTTGTTTTGTTGATGAGTGCCATTCTGACTGGTGTGAGGTGATATCTCATTATGGTTTTAATTTGCATTTCTCTAATAATTAGTGATGTTGAGCATTTTTTCATATTTGCATTTCTCTAATAATTAGTGATGTTGAGCATTTTTGCATCTAAATTCATCAGGGATATTGGCCTATAATTTTCTTTTTTTGTGTTGTCTTTGCCTAGTTTTGGAATCAGAATTATGCTTGCCTCATTTTTCATATGCCTATTGGCCATTGGTGTCTCCTCTTTGGAGAAGTGTCTATTCATTTCTTTAGCCCATTTTTGGATTGGATTGTTTGTCTTCCTGGTATTAAGTTTTACAAGTTCTTTATAAATTTTGGTTATTAACCCCTTATTGGACGCATTGTCAAATATATTCTCCCATTGTGTAGTATGTCTTTTTATTCTGTTCTGATAGTCTTTAGCTGTGCAGAAGCTTTTTAGTTTGATAAAGTCCCATTTGTTTATCCTGTCTTTTATTTCACTTGCCTGTGGAGATAAATCGGCACATATATTGCTGCGAGAGATGTCAGAGAGCTTACTGCCTATGTTTTCTTCTAAGATGCTTATGGTTTCACGGATTACATTTACGTCTTTTATCCATTTTGAGTTTATTTTTGTGAATGGTGTAAGTTGGTGGTCTAGTTTCTATATAACTTGATATCCGGAGTGTGATACCTCCTGCTTTATTCTTCCTTTTCAAGATTGCTGAGGATATTCGTGTTCTCTTTTGGTTCCATATAAATTTTTGGAATATGTGTTCTATATCTTTGAAGTAAGTCATTGGTATTTTAATCAGTATTGCATTGAATTTGTAGATTGCTTTGGGTAATATAGACATTTTAATGATGTTTATTCTTCCTAACCATGAGCACGGTATATGCCTCCACTTGTTCGTATCTTCCCTGATTTCTCTTATCAATGTTTTATAATTTTTCGAGTACAAGTCTTTAATCTCCCTGGTTAAATTTATTCCTAGGTACTTTATTTTTTTGGTTGCAATGGTAAAGGGGATTGATTCCTTAATTCCTATTTCTGACAGTTCATTTTTAGTGTATAAAAATGCCTCTGATTTCTGAGTATTGATATTATATCCTGCCACCTTGCCGAAATCATTTATCAGGTCTAGTAGTTTTTTGACTGAGACTTTAGGGTTTTCTATATACAATATCATATCATCTGCAAATAATGATAGTTTTACTTCTTCTTTTCCAATTCGGATGCCTTTTATTTCTTTTTCTTGTCTGATTGCTGTGGCTAGGATTTTCAGAACTATGTTGAATAAGAGTGGTGAAAGGGGGCACCCCTACCTTGTTCCTGATCTTAAGGGGATTGTTTTTAATTTTTGCCCATTGAGTATGATATTGGCTGTGGGTTTGTCATAGATGGCCTTTATCATGTTGAGGTATGTTCCCCATATTCCCACTTTGCTGAGAGTTTTGATCATGAATGATGCTGGATTTTATCAAATGCTTTTTCTGCATCTATTGAAATTATCATGTGGTTTTTCTTCTTTTTGTTTATGTAATGAATCACATTGATTGATTTGCGAATATTGTACCAGCCTTGCCTCCCAAGAATAAATCCCACTTGATCATGGTGTATGATTTTTTTCATATATTGCTGGATCCGGTTTGCTAATATTTTATTGGGGATTTTTGCATCTAAATTTATCAGGGATATTGGCCTATAATTTTCTTTTTTTGTGTTGTCTTTGCCTGGTTTTGGAATCAGAATTATGCTCGCCTCATAAAAGGAGTTTGGAAGTCTTCTTTCCTCTTGAATTTTTTGAAATAGTTTGAGAAGGAGAGGATTTAGTTCTTCTTTGAATATTTGGTAAAATTCACTTGTGAAGCCATCAGGCCCAGGACTTTTCTTTTTTGGGAGTTTTTTGATAGCTGTTTCAATCTCATTTGTTGTAATTGGTCTGTTTAGGTTTTCTGATTCTTCCAGATTGATTTTTGGAAGATTATATGATTCAAGGAATTTGTCCATTTCATCTAGGTTGTCTAGTTTTTTGGCGTACAGTTCTTCATAGTATTTTCTTACAATATTTTGTATTTCTGTTGTGTCAGTTGTTATTCTCCACTCTCGTTTCTAATTTTATTTATTTGAGTCCTCTCTCTTTTTTTCTTGCTGAGTCTGGTTAAAGGTTCATCGATCTTGTTTACCTTCTCAAAGAACCAGCTCCTGGTTTCATTGATCCTCTGTATTGTGTCTTTAGCCTCTATGTCATTTATTTCTGCTCTGATCTTTATTATTTCCTTCCTTCTACTAGCTCTGGGCTTTACTTGCTGTTCTTTTTCTAGTTCTTTTAGATGTAGGGTCAAGTTGTTTATTTAAGCTTTTTCTAGCTCTTTGAGGTATGCCTGTAATGCTATAAACTTCCCTCTCAGAACTGCTTTTGCTGTGTCCCATAAATTTTGAGTTGATGTATGCTCATTATCGTTTGTTTCTAGGAATTTTTAAATTTCTTATTTGATCTCATTGTTTACCCATTTGTTGTTTAATAACATGCTATTTAGTTTCCAAGTGTTTGAGTGTTTTTCAGTTTTTCTGTAGTGGTTGATTTCTAGTTTAATGCTATTGTTATCAGAGAAAGTGCTCGATATGATTTCAATCTTCTTAAATTTGTTGAGACTGCTTTTGTTTTCTTTTCATTTCCGTTTGCGTGAAATATTTTTTTCCATCCTTTTATCTTTAGTCTGTGTGCATCTTTTGATTTAAGGTGTGTCTCTTGTAGACAGCATATGTATGGGTCCTGTTTTCTTATCCACGCAGCTACCCTATGTCTTTTGATCGGATCATTTAATCCATTTACATTTAAGGTTATTATTGATATGTAATTGTTTATTGCCATTTTATTCTTTAAAACTGTATTCCTCTTTTGCTATATTCTTTTTCTCCTTTGATCTGTTTACAACAGGTCCCTTAGCATTTCTTGCAGCCTTGGTTTGGTTGCAGTGAAATCCTTGAGGGTTTTTTTGTCTGTAAAACTTTTTATTTCTCCTTCAATTTTAAATGATAGCCTTGCTGGATAAAGTAGTCTTGGTTGTAGGCTCTTGTTCTGCATTACTTTGAATATTTCTTGCCATTCCCTTCTGGCCTCAAGTGTTTCTGTTGAGAAGTCAGAAGTCATCCTTATGGGGGCTCCTTTGTAGGTGATAGTCTTTTTTTGTCTAGCAGCTTTTAATATCTTCTCTTTATCACTTAGCTTTGGTATTTTAATTATGATGTGTCTTGGTGTTGATTTCTTTGGGTTTTTCCTTAATGGTATTCTCTGTGCTTTCTGAACATGTGAGATGTTTTCCTGCCTTAATTGAGGGAAGTTTTCAGCTATGATATGTTTGAACAAAGTCTCTATCCCTTGTTCTTTCTCTTCTTCTTCAGGAACCCCTATGATGCGGATGTTATTTCTCTTCATGTTGTCACAGAGCTCTCTTAGAGTTTCCTCAGACTGTTTGAGTCTCTTTTCTTTTTTCTGCTCTGCTTCCATGCCTTTATTTATCATGTCCTCTAACTCGCTGATTCGATTCTCCACTTCATCCATCCTGCTTTTAATTCCTTCCATTGTGTTTTTTATTTCAGATATTGTATTTGTCGTTTCTGACTGATTCTTTTTTATTGTTTCAATGTCCTTTTTTATATCTGCTACCTCTTTATGTAGGTGTTTGTAATGACCATCTATTGTTGTTCTAAGATCTTTGAGCATCCTAGCAATCATTATTTTAAACTCTGCATCAGTAATTTGGTTATATCTGATTCATTTAGGTCCTTTTCTGGGGATTTCTCTTGGTTCATTTGTGTTGCATTTCTCTGCTTCTGCATTTTCTCTTCACGGGAGTGGCTGTGATCACATGCTTGGGTGCACAAGCCTTAGTGGCCTTGGCCTTTGCCCTGCTCCCATGGGTGGCATTATGCTTGGCCCTGAGGGCAGCTGCAGGTTTCTGCCTGTTTCCGGGCTTTCGTCCCGCCCTTGCAGGAGGAGCCCACTCGTGGAACTGCTGGTAGCCTTGGCTCTACGGGCCGGGCAGGACTGCGTGCCCACGCTCAGCTCAGTAGTGGAACTCTGCCTCTTCTGGGCTTTTGGCTTCACCCCCACAGGAGGAGCCGGCTCCCAAGTCAAGCCACAAGCCTCAGTTCTGCATGAGGGCAAGGCTGTGCTCCTGCGCCCTTGCTCAAGGACTGATCTCCACCCCTTCTGGGGTTCCCGCCCTTCTCCCGCAGGCTGGATTATAGGCTGCTGGCAGCTGGGCTTGACCCTTTTGCATGCCTACTCCTCCCCAGCCAGGCAAGACTGAGCTCACACGTGAGCCCAGTGGTGGCCACCCGGCTTCTGCCCCAGCCGACAGAACCGCGCCTCAGCATCCCGCCACTGCCCGCCCTCTGGCGAGCCCTCAGCCATGTGGGGTGTGGGTGCTGTAGCTCAGACCCTAAGACTCCCTACTATAGACCCGAAAGCTCCCTGAGTGCCGTGGGGAGCGACCCTGAGTGCCGCGGGGAGCTTGTTTGGCTGCTCTTCTGCTTCCCTTTGCCGGTATTGCTGTTTTGATAGATATGTAAATTCCAAACTGCCCTCTTGATGTTCCACTTATCTGTCAGACCTCACCGTTACTGGACTATCGTCCTTGAGACAAATGAATTCCAAAAAGCTGACAACCCACCCCAAGGAGGTGCTCCGGACATACCAGGACTTTTGATTCAACACCCACATGCTCGAAGCCCCCCAAGGAGGAGCATTCCGGACTTACCAGGACTTTTGCCTCAGTATCCCCTCAGGCTCTCCCAAACACTATATAACTCGCCCCTAGTCTGTAACCGGCGCTCTTCTCCCCCCCAGGAGAAGTGCCCAGCAGGGTTCCTTTCTTCCCTTCAATAAAGCCTGTTACTCTGGTCTTTTGGACTCCCATGGATTCCAACATTTTGGTGCCGAAACCCGGGACAGGGTACTAACTGCCTGGACAATCCCTCTTTGCCATCCAAACTTACAACCAGGGAAGCAATGGGCAGCGACAGCTCGTCCCGGGCTTACTCTCTGATTCTGTTTGGACGTGTAAGTGTAGATCAATTGGCTGGCAGTCTAACCCTGTCCTGAACCCCTGCTGGACCAGAAAGGTAAGGAGTTTCTCCCTTCTCCTTCCCCAGTTGGCCTCCAATTTTCTCCCTAAAAACACCCCTTCCTGGTCAGGCGGTTTTCTCTGACATGCCTCACGTTTTGAGGGGTTTGACTTTCAGTCTCAGTGGACTGCACGGAAGACTAGGCGCCTAGCCAAACCTCTCCACTCTCTCTGGACTTCACGTCCTCGGAGCTCCCTGACAGGTGGTGATGACCTCTATCAGGAACGACTCCCCCACACGGAGATTCTCTCCTCTTGGGACAGTGACAAAAGGCGGGGACGCCCCTTCTTGCTCACCTGTCTCCACTATGGGCTCTTCAGAGTCTAAGCCTTCTGACCAGACACCTCTAGGATGTCTCATAAAAATCCTCACCAAACTCGGTCTCTCAGACCTCAAACCGAAGAAATTAATCTTCTTCTTTAACACGGCATGGCCTCAGTACAGACTAGACAATGACTCCCATTGGCCTGAAAACAGGACATTCAATTACAATATCCTAAGACATCTTGACAATTTCTGCCACCGGATGGGGAGGGCATCAGAAATTCCTTACGTGCAGGCTTTCTTCTCCCTTCTCTCCTGTCCTTAATTTCTGTGCCTTCTGTTCTACACGCAGGCCATTTTTGGCCAAAGAAACCTCACCTAAAACCTCTGCTCCTAATCTTTCCTTCTCTGCGGACTCCCAAACTCTCTCCTTCTCCTGCCTGACCCCCGGGGCACCCCTCTCTCGGGACCCCTCTCTAGTCTCTCAGCAAATCTTTTTTGCTGGAGTCTCTTCCCTCCAGAAAGCCTCTTCCCTTCACTAAATCCTGTTTTCTCATTTCACCAGTCTCTCTTTCTCCTCCCCTGCTGGCCAGGGTTCTCTCCCTTCTCCACTGTGTTCTTTGTCACCTCCCCCCTCCTTAGAAGCTGTGGCTCTGGCTGCAGTGCCTGTCTCATCTCTGACCTTTCTTCCCTCCTTACAAACTGCAGTTCTGTCTGTCTCCTCTCCGACCCCTCCTCCTTCCTTACAAACTATGACTGTGCCTCTTTCCTCCTCGCCCTCTCCTCTCTCCTCAGAGCTCTAAATCCTTTTGACTCCTCTGACCATGTGGTGCCACACCAATACATTAACCTCCTCCTCTCCTCCTGCAGATTCTGACTCTCCTTCTTTCCATCCAGCTGCTCACACTGTCCATCCGTTTGCTTTCTCTCTTCCTCCTCTCTTTGCTGGCAACTCCCTGCCATCTCGAAAAACTTAAAAAACAAAATTGTATATTAAGCTATGTGAGTAAGTAATCTGTCTTGTCTCATTGTTTGTCAGAAAATATTTCTAGTGAATTGAAACAAGTAAAGTGCGCTCATTTAAATTCCTTTATTCATAATATGTGAAGTCTTTGTTTAATGTGTAACTGTGTCTGTTTCTAAGGCCTTAACCCAGTAATTGCCCACCTCTTAAACCAGGTTTACTCATTCCCACAGACTCTCCCTGCAATACCCCCATCCTTCCTGTTCGAAAACCTTCCTGTTCGAAAACCTTCAGGAGCTTATTACCTCGTACAAGCCTTATACCTAATCAATGAGGCAGTAATTCCCCTCCATCCAGTAGTCCCTAATCTCTATAAGTTACTGTCACACATTTTCTCAAACACCACTCACTTCATGGTCCTAGACCTCAAGAATGCCTTCTTTACCATTCCTCTACACCCTGACTCTTACTTTCTGTTTGCCTTTACCCAGACACTAATGCAGCCCAGCAACTTACATGGACTATTTTACCCCAGGGGATCAGAAACAGCCCACACCTGTTTCATCAGGCACTAGCTCAGGATTTAGCAGCATGCAATCTCAAAACTAGTACTCTCTTACAATATGTGGATGAACTACTCCTCTGCAGCCCCTCCCTGCCTGCCTCAAGGAGACTCACCACCACCCTTCTTAACTTCCTTGCTATGATGTGTTATCCTGTCTTCTCTGCTAAGGCTCAACTTTATTCTCAGTCCCTAGTCTAACTAGGCATTATTTTAACCCCCACAACCTGAACTCTCACCCTAGATCAAACTCAGACCCTCCACAGTCTCCAACCACCTACCACAACAGATCAAATCTTTTCTTTCCTCAGTCTAATAGGCTTCTTTAAACACTGAATTCCCAACTTTGCTCTCTTAGTCAAGCCCCTCAGTGAGATCTTCTGAGCATGGCTTTTAAGGTCTATAATGACCAAAGAAGTAGCGGAAAAGGCAAATAAGGCCCAAAAGAAGTCAGGAAATACCAGCTTTTGGCTCCAGCGCCCTAAGGGGCTTCATAGCATTTCATCAAGGCCCTGCTCCAGAGTGGAAAGAAAGGTCATTGAACTGAAGCCTGACAGGCTTCCCGGCCCCACCAGTGACACACCTGTGCTGTGGAAAGAGGGACATGAGAAGGTAAACTGCCCCCTTGCTCCATGGAGGGAGGGTTCAGTCTCTTCTAGCCCTGCTCCAGCTACCTGTGATATAACCTTGCCCAGCATGCTGAGAATTGCCACTGAAGGCCCAAGGACATCGTTCAGGAGCCTAAGGTATTTCTTCCAAATAGCAGATAAGCTAATCTCATTTCTTGTAAACACAAGGGCCATCTACTATGCCTCACTTGAATATTTAAGTTCTATTTATCCCTTGAAGATCTCTACTGTGGGTATTGACAGTCTGATTTTATTACTTTATTTAATGTATAGTATCTCCTTTATTCCTCTTGTCTCAATGCCCCATGCCTATTATAGGCTGGGACCTGATGCTAATTCCAGCTAGAAGCAGTGGTCACTAGGACTTAAACTCTAACTGCAAAGTGTAGAAATGTAACACCCTTTCCCTAAGTACTTGCAGGTTTTATTGGTTACTCAGCAAACTGTTCAAAGACTGTCCAAGAGGCACTTCCAGCATTACATCATCCAAGGACTGACTTTCACATGGACAGGTCCACACACCATAATCCTGACAACTCACTCCCACTGCACCTTTCAACCTATCTCACCAAATCAGGAACTTTCTACTCATGTGGGACACACTCGTGTGAGACCTATTTGTGTCTCCATACTAATTAGACAAAAACCTGTATCCTAATCTATCTCACCCTAAATATCAACCTAATCCCACCCCATGAGCCTCTTCCAGTTCCTAATACACTATCCATCAATCTAAGGACCAAATGAGCTATACAGGTAATTTCTCTTCTTGTTGCTTTAGGAAGCCTAGCGAATTTGTAAACATGGAATCAGTGGTTTCACACAAACTGGGCATCTTGACTATTACCATTCATTGGTCCACTCACTCTCCTATTTATTTTTCTAACTTTTAGACCCTGCCTCTTATGTTTGTTTACTAGTTTCTTACAGAACCGCATGCAGACCTTCACCAATCAGAAAATTGGAAAAATCTACCTAACCCTACACATCAACCCTGAAACCTGCCCTCGTGAAACAGAAAAATCTGAAACCCTATATCAGCAAACCTCCTAAATTCTATCTTTCAACCTCTACAGGTCCCCTAACCCTAAAGCTCTCCCGTATCCTTGAAGAACTAGGAGAATAAATAACA
The DNA here is from genome assembly GCF_036850995.1 of Saccopteryx leptura. Lineage (NCBI taxonomy): Eukaryota > Metazoa > Chordata > Mammalia > Chiroptera > Emballonuridae > Saccopteryx > Saccopteryx leptura. The sequence goes on along the minus strand of NC_089504.1, from coordinate 29,072,496 downwards.
TTCACCTCTTAATGCTTTTCAGTCTTTTTACCCTTCTCATAGTAAGAGGACAAGACCGCTGGGTCTTCTTGGCTGAAGAAGAGCCTACAAATGGACATGAAACATTTCTTTTAGCTCAAACTAACTGCTCTCTCCAGGGCTTCCAGGAAAGAATATCTCTCTAACTTTACCATGAAAGAACTTTCACACACACACCCCCACCCCCGCTATACAACCCTCCTTATCTCTGCATTGCTAATCTCCAAATACCTGCCTCTTTCTTTATTAAGTTCCTATAGGCCAGGATGAGAGAAATCTCTAGGATTACCTACAATCAAATGCTCCTACACTCCTATTCCCCAGTACCCCAAGGAGAACTTCATGAGGGAAATATCAAATAGGTAGGGATGTGTTGGGCAGATAAAATGTATTATGCTCACTTTGTTAAAGATGGAGGCCGTCGCCCAGGTGATATTAATGTGTGTTGAGAATCCTTGTAGCCTGAGGCTTGGTTTTGGGATTAAGCCTTTCCCACCCTTTTTGATGTGGGGTGGTACAATCCAATCATGCCTCAGAGAAGTAACTTTGTATTAGAGACTTCCCTATTATGTATATTGGATTAGAGGTTGTGAAGCTACAATATAAAATGGGGGCAAAACGGGAGTTTGCCCTCTCTTTGGTTCCTGAGATTTTCAGCAGAGGAGAGAGTAGAGCCAGCAGCGGGAGGAGGCCACATGGAGGAGGCCAGGAAAAGCAGCCAAGATGGCGGAGTGCTGAGTGAGATGCCAGTTTGTGTAGAGTTTGTATTTGGGATAAGGAAGGAGATGGGGAACTGAGGAGAATAAGGCTGGTGAGCTAGAAACCTTTGATTCTAGGAAACTCGGATAAGTCAGTAGCTTTGTGAGCACTGAATGTGAATGGGTTTTGGAGCCCAGTGTATATGTTTTTACTTGCCCGCCGAGTGCAAGCTAGAATTAAAGACTATGGCCCATCAGCTTTTGGCTCCGTTGTTTCTTTGCCGACTGTCCAAATCCAATGCGAACCTGCAAGGGCTAGGCTGCTGTGATGGTGGCCCTGGCTGTGGCTTCTGGCTTTACAGGATGATAGCAGGAAGAAGCCGCCCCTAAGCCCGAGAAGTTCCCTCCTGAATGTTCTCCAAACCCTCTTCGTTTTTAACCACACATATTCAATCCTTCTAAAAAACTTACACCAACAGGTTTCCTGTATCTTAAAATCTCCATATGTCCTCCCACTCAAGGGGAACCAGACCAACACGTTTCATGAGGCTCATCCAGGAGACCATGCATCACCATGTCACTCTGTCCACTTGGCACTCGCACCAAGCAACTAACAATTATTACCTTACAAAATTTTTTTACTTCCTCACTCAGGTTTTCGGAGACATCACCTGGTTCAGACCTTACAGCATGGAAATTGACGACCTTCTGAACTGGATGAGGGACTTGGCTTGGCAAGATGCCCTTCTTGAGTTCTCTCCAGAAAAAGCAATAATTTTCCAATTTTTCTCCTCTTCCTCATCATCACCCCTCACCATATATTATAAAATTAATAACTGCCTTTCTTTTATATGTAACCACAGAGTTGAGAAATGATAGATATGTAAATTCCAAACTGCCCTCTTGATGTTCCGCTTATCTGTCAGACCTCACCCTTACTGGACTATCGCCCCTGAGACAAAGGAATTCCAAAAAGCTGACAACCGCCCCAAGGAGGAGCATTCCGGACATACCAGGACTTTTGCCTCAGGATCCCCTCAGGCTCTCCCAAACACTATATAACTCGCCCCTAGTCTGTAACTGGTGCTCTTCTCCCCCAGGAGAAGCGCCCGGCAGGGTTCCTTTCTACCTTTCAATAAAGCCTGTTACTCTGGTCTTTTGGACTCCCATGGATTCCAACAGTTTCTGGGGGAAATATTTACTTCAGACTTGGAGAGTGACTCAACCCAGGGGTTAGGGTGGCTGTCTCCTAAAATGTTTCTCCCTGTGTGTAAGGCCAGGAGCTGCCATCGTGGCCATTCACATGCAGGTTCCCATTGGATTCGGGCAGACGGTAAAGAAATGGCGGAGTCGGAGGATGGTGGGCCATCCTATTTATTGGTGTCTCACCAAGACAGGTAAACCACAAAAGAAGACAAGGGAAAAGCAGAAAACCAGTGTTGGTCAAATAAGTTTGTAAATATGATATATATGTTTGCTCGCTTGTGACTTATATTGGGTGTGGGGGACAGGCTATAAGCAGGCCAGGTCATTGTAGCCTGGGGTTTGGTTTTGGGACTAAGCTTTTCCCCACACCCTTGACTGATTGTATGATCTGGGTGGTGCACTCTCATGAGGAATCCAATTATGCCTTGGATAAGTGACTTTGTATCGGAGACTTCCTTGTTTGTATATTGGATTAAGGGATTTTGGTTTTCTACACTATTAAGTGGGACAGACCAGGAGCTTGGACACACAGTTCCTGCTATCACAATTGCAGGGGCTTCCCTGATCCCTTGCTCTTCATGGGAAGAGCTGGTTTTCTGCTTTTCCCTTGTCTTCTTTTGTGGTTTGCCTGTCTTGGTGAGACACCAATAAATAGGATGGTCCCCCGTCCTCTGACTCTGCCATTTCTTTATCGTCTGCCTGAATCCAATGGGAACCTGCATGTGAATGGCCACGATGGCGGCTCCTGGCCTTACAACCAGCTTTTCCCATGAAGGGCAAGGGATCAGGGAAGCCCCTGCAATCGTGATAGCAGGAGCTATGTCTGCCAGCTCCTGGTCTGTCCCACTTTATAGTGTAGAAAACCAAAAATCCTTAATCCAATATATAAACAAGGAAGTCTTTGATACAAAGTCACTTATCTGAGGCATAATTGGATTCCTCATGAGAGTGCACCACCCAGATCATACAATCAGTCAAGGGTGTGGGGAAAAGCTTAGTCTTAAAACTAAACCTTAGGCTACAATGACCCTGCCTGCCTACAGCCCGTCCCCCACACCCAATACAAATCACAAGCGAGCAAACATATATATCATATTTACAAACCCATTTGACCAACACTGTGCCTCCTAGATTACACTCTCTTCCTGCTACTCTGGTATTCTCTCTCCCTGTCCCCTGGTGCCCCAGGTGAGTGGTTGTGAGAGGAGAGGTTTTCTGTGTGGTCCCTTTAAGAAGGATCCTGGGTCTGAGAAATCAGTCTCTTTCTCACAAACAGTATCCTGACTTGTTTCCAGCTAAATACTGTCCTTACACCTCTTCTAGGCTCTGGGGCTGCAGGCTGGGGATTTGTTCCTGGGGCTCAGGACCCTCCTCTCTCTGCTAAACCCACTTTCCACCATGCAAGTCTCTCTGGCTGCCATTCGCTCTGGGGAGCTGGGCAGCCCTCTTCGCGTTTCCGCTTTTCCTACCAGGCTCGGTGTGGTTCTTCAGTGTTCCTTGGTTGAAGAGTCCTCTTAGTTTAGTCCAAAATTGGTTTCTCCAGATGATAGTTGTTGGGCAGATAAAATATATTATGCTCACTTTGTTAAAGATGGCGCTGCCCACGTGGAGGCCATCGCCCAGGTGATATTAATGTGTGTTGGGCGCAGGCTGTGGGCAGGCAGGATCGTTGTAGCCTGGGGCTTGGTTTTGGGATTAAGCCTTTCCCACCCTTTTTGATGTGGGGTGGTACAATCCCATCATGTCTCTGAGAAGTGACTTTGTATTAGAGACTTCCCTATTTTGTATATTGGATTAAAGGTTTGGATTGCTACATGTTGGTCAAATAAGTTTGTAAATATGATATATATGTTTGCTCGCTTGTGACTTATATTGGGTGTGGGGGACAGGCTATAAGCAGGCCAGGTCGTTGTAGCCTGAGGTTTGGTTTTGGGACTAAGCTTTTCCCCACACCCTTGACTGATTGTATGATCTGGGTGGTGCACTCTCATGAGGAATCCAATTATGCCTTGGATAAGTGACTTTGTATCGGGGACTTCCTTGTTTGTATATTGGATTAAGGGATTTTGGTTTTCTACACTATAAAGTGGGACAGACCAGGAGCTTGGACACACAGTTCCTGCTATCACAATTGCAGGGGCTTCCCTGATCCCTGGCCCTTCATGGGAAGAGCTGGTTTTCTGCTTTTCCCTTGTCTTCTTTTGTGGTTTGCCTGTCTTGGTGAGACACCAATAAATAGGATGGCCCCCCATCCTCTGACTCCGCCGTTTCTTTATCGTCTGCCCGAATCCAATGGGAACCTGCATGTGAATGGCCATGATGGCGGCTCCTGGCCTTACACTACACTATAAAATGGGGGCAGAATGGGAGCTTGCTCTCTCGGTTCCTGGGATTATTAGCATTAGAGGAGAGAGCAGAGAAAGGCCACATGGAGAAGGCCAGGAGAGGCATCCAAGATGGCGGAGTGTTGAGTGAGAAGCCAGTTAGTGCAGAGTTTGTACAGGAAGAAGGAAGGAGATGGGGAACAGAAGTGAATAAGTCTGGTGAGCTAGAAACCTTTGATTCTAGGAAACTTGGAGAAGTCAGTAGCTTTTTGAGCACTGAATGTGAGTGGGTTTTGGAGCCCAGTGTGTGTTTTTTGCTTGCCTGCTGGGTGCAAGCTAGGATTAAAAACTATGGCCCACCAGTTTTTGGCTCCATTGTTTCTTTACCGACTGTCCGAATCCAATGCGAACCTGCATAGGCCGGGCTGCTGTGATAGTGGTAGCCCTGGCTACTGGCTTTACAATAGTTCTTAAAATTAGTTTGTAATCCACTTTGGTTCTGGGAGGTGGATGTTGGTACGTCCACCTACTCCAGCGCCATCTTGTCTTCCTCAAATTCACTTTATTAATACCAATAGTTTGTAGACCACATAGTAAATAATGACATTTTTTCTTTTTTTTCATTTATATCATTTGTCATTACTTATAGTATTAATTATGAATTCCAGTGCAACATTTAATATGTGATGACAGCATGCATTTTTGTCATCTTTTACTTTACTTATTATACATACTTATATATATTAGTTTTTGTCTAATACCTTACTCTTTGTTTTCTATTAGTCTCAAATGTCCTATTTATTCTTAATCTCTCCTTTCTTACTTTCTTTGGGGCAAATGTCATTTCCCCTTCATTTTTAAAACTTCTTTAGGGAAATGCTAACCTTAGAAATAAAAATATATATCCTGCCTGACCAAGCAGTGGCGCAATGGATAGAGCATCAGACTAGGACGCAGAGGATGCAAGTTCAGAACCCCAAGATAGCCGGCTTGAGCATGGGCCCCTCTGGCTTCAGCACGGGCTCACCAGCTTGAGGGCAGAGTCCTTGAGTGTGGGATCATAGACATGACCCCATGGTCGCTAGCTTGATACCGAGGTCACTGGCTTGAGCAAGAAGTCACTTGCTTTTCTGTAGCCTCCAGTCAAGGCACATATGAGAAAGCAGTCAATGAACAACTAAGGTCCCACAACGAAGAACTGATGCTTCTCACTCTCTCCCTTCCTGTCCCTCTCTCTGTCTCTCTCTCTGTCTTTGTCACAAATAAATAAATAAATAAATATCCATAACTGATAAGATTATAATGTATGTAATATCATATATAACTTATATGTTAATCATCACTTTCCAGAAAATCCTAAACCTTTAACTTCACTTAACCACTCTTTGTATTTGTTTGTTATACTTGATATTCACTTTAATGGACCCATACAGGGTGGGGCAAAAGGAATTTTACAGTTGTGAATATACAAAACAGAGTTTATTCTTGTATTATTATTTATTAATCATTTTATTATTTTCCATATGAAATATAAACCTATTTTGCCCCACCCTGTATAGTCCTCCATCTCTATGCTTATTATTTCTATTTGTTTCTGAAAGCATTTTCTTTCCACCTGAATAGTTACACACTATAAAATTTCTTTCAAGGCAGGTTAGCTAGAGATGAATGATGTGTGTGTGTGTGTGTGTGTGTGTGTGTGTGGTGTATGTGTTGTGTGTGTGTAGAGAGGATTTGGAGGCAGAATCTGAAAATTTTTCATTTTACTTTTACTTTTGAAGGATATTTTCATTGAGCATATAATTATTATTTGGTAATTATTTTTCCAACACTTTTAAAATGCTCTTCTTTATATGCTAGTATCCATTGTGTCTGTTGAGAAGTTACTTTTCCCGTTTTAAGTTTTGCTGCTGCTTCTTTGAGAAAAAGTGTCTTTGTTTTTACCTTTGGTTATTTTATTTTTTAAGATTTTATTTATTGATTTTAGAGAGTGGAGACAGGGTAGGGGAGATAATTTAGGGATAAATTTCAGGTTTTGTAAGGCTTGGGCAAAATCTAGTTCATCTCTTTCTAAAGATTTATCCCTCTGGGTCCAAATTGAAACCCTGAAGTTCATATGAAGAGTTTTCTCTTTCATGAGACCAAGGCTTCATTGTTTATCTCATATGTGCTGTGGGACTGCTAAAATCTCACCTAATGTGTTTAGTTCCTTTTTGCTCAATTTATAGGCATCTTACTCTGACTAGCCTAAGAATTAAAAAATGTCTCATGTGAAAAAACCAATGACAATTCTCTGTGTCTCCCTTAAGTTCAGAATAGAATGTCTCAGCAAGTTCGAAATAAAAGTTTTATATTCTCAGTCTTGTGAGAGTGTCAAAATCTGTTCTCACTTCTCTGCCTCTTAGTAGCATGCCTCCACCCAGTTTCTAACCTGTCCACAGGCAACACTGAAGACTCAGTAAATACCCTAAGACAGTGGTCCCTAACCCCTGGGCCACGGACCGGTAGTGGTCCGTGGGCCATTTGGTACCGGTCTGCAAAGAAAGAATAAATAACTTACATTATTTCCATTTTATTTATATTTAAGTCTGAACGATGTTTTTTTTTTTAATGACCAGATTCCCTCTGTTACATCTGTCTAAGACTCACTCTTGACGCTTGTCTCGTAAGTTCGACAATTATATTTAAAAATACCACAGTGTTTACGCCAGTTGCATAATTTTATTTTGTGCATTTATGCGTCCCACCCTAAAGGCAGGTCCATGAAAATATTTTCTGACATTAAACCAGTCCATGGCCCAATACAGGTTGGGGACCACTGTCCTAAGAGAAAAAAAGAGAAGAGGATCACAGAATGTTTGGCTCGCTTAAATGAGCTTCCTTTCACTTCTTAGCTCCTCATTTCCTGACTTCCTCAGAAGCAACCTAATTAATTTTAAAAATGTTTATACTACCTAGTCTTTCTAGTTTTCTTATAGGGACCATTAGCTACTCCACTCAGATGTTCAATTGTGTTAACTTTTTTCTTTTATATTTAAAAATATATATGTCCTCCTGGAGTATATGCCCTATTAGAGCAAAAATGTTTGACTGTTATTTCACCAATGTATTGTGTGTATTTAGAAGACTGCTAAGAAAATATTAGGCACCAGGAACTATATTTTAATTGAATTTAATTAATCTTTGGGGGACTGAATACATGATGTACTGTGAAAGGAAGATTGCTTCCAGCTCTGCAAATGTCTAGCAATTTAAATCATACTTGTGTTTGCTCCCTGTGTTATTCTATTCTGTTTACAATAATCATTCTGGGTTAGGGAGGAATTCTTTAACCCTGGGTAAAGTTGTTGCTTAGCTCATCAATATTTACTAGTACAGTGAGGATTCATGAGCTGAGAAAACTAAGGTAAAATAAAAGAATTTTATTTTTAAAAAATGTACAGTCGCCTGAAAATAACTATAGGCTATTTAAAACTAGGTTTCATACTCCTCAAAAATTAAGTTTCTCTTTGTAATACAAATCAGGCAGATTGCAGAAAACAAAATATTTCTAGCTATAAAATATTATAGCAAAGTTAAAATCCATTTGCTTAGTATCAGGTATAAATGATCACCCAAGAATCCTATAAAACATATTTCTAATTATGTAAGTGAGACAGAACCCAAGAAAATAAAAATAAAAAGTAAAAAAAAACACCTGATCACTATCTCATATCTAGTAAGTGTAAAGCAAATTACTAATTTCAAAGTAAATTGTGGAAAACATCATAATAGAGTCTTGGTAGATCTGATCTGGCCAATATATCTGCAACATGAGCAGACTCTGGGATAGACTGTCTTAAGCCAGGCGATGGAGGTTCAAGACCTAAGCAGAAACCTTCACATATTTTAGACAGCCCGAAACCCATATTCCTAAAGATTTTTTAATAATATGCTACTTTAAGCCTGGCATCCAGTTAATGGGCCTGCACATATCATAGAGATTATTTAATTATTTAAAGTGAAAAAAAAATGCCTAAGAATAGAATTCTTTATTTCCAGAGGAGATAAGAAACTTTTCTGATCTATACCCAATTGAATCTGTGTTATTAATGGCAGGCTGATATTGCTTCTAATTGGATCCAAACATTTAAAACTGAGTACACCGATACTCCTCAATAAGTATGGGTCTATTAAGTTATTAAACATTCTACCAAAATTTACCAGCAGTTAAATGGGTAACATATTTTATGTTTCCAGTGTTTTCCATGGGTACCATGCAGGCTGTAGACACAAATCTACATCTGTCTAGAATAATATTCTTTATGACTTATGGGGAAATTTGGCAGGAAAATAATATCAGTTTCCTTGTATCCTTAGTCAATCTTTCCAAAATATTCACTCTATATGCAAGGCATGGTTTCGCCAGACAGGCAGGGTAACCTAAGAAAGGCAGCTGATAGCACACTCATAGGAATCTGGGAAATGTGTTATCCTTAAGAACTCAAGATATTCCATATATGTGATAACTCAAGATCAGAGTAAATAAGTACATTTTGTCCCAGGTTTATACAAATCCCAGAAAATCATTTTCCCAATCCAGTAGAAAGCAGGAGGTGTGGCCAATGTCAATCTTTTCAAAGTCTTGGCAAACACATCTTGACATTTTCAAGCTAACTCAGAATTTATGGAATCATGAATAATATTTCAGTTTTGAAGATGCCTAGTAAGGTGGCTTTTAAAATAATAATAAAGGCTATCATGGCCTTAAAAGACAATAGCAAAAAGAATATCAAGAATGTCTTATAAAAGAATCTCTTTAAACAATGAAATATACAAATAGATAGAATAAAAGAAGATCTATGTGCAAATATATAAGCATAGGGCAACTTTACCTTAAGATAATTGTTGAATCCCTAGCAATGATTGGGAATAGGGAAGTATTTAAAATTATTCCTATTTGTCTGTAGATCTTGCTTTATTATATTTCTTAAAATAATTTTTAATTGATTTCGAGAGAGAGATGAAGGGGAGATAGAGAGAGAGAGAAACATCAATTTATTGTTCCATTTATTCATGCATTCATTTGTTGATTCTTGTATGTGCCCTGACCAGGGATCAAACCCACAACCTTAGCATGTTGGACAAGTAAAATAAATCATTTAGAGAAAGACAAATTCCATATAATTTCACTTATATGTTGAACAAAATAAACAATGAAAATAGAAACAGACTCATAGACAGGGAACAGAATAACAGATGTCAGAGGACAGGGGTATTGGGAGACTGGGTGAAAAAGGTGAAAGGCTTAGCAAAAACAAAAACAAAACCTCATAACACAGACAAAAGTATGGTGATTACTGGAAGGAAAGGGCATGGGGCAGGAAGAAGAAGTTAAGGGCGGGGTGGGGGGGAGGAATAAAAGATGGAAGGAGACTCGACTTTGGGTGATGAACACAGCAATATGATATACAGATGATGTATTCTAGAATTATACACATGAAACCTATATAATTGTACTAACTAATGTCACCCCAATCAATTCAATAAAATTTTAAAAAATATATCTAGCTGTGAACCTGGATACAAAACCTTTACTGTGTTTTGTTAAATCTCTCATGACCTCATTGGTTATGTTGACAGCTTCTGGTTTGAGACAGATTTTAGCTAACTATCCAAATCTGTCAGCTTTATGTATGGGACAAACTATGTCTTCAAACATTTTATCCCTCATGAACTCATTAGTATGCTCACATATTCTGGTTTGAAACACATTTTGGCTCTGTTTATCCAAATCTAACAGCCTTATATGTTGAAGAAACTACATCTTAAAGCATTTTATCCCGCATAGGTTTCAGCAAGGATAAAATTCCGTTAAGTCACTTAGGTCTTTTTGGGGATTCTCTCAAACTGCTTGGGGGACATTCTCAGAAAATAATTATTAGCAGAGCTAACAGACATTCAAGGAGGCAGAGACAGAAGAAGAATGAAATAAAGGAGCCACTCAGCTGCTGACTTTATGGTGTAAGGTTCTATATAACGTTCTCTGCTGCCTCATTTCTGAACAGGAAGAGGGATATGGATGTCCACTTTAAGTTAAAAGTACTCTTGAAACCTATATAATCTTATTAAACATTGTCAGCCCAATAAGTTTAAATGAATGAATGAATAAATAAATAAATAAATATTGAGAATTTCCAGGGTTGGCAAAATAAAATAAATACAAGATGTTTTTAAATTTAAAGGATTAAATAGGAAACCAAGAATGTTTTAAAATCTAAATTTAAAAAATCAACAATTAAATAATATAGGGATTTAATCATCATTAAAAAGCTATTGCAACCAAACAGAAATAAAAAAAAAAACCCAAGTAACTTAATATCTAAGTTTTCTAAAATTCTACTAGAAATAGGCTAAACTACATAAAATTTAAAATAACAATTCTGAGGCTAATATGACAGCAGGTAGATAAAAAAGGAATTTAATATTAAAATAAACATTAATATACTTGACCTGTGGTGGCACAGTGGATAGAGCATCAACCTAGAAAGCTGAGGTTCCAGGTTCAAACCCTTAAGGTCGCTGGCTTGAGCACAGGCTCACCAGCTTGAGTATGGGATCATTGACATGACTCCATGGTTGCTAATGTGAGCCCAAAATTGCTGGTTTGAGCAAGAGGTCACTGGCTCAGCTATAGCCCCCCTCCAATCAAAACACGTATGATAAGCAGTCAATGAACAACTAAAGTGGCACAACTACGAGTTGATGCTTCTCATCTCTCTCATTCCTCTCTCTCGCAAAGAATAAAATTTAAAAAAAATAATAAACATTAAAATATAACATGAAAATTTGAAGTGTGAAATTGTGTCAGGAAGAGATAAAATGATAAACTTGTTTAAAGGTGGTTACCAGCACAGAGAAAAAAATAGAAGTCCTGTTAAAATCAAATGTAAAACAACCTAAATGGCAGATCTAATAACAAGGTAGATTAATAACAAAATCCTCTTAGATCAGCAACAAACTTCATGATAAAGAGCCAATGGGATGGAGATGACGTCAGAGTAATGGCAGGGTAGGAAGCGTTACCGATAAATCTCCCCCAAAACTCAACAAGATCTTCAACCAGAAACAGAAAAACCTATCCTTGGAGCCTCCAGATGTTTCGCAATACACCCGAAGGTATGGTTGAGTAAAAAATTGGCTAAATATATAACCAAACCCCGAAGGAAATAGGGAGTAAGAAATGCTCCGCCTTCCTCACTAACCTAAACAGGGCAGCTTTCTCTGGGATCCGTGAATATAGAAACTGAGGTGGGCAAAGGGGGTGAACAGATCCAGGCCGTGGCACAAATGGCCAAACCAGGCTGTGGCACAGAGATCCAAGCCGAGGAAAAACTGATCCTGTGGCAACCCGGGCAATACAAGCTAACACTCGCGCCAAACCCAAACAAAGAAAGACAAGTGGGGCAGCCATTTTACCCAATCTCCTAGTCGGCGCGTGCAGATAGTGGGCGAGAGATTTCTTCCTAAGCCCCGGGAGTGGGTGCCCATGTTACCCCACAGAGAGGCAGTCAGAGGCCTTTCTGTGGGCTGAAAGTGGAATCTCTGGGCAGCCCCAGCGCCCTGGGAAAGCCGCGCATGGGAGGGAGCGAGAACTAATTCCAACGGTGGAACTTTTCCATGCTGGTAGGGGATTCACTCAGAGGGAAACGCGGCCGGCCTCATATCCTGGTCTGCGCGCGCACATAGTGAGCGAGAGATTCCTCTGAGTGCCTCGGCAGTGTGCGCCCATGTTATCGCACAGAGGGGCAGAGTCAGGGGCCTTTGTGTGGGCCAAAGCGGAATCTTGGGCCGCCCCAGCGACTTGCAAAAGCCGCACACGGGGACGGAGTGAGAGCCAATTCCAGCGCTGCAACTTTTCCATGCGGTTGGGGGTTTCACTCAGAATATGAGACTGCTGGCCGGATATCCTGGTCTGCGCGCACAGATAGTGAGCGAGAGTTTCCTCCAAGCGCCCCGGAAGTGGGCGCCCGCCTGTGTTACCGGACAGAGTGGCAGAGCCAGAGGTCCTTGAGTGGGCGGAAACCCTGCCTGATTATGCTAGCAGCTCTGACTGACTGAGCCTTACCCAGAGCCCTGTGCTGAGTGGAAATAGAGTGGGGAGTTGCCAGCTCTTTGAGCCTCTTACTATCCAGGCAGAGGCAGCAGCAACCCCATAGCTGGATTATCAGGCTACAAATTGAGGAAGGAAAGACTAGGAGAAAGGCTCCAGGAACACGGACTCTCTCACTGTTGGAGCCTATAAATGCTAATGAGCCTTGACTGCCAACGAGACTAAAGCACAATACATGACATTGCCATAGAGACTTATCAACTGCAAACCTCTACCTGAGCATGCCAAAGGGGCAGAACCCGGGGTACAGAGTCACCGACCAGGAAGAGGGAGAGAAAAGAAAAAGCAAGAAGATAACCTCTCAAAATCAAGAATAATCTGCAGACTTTATAACCTATCCCATTTTATTATATTTGTTCGTTTGTTTCTCTTATCTTCATTCTTGATATTTTTTTTCCTCCTCCAATTTGGCCGATTAACTCTCTGCCGGTCTTACTCTCTCCTCTCCTTGAATTACACTACCCATAAGTGTTACATCTCCCATTATCTTTTCTCTCCTCTTCCTTTCTCTCTATGAGGGTTGCACTTCAAAACCCTTAGCTCTCTCTCTCTCTCTCCTCTTTTTTCTTTTTTCTTCTTTTAGTGGTTCCCTCTTTTTTTCTCTCTCTCTCTCTTTCTTTTCTCCCTCTATATTAGTTTCTTCCTTTCTCCTTTACATCTCCTCTCATTCAAACCTCAATAACAAACAAATTATCTTATCTGGGACTCAAACTTATGTTTGTGGCATTTTGGGGGGTTTTTACTTCACCTTTTTAACTCACTAGCAGTGCTCCCATTCCTGGATCTCCATTTTATCTAGTTCTTGTTCCACTAAATACAATAGTAATTTTTTAATTTGTCCCCCCATTTTTCTGTTTTCCTCTTATTCCTCTCATCATAACTCTTAGTCAACCAACACCTAAAAGCAAATCATTTTATTCTTGACCCAAAATTTTTCCTTATTTGCTTTTTGTGGGTCCATACCCCCTTCTTTTTTCTTTTTCTTTTTTTTTGCCCCTTTATTACTTTTCCCCAATTCAGGCCCTCCATTTCAGGCATTGTTTGTTATAATTCACAGTTCACCACAAGATTTTCTCAAGAAAGAGGGGAGAGGAGACGAGAGGAAAAAAAGAGGGGGGGATCAATTTCCTTTTTTAAAAATTTTTATTTTATTTTATTTTTCTTTATTTCATTATTAATTTTTTTTTAAAAAAACCAACTCTTCGATTTTTTATTTTTTTTAACTTTTTATTCTTTATTAAATCTCATTAATGCTATCAACAAAACCACCCTCAGATGCCATTAAGGAAGAGAAAATCGAATATCATGGATACAAAAGAAAGAGAGGTAACACAACTAGATGAGAAAAAATCTATGGAGAAAAAATTTAATATATTGGAAACCTTAGAGCTAAATGACAAAGAATTCAAGATAGAAATCCTAAAAATCCTCCGATATATACAAGAAAACACAGAAAGGCAATTTAGGGAGCTCAGTAAACAACTCAATGACACAAAGAATATATGTTCAAGGAAATTGAAACTATAAAAACAAATCAAACAGATGAAAAACTCAATTCACGAGCTGAAAAACGAAGTAACAAGCTTAGCTAATAGAACAGGTCAGAGAGAAGAGAGGATTACTGAAATAGAAGACAAGATACTTGAGGCACAACAGAGAGAAAAAGAAAGAGACTCAAAAATTTAAAAAAATGAGATAGCCCTACAAGAATTATCTGACTCCATCAAAAAGAATAACACAAGAGGCCCTGGCCGGTTGGCTCAGCGGTAGAGCGTCGGCCTAGCGTGCGGAGGACCCGCGTTCGATTCCCGGCCAGGGCACACAGGAGAAGCGCCCATTTGCTTCTCCACCCCTCCGCCGCGCTTTCCTCTCTCTCTCTTCCCCTCCCGCAGCCAAGGCTCCATTGGAGCAAAGATGGCCCGGGTGCTGGGGATGGCTCTGTGCCCTCTGCCTCAAGCGCTAGAGTGGCTCTGGTCGCAAGATGGCGACGCCCAGGATGGGCAGAGCATCGCCCCCTGGTGGGCAGAGCATCGCCCCTGGTGGGCGTGCCGGGTGGATCCCGGTCGGGCGCATGCGGGAGTCTGTCTGACTGTCTCTCCCTGTTTCCAGCTTCAGAAAAATGAAAAAAAAAAAAAAAGAAAAAGAATAACATAAGAATAATAGGTATATCAGAGGGAGAAGAGAGAGAAAATGGAATGGAGAACATACTCAAACAAATAATAGATGAGAATTTCCCAAGCCTGTGGAAAGAACTAAAGCCTCAAATTCAAGAAGCAAACAGAACTCTGAGTTTTCTTAACCTCAACAAACCTACTCCAAGGCACATCATAATGAAATTGGCACAAACCAATGGCAAAGAAAGAATTCTCAAGGCAGCCAGGGAAAAGAAGAATACAACATATAAAGGAAGGCCCATTAGGTTATCATCAGATTTCTCAGCAGAAACTCTACAAGCTAGAAGAGAGTGGACCCCAATATTTAAAGTCCTGAAAGAGAGGAACTTTCAGCCACGAATACTATACCCATCAAAGCTATCCTTCAAATATGAAGGAGAAATAAAAACATTCACAGATACAGAAAAGATAAGGGAATTTATCATCAGAAAACCCCCACTCCAGGAATTACTAAAGGGGGTTCTCCAATCAGATACAAAGAACAAAAAAAAAAAAAAAACAGAGCCACAAGTAAAAGCTCCAAGAAGAACACAGTAAAACCAAATTTAAACTGTGACAACAACAAAAAGAAAGGGGGGGAGAAGAGGGAGATTAACAGTAGCAAAGGACGATGGAGTGCAAAAGTACTCACAAAATAGTTCGCTAGAATGAACAGGGTAGGGACCCTTTTCATTACTCAAAGGTAACCACCATTGAAAAAACCACCACAGAAGCACATGAGATAAAAAAGATAGCAACAGAGGAAAGATGTATGGAATACAACCAAATAAAAACAAAAGATAGAAAAACGAAAGAGAAGGATCAAACAAGGCACAAAACTAACAGAAAGCAAGATATAAAATGGCAATAGGGAACTCACAAGTGTCAATAATTACACTAAATGTAAAAGGATTAAACTCACTAATAAAAGGGCACAGAGTAGCAGAATGGATTAAAAAAGAAAATCCAATTGTATGCTGCCTACAGGAAACTCATCTAAATAACAAGGATAAAAACAAATTCAAAGTGAAAGGCTGGAAAACAATACTCCAAACAAATAACATCCAAAAAAGGCAGGTGTAGCAATACTCATATCGGATAATGCTGACTACAAGACAGGAAAAGTACTCAGAGACAAAAATGGCCATTTCATAATGGCTAAGGGGACACTGAATCAAGAAGACATAACAATTCTTAATATATATGCACCAAACCAAGGAGCACCAAAATATATAAGACAGCTACTTATTGATCTTAAAACAAAAACTGACAAAAATACAATCATACTTGGAGACCTCAATACACCGCTGACGGCTCTAGATCGGTCATCCAAACAGAGAATCAACAAAGACATAGTGGCCTTAAACAAAACACTAGAGCACCTGGATATGATAGACATCTAGAGGACATTTCATCCCAAAGTGACTGAGTATACATTTTTCTCCAGTGTACATGGATCATTCTCAAGAATTGACCATATGTTGGGCCACAAAAACATCAGCAAATTCAGAAAAATCGAAGTTGTACCAAGCATATTTTCTGATCATATAGCCTTGAAACTAGAATTCAACTGCAAAAGAGAGGAAAAAAATTCCACAAAAATGTGGAAACTAAACAACATACTTTTAAAAAATGAATGGGTCAAAGAAGAAATAAGTGCAGAGATCAAAAGATATATACAGACAAATGAAAATGACAATACGACATATCAGAATCTATGGGATGCAGCAAAAGCAGTGATAAGAGGGAAGTTCATATCACTTCAGGCATATATGAACAAACAAGAGAGAGCCCAAGTGAACCACTTAACTTCACACCTTAAGGAACTAGAAAAAGAAGAACAAAGACAACCCAAAACCAGCCGAAGAAAGGAGATAATAAAAATCAGAGCAGAAATAAATGAAATAGAGAACAGAAAAACTATAGAAAAAATTAATAGAACAAGGAGCTGGTTCTTTGAAAAGATCAACAAAATTGACAAACCCTTGGCAAGACTTACCAATGAAAAAAGAGAAAGAACTCATATAAACAAAATCCAAAATGAAAGAGAAGAAATCACCATGGACACCGTAGATATACAAAGAATTATTGTAGAATACTATGAAAAACTTTATGCCACTAAATTCAACCTAGAAGAAATGGATAAATTCCTAGAACAATACAACCTTCCTAGACTGAGTCAAGAAGAAGCAGAAAGCCTAAACAGACCTATTAGTAGAGAAGAAATAGAAAAAAAACATTAAAAACCTCCCCAAAAATAAAAGTCCAGGCCCTGACGGCTATACCAGCGAATTTTATCAAATATTCAAAGAAGACTTGGTTCCTATTCTACTCAAAGTCTTCCAAAAAATTGAAGAAGAAGCAATACTTCCAAACACATTTTATGAAGCCAACATAACCCTCATACCAAAACCAGGCAAGGATAGCACAAAAAAAGAAAACTACAGACCAATATCTCTAATGAATACAGACGCTAAAATACTAAACAAAATACTAGCAAATCGAATACAACATATTAAAAAAATAATACATCATGATCAAGTGGGATTCATCCCAGAATCTCAAGGATGGTTCAACATACGTAAAAGGGTTAACGTAATACACCATATCAACAAAACAAAGAACAAAAACCACATGATCTTATCAATAGACGCAGAAAAGGCTTTCGATAAAATACAACACAATTTTATGTTTAAGACTCTCAACAAAATGGGTATAGAAGGAAAATATCTCAACATGATAAAGGCCATATATGATAAACCATCAGCTAACATCATATTAAATGGCACAAAACTGAAGGCTTTCCCCCTTAAATCAGGAACAAGACAGGGTTGTCCACTCTCTCCACTCTTATTTAATGTGATACTAGAGGTTCTAGCCAGAGCAATCAGACAAGACAAAGAAATAAAAGGCATCCATATCGGAAAAGAAGAAGTAAAGGTATCACTTTTTGCAGATGATATGATCCTATACATCGAAAACCCCAAAGAATCCACAAAAAGACTACTAGAAACAATAAGCCAATACAGTAAGGTCGCAGGATACAAAATTAACATACAGAAGTCAATAGCCTTTCTATATGCCAACAATGAAACAATTGAGAATGAACTCAAAAGAATAATCCCCTTCACGATTGCAACAAAAAAAAATAAAATACTTAGGAATAAACATAATAAAGAATGTAAAGGACTTATATAATGAAAACTATAAACCATTGTTAAGGGAAATCGAAAAAGATATAATGAGATGGAAGAATATACCTTGTTCTTGGCTAGGAAGAATAAATATAATCAAGATGGCTATATTACCCAAAGCAATATACAAATTTAATGCAATTCCCATCAAACTTCCAATGACGTTTTTTAAAGAAATAGAGCAAAAAATCATCAGATTTATATGGAACTATAAAAAACCCCGAATAGCCAAAGCAATCCTAAAGAAAAAGAATGAAGCTGGGGGCATTACAATACCTGACTTCAAACTATATTATAGGGCCACGACAATCAAAACAGCATGGTATTGGCAAAAAAAATAGACACTCAGACCAATGGAACAGAATAGAAAGTCCAGAAATAAAACCACATATATATATATAGTCAAATAATTTTTGATAAAGGGGCCAACAAAACACAATGGAGAAAAGAAAGCCTCTTCAATAAATGGTGCTGGGAAAACTGGAAAGCCACATGCAAAAGAATGAAACTGGACTACTGTTTGTCCCCCTTTACAAAAATTAACTCAAAATGGATCAAAGATCTAAACATAAGACCTGAAACAATTAAGTACATAGAAGAAGACATAGGTACTAAACTCATGGACCTGGGTTTTAAAGAGCATTTTATGAATTTGACTCCACAGGCAAGAGAAGTGAAGGCAAAAATTAATGAATGGGACTACATCAGACTAAGAAGTTTTTGCTCAGCAAGAGAAACTGATAAAAAAATAAACAGAAAGCCAACTAAATGGGAAATGATATTTTCAAACAACAGCTCAGATAAGGGCCTAATTTCCAAAATATACAAAGAACTCATAAAACTCAACAACAAACAAACAAACAATCCAATAAAAAAATGGGAAGAGGATATGAACAGACACTTCTCCCAGGAAGAAATCCAAATGGCCAACAGATATATGAAAAGATGCTCATCTTCATTAGTTATTTGAGAAATGCAAATCAAAACTGCAATGAGATACCACCTCACACCTGTTCGATTAGCTATTATTAGCAAGACAGGTAATAGCAAATGTTGGAGAGGCTGTGGAGAAAAAGGAACCCACATCCACTGTTGGTGGGAATGTAAAGTAGTACAACCATTATGGAAGAAAGTATGGTGGTTCCTCAAAAAACTGAAAATAGAACTACCTTATGACCCAGCAATCCCTCTACTGGGTAGATACCCCAAAAACTCAGAAACATTGATACGTAAAGACACATGCAGCCCCATGTTTATTGCAGCATTGTTCACAGTGGCCAAGACATGGAAACAACCAAAAAGCCCGTCAATAGATGACTGGATAAAGAAGATGTGGCACATATACACTATGGAATACTACTCAGCCATAAGAAATGATGACATCGGAACATTTACAGCAAAATGGTGGGATCTTGATAACATGATACGAAGCGAAATGAGTAAATCAGAAAAAACCAGGAACTGCATTATTCCATATGTAGGTGGGACATAAAAGTGAAACTAAGAGACATTGATAAGAGTGTGGTGGTTACATGGGGGGGCGGGGGCAGGGGGGAATAGGAGAGGGAAAGGGGGAGGGGGAGGGGCACAAAGAAAACAAGATAGAAGGTGACAGAGGACAATCTGACTTTGGGTGATGGGTATGCAATATAATTGAACGACAAGATAACCTGGACTTGTTATCTTTGAATATATGTATCCTGATTTATTGATGTCACCCCATTAAGAAAATAAAATTATTATAAAAAAAAAAGAGCCAATGGGACAGAGGAAAAGATGTATTGCAATAGCTCTACTTTTATCAGTGAATATTTGACTCAGAACTTACTTACATTTAATTTTCAAAGAGCTTTAAATTCAGTTATTTGGTTCCAAATCCAAAGCAGTTAGATCCCACATCAGAAGGTCTTTAGAAAGAAGACTACCACAAATATTTTGAAAGCAGAAAAGAATAATGATTTAATGCCCCCTAGTTAGAAATAAACAAAAAGTTATAAAAATAATAGCATTTTAGAACCAAAATGTTTAATAGTATATTGCTACCTAGACAGAAGACAATCACCATTATATATTTTAATAGACTATAAATAAATTAAATTATTTCAGTACTTACAGTATTGAAAATGCATAATTTTAACTGAGTTTTACAAATCTGAAACCAGGTTTCATTCTTTGTTGTAAAGAAAATAAGGAAGTGTGACATTGGCTTTGAAAATAGCTGTATGAAGAACATTTTAAGGTTTTAATACTAGTGTAACTTTTTTGTCTGCACATTTCTCCCTATTACACTCTCCCTCCTCTTGCCCTCACAATCACACTTATCTATAACAACAACAATCATGACTCTGCTCATCAAACACTGAAGTTTACCTACTTCCATTCTGCACCACACCGAATAAGAATATTTTGGAGCTTGAAAGCATTGGGAAATAAATGTGACACAGCAACAAGAACCTATCTATTTGACTCTGATTTACCTCACTGATTTCCTCATTGTGATTATAAAAATTACCTGTCCCTTTCCCATTCATTTATTAAATACTTTTCTTCTAAGAAGGTGTTTTACTGCCTCCTTCACATCCTTGTTTCTAAGACTGTAGATTAAAGGATTCATCATGGGAGTAACCACCCCATAAAACATGGATATAAATTGGTCAGTAGCATCCAAATCATCTGAATTGAGTATCTGTTTAGACTTGGGTTTCATGTATACGACGAGAATGGTCCCATAGAATATTATCACCACAGTCAGATGGGCTGAAAAAGTGGAGAAGGCTTTGTGTCTCCCCTCAGAAGTGTGGATCTTGAGGATGCTTGAAATGATTAAAGAATATGAAATGACAATCAAGAGTAGGGGCATCAATGCGAACAATGTCGTTGTCACTGGCATGATGAACTCATGTCTGAGATGTCAGCACAAGCCATTTTCATGTCAGCCAGAATTTCGCAGGAGAAATGATTGATGACATTATTCTGGCAAAAGGTCAACTGTACCACAAAGGTAGTTTGCACTGCAGAGTTGATAACCCCTGCAACGCAGGACACAGCTGCCATAGGCACAGAGGAATTCTTGCTCATGACAACAAGGTATCTCAGAGGGTTGCAGATCGCCATATACCGGTCAAAGGCCATCATGTCCAAAAACTCAGTTGTTCCCATCGCCAAGCCAAGGAACATCTGCACTGCCCAGCCAGAGAAGGAGATGGTCTTTCCTTCTGAGAGGAGGCTCTCTAGCACATAAGGAATAGTGGTGGTAGTAAAGCAGATGTCCAAGAAGGAGAGGTTCCCCAGGAGGAAGCACATAGGGGTGTGAAGGTGGGCATCCAAGATGCTGATTAAAATAAGGGTGCCATTGCCCAGAGGATGACCACATACATTAGCACAAAAATGAGTAGCTCAAGCCTTGGGTAACTAGACAGCCCCTTTAAAAAGAATTCCAGCAGAATGATCTGATTTTCCCATTCCATGTTACTTTTCTCTTTTACCTGTAAATATTCGAATAATATTTTAAAAACAATCATTTTTTTACTATGGGAACTCCAAGTTTACCAATGCATACATATGAAAATTGCCATGATCCCAATGAGAAGAATGAAAAGAGAAAATAGGGAAGAGGAAGAAGAGGAAAACAGGCAAGAGAGTGAACAATTAAACAATACAGAAAGAGAAGTATGAAGAAGAAGCTATTGCATCAATTACTCTTTCTGCACCAGCAACTTTATGAGATTTTATTCATACTTTCCCTCACTTAAGCCCCACAATCATTATTATTTTAAAAATAAGTAATTTAAGTTAAACTAAGAGTTTATTTTAGCCTGAAGACATACAATTAACATGGAGCAAAGCCCAGGCTCAAATTCAAGCTGGCTTGTCTTCCATAATTATCTGGTTCTTTAATGAACTATAAAAGCAATTTAAACTGCATTATGTCAGAGATTGGTGTAGTTAACTTGTAAAGGCAACCTAACTCCTAAGTCAGGGACACTCATCGGTAACCCACTGCATATTAAAACACTAAAAGAGAGCCCTGGCCGGTTGGCTCAGCGGTAGAGCGTCGGCCTAGCGTGCGGAGGACCCGGGTTCGATTCCCGGCCAGGGCACATAGGAGAAGCGCCCATTTGCTTCTCCACCCCTCCGCCGCGCTTTCCTCTCTGTCTCTCTCTTCCCCTCCCGCAGCCAAGGCTCCATTGGAGCAAAGATGGCCCGGGCGCTGGGCATGGCTCTGTGGCCTCTGCCTCAGGCGCTAGAGTGGCTCTGGTCGCAATATGGCGACGCCCAGGATGGGAAGAGCATCGCCCCCTGGGGGGCAGAGCACCGCCCCTGGTGGGTGTGCCGGGTGGATCCCGGTCGGGCGCATGCGGGAGTCTGTCTGACTGTCTCTCCCTGTTTCCAGCTTCAGAAAAATGAAAAAAATAAAAAAATAAAAAAAAATAAAAAAATAAAAAAAACACTAAAAGAAATATGTCAATCGAATGGGAGAACAATCAGCAATAAACCCAAGCCATGTCTACTAACTGCCTGTTTGCCCAGAAAACAGGTGCAATGTGTGTGAAATCCAATTATACGAAGTCTTTTTGTCTCTAAGTAAAAATTCTTTTTTGGGGGTGAGATATAGAATAATTTTTTATTTCCTAAATTATTATACAGCAAAATTGATTCTGTCTATTTTAGTATACAGTCCTATGAATTTAAAAACATAAATACATCTTATAACTATCACCATAATCAAGACGTGGAATTCTTCCATCACCCTACAATCTCCACTGTGCTAGCTCTTTATAGCCACCCCTTTCGTCCACTCATAAATCCTGGCAAAGATGAATATTTTTTTATACCTACAGATTTGCCTTTTCCAGAATGTCATATAAATGGAAATACATGAACCATTGGTTGTGGAACTGGAGGAACATGTGAGTAGGTTTGGTGCCCGTGTATTTGTTTTTACTTGTTGGCCAGTACGAGTCTAGAATAAAGGAAAATGGCCCACCAGTTCTTGGCTCAATTGTTTCTTTACAATCTGTCTGAATTAAATGCCAACCTAAGCCTGCACGGGCCGGGCGGCTGTGACGGTGGCCGCAGCTACTGGCCTTACATGGGAAAAGGTAGCTTTTGCATTCAAAGATACTAACTCATAAAATCTCAGGCCATTCCTTTCCATTTTTCCTCAGAAATAGTATTTCCCCACCTGCCCCCCCCCACACACACACTAATCTCCAGCAACATCATTGTTAATGGACAGAGTCCATGGAAAGTGCTCTAATTCATTCACAAAACAAATAGGCACTTAACATGTAGACTATTCCTCCTTATCCATGAAAGTTGGCAGAAATTCTAGATCTAAATTAAATCCTTTGGACATATTTCAAGTAGCTTCTAATTATGTACATCTATATAATTATTACAATTACATAATTATATAATTATGTGCCTCTATATAATAATTGGACATTATTAGGGTACTTCTCTTTTCATCCTATTTTGTCCTTATTTCAATAAATTCAACCTTTTATACTTTGAAATTCTTTTGTACCATAAAGAATTCTTATACTCTGAATTCCAGATCACCTTCTTAATGCTAGCCACCCAAATCCCAATTCCCTAGTAAATGATCACTGAAAAGCAATTTTGCTTTGTCTCAGAAAGCAAGCTTACTTTGCCTATTAAAAAGAACTTGGATATTTTTAATGAAATTGAGGTTTTTACTGACATGCAGTAAATGTGCTTTAGAACAAATCTTTCTACACAAATGTTCTATAACCAAAAGAAAACTTTTAGCGGGAAGTCACAGAATGTTAAAGGTGATACAATAGAATAAATACAACTACCCCCCTGCAGCCCCAAACCAGAGGAGTAGGCAGCTATCAGGTTTGGGAAACATCCTGTGGGGTGGCTTTCACAATTAACAGGAAGCTCAAACACCATGCAACAAGAGGGCGCGTTGCAAGTTTGTGCTGCAGAATCAGCTACGTGGGACTCGACCTCCTGTTTTCCCCCTTTGCTTCTTCCCAATCCTATCCTGTCTGGGGCCTCCACTTGAGAAAAACTGCAGCTTCAGTTCACACTGATCTACTCTGTCCCCACTGAAAGCCTTTTGTCAGAGGGTTAGATCAATGACAGGCCTCTGGATTTGTGTAGAAACACACAGACACTTTATATGGTTTCTATGGGGATTCAACCTGTCTATGGCCAGCAATAACCTTAGGGCTAGGGTCCCTCATCCATGTTCCCTCTGCTTACAAGGCCAGTAATTAGCTCTGTGACCTGGGGCAATTTACATAACTTCTGACTCAATATCCTTACCTATAACAGAGGATTTTAATAG
Source organism: Saccopteryx leptura (assembly GCF_036850995.1). Taxonomy (NCBI): domain Eukaryota; kingdom Metazoa; phylum Chordata; class Mammalia; order Chiroptera; family Emballonuridae; genus Saccopteryx; species Saccopteryx leptura. The sequence goes on along the minus strand of NC_089504.1, from coordinate 29,048,429 downwards.
CATCATTGTGGTGTTCTTGAGAGAGTAAATAAAACAATTCTGTAAAGCACCTAGCATATGGTAAGCACTATTTTGGTTCCCTTCATTTTCCTTTGACTTATTCTTTTTTCAAGTTCTTTTCTATTTGTCCCTAGTTTTATGCTCTTAACAAGAGTACCTTTAAATTTTTACAATCAAGCCTGTTTAGCTATCTGGTCTCTTCTTACCCAACTAACCTACTACTTCTCATCACATTTATGGTATGTCATGGATGTACATTATACTACACTCCATTTTGTAGTAAGAGTAACTACAGCAAAGGCCAATGCCATTGAAAACAAGGAATTCAATGTGTTGACATTATTTTAAAGAAAGGCTATTTCATTCATCTAAAAGTTAAATGAAAGTGAGTGTATGTGTGACAGATATCATGTCTAAAGTTACCATAGGAATACAATACCAACATGAAAAAAAAATAATTAAAAGTGCTCAAAACAATTCCCAAGATACCCCTGCAAACATAAATAGAAAAGTCAAAATTCTATCCTGTTAGCTAAGAACTCATTGTTCCTCTTCATTTCCATTTTACACAGATCCAAAGATGTATTCAAGAACAAGTAGTAAAGGTTTCCAAATAGCACCCCCAAGTGGAGCGGCTCCAAGACAGGGACCAGCTGCCCATGATCAGCACTGGACAAACGTTTGCTAACTGAACCAAAGAGAACTGAATTAGTGCTATATGGTATATTGTTACAGAATCAAAGCTTTGGTGACACCAGCCTACTCTACATTCTGGGCCAGGAGTACAAGTCTATTGCCTATTGTAAAGCAACCTCATTGGACCAGTGAGAAATGACACCACTAGACATGTAGGCACTTGTATTACACTAAGGACTAGTAAACTACATTCTGACTAAATGCATCTTTATTTCCTGTAGGATAAATTCTAGACTTAAATCTCTATCTTTTCATACAGATATTTAAACTACTTTGTATTTCAAATTATTCATTTGATCATATTGGTCTATTTTTCTTTTATTTTCTTACTATGTCCAAGAAAATTTTCTTAGAATTTTTTTAGTCCTATTCTCTGTAGACTCTTTAAGGTAAGAAATATTCTTTATCCCAAAACACATGGCCTATTTCAACTCAGTTCAATGGACTGACATCCCCTTGGATTTGTGTTATTAGAATGTTTTCAGCAATTACCTCTGAATGTAAGGTCAACTCATCTAAGTTGCAATACATAGTAGATTGGTTTTGCCTTGATTTTCTATTTGCAGCCTTTTGTACAAAATTTTCTATGAAGTTGATGAACTTCTGAAGGTGTTATCACCAAGAAGCCATAGTGTCTCAGGACTTATCTGGAAAACATTAACGGCAAAGGTACTATTTCAAGGTTGCTTTAAAACCTATACAGTATAACCAAACATTACTGATCACAAAGGAAGTGTATTTTGGTTCTTCTAGTTCATAGTAAGAGGAAAATGAATAATTGCAAATATGAAGGATTCATTTGCCCAAAGAGCCCAGGTGGAAATATTGCCCCATTTTGAAGGCCCAAGAAATTCTCCAAAGAATCTTCTCCAGGCTCACAAAGGCTATTTAAATATTTCCTGCTCTCAGGGACTTATGTAATTTTCTAAGCCATAACTTTAAATTGCTTCAGGGGAAAGATGTTCAAAACTTTCAAAAGTTTCAAGAAGAATCCCCTGAAGACTTAATTATATTAGACCCAGTACTGTATTGCAAATAACTAATAAGAAGTCTTAGGATATGCCTTTTCCCATTCTCAGTCTACTACCAGACAGTGCTGGAATTCTCAACCCAAACATGTTGTAATGGCTTTGTCCAGACCCTTTGTTCATCCTACCATGTTTTATTGATGATATAGTAGAAAGACCTCACTTAGCTACATTAACCTCTTGGTTAATGATTAGAATATGAATAAAAACTTATAATGTCCTAGGAATTGTTATAAGAATTTAACATATATATAAATATTTCATTTCAATTTGTTAAATTAGCAAAGAAGAGAAAAAGGGTTTTATTTTATAAATCTAAAAATTATTGCACTTAACTGAAACTCATAATTTACATGTGTTCACATGAATATAAGTGGCATTTTATAATTTACAATAAATTCAGTTATTTTGAAACCATACAGTGAAAAACACAGAAGCCGTCAATTTTCTTATTGTAACTCTACAACCTAAGTTGTAACTCAATCCTACTCCATACTGTAGGCATCTCCAAAAAATTCATCTAAACAGATATACATATCACCCAAACTAATTGGCATAAAGTCATCATCTGTCTTATTTTAAAAATTAGGAGGTGCTCTCAGTCATAGTCTACTTTTACAGTCAGTGAGTGCTCTCCTTTTCTTCAACTGCTTCACCCAAATAATGAATGCAATTTGTTCATCACAAAACCACTAATCGAGAGAAATGGTGCCGTGAGGAGTGCGACCAACAAATCTCCCCAAAATTTCAACAAGTTCATCAACCAGAGACAGAAAAATCTATCCTTGGAGCATCCGGGAGTTCCACACACTGAAGGCGAAGGTAGGGTTGAGCGAAAAATTGACTAAATATATATTTGTAAAGCCAGAAGCCAGGGCCAGAGCCACTATCAGAGCAGCCACCTGGCCCATGCAGGTTTGCATTGGATTCGGACAGTCGGTAAAGAAACAACAGAGCCAAGAACTGATGGGCTGTCATCTTTAATTCTAGCTTGCACCCGGCGGGCAAGTGAAAACACACACTGGGATCCAAAACCCACTCACATTCAGTGCTCACAAAGCCACTGACTTATCCGAGTTTCCTAGAATCAAAGGTTTCTAGCTCACCAGCCTTATTCTCCTCAGTTCCCCATCTCCTTCCTTATCCCAGATACAAACTACACTAACTGGCATCTCAGCACTCTGCCATCTTGGCTCCGTCTCCTGGCCACATGGCCTCTTTCTGCTCTCTGCTCTGCTCCCTCTGCTCTCTCATGCTAATCATCCCAGGAACCAAGAGCGCAAGCTCCCGTTCTGCCCCTATTTTATAGTGTAGATTCAAAACCTTTAATCCAATATACAAAATAGGGAAGTCTCTAATACAAAGTCACTTCTGAGTCATGATGGGATTGTACCACCCCACATCAAAAAGGGTGGGAAAGGCTTAATCCCAAAACCAAGCCTCAGGCTACAAGGATTCTCCCTGCCTTTAGCCCACCCCCAACACACATTAATATCACCTGGGCAACTCCACGTGAGCAGCGTTATCTTTTACAAAGTGAGCATAATACATTTTATCTGCCCAACAATAATCAAACCTGAAGGAAATAAGTCGGACAAAAGAACACTCTGCCTTCCATCACTAACCTGAGCCAAGGCTGCTTTCACTTGGAACTGAGAGTTGGTGGGCTAAGGGTGTGGAGGAGGCTAGGCTGCAGCACGGACATTCGTTCAAGCTGTTGGGCAGATAAAATGTATTATGCTCACTTTGTTAAAGATGGCGTTACCCAGGTGATATTAATGTGTGTCTCTGGGCAGGCAGGATCATTGTAGCCTGTGGCTTGGTTTTGGGATTAAGCCTTTCCCACCCTTTTTTGATGTGGGGTGGTACAATCCAATCATGCCTCAGAGAAGTGACTTTGTATTAGAGACTTCCCTATTTTGTATATTGGATCAAGAGTTTGGATTTCTACACTATAAAATGGGGAACAGAGGTGAATAAGTCTGGTGAGCTAGAAACCTTTGATTCTAGGAAACTCGGATAATTCAGTAGCTTTGTGAGCACTGAATGTGAAAGGGTTTGGAGCCCAGTGTGTGTTTTTACTTGCCCGCCGGGTACAAGCTAGAATTAAAGACTATGGCCCACCAGTTTGTGGCTCCGTTGTTTCTTTACCGACTGTCCGAATCCAATGCGAACCTGCATGGGCTGGGTTGTTGTGATAATTGCCCTGGCCGTGGCTCCTGGCCTTACACAAGCCAAGGAAAGAGTGTGCCTGTGGTGAATCAGCCCACACGAGCAAACGCACGCGCTGCGAGCAAACGCCCACATGCCACGAGTAGCAGCTGCCAGGGGCGCACAGGGAGTGCGCCAAAGCAGATTTCCCTACGCCCGAGCTTCTCTGGACGGGCAGGGCGCCTCACCCAGCCATTCAAGCTAACAATCAAGCATCGAGGGAGGGGTGCACGGGCAGCTTGCAGTCCTTCTGGAGCAGATTGGCAGATCCAATCGCTGAAATTAGCTTAACCCACTGTCTGCTCACCTCCCAACTGACCTACACGGCTCTAATTGACAAGATCTTTCTCAGTTCAGCAATCTAAGACAAGACGCATGATATCTTTTAGTGCCTCTTGCTAAAGGGGTGGGGGCAACTTCTGATTGGCAGAGCTTTCATACTCAGAGATATACGCTAAAAAGAGGGACTTGGCAGATGTTAAGACCTCCTGTACTGCAGGCAGCGACTAGGGCATCTTCTTCCCAGCCAAAACAGGTTACAAAGTACGGAAAGCATGGGGAGAGTGGGCCCACAGAGTGCTGAACAGGCCTGGAGGCTCATAGAAAGTCACCTTGAGAGCAATTGGCTCCCAGCCCCACCTGATTACACTGGCGGCTCTGACTCACAGAGCCTTACCCAGAGCCCTGCATTGAGTGGGGAAAGAGTGGGAACTTGCCAGCTCTTTAAGCCTCTTACTTCCCAGGCAGAGGCAGTGGCAGCCTCATAGCTGGATCATCAGGCTGCTAATTCAGGAAGGAGAGACTAGGAGAGAGGCTCCAGGAAAACGGACTCTCTCATTGTCGGAGCCTGCAAACGCTAATAAGCCTTGACTACCAATGAGACTAAAGCCTAATATATGACATTGCCATAGAGTCTCATCAACTACAAATCTCTACGTAAGCGTGCCACAGGGACAGAGTCTGGGGTACAGAGTCACCGACCAGGAAGAGGGAGAGGAAAGAAAAAGGAAGAAGTTAACATCTCAAAATCAAGAAAAATCCACAGACTTTATAACTTGTTCCACTATTTTTGTGTTTCTTTCATCTTCTTGCCTTTATTATTATTATTTCTATTTCCTTCACCTTGGTCCTTTTATTCTCTGCCCGTCTTATTCTTTCCTCTTCTTGAACTACACTACCCATAAGTGTTACATTTTACACTCCAAAACCCTTAACTCTCTCTCTTTTTGTTTTTTTTCTTTTTTCTTCTTTTCCTTTTCCCCTTTTTTTTATTTCTCCCTCTCTATTAGTTTCTTCTTTTCTCCTTTTACTTTTCCTCTCATTCAATCCTCAATCATGAAAAAATTATTTAAATTGGGACTCAAGTTTTTTTTGTTTGTTTTTGTGGCATTTTGGGTGCTTTTTACTTTGCTTTTTAACTCATTAGCATTCCTCCCAACCCAGGATCTCCATTCTATTTAGTTTTTGCTCCATTTAATACAATAGTTTTTATTTTCCTTTTTCCTGTTTCCCTCTTATCCCTCTCATTATATCTCTTAGTCGACCATCACTTATAAGCAAATAATTTTATATTTGACCCAAATTTTTTCCTTTTTTGCATTTTGTGGGTCCCTACTTCCTTTTTTGACCCTTGAACACTTCCCCCCAACTCAGGCCCTCCATTATAGGAAGTTTTTGTCCCATTTAGCATAATATAATTCATAGTTCATCACAATATTTTCCTAAGGAGGAGGGGAGAGGAGGGGAAGAGAAGAAAGAAAAGGGCAGAAATAATAAATTATTATTGGTTTTTTTTCCAAATTTTTTTTTACTATTTTTTTTACTTTTTATTCTTTATTAATTCTCATTAGTGCTATCAACAAGATCACCCTCAGATGCCATTAATAAAAAGGAAGTAAAATATCATGGATACAAAAGATAGAGAAGTACCACAGATAGATATGGAAAAATCTATGGAGAAAAAATTTAATATATTGGAAACCTTGGAGCTAAATGACAGAGAATTTAAAATAGAAATCCTAAAAATACTGAGAGATATACAAGAAAACACAGAAAGGCAATTTAGGGAGCTCAGAAAACAACTCAATGAACACAAAGAATATATTACCAAGGAAATTGAAACTATAAAAGCAAATCAAACAGAGATGAAAAACTCAATTCATGAACTGAAAAACGAGATAACAAGCTTAGCTAATAGAACAGGCCAGTTAGAAGGTAGGATTAGTGACATAGAAGACAACAGGCACAACAGAGAGAAGAAGAGAGAGACTCAAAAATTTAAAAAAATGAGAAAGCCTTACAGGAATTGTATGACTCCATCAAAAAGAATAACATAAGAATAATAGGTATATCAGAGGGAGAAGAGAGAGAAAATGGAATGGAGAATATATTCAAACAAATAATAGATGAGAACTTCCCAAGCCTGTGGAAAGAACTAAAGCCTCAAATTCAAGAAGCAAACAGAACACCGAGTTTTCTTAACCACAACAAACCTACTCCAAGGCACATCATAATGAAAATGGCACAAACCAACAACAAAGAAATATTCTCAAGGCAGCCAGGGAAAAGAAGAATACAACATATAAAGGAAGGCCTATTAGATTATGATCAGATTTCTCAACAGAAACTCTACAAGCTCGAAAGGAGTGGACCCCAATATTTAAAGCCCTGAAAGAGAGGAACTTTTAGCCAAGAATACTATACCCATCGAAGCTATCCTTCAAATACGAAGGAGAAATAAAAACATTCACAGATACAGAAAAGATGAGGAAATTTATCATCAGAAAACCCCAATCCAGGAAATACTAAAGGGGGATTTCCAACCAGATTCAAAGAATAAAACAAAACAAAACCACGAGTAAAAACTCCACCAAGAACAAAATAAAACCAAATTTAAACTGTGACAACAAAAGCAAAGAAAAGGTGGAGAGGACGGAGATTAACAGTAGCAAAGGACAATGAAGTGCAGAAACACTCATAAGATAGGGTACTACAATGAATATGTTAGGTACCCTTTTCATTACTTAATGGTAACCACCCTTAAAAAAACCACCACAGAAGCACATGACTTAAAAAAGGTAGTGGCCTGACCTGTGGTGGCTCAGGGGATAAAGCGTCGACCTGGAAATGCTGAGGTCACCGGTTCGAAACCCTGGGCTTGCCTGGTCAAGGCACATATGGGAGTTGATGCTTCCAGCTCCTCCCCCTTCTCTCTCTCTGATTCTCTCTCCTCTCTCTCCCTCTCTGTCTCTCTCTTTCCCTCTCTCTCTCCTCTCTAAAAATGAATAAATAAAAAATTTTTTTAAAAAAGGTAGCAAAAGAGGAAAGAAGTATGGAATACAAACAAACAAAAACAAATGATAGAAAAACAAAAGAGAAGAATCAAACAAGATACAAAACTAACAGAAAGCAATTTATAAAATGGCAATAAGGAATCCACAAGTGTCAATAATTACACTAAATGTAAATGGATTAAACTCACCAATAAAAAGACACAGAGTAGCAGAATGGATTAAAAAAGAAAATCCAATTGTATGCTGCCTACAAAACACATCTAAGCAACAAGGATAAAAACAAATTCAAAGTGAAAGGCTGAAAAACAATACTCCAAGCAAATAACATCCAAAAAAAAGCAGGTGTAGCAATACTCATATCGGATAATGCTGACTACAAGACAGGAAAAGTACTCAGAGACAAAAATGGCCATTTCATAATGGCTAAGGGGACATTGAATCAAGAAGACATAACAATCCTTAATATATATACACCAAACCAAGGAGCACCAAAATATATAAGACAGCTACTTATTGACCTTAAAACAAAAACTGACAAAAATACAATCATACTTGGAGACCTCAATACACCATTGACAGCTCTAGATTGGTCATCCAAACAGAGAATCAATAAAGATATGTTGGCCTTAAATGAAACACTAGAGCACCTGGATATGATAGATATCTATAGGACACTTCATCCCAAAGTGACAGAGTATACATTTTTCTCTAGTGTACATGGAACATTCTCAAGAATTTACCATATGTTGGGCCACAAAAATAACATCAGCAAATTCAGAAAAACTGAAATTTTACCAAGCATATTTTCTGATCATAAAGCCTTGAAACTAGAATTCAACTGCAAAAAAGAGGGGAAAAAAACACAAAAATATGCAAACTAAACAACATACTTTTAAAAATTGAATGGGTCAAAGAAGAAATAAGCACAGATATCAAAAGATATATACAGACAAATGATGCCTGACCAAGCGGTGGCGCAGTGGATAGAGTGTCCGACTGGGATGCAGAGGACCCAGGTTCGAGACCCCGAGGTCGCCAGCTTGAGCGCCAGCTCATCTGGTTTGAGCAAAAAGCCCACCAGCTTGAACCCAAGGTCACTGGCTCCAGCAAAGGGTTACTCGGTCTGCTGAAGACCCGCAGTCAAGGCACATATGAGAAAGCAATCAATAAACAACTAAGGTGTCGCAAAGTTCAATGAAAAACTAATGATTGATGCTTCTCATCTCTCCGTTCCTGTCTGTCTGTCCCTGTCTATCCTTCTCTCTGACTCTCTCTCTGTCTTTGCAAAAAAATAAAAATAAAAAACTAAAAAGAAAAAAAAAGATATATACAGACAAATGAAAATGACAATACGACATATCAGAATTTCTGGGATGCAGCAAAAGCAGTAATAAGAGGAAATTTTTTTATCACTTCAGGCCTATATGAACAAAAAAGAGAGAGCCCACGTGAACCACTTAACTTCACATCTTAAGGAACTAGAAAAAGAAGAACAAAGACAACCCAAAACCAGCAGAAGAAAGGAAATAATAAAAATCAGAGCAGAAATAAATGAAATAGAGAACAGAAAAACTATAGAAAAAATTAATAAAACAAGGAGCTGGTTCTTTGAAAAGATCAACAAAATTGACAAACCCTTGGCAAGACTCACCAAGGAAAAAAGGCACAGGACTCAAATAAATAAAATCCAAAATGAAAGAGGAGAGATCACCACAGACATCATAGATATACAAAGAATTATTGTAGAATACTACGAAAATCTATATGCCACCAAATTCAACAATCTAGAAGAAATGGATAAATTCCTAGAACAATACAACCTTCCTAGACTGAGTCATGAAGAAGCAGAAAGCCTAAACAGACCAATTAGCAGGGAGGAAATAGAAAAAACTATTAAAAACCTCAACAAAAATAAAAGTCCAGGTCCAGACAGTTATACTAGTAAATTCTATCAAACATTCAAAGAAAACTTGGTTCCTATTCTACTCAAAGTTTTCCAAAAAATTGAAGAAGAAGCCATACTTCCAAACACATTTTATGTAGCCAACATAACCCTCATACCGAAACCTGGCAAGGATGGCCCAAAAAAAGAAAACTACAGACCAATATCTCTAATGAATACAGATGCTAAAATACTAAACAAAACACTGGCAAATCGAATACAACAACATATTAAAAAAATAATATATTGTGATCAAATGGGATTTATCCAAGAATCTCAAGGATGGTTCAACATACGTAAAACGGTTAACATAATACACCATATCAACAAAAGAAGGAACAAAAACCTTGTTAATAGATGATCTTATCAATAGATGCAGAAAAGGCATTCGATAAAATACAACACAACTTTATGTTTAAGTCACTCAACAAAATGGGTATAGAAGGAAAATATCTCAACATGATAAAGACCATATATGATAAACCATCAGCCAACATCATATTAAATGGCATAAAACTGAGGACTTTCCACCTTAAATCAGGAACAAGACAGGGTTGTCCACTCTCTCCACTCTTATTTAACGTGGTGCTAGAAGTTCTGGCCAGGGCAATCAGACAAGAGAAAGAAATAAAAGGCATCCATATCGGAAAAGAAGAAGTAAAGGTATCACTTTTTGCAGATGATATGATCCTATACATCGAAAACCCCAAAGACTCCACAAAAAGATTACTAGAAACAATAAACCAATACAGTAAGGTCGCAGGATACAAAATTAACATACAAAAGTCCATAGCCTTTCTATATGCCAACAATGAAATATTAGAAAACGAACTCAAAAAAATAATCCCCTTCACGATTGCAACAAAAAAGTAAAATACCTAGGAATAAATGTAACAAAGAATGTAAAGGACCTATATAACGAAAACTACAAAAGCATTGTAAAAGGAAATCAAAAATGATACAATGAGATGGAAAAATATTCCTTGTTCTTGGATAGGAAGAATAAATATAATCAAAATGGCCATATTACCCAAAACAATTTATAAATTTAATGCAATTCCCATCAAAATTCCTATGAGATTTTTTAAAGAAATGGAACAAAAAATCATCAGATTTATATGAAACTATAAAACACCCCAAATAACCAAAGCAATCCTAAGGAAAAAGAATGAAGCTGGGGGCATTACAATACCTGACTTCAAACTATATTATAGAGCCAGGACAATCAAAACAGCATGGTATTGGCAGAAAAATAGACACTCAGACCAATGGAACAGAATAGAAAGTCCAGAAATAAAACCACATATATATGGTCAAATAATTTTTGATAAAGGGGCCAACAACACAAAATGGAGAAAAGAAAGCCTCTTCAACAAATAGTGCTGGGAAAACTGGAAAGCCTCATGCAAAAGAATGAAACTCGACTACAGCTTGTCCCCCTGTACTAAAATTAATTCAAAATGGACCAAAGACCTAAATATAAGACCTGAAACAATTAAGTACATAGAAGAAGACATAGGTACTAAACTCATGGACCTGGGTTTTAAAGAGCATTTTATGAATTTGACTCCACAGGCAAGAGAAGTGAAGGCAAAGATAAATGAATGGGACTACATCAGACTAAGAAGTTTTTGCTCAGCAAGAGAAACTGATAACAAAATAAACAGAAAGCCAACTAAATGGGAAATGATATTTTCAAACAACAGCTCAGATAAGGGCCTAATTTCCAAAATATACAAAGAACTCATAAAACTCAACAACAAACAAACAAACAATCCAATAAAAAAATGGGAAGAGGACATGAACAGACACTTCTCCCAGGAAGAAATACAAATGGCTAACAGATATATGAAAAGATGCTCATCTTCATTAGTTATTTGAGAAATGCAAATCAAAACTACAATGAGATACCACCTCACACCTGTTAGATTAGCTATTATTAACAAGACAGGTAATAGCAAATGTTGGAGAGGCTGTGGAGAAAAAGGAACCCTCATTCACTGTTGGTGGGAATGTAAAGTAGTACAACCATTATAAAAGAAAGTATAGTGGTTCCTCAAAAAACTGAAAACAGAACTACCTTATGACCCAGCAATCCTTCTACTGGGTAGATACCCCAAAAACTCAGAAACATTGATACGTAAAGACACATGTAGCCCCATGTTCATTGCAGCATTGCTCACAGTGGCCAAGACATGGAAACAACCAAAAAGCCCTTCATTAGAAGACTGGATAAAGAAGATGTGGCACATATACACTATGGAATACTACTCAGCCATAAGAAATGATGACATCAGATCATTTACAACAAAATGGTGGGATCTTGATAACATTATATGAAGTGAAATATGTAAATCAGAAAAAACCAAGAACTACATGATTCCATACATAGGTGGGACATAAAAACGAGACTAAGAGACATGGACAAGAGTGTGGTGGTTACCCGGGGTAGTGGGGAGAGGGGGCGTGGGAGGGAAGGAGGGAGAGGTGAAGTGGGAAGGGGAGGGGCACAAAGAAAACTAGAGGGTGACGGAGGACAATCTGACTTTGGGTGATGAGTATGCAACATAATTGAATGAAAAGATAACCTGGACATGTTTTCTTTGAATATATGTACCCTGATTTATTGATGTCACCCCATTAACATTAATAAACATTTATTTATTAAAAAAAAACAAAGGCCCTGGCCGGTTGGTTCAGTGGTAGAGCGTCAGCCTGGTGTGCAGGAGTCCTGGGTTCGATTCCCAGCCAGGGCACACAGGAGAAGCACCCATCTGCTCCTCCACCCCTCCCCCTCTCCTTCCTCTCTGCCTCTCTCTGCCCCTCCTGCAGCCAAGGCTCCATTGGAGCAAAGATGACCCGGGCACTGAGGATGGCTCTGTGGTCTCTGCCTCATGCGCTAGAGTGGCTCTGGTCGCAACAGAGCGATGCCCCAGATGGGCAGAGCATCGCCCCCTGGTGTGCATGCCGGGTGAATCCTGGTCGAGCGCATGTAGGAGTCTGTGTGACTGCCTCCCCGTTTCTGGCTTTGGAAAAATACAAAAAAAAAAAAAAAAAAAAAAAAGAACAAAATCCTATCCACTAATCTAGGCAAAACAGACTTTGACTAAAGGTCTAACAATAATCGGGGGGGGGGGGCACCCTGGCTGGATAGCTCAGTTGGTTAGAGCATCATCCTGATATGCAAAGATAGGGGGTTCAATCTCCAGGTGGGGCACATACAGGAACAGATTGATATTTCTGTCTGTCTCTCTCTCCCTTCCTCTCTCTCTCTAAAAAGTAATTTTAAAAAGTTTTTTAATTAAAAAATAAAAATAAAGGGGGGGAACACGTTAAAATTTAGTGTTCAACGTCATTGTTTTTGAAATTCAGTGACATGATCACAACGAATTGCTACCTGGGCCTTTAAGCTTTCTTTGCAAGGACAGAGCTCTTTACCAATTACTTCCTCTCTTTTCCCCAAGTCACTGGAGATCCTCAAAATCCTATATCCAACATTACTGAAGTGAAACACCCAAATAAATCATATCAGAACAATATTTCAAGCAAATGAAATTATTTGTTTACTTTTCTTGGCAGAGAAACTTTAGTTATTACTTTTTTAACCTATTTCATTAATGCTAGGAGATAGGTGATAATTTTCTAAAGCCAAATAAGTCATCCTACCAAAAATTTTTTAAAGCTATAGTTACCTGTTATGTCATCACCTAGGACGTAGGAAATGCCCTAAGGGGCATGCAGTACAACTCAGATTCAGTGTGTAATCTCCAGACCTAAAGAAATTGCTTAAACAATTTAAATTGACATTTTACTCCTTTATTTTAAACTAGGAGTTAACCTTTCTAACATAATTAGGCACCTGCTTAAGTTTTTTTTCTCTTTTTTAAATTATATTTTTCTGTTATCCACATGTCTCCATATTTATTGTACAAATTTGGACATTTCAGAAAAAAATACCATGGCTAAATTTTTGGAATATCTTTCCAACCTCTACAATGCATAAGTTTCTTGGTTTAGCAAACAGTACTGAAAACTGGTTTTTATTTTTCTTTGACTTAAACATAAGTATTTTGTATTCATACATATTCTTCAAAAATAGTATTTAAGAATTGTAAAATGGCCTACCAAATCTGTACTGGGATGATTTCATAATTTCCCATCATCAAAATAGACAAGTATGAAAAACTGTTCAAATGGTAGCATACGATAATGGCAAAATTATCTAAAACTCCAAGTCTTATAGAAAAATAAATAAATTTTTTTAGGTATTAGTTTAAAATTTTTTTCATTTTCTTTACCCAAATAGATTATGAGACTCAATCTTACACAAGTAAACAAAAACACAGAAAACATTAAAGGTATTCAACAAAGTACTCTTTTGAAGGATGAAATATTTCAAATCTATCATTTCTTTCCTAAAGGAGTTACTCTAGCATTGCAAGAGAAATAGACATAATGGCCTCTACTCAATTATTTAGATTTTTTTTTAAGTGTCAAAATATATGGGTGGCTTCCTGGCATGGCTGGTGGTAGGGCATTGGCCTGGGATGCTGAGACCCCAGGTTCGAAACCCCAAGGTTGGTGGCTTGTGCACAGGTTCACCAGCTTGAGCACAGGGTCACCTGCTTGTGCTTGGAATCATTGACATGATCCCATGGTTGCTAGCTTGAGTCAAAAAGTCACTGGCTTAAGCCCAAGGTTGCTGGCTTGAGCAAGGGTCACTGGCTTGGCTGGAGCTCCCTGGTCAAGGCACATATGAGAAACAATGAACAACTAAAGTGCCACAACTACAAATTAATCTTCTCATCTCTCTCCCTTCCTGTCTCTCTCTCTCTCGCTCACTAAAAAAAGAGAGAGAGATGGGTCGCTTCCTACAGGAATGTTTGCAAATAAAATCTTTTGGCAACCATCATGTGGAGGCTGTTAAAGTACCAAATATACTACCTTCGTCTCAGCATAAAACAATTTTCTCAAAGTAACTGCTAAATAGGAATAAACATTTTGGAAAAGTTAAAAGATTAGAAATGGCATTGGACCTGATTCATACCTTCCCTAAAATAGCTTTAGTATAGACTCCAGACTACTGATGTTTATTCAAAGCCTCTGTCAGTTTTATTGGCAGACTAAGAATATTGATTATGATCCTGTAGTAAATCAAATTCCAATCTTAAACAGTAGGTAATAGGAGTATATCTTGGCCTGTCCACCTCTTCCTGCTCTCTCTGTAAGTCTGCATTGTTTGGTGCAGCTTAGATTGAATAAAAGTCCTCCTTTCCACAGTCAGTAAGATTATAAACCCCCTTATGTGCTGACTAAATGGTCTGAGCATTGTTTCCTCAGAGGCAGCATAATTTGTTGGCAAATGATATCACAAAGCAAAACCTATGTCATCTCCACAACCATTGTATTAAAATATTAAGTAGTAACTCATCCGTTAGATCAATTAGTTTCTTAGATCAATTAATTTATTTATCTAGGGATATAGTTTGCAGCTGTGGTAGAATATCATGATGATACAGAGCTGTTTTTAAAAGGACATTCTGTGATTCATTTCCTATAAACAGGAAGGTCATTTGCTAATATTTACTCTTTTTTTTCCAAAATGAAGACATTTATTTCATGTTCTTTGATGCAGAACTCGGGTGCTTTAGCTGACCAAAAATTCCTTCTTTAAAAAAAAAAATTAGGCCTAACAGAAAATGCAACAAATCGAATGACTTTCATATGGACAGCCTATATGCAATTTGGTTGCTTGTATCTCTAAACTTTGAAGAACATAAAACTGTTGGCAACAAACTACACAGAAGTCTCACCTTCAAACCTCATTGGAGCGTTCAGTTTCACATTGTGTCCAAGTGCTATCTACGCGCAGCTGCAACACCATAGTGCTCTCCAAGGTACTGGAGAGAGATCATCTAAGAGGCCTTCCTACGCCCTGTGCTGTAGAAGAGCAGCAACAGCAGCACCCAGTAACCATAAACGCAGAACTCGGGACCCACCTCAGCCCCACTCGTTCAGAATCCATAGTTTCCAAAGACTCTCCCTGGTGGTTTATAAATATATATATCATACTAAAACTTAAGAGACACTCCACTAGATCAGTAGTTCTCATTCTTGATAGAACATTAAAATCATCTGGAAAGCATTCTTTAAAAAAAAGCCTGATTTCCACCTTTTAGTCAACTTACATAATTCTGAGGAAAAAAAGTGTAGTTAAAAACAGAAGATTTAGCCCTGGCCAGTTAGCTCAGCGGTAGAGCGTCGGCCTGGCGTGCGGGGGACCCGGGTTCGATTCCCGGCCAGGGCACATAGGAGAAGCACCCATTTGCTTCTCCACCCCTCCCCTCCTTCCTCTCTGTCTCTCTCTTCCCCTCCCGCAGCCAAGGCTCCATTGGAGCAAAGATGGCCCGGGCGCTGGGGATGGCTCCTTGGCCGCTGCCCCAGGCGCTAGAGTGGCTCTGGTCGTGGCAGAGCGACACCCCGGAGGGGCAGAGCATTGCCCCCTGGCGGGCAGAGCGTCGCCCCTGGTGGGCGTGCCGGGTGGGTCCCGGTCGGGCGCATGCAGGAGTCTGTCTGACTGTCTCTCCCCGTTTCCAGCTTCAGAAAAATACAAAAAAAAAAAAAAAAAAGATTTAATATCAGAAAAACTGGGTTTGAATAACAGCTTATTCACTTATTATGATCTTACATAAATTTCTTCTCTCTGGGTTTCATTTTCCTCAGAGAATTATAGTGATAATAAAATAAGTAACGTGTTTAAACACCTTTGTAAACTATACTACTGTAAACAAAGGATACTGTTGGTGACTTTATAAGTGTAATATCAAATAAATAAGTCTTCATTGAAAAAAAAATAAACCATGCCCTCTTCAAAATATTGATTTTTAAAGTGGAATTTGTGGTTCAACTGCATCATAAAAAACAGATGTTTGTTAAAAATGCAAATAATTCTTCCCTACCTCAGACCTTGGGCTTCAGAATCTCAGGAAACAGAGTATAAAATCCTGCATTTTTGATAAGTTCAGCACTGTAGCGCAGCTGCTCTATGAGCTAGAAGAGGAATCCCACAAACTAATCTCACTGCTGTTACCACTACCCCAGCTAGCTGGTTGTTGGACACTCTTCCCCAACAGCTCTTACTTTCTATAATATGGGACCACTCATTTAACTCATCTGCAATTTCTTTTTCTGGATTATTCCAGGTATGAAAAAAGGAAACGAGAAGGGCCAGTTGGACAACTGAAATTGACTTCATCTGAGAGATCTTTCTGAATTCCAAGGAATTACAAAACCTTCATCTTTGTCATATGTTTAGTGATGTGTCTGGTGATCCTGCTGGGGAACAGCACCTTGGTCATCTGAAGGCTACTAGAATCCCACCTTCATATACCCGTGTACTTCTTGGGTAGCCACTCCTTCTTGGATATCCATTTTATCCCTCTGTGATGACAAACTTTCTATTGTTAAAAACAAATTCTCATTCCCAGATTATAATATTTAAATGTCTTATTTAAATGGCCCCACGGACTCCACGGGGTCCATGGAGTGTCTGTGCTGGTTAGTGATGGCAGATGGCTTCCACATGGCCATCAGCAATCTCTGACATAGCCCATAACCATAAACAAGGTGCTTTGTGCATTCAGATGGTCAGCCATCTCCTAAAGATTGAGTTTTCTCAATGTACTAGCACAAAAATGTACTCATATTATCAGTGTCCTTTTACTGAGGAAGTATCATAAATAGTTTTTTGTGTGAAATATTTACTTTAACAAAGATATTTTCTTGAATGAAAGTGTAATAATGCTGGCAATGTGATATTTTCATTTGGTCCCTTACTGCTAATTTCTGTTTCCTATGTTTTCATTATCCACGCTATACTGAGAATCAGTTCAGCTGAAGGGGCAAAAAAGGCTTTCTCCAACTGTTAAGTCCACGGAATAGTGGTGATTGTGTCTTATGGGACAATCCTCTTTTTGTACATGAAGTTGAAGTCCAAAGATATGATTTCAAACAAACTGATTTCCTTGTTCTATGAGGTGGTCATCTCCATGCTCAATTCTATCATCTCTAGCCTGAGGAACAAGAAGGTACATGCCTGGAGCTATGAAAACTAATGAGCAGACCCTGGTTCTGGAGAAAAGGGTGAAAAACTGACATCTTTGAGTTCAATTGCACAAAAGAAGTTCATGTACTTTGAGACAAGAATTTTCAATATAAACAGAACAAAAAAAGGTCATATGTTGACTCAGAATTTTCAGTTATAAAGAAATTAAATAAGCAACAGTCCCATTATATCACTTTCTGAAAATGATTGTAATCTCATAAAAATGTAGGGCTAAGAAGTCTTAGAAATACAAATAAACTTATGGGAACAACACAGAAAAATATTTGAAATTAAGCCTTTCAAAAAAAAATACAACACATATAGTTACCTAACAAATAAAACATTTTTCAGTATCTTGTATTTGCAATACTTTTGATATGGGTATATTTGTGCTTGTTAATTTTTCATTTTACCCAGAGATGAAATCTGGCCCAAGGCTACATTCCCAGCTACACTTTTTACCTTCTTGTTTCCTGCCCATGTTGCCCTCATTCTTTTTGCAATACTGTGCTCCACTCACTGCATAGCTACCCAATTGTTTTGTGTTCTTTCTCATCTAAGGACAGTAGCACATGCTATGTCCTCTGCATTGTCACATTCCTTCTTCCCCAGTGAAATCTGAACAATAAAAAGAGAAATAGGTCCAGTGTTACATCCTCTGTAAAAGCTTCCAATACTCTCTCCTCCATGCTACTGTCACCCTTACCTCCTACAGCAATTTTTCTTTATGCTATAATCATTTGTGAGCTTCTGATACCTACTGTTCCCTATATGAAATTCAATTCCACATTAATGAAAAATAGTGGACAATTATTAACTGTTGAATTAATTGGGTTATTAAAATGAAGAAAAGAATAGTAAAAATACAAGTCCACATATCTGAAATAACACACAGGCAAGGAAGATAAATAGACTTTACATAATACTTCATCCCATAAACTACTATTCCAAACACTTTTGGAAAAAAGCAGCTACTCTTTAAAGGTAAGGGGAGATAAAGGACTGAATAAAAAATACAGAAGAGGTCATAAATTTTCCCCTTTGAGTGTCTGTTAAATTGTAATGTAGAGTAGTGTTTCTTAAGATAGCATCACTTCTTTGTATATTTCTATTCCAGTTTTGTACTATAAACTCAGATTTTCTTTTTAAAAACAATTTTAAATTAACTCCACATATATGGTGGTGATTTCAAAACAATGTTTTCAAAGTATTTTGCAAGACAAAGAAATTTTATGGTTGTTTGTATTTACCACAAAGGAAATTCAGTGTGCAGCACAAACAGAAAGACCCTCAATTCAAAATCAAAATTATAATTGTCCTTCAGAGAACTTACACATCATTAATAGGCAGCCTTTTCCTCACTTTTTAAGACTTTCTCACCACTTTTTTTGTCCTCCTGCAATATCCCTTAATATTTAACTCACTCCTCAAACATATTATATAATTAATATAGGAAGTAAAGACAATGGGCTTAAGTCTTGGCTGCCACTTATGACCTATATGATCTTTATATATGAGCCTAAATTTTCTCATCTATCTTCAAAGCCATATGGAATTAATCCTTGAGAGTAGGGAAAATAGCACATCCAATACTGAATCTGCAGCCTCTAACAGACATGTACACAATATTGAATAAATGAGAGAAGCAATCAACAAAAAAGGAAGGCAAATCTCATATTAACACTTATTATTAGTAAAATTTTTTTAAAAGATAATGTATATATGACAGCTAGCACACCACATAGTATACATTATGCCTTAATTAAATAATAACGAATTATCCATTGCCATCACGATTTGCTCTCTGGTTCTTAAAAAATAAGGACCCTAAGCCAGAATTTCTGGGAACCTGTATCTGAATCAAATAGAAAGGGACAATCATATGCTGTAATTTCCATCAGCATTAATTAATAAAACAGTACTTAATAAGAGTATATGTGTTACCTTATAAATAGCATTAGTAAATCATGTATTATTTAAACGTTACTTTTCATCTCATCACTTACCTTCCTAATTTGTTCACTGACTTATTAAAATAATGTAGTTAATCGTGGACTCCTCGGCGTTTCCATTTGAATAAGGCACGAGAAGGAGCCTTAGTGGGAAGTGATGAAAGGCGATACGGCTGAAGGAGGCGGACTTTGGAGGTCCGCCTTCATTTCTGTCTGATCAAGGACAGAATGGACTATAAGCATTTGTGTTTGTGACTTTATTTTCAGTTATTTTATTTTTTCATTCACCTTAGTGTGATAAATGCATTGCTTCACTGATTATATTCTAAATTCAGTTCAATCAGCCAATTTTCAATAAACAAACTAAAGCAATGTGTTATGTTTACGGGGCTCTTATTATAGACCTAAGAACACCAAAACTATGGTATAATACTAGGCTACAGTGGGAAACAGAAGAAATTGAGAAATGAATAAAATTATAAATTAGTATGTCCCATTTTTATAGTACTTTAATGTTTTCCAACACATTCATGTTAAGGATTTCACTAGATCTCTACCTCACATTAATAATGATAAAACTGAATTTCAGAGAATGAGTGAATTCAGAGATTGTCTAAAATCATGCTATTTGATTCTGCGTCTCTCTGTATTGTCATATAAGAGTATATTTGTGGGCACAAATGATTATATGCAGAGCAATGTGAATACTGAACAGTTGAGGGAAAAATACTGTAGAGTATTGGGATCAGTCAGTGACATAACAATATACAGTAAGTGCCTGGTAAAGTTTAAACCAGGCATGGCCAACATACAGCCCACGGGCCGGATCTGGCCTGCGTAATGAGTTTATGCGGCCCGCAATTAAATTTTTAATATTCTCTGCACAATGCACTATGGAAATGAAATAAGTGGTACTTTTAAATTGTTATACATAAACTATGATATCTAACCATTGTACAACAATGAAAGTTAAAATCTCAGCTACTCAGAAGCGGAAGCATCTTTGATTATTGGAAATCAAGATATTTAAGAAGATAGTGATATGCGGAAAAGAATTCCGCGTGTGACTAATCTAGGGTTAAGTTCCAATAATTGGTCAAATCGATTTGCGATACTTCTTTATTTTAAAAAAAAATTCCACTATAAAGATTTACAACTTTTGTACTCGTCTGTGCAATTTTTATAAGCGACTAAAGAATGGAAAATACGGAAATTTAAAAAAACTTGCCAAGGAATATTTAGTAATCTTCAGCTCATATTTGTGAACAAACTTTTTCTTTAATGAATCTAAATAAAAGTACAACAAGATCAAGATTGAATAATATTTACATTTGGAGTAAATTATTAAGAATAGCTACTACAAACTGCAATGAGATACCACCTCACACCTGTTATGTTAGCTATTATTAATAAGACAGGTAATAGCAAATGTTGGAGAGGCTGTGGAGAAAAAGGAACCCTCATCCACTGTTGGTAGGAATGTAAAGTAGTACAACCATTATGGAAGAAAGTATGGTGGTTCCTCAAAAAACTGAAAATAGAACTACCTTATGACCCAGCAATCCCTCTACTGGGTAGATACCCAAAAAACTCAGAAACATTGATACGTAAAGACACATGCAGCCCCATGTTTATTGGAGCATTGTTCACAGTGGCCAGGACATGGAAACAACCAAAAAGCCCGTCAATAGATGACTGGATAAAGAAGATGTGGCACATATACACTATGGAATACTACTCAGCCATAAGAAATGATGACATCGGATCATTTACAGCAAAATGGTGGGATCTTGATAATATTATGCGAAGTGAAATAAGTAAATCAGAAAAAACCAGGAACTGCATTATTCCATACGTAGGTGGGACATAAAAGTGAGACTAAGAGACATTGATGAGAGTGTAGTGGTTACGGGGGGAGGGGGGAGAGGGAGAGGGAAAGGGGGGAGGGGGAGGGGCACAAAGAAAACTAGATAGAAGGTGACAGAACACAATCTGACTTTGGGTGATGGGTATGCAACATAATTGAATGACAAGATAACCTGGACATGTTATCTTTGAATATATGTATCCTGATTTATTGATGTTGCCCCATTAAAAAAATAAAATTATTTAAAAAAAAAAGAATAGCTACTACAAGTATAGAGCCAGATATTAAAAAAATAATAGGCGATGCAAAGCGCCTCAACATGTCACATTAGTTTTTTTGTTAATTTGTTGTACTAAATTACTTACATTTATTCATAATCAAATTACATAACAAAATTTTATTTACTTAAATGAATCGTTTTTGTATTTAACATTTTTTAATTTTAATATTTCGTCCAGCCCATGAAAGAAGTTTCCTTTCTAATCTGGCCCGGGGGCAAAAACTGTTGGCTACGACTGGTTTAAACCCAACTTCAGAAAGAAGGAACAAAAACACAAGAAAGAAGGAAAAAGCTTGCATCCAGGAGTCAAACTGGCTCTCTGCATCACAAGAAATATTTAAACAATACCATCCTCCAACACATAGAGCAAAATAGACTTTGGTGTGTAATTGGAGGCATTTTTCTTTCAGACTTAGGTGCTGGGAAGATCTTTCACTAATGACAGAGAGCTTGAAGCCCCGGAAAGACGCAGAGGGGACTGTGCATAGTCAGTATCTAGACATCAGAGCCAATTCTCGTACAGCCTAGATTTCCTAACCTTTGGGAATATTTCCATTCATGTCACTTTCTTTTTCTTTTCTGGTGCCTCTACTAAGTCAAGTGAGACTTTAAAACCAATGGATGATGAAATTTATTTGAAAAACTTTATTCCACAACTGGTCAGGAAAATTTTAAAAACTCCCAGGACCTGAGTAGGTCTTGGTACTCTGAAGCCTACAGGAGGACAGACAAGACAAAGGCCAGTGTCTGGCCAAGGAATGTGAAACCGCTCTGGGAACTTATCAGCAAGAGGTATGCTACTTTATGTTCCCCAGTGCCAAAGTGATCTTTCTAAAGCACTAATCCAAAGCATCAATTTTTTATAACTCTTAATGAATTCTATAGCCTGCCTTACTGGGGGTTTTGTTTGTTTGTTTTTTTATTTTATTTTGTTTGGGTTCTTTTTTTTATTTTTCCTAAGCTAGAAGCAGGGAGACAATCAGACAGACTCCTGCATGAGTCTGACTGGAATCCACCCGGCAAGCCCAGTAGGGGGTGATGCTCTGCCCATCTGGAGAGTAGCTCCGTTACGGATGAAGCCATTCTAGAACCTGAGGCAGAGGCCATGGAACCATCCTCAGTGCCCAGGCCAACTTTGCTCCAATAGAGCCTTGGCTGCGGGAGGGAAAGAGAGAGAGAGAAGAAGGAGAGGGGGAAGGGTGGAGAAGCAGATGGGTGCTTCTCCTGTGTGTCCTGACCGGGAATCTAACCTGGGACTTCCATATGCCAAGCTGACATTCTAACGCTGAGCCAACTGGCCAGGGCATCTTACTGTTTTAAAACTTTTTCAAGCCCTGTCCAGACAGATCAGTTGGTTGAAGCATCATCCAGAAGTGCAGAAGTTGTTGGGTCAATCCCCAGTCAGGGCACATACAGGAACAGCTCATTGTTCCTGTCTTCCTGTCTCTCTCTGTTTCTGCCCCCTCTCTTTCAAAAATAAATAATGAATGAATAAATGAATGAATGAATAAATAAATAACTTTTCCTAGCAACAGTATACTTTTTTTCTAAATAAAATATTATTTGGCCTGACCTGTGGTGGCTCAGTAGGATAAAGCATCGACCTGGAACAGTGAGGTCGCCAGGTCGAAACCCTGGGCTTGCCTGGTCAAGGCACATATGAAAGTTGATGCTTCCTTCTCTTCCCCCTTGTCTCTCTCTCTCTCTCTCTTTCTCCCTCTCTCTCTCTCTCCTCTCTGAAAATTGAATAAATAAAATCTTTTAAATAATTATTTGGAGCCCTGGGACATATAAAACAAAAGCAGAGTCAGGTAAAGGGTTAGGGGTATCAGAGATATGACTTCTTGGAATGTGCTCATCTGTGTGGTAGTCCTGATGCACTCCCCCGGGCTCCAGAGAATAGAAGGTGACCACTTCAACCCTATATGGAGATACTGCCTGCTTATCTTAGCATCTGAAACCCACAGTTTGCCTCCCAGCTGCTTTTCCAATCTTCTTACCTGTCACTACACCTACAAAACAAGCCAAGTTCAACTAATCCAAACTCTCAGTGTCAGTGCATTCTTAGTGGTAGTGCAATACATATGCTGTAGTAATTGCCTGAAACATTTTTCTGCACAAGAATTTCTTCTGCACCATGAGAAAGTTGTTTTTTCTAGTTTAACCAAGCAGAAATAACCCTTTCCCTTCCTAGGACTCCCCCTTTTGGGGGAATTTTACATACTCCCCTATAGCAACATTTAGCACACTGCACTGGAGTTGTGACCCACTTAAATTAACCAGTCTTATGGTCAATGCCAGCACGGTGAGACTGCAAAGTCAACAAAACCCATCACCAAATGTCTTAAAGGACACTGCACATCTTTACTGAGATTTTCAAAAGACCCTGAGAAAGAATCACCAGCATCAAATCTTTCCAGTTAGACATCTTTCCTTTCCCCTCATTTTGCAGTATCTATTTGGATATCTGCTATATCTATCTGCAAACTCCCTAGTATGCAATGCTTCCTTCCTCACTGTGTTATCTCTTTTCTCACTGACCTCCTTTATTTTTTTCTTAGAGATGGTCCAAGCCCTTTCTGTTTATCCCATTTAAACTACTCCAAGTCCACCCATTCCTCTGTTCAGCCCAATAGAGACTCAACATACTGTGAAAGTTAACAAAATATCCAACTTAGAAAGAAGGGTTAAGGGAAAAGTCAAAACATCATTCTCTAATATTTTATCCCCAATTTAGGTGTCAGTCCACATTCCACAAGCCCTGTGTCCCTGGTTATGCTTTGGTCTTTGCTTCCACATTGTTTAGTTCTTTGGTATCACCAACAGTTAGCACAACGCCTGAGACAAAATAGGTATTAAGTAAAGACAGACTGATAGAACAACTGTAAGAAGGAATAAACAATTTACTGAATGAATGGAAAGCTCATATTCTATAGGTTATTCAAGTAACTGAAAAAATACCTAATTTATGACACTAAACTCATTATCACCATGATCTCAGAGAACTTCACAACTAAGTTCTTTAGACACCTAGTAAACTTTTTTTGTAATTTATCAGTGACAATGGTTTCACTCAAAGATGCCATGGCTCATCTACTGAAACCCAAGACAGACCAAAGTTTCCCATCATTGGGAATGTCTGCACAAATCCTCACATTGCCTCAGACACCTCTGCACAGAAGTGTGACTGCTGGTTTGCAGCCCAAAGGAAATCAGCCCTAGGAAAAGAGCTTCACTGTTCTGCTCCTGTCTCCCTATGATAATATATATACACAGGCCAGACACCTGACTCCCTAGAGTGCACACCCTTTCCCTCTAAATGATCAAAGACTACCCCATTATCAATGATTTCATGTTGAGTTCATATAGCCCTCTGCCCCTTAATGAATCATTTTCTATTTTATCTTTCTAAAAAAAAAAAGACAGGAGACTAGAAAACTGATGCACCTAGAGAATAAGAGGTTAAGGTAATAAAGTAATATGTCTTTTTACATCAGATTGTAGAACTCATCGTTCCGGAACTAAATTCTGTTACCCATGAGAAGTTGGGCAGTTTGAATGAGAACCCTGTCATCCATAAATTTCTGTTCCTTTTCTCCTTAATCCAGTTATGAAGAAGAAAGGTAGGCCCTAGATTTCTCTCATATTTAAATACCAGAAACAGAAAAATGAGTTTCAGGGATTAATGGTACCACCAATTTTGTTTTATTTTGGAACCTTCAGGTGAGAACTAGTCCTGTGTTCAGAGTAAAGGAGTTTTTGAAAAATAGCATTCACATTCTCTCTGAGGAGTATTTCCAACACAGTGTAGTCTTCCCAGCTACCTTCACACCTTTGTTACTCAAACTATAAATTAGACGGTTGAGCATAGGTGCCACACCTCCATAGAAGAGAGATGACTTATCTGCAACTTGTACTTTGCACCAGAAGAGTTGTTAGCCTTGGACTTTGCATAGATGAAGAAGCTGGTTCCATAGAATACAACCACTGCTATTAGGTGGGCAGAGCAGGTGGAGAAGGCTTTGCACCTTCATCTGCAGAAGTAATCCTCAGGAGGGTGAAGATAATGAAAACATAAGAAACAATAATGAAAACATAAGAAACAAAAATGTTGTATTGAGACAATAA
Source organism: Saccopteryx leptura (assembly GCF_036850995.1). Lineage (NCBI taxonomy): Eukaryota > Metazoa > Chordata > Mammalia > Chiroptera > Emballonuridae > Saccopteryx > Saccopteryx leptura. Next base: position 29,022,928 of record NC_089504.1, on the reverse strand, counting down.
TAACAAAAAATCTTATTAGCAACAACCATATTAACAACATTTATGGAGATAACAGTGCAAATCAATTTTAAGACAGCCAGGATTTCACAAGTAAAGTGAGTAATGACAGTATCCCCACAGAAAGGAAGCTGCATTGCAACACCGAATTGACACCCCCTGCAAGCCAGGACCAGCAGCCATGGGCACACATGAAGCCTTGCTCACAAAGATAGGATATCTCAGAGGATTACAGATGGCCACGCAGCGGTCAAACGCAATCATGTTTAGAACGACACACTCTGTAGCTCCTACAGCAAAGGAGAGAAACATTTGCACTCCACATGCAGAGAAGGAAATGGTTTTCTTTGAAGTGAAGAAGGTACAGAGAAATAGGGAAATAGAAGAACTGGTGTAGCAAATGTCCAAGAATGATCAGTTACTGAGGACAGAGTATACAAGCCTGTGCAGGTGGGAGTCATGCACTTTTACAATGATGATGACCCACTCTCCCAGCAGGATCACCAGGTACATGCTCAGGACCAGAACAAAGCAAATGGCCTCCAGCTCTGGGTAGCCAGAAAGCCCCCACAGGAAAAATTCTGTCACAGAAGACTGGTCTTTCCCAGGTTAATATTTTCTCTCACCAAAACAAATTCTGCAGCAGCCCAAATGCATGTGATCTGTTAAAGCAGGGCTTGTAAGAGTGGTCTGCATCCTTCTGTGGCTTCCTGTGGGCAATTTGGACCTATAATAGGACACGCAGACAGGATAAGAATGTTACAATCTTTTAAACTTAGATCACTTAGAATTGTAGATCTCATAAAAGAAGCTACTGCTCAAAAAAAAAGTTCTTGCTAAAAAGATTCAAAACACACACACCTTTTTAGAATTATGTATCTCACATTATGGGTTTGAAATTATTTTAAATACAGTGTCATATTGACCACTTTGACCAAACCAATCTATAATATATAAAATATTATCTCATATATATGTATATATATATTACATATATAAATAATTGTTTTACCCACAACTAACATGTTAACCTTAACAAAAAATGGTTTCAACTACTAAAACAAGATGGTATATATATAAATCCTGCTTCAATGATAACAACCTCAATTTTAGAAGTTTTGCTGTTAGGAGAACAAACCAAAACAATACATTTCTGGATAAAGGACTTTTGGTTATTTCTAATTTAGGGGAAAATATATACCTGTAGTATCTTAAGAACATCAACTACAGGCATGAGTGATGTGTGTAAATGAAAACATTTTTAGATAAAATGGTTATCTTTGTCTTTTTCAGTACAAACCAGAGCATCGAGATAATTTTGCTATCCAATACACATAATGACAGAAAAATTCTGATGTACATGTCTCAGTCTACACCCAAACCATAAGTAAATGTGTAAAGTAAGAAATTACATGCCAGGGGATTTGCTCTTTTACTCCCAAGCAGGAGGAAGTACATGTTATCTTCTCCTTGCACAGAAATCAGCTCCCTCCACTCCGACAGCTGGGCTCCTGCTCTTGCTCTCACTGCACATTCCTATTACTCAAAATAAAGAGGGATTAGTCACTCAAAAGATGATCAAGCATTAGCAATATGTTATAATTATTTGTACCCCACTTCACTGGAATGTAGATTATTTCTAGGTTAAAAGCCCAGGAACAGAAGTCCTACTGTTTTACGAGATTGCTAGTCTCATAAATCCCATCTCAGTAAGTACAGGTACAGTGAGATAACTAAAGAAACTATCTGCTCCTCAGTGTTTGTTCATGGAAGTTGGGCTTTTTACAGTCATTTTGCTGTGAGAGGCTCCTTTAAAGAACCAGCCAGGAGAGCACCAAAGCAACTTAAAGTCTTTGCTGCTTTGAGGATGTTCCTAAATCCCAAAAGCAATTTAAAGTTCACAGTGTGGACTGAATAGAATTTAGAAACTTTCTAGTACTTTAGGGATGAAGTCCCTTAGCAGCAATTAAAACAGAATTGCTAATACTACTTAACTGAAGTGTAACTCACAAAACAGAAATAATTCTTCAAACTTTACACTCTCTGGGAAAAGCAAATTTAAAAATGCTACCCAGGTAAAATGATCAAGACATGAAAATTAAAACTGACTATATCTGATGAAGAGATGTGGTATTAATCTGTGACATTTAAGTCAAAATGATGTCTTATTCTTAATAAAGTATCTGCTAATCGCCTTTACTTTGACCTCTAAGTCCTGAAGTCTCAGAGCCCATAAGCTTCATTCTGTTATCACTGGCCTCTCTTAAACAGCTAGAATCATATGCACAGTCATTTTAATTTTCTTACTCATGTCCTCTGTTCAAATACTACATATACAATACCCCAGTCTTATTCAACCTGTCCTTCAGCCATGCCCACACTGACATGAGACAGCACAGAGCAGACATCAACCATTTCCCTGATATGAGCAAACCATACTTCACTTAAGAACAGTAAAAGAAGTTCTCATTTGAAGTGGATAATTATTATGACACTTGTCATGACTATCTCTTGACATCAATGTCAAATCTTGAAGAATTCAATCATTATACATGGATGTTATGAAATACTCTTCAGCATTAAAACAGAAGTCATTGTGTGCACTGTTAAAAGAAATGGAATAAAATTTGTTGACAGCACTCTTTTTTGTCAGTGGACTTTATAAAAGTTGTTGAGCAAAAGATGCAACATAATCTTGAACCACAGGAAAACAACTTATGCCACGAAGAATGGTCTTATATGCTTCAACAAATCAAATTTGAAGAGCAAGTCTCAGAATTCTTAACTTTATGCAAATACTTTTCCAGCATACTGGCTCGTAATGCAAATGTTGAACATGTTTTCTCATTAACGACTGTTCAGTGGACAAAGGAATTAAATAGTTTTGATGTAAGCACTAAAGCTATATTACAATGCAAATGTAACTGCAAGAAGTTTTATAAGCAAATTATGTAAAACAAAGAAATGTTAAAGTAGAGCCAAATAATTATAGAAATATAATTAAAGAGGCGTGTAATATACTTACAATTTATTTCAGATAACAAATAATTTTTAGTACAAGTATTTCCTAGGCAATATTTTTCTCTTATCCCAATGTACATATGCAAAGGCAATTAGAAATAATTTAGCCCTGGCCAGTTGGCTCAGTGGTAGAGTGTCAGCCTGGCGTGCAGGAGTCTCGGGTCCGATTCCCGGCCAGTGCACAGAGGAGAAGTGCCCATCTGCTTCTCCACTCCTCCCCCTCTCCCTCCTCTCTGTCTCTCTCTTCCCCTCCCGCAGCCAAGGCTCCATTGGAGCAAAGTTGGCCCGGGCGCTGAGGATGGCTCTGTGGCCTCTGCCTCAGGCGCTAGAATGGCTCTGGTTGCGACAGAGCAATGCCCCAGATGGGCAGAGCATCGCCCCCTGGTGGGCATGCCGGGTGGATCCCAGTCGGGCGCATGCGGGAGTCTGTCTGACTGCCTTCTCGTTTCTAACTTTGGAAAAATACAAAAAAAAAAAAAAAGAAAGAAAGAAAGAAAGAATTCATATTTAACTGGGCGTCAACTCCTTTTATTTGCTAAACTGACAACCCTAACTTCCTATGATCAGGACTCACATGGAATCCGGTCCAAGCCCGGGTTGCCACACTCAGTTCTGGCCACTCCTAGAATCCAGGTGTCTGGCATAGGAAGAAGGGTCAGCAGTGGCTACAGACTTTCTACATTACCAGCATTTAGGGGTGACAATCTGGTGGCAGGGAACTTCTCTTGAACCTGGATTACATAGCAACTACAGTGTTTTATCTAAGATTGTATTGTTACAAGGGACTGCCTTTTGAGGCAAGACTGGTGGGTTTACCCTCCCTCAATAACTTCTCCCTTGACATACCATGTTGGGGGCGGAATATGGAAATGATGGGGAGGTTAACCAGGGCCATTTCTGATGGGCTAATTCAGGGCTAATAGGGTGCTTTTTCTCCACTTTCTTTTATTTGTCCTAGATAGTGAAAAAACGCCTCCCTCATCTGGGACTTTGAGCCAAGAAAAACCCACTCTTCTTTCATTCCTTTCTCAACACCTGATCTTCCAAGATATAAGTGCTGAGTTTAGTTCTGACCTATAACAGTAGAAACAAGCTCCTTCTGTTCCTGAACCTCTTCTCCTTCTACTAAGAATGGCTGTGCCTAAGCAAATCAAAACTGCCTCAACTCAACCTTTTGAGGACACGAGTCCACGCACTAATGTAAACACAGACAGGCAGGGAGGTGCAGGAAGAAGGGAGACTTTTTTAAGTTACTCAGCTATTGTGCCATTATTTCTTCTTCTAATCCTTCCCAATTGTCTAGGTGATTACTCACTGAGGAAGAGAAAAAATATAAAAAATAATAAAGAAACCAGGAGGGTTGCCCTACATGACCAGCCAAGGAGTAAGACAAAGAATCATACCCTTCCACTCTCCCACAATAGGAAGGCAGGGAAAATGGTTGGCTGTAGGTTAAAGACAGAAAAGGGGAGAAATTTTTTCATTCTGTAGCCCTAGTCCAATGAATACAATCCATGACAGGAGTACAACAAAGTAAAAGACATAGTGCTTGCATCAAAAACCTACTTACTTGGGCCTCCTATCAGACAAATATAAAACAATCAAAACACAGGGTTTTCATTAGGTACTAGAACAGTATGTCAGAGGAAGTTATACAATGGAAAGATCAGTGTGGACTGGGAAACGCAGGTAAGGAAATAATGTCGATTACAACACACCTAAAGGCTGTGTAGTATTTTTGAAGGTAAAAAAGATCTATGATAAATACTGTGGTGCTATTATGTTAAGAAGGCTCACACTAGATCCAGACTGTCAATTATTAAATCCTGGTTCTATCTAGTTATTAAATCCTGGATCTAGGCTTTGGGCAACCTACTTTAACTTCACTTTATCTGTTTGCTCCACTGGAGAACTAGACAATTTTTATAAAATATCGTATAATTTCACTCATATGTGAAACCTAATGAACAAAATGAACTAAAAAGCAAAACAGAGACAGAGTCATAGATAGAGAGCAGCTGACAGCTGTTGGGGGAAGGTCTAGGAGGACGGTGGAGATTATTCTTTAGTAAGGCAGGCTTTACAAGATTCCCTGAAATAGATATTTTATCTACTACTAAATATATGTATTTTAGTAATGCACAGAAAACTTGTCAAGTTAAATATGTCATGTAAGATAAACTCTAATGGAGTCAAGAGTAGCAAACGAATTTTTTAAACTATCATTATAAATTTGCTTAAACATCTTTTAAGAAAAAAGTTATCCTATTTAAAAAGAAAAATGTTTTAATAGATTATTTACAATTCCAATAAGAAATTAATAAAAAATAAATTTGGCCCTGGCTGGTGGCTCAGGGAATAGAGTGTTGGCCTGGTATATGGATGTCCCAGGTTTGATCCTGGTCAGGGCTCACAGAAGAGGCATCCATCTGCTTCTCCTCGCCTCTCTCTCCTCCTTCTTTACTCTTCCCCTCCCACAGCCAGTGGCTAAGGTTTGAGTGTGGCCCCAAGAACTGAGGATAGCTGGCTTGGTTGTAGTGCATCAGCCTCAGGCACTAAAAATACCTCAGTACTTGAGCATTGGCCCCAGATGGGGTTGCCAGGTAGACCCTCGTTGGGGCATATGTGGGAGTCTACCTCACTTATCTCCCTTCTTCTCATCTAAAATAAATAAATAAGTAAACAAACAAATAAATAAATAAAATTTTAATGGCCCTTTTGGGATTTAGTTTCCTACACTAAATGGTTATCAGGGTTTCATTGTTATTCTTGGGGATGTAAAAAAAGGTAGAGCAAAGAAAGGAAAAGTAGAAGATTTATGAAATTTAAACTCTAAGTAATATGGAAAAAGTCATCAACAAATTTCTTTCACATGATATATTTTCTGCTAAGATCATCCATCTGTTTTTAGCTATTTCTACAGCAACTACTGATTCTCCACAGCATGTCAGACTGCATACACTTTAGCAAAAGTACTTCAGTTATTCCTACAGCATTTTTCTTCAATTTCACATTCAGTGCCCATAAGGTCATGGAGATAATTTTGATAATCCTCTACATTCACAATGATAATCACTTATATATCTTATCATACTGCTGTTCTTAGAACTAAGATATAAAATTCAACCCAGCCTAACCAGGTGATGGTGCAGTGGATAGAGCATCGAACTGGGACTCAGAGGACCCAGGTTCGAAACCCCGAGATCACCAGCTTGAGTGCGGGCTCATCTGGTCTGATCAAGGCTCACCAGCTTGAGCCCAAGGTCACTCTGTCTACTGTAGGCCCCCCGGTCAAGGCACATATGAGAAAGCAATCAATGAACAACTAAGGTGCCACAACGAAGAATTGATGCTTCTCATCTCTCTCCCTTCCTGTCTGTCTGTCCTTATTTATCCCTCTATCTGTCCCTCCCTGTCCCTGTCACAAAAATAAAAATAAAAATAAATAATAATTCAACCCAAAGACATTAAACTGAATGAAAGAAAGAATTCTTTCTTTCTCTCTGTTACTAATATTCTTCCACAGATGTGGGATTAAAAAGAACAATAATTAGATTATGAGACACCACTGATTTGATGACTAATAGTAGTTACCTTGTGATAATGATTGAATTGATTATAGAATATGAGTTAATATGTATGCACAATGTATGTTACTGGTATTTTATTTATTTTTTTATTTATTGATTGTTTTTAGAGAGAGAGGAGAGAGAGAGAGAGAGAGAGAGAGAGAGAGAAAGAGAGAAGGGGAGGAGCAGGAAGCATCAACTCCCATATGCGCCTTGACCAGGCAAGCCCAAGATTTCGAACTGGCAACCTCAGTGTTCCAGGTTGATGCTTTATCCCACTGCGCCACCACAGGTCAGGCTGTTACTGGTATTTTAAAGAGGATATTATGACCAGGCAATACAGTTAACCCTCTTGCTATTAGTGAGAAAGGTCTATTGAATATATGTTTCACATATCAAATCTAAAAGGCTAATTTTCAAAGGGTTTGAATGATACAATAAATCAATGGTTTAGTGTTAGGGAGGAGGGTGATGAAAGAAATTATTGAAGTATATCAAAACTATACATAAGTGACAAACAAACAGAACAATTATCATATTAATCATCATTAAAAATAAATTTATCTTCATGGAAAATAGTTATTACTCAAAACAAAAGCCAGTGTACTAGATGAGATTAAAATTCAGGAATATAAGGCAAAAACAAATTGTAGTAGAGAATGAAGACTTATGACAAAATAATCATATGAAAGACAGAAAACAACTTTAGAAATGTCCTTATATTATAACTTGCTAGTGTTTTCCCATAATATTTACACTCAGTTTTCAGAACATAAAATACAGAATTTTCGTCGATTTGCCTTCTAAAGATAGAGAGCATAGTGACAAACCCTAGACCAGGAGTCCCCAAACTTTTTACACAGGGGGCCAGTTCACTGTTCCTCATACCATTGGAGGGCCGGACTATAAAAAAACTATGAACAAATCCCTATGCACACTGCACATATCTTATTTTAAAGTAAAAAAAACAAAACGGGAACAAATACAATATTTAAAATAAAGAACAAGTAAATTTAAATCAACAAACTGACCAGTATTTCAATGGGAACTATGGGCCTGCTTTTGGCTAATGAGATGGTCAATGTGCTCCTCTCACTGACCACCAATGAAAGAGGTGCCCCTTCTGGAAGTGTGGTGGGGGCCGGATAAATGGCCTCAGGGGGCCGCATGTGGCCCGCGGGCCGTAGTTTGGGGACCCCTGCCCTAGACTGTGGATCTCTGTAGAATTGCTACAGAAGACCTCTTCGTGCTTTTTGCTTTGCGTGTGTCACAGAGTCTACACTTTATTTTATGATTCGGCATAAACACTTACTTTTTACATTTTAAAACATATAGAAAAAGATTTTAGCAATAATATGTAAACACTAATATTTATAACAAAGCAAAATATGCTCATAAAGCTAGTGCCAATAATGAAACATGGAAGTTGATCTATAAAAGAAGTCATAATATTTTATACAACCGCATTTAATAGTTTTTTTTTAAAGGAAGGCTATTTTGTTTTTAATAATAAACAACCTCATTACATTTGAAGCATATTTAGTTTGTTGTATGCATCAAGGAATAAAATTAAAATGGCACCAACACAATAGAATTCAGATGATAATGAAATCATATCTTGAAATTGCTGAAGCAAAATAACTATAAACTGTAAACTAGCTAAATAATCTTTCAAGACAGAAGATAAATAACTTTTCAGACAAAGACTAAGAGATTTTTTTATTCATGGTACATACTTACTGAATAAATTATCACCTGAGGAAGAACAAAATTCAACCAAGGTATTAAGAGTGGAGTAGAAAAAAAGAAATAATAGTTCATAAAGAATTGATAAATACATGAATAAACATAAAATTATTTCCTTTATAAAAATAATGCAATAAATGTGCAAATACAAAAAACAAGGTGGTGGAAATAAAATTCTAGAACCAAAAATATAGATGATAAGAAAAGTTGGCAATAAGAGGTAACTATTCTAAAATTCTTGTATTATTCAAAAAGATGGAAGTATGTTTTAGACTTTGCTATGATAAGCATTTTTTAAAAATAGGGTTTAATATGAAACAATAGAAATAAGATAGCAAATTTTCAAACAAGTCAAGTATATAAAGAAAACTTCATCAATCTAATAATATGCTAGAAAAGTTGGTGGTGGGAAGAGTAGGAAATAAAGGAGCATAGTAGATAGAAAATACCTAATAAAAAGTGGTGAAAGAAATATATTCAAACACAGTGGTATCTATCATAAGAGATATAATTATGTTAAACATACCAGTGAGAAGACAAATATTCTTGATTGAATTATCTTTAATCTTTCTAGTAATAGGAAAACCACCTGAGCCTTGCCAGAAGGAGATAGAAAGTAATGAAGCAAGAAAAAGCCACACCAAACAAACATCAGCAAAAGAAAGTTATCGCTTAGAGTAGATAAAAAGGCCTTAAAGCAAAAATTGTAACTGCAGAAAAATCAAAAAGAAGAAAATATCTTCAGCCTCTACATACAAAACATACTTCAAAAAAAAAAAGTCTTCAGAATCAAAAGACACAAATTTTGTAATGGCACTAAATAAATAAAAGTAGGTGATTTTAATGCATACCTTTCTCAAACTGATAGGTTTAAAAATGTGAAAATGAAACATTCAAAGTCTACAGTTAAGATTAATTAAAATATAGAAATACATAAAATATGTACTACAAAATATATAATATTCAATAGCTATATAATTCTATATTCAAACACTAGAGAATACATACTTATAATTTAAAACAAATCTTAATAAATACTAACAATTAAAATCACTTAACCACAATTTCTAGTTTCAATGTAATAGAATTAGAAAACAATAACAAAAATAGAACCCAAAACATCTTATATTTGGAAATTTTGAAACATGCTTCTAAATAATTAATTGACTAAAAAAAAATCATGATAAAAATTATAAAATATTAAGAACTTGACAATTACCACCAAAACCAGTTAATGTAGTTTAATTCTAGAAGGACCTTTATAGACATAAATAGGTAGATATAGAGAGATACATATATAGGTATTTCAATCTTTCTTATTTTCATATGGATGGAAATATATACATATATATGTATATATGAATGACTGAAAATTAATGCACTAAGTATTCAATTCAAACACCAAGAAAAAATAAAGAAAAGGAAAAACAAAGACAAGGCAGTATTGACTCAGTTGCATATAAAACTTCCAGGCCAAATTAGTTTATGTAGAAAATACTAATAAATATTCAAAAACAGACAAACTCCATCCTATCCATTTGTTTCAGAAAAAAATACCTTTATGATATATAGGCAGAAGAAGTATTTATTAAAAAAAGCAATAAAATAAAATCACACATTCAACCCCCTTAAAATTAAAGGTATTATATGACAAAAGATACCCCTTAAAAAGTTTAAATATTAGACATAAATGGGAGAATTTATCTGTAGCACAAAAAAACAAGAAAGGATTAGAATATAGAATATTTTTCTAAAAATATAAACAATGGAATAAAAAATGGTAAATTCTAAAATACAAAGGAACTTCAATACTACTAAAAATATATTAAAAGATAACCAAGTAATCAGAAAGCAAAAAAATATTTCTTTAATGAGACACTGCATACTCCCAAAAAAAGTCAAGTACTAAATTATGACAATAATATAAAGAAACACAACATATAATTTGTTGTCAATGGGAGTATGAATTAACATTTTGATATACAAATAAGCAATATCAGGCAAAGTTGATCCCATAATTCCACTTATAGGTATGTACTCAAAGAAAGGAAAAAGAAAGCTAGTCTATGCCACCATCTAGTGGCTCCAGATATAATAGAAAAGATGATTCCTTCAGCAGATTTTACAAAGAGATGCACCAACAACTTATGGACCAGTACCTATCCCGCTTCCTTCTGCAGATTTGCATGAACCTTAACTTGTAACAGGGCCAAGTAGAAACATCTTCAGGCAGATTATTTCCCATGTCTACTCCATAAAATTTTCAACATCCTTAAAATGACATACATTGTGTCCATAAAGTCATGGTGCACTTTGACCAGTCACAGAAAGCAACAAAAGATGACAGAAATGTGAAATCTGCACCAAATAAAAGAAAAACTCTCCCAGTTTCATACCTATTCAGTGCAGTTCGATGTGGGCTCACGCACAGATTTTTTAGGGCTCCTTAGGTAGCTATCCTGTATAGCCTCTACAGACTCATCACTGACTGATGGCCTACCAGAACGGGGTTTCTCCACCAAACTGCCGGTTTCCTTCAACTGCTTATCTCACTGAGTAATGTTATTCCTATGTGGTGGTGCTTCATTATAAACGCGCTGATATTCACATTGCACTTTGGTCATGGATTCGAATTTAGTGAGCCACAGAACACACTGAACTTTCCTCTGTACTGTCCATATCTCGACTGGCATGGCCGTGGGCTGCTTCGCTGTATACAAGGTGTTATGTCATCATCTGTGCATGCGCACATGCTGCCACATCATCCTACAGAAACTGGGAGGGTTTTCCTTTTATTTGGTGCAGATTTCACATTTCTATCGTCTTTTGTTGCTTTCCTGTGACCAGTCAAAAGTGCACCATGACTTTACGGACACACAGTATATTGTTATGTGAGGCTTAAAGAATGCTTCTTCAGAGCAGCAAGATGGCAATGGAGTAGGCAGACGTTCCAACTTCCACCTCCCAGAACCAAAGTGGATTACAATTTTAAGAACCATCATCTGGAAAACCCAACTTGGGACTAAACCAAGAGGACTCTTTAACCAAGAAACACTGAAGAAGCCACAGAGACTGGTAGGAAAACGGAAACATGGAGAAGGCTGCCCAGCTCCCCAGAGCAAATGGCAGCCCGGAGAGACTCGCGTGGTGGGAAGTGAGTTTAGCAGAGAGGGGAGGGTCCTGGGCCCCAGCCTGCAGCCCCAGAAACTAGAAGAGGCGTATGGATAGTATTTAGCTGCAAAACAAGGCAGGATACTGTTTGTGAGAAAGAGACAGATTTCTCAGACCCAAGATTCTTCTTAAAGGGACCACACAGAAAACCTCTTTCACAACCACTCACCTGGGACTCTGGAGGATGGGGAGACATGAGAGGACTGGGGTAGCAGGAAAAGAGAGTGATCTAGGAGGCACAGGGAGAAACACTTTCAGGGACAGCCACCCTCACCCCTCAGTTGAGTCACTCCCCAAATCTAAAGTGAATATTTCCCCTGGAACCAGCAATAGCAGCAAAGGGAAGCAGGACACCAGCCAAACCAGCTCTTCCGTGGCACTCAGAGCAGAGTTGCTTAGAAGGAGGGAACCATCAGAAATACAGTATTGAGTGCTACAGTCTGAGCTGCATTGACCCCACACACACTGCTGAGGGCTTGCCGGAGTATGGGTGGCAGCAGGATGCAGAAGAGTGGTCCCATCAGCGGGCGCAGAAGCCAGGCCGGTCACGACTGAGGACAGGCGTGAGCTCATTCTCACCTGGTGGGAGCAGAAGGGGCACACGAAAGCAGTCCAACCAGGCTGCGGGCTGGGTGAGCAAGAGCAGTACCACCCGGAATTCTGCCCGCAGGGGCAAGGCGAAAGCCAGGTGAAAGCAAGAGAACCAGAAGAGAGCCATGGCTGAGTAGGGTTGTGCAGCCCCGCCCACGAGCCTGGGCTTGCCGGAGGCCTGCAAGAGCTACCCTGCCATTGGGGGTGGGGTGAAAGCCAGGGAACAGCGAGGGTATGCAGCCCACACCCCTAGAGCTGAGTCTTGCAGCCGTGGGGAACACAGCCACGCCTGTAGGGAAAGGGAAAAAGCTGGGAATGGGCAGAGACCCATGGCTGAGCATACGTGTGCAGCCCTGTCTGTGGTGCCAAAGTCTCCAGCCCCAGCTCAGAGCATAGCCTCACCCAAGGGGGTGGGGTGAAGGCCAAGGCCCTCCAGGGCTTGTACCTAGACAGGTGAACACAGGCCCACCCATGGAGGAGAGGTAAAACCTCAGTGACTACTGCAGCCAGCCAGCAACTGCAACTCCCATACTCCAACACCAGAGGCAGCCACAGAACAGGTGGTAGGCCTGCAGACAAACCACACCTAGGGAACACAGAGGCCACATCCATTGGACTCCTGTGGCCATACCCTTCTTATACACAGACAGAATGGGAATGCAGAGAAATGCAACTCAAATGAATCAAGAGAAATCCCCAGAAAATGACTTGAATGAGTCAGATATAAACAAATTACGAGAAGCAGAGTTTAAAATAATGATTGTTAGGATGCTCAAAGATCTTAGAACAGCAATAGATGGACATAGTGAGCACCTAAATAAAGAGATAGCAAATATAAAAAAGGACATTGAAATAATAAAAAAGAATCCATCAGAAATGACAAATACAATATCAGAAATAAAGACCACAATGAAAGGAATTAAAAGCAGGATGGATGAAGCTGAGGATTGAATCAGGGAGTTAGAGGACAAGATAAACAAAGGCATGGAAGCAGAGCAGCAAAAAGAGACTCAAAAAGTCTGAGGAAACTCTAAGAGAACTCTGTGACAACATGAAGAGAAATAACATTTGGATCATAGAGGTTCCTGAAGAAGAAAAAAAAGAACAAAGGATAGAAACCTTGTTCAATCAAATCATAGCTGAAAACTTCCCTAATATGATACAGGAAAAAGTCACACAAGTTCAAGAAGCATGGAGAATTTTATTAAAGAGAAACCCAAAGAAATCCACACCAAGACAAATCATAATTAAAATATCAAAGCTAAGAGATAAAGAGAAAATATTAAAAGCTGCTAGAGAAAAAGAGACTATCACCTACAAAGGAGCCCCCATAAAGGATGACATCTGACTTCTCAACAGAAACACTTGAGGTCAGAAGGAAATGGCTAGAAATATTCAAAGTAATGCAGAACAAAAGCCTTCAACGAAGACTACTTTATCCAGCAAAGCTATCATTTAAAATTGAAGGAAAAGTTAAAAGCTTCCCAGACAAAATAAAAACAAAACTCAATTCATTACAACCAAACCAATGCGGCTAGAAATGTTAAGGGGCCTGTTGTAAACAGAACAAAGGGGTAAAAGAATATAATAAAAGAGGAAGATAGCTTTAAAGAATAAAATGGCAATAAACAACTACATATCAATAATAACCTTAAATGTAAATGGATTAAATGATCCAATCAAAAGACATAAGGTAGCTGTGTGGATAAGAAAAGAGGACCTATATATATGCTGTCTACAAGAGACAAAACTCAAAACAAAAGATACAAATAGACTGAAGGTAAAAGGATGGAAAAAAATATTTCCTGCAAATGGAAATGAAAAAAACAGCTGGGGTACAAATACTCATATCAGACAAAATGGACTTTAAAACAAAGGCTATAGTAAGAGATAAAGAAGGTCACTACATAATGATAAAGGGAGCAATCCAACAGGAAGATATAACCATAATAAATATCTATACACCTAATATAGGAGCACCTAAGTATATAAAGCAGACTTTGATGGATTTAAAGGGCGAGATCAACAGCAATACTATAATAGTAGGGGATTTCAATATTCCACTAACAACACTAGATAGATCCTCAAGAAAGAAAATTAACAAACAGCAGACTTAAAGGACACACTAGATCAACTAGATTTAATAGATATCTTAAGAATCTTTCACCCTAAAGCAGCAGAATATAGATTCTTTTCAAGTGCTTATGGTACATTCTCTAGGATAGACCACATGTTAGGGCACAAAAGCGGTCTCAACAAATTTAAGAAGATTAAAATCATATCAAGCATTTTCTCTGATCACAATGGCATGAAACTAGAAATCAACCACAACAGAAAAACTGAAAAATACTCAAACACATGGAAACTAAATAGCATGATATTAAATAACAAATGGGTTAACAATGAGATCAAAGAAGAAATTAAAAAATTCCTAGAAACGAATGATAACAAGCATACAACAACTCAAAATTTATGGGACACAGCAAAAGCAGTACTGAGAGGGAAGTTCATAGCACTACAGGCATACCTTAAAAAGCTAGAAAAAGCTTAAATAAACAACCTAACCCTGCATCTAAAAGAACTAGAAAAAGAACAGCAAGTAAAGCCCAGAGGTAGTAGAAGGAAGGAAATAATAAAGATCAGAGCGGAAATAAATGACATAGAGGCTAAGAGGATCAATAAAACCAAAATGTTGAAAGGGTAAACAAGATTGATGAACCTTTAACCAGACTCACCAAGAAAAAAAGAGAGAGGACTCAAATAAATAAAATTACAAATGAGAGTGGAGAAATAACAACTGACACAACAGAAATACAAAATATTGTAAGAAAATACTATGCAGAACTGTATGCCAAAAATTAAACAACCCAGGTGAAATGGACAAATTCCTTGAAATATATAATCTTTCAAAAGTCAATCTGGAAGAATCAGAAAATCTAAACAGACCAATTACAACAAATGAGATCAAAACAGTTATCAAAAAACTCCAAACAAACAAAAGTCCTGGGCCAGATGGCTTCACTGGTGAATTCTACCAGAGATTCAAGGAAGAACTAACTCCTATCCTTCTCAAGCTATTTCAAAAAATTCAAGAGAAAGGAACACTTCCAAGGTCCTTTTATGAGGCTAGCATAATTCTGATTCCAAAACCAGGCAAAGACAACACAAAGAAAGAAAATTATAGGCCCTTGATGCCAAACCTTATTATAAAAACCGCCCACTTTTGCAGTGCTGGTCCCTCCCACCCACTAGTGGGTGTTCCAGCTTTCATGGCAGGTGGTAGCAGAGCAACCAAATGGCACCGCGACTGGCCCACCATGAAAGCTGGAACACCCACTAGTGGGCGGGAGGGACCAGCACTGCAAAAGTAGGTGGTTTTTATAAAAAGGTTCACCATCACGGTTATAGGCCAATTTCCCTGATGAATTTATATCCTAAAATCCTCAACGAAATATTAGCAAACCGGATCCAACAATACATGAAAAAAATCATACATCATGATCAAGTGGGATTTATTCTGGGGAGGCAAGAATGGTACAATATTCATAAATCAATCAGTGTGATTCATCACATAAACAAAAGGAGAAAAATCACATGATAATTTCAAGAGATGGAGAAAAAGCAATTGATAAAATCCAGCCTCCATTCATGATCAAAACTCTCAGCAAAGTGGGAATACGGGGGACATACCTCAACATGATAAAAGCCATCAGTGAAAATCCCACAGCCAACATCATAATTAATGGGCAAAAATTAAAAGCAATCCCCCTAAGATCAGGAACAAGACAGGGGTGCCCTCTTTCACCACTCTTATTCAACATAGTACTGGAAGTCCTAGCTACAGCAATCAAACAAGAAGAAGAAATAAAAGGCATCCAAATTGGAAAAAAAGAAGTAAAACTATCATTATATGCAGATGATATGATAATGTATACAGAAAACCCTAAAGTCTCTGTCAAAAAACTACTGGACTTGATAAATAAATTCAGCAAGGTGGTAGGATATAAAGTTAATACTCAGAAATCAGAGGCATTTTTAAACTAAATCATTTTTTTTATTTTATTTATTTATTTTTAGAGAAGAGAGAGAGACAGAGAGGGAGAGAGAGGAGAAAGAGACAGAGAGAGAGAAGGGGGGAGGAACTGGAAGCATCAACTCCCATATGTGCCTTGACCAGGCAAGCCCAGGGTTTCAAACCGGTGACCTCAGCATTTCCAGGTCGACGCTTTATCCACTGCGCCACCACAGGTCAGGCCAGAGGCATTTTTATATACCAACAATGAACTGTCAGAAAGAGAAATTAAGGAAACAATCCCCTTCACTATTGCAACCAAAAAAATAAAGTACCTAGGAATAAAATTAACCAAGGAGGTTAAAGACTTGTACTCAGAAAATTATAAAACACTGATAAAAGAAATCAGGGAAGATACAAACAAGTAAAGGCATATACCGTGCTCATGGTTAGGAAGAATAAGCATCATCAAAATGTATATACTACCCTAACCAATTTATAAATTCAATGCAATACCAATTAAAATACCCACGACATACTTCAAAGATATAGAATACATATTCCAAAAATTTATATGGAACCAAAAAAGAACACAAATAGCCTTAGCAATCTTGAAAAAGAAGAATAAAGTGGGAAGTATTACACTTCCTGATATCAAGTTATACTACAAGGCCATTGTACTCAAAATAGCCTGGTACTGGCATAAGAACAGGCATATAGATCAATGGAACAGAACAGAGAACCCAGAAATAAACCCACACCTTTATGAATAATTAATATTTGACAAAGGAGGTAAGAGCATACAATGGAGTACAGACAGCCTCTTTAACAAATGGTGTTGGGAAAATTCGACAGCTACCTGCAAAAATAATGAAACTAGACCACTAACTCTCATCAGTCACAAAAATAAACTCAAACTGGAGAAAAGACTTAAACATAAGTCATGAAACCATAAGCATCTTAGAAGAAAACATAGGCGGTAAGCCCTGCAACATCTCTCACAGCAATATATTTGCTGATTTATCTCCATGGACAAGTAAAATAAAAGACAGGATGAACAAATTGGGACTATAAAGCTTTTGTATAGCTAAAGACAATATGAAGAGAATAAAAAGACAAACCACATGGCCCTGGCCGGTTGGCTCAGTGGTAGAGCGTCGGCTTGGCGTGCAGAAGTCCTGGGTTCGATTCCCGGCCAGGGCACACAGGAGAAGCGCCCATCTGCTTTTCCACCCCTCCCCCTCTCCTTCCTCTCTGTCTCTCTCTTCCCCTCCTGCAGCGAGGCTCCATTGGAGCAAAGATGGCCCGGGCGCTGGGGATGGCTCCTTGGCCTCTGCCCCAGGCACTAGAGTGGCTCTGGTTGCAACAGAGCGACGCCCCGGAGGGGCAGAGCATCGCCCCTTGGTGGGCAGTGTCGCCCCCTGGTGGGCATGCTGGGTGGATCCCAGTCGGGCACATGCGGGAGTCTGTCTGACTGTCTCTCCCCGTTTCCAGCTTCAGAAGAAAAAAAAAAAAAAAGACAAACCACACAATGGGAGAACATATTCGACAATACAACTGCTGGTGGGAATGCAGACTGGTGCAGCCACTGTGGAAAACAGTATGGAAATTCCTCAAAAAATTAAAAATCGAACTGCCTTTTGACCCAGCCATCCCTCTTTTAGGAATATATCCCAAGAACACCATATCACTGACTCAAAAAAAGAAATGCACTCCCATGTTTATGGCAGTATTGTTCACAATAGCAAAGATCTGGAATCAGCACAAGTGTTCATCGGTGGACGATTAGATTAAAAAGTTTAGGTACATATATACAATGGAATACTATGGGGTCATGAAAAAGAAGGAAATCTTACCTTTTGCAACAACATGGATGGACCTGGAAACTGTTATGTTAAGTGAAATAAGCCAGGCAGAGAAAGAAAAATATCATATGACCTCACTCATTTGAGGAATCCAAAGAACAATGTAAATTGAGGAACGGAATTAAACCTGAAGGGAAGGGGGAAGGGAGCAATTGGAAGGGGGGCAAGGGAGATGTTGAGGGGAATACGGGGGAGAGGGGTGCAATCGAGGCAACACTAGAATCTATGTAAACACAATAAATTTTAAAAAAAAGAGTGCTTCTTCAAACTAATCAGACTAGTTCGGTGATAATTCAAAAACTGGTCAATACTAAGATTGAGAAGAATATGTTGCAAAAGGATCCTTCACACACATCTATTAGGGTACAAACTTGAGAAATTAGAAAAGATGAATATATACCCCCAAACCAAGCAAAAGAAAATAAATTAGTAATTTTTAAAACTGTTAAACTAAAAATAAACCTTACAGACTAAGGATGAATATGTCTATAATGCAGAGACTATAATATAGAAATTCCTCTCCTGAGTATATTCTCTAGCAGTGGTTCTTAACCCCATAGGACATCTATGAATAAACTTCAAGGAAACTGATAAAATTCTAGGGAGCAAAAAACTCAGATGGGAAAAATAATGCAGCATTATTTTCACTAACCTCTAATCAAAACTTAGTAGTTTCTGGGGCCAGACAGTTTTATATATTAGTTTACCAAATTGTCAAAGAACAGAGAGTCCTCATCTTATTCAAGATATTTAGCAAAAAGTAGACTGAAACCTGTTCAATTCCTTTATTTATATGTCATAACTAGATAAAGACAATACAAGAAAATACAACTCTTTGGTTTATTTCATTTGTAGCATAAATGTGGAATTAATTAAATGTGAAATAAAATATTCATATTCTAATTTTTTTATTGATTGATTTTAGTGAGAGAGGTAAGGCGAGAGAGAGACAGGAACATCAATCTGCTCCTGTATGTGCCCTGACCAGGGTTCGAACCGACAATGTTTGTGCTTTGGGATGATGTGCTAACCAACCAAGCTAGCCAGCCAGGGCGAAATATTCATATTCTATGAAATACATTCCAATAATGGCAAAATTTGGATCAACTCTCCTGGATAACAACCATGAAGTCTAGGCAAAATAATTTTTTAAACTGCCCAAAATCAGGACCTTGAAGAGATACTTGAACTCCCATGTTCATGGTAGTATTATTCACAATAGCCAAGAGGAGGGAACAGCAGAAACTGTGCAGGCCAGAAGGGGTGGCATGATACAGTCAACATGATGAAAGGAACGAAACCTACAACCAAGCACACTCTACCCAGGAGAGATCAAAACGTTCCCAGACAAGCAAAAGCTAAAGCAGTTCATCACTACTAAGCCAGCATTACAAGAAATATTAAAAGGAATTCTGTAACTGGAAAAGAAAAGGCCAAAAGTAGAAATAAGAAAATATATGAGAGAAAAAAATCTCACTAGTAAAAGCAAACATATAGTGAAGGTAGTAGACCAACCACTTAGAAATCTAATATGAAAACAATTAAAATGACAGTAAGTACATACCTATCAATAATTACTTTAAATATAAATTGACTATATGCTCCATTCAAAAAACATAGGCTTACTGAATGGATAAAGAAACAAGACCCTTACATATGCTGCTCTCATGACACTCCAGAATGAAGGACACACAGAGACAAAGTAAATGGAAGAAAAAGATATTTCATGAAAAAGGAAATGAAAAAAAATTAAAAATCTGGGATAACCATACTTATACCAGACTTTAAAACAAAGGCAATTCCACCTCTGGGCATTTATCTGAAGAAAATGAAATACTAATTCAAAAAGATTTATGTACCCCTATGTTAATTTTCATCTCCTATGTTTTCACCTTCTCTTCCAGCTTGAGAATGAATTCTGCTGAGGTAAGAAAAAAAGCCTTTTCTACCTTTTCAGCCCACTTGACTGTAGTCATCTAATTCTATGGTTCAGCCCTTTTTATGTATATGAAGCTCAAGTCAAAGGACACAAAAGCATCCATTAAAATCATTGGACTGTCTTATGAAGTGGAAACCCCGATGTTGAACCCCATTGTCTACAGATGAGGAATAAGTAGGCAAAAAAATAGCAGTGAAGACACCTAGTTCTAAGCAGACACCTACATTTATTGAAAGTGTAGACCTGAGACGTGCTATGTCCTCAATGTGGGACCAGATCAAATATTTTGTATTTACAGAGGAAGTCATGAGCCCAATGTCAAGAGAACTTGTCTGGTCTCCCATTCTTTTCAACATAGAATGCTCATGTAAATACCTTCTAAAGTCTGAGGTTTCTAACGGTATATAGCTCTGCCCACTGGTCCAAGACAGGGCACATCTCTCTCCTCTCTGTCCTCTGCTATCTTCTTTCTCCTTTTTCTCTCTTTCTTGCTTTTCTCTCTTTTCTTCCCCATTTCTTCCTTGTTCTTGTCCTTTCCCCTCCTCCATATACTTCCTTTCTCTCTCTTCCCTCTGTTTTCCTAGAATCCTTTTCTCAGTCACTTTGAATTGAATATTTATTGTTTTATTGTCCAGCATCCCCTTTTCTGGTAAAAGAATGCATTTTTTTCTTCTGACATTTAAACAGTCCCTTTAGATCCACGTGGTGCTAGATGGGGCTGACCCTACTCTCTGGAAATAGTGATAAGCATAGAACAAAAGCTCAGGCAATTAAAGAAGCAAATCCCTCTAGTCACAGTGATTCATTTAGCATAGCAAGTGAGCCCTGCCAGGCTAATTAAACTCAACCCAAGAACGTTGTCTCTCAGTGTGAGAAAAGAGGCATTTTTCTGGTAGGGTTGCTAAACGGGTCAGATGTAAACCTGGAGTCAATCTTCACCAACATGTGCAAGGCAAAGGGGTAGAGAGCGATGGAGGGAGAGGGTGTCTGATCCTGTTATTTTAACTACTTGGTCCAGCTGTGTCTAAAGTCAGATTCATTATTCTTGTCAGTTACGTGAGTCAATAAATTACCTGTTTATAAAACACTAATTTGAGTTGAATTTTCATCACTTATAATCAATCATATATCCTAATTAAAGCATTACTTTATGGCCCCTTTCTCCTCTCATATTTTTGAGGAAGAAACAAAAGACATGAAGATATATTTCCTAGGTGGTCCCAAGCCTTCAGGGTTCCGCTTCCCTTTAATAACTAAACAATCTAAGTTCTAGTCTGCAGGTACTCCAGTCATCTCCCTAATCATTTTTGAAGAGTGTTTACATTTTCCTAGTTGCTGGTTTTCTTTTTTATGCCACAAGTTCTAAACTTTCCCATAATTCCTCTCCGGTAATCTTGTATGCTTCTGTGTTGTGTAAGCTCTCAACGGTATCTTTTATTCACAAAGAAGAGACATAAGTTTCCTAAATATCCACATTCAAAAGACCACTATGTGTAGCGCCTTTGCTTAGGCTTGAAAATAAGATAAAGAGATTATTATGAGTAAGAAAAATAAACCAATATTAAATATCATTGCTCTTGATACCCTTTAGCCATTTCCATTCACGTAGGCCCCTGAAGTCCATTTTCCTCTTTACCTTCTGTTCTGCTACAAGATTGATAGTGCCTATTCATTTCCTGCTTCCGTAAAGATCAGCACTTCTCCCAATAAAAAACAGGTACCTGACTTGAAGCACTCCTGAACATGGTCTTTCCCAAAGTAAAGAGTAAATTTTAAAAGTTTTTTTTTAATTTTTCCACTGATTTGAGAGAATGAGAGAGAGAGAGAGAGAGAGAGTTGGGCACTGCTTGACTGTTTCTTGTATGCACCCTTACCTAGGTTTGAACCTGCAACCTCTGGTGCACTGGGTTGATGCTTTATCCACTAAGCTACCTGGCCAGGGCCTCAAAATGTTTTTAAAGAAAAGTATGTAACAGATCAGAAAGAGTCCAACAAACCCAATTATACATAGCTATAATAATTTAGTTTGTTAAGCTTATTAGTTGACAATCATTAAAATAAAAAATATTAATTTATAGAACAGTGATATATACCTGTCATCATCCCTAAGATCTAATCTAATAGGCATTTGAAGTATATCATTTCAAAACAGAAACCTTGAATTTTCCCATCCCGAATTCCATCTCTTCAAGGCTTTTCTAACTCAGGAAAAGGCAGTCCAATCCAGCAGGAAATTCTTTAAATTTTTTTTAAATTTTTTTATTTTTTTTTAATTTTATCTAGAACATTAAATTTATAAGGGTAACTTTGATCAATAAGGGTATAGGTTTCAGGTAAACATTTCTATAGCATTTGACTTGTTGATTATGTTATATACCTAATCAGCTAAAGTCAAATCATTTTCTGTCACCATATGTTTGTCCCTCTTTATTTGCTTCCCCACCCTCTCCCCACGCCCTCCCACATCTCCCTCACCTGGTAACCACTTCACTTTTATCTATGTCCATGAGTCTCAGTGTTATATATCCCACTTATGTATGAAATCATATAGTGCTTAGCTTTTTCTGATTTACTTTTTTTACTCAATATAATGTTCTCAAGGTCCAGCAGCAAATTCTGTCAAACTCCCACTCACTCTGGCTTTGACCTCCTCCATTGCTACCATCCTGGCCCAAAGCACCATTATTGCACCTAGGCTACTGCACTGGCTCCCCAAATCACACCCCAGATTCCACTTCTGTTTTCCTACAGTTCATTCTCTGCACATACTGTTGCACATACTGAAGTTCTAGAACAGATAAAAATTGATCAGAACACTGACTACCTGTGTCCAGGAGGTGTTAGAGAAGTATGGACTGGGTCAGGCTGAGGGAACTTTTCTGTGGTTATGTTTATGATCCATATCTTAACAGGAATTTGAAGACACAGGTATGCTTTTGTCAAAACTAAGCATATTACATCAAGATTTGTTAATGATATATATGCTTAAGTATTTAGGAAAAAGGGTAATGATACCTACAGTTTACTTTGAAATGCATCAAAATGACATCGATTTAATGAGGTCATAAAGAGATGAATAGATATATGAGATAAGCAAATCTACTAGAATGTTAGTGGTAGAATCTAGCTCTTGAGTATATGATGTTCAACGTAAAATGCTTTTGATTTTGCTTTATGTTTGAAATTTTTCATAATATAGTGTCAGAAAAAAGAAACTATACAAAACCTGTTAAGAATATAGCTCTTGAATAAATGTTATCAATGAATGAGGCAAGCATAGAAATTGAATCAGAAAATAGGACGATTATAAATTCTCTAAAAACTAATTTAGAAAAAAGTACCACTTTTAAAAAGGCAAAAATTTTTAATAGGTTATTTATATCTCTTTGCAGAAAAGAAATTAACAATAAATGTTAATGGGCCCTGTGGGCTCTAATTTCATATACTGAACTCTTTTCAGGGGTTCAGCTGCTACTCCTGGGGGAAGAGAAAGAAAGGGAAGAAGAGAAATGTATCAGAAGACCTACCAGAGTCGGTTCTACGGCAATCCTGAAAGGAAACCAGCGAACCTTTCAACATGATGTGGTATTTGCCTTATCCCTTCCTGTGGTTTTGACTGTTACTGACGGGGCTATTAATTCCCCAGGAAGGTCAGATTGTATAGACCTTAGCAAAATAACTTGGTTTGTTCTATAGCATCTTCTCTGCAATTCCTCCTTTTCATTTCGATTAACCCCTTGAGTAGTGAGTTTTTGTTAACCCTTTGAGTGAGGATGTACATGAACATTTGTACTACTCAAAGGGTTAATTTAAGGCCATAATTTTCTTATGCTGTTTCTATATATTCACATGATAATCATCTTTATAATTTATAATACTGCTAATCTTAAGAAAATTATATAATCACTAACATTTCCCATGGCTTCCTGGATTTGAGACTTGACTAAAAATTAAGAAGTCAAAGTTCAAAGGATTAACCTGTAAAATGACCAACCGATTTATTTTCTATGCTATTTATACTCTCCTACCAGATGTAGGACAAATAATGGTTATTAATGTGAGGCATAGGTTAAAGTTAAAACACATTAACAGTGGTTGTGTTTAATAATGATTCAGGTGATTACAGAACACAAGTGTTAATATGTATGCTATAATGAATATGATTATTTTAAAATGGAGAATGAGACATTACTCAATGTAATAAACTATTGGTATTAGTGAATAAAGGGCCGTTGACAATAAATTGTATGCTTTTAATCAAAAGGTTTACATTTCAAAGCATTTTGAAAGATAGTGTCTGTGCACACATAGGTGACTGGAGAACAAATAAAAGAGAGAGAGAGTAGAAGAAAAAGGAGGAGGAAAAGAAGGTGGGAAGTGGAGAGGTAGAGGTAAAGAGAGAAAACAGAGAGAAAGGAGGGGAAAAAGAAAGGAAGAGAAAAAGAAAAAAGCAAGGAGAAAACAGGCAAGAGGGAAAGAAGAAAGCAAGGGAAGAAGAGTGGGGGGAAGAGAGGGAGAGTGGGAGGAAGAGAGAGAGAGGTATAAAGATCAGAAAGGGAGAAACAAAATTGTCCTTATTGACTGAAAATAAGATTGTCTACATAGAAAATGAGAAAAAATCTATAAGAAGAAAATCTTAAAATTTAAGTTAATAATCTAGCAAGGCTGCTACAGACAAAATCAATACACAAAATTCAATAGTATTTTTGCAGCAGTTATAACTAATCAGAAAATGTACCTTGAAAAGCATCTCTCACTACCATCAAAAGTATAAAATTCCCACAAATAAATTCAAAAGCTGCATAAGGACCTGACCTGTGGTGGCACAGTGGATAAAGCATGGACCTGGAATGCTGAGGTTGCTGGTTCAAAACTCCAGACTTGGCCGGTCAAGGCACATATGAGAGTTGATGCTTCCTGCTCCTCCCCACTTCTTCTCTTTCTCCCCTCTCTCCCTAAAAATGAATAAATAAAATAAAATAAATGCAAAATATAAAAATTAAAAATAAAAGCTGTATAAGGAATGCTTAAAGAAAAGTATAAATCTTTATTAAAGTGCATAAAAGAAAACCTCCCACAAACTGAGGAGCTATATTTTGTTCATATTAGAAAATCAAAAATAAATATGTGACTTCATCCCAAATATTTCCATAAATTTAGTGGACTTTCAATTAAAATAAAATTGGAAATTTTTTTTTTTAATTTTGGAAGCTTACCCCAAAATTCAAACTGAATAGCAAAGAGCAAAAATAGCCGAGAAAATATGAGAATAAGAACTGCATATTTACTGTAAAAAGTGTCAAGATGAGTGGGAAAGCTGCAGTAATTCAGATAGCACAGTACTGGTGAAAGTAAAGATAAATACATTGAGAAATAGAGTAGAGAAGGCAGCAAGAGCCTGGGCATATGTAAATGCTTATTTCCTAAATAAATGGCATGTGAAATAAGATGGCATTGCAAATCACTAGAGGACAGATGAAGTATTTAATAAATTGAACTTATATCATGGACTACTAAAATGGAAAAAAAGATCAAATTAAACCTCCACATCACTCTATGACCAAAATAAATTTGAGGCAGATCAAATGCCTCAATGCCAAAATCATAACTATAAAACATCTAGAGGAAAATATAGGAGAATGTCTTCATGTGCAGGGATAGAAAGCATATATCTTAAACAAGATCAAAAAAGCACAAAACATGAAGTACTGGTAATTCAAACTCAGAAATATCTATATGCCAAAATTGTATCATTAAGAAGGTTTAAATAACGGCACAAATGAAAAACTCTATCAGTAACAAATATAGCCAAAAAAGGATTAGTATCCAAGATATTTTTTTTTAATTTTTTTTTATTTATTCATTTTTAGAGAGGAGAGAGAGAAGGGGGGAGGAGCTGGAAGCATCAACTCCCATATGTGCCTTGACCAGGAAAGCCCAGGGTTTCAACCCGGCGACCTCAGCATTCCAGGTCGACGCTTTATCCACTGCGCCACCACAGGTCAGCCCTCCAAGATATTTTTAAACTGATCGAATTAATAAGAAAAATATGAACAACATAACAGAAAATTGGGCAACAGATATAAACAGGGACCTCAAAGAAAAGGCAACAATATGGCCTATAAAACTATCTTCTTAAATGTTCAGTATACATGAAATTAGGGAAATGTAAATTAAATCAATATGATTTCTCAGACAAAAGATATACAAATATTAAACTGTGGAAGGAATTGTCAAGAATATGGAGAAAGAGGAAGTCCCATTCACTGCCAGTGGAAGTGTAAGTCAATACTATAACAAGTGTGAAGTAGATTCACTAGTTCCATTTACAGGTATATGCCCAAGGAGATATGCACAAAGTTATTCCCTGACACGTTATTTATAAAATAAGCATATGGGAGCACTGAAATATCAACATGGGAAAGAATAAATTCTGATAAACTCAAACACTGGATTACAGGAGAGCAATTAAATGAACGAGCAAGCTCTAACTATTCATTTTCTTACCCTTTAGCAATCACTTAGCTTCTTGAGCTTCTTATTCATTGTTATTGTTTTAATTTGTGAAATGGAGATATCAACTTCACAAAGTGAATGAACGTGAATAAGAAAGAATTAAGTAAAAGACATAGTAGCCATGACTGCTCCTACGTTTTATCAGGCGTATTAGAATCTGCCATTCTCTTGTCTACGAAATGGGTATCGTTCACATTCTGAGAGAAAGAGCAATAGGAGTTGGATATATAACTTGAGAATTATAAGTAAATATTTATTAAAATCTCTTAAAAATGAGAGAGCAGTGAAATAGGAATGAAGAAAAGTTCAACATATCAAATTAGGGTCTAACTCTCATTAAAGAAATGATCATAAAAACAACTCTAGCAACATAAATCTACCAATATGCCTCATTATAAAAAACTTTCAGGTTCAGGACCAGTTAACATTCAATGAAAAATACTATGAAATAGGATTTATACTGACTGAAGCTGCTTGTCAAGTTATGACTTTTCATTCTATATTCAGTTTTTGTTTTGTGCTAAGTGGGAGCTTCAGATAACTCCAAGGGAGTAGGAAAATTGGGAACTATGTTTTTTAATACCCAGTGTCTTTATATGAAAAGAAAATCAGGCCCTGGCTGGGTAGCTCAGTTGGAGCATCATCCCGATATCAAATGTTGCGGGTTCTATCCCCAGCCAGGGCACATACAAGAATCAACCAGTGAATGCGTGAATGAGTAGAACAACAAATTAATGTTTCTTTTTATTTCTTTCTCTCTCTCTCTCTTTCCTTTCCTCTCTAAAATGAATAAAAAAAAATTTAAAAAAAGAAAATCATCTTGAATATGAAGCCTACCTCTCAGAGTATTATTAAGTTATCCTGAGATATAAAGTTAGAATGTTTTTCTGAGGGAATTTTAATCTGAGTAACACTGATTTCCCATAAACTATGTGTCTGTCATTAGTGTGCTTGGGAAAATCCTAGGCTATAACCTGAAAGACCAAACAAAGGACAAAAGAGACCACAGGCTCGCTGCATTTGGACACAGCCTACAAGCCCCTTGCATTAAAGCCCTAGCCCTCAATACAATACTGAGAATAAATAGAACAACAAAGTAGAAAGATGCTGCAAGAGCAATCAATGATGGTCAAGGAAACCTAAAGAAATGGAAAAGCGAATTGATTACTCAGCTAGTAGGTATCTGGGGCCAGTTGTGGAGGTGTAGAGAAACACATTGGAGAGCCCTGGATAATGGCTGTTCACAGATGAGCTCATGGAAAAAAGTGTTAAACTAAATGTACTGGTGCTTAATGCTAAAAGGTGTCTCAACTTATACCTAGGAAAGAAAGTAGCCATATTTAGTAATAAAAATATAAAACAAATAGCACAGGTCCAGAAATACTTCTCCTGTAACATTTCTCCCCAACTCCAGTCGCAAGGAACAAGATTTATTCAAAACAATAAAACTGCAAAGCCTACTTGGGGAAATAATGCCATTTATTAATGAGAAATTTTAAAATATCAGTAGTACTAAACTTACTTTCAAATCAGAAACAAAGAAAACTAGTTAATATAGAACATCTAACAGGGGACATCTTGGATATATATTTAACTCATATTCCCATGAGTTTAGTAATATAAACGATTTGATTTGTTGATAGAAATATTAAATAAATTTTGCTATACTTAATATAGAGCTGTTCACAAACCTTTGCTGCTACTTATTCTAATAAGACTCACAGCAAAGAGGCTGATACAGAAATATCAAACATGTTGACAAGCTCAAGAATCAAATTATTTTTGTTACCAATTACTTTTATTAATAATAAAAAAGAAATTCATAAACATTATGATAATCATTCACCTTTACTAAATATGTTCCTAATACATAACCCTGTATCACACACCACACACACACACAAAGAACTGTAAGCTAACTCCACTCTAAATAACTATAGCTTCAGTTATAGGAACTCAAACAAAAATAAACTTATGCACAAGCTGAGACATAATTCAGGAAAAACTAATCTACAGCACCACCTAGTGGCCTCAGAATACAGTAGTAAGAAAGTTCTTACCAGGGATTTATCACCAAAATACAAGCATCTGGAGTCTACACATAGAGCAATAGTCCTCCTACTCAGTTGGGCCAGCATTGGATCCACCCCACCTCTTCTGCTTCCTTCTGAAGATTTTCATGAGCCTGAATTATGGACAAAACCAAGCACCTTTAAGTGGACTGTTGCCTTTGCCCACGTCATACAATTTCTGCCACCCTTTAACTGTTTGTTATATGATATCTGTTTGTTATATGGGACGCATCTTCACACTTCTCAAACCAAATGGACAATGAAAACAACAAGTTAGAAACACCTCATCTACTGTTATTAAGGATATACATTCGTAATAAAATTTGGCACTGTTTAGTAAAGATGACTGTGTACACATCTTATGACCCAGCAATTCAATTCCACTCCAGGTATATACTCTAGAGCAGTGCTTAGTAACCTCCAGTATGCAGATCCCCAAGGGGCCTAAAAATAGAATTCGGAGGCTCTGGAAAGTTGAAATTTTACCTCTTTATTGTCACCAACTTCTAACTAAAAATAAGTATTTCCTGGCCCTAGCCAGTTGGCTCTGCAGTGGAACGTTTGCCCAGCGTGTGGAAGTCCTAGGTTCGATTCCTGGTCAGGGCACACAAGAGAAGCAACCATCTGCTTCCCCACCTCTCCCCCTCACTCTTCTCTCTCACTCTCTCTCTGTCTTCCTCTCTCGCAGCCATGGCTCGAATGGTTCAAGCAAGTTGGCCCCGGGCACTGAGGATGGCTCCCTGGCCTCATCTCAGGCACTAAAAGTAGTTCGGTTGCCTGAGCAAGGGAGCAGTGGCCCCAATGGGCAGAGCATCGCCCTGTAGGGGGCTTGCCAGTGGATCCTGGTTAGGGCACAAGCATGAGTCTGTCTGTCTGCCTTCCTGCCTCTCACTTAATATAAAAAATAATAAGCATTTCCGTTGAATATGAAATATAAGCAACAATTACAATGTTATTAACAGAACCTGTGACTTTGTGGTCAATATATAACATTGTCAAATTCCACTTAAGAGTTTTCCCACATATCTAAAAATTTCTTTTATGCTCATCACTACTTCAAAATTATGATAGCTATTAAATGCAACGATAAAGCTTGTTATTTAGTACCTTAATAAAGAGGCATGTCTATTTCTTTGTCAAAAAGAATTTACTTGTATAATCTGATGATACTAGCTCAATACAATGTTTTCTTTGTAACCATATGTATTTGCTAAGCATATAAAACTATTAGGGTTCCACAGGCTCACAAAATTTCTAGAGTTTCATGGCACAAAAAAAGATTAAGAATCCTTGCACGCAGCAGAGAAATGTATTAATTACTGCAACTGCATCAAAATACATGACTTTCAAAAACCTATATCAATGCTAAGAATCAAGTGACAGAATTATAGTCTGACTCCATTTCTAGAAAGTTCTAAAATAGGCAAACCAAAACAATATATGGTTTATAGTTATATACAAATGTAGTTGAATATTTTTTAAAAATGAATGAAATTATTAACATGAAATTTGAGATCATGGTTACTTGAGGGAGGTTAGGGAGGGTATTGTAGGGAAGAGAATGTGACCAGAAAGGAATGAGTATTAGGTTTCTAAGTTATTGACAATATTTTTCTTAAGGTTGGTGGCAGGGGCACAGGCATTCACTTTATTATTCTTTTTAAAAGTGTACTGGTGAACTGCGGGGTTCCATACATTGGTGGGACATAAGAGCGAGACTGGGAGACATGGAGAAGAGAGTGGTGGTTATGGGGGGCGGGGGGAGGGAAGGAGGGAGAGGGGGATGAGGAGGGGGAGGGGCACAGAGAGGACTAGATAGAGGGTGAAGGAGGACAATCTGACTCTGGGGGATGGGTATGCAACAGAATTGGATGACAAGATAACCTGGACATGTTTTCTTTGAATATATGTACCCTGATTTATTGATGTCACCCCATTAAAATAAAAATTTTAAAAAAAGTGTACTGGTGTATTATTTACACTTGTACCTATGACCCATATTTCCTATTACATCCTTAGATAGGCAACTTCAGTCCACTCAACCTAAATAACTACCCTATTGTCTAGGCAGGGCACCACATTATCCTATTTTAATAATCCAGATTTATCTAGTGCTTGGAATACCTGTCCTTTGAACTAGTCAGAAATTTAGCATACACAATAATTTTCAAAATGCTTACTCTATATATCTCCCAGGCAGTTTAGAGATTTTTTTTTTTTTTTGTCACAGAAAACCATTTCTTTTTAAATGCTGCTTAGAACAATTTTCCACCACAAATCTAAAATTACCTAAAAGATCACACATCTTTTAACAAATGGTACATGGAACCCATTTTACAATCTGGCTTTGTACCTTAGATGTGCCACTTAGCAACAGTGAACCTGAGAAAATTATCTCTTGGAACTTCACCCTTCTTGCCTGGACATAAAGCTAACTCACAGAGTTTTGAAAATAATTAAAACCTGTGAAAAAGTGAATATGAGATTGCCTTAGACACCTAGCAGCACTTACCAACATTTCCCCTGAGTTGCAGTCATGAATTTTAATTTTCACTATCTGTTAAATATTTTTATCTTGAATGTTCTATCTCAGTGGTCCCCAACCTCCGGGCCACGGACCGGTACCGGTCCATGGGCCATTTGGTACCAGTCCGCAGAGAAAGAATAAATAACTTACATTATTTCCATTTTATTTATATTTAAGTCTGAACGATGTTTTATTTTTAAAAAATGACCGGATTCCCTCTGTTACATCCGTCTAAGACTCACCCTTGACGCTTGTCTCGGTTACATGATACATTTATAACCGTCCCACCCTAAAAGCCAGTCTGTGAAAATATTTTCTGACATTAAACTGGTCCGTGGCCCAAAAAAGGTTGGGGACCACTGTTCTATCTTCCTTCTGGGCCAGATGATGTTGATATCAGGGAACCATGATGGCAAAGCCACAGGGTAAAAGAAACCTGGGTCCTTAATTCACCATAAATATAAAAGAGCTGCCTGCTGCTCTTTATCCAGGGGGACAGTAGATAGAGTGTTGCCAAAGGCACCAGTTCTATATCAAGGGTGTCAGTTCAACCCTAAGTTTGTTGGTTCGAACCCTGATTATGGCTTGACTCCAAAGGTGCCAGCTCGAGCCCCAGTCAGGGCTTAGATGAAAGCAATCAGGGATTCACAATTAAGTGAAACAATGAACTGATGCTTCTCCTGCTCCCCCCCCCCAAAAAAAAAAGACTGCTTGCCAACAAGGAAAACACATTTTAAATTCTTAAAGAAATAAAGTCCTATTGTGCTTGAGACATTATATGTTTTGGTGTCTATTTGCTACAACAGCTGAGCCTATCCCAGGGGTCCCCAAACTACGGCCCGCGGGCCGCATGCAGCCCCCTGAGGCCATTTATCCGGCCCCCGCCGCACTTTCAGAAGGGGCACCTCTTTCATTGGTGGTCAGTGAGAGAGCGACGCAAAGCACGGCATAGCTCAAGTACAGTACTACTTCCAGTGACACGGGACATACGTGTCACAGCTCCAGAAGCACGTCATATCACTTGTTATGGCTAGCAGTGACAAATATGGAACTGGATATTGACCATCTCATTAGCCAAAAGCAGGCCCATAGTTCCCATTGAAATACTGGTCAGTTTGTTGATTTAAATTTACTTGTACTTTATTTTAAATATTGTATTTGTTCCCATTTTGTTTACTTTAAAATAAGATATGTGCAGTATGCATAGGGATTTGTTCCTAGTGTTTTTTATAGTCCGGCCCTCCAACGGCCTGAGGGACAGTGAACTGGCCGCCTGTGTAAAAAGTTTGGGGACCCCTGGCCTATCCTATTTAATATATTCTTCAAAAAGTTGAATCACCCTGACCAGGCAGTGGCGCAGTGGATATAGCATCAGACTGGGACACGGAGGACCCAGGTTCGAAACCCCGAGGTCGCCAGCTTGAGCGCGGGCTCATTGGGTTTGAGCAAGGCTCGCCAGCTTGAGCCCAAGGTAGCTGGCTTGAGCAAGGAGTCACTTGGTCTGCTATAGCCCCCCCGGTCAAGGCACATATGAGAAATCAATCAGGGAACAACTAAGAAACCGCAATGAAGAATTGATGTTTCTCATCTCTCTCCCTTCCTGTTTGTCCCCTCTCTCTGACTGTCTCTGCCACACGCACACAAAAAAAGTTGAATCACATTCATGAATACCAGATACAGCTGAAGGGATCAGAACCAGTCATGAACATACAAAATACTGAGATATCCAGCCTCCTTCCCTCCTTAGTTACAGGAAACTGGCAATAAGGCTTAGTCACAGGGATGCATCCAGCTGCATCAGTTCTATTACTGATTTTTAAAAAGGAGGAGGCTAAGTGATATTGGATACTGGCGAGCAGGGTCCACTCCCTCCCTCCGGCACTTTCTATCCTTCATATCTTACTTTGTTTTTCTTCACAGTATTTATCATTTCTTGGTATATTTTCTCTTCATTTGTTTCTGTTTCCCCCACTCTATTAGTTACGAGAGGACAGGACTTTGTCTTTTGTTCAACTCTGTACCACAGTTCCTGAAAAAGTGCCGCAACATAAAAGGAATTAAAAAATATGGGTTGAATGAGTGAATGAATTGCTAATTCCCTTTTTGTCTAAGAAAATACATTTAAACATAAAGATCCTGTCTGGGCAGATGATGCTTTGTTCTATCTTGCTTGCTTAGAAATGAATGCTCATCAACTGGAAAAAAACTGAAATACTCTCTCAGAATTACTAATTTTAAAAAGCCTCCCTTCTTCAGAGTAGTTGACTCAAAATTCTGCACTAGGCACGACCACTACCACAGGTGACCGCCAGTCTTAACAGTGTAAGCAGTATTACTTCAATGTGTGCGATAATTACTGTGTGTAATTTTGTGTTTAATTATGTATTGGTGTAATAATGTAATTAGTAAGAAAACTGTAAACATTAAATTACTGTAACAACTACTCTTAACACAAGCATTATCAGACGTGGGAAGAGAAGTGTTATTTGGGGGGAGTGGTAGGTAGGAGTGTTGTAAATCCTCATTTCCAAGCAATAGATAAGTCTATAGCTGAACATATCTAAAAATACCAGAAAATGCGTATAATTTGTGGGGGAGGGGAGACTTAGAAGAAAGCAGCTGGAATGTTGAAAGAATTTACCCTGGGGATAAGGGTAAGGGAGGACATCAGAGATCTGCGGTTTTGCTGTCAAGGCTTAAGAAACTACTTCATTTCAAACTGTGTACGTTTAAAGATGATTTTTTCATATCTAGTTCGGTACCCCTACTCCCCTGAGCTCTTGAGAAATACAAGTCACTATT
This sequence comes from Saccopteryx leptura, assembly GCF_036850995.1. Lineage (NCBI taxonomy): Eukaryota > Metazoa > Chordata > Mammalia > Chiroptera > Emballonuridae > Saccopteryx > Saccopteryx leptura. The sequence continues at coordinate 28,989,100 of NC_089504.1, read as the reverse complement.
AGGAGCCTACAAGGTCCTATTGGACGGGGCGAGAGGAAGGGCGCGCTTAATGAAGGAAGGGAAGGCTCCCCGGTCTTCCCCTTTATCCATTATTCCGATTAAACTTAACCAGGCAATCATCCCTAGGATACTGAAACGCAAGGCACCACACGCGCGCGCGCGCCCATTCTTCCTTGTCCGTGGACCACACGGCTCACATTCTACACACGACCATTTACAAAGTGCACGCCACTGCCCACAGGAGAGGAGGCTGGGGCCGGCAGGGCGGTACAAGAGGGAGCTCAGACCTCAGCTAACTCCAATGCCACCGCTCACGTGTGGAGTTAGGGTATTTGAGGAAATACAAGGGGGCACCAGGGTGGCAAGGTGACAGCAAAGGCGCCCGGGCTCAGGCTCGCCGACGCCGAGCGCCCCGGTCACGCCTTCTCGGGGCGGGGGGCGGAGCTAACCCAGCCGAGCCCCGCCCCGAGCCTGCTTCCGCCAGCGGTCCGGTTGCTTCTCTAAGGCGGGAAGGCATAGGAAGAGGAGTCTAGTAAAGAATACCGGCTGGCTGCCGTTCTCAGCGCTCCAGGCCGCGCCATGCTCGTTCTCCGAAGCGGCCTGACTAGGGCTCTGGCCGCGCAGACGTTCATGCCTCAGGTACCGGCCGGGGGAAGCGCCCAAGCCGTTCCCTGGGGGCTGGAGGGGCGTCTGTCGGGAGCGGTTAGGTTTCGCGCATGCGCCCACTGGGCTCCCGCTCCTTGACCTGAGTTCGCTGCGCAGGAGTCCAACTGGTTCCCACGCCCAGACCTTCGGCCCACTGTGCGCTGCCTTCTGTGCAGGCGGTGGTGCGTGTCAGGGACCTCAGGCAAATACAGGTGGGGCGGAACGAGGCTTACACTTGTGAGTATGCGAAAGAGTATTGTTACTTCTGAATTATTGTACTATTTCCCATACGAACAACCGTAAGCCTACCTTTGTCCCCGTCCTGTACAATGATTAGATCTTTTAACCTTAGATGAGTAATGTACAAAATAGACTTTTGTGATTCAGCCTTAACTGTTAGGAGTTGGTCTAGTCTGTATATTTAACCAGAGATATTTTTTTCTTTTTGATGTTCAGACTTTCCTCCTTTCTCGGAAGGAAGGGGTTTAACCTAGGGACTGACATGCCAAAGAAGAGCCATTAATGAATGGCCCATTCACCCAAAATTAGCAGTAGTCTTTATACTACTGATTCACTAGCTACTGGGGCAAAACCAAGAATTATTCCTTACAACTTCATTCTGAACTTTATTAAATGTCGGCCTGATGTTTTCTGTAAGTGAATTGGAAGTTATTGCTCCCGAAAACGAGCCAGAACTTGGGGATAAGGGAGCCTGAATCAATTGGAATCCCTCCTGAGCACAGTTCTACTTTATGGCTTGCCACAAAAATCACCTCCCCCAAGCCCACACACACTTATCTCACTGCTGTTTAACCTTTCACTGGCTTCCCCTGCTACTCTGCCTCCTGCTAAAGGTAAAAATTTGTACCTGTTACAGAACAGAAAGAATTTCTTCACCACATGCTAGCAGAGCCAAGAATTGCAGTGAAGAAATGTTGTCTCTTTTATGAATGGCGCCATCCAGAAGGGGAAACTAATGCTCAAAAGCACTAACTCCTCGGTGACATGTAGGGCACAGTCATGAGACATCATGGGTTAGGGAGTCAGGGGTCATGCTGGGTGCTTGTTAGAGGTGAGCAAGCTGATGGAGCACTTCTTCAATTCTTGAGGACAGCTCTGAGGTTTTTTTCCAGGGTTCCTCTGTCAGGTCTGATGGGAAAGTAGCCAGGGGGTGGGGCTACCCATAGGGGTCAGGAACTGAAACAAAACTTAGGTCAAGATGTTATCTTGAGCCTGCCAAAGGTCTGACCCTGTGACCATTACTCAGGTCTGGGCTACTTACTGTCTTCTGCTGTCTCAGGGTTGCTGATTATGTGGGGGAAAGGCTAGGTCTCTGAGGGGTATAGACAGAGAATTTTTAGAGCGAGAATTTAAAACTAAATTTAGTCAGCCTGACTAGGTGGTGGCACAGTGGATACAGTGTTTACCTGGGACGGTGAGAATTCAGGTTCAAAACCCCGAGGTCAACCCACTCCTTAAGAGAAGCAGTCAGTGAACAACTAAACTGCCACAATTACGAGTTGATGCTTCTTATCTCTCTTCCTTCCATTTGTCTCTGTCTCTCTCTCGCTAAAAAGAAAGAAAGAGATTAAAACTAAATTTAATCGAAGCCATAAGGACCCTGGGTTTCATACCTTTGCCACATATTTGTTTCCAAATACAAATTCCCTGAGAGTCAGCTTAAAAGGCAATTGTTTTAAATACTGCCACTGTCCCACTTTCTGATATATTTTATGTATAATACTTTTAAACTATAATACTAGGCAGTTGTTTATTTGCATAATATTTTCTTTTTAGAATTTAGTTAAGATGACACAAAATCATGTCATCCAAAAGTAGGGGCAGCAGCATTTGTGTTCGGTGAGAACACCTGCTCTCCAAGGAAGCCACGACACTTGGGCAATAGGAACATAACTTTAGTAGACATGAATGGAATGAACTCAGATACATAATTAGGATTATAACATTTTACACACAAGTAAAATACATAGATTATGGTATGTGTTTTAATCAAAAATATGTCAGAAAAAGAAGTCTGCTGATCTTATTTGACATACTAGGTAGTCAGTATAACTTGTTCATAACTTTGTTTACACCAAAACTTTTAATAGATAATTCTGATTAATCAGCTTCAGAAAATAGGCACATAATACCCAAACCTACAATAAGATGGATTTGTAAATGCAGGTGCCATGTGCGTGTATGCATACATCTTTATATGTATACACACATATAAATAAATCTTTGTATGTATACACACCTATAAATGCACAGGATAATTTCTGACAGGGCATTTCCTACCTAAAGTTAAGCTCACTCAGACTTGAGGGGGACTGAATTAGAACAAAAACTTACCCAGTGAGCATATAACTAATACAAAAAGAACTAATGGTTCCTAAGGGATCGTTCCATTAACCTGGTTTAATCAGATGGATTAAATGCCCTTCTTCAGATTCATCTGAAATTAAACCGGATAATGATTCAGACAATTCCAGATGTTGATTTTTCCTACAGCATTCATAGCTTTCTGCTAGTAAACATTCTTATCATGCCTGCCAGAACGCCTGCATATTTATAAAGTTCATTTAAATGCATACTGTAACACATAGATAGAGCATCAACCAAAGATAGCATATCAGCTAAATAAGGTAAAACATTTGTACATTTATTAGAATCCTAATTTTAGTTCTTGGGTAAAGGACCTCAGTACCTCCTTATGATTAACGTTTCATGAAAAACTGGCCAATGATAGAGCCCTGCTAGGAAACAGTAGCTGTGTATTCAGCACACCTAAGAGTAGTTATCTATATTGACATCTCTCTAAACAAATGTCTGTGGACAGATGGCAACAGAGGTACAAACATGGACTATGAGTCTAATGAGTGTTCCTCGTTTCCAAATTCAGGTTTGGTTGTAACATAATGTTTTTTAAAATGTTACAAGCCCGACCTTGTCCAGATGTTTGATTTTGCCTTATCTCTCTTCAGGTGTGCTCATCTTTTGCTACAGGACCTCGACAGAATGATGGAACATTGTATGAATTTCGTACCTATTCTCTGAAGCCTCCAAAGATGAATGAGTTTCTGGAAAACTTTAAGAAAAACATAAATCTTCGGACGGCTCACTCTGAATTGATTGGATACTGGAGTGTAGAATTTGGAGGCAGAGTGAATAAAGTGTTTCATATTTGGAAGTATGGTATGAGTCACCAGCTTAAGTATTCAGTACAGATTTGCACTCTGTTAGATGTTCCACGTGACTTACTTCTTGGATCTACATTACTATAAGTACACACATGTTAGACTTTCAAAAAGCAGAACAACAGCAACAAATTCATTGATTACTCCTCCCAGTTGCTAGGTAGCGACCCCTTGGTCAATTCCGTGTGTTATAAATGGCATCTTATATTTCGAATCATAAAATTGTGAGCTAGATATTAAATCTCAGAAATAATTATAAAATAGATTATTATAAAGATGATTTGTGAAGAGTTTAAAGCAGTAACTAAGAGCCCAAGTGGGTTAAGATAAAAGGAGGAGAGGGTTATTTTTATTTATTGTTGAACTGCAGCTGGATTTCAGGATTTTCGTGGAAACAATGAGATATGTAGGAGCTTGAGGGTAGTAGGGTTGGCGGGGATGATAGTGAACTTGTAGGCATCACCTGACTCTGAGATGTAACGACTTTCTGTGTTTCATTGGTACACCCCAGGGCTTCAGGGAATTCACTGTCCTTATGCTGCTCTTGGGAAGTAAAGGCAAAGCAATCAGAGTTCTCTCCCTGTTGAAGCTGACCTACTCCTGCTTTAGTCGGGGAAAGAGAACAGGTTACAGGAATCTGCAGAAGGTTTGTCACTCTGGTGTCAAATCTTTATGAAGTCCACATCAGGGCTTGATGACATCCAAAGGACTTTAAGAATTTCATTTAGTGTTTGGTCATATAAAGTACTTCATCTAATGTTAATGGTGCTCATTCTCTATTTAACATGGCCCTCGTTTAGGGGTTTTCCCTGTTGCAATAGAACAAACCCAATTAAAATGCCGTTTATGCTTTAATGTGCAAGAGGTAGAACTGTGTTCCATTTAAAAATTACTAGTAAGGTCCTGGTTCAACTGACCTAGGCTCCGTGGTAGATGTTACTCCTCATCCATAGCATTAACTATGGAAAACTTTTACCATCAGTCTTATGAGGCCCTAATAGTAAATGTAGTACTAGGCCTATGTGTTAATAAATACATATACCTGTTTGGGTAACAAACAGAAGAAAAGAACCAGGTAAAACAATGGGTGACAATAAGTAAGAGAGTCAGCACTGTTTCTTTGGAAGCTGCTTGTTCAAAGAAGATGAGGCTGTAAACTTGCCTCTTAATTTCATTTATGTTCAATTTAATTCAAGGTGTCTCCTGACCTGCCCACCATCACCAGCACAGCTACCAAGGGAAAAGTCTTTTCCTAAACTGGCACTATAAAGGTCTCAAAGTCCTAAGAATAGTTAACATACATTGAGTACTGATGCCAAACACTGCTCAAGGCTTCTTTCATATGACAATTCATTTCCTCCTCTCCACAAGCCTGGAGGTGCAGATACTGTACCATCATCCCCGTTTCACAGGGTAAGACAGACAGATCAGATAACTCACCCAGTCACACAACTCCCTACTAAGTGCTAGAGTCTATAAAGTCTACTCTGGCATTATCATTAGCTATTTATAATTCTACACCCCTTTCAGGCCAGGAGAAACTTAGGGACAAATGTCACTTCTCTTTTTGGGGGAGCAGTGGGGGGCTGGCTGCATTTCCAGTGATTTAACACAGTGTTCCTATGTGGCCTTGATGAACATCTATCTGCTGAATTGAATGACATTCAAAAGAGGTCTAGATGATTATAAACAAACAATTTTTCTTTTTTTCTTACTCTTTTCCTTCCCATAGATAATTTTGCTCATCGAACAGAAGTTCGGAAAGCCTTGGCCAAAGATAAGGCATGGCAACAATTTCTCATTCCAAATTTGGCTCTTATGGACAAACAGGAGAGTGAGATCACTTACTTGGTACCGTGGTGCAAATTAGAAAAGCCTCCGGAAGCAGGTCAGCCCTCCCCTCCTCGTCACTTTGACTTTTGATGATGAAAATACTAAAGATTTTAAACTATAAAAATTAAAGTTTCATAGGAAAAAAAAATACACTATCCTCTTTTTAGAGAGGAATATATTGTGATTATAAAAATGAAATGAATTTGAGCTCTTTGCTTCTCATTAAAACAATGAGCCTTAGAAGTGTTTTTTCAATTTGGGAGAAGCTCTTCAAGTTCAGGTGTGAGTGTAAAATATTGACATGGGGTGGGGAGTGGAGGCTGAGAGGTGGGGGATTTGAAGCAGAGAAAACATGTATCGGTTGGTGAAGGATCACGTGTGAAATTTTGTCATTGTTTCAGTATTTTTTTACACGTTATAGTTAATCTGAAAATGTTAAGTGCATCTGTGCTTGTCAGACTGACAGGGAATGAATTAATTTAAACTGTTAGACTCCATTATTATATTTTAACTTACTTGTTTTCTTCTTTCTCAGTTTGAAAATACAATACTCACAAAAATTAGGGGATGTTTTATCGCTTCATTTTTGAAATATCCCCTAATTTTTGTGAGCAGTATAATTACTAAATGCTTGTTTTCTTGTGGATTTTACTTTCTTGCTGACTTTAAGGAAATACTTACCTCCACCTAGTTTTATTGATTTTTCCCATAATACAAATTTTGTAGTGTTATCTTAGATGACGAGAGATTTGAAAGTCTTACTTGGATCCTTATGGAGCTCGCCTTCCCCTCGGCTCTCAGCGTAATCTAAACGAACGAAGTGGCTTCTAGAACAGTGTCGGGTCATGGTTCTCTTCCTCTGTGTCGTTCATAATTCTTTAGTGACTTTCCCTTTCTCCCTTTTATTTCTCAAATCTGCTAGTCCCCTAGTTTCTCTCTGTCTGTGCCATCCTTCTTAGTAGAGGTAAAATGCTTTCAAGTGTTTACCTGGATATTTAGGAAAAATAAAACTATCCCCTTCAGTGTTTTAGGGAGTTTTTTCCCTTAAAATCTCAGATACCACTTTGGATACATTGTTTGCTTGCTGTTCCTGTTAGTAGTGGAGTCCTACAGGGGAAAGTAGGCAAACAACAGTATTTCTTGTCAGAATTGAAAAGAAGGAAGTATAGATCAGAAAATAATTTTCTTACTCATTTCTTACCTCAAAATATAGACTCGGGCAGCTCAAAAATCCTAGTCCTATTACACATTCTCAGTATTTGTTTTATTGACAAATTTTATGGATTAAAAGTATTTCCGATAATGGTATGATATAGCGTCCTTTTTGTTTTGTATGATAAGATTAACAGCTGATCCATAAACATGGACAAAGACTTGCTAAACATAAAAACAAGGAAAAGTAATGCAGAGTTCGTAAATGTGTCCACATCAACACGTATACGTATGTGATCCTCCAAATGTGTAGATGTACATTATTAATTTGCCACTAGATCCGTACTAACCTGTTAGACATTTCTTAAATATCTTTTGTAAAATAATTACTTTTCTTCCACCTCTAGGAGTCTATGAACTGGTTACTTTTCAGATGAAACCAGGCGGGCCAGCTTTGTGGGGTGATGCATTTAAAAGAGCAATTAATGCCCACGTCAATCTAGGCTACTCAAAACTGGTTGGAGTTTTCTACACAGAATACGGAGCACTGAACAGAGGTACAGTTGTCCATTTCTTCTATGAAATTGCAAAGTATATTGCTGAACTACGAAGTTCTTTGGGTCACTTTGTCTCTCTTTTTTCATTATGGTATAGATTTTAATTTTATTGCCAAACTTTTAGAGTGAGTCACTTAACCTCACTGTGCCTTGCATGGCTCACCAATAAAATGATGATTGATAATAACCTACCACCTAAGATTATTATGAAGACGAAATGAGTTATATCATGCAAAATGGTTTGAAGCGGGCCTGACACATAGTAAGCACCCAGTTAATGTTAGTACGTATCTTCGAATTGTTATTACAGATACACATGTAGGTGCTGCTGTAAGGAAGTTTATGCATTGTTTTCTATGGGGGATGACACATACTCGGAATGTATATAATACACTCGTAATACACAAATAGACATACATGCCCATCTTATACATCATGTGTCAGTAAGACCCTAATTTTATTTTGCTCATATTTTTTAAAGAAAACACACTAAATATTATCCTAATTCATAATTATGAATTAGATCTCAAAGAGGTTTTTCTCTGGGTGGTTAAAATAGTGCTACTTTTAATTTTCTTTGATTCATCCAAATTTTTAGTAATAAAGTTTTTTTAAGATCTTGCTTTTCCAAAAAAAAAAGTAAAATATAGTAGGAGGTATGAAACCTGGGTCTAGTCTTGATTATCAGTGTCTTTAGCTATATTATGTTACTTCCCCTATCCAGCTTTGTCTCATCTATAAAACCAGTTTATTAATCAGTATCTCTCCTAAATCTCTGAGTTGTCCGAAATGTGTTATTACTAATTTACTTAGTTTTTGTGTGTGTGTGTGTTTGTTTTTGTATTTTTCCAAAGTGAGAAGTGGGAGGAGGCACACAGACAGACTTCCGCATGCGCCCAACTGGGATCCACCCAGCAAGCCCACTAGGGGGTGATGCTCTGCCCATCTGGGGCATTGCTCCATTGCAACCAGAGCCATTCTAGCACCTGAGACAGAGGCCACAGAGCCATTCTCAGCGCCTGGGCCAACTTTGCTCCAATGGAGCCTTGGCTGCGGGAGGGGAAGAAAGAGATAGAGAGGAAGGAGAGGAGGAAGGGTGGAGAAGCAGATGGGCACTTCTCCTGTGTGCCCTGGCCGGGAATCGAACCTGGGACTCCTGCACGCCAGGCCAACGCTCTACCACTGAGCCAACCAGCCAGGGCAGTTTTACTTTTTGAATACTCAAGATTGTGACTTAAAGAGTAAAACTCAACATACCTGATTAGTTTTTCTGTATATTTTATTCGTAGTAATGTTATACTTGGGCTTCTTTCTGCAGTTCACGTTCTTTGGTGGAACGAGAGTGCAGACAGTCGTGCGGCTGGGAGACATCTATCTCATGAAGATCCCAGAGTCGTGGCAGCGGGTAAGCTATTTCCCTAGGCATGGCTTACTCTTGGGACAAATTTAATTTAGTCAGGAACTTTGTATGCCTTCTCATATAATGTTTTCTTTTTTTCTAGTTCGGGAAAGTGTCAGTTACCTAGTGTCTCAGCAGAATATGCTTCTGATTCCTGCATCATTTTCACCTTTGAAATAGTTTTCCACTGAAATGCAGAGCATTGCATTAACTGTCTTAAGATGTATCTGCTAATCATGCTTAAAGTCTCCCAAAAGAACCTCACTTTTAGTTGAAGAAGGTGGTAAGTTGATTCACTATGTCTCTGCCATTTTAAAGCCACCTCTGTTCTTAGTCTTTACCGCCTCAGAAAATTGTTCTGTTCACTTTGCCCATGATATTTCAGAAGCTATTATATATTAGAGATAGTTGCCACTATTCATGATCTTGATTTTTTCTCTTTCAGAATGTCTCTTATTCTCTATTTTAATGACCCATTGCTTTATAGCATGTTCTTATATTTAAATGATGTTTCTGCATTTCTGTGTCTGACAATATTTTTAAATTATTTATGTGCAGTGTCTATATTTTCAAAGTGTCTATTTTTTCTGAGATTTAAAAAAAAATTTTTTTGACCAGTCAAGTTTATTTTGTAATATAAAATGGAATTCATAAGAACATTAGATCAAATATATTCCTTTACCTTGGGAGACTACCTATGTCGTCTGTATCAATGACAGTTTTCACATTATTAGTCACTATGAATTAGGTCTCAGTGTTTTAAAAAAACCTCCAGATGACTTGTTTCATATGCTGAAATGTGTTCATTTACAGTTAGTTTTATTAATTTCGGTTCATTTGGGGACACTAACAATGATGCTTGGGACATGGTTATAGAAATGCTGCCCTAATAAAAACCTACATATCCATTCTGGTTTTTTTAATTTGCATTTTATATTTGTATTATCTTCTCTGGACTTTCACTCTGTTGCTATAGTGTAGTGACACAGTAATAACTTACATACATAACTGTGAATGGTAAGTCACACTGAGAAACCAGCATGATAATAATCGCAGAGGAAAGTGTCCTTAGTACCATCACAGACATGCTAGGGTTTTCCTTGAAACACCTTTAATTTGAATTGTAGTTGAATGCCTCTCTGCCTGCTAAAACAAGGTTTTGTACTTTCAAGCTCTCTTGATAGTTTGTTTACAGCTATATTATTTTACATTTCTGAGACATACAGGAAATAAAAGAGTAAATTATGACTTAGCCGTCTAAGGGAAATTTGAACATTCATTGTGTAAGGTTCCTGATAGAAGAAATGTCTAAAAGATTAAAAACCAGCCTGACCAGGCAGTGGCGCAGTGGATAGAGCGTTGGACTGGGATGTGGAAGGACCCAGGTTTGAGACCCCGAGGTCGCCAGCTTGAGCGTGGGCTCCTCTGGCTTGAGCAAAAAGCTCACCAGCTTGGACCCAGGGTCGCTTGCTCCAGCAAGGGGTTACTCAGTCTGCTGAAGGCCCGCAGTCAAGGCACATATGAGGAAGCAATCAATGAACAACTAAGAAGTCGCAACGCGCAATGAAAAACTAATGATTGATGCTTCTCATCTGACTCCATTCCTGTCTGTCTGTCCCTGACTATCCCTCTGACTCTCTCTCTGTCTCTGTAAAAAAAAAAAAAAAAAAAAAAAAAAGATTAAAAACCAAAACAAGACTCTGGCCAGGTAGTTCAGTTGGTAGATCATCTTCCCATTACACCAAGGTGTGGGTTCATCCCGATCAAGAGTCAATCAGTAAATGCATAAATAAGTTGAAAAACAAATCAGTTTCTCTCTCTCTTCTTCTCTCTCTAAAATCAATTTTAAAAAATCAGAAAGGTGAGATGTTGCTCAGTTGCAGACTATTTTAACAACAGACAAGAATCCAAATAAAAGTTTTATAATTCAGCTATTTTAATGTTTCCTGCTTCCCTTCAACGCAAAGCTCTCTGTGGTGTTATGCATATTCACCATCTTTCCTTCCTTACTTTATTCTTCCCTGAGCCCAGTCCAGGGAGGCCTACATTCTTAAACCACTGAAATGGCTCTTCTGAGGGTCACTGAGGACCTCTGCCTTGCCAAATTGAATGGTCTCTCGCTGCCTTTAGCTGGCTCATCTTCGCACTGTTGGCCACTTCTGCCTTCCTGAAACACTTGATTCTGAGCTTCATTCTATAGTCCTACTTTTAGATTTTCCTCCTCCTTGTGGCCCAGTCCCTGTCTCCTTTGCTGGCTTCTCTTCTAAATACGGTAGGATCTTAGAGCTCAATATAAACTCATTCAGTCTCAAGGCCTTACTACCACGTTTGTGCTAACAATTCACATATTTTTATCTTCTTTCCTGTCAATGCTACTGTACTCCTATCTGAGATACCTATTGCCTTTTTTTTAAGTTTGTTTTTTTTTTCTTTTTCTAATCTTTTTTTTTTTTTATTCATTTTAGAGAGGAGAGGGAGAGACAGAGAGAGAGAGAGAGAGGAGAGACAGAGAGAGAGAAGGGGGGGAGGAGCTGGAAGCATCAACTCCCATATGTGCCTTGACCAGGCAAGCCCAGGGTTTCGAACCGGCGACCTCAGCATTTCCAAGTCGATGCTTTATCCACTGCGCCACCACAGGTCAGGCTACCTATTGCCTTTTTAACGCAACCATCTACTTAGTTTGGGTTACAAACTAAGTCACCTTGATAGCTCTTTCCCTGCAGGCTGTCAGATCCTGAATATTCGTTCCTCTTCTTCCCTCTGTCAGTTATTACCACCCTCCACCATCATCTCTTACTTAGCCTCCCTACTATCCTGTCTCCTGGTACAGTCAGCGTTCTTTCTGAAAACAGATTAGGTCAAGCCACTACTTTGTTTAGAACTCCAGTGGTGGATCATTGCTCTTAACAGTAAAACCCAGATATCTTAACGTGGCCTGTGAGGCTCCAAGCTCTGGTCCCTGCTTCTGAGTCCGTCCCCTCCCCCTCTAGAGGCACCGCCCTTCTCTCCCCTGCTCTCCAACTTGCCAACCTTTTTCCCACTTGGGGCTTTTATACCAGGGGTTCTTCTGGAATGTTCTTCCTGCCCACCTTCAAATGCTGGCTTCTAATTTTTTTTTTCAGAGCTGAGCTTAAATGTTACTCCTCAGATGGGCCATCTCTGATTTCTCTGCATCATTGTCCCATTATAATATTTTATCTTCTTGGTATTTACTACTGTCTGAATTCATTTTATTCTTTCCACAGTTCCATTGTGAATCTGAATGTAATTCCCCCACTGAAATTTAACTATAGTAGGAAATCTGTCTCCTTAAATACCTTACCCCCAGAACCTAGAAAAGTATCTCGCACACAACAGAGTTCAATAAATATTTGTTGAACTCTCATAGAATGGTGCAGTGCTGATCAGGATACTTTTAACTGATACACAACTTCACCAGAAAGAACCCTCTGCCAGCGACTAGCCACATAACTTTAGACAAATCCTTGATCCTCTGAGCCACAATTTATTTATATGTCAGATGGTGCCACTTACCTCATGGGGCAGGTATCAGTTGAGGAAATGAGGTGCCTGGCAACACAACTCTTGGTAAATGTAGCTAACTTTCTGTTACACTTTTTCATATTGAATATATTCATTAACATTCCAGAGGTTCCAGATTTTTTAAAATATATAAATGTTTATATTGGCTTTTCTCTAGATAATGTTTTTGTCGAGACTTGACTTGGAATGGTGAATACACAATACAGTGTACAGATGATGTGTTGTAGAATTGGGCACCTGAAACTTGTATAATTTTGTTAACTAGTGTCACCCCAATAAATTCAACTAAAAAAAAATCAATGAGTAACATTTTCATCTAAATTAACCCTTCCTCACCCTCAGTTGTCATCTTTTCACAAAGAAAGTTTTCTACCAATTTCATTGAAGTCGCTGTAGTTTGAACTTCAAGGGGAGAAGACGACGTGGCGATGCTGACACTGGGGGGTCAGCCCGGCACACACAGAGTTCAGACCCAAAACTCAGGCGAGGGCTGCTCATTCCACGATGTCAAGGCTGTTCGGAAGAGGCCACAAATCGAGCCATGATTCCACTGTGCTGCCTAATAGGTGGTGTTTGGTAGGTGTTCTTCAGTACCAAAATAAAGACATTGTTTCTGAGACTTCTGATTGTCCGTGAGCTGTGATAAATACATCCACCTGTCTCATCATAGGTTACGTCTATGTAATCTCAAGTGCAGGCATCTCTGTTATCAGTCTCACTTCTCCGCCCACACTTCCCCCCCTGCACCCCCCCCACAGGCTTGCCACACTGTCCTTCTATTGTGGTTGAATAAACAAGAACACTGAAGGCTGCCTTTGTCGCTTCAATACCAAATGAAAAAATGAAGTTTTTACTAAATAGGCTTCGCTACAGAGGATTTCCAGAGATCTCCACCACTTCATAATCATTGAGCAGAACAAGTTTATCTAAAAAACTTTTAAACTTAATCTGTTACTTTCTTAAATGAATCACGAAAGTGCGAAACACCCTTTTTAAAATTTCCAAGTAGTCCCCTCAGCTCTCTTTTGTGATCAACAGGACATTCAGCCTTTTCTAAAATTTCTGCATTGGAGCCAAACTGCTTTTAACAGTACGTGGTACTACGCATGCGCGAGAATAAATATGTGAAGACCAACAGAACCGTCACAGCTTTATTTCGTGACTCATTACAACATAGAAATGCCTTTAATACTTCATATAAAGTTATAGACAATACAAATTTTTTTCTTTTTTTCCTTTTAATGAAAATGATTTAACTTAGAAATCTATTGTGAAACTTTTGTCTAGTTCTGCAAATTCTCAGATATTCCAGTGCAAAAATAGATCCCATTACAGACAACATAAAGTGCTTGGAATGAAGGGGCAATGATAAAGAAAAATGCACAAGAACATAGCTTCATCCTACGGTATAAGAAGGGAGAAGAGACTACTTCATCCCTACGTAAATATAAAGATTCTATAAAAGGGATGCAACAATTTTAAAGAGAATTAGAGTGATATTACTATAGTACTATATTATTACTAGTAAATATGAACAAGGGTACAAATTAATACCTCAATATCAAAGTGGTTCAATATTATATGACACATGGCTCTTTGGAAAAACATTTTCCTGATCTATACAACCACAAGAAGAAAACAAGACAAATCCCTTTAGTCAATAGTTACTATACAGTGAACAAATGATGTGCAACATTTAATAGACACAATGCATTGCTTTCAGTACAGATATTGAAATACAGTAGTTTGAGGTTTGGTTGTTTTTTTAACAATGAACTGTGCTAGGCATTTAGGTATAGAGGGTTTTGTTATTGTTTTCTTCTGTATTTTTCATATTCACAGTTGTTAATAAGGTTTCCAAGATGTCCACAACAAGCAAAAGCAGAAATCTTTGAACACTTGAGAATGTCTGAAACTCAGATAGTTATATTTCCACAGGGAATATATAGAAATTTGACTTGATTGAGTGTAGAGTTGATTAAAGTTTCTACTCTAGGTTCACTAATTAGGAAAATATGAAAGATTATTACTTGGATCTCCTAAGAGGTAACAGTATTAATGAAGTTGATGTGTAACTGTAGATTGTTCTGAAGAAGAGATCCTTTCAAATCTATATTGAAACATTGTACTTTTTCAAAATAGTTCACAGTGCCTTTTGATGTTTTTTTTTGTTTGTTTTAAATATGGCCTTGAAGTTAGAGTAATTAAAGTAAGGAGCTGCTGCACGGATTTAATACAGTAGAAAATTCAAACATGATTCTAATGAAATAGGGAAAGGAAGTTTGATTTTAAAAAATATTAAACAGGAGAAACTAAGTCATTCTATAAGTTTTATATCATTAGAGAGCATAAAATACAATGATCTCATTATAAAGATCTCTACTTTTTGGAAATACTATGCCTTAATTACTTGTTTATCATTTTAGAAAATAATATTGGCATTCATTTCTAAAAGTCATTTTTCTTTACCAACTAGTTCCATGATAACATTTTGCAAATTTAAAAAGAAAAATTATAGATTAATTTCAAATAGATCTGAAATCTTACATCTTTAGAGTTACTAAATTTTAGAAAAAAGTAATGATGGCAAGAGATCACTTGAACTTCATCAGAGTCGTTCCCTTATATTTTTGTTGTCTCAAGAGGGATGACATTAAGCATTAGCAAAGTAATAGTTCTTTAAAGTTTACTGACTAAAAACAGTAAGACTGGGTTAGGAAAATCTAAAATATACTTCATGAAGGGATAATGGCTATTTTTTTTTTTCATGATAGATTAGTGGTTGAAGAGATGAAAAATTTGAGATTGTAAGAATGCACTAAAATCTTCAAAGCCAATTATTTGAAGGTATTAAATGCCAAAAGCACAAACTGTCTTGTTCAACAACTTTTAAAACTGGCTACCTTCTCTGTAAAAATAGTCCTGGTTTAAGCCTTGTGACCCTTATAACAGTAAATGCTCTTGGCTTTTGCATTGTCGCTATTTTGCAAAAAGTGGGCTGCCCAGTTTTCTTTCATTTGGCTCCCACAACCACAACAGAACAACCTACGTTTGTAAACCAGTTAGCTGCATAACATGGCACAGGATCTCTGAGACTTCATTTCTGCCTACCCCATCCATCCCTCCGTACTCACTCAGCTATAACACAGACTCAAAAATTACTTGATTAATGAACTGAGATGAAGAGCCTTTTGAATGATCTTCAAGAAACTTAAATAGGATGTCATGAGATCTTGACCATCACATGCTTTCTAGTCACAAGGCACTGGTCAGACGATCTATCCGCACACTTACATGAGAAAAGAAAAAGAAGAAAAAGCTTGCCAGGCAATATGGCCATACTCCTCTACACCACAAGCTTCCATAAGGAGGCCCTTCTAAGGTTCAGAAGTCACTGATAGAACTTAAAATTCCAAATAACATGGAAAGTACAAAGACTTTTGTCAAAATACAACTCCCATCTTTTCGTCTAGAATTGAATTTAAAAAGCCAGAAATAATACTATGCTTGTGTCAGACCAGATCTTGAGATGCAGTGTACCGTGTTAGCCGACAGGACAAGGGGACACAGGCCTGCCCACGTGTGAGCGTGTCTCTTTGCGCCCGCGCCTTGGCCTCGGCGGCGGGCAGCCCCCACCACGTGGCTGCTGGGTCTCTGCTTCTCGCCGGGCCCTAAGTAACATTGAAAGAGTCCCAGAAAGATGACCCTGGCGACCCACGACTGAGTGAGGGACAATGTAACAGTGACACCACGTCTCACTTGTCTGGCGCCACCCACAATTCGCGTGTTACCACCACCGGAGCAGCTCACCGAGGAGGGGATCGAAACAGGACTCTCCCTCACATATGGCACCGTTTTGTCACCTGATAGTTGATGATGTAGAACAGCCTTCACAGAAGTGTGCCTGACTCACCGTGGTCCTTCGGGCTTTCTGAGCACAACTTGGCACTAGTAACTCCCATGCACTCATTGCCACCAATGGAGGTGTCACCAGGAAACCAGTCTCCTGGCGTGGCACAGCTTAACGAGTGAGGATGTGTACGCATGCCTTTGATTTCCGTACATAATCACTGGCCACGATTACTTGGTGAATTATTGTCGCAACCCCAGTGAGAATACAAAGGAACAAAATACAGAGTATGATTTCAAACCCCTAGGTCCACTGGGTTCTGCACTCAAGTTTCACAGAGGCATAAGGTAATAAATGAAATTCAAGTTTTTCTTTTTCTTTTCACTCAAGAGCCATACAAGACATCGGCTACAAAGGCACTGACTGCCCCTGTTATGGAATTCCGTTTTCATTGCATTGAATTGCATTGCATTGAATAGTAGCAGTACAGTATCCAGTTTACTTCTTCCCACAGAAGCGTCCCGCTCTTCCCTCTGGACGCTGCGTGCGGGGCACAGGGAGGACAAGAGCCTCCTTCCTTTCCGCCACCCTGGATGAGCAGGATTCTTCACACGTAACTCTCTTTCACTTTCTCATCCTGCAGGAAAGAGGTGAGGACGGCAACATCCACGACCGTCTGGTGTTTGTGTAACGACAGGTCCTTTAAGTGGTCATCATCACTTTGGTCCTTGGCAAAGTTCACAAATACCTGTCAAGAGAAAGAAGGACCCTTTTACAAATACCCCGCAACGGGCTCTCTCCTTATTTAAGTCACATTTTTCCCGATGTGGACGTTAGGTCGGGGAGGAGAATACAAGATTGCATAAATAGATTAACTAGAAAACTGAGTAAGAGGGGAATACTTGAAAAAGCTTTATCCACTTAAAATTAGAAACCTTCTATAGTGACCCCCAAATCACCGGCTGCTCAATCATCTATCTACTCTGGCTTATATATTCTTGATTAAAGGGAAGAAGGATGAAAACTAACAGTTACTGAATACCTACTAAGTGCCAACATCTGGGTGCTGTTATTTCCAAGGGATAAGGCACCTGGCAAAATGTCCGGCCCATTGCCGGTATTCAATAAATGGTAGTTATTAAAATTATTACAACCTGTTCTCATAACTGTATGGAGAGTATTATCTCCATTTACAGATTCAGAGAGGTTTCATGAAAAGCACAGCTACTAGTCCAAGATGGGGAATTCAAGCTCAGATCCCGTACACTGCCCTGGGGCCCACCCTGGGCTGAGAAAGGGGGGCGGGACTCCTCACCCTAAAAAACCAATCTCCTTTTGCTATTCAGCGCTTACTTGGTCAAGCGTCGTCTGAGACACAGAGTAGTCTTCTATGTGGAGCCGCTTCTTGCTCTGGGAGAGGATGCTGAATATGCGGGCCAGGGAGGAGAGGGACGACGGCAGCTGGTACTGCAGCATGTTCCGGTGCTTCTCCTTCAGGACGCTGCCCGGGAAGGCGAGTCCGAAGAACTCCTGCACCGGCTTCAGGTCAGGGTTCGACCCTGCTATTCGGACGACTATTGTGTAACCATCTCCAAACCTGAAAGCGGAACAACCAAGTCCAAATGGAAGATCCACAGGAAACTCCTCCAAAGAATAAAAAAAAAAAGGGAAGTCCCTGGCCTGGCCGACCCAGAACTAGGACTCGGAGAGAAGGGACTAGGTATCACTCCCTGAACACCTGTTCTGTGCGAGAGGTGCCACACTGAGGACCTTAGACACACGATCGATCTCGTGTACTCCTCACCTGGACCTCTGAAGCCTGACAGCTGTCACAGAGGAACTGAAGCCTGGACCCTTAGTCACTTGCCCATGGTACGGAGCTCCTAAGTGGTGGGGCCTGGGGGTGGGCCCATCTGTGTCTGGCTCCAAACTCTATGCCCTAACCGTAAGGACATGAATCAATTTTTCCATTTCATCTATACAAAAAAACTGGAGGGTAAATATTCCTCAGGAAACTGGCACTCAGACAGGTTAAGCACCTTGCCCAAGGGCACAAACCAGTGGAAAGGTAAAGACAAGAATTTCAATGCAGCTCTGTTTCACTTCATAGCCTTCATTCCACTCTACCATTTTGTTCAGTTTATTTCCCTTGATTTTAGAGCCACCATTTACACACTCAGAAAAAAAAATAAGTAAATAAATACAAGCTTTCTCAGTAGGCGTTATGCCAAAGAAATGATCTTTGTTACCTGTTTTTCAGATGTTGGACGCTCCCAAGACACCTGAACTTGCCGTTGACCATGATTGCCATCCTCGTGCAGAGAGCTTCACATTCTTCCATACTGTGGGAAAACAGAAGGAGGGCTTAGCTTTAGAGAGATTAGAACGTTGTCACAACATCTGGCATTTTAAAGAAACATTCCCAGCTTTCCAAGGCATAACTGTATTCTGTTACAAACACATGAAGATGCAGGGGCAGCACTGTTCGCTGCAGTGCTGTTTCCAATGGTGAAAAAAGAAAAACTGGAAACAATCTAAATGCCTACGAGTAGAACAGTTACATAAATTAGGGATATATTCTAATGAACTACTATCCAGCCACAGAAGCAAAGACTGCCTTGGAATGATGTTCACGATATACTGTTAAATGAAAAAGAGCCTCATTACACTAAGCATGCATTTTTGTTTATTAATCACACACACTTGTGTATATAGAGCTGCATAAGAAAACAGCAAAAATACATTATTGCCCAATGACAGAAACGGATTCCTACAAGTGATGCAGTTCAGATAAACTGCAATTGTTTTTCTCTTTGCCTCTCTGTACTCTCTCATGTTTACACAATGATCATTTATATCAACTGGAAATTTTAAAAGGCACACAAGGTAGAGGCCAAACCGTGTCTCCACTACAGACCTGTGAGATGTAAGCACTACCGATCTCCCCTCCTTGACGACGCTCAGGGCACAATTCCACAGGAAGCGCCGGGCTTTGGGATCCATGCCTGTGGTCGGCTCGTCCTGTAATTGGAACAAAATAACTCCTATTACTTGCTGAAAAAAACGACAGATTTGATTTTAGGTGCAGAAGCATCTCTGAAATAACCTAAATTTTAACTTAACCAGTTCTATTTATTTGTTGATGGACCAAAGAACCAGACCTTACACACAAGAACCAGTTCACAGGTAAGCAGGACACTCAACCAAAATTTTTATGAAATGAAATTTCTCCAAATAAATATTAATGAAAGGGGGAAAAATATTTAGTTTCAATCATCTTTTCATGACTGATAACTATATACTAAAATCACTATTGAAATCCGTATAAGGTTATAGCCAAATTCTTCCTCTCCTTTTTTCCTTCTGGCTCGCTCCAGCCTCGCCTGTTTTGCTGTACTTGCTCGTCTTAGAGCAGGCGTCCCCAAACTACGGCCTGTGGGCCGCAAGCGGCCCCCTGTGGCCATTTATCCGGCCCCCCGCCGCACTTCCAGAAGGGGCACCTCTTTCATTGGTGGTCAGTGAGAGAAGCACTATGTGGCGGCCCTCCGACGGTCTGAGTGACAGTGAACTGGCCCCCTGTGTATAAAGTTTGGGGACCCCTGTCTTAAAGAAACAAACTCCAGATCCAAGCACCTGGTAGCACTAAGCCCCCACCCAAGGATTCTCCCTGCAATGACATCAGCGCTTGTCTCCACAGAAGAGAAAGAAAGAGTCAAGGGCCACAGGCCCCTCTAACCCTCCATTTCCCATCCACCTGCACCAAGGAACTACGGCCCAGGTGCTACTTAGGGGATCTTGAAGCTGTGTCCACAACTCTCCATGTTCAGGGGATGAACACATAAATGGTAAAAAAAGAATGTTCCAGAAAAAAGTCAAATCACACAACCAGCTTCAGCCATACTTGTCAGGGTTCCCATGCCCAAGAAATAAGGTCCCTGTGGCATCTCTGTTTTTGGAGCACTGGAGGGCATGGCTGAGCGGCCCTCAGGGGGTGTGTCAAGGGGAGGGACAGGAAGCTCCCCTCGGTTCTCCGAGGCTGCTCTGCTGGTCCTGGTCAGGGGCGGGGAGTTTGTCCCTGGCAGACACGCCACATCCCCGGGCACACAGGAACTGAGAAAAGCGATGCTTCCCATTCAGGCCAGAACAGTCTTCCACGTACAGTCACACTCACCAGGAAGACCACAGGCGGCCCTCCGATCAGGGCCATGGCTGTCGAAAGCTTGCGCTTGTTGCCCCCACTGTAGTTGCCGGCGTATTTTTCTCCGTACTTCACGAGGCCCAGTTTCCGGATTGCCCACTCACCAACCTACAGCAAGAAAAGCCTCCTGGATGCTGGTCTGGTTTGGTAACTTTCTCGTGCTTTCTTGTATGTGCATGTGAAAATCCTTTCACTGAGGGAGACCAGATTCTGTCATCTGTAATCTGGGTCTGCCAAGTGCCACAGAGCCAAAAGCAGGGAGGATGGCCCTGGCTCTCTGCCCTGCAGCACGCTCCTGTCCGCAGCTCCCCATCCCCACCACCCCACGAGTTCCCACCCACCAAGTGGGGCAAAGAGCCGGCATTTCACGCTGCTGCGTCCACGAGCAATAACAGCCCAAAGCCGATGGTCACGGGGAAGGTCAAAGCCATACGGCATACGGTAAGGATGCCGAATGAGGCAGGCTAGCGTGCCAGTGCCACGATACCTTGCCAACTTCTTTCTCGGGGACTCCTCTCAAGAGGGCAAAGAACTCCAGGTGTTCTCTCCCAGTCATCAGCTCCGTGATGGCATCGAACTGAGGACAGTAGCCCATGTTCTGATGTACTTCATGGATGTCTGATAAGATGCTGCAAAGAAAAACAACACTGGTCAGGTCAGGGGCATTTGGAGATACTCTGGTCAGACAGTCTTGCCTAATGTCCCTATAAAGTGTGCTTGTATGTGATAACTATACCAGTAAGTAGAAAGGAACGGCCTTTCTGCCCCCAGAGGCCAGCCCCTCCTGGCAGTCGGGGTCCCTGCACGGGGCTGCCCTATACCTTAACCTGGAGGCTCAGTCCTGTTTTAGAATTCCTGAGTCTATCCCAAACACAGCACCATTTTTACCGGTAATCTTGGTCATACAGTTCTGGGGCTGTGACACTAACTTCCATCCCAGACTGGACTCTATGGTCCAGTCACACGTACCAAGTGCCTTGTTGCTCTGAAGCCCCCTTCACAGTCATTCTGACCTGGAGACGGCCCAGCACCCCTGGGTGTGACCTCCCTGTGCACTCTGCTGCCCGTGCACGGACTCGACCGTAGCGCGTTCCAACCCCCTTGGTCCTGCTAACTATCCAACCAAGGCACCCTCCTGCTTTTTAAGGATTTTTTATTCATTTGTTTTTTTTTTTTTTTTTTTTATCACAGACCCTCTGAGAAATCTGGAGACAGGAAAAAAATATATACCTATAGATACAATTTTCCATGTACTGGTGGGATGGCTGTTAGGCACCATAAAGCCAATCTCAGGGTCAGAATCCCTGATGTGGGAGAAGCTCAGTGTCCACATCCAATCTGACGACTGCACTTCAGCCAGCCCTGGACAGCCCTGAGTTGCTGGCCTTTCAGCAATATTCACTCCTCTAATTAGGACTCCCAGAGTCATCTCTCCCAAGAGTGACTGAGGCGCCCATGGACACTGCCCAGCTCTCCCCACGACTGCACCCAGGCAAGCTCTTACCACCAGTCCCAGTGATAAACCTTCGTCTGGGCCACTGCCCACCTTACTGTTAGATGCCCCGGGGGCCTGGGGAAGCAGGTGGGCTGCCGTAGGCCTGCTATTCTAGAATTCTGGTCTCTGACGCTTCCTTCACACTTCTACGGAAGAAGTGCTCAGAGACAGAGGAGGAGATCCAGAAGTGCATGAAGGTCCTTATTCTTTTTCATTTCCTTTGCTAGTAGCCCCCGTCCATTGTTTTCAAACCCTGAGTCATCGCCCCCATACACTTGTGAAACCAATGTACTGGGTCACAACCAGTCCTCTGAATGACAGGATACAGTAGAATAAAGACATCGTTGTGCACAACAAGGAGTCAGAGTAGCTATTGTTTTATGAAACTGTATTATATGCTTGTTTATGTATCTGGATTTACTGTGTTTAGATGTAAAATGCATTTGCTAGTATGGGTCAGTAAAGTTCAAAAGCCAGGGCCTGGTACCATTTCCATATAAAAAGCCTAGAGAGCCCCACATATTTAGAGCACTCAAGGGTAACATTGCCTGCAGGTCTCTAAGTGCAGCTATAACCCTGATGAACAGATTGCTTAGTGGCCTGTGCAGTCACAGAGGGTGGCCTCACAGACTGATACAACCTTTAGAGAGGGCAGTTTGGAGGGCACACCCTTTCCCCTTGCAGGAACTTTCCCCAAAGAACTATCACAGATGAGAGGAAGGACACACTTACATAGTGAACAGAAACTAATAAATGTCCAACAATAAGAAATTCACTAAATAAACTATAGGTATAGGACATAGAGGAGTTAAATGCAGAATATAAATCTTGACATCTTCGACCATGTGACCCTTTGGGAGATGGTCATAATATACTCGTTAACAACGAAAACTAGCGTTAAAACTCCAGATACCACATGATTCAATTTCATAAGACCTTTGTGTGTGTATATAAAACAGGTCTGGGATGACAGGAGTGCTCTAAAACTGGACTGTGGTGATAGTCGCAAAACTCTGTAAATTTACAGAAAATCACGAATTGTACTCTTAAAACCAGTGTGTTGTATGCTATGTAAATCATACCTGCATAAAGCTGTTAGAAAACAGAATGAGACTAAAGATAGTGGTCTCTCAATAGTGGGATTATGGATGATCCTGATGTTCTTCTTGACACCTTACTGTATTTCACCATTATTATAAACTCTATATAGTACTGTTGTGCTCATAATATACAGACATATTTAAATAAGTGATAAAAGTCTTGGTAACAAAATACAGGGCGTCCTTGTCTCACCTGTTTTTGTTAAGGAAAGCATCCCCTCTGGTGACAGTGGTATCTCCAGTTAACATCTTGAAAGTCGATGACTTCCCGGCCCCATTCACACCCAGGAGCCCAAAGCACTAAAAAAAATTATGTTGTACAAGCAAATTATGAAAAAATCTGCATATAGATGACCATGATGAGACAGTCACCTTGGCTTAGTTTTTTTATATAACATGATCCCAAAACATCCTTCTCAAATATCAATGAAGAGTCAAATATTTTCTTGGCCTTAAGGAATCACATAGCATTTACACAGATATTTTATAATGGGACCATTTTAAGTGTGGGTGTTATTTATTTTTAATTGAAGTTATTAGAGTGACACTGGCTAACATAATTATCCAGGTTCCAGGTGCCCAATGCTACAACACACCTCCGTACACTGTGTTGTGTGTGAACATGCCCCCAAGCCACGTCTTCGTCCATCACGACTTATGCCCCCAGTACCTTCCTCCTCCTCCCCAGTTCCCGGCAATCACCAGACCAGTCTGGCTTTTTCCTTTGGCTGTTCTGCTCTATCCCCCCACCTCCCTCACCCAGCCCCCGGCTCCCCCCTTTTGCTGTCAGCCTGCTCTCTGTGGAGGAATTTGTCTCTATTTTGCTTGACATTTTGTAATATTATCTGAGTCCTTCAGTTGAGGCCAAAGGTAACGAGTGAAAAACAGTAATGAAAGCCAACTGGTCAGATTTCACTATCTACTGTGGCTAAAGGGCACAGAAGAACACAAACATAAGTGAGAAAAGAGGAAATGTAATTTTAAGAATCTATCTGAATTTCATCACCACCTAGAACAGATCACAGAAGCACACGCTGGGAATGCATGCGTTCCTTACACCACCTGAGATGATCTCAAATCATCCTCTTTTCACAGACGGGGTCCCCATCCCCTCTCCGTGACTGATCGCAAATAGAGAAGCCTTTAAAAGCCACTTTTACCCCTTATAAACACTGATGGGGTTAGGGCAGTCTGAATTAATGGGGACAAATACAATGTAGATAAAGTGCCCTTACCTCGCCAGGAGGAATCCCAACACAAATCCTGTCCACAGCAGGCTTCCTCTTCCTTCTGTAAATCTGCAACAAACAAAATGCACAATTCATGAGCCACAGGGATTCCCGGCCATCCAGGCAGCATGGAAGAGGGAGTGAGAGCCCACACACAGCATGAAATGAGACTCAACGATAAGACTAAGTCACGTATTAGATGTGCCAGGAGCCTTGATCTGTCTCTGGGGCAACAACCGGCTTCTGAATGACTCTCAAGCTCCAAATACCAACCTTTTACAAATCATCACTGTCTATATAATTTCTCATTTACTTAATATATAAAGATAGAGATTTTTAAAAATTAAATTCTACATGGTAAAAATTTGTAATCAGAACATTGTAAAAAAATTGTACATATTTCCAAAAAGTGAACGGTTGGGCTTCAGGTACCTAGAGAGGACTGGAACAGACCGTCCTTCTGAGCAATGGAGATAGACCAGCTTTCTGGACTATGAAACTCCAATCTCCCTACTTGCTTCGACTAGGCAAACAATATTAATATGTCTTATTAATAAATACATAAATCTAAGTGTGATAAACAAAGACACTCAAGAATGAGAATTCACATTACAAAGTATTCTCAGTAGTTCTTTAATTAAGAAGTCCCCATGCGTATTTTAAGTAAAATTAAATCGACAGAAGCTGGGTACGGAGGCACATTTAGAGAAGCATTCTCCTTTTACTAACTGGTCAAAATGCTAGTTTCCAACATATAAAGCTGAAAATAATTCAAGACAAGTTGCGAGAGCCTGTATTCATCACCTCACCTTAGTCAATTCCTTGATTTCCAAGATGTCATTCTGTCCTCCACCATCAAGAATTCTCTGTCTTTCCCGCCTAACATCTTCATCTTCATCATTCAGTGGAAGAAGTTTTTCATTTATGGGTCTTTGGGGGGGGGGATTTAAGAAACATCAACCTTTCAAACTGTTTCTCAAGAGAAAGATCATTTCTAAAACAGTCCTGTAAAACCCTACTCCCCACAGTGTCCAGGACTGGCTGTGCTGGGGCCCGCAGACGTCCACATTAGGAACACAGTGTGATTACCCGCTTTGTGTTCAGTGCAATCCAAACGACACTGACAAGCATTTCCACGTGCTCCTCCTCTGTGACCCTCAAACAGGTGCTCTGTGAGGTCTGAGAAAAGCTCACCTGGGCCTGATGAAGAATCTGTACTGGATCAGAACAGTGATGAGGAAGAACACCACGCCTTCCACGGCCATGGCGAAGAGGTTCCGTCCCACCAAGTCCCAAGAGAGTGGCGAGACGAAGCGATTCTCCCCTGGGGGACAAAGTGCAGAGAGGCAGTCAGAACAGAAGCACCCAAGACTCAAACTCTTCCTGGAAACACCCGTGGTTATCACCCGCATAAGGAGAAAAAGTGTCGGGAAGTGACCACTGTCCAAGTCTGATCAGCGGTAAGGTTTTGGGGAAACATACTGTGATTCGGTATCAATCAGAATTTCAACCAACGTGTATTAGATCTGTAACATCGTCTAAGACAGTGGTCCCCAACCTTTTTTGGGCCACGGACTGGTTTAATGTCAGAAAATATTTTCACAGATAGGCCTTTAGGGTGGGACAGATAAATGTATCACGTGACCAAGACAAGCATCAACAGTGAGTCTTAGACGGATGTAACAGAGGGAATCTGGTCATTTTTTAAAAATAAAACATCGTTCAGACTTAAATATAAATAAAACGGAAATAATGTAAGTTATTTATTCTTTCTCAGTGGATTGGTACCAAATGGCCCACGGACCGGTATAGGTCCGCGGCCCAGGGGTTGGGGACCACTGATCTAAGACATATAATGTCTCCTTTTTAACGAGATGCCAAAATCCTTTGTAAAAAGGCAGCATTCCAGGGTAATTTTCAGTGTCGGTATTTTTTTAAACAAATTATAAGTTCCACTAACAAAGATCAGAGAGCACTTTAAAAAGATGCCCCTCTCGCCCTGGCCGGTTGGCTCAGCGGTAGAGCGTTGGACTGGCGTGCGGGGGACCCGGGTTCGATTCCCGGCCAGGGCACATAGGAGAAGCGCCTATTTGCTTCTCCACCCCCCCCCCCTCCTTCCTCTCTGTCTCTCTCTTCTCCTCCTGCAGCCAAGGCTCCATTGGAGCAAAGATGGCCCGGGTGCTGGGGATGGCTCCTTGGCCTCTGCCCCAGGCGCTAGGGTGGCTCTGGTCGCAACAGAGTGACACCCCGGAGGGGCAGAGCATCGCCCCCTGGTGGGCAGAGCGTCGCCCCTGGTGGGCGTGCCGGGTGGATCCCGGTCGGGCACATGCGGGAGTCTGTCTGTCTCTCCCCCTCTCCCCGTTTCCAGCTTCAGAAAAATACAAAAAAAAAAAAAAAAAAAAAAGATGCCCCTCTCAGTAGCATGTAATGTGACTCAATCAAATCACCTGGTTTTATGTAAATATTCCTTTAAATTCCTTATACAGCTCCTTTGTATTTCCAAATTTAAAAAAAAAAACAAGTCTCTGTCCCATGTCCCTTAAATCACAAGGCCAATCTAAATTCTATGAGCCAATGTTATCCAACGTGGCCATAGAGAAATATTTCTAAAGACTATAAAGGTAGGAAGAGCTGCAGTAAATCACGTTTTCATAGACCATGTAAATTAAGATAACGAATGGCCCCATCTGCAGACCCAGGATTTTCCTAATGAGCCAGATTTGCATCTTTCCTTCTGATGCTCTGGTCTCTCTCTAATGCTCAACGCTGTGGTTTGACTTCTGCCACGACTCTGACAAGGCCCACCAGCAGCATTAGGCACTGGAGGCAAGCTGAAAGTAGTATGATCCTCAGCTCCAACACTGCCCTCTCTCTTTTCTCAGTGCTGTCACAGGCACCAATGGGTCACAAGACCCATGCCACAGCCAGCTAAGCTGTCACCAGCCCTAACAGTGGGGGGAAGTCCTGGGCCCAGTCACCAGCCTCTTCCCCAAACAAAGGCCCAAGCACCAGGGCCCAGGTAGACCGCCACTTCTGAGCAGTGCTGTCACTCACCAAACCGTTCCAGGGCGTCAGCCATGGCCTGGTTTTTCACCATGTCAATGAGCCCCCGGCCCAGGCAAAAATGTGGGAAGATCAAGAACACAGACTTCAAGATATCATTGATGTGTTTCAGCTCCTAAGAAAAAATAAGACAGAAGGAGACTGAATGCCATTCATGGTTTAAGAGAAAAAATGTATCATAGTCTGAGGTATAGGAGTGGAGAAAAAAATTTGATTCCCCGAGGTCAAGCTGAACCTTTAAATTCAGATATCAATAAAGAGCAGCAGCCACCACTAATGATATAGAGCATAATAAAAAAAAAATTCTGCTCTTTAGAAAATTTGGAATAAGGCTATGAGTATGGAGAAATATGAGTATAGAAACATGGTTATGTTTAATCAGAATCAAATCCATCAAAATACCTGCTTAGCATTTTAAAAGCAAATTGCTTGTATCTAGGTCAATATTTCAGTTTCAGGATTTTGTGGAAATTAAATAATTCTTGACTACATCAAGCCAGCAGCGGCCAAACATCCAACCATCAAGTAAGTTGCTATATGCGAGGGCGCAGGTGAGGCAGAGGCTCGTAAGAAAGCGTCTGTACCCCGAGGAAGAGCGGCACGGACCCAGGAGAGGACGGCACAATGGCATACGTGTCCTATGGAGGCATGGGCCGCGGTCTCTGGGAGCACAGGGCAAAGAGACAGCGCCTCC
The DNA here is from genome assembly GCF_036850995.1 of Saccopteryx leptura. NCBI lineage: Eukaryota > Metazoa > Chordata > Mammalia > Chiroptera > Emballonuridae > Saccopteryx > Saccopteryx leptura. The sequence continues at coordinate 28,961,142 of NC_089504.1, read as the reverse complement.
CAAAGGGCAGGAAAGGAAAGTGTCACCTCCGAACTCAATCTAGCACCCCCGGTGACACAGGAGGGGCACGGTAAGCCAGGCCCACGGGAGCATGGTGGGTTTGAGGCCCAATCTAGCCTGTTGGGAAAGGGTATGCTGGGAACTGGCCAGGAAAGGACTGTCTGCCCCTGGAAGGCCTTGGGTGCCGAGTTAAGGTGCTTGGACAAAGGCGATGACAGCACGGATGGACAGGGACCCTCGTTTAAGAGATCTGTAACGGGACGAACTGACGAGGTGAACGGTTGAATGTGGGAAGTAAACAAAAGCAAAGCACGTAAAATGACCCCAAGGTTGCCAGCCTGGGCGAACGGGCGGACGGCAATGCCATCCAGTGTGACGGGGAAGGCGAGAGGAACGTTAGGGTCTAAGTGGGGAGATAATTAGGACACATCGAGTCCAAGGTGTCTGCCAATTATCGAAACGGAGCTGGGCACTAGGCAAGTGAGAATGTGAGACTAGTGTTCAAGGGGAGTCGGGGCAAAAGGCACAGGATTGAGGGAGAACAACAGAAGACACCGGGGGGGGGGGGGGCATGGTAAAAGCCTCTGGGATGAACGGAGCTGCCCAGAGGCAGCCTCTGAGGTAGACAGCAAAGAGGGCAGGCAAAAAAAGTACTGGGAAAGTGACACTGAAACAGACAGGCATAGAATAAGGATTCGGCCAAGGAAACGGAAACGTTTGATCGGAGCAACAGAAGAAAAAGGATGAGAGAGAGACCACACGAGTCTGGGGGAGAGAGAATCTGAGAGAGGACGGGGTGGTGGGCGGGTCCGTGCCACAGACGAGAGAAGAGAAGGGAGGTCAGGACGAACACCGTTCTCCGGGCCCCGGGGACGCGCGTCCCCGCAGGAGCTGCTTCCGCGCGGGACTCACGTGGTCGGTGAAGAGCTCCAGCACGAACGTGGCCACGCTGCCGTTGATGCCGATGAAGAGATTCACGCTGGTGAGGACCACGTAGGCTGTGCTGGGGATCTTGAACACGAAGGAGGCTGGGTACATGAGAGGTGTGATCGACCACCTGGCGAGGCACAAAGACAAACGTCCACTGGGTGTCCTCTGCCCTCCCTCTGACGCAGGGGACCGCCTGCTCCGCCTGCCGACAGCAGCCCCCCAGAGGTGCCGTACCCGTAGAGCAGCAGGAGCAGGGCGAGCACGGGCAGGTTGGTGGAGGACACATAGGACTTCTGCTGGAAGCAGATGAAGATGATGATGACCAGCGTGGCGGGGACCACGTAGTTGCACTAAAAGCGAAACAGGGAAAACAAAGTTCACCCCTGCGTCAAAGACACAACCCATCCCAAGTCTTCTCCGTCATCGGACAAGAAAGGGCAGGCAAACATATGGGAGAATAACTTTGAATTAATGAAGCCACAGGAGCCATCAATCAATACACTGGACACTACACTTGGACAAGCATTTTACCCTTGGCTGATTTTATCAACTGAACGCCCTTTCTGTCTTTCCAACAGCAATGCCACAGCGTCACGCTCAGTAAACCTACTGAACGATGGAGTCCCCGTTTCAATCTCACAGGCAGCAGATAAGCTTCTGTGATTCTCCCCGAAGACGACTATGCCCGTGTCATCATGAACGCTGTATTATCGCCTGCCCGAGTTCAATCCCACACGTCATCTATTTATGAGCTCAGTGCTTATAACAGGAATGTCAGAACTGTTTCTTCTCACCGAGAATAATTTCAAAGTCTGTTGTGACAGCGTATCAAGAATTAAAACGCACCAACAGGGAGCATTTGAGATCTCACTCCCTAGCATATGCCATCGTCGGTGTAGCGCAAGTAAACTCTTGTAAAAATCCTTTTAAAAAATAATTTTTTCAAATGCACAAAGAAAGCCTGACCACGAGACAACTGTAAGAATTCCCAGCCGGCAGAACAAAGCACAGGCAGGGATGTGCCGGTGGGTTTGTCAGCTTCAGGCCTCGGGACTCTGCTTCAGTCTCGTCTACTCAAACGTGTTTGGCGACAACTTTAGATGAAGACATGATGACAGCAAATGTCAGAGGCTCTGCAGCATTAGATGCAGTCCGTGCAGACAGAATTTCTCTCTGGTGTGAAAGCAGCTCTGTTCTTAACACCACGTTTGGCAACATGAGTGTCTACGACTGCCTCTGTCTTTCCCTTCCTTTCCCGTTCATCTTTACAGACCGGTGAGTACACTTTCACGAGAGCCGGGGGCTCTCTCGTCCAAGCCTTAGCCCCGGTGGAGATGTGCACAGCAGCAGCAGACGGGCGTTCTTACCATATCCCAGACGAAATGGGAGAGCCAGTAGATGACGGGCTTCACGCCGCTGATGAACTGCAAGTGCTTGGCTTTGCTGACCCGCTCCTGGATCAGGAACACGACAAAGCTGGCTGGGACGAAGGACATGGCAAAGATAACACAGATGGACACGAGGACATCTACTGATGTGGTCATCCTAAAAAAAAAAAAAAACGGCAGTGAGGGTGTGAGGGGCCACTGATGCAACTGCATGTCAATCAGGAGGAGACGGACACACACACACACACACACACGTGTGCATGCACACAGACAGCTAAAGCAGAGCCCAGGGAAATAGAACCTGTTCACCAAATATATTTCTTTTAAGGGTTAAAGTTTATGATTTTCAAGCAAAAGAGAATAAAACAAAACAAAAAAACCCAAACTTGACTATTCAAATGTAAAACTGATTGCACTGAGAGAGCTTAAAAAGAGCCCAGTGTCATAAAGAAACTAGCAATGGAGGTCTGAGAGTGGCCAAACGGCGTTCTGGGTTCCACTGCTCTTGACCCTGCAAGAGCAGTGATTTGTAAATTTTTACACACAAAGGACTAGAGGAGCTTGAAAATGAAATGTTAGTGTGAAGCCATTCAAGTAAGTTCATTTCTGGCTGTAAATAAATTCCAAAACACCAGCATGGGGCACATCAATCTAACATATGGCATCTAATGCATCTTATCAGATGCCTATAAGAAATACAGTCTTATAAACCCAATAAACGAGGTTTAATATAAACTATACATGCAAATTTCACATAAGCTTGGTATAAAGTCCTCGGTGACATATATTGATATTTTACACAAGTTAAGCAATAACTGTGCCAGGCCACATATATAGGAAAGGGACCCAAGTGTGTTGAATATTAACTATGTACCAAGTGCTAGACTTGGCCATTTACATGAACTGCCTCATGCAACACCATACAGCTGGAAAAGTTTGGAAACCAGATCAAACCCAGATCTTCATGATTCCAAAGGCTCTATACATTGGCCTAGTTCATATTGGCTTTAACTTGGCATACACACACACACACACACACACACACACACACACACAAATTCAGGAATTAAAAATACAAGCAGGTAAAAGCATGTTTCACCAAGTTTAAAACCAGTGGTGTCAAAACAAAGAAACTGATTTTTTTTTTATTAAACACTGTATAGATAGAGAATAAAAATACTTTTAGGGTTTTATTAAAAATCAAAGTAAATTCACTAAATGTAATGGTTTTTACATATATGAGTCATTTATCTTCTGCATCTTAATCCCTGCCAGCCAATTCCTAAATTGATCATTTCTGTCCAGAGCCTGCAGCAACCCGGACATACGATAATGTGTCTGTTTCCTCAGCTGTGATTCCACAACCAGCTTCATGGTTCCTTCCCCTCCTCCACGATCACCCCAACCCTCTCCCCTGTTCCCCCTGGTCCGTCCAGACACAGCGACACTTACAGAGCCACCTCGGAGAGCTGCTGCTTGGTGAGATTCAGGGGGTGGTTGAAAGCAGTAATCCCATACTGGCTGGGATTCGCTCCCTTCTGCAGGTTGGCCCGCAGAATGGCATTGTTGATGACATTCAAGAAAGAGCTGATGGCATGCCACCCCTTGTTATTGAACCATACCTGAAATAAAACACACCAGGTCCAAGGTCACACCCCCAACCCTGCTTCTGGCGATGGGAGCACACACAGAAAACACACGTGTAAACCTCAGACGCTCCAGTTACGCGCCAAGACAGAATATTACGGTCAGAGGACGAGGCAAAATAAGAACAGTAACCAGGGCGCACTGAGCACAGACAGCGTGGCCAGGCACAGCACTGACTGCCTTGCGCCTTTAACTCATTTCATCCTCACCACAGCTCTGAGAGAGCCACAATTACAGTCTCCATTTCGGACACGCGGACACTGACGCTTAGGTAGGTTAAGTAATTTGGTCAAGGTCACAGTGATTCACGTGGTGTGTCTGGTGGCAGAGCAGTCTCTTAATCGTTGCAGTCCTCGCTGGTAAAATGGCTAGACTGCTCTTTTCTGTCACAACCACCTCATCAGTGCTATCGTGAGCTGAGGAGTGCTTCAGGGACCAGAAGGACTGGTGCTCATCAAGCAGCTCCTGGGACAGAGGGCTTTACCTTGACGTCGTTCTTTGTGTCCAGGCCTGCCATGAACCTTCCCAAGCTGCTGAGGAATCGCCCTGCCGGACTGTCCTGTGAACAACAGAACCCTGCCTCAGCGGAGATGGTTTCCAACAGCAACACGACCTTGTGAAGGGCTCCAGTGCTACCTGGTTCATTAAAATGCTATGTGAAGCCACTGAGAAACCACTACCAGAAATCTAAAGAGCCCAGGCTGCCATGAGCCACAAGTCTTGATGGAATCAGGGGGAAGCCCTATGACTCATTGGTGTCCCTAGACACCAATGCCTCTTTGTAACTGGGTCGTGAGGATTCTTCAGAATGTTCCCCTGGTGCCTGACCAGGGATCATGCAGTGGATAGAGCATCGACATAGGACACTGAGATCCCAGGTTCGAAATCCCAAGGTCAGCCCTGTCTGGTTGGCTCAGTGGTAGAGCACTGATTGGCCCAGTATGTGGAAGTCCTGGGTTTGATTCCTGGTCAGGGGACACAGGAGAAGCACCCATCTGCTTCTCTACCTCTCCCCCTTCTCTCTCTCTCACTTTCTCTCCCCCACTCCCACAGCCATGGCTCAATTGGAGTGAGTTGGCCCCAGGCACCGAGGATGGCACCATGGCCTCTGCCTCAGGCACTAAGAAGTACTTAGTTGCTGAGCAACGAAGCAATACCCCAAATGGGCAGAACATCACCCACTAGTGGGCTTGCCAGGTGGATCCCAGTCAGGGCACATATGGGAGTTTGTCTCTCTGCCTTCCTCCTCTTACTGAATAAAAAAAAAAGAAAGAAAGAAAAGAAATCTCGAGGTCACTGGCTTGAGCACAGGTTCACTAGTTTGAGCACAGATTCACTGGCTTGAACACAGGATCATCATGATCCCAAGGTCACTGGCTTGAGTCCAGAGTCACTAGGTTAAGCAAGGGATCATCAGCCCGGCACATGTGAGAAGCAATCAATGAATAATTAAAGTGACACAACTATAAATTGATGCTTCTCATCTCTCTCCCTCCGTCTCTCTCTCTCAAAAAAAAATTCCCCTGCATCATCCTAAGACCCACGGCTGCACCTGACATGCAGCTGGGTCAGACCTACGAGGTCTGTGCCTCAAAAGCAGAGATACAGGCCCTCGGGATATCACAGCAGTCTGTGATCCCAGAGTCCATATCACCGACCCCCTCAATTCTTACTTTAAAATGGGAAACTTTAGATCGAGAGAAATAGAGGGAATGTTTCCTGGGGTCCTCAAGCCTGACGAACACTTAAAGAAAATCATTCATTTCCTATTGAAGCAGTAATTGTTTTAGTAAAGTATGTTTGATGCTAAGGTTCTTTACCTACCGGCCGATTTCACACATTTAAGTTATTGGGAGAGACTTTTAACCTCTGGATTTGTTTTTGGTCTATGCTTTCAGATATTACATGGTCCCTGAAGCGCAACTCGGTCTTGGCTGGCACCAGACACAAGTGCCAGCGATGACTCTGTACGCGAAGGTCTCAGACCACAAGGTGCTAGGTGATCAGATGAAATGCTCCCACATACCGGCAACGCGGGGCCCATTTCTGACATGTCTCAGGATAGACACGGTACCTTAGCCAGATTCAAATGTCTCTTTATATGCTTGATGGCATCGTTAACGTCTTCACTTGGAGGAAGTAAGTCAGAACTTCTGGCCCCCAGGGAAAAGCCGCCGTACCTAAAAGAACAGCCTGACATTAAAACCGGGTGGCGTAGTGCCCAGCGCCCCTCAGCTGCAGGCACCCCATGCGTGTGTCCACGCTCTCTGGGAATGAACTGCTTGTTCCAAGCAGGACTGAGGTTCAACTGAAAGTTCCAACTTGACTTTCCCCAATAGATCCCAGCAAGCTCTTTCTTGACCCTGATGGTTCTTGCTCAAGTAGGAAGGACCTGGGCCTTATTTTAAACAGAAGGAATGGTCATTCATCTCTAAGAAACTCCTCTCGCCCTGGTGGCTCAGGCCTGAACTTGGGGCACAAGGCAAGCAGATGGGAAGTCAGGACAAGTCGTGAGGGACACAGACCAGAGGCTCAGGAAGGTTTATGGCAGGCAGGCCTTGGCTCGTTCCTAGCATGAGGATGAGGACAGGGGCCCCAGTCGGCTCTGCTCTGAGTTCCGCGTGTCCCGGCCCCAGGAAAAAGGCGAAGAGGAAACCGGGAAAGCCGTGCCAACCAGCCAAGCAGTGAGGCGGCCACAGAAGGTATCCCATCTTTCATAAGAATTTAATTAGCTTCAAGGATTCTTCCTTCCTTTCTTCTCTGGTCCTACCTTTTCCTTCAAAACCCAGAAGGATAAATGGGCTGAAATACAGTGAAAAGATATGGTCTTGATGCCTCTTATTTCATCCCAGAGGACCCCGGAATCCGATTCAGAGGCAAAGTGTAGCTAGCATGTGTGTTCCCCTCATGTTGTCCTTCCTGCTAAGTCGCCAGGGACCCATGAGAGACACACAAGTCTCCCTGAGGAAACCAGTATGCCGAATTTTCAGATGCCTCAGACCATGGCAGCTGGGCCCTGAGCAGAAACAATTTGGCAATACAATCCCCAAACTAGGGACCCAAGACACCTGCGTCAAAACCGCTGTCCCAAACTACGGGAGTCGAGGGAGAGAGAGTCAAGGGCAGCACAGGAGGGGGCCACTTACCTAAACTCATTCACCCAGATCTTGTTCTTCAAGCTGTTGAAGACAAACCAAAAGTCAGTTCAAAGAAACATCCATCCTATTCCTGACGATACAAAAGCAGTGAATATCTACCTGAGGGTGCAACAAAGGGACAGAAATAATCCTACAGCCAGGCTGGTGGTGTAGGGCTGTGCCAACGGAAAGCCCTCATCGGCATGTCACGTCTTGTCCCCTTCATAAAATCTTAACGTATATGAAAATCATGCCTTGGATGAAGTCACTTCATAAACCAACTTACAGACAAAGATGTGATCAAACTAGAAACTCTTTTAATTCAAAGTAACACGTCAGTTATGGTTGACAGAGGAAGAGGTTATGCCTCTTCCTTGGAAACTCTCACCAACTGTCACTCAAGCACACCCTTGTCATTCAGAGTCACTGAGAACTCCTGAGAAGCCCAGCTAGGCAGAGCAATGGGTAGGAAACCAGACAAACACTTCCTGAGCACCAGCTGAGTAGTCAACATTGCGAGAGTGATGCCCTGGAAGCAACATGGCTCTTCCAAGGCCCCGTGTGCTAAGGCCATCATGCATTCCATCCATGAGATGTATATTATATATCATTTAATCCTCTCAAGAAACTCATCAGAGCAACGTTACTTTCACATTGTACACAGTCTAAGGCAGGGGTCCCCAAACTTTTTACACAGGGAGCCAGTTCACTGTCCCTCAGACGGTTGGAGGGCCGCCACATACAGTGCTCCTCTCACTGACCACCAATGAAAGAGATGCCCCTTCCAGAAGTGCGGCGGGGGGCCAGATAAATGGCCTCAGGGGGCTGCATGCGGCCCGCGGGCCGTAGTTTGGGGACGCCTGGTCTAAGGCTTTAAAAGGATAACCGGTTGCCCGTGACCAAACAGCCAGTAAGTGGCACAATTCGATTTTGAATCCAGATTTATTTCCATTCTGGAACTAGGCAGACTCCATCTTGAAACTGACAACTGAATGTTCATAGTATTTCTCACTTGTCTACTTTGAAAGAACATCCTAGACTTCCAAGATAACATCAGGCCAAAATATGATGTTTCCCCCACTACTTGGTCTACTACTTATAGATTTAAAATTCCTTTGATCAATAATGATAAAGCAAGGACCAAGTTTCATAAATAATAACCTTTTGGCTATGATCTGCACATAGGTCTTCACCAGATAATCCGAAATGTTCCTTCCCGTCAGGTTCTGAAGGATGTCCTCCGTTTTCTGTTTTCTCTGTTATCGCACAAAAACCAAGGACATGTGTTTGTATGCACCAGAATTGAGACAGAAAGCAAATCAAGGACGACACTGACACATGTCTCTCAAATATGTACCACAGCGTGACCAGAGCCTGTCCACAAGGCCCAGGTGCCTCCACGCCAACCACCAAAGCCTGGTTCATTCTGCCCTTGGCTCTGGTCATATACTTCTGCCAAGTCAAGACATTCCCCAGGAAACTATTCTGTACAGCTCTACAACAGACTATAAAATAGGGTTCTTCAGAGTCACAGAGTAGATTTAGGGAGCAGCATTACTGACTATGCCTAGCGGATGCTTTTGTTCAGTGTGTTATACTGATGAATGGATGAGCTGTTATTTTAAAGAGCAGTAACCAGAACTTCTTACAGTTTTGCACACCCACTTCAAGTCGCTTGTCCTCACACTGCAGCCTGGATGCTGGTACAGCAGCAGAGAGCAAGCCTCACCCTAACACTGCTCCCAAGAAAAGTGGCTCAGAACTGCGTCTCAGACTCTTAGAGAACGTCAGAGTCAGTAAGACCTGCAGAACTGCTATAGGCTGGCCTCGCTAATTCAGAGGAAAGCAAATAGGCCCAGGGACTCAGAGTGGCCTGTCCCAAGTCACCAGTTAACTGCAACAGGGCCTGGGATAAAGCTGGGCCTGTCAGTCTGCCTGGGACACCGCCACTCTGGGGAGGCCACAGTGTGTCTTCCATAGCACACTGACCCACAGTGCTGTGTTCTGGTGTCACTCAAACAAACAACTCAGGCTGACTTTTCAAAATAAAGAAATAGGCTAAGCTCCCTCAGGTACAGGAAAAATGTGGTTCAAGGCCCCTCCCCCCCAAACGCACATGTTCTTCCCTATGACAAGAATTAAGATGAAGGCTGAAAGAGACCACCTGATATGTCATCCATTCCATCTCCCCTAGCCCACCCTGCACCCCTGTCTACTCCGTCACACCTTGTGTGGGACTCACCTGTGGAGGAGGCAGCCCCCCGGCCCCCAGGGGACACACGGGCAGCATCTTCTTGATTTTGTCACTGCTACACTCGCAGGCGGGGGAGGGGTTCTCCATGGTCCAATTCCCGTTCTGGAAGAGGTCCGTGATGCTCTGGGGAACGGGGGCCGTGGTCCACTCCTCCTCCCCCACTGAGCAGGGCACCTCTCTGCAAAGGAAAGAGGGCAAGGGCGGGGTCACCCGAGAAGGTCTGGCCCTGCCTGTTGGCTCAGGAGCGCGGGATCCACCAATCACAACTGCAGACATGCACCTGCCCCTCACTGTTTGATGATTTGATCTTTCCACAGATGGGCAAGCTGCAAACTCACTGCACAGGTCAGAACGGGACGCAGAGGGCCTCACTGCTCACATACCAAACTGCAGTCAATCCAATCTCCCAGCGCTCGCTCACTCACCCATGTGTTCACTCCAAGATTGTCACTGAGCATCAACTCTGGGCTAGACATGCCTCTGAGAGTCCGGAGTGAACAAGACAGAGTCCCTGCCTTCTTGGGAGTTTGTATTCTCATCCAAGAGTTAGATAATCATTATATGATATAATCTCAGATGGCCAAAAATGTAGCAAAATAAATGGAGGATGACTGGTAAGAAAGGAGCCCGTTAAGGAGGTGCTATAGTTCAGTCAAAACATAAATAAAGAGCGAGAACGAGCCAGGCAGAGCTCCGGAGGGAGAGAGCACTACAGGCAGAAGCAACAGGAAGCGCAGGTGCAAAGGCCCTGAGTGTTTTGTTTAAGGAGCAACGGGAAGGCAGGGAGGCTGGGGGGTGACGAGCTATGAGGAAGAGAAGGAGGAAGAAGCCAGGCGACACTGGCCTGGGAAGGAGTCTCAGTTTTATGCTCAGTGTGTGATAATCTGGCAGAGAATATCAAGATTCACTTTATGTTTCAAAACCAGTAGAGAATTAAGGGTGAGCGGGGGTGAGAGTGGTTGGTGCATGAAGAGCTAGGTTGTTTGCAAGCACCCAGGTGACAAAAGGCAAGCCTTTATGCCTGACGTGAGCTCTGAGTTGCTGAGATCAACAAGTCACTTGCCCTCTCGGGGCTTATTTTCTCCACCAGAGAAAGAAACGTGGAGAATGACTTGTTTCAGTCCGTCGTATTTCGACAAGGCGTTTCTAGTACCCTTCCCAGGTCCCAAATCCTCCAGCTCCAAGCGGAGCCACAGTCTTGGAGCCAACGAACAGCTTTGCAGTTTGCTCTCTAGTTCACTGCCAAGCGCCCCAATGAAATGGAAACTTCTAACCATTACCCGGTGCCCTCCTGAAGCTCAACAGTCTAACACCTTCACAGAACGACTGGATGAGGCAAAGTGAAACGGCACAGGGAAGTGTCCCCGTGGAGCTGCCCTCCCCATTCCACTACTTTCTGAAAAGCCAGAAAGTCTGCAGTGGGGCTCCCACATCAGACTGCGCGACGCCTGTTCAGCGATGCTCGGCCTCAGGCCTGGAGCCCGCGGATGGCAGGGCCCGGCCCCTCTTGTTTCTGTTGGCGAGATATCAATCCAAACCTGGCTCCCGCTGGTCCTTTCCAGGCTGGCATTAGGCTAGGAGTCCACACTGTTCATCTAGCTCTGTTACCACCTCATCCCATTCTTCTGTCTCGCCCACAACACTTTCAAGTGGGATCTCATCAAAAAGCCTTGTGAGATCCAGACAGGATGGCTCCTCGTCCTTCTCCACCTTAGCCGTCTTGTGCCTTGGGAACTGATATCGGCGGCTAGCATTTACCACTTATTCCGTGCTAAGTGCTAACAAACACCGAGTAGGTATCTAATGAATGAGAGATAACAGGTACGTAACAGCTCTCCACTTGGAAGGCTGCTTGCTCTCAAACCTTGCGCACACAGGCACCACACTCACGGGTCTGTGGGTCTGGCAGCGTCTGTGTTTTCCCTGTAAAACCTGGACTTTCAGTTAGCCCTTTCCCAACACTTCCACCCCACCCCACACTCTCCGTAACCCTTCAGTTTGTGGCTAACACTCTCAACCGCAAATTCTACCTGAGTCTGGCCAGTGGGGCCGGCCTCTGCCTCGCTGGGCTCTCTCAGAGTCTCACCTCTCCCCACTGTCTTCACTCACAGCGAGCTCTGAATCTGCTGTCCCCGCATACCTCCCTCTTCTACGGGTATTTCACTGAATTTCTTTATATACTGCCAATTTTTTAAAAAGGATTTTGAAGGAGGATAAAAATATGCAACTCTAAAAGAAGAAGATGTCTTACTTTTACAAAAACTACATCTTTTCAGGCTGTTAAAGAAGCTGATGAGCAAAACTGAGATTTTTTTTTTTTTCCTTTTACAGAGACAGAGAGAGAGAGAGTCAGAGAGAGGAATAGACAGGGACAGACAGACAGGAACGGAGAGAGATGAGAAGCATCAATCATTAGTTTTTTGTTGTGCGTTGCAACACCTTAGTTGTTCATTGATTGCTTTCTCATATGTGCCTTGACCGAGGGCCTTCAGCAGACCAAGTAACCCCTTGCTGGAGCCAGCGACCTTGGGCTCAAGCTGGTGAGCTTTTTGCTCAAACCAGATGAGCCCGCGCTCAAGCTGGCGACCTCAGGGTCTTGAACCTGGGTCTTCCGCATCCCAGTCCGACGCTTTACCCACTGTGCCAACACCTGGTCAGGCAAAACTGAGAATTTTACGTATATCTATCTATAAATAATATTATGGCAGCCTATCTCTGCACTCAGGCGTTGGGGCACGGACAGAAGGGAAAAGCATTTGATCAGTAAGCGTCAAGTGCTACTTAAATTAAATATTCATTTCTTTATTTATTTATTTTTTTTTTGCTATTTTCTGAAGCTGGAAACAGGGAGAGACAGTCAGACAGACTCCCGCATGCGCCCGACTGGGATCCACCCGGCACGCCCACCAGGGGCGACGCTCTGCCCACCAGGGGGCGATGCTCTGCCCATCCTGGGCATCGCCATGTTGCGACCAGAGCCACTCTAGCGCCTGGGGCAGAGGCCAAGGAGCCATCCCCAGCGCCCGGGCCATCTTTGCTCCAATGGAGCCTCGGCTGCGGGAGGGGAAGAGAGAGACAGAGAGGAAGGTGCGGCGGAGGGGTGGAGAAGCAAATGGGCGCTTCTCCTGTGTGCCCTGGCCGGGAATCGAACCCGGGTCCTCCGCACGCTAGGCCGACACTCTACCGCTGAGCCAACCGGCCAGGGCCTTAAATATTCATTTCTAAAGCAGTAGTAAACAAACATTTGTAGTCATTTGCTTTGCAGGATGTTAGACTATTCCCCAAGTCCATTATGTTGATTCCTAAGTGCTCATATTAGATCAGCTTTTTAAACTTAAAAAAAAAAAAAAAAAAAAAACGGTTCAAAGGGCAAATGACGGTAGTCGCCGTGTGGCACAGAATGAGTGAACACAGTGTCCTGGAGACCAAACCGGGGGACAAGCACACGAAGCCCCTGTGGAGGGCGTCACTCAGAGGCGGCACTCACGGGATTGGGTCCCCTTCCATACAGCGGGTTCCGAAGCCAGGCTCTTTGGTGAGGGCGTTCAGGAGCTCCTGGGTGCTCACGTCCTCAGGGGCGTCATTACTGTGGGTACAGAAGTGGCAGCCAGCTCAGCAACTCATTAAAACCATACATTTGAAGGAGAAAAGGTATTTTTTTAGAAGTAAAGATTGTATTAAGTCCTTCCTGTGTGCCGAACTCTTAAGACGAAAATGAATGAAACAGGACCCGCCCACAAGGAGCTCAGACCCAGGCCATTATTTGCTATCACAGTAGCATGCAGCACTCCAATGTGGAGCTCGTGTACGTTACAAGTATGGAGGTGTGCGGGTGTGCGTGTGAGCGTGCACGAGTGTACACACACATACACATGCTTCCACACACTGACATACAAATTTTAATGCGATGTACAGGAATTCTGGAAGGATCAGTATTTCAAAAATACTTTGTTCACAGTCTCCATTAGGCACAGCCAGCCAGGAAAAGGCAGACAGATTTTGTTGGCTGGATGTCTGCATGGACGACTGGAACACACACACAGTGGACTCAGGTTACAAACACAAAGCAGGCCCACGCTGCACAGCCCTGGGCAACATGGGGTCAGCAGGTGGGAGAGGTAAGGATGGAGGAAACCCCCACAGAATAGGAAGGAAAGGCGGGATCAGAGAAAAAGAGACCGGTTCATATGTTTGCATAGCTTTTCCTGTTTCTTTTGTTTGTTTGTTTTGTTTTGGCTTCTCTTTCACATCCCTGAAACACTTCCCAGATAGAGGTCTACAAATACCCCAGGCCCTCCTGTGTCAGGAGATGGAAAGACTCCTGTGTCCTGTGTAAAGCACTGGATTGCTGTAGAGTAGCTGGTATTTCTGTCTACAGCACACACATGAGCTAACATCTACAACTTAAAGGACCAGATAACAAATACATGAACTGTACTGGGCAGAAAAACAAGAGCATTGACAGTGTCTGGAAGCCCTGTAATAAACCACAAAATGAATACACAGCCATGAAATTCCACATACATTGTAGCTCAATCCCAGCGTCTTTTGCAAGAACAGATTATTTACAGTAAACACATACACCTGTTCCTGACAGCAGCTGTAGGAAGACAGAAAGAAGCTCAACTGTGGCCACAGGGGGCAGGGCTATTCCTTCAGGTTTTGTTCACGGCTGTCTTCTGTATGTAACAGTTTGTGTACAGAGGCTTCACCACAGCTGGTAAAATCCATTCCACTGTGTGATTCCTGAGTCCGCCCCCCCTTGGCCCTGGGCGCAGCAAACACTCCTGGTGTACCCCCTCCCCCCTCCTTGGGCACAGGAGGCAAAGGCATACCTGACAAATGTGTACTGTTCGTTGTACATCCAGGGCTGAAGTTCCAGGCTGGGGTACTTGCCAAAGGGTGGCACGATCAAGCTGAACACCAGGGCGATGCAGACAAACACAGCTGGCAGGACGATCTACAACCAGAGGGGAGAGGGGGAAGGGAAATCGTAGAAAGACAAGGATTAGGAAGGCAGCCATGGGACCAGGCCCTATGAGTCTGCCCAGCCTCCAGCCCAGCCGGCAAGCAGGTGAGAAGTACAAGGCCCATGGCCAAACGCCTGCTGAGGCACTGCTGGCAGGTTGAAAGCATGGAGCCTGAAAATTAGAACTCTTCCCCTCGGGGCATTCCTGGAAGCTGGAAGCACAAGGCCAGAGGCTATGGCCATGGGCAGAGGCACCACGCTGAGAGTAAACAGTGGTCACATGTCAGGGTGACTTGGAACACTGGATCCTGCCCTCTTTCCTCTGAAAACCCAAGAAAGACCACACTGGGCCGAGAGCCCAGCTCAGCTCAGAGAAGGCTGAGAAAACAAGGCCTAGACCAGGAGTCAGAAGGCCTGAAGTTGGTTCTATCTCTACACATGCTTACAGGTGAGGTCCCTTCCCTCTCTGGCCTCAGTTTTCTCATTTGTAATCTGTAGACTGAGGCTAGCTGACCATTCAGACACCATATACATGATAAAACCACCCTACAGCAACAACTCCATTAACAGGGAACAGCAATCATTGTCTCCTCCACAGCCTCAAAAGTATAACTACCTAAATCCTCACTAAACCACCTCAAACTTTACACTCGTACCTTCTCTGAAAACAATGACTTGTACATCCTGTATAACTGAATTCCTAGCTCCTTCCACTTATTTCTGAGAAATTTACCACTGGCTCTAATGTTCTGGGGTTTCAATGCTGAACATTATCACTGAGTGATTAATTCAGTGGAAAAACACCGTAAAGAGAATCATCTCACTTAGTAATCCTTTATAACCCCAAGTAGTAGTAGCAGGATCACCAATCAACAAGGTAATGGAGGCTCAGAGAGACTAAGCGACTTGCCCACGGTCACACAGCCAGAATTCAAATCCAGGTCTGTGTGCTCCGAATTCATCCTCTCTGAACTAATCTGTACAGAATAATCACTACAGACTCTTTCGCTATACTTCCTGATTTTCTAGAGAGGAATAACCTTCTCCCGTCTAACCAAGTGCATTAGCAAACACTGCCGTGCGGGCAATAATGTGTCGAGTCTTTTCTTGCCAGTATTTTTCTGACCTCTCTGGTTATCTTTGCCATCAGTTTGCAGTTAAACATCAGGTTTCCAACAAGTTGATGTGTCAGGTGCATCTACTTGTATCATCTCTCAGGTTATAAAAGTTTCATTTGCTCAACCAGTTTTTCTGAACTTTGTCCTTATTATGCTCTCCTCTATAAAACATACACTAATTACTAATGTGAGGTCCGTTCTAAGCCCCTTCTCGTTTGAGTTCTCATAACAACCATATGTCACAGGTTCTATTATTATCCCCATTTCACAGAGGAGGAGACTGAAGCACAGAGAAATAACTTGCCAGCAGAGACAGGAGAGGCAAGAAGCAGAGCTGGGATTGAAATACAGGTGCTCTGGCTCTAGCATCCATCACCTAAGCAGGATGCTACCTGCCTTCACTGGTCAGGAAGCCTGCAGCGCACCTATCCCAAGTCCGTGGCCGGGAACGGCTCTTCTCACCTGAGCAAAGAATCCCTTCCGACTCCGTCTGGCAATCAGCAGCCTCTTCCACAAAAGGGCCACAAACTGTTGCTGTGTGAGCTTCCAGCCCTTCACCTGGTAGGAGCCTTTGCCATCCATCCCGCTGAGCAAGTCTGTTTCTCTGGATTCTGCAAGAAGCCAGCATAGAAGGTCACCTATTATTTAAGCACTTTGACATCATCATGCTCCTGCCTTCAGCATCTTCCGCAACCATCTTGAAGGTTGAGTTTGAAAGTAAAAGTATCACTGGCCTGACTGGAGATGGTGCAGTACAGAGCATCGACCTGGGACGCTGACATCCCAGTTCGAAACCACAAAGTCACCAGCTTGAGCACAGGGTCGCTGGTTTGAGCAAGGGGTCACGGATTTGGCTTGAGAAACACATGTGAGAAGCAATCAATGAACAGCTAAGGTGATACAACAACACGTTGATGCTTCTCATCATCTTTCTCCCTTCCTGTCTGTCTCACTTTCTCATTAAAAGAAAAGACAGAAAGAAAAAAAAAGAAAGTAAAACTGTCTTAGGAGTAAAGGACTTTTCTGACCAATAAAATGTTAGGACTCCAAACGTACAGCAGGTTCTGCCTTTTGGTTCTTGTCTGATAAGAGCAGAAAATGAAGGTGGCTTGAGACAACTAAAGAGATGTGGTCACACACAACTGGGTGTGACATCCAGTCGTTCCGATGAATCAAGTCATCCTTAATAATTTATGAAATATTCCATGGAACAAGCCGTGTATAGAGGCTGACATACTTGAGAGCACACAATGGTAGAATATCTCCCATCTATCATACTTTTGGTAAAAGGTAAACCCGTTCAAGTGATCTAAGTACAGACAGTACTGAACTCAGGGGAGCATAGGAGAGTCACACACTCACAGGAGCAAGGAGAGCCAGAGAGGTTTCTGTTCCTGAAAGTGTTATAGAAATCCACGTCTTAAACCAATGATTCCTAACCTCAGTGCTCTGACATCTTTCCAATGTTCCCTTGATTTCCTGCCTCCCTTTCTCCACCCCAGTTAAACACACAAGGAGATATACTCATCCAAAATGCCTAAGT
This sequence comes from Saccopteryx leptura, assembly GCF_036850995.1. Lineage (NCBI taxonomy): Eukaryota > Metazoa > Chordata > Mammalia > Chiroptera > Emballonuridae > Saccopteryx > Saccopteryx leptura. The sequence continues at coordinate 28,944,156 of NC_089504.1, read as the reverse complement.
GTAAGGGGTCAAATTCCATCTAAAACCAAATTCACCTTGCTGACTCTGGAAATCATCTATCCATTCAAAGAACAGTTGTTTAACAATGAAATACCTAAGGTATGCAAGGACCTGGGACCCCAGAGAAAAGACAATAACTGGATTTAGAGGAGGAGGGACCATTTTTTGATGCGCTATCCTGGAGAAAGATCTCAGCTAGATTAAGGCAGGGGAAGGCCAGGCTGTCATTGTGACGACCTGCACCTCACTGGATAAGGGAAAGGGGCCTTCCTCGTTCTCTTCGTTCCCTTTGGGCAGCCATCCTCCTGGTTCAAGGCCCCCAGAAGATTACACCAGAGAAGAACGCCAAGAGAGAAAGTCAGTACTTCCAAGCCATGGAACACAGATCTTGCCCAAGCGGACCTGGGTCTATGTCGGAATCATTCTGATCAACGGCATCATCTTCGGTGAATGGGCGGAGGCAGCTCTGCTTGTCCCCGAAGGCCCGTCGGTTTCGTCTGGCTGGCAAAGTGCCATCTTGAAGGTAAAGGGAAGGAAGACTCACATTTTATTTCATTTGTAACAAACTCTCTACATCTGTAACCAACTTGGGACACTAGAAATAAGAATAGACTGAAACAGCTCAAAGGGAAAGGCACCACCCTGGGCAAGCTAAGCCAGCCTGCGGGAGGCCCGGCCCAGGGTGCGCCGCCCCCCGGAGGGTTACCTGAGGTCTCGGCGTCTACCCCACTCTCTTCAGCCACTTTGAGAAATATCTGAAAAATAAGAGTCATTGAGAACATTATGAGCACCAGGTTACGAGAGCAGCTGCCACTGCTGTCACTGTCACATTACCAAATGGCATGCTAGGCCCTAGAGGCAAAAGGAAGCAGCTTCGTTTATTAATACCCGACTCTTGTCAGAGTCACTTGGGAGAGAAGCCGATTTTTACCGAAGAACATATCCTCAGTGGCGAGACTATCTACCTAGAACATCCTCCTCAGGTGCAAGCTGCGGGGGGCAGGTACTGCCGCAGAAGAACTCTGTTCTGACCCTACAGAGGGCGAGCCACGCGGCTTCTGACAGGTGCACAGTCCCAAAGCTCTGAGTGGGGTAGCACGGGGATACAGTGTCCAAGACAGAACGATGGGGAGACACGGGGATCCCCAATACTAGACATGTTGTGGCAGGGGGTTCAACCAGCAGAAGAGAATCTGAACCAGACCGATGGCTCCCAGACTCAGATCTACCGACCGCTTCCTAAGAGGCACCCCCTCCGGAATTCTGACTCAAAGACTCTGGGGCTGGGTCAGAGGTTTTATTGTCATTACTATCCCCAGATGATTCTGCTGCACAGTCAAGCTTGGGGGCCACAGGGCCAGACAACTTTTATATCCCTCAGGCCGGTGATGATGTGTCTCTAGAGGGAGGTGTTGCTACATAGTAAAAAAAACACAGGCTCGGAAGCTCAGAAACCCCGATTTAAATCCTAGCTCAGCATCCCAGAGTGTCTACTTTCTTATCTTGTTATGAGGATTAAATGAAGTGACAATTATTAAAAAAAAAAAAAAAAAAAGAGAGAGAGACAGCAAGCTCAGCACTTGGCCCAAATAGATTTCCTTAAATGCTGACCACCTCCTATGCGTGGCCATGACACAGCCACACCAGGGAACAATCCTATCACTTCCTTCCGACTATGTCCCACTTCAGCCACGGAGGGTTACCTGGGACTAACATTACCCAGGTGCCAGAGACCTGAGGACTCAATGACCAGTTCCATGGTAATCCTATTCCCAGAGGAAATGTGAGCGGCGTGCCTGGCCTTTGGACTTGGTCCTGCTACCGTCTGATAGGTGGCCAGTCGCTCAGCTTACCTCCTCCAGGGTCGTCTCCGAGATGCCGTAGCTGGAGATGCCCAGGTCCGAGAGCCGGTCGTCAATCTCATGGAAGAGTTCCACAAAGGCTCCCTCCTTGGCAGCTTCATAGGGCAGCACGTAGGTCAGCTCGTGCCCAATGTCTTCCACCAGCCGGGCCTCGGCCACGTGCTTCCTGATGAGGTTGGAGATGGCGGAGACATCTGTAGGGACCAAAGCACAGATGACTCAGCCAGCTCAGAGGCCCACGCGAAGGACCAGCCCTTCCTGCCTTCTTGCTTCGCCGACTCCTCAGAAACCCGGTGACCACCCGCTACGCCTGTCGCATCTAGTTAAGTCATTTCCCATGTTCATCTCTGGCCTCAGAGCTCCTGGAGACAAAGATTATGTCTTTGTATCACCAAAACCAGGGGTTCTCAGTGCACTGGAGGTTCTCAGTGCACGGGTGGGTAGCTGGGTGGGTCAGTGAATGAACGGATGACTTTGAGGTTGAAAGCTTGGTTTCTATCGCCTACACGCTAGGATTCTTCATTGGAAAACCTGACTCAACAAACTTTAAAAGATTCTTTACCCTTCCCTAACCTTTAAAGAAGGCTCCTTCTATTTACCTCAATAGAAGGCTAATCAACAGTCCCCGGAAGAAGTCTCCCTGGGAAATGTCAACTATTAGGACTCGGCAGAGAGGGCCACCTGTGTCACTGGTGACACTGGACCCTATGCCCGCTTCCGGAAGGAAACCCAGCAGGCTATTCCTGATCTCCTTGGCTCTCGCCCTCCACACGGGTCCTGAGCTCTAGTTCCCTCCCCACTGGCTTGGCCCTTAGCTCTGCAGCCCTGGTCTCCAGGGTCCAGCCAGACCCACCCCCTGAGCGACCCCTAGTCATCTCAGCAGTCTGGGACACTGCCCTGTCAGCTCCCAGACCAAGCCGCAGGCTCCCAGCAAGCATTAGGCCACTCCGCCACCAAGGCGCGCCCACTCCCGCGGCCGCCCAGCCCCAGCCCAGCAGCAAACCTTGAGTCAGCGCCACCAGCCTCTGCACCTCTCCTCCTCTGCCTCCACTCTGCCCAGCTGGGGGGAGCTCAGGCACCACCTGAATAAGAAACCCCAGAATCCTTACCGATGGTCAGCGTGTCACTTTCATGGTCGCTGCCCAGGCCAGCATCAGAACTGCTCTGAGAAACACTGTCCTCCTGATGGCAAAGAAGGAGGTGAGAATGGGTAAGGGACCAAGCGAGGCACGGCCACCACCACCTCCGCCAGGGGGGTGCTTCTGAGGGGCTCTGCTGAGTGAGAACTGGAGCGAAGGTTTCTCCCGGGAGGCACGCAACCGGGCGGCCGCGGCTCCTGAGGCCCCGTGGGACGCGTGTGCCGTGGGGACGGCCGCCCCTCCCGGAGGCGGGAGGTCGGGAAGCTGAGTGATGAACAGAATGGTGGGCTGCCGGGGAGTGGTGTCCGCGGGCATGCGCAGACCGTCTGCGGGGCGGGGTCTACCTGGCTAGGGGGCTGGTTCAGTGCTTCTCAAGCGCTCGCGTGTGTGGAATCACCAGGGCACCTTGTTAAAATGCAGACTCCAAGGCAGTCTGAGTCGAGGCCACGTTTCTGCATTTCCAACAAGCTCCCAACTGATCCCCAAGGCGGCTGGCCCTCACACCGCACGTGGAGTGACCAGCGGAAAGGTAAATCAGTGGGCAGGAGTTCAAGGTGAAGATGTGAACGTTTTAGGTGCCACTGGTTTCGACACACAAACAAATCTCAGGCATGTACAGTGGTGCCTTGAGATACGAGCAGACCAACACACAATTTTTTTAAGATACGAGCTGCAACTCGGTCCGGATTTTTGCTCGAGATCCGAGCAAAATTCCGAGATACGAGTTGGAATCAACTGGTCGTGCTTCAGCACTTTATAATGACACCTGTTGGTCACATTTCCGTAATATTTTAAAAGGCAGGCAAAAGCAAACCTCTTTGGATAGATTTTTATTCAAAAGTCCTGCAAGTGAAAGTGCCCAAAGTGCAGCCAAAAAGGCAAAAACAGGTGATGATTAAATGAAAAATACGTAATGTTAAGCTTAGGTTAAGTTTAAAGTTAAGAAAGTGCATTTTTGTAAAATTAAGTTTTTGTGGTTTCATTTTAAGTAAAGAAAGTGCAGTTTTAGTTTTGTTTAAAGTAAAGAAAATATAGTTTTAGTTTACATTTAGTGTTAAGAAAGTGCAGTTTTAGTTTATGTGTCCACAGTGCCTGCATCCCTTCCTCCCTCCCTCCTCCTCCGCCATTCACCTCCGTTAGCCGCACTCGTCTGTCTCCAAGGTAAGAATACAGTACTAAATAACACTTTTTTTATTTCATATATTTTATGCATTGGTAAAATATACATGTGTGGTTCTTAATTAAAAACATGTCTTCTTTCATAATTTAGGATGGTTTGGGATGTTTCATAGGGTTGGAACGGATTAAATCCATTTCAGTTATTTTAAATGGGAGAAATTTGTTTGTATATATACAAGTCGACTGACTTACGAGCTGGGTTACAGAATGAATAAAACTCGTATCTCAAGGTGCTGCTGTACTGTGGTCCAGAGGCAAACGTGCCTGGTTATTGGGTTCTGGTCCCACCTCCATTATTCACCTGCTGGGTGAACCCGGATAAACTGCCAAATCACCACCAGCCTCACATCCCTCGTCTGGGACAGTAATTACAGTACCTTCTTCCCAGGGCTACTCTACCCTTTAAGAAGATGTTTTTAAAAGAGTATATAAATAACAACAAATGCTGCAAGTAATTAATTATTATCATTATTCTCTTTTATGCCCCGAGTCTGCTGGAGCGAGCGTCTGGCATGAAATCAGTGCTCGATATATGTTTGCCGCTTTGCGGCTTAAGAGGAAAGGTCAATGAGATTTAAAGGTAATGAGCAGGAACAGCAGGGCATTCGGCAGCCAGGGCTCTTAACTCTCAGCAAGTCTCTGTTCTTCAATGTAATCAAGTCCTCTAAGGACCTTCCCCATCACTCATCCTATGTGCTTCCACAGAGAAAAGCAAACGGGATTCAACAGAGCTGGCAGGGAGGGAACAGCAGTCTCCTGACCTGTCCACGGATGTGGTGTGATGTGACTGCGAAGGGACCGCAGCGCCGAGAGCAGGGGCACCACTGGGCCTGAGTGGGGTGGAGGTAGACCCGCCACTCACAGCCAGCACACCCTGACTCCCCGGACCCAGCACCAGCCCAGCACGGAGACTGCGACTCACCTTTTTCAGGTACGACACAGTGCTGCTGCTATTTCTGCAGGAGCTGAGGGAGGATTCCACATCCTTCTTGACCAGGGTCAGGTAGTAGCCTGTGCCCAGCTGGTTCTTCAGAAACAGGGAGGAGCCCACACAGCAGAGCTTCCCATGGGAGATGATGGCAATCCGGTCCCCCAGGATGTCCGCTTCATCCATGTGGTGTGTGGAGAGAATGATGGTGCGGCCTGCCGGGCACAGACACAAGGACGCGGGACAGGTGAGGCCTGGCCAGGCCCGCTGACTACAGTGGCTAGAACTACACGAACATTAGCGAGGGGAAGACCTGGAGGCCTGTGTGACCATGACAGGTCAAAGCTATCAGCATAACTACTGCATCGTCAAAAAAATAAAACAGGAACATTTGGGAGCTACTGCCGCCAGGTAGTGTGTTAGGTGGTCTACACGCATTGTCATTAACTTAATCCTCTAGGACAGGGGTCCCTAAACTGCAGCCCCCTGAGGCCATTTATCCGGCCCCCGCCGCACTTCCGGAAGGGGCACCTCTTTCATTGGTGGTCAGTGAGAGAAACACATTGACCATCTCATTAGCCAAAAGCAGGCCCATAGTTCCCATTGAAATACTGGTCAGTTTGTTGATTTAAATTTACTCGTTATTTTAAATATTGTATTTGTTCCCGTTTTGGTTTTTTACTTTAAAATAAGATACGTGCAGTGTGCATAGGGATTTGTTCATAAGTTTTTTTTATAGTCCGGCCCTCCAACGGTCTGAGGGACAGTGAACTGGCCCCCTGTGTAAAAAGTTTGGGGACCAGGGCCTGCTCTAGGAGGTAGGCCCTACTATTATTACAGGTAAAAAACAAAAACAAACAAAAAAAAACACCTGAGGTAAGTTAAATGAGTTTTCCTAGGTCTCAGGGCCAGCCAGAGCTGGTTCCAAAGCCCGTAATCATTCTGTTTCCGTGGGTGGTAACCTTATGTACCTTCTAAATCTCTAAGCAGACTGCCAATCCTGTCTCTGCACCTCCACCCCCCCCACTCATCCACTCTTTCAACAAACAGGTTTAATGTACCATGTTGGGGACAGAGATGAACAAAGACACAAAGACACAGCCCCTGCTCTCAGAACCTCAGTCTACAGGCACATGGTTATACGACACGTGGACGAGTTCTTTGCTGGAGATGGTGCTGGGAGCTATGGGGGCACAGGGGAGATGCCCTTCATCCCCGTTTCCCTTCTTCTTGCAGACCCCTAGGTCAGTGGTCGGCAAACTCATTAGTCAGCAGAGCCAAATATCAACAGTACAATGATTGAAATTTCTTTTGAGAGCCAAATTTTTTAAACTTAAACTATATAGGTGGGTACATTCCTTATCGAGGTAGCGCCCGCACATGGTATTTTGTGGAAGAGCCACACTCAAGGGGCCAAAGAGCCGCATGTGGCTCGCGAGCCGCAGTTTGCCAACCAGGGCCCTAGGTAATGTAGCATAAATGATAAGTGTTTTGTAAACCCCACCTCCACACAGGGGTGAGCACAGAGCTTTAAGAAAACATGCTCTGGGCCCTGACCGGGTAGCTCAGTTGGTTAGAGCATCGTCCCAATACACCAAGATTGCAGGTTCCATTTCTGGTCAGAACATATGCAAAAATCAACTAGTGAATGCACAAACAAGTGAAAAATAAATCAATGTTTCTCTCGTTCTAAAATCAAGAAATAAAAATTTTAAAAGAAAGAAAACAAGGTTCGCATTTTCTTTGAGATGCAATTCTGTTGCTCTGGCAAAAAGAGCCGTTGGCTATGGCCACACTCCCCCAGCCTCACCTCCCTCCCAGCCCACGACTCAGAATAAACGCGCCTCCTTCACCTTGTCGGTATTTCAGCAGGAGCTCCCATATTCCCCTGCGGGAGTAAGGGTCCACACCGGCTGTGGGCTCATCCAGAATGACAACCTTGGATCCCCCAACAAAGGCCAGGGCCACAGACAGTTTTCTCTGCATGCCACCTATAAGAAAGGGAAAGGGAGGTTGAGGACCAGCCCAGACAGTGAGGGGAGGCAGAGGTGGCGGGACAAGAACAGAAGCTGATCCACGCCATCTGGGAACAGGCTCGGAATGTTTCTGACCCACCGAACCCCAGCAGTGGACCCTGGAAAGCTGTTGTTGTTCTTGTTGTTACTGTGTGTGGGCAAGGGGGGGGGGGGAAGGCAGCTCTGCCCCTCACCTGACAGCTGACTTGTTTTGCTCTTCAGTTTGCTGGGCGGCAAACCCACGTCCAGGGCCATCTGCTCCATCTCCGCCTTCACGTGCTTCTCGGAGAGCCCTTTCAGGCGGGCGTAGAACCAGATGTGTTCTTCGACCGTCAGCCTGGGGACAGAGGGGCGGGTCAGCTCTGGGCCCTGCAGGACGGACGCACCAGCACACAGTGCCTCCTGACCCAGAACAGAAGAGAACGGGTACATCTTCCTTCCTCCTACCCTCTTTTAACTTGATCAACTTCTGAGAAATAATCTTCAGGGAGGATGCAAGGGAGGACAGCACTAAGCATCTGCAGAGGAAGCCAAAGCTGAGATGGGACAGGTCCCTTCTGACCCCTCCTAGCAGGCCCGGCCACCGTGCCTCCGGTGACCGCAGGTCCGCAATGGGCCCTCCCTGAAACCCCATCAACCAAGGAGCTGGCTCTGCATGAACCTGGAGCAGCCCCCCAGAACTTCAAAGGACCTCAGACCCCGAGGGAGGGAAGGGAGACCCCTGCAGAGGACAGGAGCTGCTCGCTTTACATGAGAGGGTACCGGGGCTCAGAAGAGCCAAGTCCTCGGCCAAGGTTACAGAGCTCAGGTCTTTCTCGCTCCCCCAGGAGGGCTCCCTGAGGGCCCCTTCCTGGCTGATGGGGCAGCTCAGCATCAGGGAGGGGTGTGGCGAGAGACAGGATGGGCCGACTGACCCTCCCGAAGGACAATTAACAGAGAGCACCATTCCCCCAGGCCCCATCCGCTGGCTGGACTGATGTAGCATCTCCCAATCCAACAGTTCATTCCCACCTTTTCCTAAAATCGAAGGACAACTAGGTCTCAAGTATCCCGTCGAAGCCTGCCAGCACCAAAGAACGTAAAATGCCAAGTCCTACTCTGCCCAGGACTGATAACACACACACCCAGAGTGGTTCCACTCCCCAGCGTACTTGCTGGTACTCACATGTCAAACAGCACATTGTGCTGGGGACAGACCCCCAGATTCTGCCGGATGGTACTCATCTCAGAGCGAATGTCTTTCCCCAGGATGTAGGCGGTGCCTGAGGTGGGCGGGAACAGCCCAGTCAGGATTGACCTGAGGACACAGATGTTAAAGCACAGGAGCAGCGTTAACCCCCTCCTCCCCAGCACAGAGCAGAGGCATCAAGCCTCCCACCCCTCCGCCATTCCTCCTCATGGACTCTAACACCCCCCCCCCACAAAGCAAGGAAATGTTTGCTTTAGTGAAGAACGAGAAGTGGGCCCAGTGTGTTGGAACTGACCATTTCAGTATGAGCTTTTTTTTTTTTAATGAATTCCAATTTGCAATGAAAAGTACACTTTAAGGCATATATTGCGTATGCCTAAGAGCATGTCCACATAAAATAGCTAAACAATAAGAAATTATTCAAAGATAAAAATTCTGTTTGTGGTAAGATTTCCTGAGACCTGGCCAGTTGGCTCAGTGGTACAGCGTCCGTCCAGTGTGTGGATGTCCCAAGTTTGATTCCCAGCCAGAGCACAGAGAAAAAGCACTCATCTGCTTCTCCAACCCTCCCCCTCTCACTTCTCTCTCTCTCTCTCTCTCTCTTCTCCTCCCCTCCCGCAGCTGTGGCTTGATAGGAATGAGTTGATCTTGTGTGCTGAAGATGGCTCCATGGCCTCCACCTCAGGCATTTAAAAAAACCAACAAATAAAAAAGGCCCCAGTTGCAACAGAGCAAGGGCCACAGATAGGCAGAGCATCGCTCCCTAGTGGGTTTGCCGGGTGAATCCCAGTTGGGGTGCATGTGGGAGTTTGTCTCCGCCTCCCCTCCTCTCATTTAAAAAATTTTTTTAAACCTTTAAAAGAAAAAAAGATTTTCTGCAATGTCTATAATATATTGATTTTGCATTCAAAAAAGGATAACATAGGAGCCCTGGCCAGTTGGCTCAGTGGTAGAGCATCGGCCAGGTGTGCAGGAGCCCTGGGTTCGATTCCCGGCCAGGGCACACAGGAGAAGCGCCCATCTGCTTCTCCACCCCTCCCCCTCTCCTTCCTCTCTGTCTCTCTCTTCCCCTCCCACAGCTGAGGCTCCATTGGAGCAGAGTTGGCCCAGGTGCTGAAGATGGCTCCATGGCCTCTGCCTCAAGCACTAGAATGGCTCTGGTTGCAACAGAGCAACGCCCCAGATGGGCAGAGCATCGCCCCCTGGTGGACAGAGTGTCGCCCCCTGGTGGGCATGCCGGGTGAATCCCGGTCGGGCGCATGCGGGAGTCTGTCTGACTGTCTCCCCGTTTCCAACTTCAGAAAAATACAAAAAAAAAAAAAAAAAAAAAAAAAAAGGGATAACGCAGGAAAAGAAGGTCACCCCCAATGATATATTCTTTGCAATGATTGAGGGACCACCCTAAAAGCCATGGAGGCTAATTCTGGTGTTTCTACGGCCCACATACCGTTCTGAAACTGCCCACTATAAGGCCCTTGTAGGTCCCAGGGAAGACAGTCATATGACCAGCTGCCCATGTGTTTCTCACAGCTGCTTTGAGACAGAGCTCCTAGAAATTACTACGATCTTCCAACACATCCAACCTTTCTTTCCACATTCTTGCCTGATTGTCCTGAGCAAAGAGCTCCAAAGGGGAGCCTGTCTCAGAGCTGTCACATTTCCAGGTCCCAAGAACACTGCTGAAATCTGACGAACTGAATGGGAATGGTCATAAAAAGGCCTTCCCATTTCTGTTAGGCTGAAAAAATAATACATAGCAGAAACTAGCCTTGGTAAAGCACTCCCACAATTAGATCATATTTTTACACTCATCCACTCCTTGCGTGTTCTGCCCTTGCCCCAGTGACCAATGCAGTGTTCTTAGGTATGAATTTCTAAATGTATTTGAAGGAGCTTCCTGTGGCTGATGCTGAGAGAGCCACGCCCTCTTCTTACATGGTGGTGGTCTTCCCAGCTCCATTGTGGCCCAGGAAGGAAGTGATCTGGCCCTCGTAGAAATTCAGGGTCAGGCCATCGACAGCCACCTTCATGCCATCTCGGTAAACCTTCATCAGCTTCTGGATGGACACACCCAGCTTCAGGTGGGTGGGCTCTTCCTCCATGCAGACTGCGAGAAGACAGAAAATAGGGCTGAGCCCACAAAATACAATGACGAGTGGCGTGTGAAGACACAGCAGCCATGCCTGTACTTTTAGAGCCGTCCACTCTCCGAGGCTACTTCTGGCTTCCCAGCAGGCACGGCAGGCTAGAAATTCAGGGGCGGGCCACCGTGGGTTAATCATAATGAATATAATAATGAATAAATGGGGAATAACAAAAGAATACTCTGTGTATTGTGTACTCACAACTGTAAGCCTACTTTTGCCCACCCCGTACTGACGCGGGGCCTATCTGGGCACTGGCGTTGGCGATGGGAATGCAATAATGCAGAAGGATTCAGTCTGTTGAGGGGGAAGGACCTGACACACAATTAAAATGTAAGATGCTAAAGGCTGTTTTAAAACACACATTCAAAGGGCCATGGAACCTGGTGGTACAGTCATCTTATGGAATACTCCTCAGCGCTGAAAAAGAATGAACTGTTGAAACACATCAGAACTTAAAAGGATGTCAAGGGAATTATGTGGAATAAAAATTCAGTCTCCAAAGAGTATATACTACACAATTCCATTTATATAACATTATGGAAATAATACAATTACGGAAGAGAAACACAGATTCTTGGTTGACAGGTGTCTGAGAGTGGGGAGGAAGGCTGGGGGCTGTGGCTATTAAGGGGCAGCATGACGGAGTCTGTGGTGATGAAAGTTCTGCATCTTGACTGAACCAGTGAGTCTATTAATTTGTACATGTGATAAAACTGCACATAACAGACACATATAAGAACATGTAACACTGGTGAAATCTGAAGCTCTGTGAAATGTACCAATGCCCATTTCATGGTTTTCATACTGTGCCAGAGTTACGTTAGCTGTCACTATTAGAGAAAACTGGGTGAAAGGTACATGTTTTGGCAACTTCCTGTGAGTCTATACAACTATTTTAAAATAAAAAAAGTTTTTGGGTTTTGTTGTTATTACTGTTAAATGCTATGAAATCTCAGAGGAGGAAGTGACTGACTTCCTGGAAAGCGAGCGAGGCTCCTCTGGGGAAGAGATATGGAACTAGATCTTGAGGAGCAATAGGGATTTAAAAGGCAGGCAAGTTGGGAGAGAGTTCTCCTGTGAGGGAAGCCACCTGCAAGGCACGGAGGTGTGGAAGAGCGTGACATGTGCCGGCAGCTGTGAGCAGTCCTAGGTGACCGGGACAGAAGCCAGGTGCAGAAGGGAGGCTGGGCTAGAATAGCAGGCAAGTGCCAGTTGCAATGAGTCTAGTGCACCGAACATCACATGTCACCACTGGTGACTAGGAGGGCAGAAAAGGGATCAGCAAAAGAGAGACTTACTAACTACTGGGGAAGCCGCAGTGAACACACAGAGGTGTCCCTCCAGGAACCGGGAGCAAAGAGCCCAGAGGGCAGAGCCTTTGCTGAAGTAAAGGCACCGCCACCCGCAGGTCAGGAGCCAGGAGAGGAGAGTGCTCTGGTGACGGTGGGTGAGAACTTGAAGCAGCACATGCTGAGCTCTGTGGCAGCCACTGGGTGTCAGCCTACACTGGTTCCTACCTCTATCACCATGACGAGGCAGGCAGCGAGGTTATGGTTCCACAATCACAGTTTTCTTTATCTCTTCCTTATAACAATTAGGACAGCATGAAAGGTGGAGGGAGAAGGGGAAGATGGAGGGGGTGGTCCTACAGGCACTTTCCAAAAAGCCAAGAAAACATCCCTCAGGGACTCAGACGGTGACTCCCTGACAAGTCCACAGCACTGGACACAAAGAGCGTGAGAGAATTTGGAAAGGGATGCTGCATGTGGTTTCTCTGTCCCTGCAGCAGCTTCAGGCTCTGGCCCCCAAAAGTCAGTGGGGCAGCAGCACTTACTTTCAGATGCTCCCTTCTGGCTGGATCCAGGATGGCTCTTCTCATCACTCTCCTCGCCTAACCAGTAGGACTTGGTGCACGGAAAATACCAGGGCCTGGGAATCCCATACTGGCCTGAAAGCAAAGCACAGGTGCGAATGAAGCTCGGCCACCTCCCAGCATTCCTAGGATAGCCCAGCCAGACGCACTCTCTCCTTGCCTTTGGAGACAGGACAGGCTGGCTTAGAAGTGGGGGAAGAGAGAGCTAACATCTGGTGAGACCTACTATGTACGACACGATTCTTCACCTCTCTGAATCTCCCTACAACTCCATGAAGCAGCTGTCCTCCCACTTTAGAGATGAGGAAACTGAGAGATGAATACTCTATCCAAGATCACTCGGCTAGTAAGTGGAGGACTCAGAATCTGACTGCAGATCTGCATGAAACAAAATTGTCTATCCTGTGCAGGAAGTTCAGGTGGGGGTAACAGACAGTTCGCATACAGCGCCCCCTCCACTCAGAGGAAATCAGGAGGCGAACCAGAAAGAGTTAAACCTTGCTCTCTCAGAATCTGATCGTACATGAAAATGTATCCAAGGCAGGTCTTGGTCAAGAAGATTTATTAAGGGAAGTATCAAATAAATTTTTATGAATTCTAATTTGATTAAATCATAAGCCAGGGCTCAGAGCCAATATACTTATTATTCACAAGCTGTGCTGGGGAAATAGAACGTCCCCCAGTGGTAAGCCTGAGGGTGCGGAACTGGAGAACCGGGTCAGCACTGGGAGGCATCTCCTAGACCGGCTGACCCCGTGAAGCCCGACGGGATTCACCTCCGACCTCCGACGCTTACCAGCTGTGTAGCCACAGGCAATTCCTTAGTCATACTTCCCACCTTTGCACACACTGGTTAGAACTCCTTCAGAGTAGTCTTAATAGGGTTTTAAATGAACAGAAGTACATCTATAAAACACTTTGTGCAGGGCCGGGTACACAGCACTCTGGAAATAGGAGCTCTTTCAACAGGAGGAGTTGTACTTGTAGCGTCAGCTGCCTCTCCTCGGTCTGTGTGTTTGCCATGGGTCTAAAAAGCTCCAGCCTCTTTCCAGAGAGCCCCAGGCCCTGCAGAAGCTCCAGCAAAATAGAAAGAAAAGCTCAGCAGCTAAGACTCCTATTTCCTCTGCAGATGGCCAAAGCGGTGAGGAAGGTCGGCATGCGTACCTGGGAAGACAGCCTCGATGTACCAGGTCATTACCCCGTAGAGGAAGGTGTCAAACAGCATCATCGAGACCGAGGTGGTGAGGTTGAAGCCATCTTCCTCCACAGGGCTCTCAAAGAGGTTGTCCCACTGCACCCCAATGCCCTGCTCCTCGAAAAGGGCAAAGTACTCACAGCCGAACCCGAAAGCCACAGGTGACAGCAGGCTCTGGGAGAAAAGAGGCAAAAGTCACTTATCCTCCTCCTGTCTCATTTTCCTGACACTTCCAATATAAATTTCACCTGCAGAAATTTGAATGTGCACAATGGATCCATTACGAGACATGGAAGTATTCACCGACAGAGTCCCGTTACGGGAGTGGGATCCTAGGCGGCATATAAAATGATCCTATTTATAACCACTCATTATGCAAGCACACTTCAGAAATGCATGTATGAGGAAGTATAAAACTTTCAGAATTTTAAGCTTCCAAAGATGGCCCAAGGGCTCAAACAATCCCGTGCCCCGTGCGCACTCCTATATCCATCCAGGTCCTCTAGAACTCCCGTTCAGCCAGGGATGGCTCGTGTCAGAGGGGCCAGCCTGGGGCTGCTGATATTTAAGGGGTCCTGACTGAGGGACCAGGAACACCCTGTGAGTGGCTCTCATAAGTGACCCAGGGGACAGCTGGCAACTCGCCCTTACACAGGCTTGCACACCCTTAGACAGCCCCTCCTCCTATGCACAAGGAAGGGAAGTGATGAAGTCAGGGGTCTGGGGGAGATGAGCCACCTGCTCCTCAGCCTTTTCCAGTGCAGAAAACATCCCTGAAGCAAAACCCTATACTGGGCACAAAGAAGACAAGAGTCAAGAAGGAGCCATCTGTGACCTCAAGAGCTTCCAGTTCCACCTGCAGCTGTGACTCATGGGGAGCTCAGCGTGGGCAGTGAAGGTGGAGATGGCATCTACAGTCTACAGGGGTTCCCGGATGCCAGTTATCCCCAGCGGGGTTTATGGTACAGTCTGGCTCTCTGGAAAACTCCACCTGATTCAAGTCGATCAGCATTCACTGCGAGGCCTAACGACAAACAATTCTGTAAGACACAACCTCTGCCTCGAAGACTCTGAGAATCTGGCACTGAGGTCCACATCCCACCGGGAAGAGCCGCTCATCTTCCTCCCTGAGCCTGGACTGTAACACGGAGATTCACCCTCCAGGGGTGGCTGTGACCATGGCTACTGCAGGGCGGCCAGGCTCGCTCACCGCGAAGATCTTGAGCGTGAAGCCCACGTAGTCTTGCCAGGCCACGCACAGGACGTAGGGCAGGTACAGCGTGAAGTAGATGATGCCCCCGCAGGCAGCCGCCAGGTTGGCCCTGGAGAAGAGCGTGCTGATCAGGAAGCACTGCAGGATGGTCACCACGGCGAAGACGGACAGAAAGACAAACACCACGCTCGGGTCGCTGTAGGGCAGCAGGTTTCCTAACTGGGAAGGAAGAACCCAATAAACGCGCGGCTGCCGCCGGCAAGCCCGCCCTCGCCCCATCTGCGGGAAGAGGCGGGGCTTATTCCTGCTCCGCGGAGAGAACGTCAGGGAACAGGGCAGCTGGTTTCTCTGATGAGGAAACTGAACCCTAATGAAGGGAAATGAACACCCACACGGCAAAATAGTGGTAGTCAGGTCCAGAACAGAGTCCAGGGCTCACATCCATCCACTGCTCACATCCATCCACTGAGGTTCACCAGTTTTGTTCTTTTTCAAAGTAATATGACCCAGTGACTTGTCACCAAGGAAGAGTTGTGAGAGACAACAACTCACAAACTTCTGCCTTCAAAAGCCAAGGAAAATGGCTGGGCAATCTTAATATTCCCCCCCCCCCTCTTTGATAACTGGCCATGGATTCTACATTCCCACAATCACCTAAACTCTTGCGGACTTTTATTTTCTAGTAGGTGAGGACATGTGAGCAGGACCCGCCAGCACGTGCTTGTCCCGGGGCAGCTCTCATGCACCTGCCACGGGACTGCCTCTCCCCCCCCTCCCGCCTCAGAGCTCCGACCCAGGCGGTCAGGTACTGGAGCGTGAGAGGGGGTCTGATTTTAGCAAGAACCGCTCTGCCAACTGTCGGATGAGCTCGGTGAAGTCTGGAACCCTCCGTGGCCTCAATTCCTTGCACGTTAAATGGGTGATTCAGTGAGGACACACTAAAGTGTAATGTGCCTTAAACCACTCCTGGCAATCAATGAGTGCTCATTTGTCGTGAACAGTAACTAGTACTGAATTAAATGTTAGTTTCTATCCCCTTGTACTCACCCTCTTTACAGACATTTTTATCTGGTGTACCCTTAAACGAAATGGTTGTGGAGAAAGAAACCTGGCATATGGACTTATTAATGCAAGTGGAGGACAGAGAACTGTGCCAGAGTCCCCTTCTGGGGGCACTTGTCCAGCTGTCAGGAGGCAGCCTCCAGGTATCAACTCCTCGGGGCTTGTCACTGCTGCAGAGAGCTACCTGGCCCGAGGAGGTGCACACTTTCCATGGTTAACTGAGGGGCCTGGGACATGGGGTGTCAAGGAGGGAGGCCTGGACACTTCAGCTCAACAAGGGACAACTCTGACAAGCTGTACGCGCTCCTCAGTGCCCACAGGGTTGGCCTTGTACTGCAGTTCAACTCCTCCCTCTGCTCAATCCTGCCTCCTCCCCATCCCTTCCAGAGACGCTGACCCCTAATAAATATTCATATGCCAAATGCTATTTCAGCCTCTGCTTCCAGAAAACCTCATAGGCAACCATATGTATCCTTCTGATTCTAGTTTCTAGACATTCCAGGGGAACCACCTCCCAATATGAGTAAGGCAATGAAAAGCCCTCAGATGCCGCCATGAACTTCTGCCCAGCAGACAGCGTGGCATAGTTAAATGTGTGCTTACCTGATAAATGAACACCCTGGGTTTTAATCCTGTTCAGCTTACTAACCAGCTGCGCTGACCTTGGAGAAGTCACTGCCCCTCTCTGGGCCTCATTTTTCCCAACTATAAAATGAGGGCATTGCAGGAGATGGCATGTCTGACCCCTACCCCCTACTCCCACCCTGCCAAAGAATGTTTGCTTTGCCTCGCCTCAAGCAGCCTGTATTGGGCTGTTCAGAAATTCCCATCAGGGAGGAGCCACAGTGAGGCAGCCTTACTTTCAGGATGACCACCAGCAGGGCGGCGCTCACAAGCAGAGGGATGAGGCTACTGATGAACCAGCTGAACCAGAGGATGCCGTTGTCCAGGCCCATGATGCGCATGGTCTCCTTCAGCCGCGCCTCCTTCTCATACACGATGCCCTTGATGATCACAGCCACAGAGTAAATCCAGGCCAGTGTCATGAAGAGAGGCATTGACCGGCTCATCACCCGCAGGAAGCTAGAGGCCCCAGGGAAGGGAGCAGGAAGAATTAAAGACAAGTGTGAGCCAGACTCACGGGCCAATGCCCCCAGGTCTGCATGCTAGAGAGAGCGCCACGACTGAGCCGAAGATGGCAGGCACTCTGGACTCTGGAACATACGGGTTATCTTATCAAATGCTTCATGGGCAGTGCAATGTAGTGATAAAAGTTAGATTAACAAAGTACGGCCAGAATAAGCTTCTTTCGGGCCTGCTTTAGTAACCAGGTAACTGTGGGATGTCATTAAGCTAAATGCGGGTGATTTTTAAAGTACTAAAACAGAAAGAAAAAAACAAGAACAAAAAAAAAACCTCACTCTCTCATGAAAGCTCAACACCTCCCAGGTCATCTCATCTCACTATCAATCTGCCTTGCGTAACTGTTATGACAGGCAGTGCAGAGATACAGATCAGGCAGGGACACTTCCAAACTAGAACAGGAAATGCAATGAAGTAAAAGGAGACACAGACTCTGGACCCTGAAGCTCAGGTTCAAGTTCCAGCTTTGCCATTTCTGCATGGACAGCTATGTGACAATAGCCAAGGCTCTTAATGGCTCTGAACTCCCATCCTGTCTTCCTCTTGAGACATCCTTTCTAGAGTAAATCTCGGCTTAGGGCGCTCTCTGGAAAAGTCTTCCTTTCAGAAATTCTAGCTAATCTTTCTGAAAATAAAGAGCAAGATAATTCTGGTGACATGGAGAAGCTAGAGAGAGCCGTGCAAGGAAATAGGCTGTTCAATGCAAAGCAGAGAGCAAACCCAAGGAGAGGAACCCTGCTCTGTCCACTCTCCAATCTCTGCACGTGCACACACACACACACACACACACACACACACAACAGCAGCAACAAGAGAATGGACAGTTTCCCATTTGGAAGAGACGACTTACTTCAGATGCCAGCAATAATTATACCTCTCCCCCATTGTCTCTTATAAGAAATCATTAGGTCCTAAGGCATAGCTCCCACAATGAGAACTTGGCCGCACAGTAACTAAGCACTAAAAGATTATCTTAAAAGTCTAAGATGAAAAGGCCTCGTTCAGTTTTATTTGGATTGTTTCAGAATGTGGTTTACCACTTGTAGAGAGGAAGGAGACAAAACCTACGTGCAGCCCACTTTTATAGGTCTGGAACTTTGTCTCTGGGTTTGGGGAGCGTGTGTACATGTGCAAGTGCTTGCATGCGTTTGCCATGACACATATTACACTTGCAGGCTGGGAAATTTTAACCAGAAGGGTAGAAGAGTAGCGTGTAAAAACAACCTGACAACCACGCACAAGAAAGCAGGGAGGACTACCAGTGCGTGCACATGTCTGAGTCTTTCACGCTGTGCAAACTGTCAACCACCTGCATCTGGCATCCTACTTCCTGAAATCTTCACAGAAGTCCAAAAACAATTTTCTGAGCAGTGTCAATGCCCACGTAAAATAAGTAAAAGCAAAGCATTTTGTCTCCTCCCTTGGCGTGCGTGCACACACATGTGTGCATGTCTGCACTCCACCTGGGCGCAGTGTTGGCTGGCTAAGTAAAGACGGTGGCTTCCCGGTAACTTACATGTCATCGACATAACAGGGGTAGGGCATCTGTTGCACATAGACACCCGTTTTCTTCTCGGTGCCTGTCAGCACCCTGATGATCGCCTGCTCCACCACATCCTGCAAGTAGGCGAAGCCTCCCCAGACGTACCGCATGTCCTCAAAGGGGTCTGCCCGAGGACCAGGGTCCCAGTACCTAAAACCAAGCCACAGGTGAGCAAATGTTCTTTAGACCCATACAAGGAAAAATTCCAATCACTCACATCCCCATCACCACGCCCAAGCCACTATTTTTATTTGGTATCTTAGCTGCTGGTCTCAGTTGACATGTACCCATATTTTTAAATAGGTATCGAAAAGGGCATACCACTTACCAGTATGGTGCTTTTCCTCTCTAGCGAATACCTAACATTGCATTAAGCAGACATACCAAAATTTACCTAACCACTCCCTTTCGTATTGTTCTGTAAACATTATCCCTTTTTGTAAAAAATGGATAACGTTAACACAGGGAACCTACAGCCTTTATTCGTTTTTTCTGCTGCTTCAATTCCTTGGGATTAATCCCCAGGCGTGAGAATGCTAAATCAAAAGATGATGATGCTTTTTAAGAAGATAATGGTATTTTATGACTTTATCAAAGAAATGTGGCCATTTCACCAAAATCAAGCCACCAACTCCAATTTCTACCAAATCAGTCGATAAAATTAAGTACCTCTAGACATCACAGCCGCTCTTGACTTCCCCAAGAATGGGGTTCAACTTACCCATCCTTGATCTTATTCGTCCTCTCCACATTGTCGATGTCCATTCGGATCTTATACTTGACGTGATGGGGCAGCTCGACACTGCTGGGGGTAATTCCGGTGAATACGATCCCAGCCCAAAACCTCCGCTCATCCAGCAGCTCCATGGATTTGTTGATGAGCCAGACTTCTGTTGCTATGGGTTCCAGCTTGTTCAGGTTGACGCACTGAAGGAAGAACAGCCGCCGTGAGAACTTGGGTGGCCAGGAAAACAAGCCCTGGCCGAGGGAGACCCTGCCACAAGAGGGAAGGGCTACCTGTGAGACTGTCTTATCCTCACTCCATTCATCTTCCCTAAAGTCATTGCCCAATATTCTATTGCAAAAGGGTCATATTTGTTTAACTGAAATTTAGAGGTAAGTTATTTGTACTGACATTTGTGGAAGGAGATTCAAACAATGATCATACTTCCTCCTTTTTCTCTCTGTTTTCTTAGCAATTCTTCTGAGTCATTAACAACTAACCAAATAAATAAACAGGTCCAAAAAAAAAATCTTTTAATCGTTCCTATGAAGTGACATCATTTTTAAGACTAAAGTTTTCGAAATGTAATCTGTCCGATTAGATTTTAAATAAATTTCATGAACACTGCCATAAGGAACTGCCTTGTTGCTATTAGGTATTGGAATATCGAAACATAAGAAAGCCCAGAAGACAACGGATAGAAACTCTTGAGTCAGATCAAATAAAACTAGACTTAGATTTGTTTATTTACTCATCATTTGCCTAACATTTATGGAGTGCCTTTTATACACCACGCCCTGTGTTAGGTCTGAGGAATACTACTGTAAATAAGTCTGAACATTATTTCTAAACATTCTTCTAATCTCGCTTCTTATATCTCAGAGGGGGGGGGAACCCATAGCCTTTTCTGAGTGATCCCCAGAACAGATCCTCACCTCCATGAAGTGAGATATGGTCTGGACTGCCCGGTTGGTCTCATTGAAAGCCTCTCTCCAGGTGTACACAGAGCCATTCGCTGACTGGACATCCTCTGGGTACTTGGCCAGAAACGCCACGATATCTTCAGCTGTCCAATCTAAGCCGGCCAAACGCTGCTTCCAGAAGCGGTCGTTGCTTTGGCTGTTCAAGAGCGTCTGCCATTTCAATGAGAAATCACAAATGGTAAACACCAATTCAGTCCTGATGAGCATAGGACTTACAAAACCTTCACGTACTTTTTTTTTTTTTTAAATCTTCACAGAAAGCTGTGGTATAAATAAGAGTGACCCCATATTAAAGATGAGACTCTTGGAATTGAAAATAAACAAATACAATTTTAACCAAGTCTGAGTCATAATGCTACTTGCCATGGAGCAGAGACTCAAAGTCAGACCAGTCTGAATCCAGAGTCCCCAGGTCTCCCCTGCACCCCACAAGCTAGCCTAACAACATGAACTGCAGGGACAACAGTAATCATACCTCCTCTGTGCAGTTACTAAACTGAATTATTTATACGCTTCGCCTCACACAATTCCATTAGGAAGGTATCTTTAACAGTTCCCATTTCACAGATGGGAAAACTGACATTCAGAGAGGTCAAGCCCTTAACGTAAGGTCACACAGCTAATAAGTCGCCAAGCCAGGATATGAAGCGGCTCTCTGATTCTACTGTACCTTCCCACCGGCATTATATTACTTCCTCTCTTGAGACCCCGTCTGACAACCCCTTATAAAGACCCTATACCTCTAGACTGAATGAAGACAAGCCCACTTTTGCTGTTTAGTTGGGGAAATAATGCTGTTATTAAACCAAGTAAAATAGGATCTTTCTCAACTGCAGGACACAAGGGTCATGACACAAAGGAGGCCTGTCTTCCGTTTCTTGGTCCTTAGCTGGTTGGTCCCCGTGTGGGTCAATATGAAAAAAACCCCCACAACCCACTCTAGTGCTCAACCAACAGGCCCACAGGGCCGGGGCAGAGGCCTGCACAAGTATGCCGCCGACACAATGGGTCAGCTCTGAACTCAGCTCAGGGAAAAGGAGCAGCAACTGCACCTACTTGTCACAGCGACGAGGGGACAACAAAATCCCAGCTCTACTGAAATGGAATCTCTAAGGAGCCAAACACGGCTACTTTTTAAATCAGTCTTGTTTCCACCAACATTATAAGCTTTTCCTCCCCATGTGGCTTCATATTTATTATTTTAATGAAAACATAATGATGTCATAGATTATATATACCATAATTTCACTGACGAGTCTCCTACAGCTAAGCATTTAGCCTAGTTCTCACAAAACAATTATTAGAGCAATAACATTTTCTTATTTCTTGTGACTTATTCCTTTAAAATTATGTCTGTAGGATATATCCCCGAGGGCTTGCGGAATGGAGGTACGCGGGATGGCACATTTTTTATATGGTTCTCGCAATCTTCATCCCAAATTGCTTTCCAATAGGGAATGGCAATTTATATTGTCATCAGTAAGATACGTATTTTTGTTGGTATAAATAGATACAAAATTGTACCTCACGCAAGTCCACAGGGGTACGGTTTAGCACTTCTGAAATGACTCTATTGGAGACCGGCACCGAACGAGTAAGAGCTAGGAGAAGATATGTGATGTTGGGGCTGTGGCCTGCCCTGCCGGTGTGGCTTCTGAGCACCATGGCCGAGGAAGCAAGACCAGCGAGAGCAGCCCGGTGACATCCCTGGTCACATAGCCATTCCAGGGCACCTGACAGGACCAGGAAACCTAATGTCGCCCTGAGGAGTGGTAGCCAAGGAGAGAGCAGAGCCCTGAGGTGAAGAGGGCAAGAGAGAACCATCCAGTGCCAGTGGGTTCCATGGCGCGGTAGAGGAGTGAGCCCCGGCCTGGGGGCGATGCAACGGGTGCAGACAGAGCGCAGACAGCAGAGAAAGATGGTGCTATCACAGAGTAGACTGGTGACGCCAGAGGCTGGGGGTGATGCAATGGGTGCAGACAGAGCGCAGACAGCAGAGAAAGATGGTGTTATCGCAGAGTAGACTGGTGACGCCAGGGGCTGGGGGTGATGCAACGGGTGCAGACAGAGCGCAGACAGCAGAGAAAGATGGTGCTATCGCAGAGTAGACTGGTGACGCCAGGGGCTGGGGGTGATGCAACAGGTGCAGACAGAGCGCAGACAGCAGAGAAAGATGGTGCTATCACAGAGTAGACTGGTGACGCCAGGGGCTGGGGGTGATGCAACAGGTGCAGACAGAGCGCAGACAGCAGAAAAGGATGGTGCTATCGCAGAGTAGATTGGTGACACCAGGGGCTGGGGGTGATGCAACGGGTGCAGACAGAGCGGCAGACAGCAGAGAAAGGTGGTGCTATCGCAGAGTAGACTGGTGACGCCAGGGACTGGGGGTGATGCAACGGGTGCAGACAGAGCGCAGACAGCAGAAAAGGATGGTGCTATCGCAGAGTAGATTGGTGACACCAGGGGCTGGGGGTGATGCAACGGGTGCAGACAGAGCGCAGACAGCAGAGAAAGATGGTGCTATCGCAGAGCAGACTGGTGACGCCAGGGGCTGGGGGTGATGCAACGGGTGCAGACAGAGCGCAGACAGCAGAAAAGGATGGTGCTATCGCAGAGTAGATTGGTGACACCAGGGGCTGGGGGTGATGCAACAGGTGCAGACAGAGCGCAGACAGCAGAAAAGGATGGTGCTATCGCAGAGTAGACTGGTGACGCCAGGGGCTGGGGGTGATGCAATGGGTGCAGACAGAGCACAGACAGCAGAGAAAGATGGTGCTATCACAGAGTACACTGGTGACGCCAGGGGCTGGGGGTGATGCAACGGGTGCAGACAGAGCCACAGACAGCAGAGAAAGATGGTGCTATCGCAGAGTAGACTGGTGACGCCAGGGGCTGGGGGTGATGCAATGGGTACAGACAGAGCCACAGACAGCAGAGAAAGATGGTGCTATCACAGAGTACACTGGTGACGCCAGGGGCTGAGGGTGGGGGGACCGGGGAGGTCAAACCACATAAAGTTGCAGTTATATAACCTGAGCTCAAAGGTACAGCGCGGTGACTACAGCACTAACAATCCCACACTTTGCTGAGCAGTAACTATGAGAGGACGCCTATGTTAACAGTTGTGGTGACCATTTTATAATATATGTGACTATCAAAAAGCAAGTTGTTCCCTTAAACATATACAGTGCTTACTTGTCAATTACACCTCAATAAAGCTGAAAGAAGGGAGGGAGGGAGGGAAGGAGGGAGGGAGGGAGGGAGGGAGGGAGGGAGGGAGGGAGGGAGGGAGGGAGGGAGGAATTATCCCAATGGAAGCAGACACCTAGGGCATCCCTCATGTCCCAAATGGGAGGCTACAGGGGGTACAGAGTACTAAGGGGCCCAAGCTTATGGTGTGAAGTCAACATTCCTGAATAGAGAGAGAAGCTGGAGGAGGCCCTTCAACTCCACCCACAGGCTGTCAAGTCCCGAGTCTGCGTCTATAGCCTCATCTCCCCGGCTCTCCAGGCCCCAATACCAACTAGCCTTTCGGACACCCCCCACCATCCACCTGCTAGAAACCAAAATCCACGCCAATGCCTCCCCTCCTTCACCCTCCAGCCTAGCAGTCGTCAGGCTTCACCCCGCCAGTGCCTTGGCCACCCACTTGGATGGCCTCCATTCTGGCCTCTGTCTCACATCGTCCCCCTCCTTAATCCACTGGGTCACATTGGAGGGACGTATCTACAGCTCCCCTTGCTCAAAACCTTTTCGGGGTCCCCTAGAGCTTGAAATAAAGGTCCTCCAAAACACATCCCTTCTCCCAAACCCACAGCTCCTACGTTTCCTGCAGGGTGGGCAAAAGCAGGTTTACAGCTGTTCATGTGGAAAATACTACCGTAATTCATAAATAGTAATACAAGAATAAACTCTGTGTTTCGCATACTCTCAACTGTAGACCTACTTTCGCCCCGCCCTGTATTGCACAGCCTGGGTTCTCCCAGCGAGATTCCTAACGAGTGCCACAGCCATACTGACGAGGCTTTGTCCCCCAAAAACTGGGAGCCTATGAGCTGTTGGAACATCCAAAGCAGACTCTTCATTTCAGAGTAGAAAAAGCATCCATCTACCCAAATTCATGGAATCCTCTGAGACTCCGAAGGAGAGAACTCTAACGGAGGAATGGACATGCCAAGAAGAGGACCAGGAAGAAGAGGCCTGAGACGTCACCCAGACCTGTGTTGCTGTCCATGGCCGGGGCACATGAATCCCTTTACAGAGGACAGATGGGAGCCATCTTGACGGGCATGAGTTGTTATTACTAGTCTGGAATTATTCAGTTAATCCATAAAAAAATATTGTTGATGTTTCATTGAAATCCCTTGCTTTTTAAATGCCCCAATTTAAGAATTCTGCATATGTACTAGGCTTGCTACAACAAAGATGACTTCCCCATCAGTGGAAGGCCCCTGGGTATTGTCCCTCCTGGGGCATCAGGGACAGTCCTAAGCCTGACAGAGCACCTCTCAGATAGGTATCACCTCTGAAACCCAGCCGCCCCTCTGATCAGTGAGCTATCAAGGAAAGGAACCCTGCAAAATCCATCCCTCCTGCCTGACCTGTGGTGGCGCAGTGGATAAAGCGTCGACCTGGAAATGCTGAGGTTGCTGGTTCAAAACCCTGGGCTTGCCAGGTCAAGGCACATATGGGAGTTGATGCTTCCAGCTCCTCCCCCCTGCCTCTCTCTCCTCTCTCTCTCTCTCCCTCTCTCTCTCTCCTCTCTAAAATGAATAAATAAAAAAATTTAAAAAAATAAAAATAAAAATAAATAAATAAAAATCCATCCCTCCTTCTGAATGGCAGCAGAAACAAAAGGAAGACGTCTCCCTCACCATGGAGACAGGAAATAGTCTAATGATTCTCGGACTCAGCCCGAGGCAGGGATGATGTGATTAAATGGCACTCAGGCTCAAGCGAAGGAGACAATTCTGTCCATGCTCAGATTCCTCTGCCTTTGAATTCAATTGTCTCCAGAGCACTAATCCCTTTCAAGTGGTCCGGAAGCGCTAAGTGCAATTCCCCTCAACGTGGTGACGGCAGCTCCGTGCTCATGCAGTCACTGGGGAGCCAGTCTCTCACACTAGCCCTTTGCTCCCACACCTCTGTCCAAGTTCTACCAAGACACAAGAAGGCCAAGCAAGATGCTGTGGCAGGCTCTAGAGCCAGAAATGAAAATAGTCAGGGTCCTCCCATCACCAAACTCTTGCTCCAAATACCAGCTCTGTCCTCAGCTTCTTAGAAAACTGATTTTTGACCCCCAGATGCATTGATGCTGATGTGAATGAACCAGTGTCATGTGTGTAACATTGCCTGTAGCTCTACAAAGATGACAGCCCTGTAGCTGGAGCTTGGCTCATTATGTCTATTCTGATTAAACATAAAGCATTTTCATTTCAGTCACCTCTTGAACCTGACCAGAATCCCACTTCTCCGACATCGAGCAGGCCCAGGGTCATCCGAGGGACACTCACCCGGACAAGGTCCATTTCCACGCTGCTCTCCATGAAGGTCCAGATCTTGGGGCTGAGCTCTTCCCACATGCCTTTTATATCGTGGAACATAGCCAGTTCCTGGAAGGTCTTGTTCACCTGGAGTCAGGAGGGGAGCCAGGGAGAGCAAGGAGGAAAAAAAAAAAGAAAAAAAAGAGGAGAAGCAAAGACATGAGAAACACCACTGGTCCCTGCAGAGATGCCCCATCACAACAGCCCCTTTCCAGCTTTCCCATCCCCAGGAAGTGACCGCCTGCCGCGACGATTCAAACGCCCAGGGCTGGAGAGCTGGGCCTCAACAGTCAGCTCCGACCTGGTTCAGACTCGAGGCTCCCCCTCTTCGGAAATCCCAGAAGAGCCACAAGAACGCTCACTACACGCCATCTGGAACCGCCTTTGCTTTTTTTTTTTTTCCTGGAATTCTAGCAGGATTCTGGAGAGGAACTCCTGGGTCTGGGCAGCTTACCTCAGCCATAACCTGCCTCGTGGCCGGAGTGTCAGGTGTATACAGGATCTTCCCAACAAGGAGAGGCTTGAGGACCTTCCATATGATGCGGTAAAAAGGGTCAGACTCCAAATTCTTCATCAAATCATTGCAAAAAGGAGCTACAAAGACAAAAGGCAAACATTCATATTCGTGGCCATATACTTGTGGGAACTAACTAACAGGGCGTTAGAGTCAGCAAGACAGTCCTCGGTTCAGATCCCAGCTCTACCACTTAAGAGCTTATGTAATAAATAACTTCACCTCAGTTAGCACACTATAAAAAATGAAGTTAATAATATCTACCTGGCAGAGATGTGGGGAGGATTAACTGAGATATTGCCTGCAGAGCCCTCAGAACAACACCTGGTCAGAGCTTAGTAAACACTGATGACGGAAAACGCAACGGAGACAACCTGGAAAACGCTCCCACAACGCACAGACCTGTGTATCCCACGATTCGGACTCTGTGCCACCCTCCCCATTCCGCTTTCATTGAAAACAGAGGCTAAATTCAGACTTCAGTTTTCAAGCAAAAATCAAACAATTCTCTTCAATTAATAGGTCTCATCACGAGGATATGTAATAAACGCAATAAGTATCCTCAACTGAGAAATCCAAAGTTAGAACAGACCACGGGGTTTGATTTTCCAGAAGGATTCCTGATTTAAAATTTTCATTCTGGGTATTCCTCAAGATATCACGTATCTTCTACACGCTGCAAAGACAATATAACTTAAAAAGTAGGGGGCGAAGGGGTTGTTCACAATTATATCTGTTGCGAAAATGAAGGTTCCCCTGCGTTAACTTGCAAAGCCAGGGAGCAGGAGAATAGCATTTCAGAAAATGGCCCGTAATGCCATCCCCTTCCGGCTCGCAAAGCAGCCTGCGATGTCTGGAGTGCTTTGTTCCAGAGGAAAATAAAAGGTTCTTGGGTTACAGTAATGCACACAAAGCTGCCCCGTCCATGTCTGACAGACACACCTGTGGTTCAAAATGGAATAAGGCTCACTTGCATCCAGGTTTCAAGGA
This sequence comes from Saccopteryx leptura, assembly GCF_036850995.1. NCBI lineage: Eukaryota > Metazoa > Chordata > Mammalia > Chiroptera > Emballonuridae > Saccopteryx > Saccopteryx leptura. The sequence continues at coordinate 28,916,914 of NC_089504.1, read as the reverse complement.
AAGGGATGTTGTTGTCTGAAACTGTAACACTGGCTCCTCACGGCCATCAGGCACAGGACACAAATGCCCACTGGACTGCCAGGTGTGAGGAGCAGATATAGAGTTACGAAGTTCTTTAATACCGCCTTGCAGCTAAGAACCAAAAACAAAGAGCTGATCCATTGCCCGGGTCTGATGTGAATCACACGCCACCATTAACAGGTATTTCAGAGGCTGAGTGGTTTACTGGAAAAAAGTATGAAGCCACGACGCTCTGGGCTTAATCTTGGCTCTTGTGGTGTGACTACAGTGTGGCTCTGAACAAGTCACTTAACCTCTCTGAGCCTACACAATGTGGGCTGATAAAACCTTCCTTGAAAGATTATTGTAGGGGTTAAATGAGAGAACAAACAGGAAGCACAGGAAATGTTCCTTAAGTGTTGACTTTTATGTTGTTATTATTGTAACAGTTATTGTTTAGGGGTTTTTTAATTTTTTTTAATTTTCATTAATTTTAATTTGTGTTAACATGGATTCAAGTGTCCCATTGAATATAACTCTCACCCCACACCCCATGTCCCTATTTATCCTCACTTTACCCCCCGCCCCCTAACTCCCTCCCCCCTTCCCTCAAGGATTTGCTGTCCTGTTATCTGTATGTCTGTGTTGTGTATATATTATTTCACTAATCCCTTCACCTTCTCTGATCCCATTCACTTTGTTCATTAGATTACACATAGAAGTGAGATCATATGATATTTGCCTTTCTCTGCCTGGCTTATTTCACTTAGCATAATGATCTCCTGTTTAGTTTTTGTTAGAAAGCATACCGCAAGGGGGAGGAAGAAGGAGAGGGAGGGGGAGAAGAGGAAGAGGCTTGATTACTCAGGGAGCCTCTCTCCTACGTCTCCCAGTAAACTAGGAAACTGGTTTTCAATCATTCATTCATTTGATAAAACACAATGGGAAATCGAGGTGTACCAGGCCCCATTCGAAGAAGGGGTGACAGCTAATGAGGAAAAGACTCTCCTCCCCGAGGCACTCAGTCTGGTGAGCAAACAGACATGTGAACACCCTGTGCTGCTACACAGGAGAAAGGCGAGCCCGACAGAGGGGGTGACACGGGGCTGACTGAGTCCACATCTAAGGTGGGCTGGGGCCAGGGCTTCGGTCTGCACAGACACTCACTTGTAGAGTTGTCATAGAAGGTGCCAGCATCCTCCTCGGTGCCATTGCCCCGAAAGAGGGCTTTGTAGTTGTTGTCCTCATACCAGTTGAGGGACTTGATCTTCAGGCCCCCACCCTCGGGATGGCCACAGACGATGCGGGAGACAGCCTGGTATATCTGGGTGGAGGAGCTGGAGCCATTCCTGTTGATCAGAAACATCACCTCCTGCCGCATGTCACTCCAGCTCCGCATGCTGAACAGCTGAGGTCAGGGATCAGGAGGGAAGGGAGAGGGAAAGGAGAGGGAAGAGGAGGAAAGGGAGGAAGAACAAAAGAAAGAAAGACACATCTTATTTTCTTGACCTCTCTCCAAAGCCACATCCCAGAATGTATCTTGGGTGACGCCACCTCGAAGGAGTTGCTATTACCAGAACCCTGCTGGCCCTGCTGTGGTCTGGGGACCAGCAACATCTGCGGCACTGAGGGGTCTCACATGCATATTCTCATCTGTCGTTCTGCAGTTCAAATCTGCATTTTCACGAGATGCCCTGCGATTCCCAGGCACATTAAAGGGGGAGAAGAACAGCTTAGCAGTCAGTGGAGCCCCTGGTGATGGGTTTTATTTCATTCCAATTATCTTCTGGTGTACAGGAGAGGCTGCTTTCTCTGAACAGCTGTGTGTTCAAGGGCATACATCACGATCTACTCACACCCTCAGTCGCGGACTCATTTGTAAGACACCTCCAACTTCAGTGTGTAAACTGAGGACCTCTCTGCCCCTTGGGGAAAAAGCTACATGTGCAATGTCAGTTAAGGGTTGGGCAATGGGGACAGCGTGAGAGGGGAGATTCGAGTTCAAATCCCAGCTATGTCTCTCATTAGCTTCAAGCCTTAGAAAAGTTACTCCTCTTAAGGCCCAACTTCTCTCTCATCAGGACGATGACAGAGTGTGCCGGTGAGGCAGCAATCACATGATATAGGAGAGGCGGGCCCTGCGCGGAGGGGGCCCCTGCGCGGAGCAGCCCGCAGTGGTGAGTCAGCCGCCCCGGGCAGCGAGGGGCTGTGTCTGTGACTCACGCTCCGTGAGTGTTTTGTCTTCCACACAAACGCACTCCATCCAGCACCGCGTGGAGCTCTTGGCCCAGCTGCTCTTACAATTATTTATAGAACACTTTGTATTTCTACACTTTTCACAATAAATCATTAATAGATCCCTACATTCCTTGAAAAGTCCCTCCCTGCCTGCTCTCACCACCTGGAAGACAGCCGTGGAGAGGGCAGGGACAGGCTGTGGGACCCAGCGCAAGCCTTGGCGAAGGCCTGAAACTGGGTCCCACGCGCCCGGCACTCCCTGTCACAGGAGCCTGCCGGTTCCCGTGAGCCACGTGGCCCTGGATGCCGGAAATCCAGGGGAACGGGGCACTCCGGGGTGGGTCAGACATCACAGACATGGGTCCCTCCAGAGAAGGGGCAAACCATACACCAGGAGAACACAGTGAGCTTCTCGAAACCTGCCTGAGGTACTCAGGCAGAGAGGGAGCGACAGCCAGACCACCTTTCCTGTCCTACGTGGGTGGAGCAGCCCTGAAGATGTTGAAGTCCAGTGAGTAAAAGCCCTCCCTGCTCCTCCCACCGGCTGCCCCACCACCGCCCTCCTGCCACGCCCCACCCAAAGAACACACTTCTTCCCACATAAAACCAGCACAGCCTCAGACAGAGGCACCTTGAGCGATGAGAAGTTCTTTCCAGCTGTGGGCTCTTCCCAGCACCTGTCTTAAAGACAAACTCCTACTCACTCTCCCAAACCCTTAGCTCCTGCGCCCCACATCTGTGCTGACGCGCCCCCGCTCACAGCGAGGGGTGGCTGCTCATCCCCAGCCCACAAAAGGGGGGGCCCAATCATCTTCTGTGGAATGAATGAAGGGCCAACAGACTCACTGCCTCCTCAGTCCACCGCAATGTGCCCCCACCACAGTCTCTTCTCAGTTTAACTGCCAGAATGTCGACAGTCTCATACGTACTACAGGTCACGTCGTATGCCCGCCCCTCTGCTCCAAACGCTCTGCTGGCTTCCCATCTCACCCAGCAGAAATCCAGGCTGACCAGGCCTACAGGGTGTTCCCCTCCTTCACTGACCTCTCACCTCCAACCCCCCTCTCCCTTGCTCACTTCCTTCTGGCCACACATCAGCCTCCTTCTCGGTCTTTATCTACACTCCTTCATCACGCCCTACATAGGTGTCTTTGTATCTGTGCCCCCCCACCCCTGCTTGGAGGGCCTTTCCTTCTCCATGAACACACTGTCATTTCCTCCAGGTTCAAATGCTACCTTATCAGAAAGGACGTCCCTCGTCACCCCCCTTTGAGACAGCACTTCATCACAATCTTCCTTCCCTGCTTTGTTTTCCTCCAGGAAACACTCCGCTGTCACGTTAGGTAGTGGCCAGTCTCCCTGCCCACATGGGCCCCAGGAGGACAGGGAGGTTACTGTGTTCACTGCCGAGTCCCAACATCAAGCAGAGCCAGGCACCTGACAGAGCTGGGTGGTTAAAGATGCCGGTCCCTGCCCCGCCGTCCCGGTTTTCTCAGGCACACCTTCCCTGTCCCCTAGACGTGAAGCTCGTGTCAGCTCGGACTCACCTAGATAGACCCTCTCAACTGCCAAGTCCTGCTTGTCTGGATTTTCTTTCTTCCATGAGTCCCCTTTCTATTCTATTACCAGCTACCATCCGAATTCATCAGACAGGCGGGCGACAGCAGCAAGAACATGGGCTTTGGGGTCCAAAAGTCCTGGGTTCGAATCCCAGCTGGGCCAAATAATTAACCAGGTAACTGTGGGCAAGCTGTCTAACGTTCCAGGGCCTGTCATCTGTAAAACGGACACGGTAAGACCCATTCATATTTGTCACACGGAAAATTGGGTGCAACCGCATGAACCAGGGCAGCTCCTCAGAAAATGTTCTCTTCCTTCCCCTTCAAGGGTCCGGCTTTGGTCGAAACAACCGACTTCCTCATCCAAACTCTGAACAGATAAGCAAGTACACTTATTTATTTATTTGCCTTCTCCCATTTGTCCCAGAGAAAGAGCAAGTCAGAAAATGAGTAAGCTGTGGTCAAAGTGACCTGAAGCTTTTACGCTGAGAGGAGCAGATGGCCCTGCCTGCCCGGGACCAGGGAGCAAGCTGTACGCGTGGAAGCAGCTGCCAAGAAAAATGTATACGGCTCAGCTGGAGACTTTCCGCCACATCAGCAGTGGGGACATCACATGCTTTTAATTATTTTTTTGTACCCCAGACAAAAGGCAGGCCAGTGATGTAAGAGGAAACAGCTGGCCCCAGACCAGCCCTGAGTTTAGAGGCAGCCTCCCAGGTCCCTGCGGTGCCGTCCCTGAGGCCGGGAGAGGGCCTGGGGGGAGGGGAGTCAGTTCAGGGCACATCAGTGTCAGCAAGCAGGGCCCTAGAGAAACGGCTACGGACTTGCAGGGATGTTTCTGCTTCTCCTTCTGCCTCCCGGAAGAACCCCAGGTGACCCAGCCTCCCCGCCTACAGAAAGGTCACCAGCATTCCTAACTGAAATAACAAATGGCAGGCTGGAAGAGGGCTTCTTTTCCTGAAAGGGACCCAAAAACCAAGGCTCTTCAGTCACACACATGAGTATAATTAGGAGAACCCAAAATGATAAAAGTGTTGACTGTTTAATCCCGGTTTTTTTCTATATTTTCCAACATTCTGCATATTCCACAGTGAACACGCAATATTTTTATTCCCATAAAACAAAGTAAATAGTAATATTTGAGAACAATGATACAAATGCCAAAACATTAGAGCAGGGTTTTTCAACTGCCGTTCCATGGCCCAGTCTGCCAGAAATTTCATGCCAGTCCATGAAAGAGTTAACCTCCCTGATTGATACGGTATCAAGACTATAGACCCAATGATCTTAATAGTCAAATTCACTTATGTTCAGGGTGATTTCTGCCTTAGCGGTCACCAAAATAATTCTGTTTTCACTAGTCCCCAAGTATGAAAAGGTTAAAAACCACTGAGTTAGAGAAGCAACTCAAAATAAGGCTGGACCAAATCTGCAAAAATTTCCCCACAAACCAGCCCTACCCCAATGTCCTATCCCAGTGATTTTCCACTGGTGTGCCACAGGGATTTGTAAAACGTGCAATACCTGGCTATTTCTTTAGTCAAGGGCACTGACCCCTTTTCCCTTCGATTGTCAAATTTAAAAAACGACGACACACAACACAACCACAGCCATCCGGTGTGAATGAACCAAAATTACACCTATTTCTTTTGTCAGATCGGCAAAAAAAAATGTATTTTCTGGGTGTGCCGCCGAATTTTGGTAATTAGTGCATATGGGCCATGAGACCGAATAGGTTGAAAGTCGCTGTCCTGTACATTAAGGCCTGCCTTGTTCTGGCCGCTGCCCACCGGCTCGGGCCCTACACACTGGGCTCCAGACGGCCCCTCCGTTCCCAGTCTCGTTTGAAACCGGCTGGGTGGCAGAACGGTGAAGCACCCACTGGCCGAGCACCTACAGCCCCTCTGATCCTACCGCAAAGGTTATCCCGATACATCCGTCAACACGTGGACCCGGAAGGCCGGTGCGAATCAACGTTCACCAAGACTCTGCATTCCCAAAGTGGAACCCCCGAGGCCTGGTGTCCACAAGGGAAAGATCTGCTTTAAAGGTACCCCCGGTGTTCCCTTTACTTAGCAAACACTTTTCGGTAAAGAGATTCTCTGGTCTTGCAACTGAAGAAGAAACATGGAGCAGTTGCTGGGAAGACAAACGTGGCCAAACGGGGGGTGGGGTGGGGGGTAGAATTACCTTCTTTCCAATAGAGTTATTAGCTAAGAGTGGGAATAAAAATGGAAGAAACTTCTAGATAGTGGGCCTTTAGCCACTAACTCATCAGCTCTGAAGCTGCTAAGCATGTGTCTTCATCTCTAAAGTAAGGAGATCAAACCACATCAGTTTTAAGACCACGGATGCCTCTAACATTGATCGTACCTTGCATATGATATGCAAAGCAAAACAAACCTGTTAGTCAAATTAGAGTTAAACAAAAGTGATGGTGGAAGGTCCACCTCCTGGTACTGGAATGACACTACTTACCTCTTGGCCCAGAGTCCCAAGGCTGTCCATCAAAATTCGTGTGCTTTCAATTAGCTCCTTGCTCAGGACGGGAGACAGAGAGTCGAGTTCCGTCTGGAACAACAAAAAAAAAATCCTTTGTTTTCCAGTTTAAATGTAAACCTGCAATCTCTCTTAAGAATAAACAGGTCAATTAAAACCACTCACAATCTGGAGTTTAAAACACAAGAAACCCACTCCTGACCAAAAGAGGACACTAGAATTATTCTAACGCTACAGTTGCGGGCTATTTATTTCACGTAAGACTTACAAATTATTCGCTGAATGCTTTCAAATGGTGCAGAAATATATATTTATTAAAAACTAGTTGATATGTAATAGATTTAAAAAAAAAAATCTCACGTGTGTCCAAATGCAACCCTAACTACAAATTCCCAACTCTGTCTGTAGTTCTGCAAGACAGGGATATGGGAATGGCCTTGAAAACTACATTTGTGATGGCTCAACAAGAAAAGAAAAAATATAAAGTTTAAAGCTACAAAAAATGGCCCTGGCCAGTGGCTCAGTGGATAGAGCACTGGTCCAGCATATGAACGTCCTGAGTTCAATCCCCGGTCAGGGCACACAAGAGAAGAGACTCTTTGCTTCTCTCCCCTTCCTCTCTTTCCCTTCCCCTCCAGAAGGCAGTGGCTCAATTGGTTCAAACATAGCCCAGATGCCGAGGACAGCTCAGCTGGTCTGAGCATTAGCCCCAGATGGGGTTGCCAGGAAGATCCCAGTCAGGACACATGCTGGAGTCTGTCTCGCTATCTCTCTTCCTCTCACTTAAAAAAAGAAGGAAAAGTAAAGAAAGAAAGAAATAACAACCAAAAGCCCAGGAAGAAGGAATTGTCTTTCACATTGCTCAAGTCAGCCCTATTGCTAATACTGGAAATTTAATACAGAACACTTCAGTCTAGTTTTAGTCAAACTCTTTATATTTACTTACTTATTTAATCACTGTTACAGACCACCTAGCTACACAGCAAATATAAGAAAATAATTAATTAGACCCAAGGAAAAGATACATTAGGGCAGACAGCCTAAGCCAGAGAACAAAAGGAATGCGATTCCTGAGGAGCCTCAAAGTCAATTCCGAGTTTTCAGGCTTCGAAAGAGAAAGACGGCGAGTCAGTTTCATCATCCTTATTTGTTACATGGGGAAGTCGAGGTCTTCAGGGAAAACCCATCTTTCCTTAATGCTCCTACGGGCCTTGCTTTATTCAGTACCAGACACCTCTGATAGGTAGAGAAGGCTGGGCTATTTTGGATATCTGTCATCTATCAAAGATTGCTGTGACATTGTAATTCAGACTGCATGGGAAATGGCTAAGAGTGGAGGGAGCTCATTATTATCTCTGAGAAACAGCAGCCTGGGTTGTTTTCCTTTAAAAAAGCATTCCAAATGCAGAAGATTTAGAATCATCATGAGCATCACACTCTCTGTGCATAATCCTGCTTGTGCTCTTCTGAGAGAGTCTGCCTCCAGGTTGTCTGAGAGAATCGGTCCAGCCTGATCTGTGATCTCCTCCAGAATGGCTTTCTCACCACGGTCCAGCATTTCCACACTCTGTCCTCTAACGGACCTACGTCTTCCTTAAATGCTACACTCACATAGGTCTCTGTGATACAACCACAGATTGTGAGTGAGTGTCCCTTCAATGCAGTAATCCTGAGGAAAAACAGGTGGTGTGTGTGCGCGCGTGTGTTTTAATCTCTCTCCTCAGGCTCACATTTTAACTAAAGGTTACCACGCTAGAAGTTAGCCCTGCAGTAGGAAAACTTTTTATGAACTGAGAGGTCTCCATTGGAAGACATAAGAGGTAAAGTATTTTTGTGCAAACCACGAGGTCTGCAAGGTGATAGCTGTTCAGGAATGTATAGCAAGACAAAAAAAAAAAAAAGAAGCCAAATACCTTAATGTAAATTTTTAAAACTTAAAACTCCATTCATCTTTAATGTATAGCTGGAAATAAGATTCTGAGCATTCTTGTCACGCTGCTCTCTCTCCTCTGGTTGTGGGGACCTGGGGTGGCCACACAAAGCCCTGCGCAATTGACTCAAATTCCTCCTGCCTCTGTTTTGTCTCAGCGTTGTGGCAGAGTCCATGATGTCACGCACATGTCACCGTTCTTCATGAACGTCAGAGGCCACGTGCAGAGCATCTCGCACAGCGCCTGCCACACGGGTCCTCGCAGCCATGAACAACTCCATCCCCGCCTTTCTCCTCCCTTCCTTGACAGTTTATTACCAAAATCAACAGGCTCTGGCCCACAAACAGGGTTTCCTGGTCCTTGTAAAGACGTACATCCTGGGGGAAATTCCCCAGGGCTAAGAGACCAAAGAAAGAGGCTGGCAGTTCAGGCATCACATCAAGAGTTTATGAAAGAAACTTACAGAGAAGCAGAACCTTAAGCAGCAAGATGGCAAGATCTCTACACCAAAAGGCAAAGGAGATACTGTATAACTATAGCCAAGGGGCACGTGTTAACATTGAGGGCTTCTAGCCACAGGGCACAGCTTACTCGGAGCTGTATGATCCAAAGCAGTAAACAATTCAATGGGCCTGCTTTTCTCTGCACGAGCATTCCCTTCAGGTGATCCGGGCCCCTCCTCACCGGGGTGAACTGGCAGTCAGCTTGCTTGGGCCAGGTCAGCTGGCCTCACAAGGCAGTAGTGGCCACAGTAAGTCCCGTGAAACATTTCACCCAACCATCCTCCCTTCTGTTTCTTGGCTAGCTCTTGGACTTCCTCTCCTGTGGAGGCGCCCTCTCTCTTTTGCTGGGCAGAGCTAAGAGTTGTCCCCTCCGAGCACACCCACACACTCCAATGTGCTTTTTCTAAAACTATAAATCCTCTCCAGTTCAAGGCTAAGTATATTTATACTAGACACAAACACACAAACTTGCCCAAAGTTGTGATTATGTATGTGTGTGTTTCTCTATCTGCATATATAGATATACACATGTGTCTTTATCTTAGTGGATATTTATGCATACCTTCTATGTATATAGTAAGTGATATGGGCTTTACTTCTACAGTAGTGATATACTTTCCTTTCTAACTTATGCAAAAGGAAATATTAGATAAGTTGTACCAATTGCACTTGAATACGATCGAAACCATGACTGAGGATTGAATAACCAGGTTTTGCTAACACGGTGTGGTCCTCAAAGCTCAGGCACCAGACGCACAGCGGTGCATGTCAAGCATGCAGACTTCAGATACTGACTGAACCAGAAGTAGGAGTGTGACCGGGAACCCCCAGGGCATTCTTTCGCATGCAGAAGTTTAGGAACCAGTAAGACACAGCACTTGGACAATATTCACATCAATTTTTCAAAGTATTCTTTACATGAAGGAGGTTGTGTGTCTGGCCCACACTACAGGAGGCTTTGGATCGTGAATTAGTGAAGAGAAGTCAATCAGTTTACGTGACCTTGATTGGGACCCAAGATGGTGCCAAACACACGAGGCCAGGTACTCACACCAACGGCGTACATCAATTACCAAGTGCAAAAGCCCAGGTTTGTAAAACTCTGGACCCAACATTGGCCCCTTGTCATCATTAGCAGCCACCTTTCCCCAGAGGGGACAAATCAATGAGCAGTTCATGCCTTTCTTAGAATACATCTTCGCCATCTGAATAAATTAAAATCTGCATAAGTAATGGTTTTTCCTTCAGGTTTATCAACCTGCATGTCTTCACTTTGGGTCAAGCTTATCCTTGTTTTAAAAGCTACATAATTCAGCAAAACTCCAGGCACACAGCAGGGCCTCCTGTGTGACTTTAACTTACAAGTGTAGTTGACCAGGGACATAAATATAAGGACCTGGTTACATTTACTGCGGGTACCTGACACCAATGCAATACTGTACACCTTACTGTGTGGCTTTGTTGTCAATAGTATGAGCTTCGGTTTAACTTACTGATTTAGGTTTTAGTCTCAAAGAAACACTGACTAAACCCATCCATAAGTAATAATAACCAGAACAGCCGATGCCATGATTAGGATTTTTTTGATACCAATCGTTTGAGATACATTATTACTATTCTTTAACAGTATTGGCAACCTGTAGTCAATACAAATTTCCACTTTCAAAGAAGTATTGGCTAGAGTTATACACACAAGTGTAGGTTGACATCACAGGGTTAAAAATACACACATAATTTAAATTCAGACCAGATTCAAAGCTTAGAAGATCTATTGAGCTATTATTTTGCTGAAGACTGCATTTTACTTTTCTGTGCTTAGATATTATAAAATACAAAGAATGGACTAATGCAAATCATCGAACTTAATATTACAAACTACGTGGTGGGAAAGATGGGCTGTCTATTACTCTTGCTGGCACAGCTACTTATTCACATTAGAAAAATGAATAAATTTTCCTCTTCAACCACTATATAAAATTAAATTGGGGGGTAGAGTCAATAAAGAGCTAAAAGTAAAAATGAACGTTTCAAAAATATACTTATGAACTTAGGGTAGGAAAAGTCCTCAAACAAAATATAAAAAGTCCAAACCAAATTAAAAAAAAAGTGACATCAACTTTCAAGAGTAAAAACTGTGCCACAAAAGACAACATAAACAATGTGACAAAGTAGGACAAAGGCCGGAAGAATGGATGTATCTATTTAATTTTAGTATAAAAATGGAATAGCATGCAGCAGTTAAAGTTAACCAGATGCCACATGTATTAACACTGATAACCCCCCCAAAAATTTAATGTTGAGTGAAGAAGATAAGCTGCAGGTGAACACACACATTTATACAATGTAAACACAAGCACACCAACACGTTACACTGTTATCAACAGAACGAAATACAAAGTAAGGTTGCACAGAAGCACGCAACTCCAGAATAGTGGTTATCACTGATGAAAGAGATACAGAATCCATAGGTGGCATCAACTGTATCTGTAATGTTTTATTTCTTGGAAAGACTCCAAAGTAAGCATAGTAAAAATGATGAAGGGGGGTACATGGGTGTTCTTTATGTAACTCTCAGTACCTTTTTGTACATTTGAACTATTTCATAATTTCTCTCTTTCATTCTATGAAAGATGAGCGAGGGAGAGGAGGAAAGGGAGACGGGGCAGGAATGAAGGAAGGTAAAGAATATAAGCTGGCATGAGCACCTTTACGATCTGGAAGATGTAGCTTCCTTAAATAACATTAACCCCAGGCAACACGCCTTGAAACTAGGTCACTAAATGAAGTCTGAGCACCACACGCCTGTACTACTGTTAACTGCGGGTTCCTGGCTCATGCTTACTTGACAAAGACAGGCATAGCTTGCCAAATCATTTTTCCCAAAAGCTCCAGTAAACAATTCAGTTTGGAATCCCTACTATTATTTTTCCTAACCAAAAACATTCCCTTGGCTATGAACTCATATCAGTCCCTACTGACCACAGGAGGAAAGTGATTTTCTTATATGAGGAGGAAAAATAAAACTCAGTGAAGGACTGTACATTCTCTGTTGAACTAACAGGAATTCATGTATTATTCAATATTTTTAGATCATAACTAAATACTGTTATATCATTAGAAGAATACACAAATGCTTATTGTGTTACTCAAAAGCTCCCACCCACCTCTGCAAAATGTGTTCATCACAATAGTAACATTTCCTAAAAGCATGACATTCTGTGCTGCTGTCCCCAGAACGACAAAGGCCATTGTGCCCCATCCTCTCTGGGTCTAACAGATGACTTCTTTATTTTCTTCCTTTCCTCCCTAGCTTACAAGCTAAATTGTAAAAGCCTGCAAATTTACGAGGCCATCTGATGAAATTTCCGAGCTGGTGTTTCATTGCAACTCCGTGTTCAGCATGGTGTCCTGGCATGCATTAACTAGACGCCCAGTCCATGTTTGTGGAAGAAAACTCCAAAAAAAGGGAGACAGATGCCCATTAGAAGGGCTGGATGAACGGGTGTGAGTCCTGCTTCAAAGGTCATTCAGGTTCACAGGTCTTATAGTTACATCCCTGAGTCATTCACCCCCTAGTCTTTTGGAGGCTCCCCTTGCTCTCAAGAGGAGACCCGATAACCTCACAGAGCTCATGATCAGCTAACCCTTGCTCATCTCCACAGTATCACACCTTACACTCCTTCTCCCATCAAACTCCCCATAGCTCCCTCCACTGCACTCTGAGCTACTCAGTCATGTGCCCCTAAAGGCCACCTTCTCTTCCCCTCCAGATACATGCACATGCCACATCCTTTGCCCAGAACACTCGTCCCCTGGTCTTTACCTGACTAACCTCTATTCTTTGGCTCCAACTTAGAGGATACTTCTTAATGACCCTCAAAGACGGGGTTACGGGGCCCCAGCAGGGCCTGCCCAGCACCCAGAGAGGGGCCATCACCACGCTGCATAGCATCTGCTCCTTGCTTGGTCTGTCCCATCTACTTCCCCACCACCAGCGAGGCTCCGAGAAAGCCGTACCTTGCTCACCACTGTCTCCCTGACCCAGTACGTGGCACAGGTCAGGGTTCAATAAATATTTACTGAATGAATGAGTGAGTGAATGAATGAATGTGTTTGTTTAGAGAGGATCGCAGTACAAAATGAAGATTTGGAGGGATTGCATTAGAAGTTACAACCAACTAGAAATAAAACATAGAACATCTGTGAAATGAAAGTGTTAATTGAAAATTTATGAAAGTCTTACTACACAGAAATATTTCAGTAACTCTACTACTAAGTAAAGTGAAATGAGGATATATTTTCAATATAACGCATAATTTTGTTTTCCTTCTGCTGATGCATGTTACCATGTATTTATTGAGACATTTCAAACTTCCCTTAAATTCTCATTAAGTAGACTAAAATCTCCACTTCACTTGGCCCATGCTCATAAACTCCAACTCAGGACTAAGATTTATGTTGTAGTTCAGATAGAAAATAAACCACAGACCAGCATCAATAACTCTCACCACCCAGAAGCAGTCATTGTCTCTTTCCAATGATTTACTACATGACAATAAAGTTTTCCTTTCAGGGACCTTGTAATGTTTTTTTTTTCATCAAAACAGTGAATGATAAAATGCATTGCTGAGGAAAATATTATTTTTTTAAAAACAATTCAACAATTTAAATATCAACTTGTAAACTTGACCTGTTTAAGGCATTAAAATACTTCACTTTTTTTGTTGTTGTTACTAAACACAGTTAAATATACCACATAGCTTAGAACCAAAAAAATCATACTTCCATCCTAGAAATGGCAGGACTTTTCAAGGAAGAAACAATATAACGGAGGCAAAAATGCACAGATGGAGTTGAGTAGCCAGACTAACACACTGCAAAATTCACTGAAGTTCTATCCGCAGATCTAAGCTCCCCTTTCCCCACAGGAATCAGGTGAACACGCTGTCTGAACACTAAATCCGTGGGGCATGCCACCCTTCCATTTACCGAATAATGAGAATTGCAATTGCTTCTCGAGCAAAAGCCTGTGTTGTAAACAGTTGGGCAGTAAAATCAAACAGAGCCAAACAAAATCTGATACTTCACACAAACGTCTGCATTTCAGGAAGAAAAAGAGGAAAAGCAAGTGTTTGCTCCTGCAAAAGACTCCTGCAAAAGAACCCACACAAATGCTTTAAGGACTACACACGACTAGCTGAAATATCCAGCCCCCAAAAGCACGAGCCCAGCCCCGTCTGGATTCTACGTCCTTGTCTAAGAGTCAAGAAGGCAGCAAACAAAGACCCTTCAAGACAAGGATGACTTGGCTGACCCCTCCTCCGTCTTCTCCTTCCAGCCATGCACAGCTCAGCTGTGAGGTCACTGGTCTTCCGGGGACCTCAGGGCACCACTCACTGCACCTCCTTTGTCCTCTAAACTGAGTTCCGCCTCTGCGAGAATGTGCTGCGGGAATCAGCCGATGTGTGAAGAGAACCCTCTGTTCCACTTACACAGAGCTTCCCCTTTCATGGTGAAGGTACCGTCGGAGGTCAAGACCATCTGGTCCCATGGGTGTGCAATCCAAGTTGTTACTGAAATGGTGGTGAAGCTGTACGCCTGTCCTTCCTCACTCAAGACTCAGCCTCCATACCCTCCACTCAAGGCTCAGACGCCACCCTCACATCACGGAGGCGGCGGTGAGCCAAGGACTAGACACCGAGCCCAGCTAACCTCGCATTCTGGTCACGACGGCTCACAGTGTCCCGTGTTGACAGACACCTTTGTCAGGGAGCTGTTTGAGGTCATCGGTGAGAACGGGGATGAGAGGGCAGCCCTCGCTCTACAGACCCAGTTCCTCTGGGAAATTCTGCAAGTTACCAATCTCAGCCTTGAAGCTGGAATTATCGCGGGTTATCTGGATGGGTCCAATCGACCCACATGACCCCTTGAAATGAGCAGTGAACTCTCTGTGGCTAGAGGCAGAGAGATGTGGCCAAAGGAAAAGTCAGAGAGATTCAGCACCCCTGGGAGGACCCATCTCTCCACAGAGAGTCAGATTTCTTTTTATTACGATGAGGAACATCATCTCATTCCAGGCACATCATTCTTCCAGGGCTCTTTCCCTGGTTTCAAGAGGAACTACAAACAAGTCAAAGTGCTCTCTGGTGAGCAAAATAACAACACTGGATGCTACATGATGTTGTTGGAAGGTATTTCACCAGCGCTCTCATAAAACCACCCCAAAACGTGTCTGTTCTGGAACTACATATGATACAGCACCCTAGCGACCAACATGCTCAGGTTCATACCCACTCTTTGAATAAGAATGAACATGTACTGTATTCTTACGGACTGCTTCTCTGAACTTGTGGAGTCCTAGGACTGATCACACTTTGTTGGCAACTTTTTCCTTTTGAAAATGCAATTCCATCGTTGATTAAGCTAATTATTGAGTGTGCTTCCATCCAATTCCAAGGTTTTCCCGCTGTGACAGTTCAAAGAGTCTCCTTTCTGGTGGGCTTTTTAAAATGAATAGGTACCTATCTCTCTATCAATGGTTTTGAGACTTCTTTTCAAAACTCTGGGAAGTCTTTCTTCAAATAAACTCTTAAAATCTCAAATAATTTAAAAACAAAAACAAACAAAAAAAAAAAACAGGTCTTCTCTGATGGAAATAGGCACAAGGAACTTTGGGCTTAGACTCAGAGCCGCACCCATCTCATTCTTTCCTCCATTTACCCCTTGGGAGATAGCCCAAAAGTTTGAAAAGAACAGTTAGAATACCACTGAGCTAAATCACGTCTCAAACCTCCAGCCAGCTCTGCGCTGCTACAAAAACAAAGTCCTGTTGTCCAAGGAAAAATGTCACATTCCAAAAGAATTAGTGCCTGAAGCTTCTCCGCACACACAGCCTACTCACCAGGACCGGCTTCAGGATGTCCATGTTGGCACGAAGCGCCCGCTCGGTGGCATCCAGCTGCTCCCGCGGCAGGCTGCACAGCTGGGCAGCTTCCTGGTCGCCAAGCCGGATCACCTCTCCTAACTTTGATCCGCCACACAGATCAGACAAGTGGAACTGGGAGCCTTGCAGAAACACCTAGAAATGTTCCGTGCAAAGAGAAACAAGCAGAACCAGATTACAAAGATGGGGAGTGGGTCTTGGCAGCTCTTGGGGGCACTCATCAATAGAGCTTTGAAGGATGGGCACCAGGGCAAAAGCCCAAAACAGCAGATCTCTTTAAGGAACTTTGGGATGTGTCAAGGCATGATGGGACAGGACACCGAACACCTGAATGTGGCATTTGACTCATCGTCTGCCACTCCCTTGTCCCAGAGAAGAAAAACTCTAAGTCCGACTCTTTTCCCCAAAAGTGGGATGCATGATTCAGTGATGATAAATGTCGAGTTGTGAACTCCTGAAACCACTTTTATTAGAGAAAAAAATATTCTCCTGATTTTGGAACTTATATATGTTAAATGGGGATTGGGCTGAATTATAGGGAGGAAAAAAGCATGTATACCAGGGGTCCCCAAACTTTTTACACAGGGGACCAGTTCACTGTCCCTCAGACCGTTGGAGGGCCAGACTATAAAAAAAACTATGAACAAATCCCTATGCACACTGCACATATCTTATTTTAAAGTAAAAAAACAAAACAGGAACAAATACAATATTTACAATAAAGAAAAGTAAATTTAAGTCAACAAACTGACCAGTATTTCGATGGGAACTATGGGCCTGCCTTTGGCTAATGAGATGGTCAATGTGCTCCTCTCACTGACCACCAATGAAAGAGGTGCTCCTTCCGGAAGTGCGGTGGAGGGCCAGAAAAATTGCCTCAGGGGGCCGCATGTGGCCCACGGGCCGTAGTTTGGGGACCCCTGATGTATACTATACTGCTCACAAAAATTAGGGGATATTTCAAAATTAATATGAAGCGATAAAATACTCTCTAATTTTTGCGAGCAGTATATTTATTTGTAGGGACAGATATTTAACTGATGCAAAGAACTACTAAAGCAATTTCAGAATTTGGAAGTCTTCATTTTACTTGCCCCGAGCAGAGAACCGGAAAGCCAAGCTTCTCATCTCATCAACAGGCCTATTCTAAGTCATACTTACCTATTCATTATAGCACAACACCCCCCACCCCAGCCAAAGAGCCTCTGCTTGGCCATATTTTGTTTACTTAACTGGCTTTCCGAAACTGAACTTCTTGTATGGTCCGTCCTGTCCATTAGATAGCAAGGTCAATAAAATAAGGGGCCTTGCTTTTCCTATTCACTTTGTGTTCATGGTGCTGGAACATTACAGACAGGAAATATTGCTGGAATAAGGAATGGATGATCCAGCATCTCTATGACTCCGTTACAACCTCCCCTGTTAGTTTAAGTTAGTGCAGCTTGACCTGCTTGTCGTTCATCTGGTGAGTGATGAACCAGAAGCTTCACAAAACCCATGCAGCTTCTTAACACTGCAGAGCATGTGGCCCGCCCCAGTTCCCATTAAGTGTTTACCTACCGCCAGGCACTCGTGAGCAACTCCAGGTTGACGCCTTCCTCTAAAACTGCCCTTGCTTTCGGGATGCCAGCTTACCTTCCGTCTCTGTGTTTAAGAGCACCGACTACACAGAGACTTTAATGACACCTCTGAGACCACCTCCACACATAGGAGACCCCTTCCTTCAAACTGATTGGACGTGACAGATGTGAAATTGGCAGGGGGCGACGGAAACCATGCTAAATGCAACTATTTTCATACGCCTGCTCAAGCCTCTGGCCCATCTCCCGACCACACAATTGCTAAACACAAGGCATATTTTCCTAGTTTCATAAGGGCGAGCGGTAAGCATATTTTTCTAATTTTAAAAGTTCCAGATCGTGCACGACAAAAGCTCTTCTTGCATTCAGGCACACACACATCCACTCCTTCTGCTTATCGTAAAGACAAGCTGGTATGTGGACACGAGACGGGTTCAGGAAGGAGCTGCCTTTCCTGCCAGGGAATACACACGAGAAGCTTCACTAAAAATCAATCATCTCGCAAGCTGGGTCCACCATCCACGGCACAGGAGCCATGAGCTACCTAATGGGGCCGGAGGAAGCTTTCTAAGAATGTAACGTAAAAATTCTATAGAAACACTAATGTTACTTCCTGGTTATATAAATTAAAAAGAAAGAACATTTCCTCCGTATGTATCTTTCTTTAAAGGAAGCATTACACGTTCAAATCTGCTGACAGAGCTGCTCCTGATTAATGAGCCTCTCTACCCTGGTTATTGTCTCAGAACCGTGAAATTTTAAAGAAAATGTTTCACTCATCTTAACATAAATTCACTCCCCCCCCCCCTAACTTCAGGAGGAAGCTACCAAGAAATGCCAGTTGACAGGCAAGAAATCAGTTTAATTTCAGCCAGCTGGCCCCTGATGGCAGGTTGTACACTCCACTCTCTGACAGTCTGGTAACGCCAGCCGAGCAGGGAAGTAAAAACAGGTGGAATCTGAGCAGACACCCTCCTTCAGCGCCATTCCAGAGACAGGGGGTTATATCTGTCTTCCCAGGGGCTCTGCAACAGCGTCCCGGCCACCAGCCCCGCCGCAGCAGCCTGCGGTGGCAGCTCACCTGGCGAAGACTGACATCGGCCCCCAGCACCTTGTCCACAGTCGGCCTTGGCAGAGAGAGGTTGTGAGTCAGGAATCCAGAGAAGGTTTCATTGTGCACCAGGAAATCCCGAAGTGTCAAACCTGCCGAGAAATCGCGTTTTATTTTCATTTAATAAATAACTCTGGAAGAAAAAAAAAAAAAAAGTCAGCACAAGAGGATGAGTGGAGAAAAATATCATATTGAATGCCTCGTTTTAAACCGACGGGCAACCGCAGGCTTCTGGCCCGAGCGAGCCGAGAAGCAAGGCTCGGGAGCTTGGCCGCCTCGGGAGCGGTGTGAGGGGCTGCTCCCCACCGGCGTGGAGAACCACGCTCGGCAGGCGCTCCTGCACCCAGACCCTGGGACTTCAAGGACGAAGCCGAACCTTGGAAATGCTCTCACCCACCCCACTTGAGATCCGTGACGCGGACACGAGCCCCACCGGCCCTGCCTCCCCGCTGCCCGTGCAGACGGCTAACACCGGAGGTGTAAATCCGACTCTAAAGAGTCGGATTCCCACCAGCCCTGGGGCTGATTTCCTCTCACAGCACAGTGGTTCCCAGGCTGGAGTGGGCAGCAAGGTCACCCGCGGGGCCTGCTGGAAAAGACTGCCGGCCCCCATCCCCAGAGCGTCCAGGGTGCCTGGGACGAGGCTGGAGAATCTGCGTCTCTGACAAGAGCCCAGGTGATGCGTACGCTGAGGTTCCAGGGCCCCCACTTTGAGAACCACTGGGGCAGAGCGCTCCGTCTATCAAGCCGCTTTGCACACACACGGTCTCACTTTAATCCCCAACACGGAACATGTGATATAGAGCTCCAAAACCCGGGTCGGCGGGGCTTTAAGAAAACACGCAAGTACACATTAACAAATCACCCCTACTAATGGCTGGATGGCTGCAGGGTTTTGTACAGAACCCCTCTTAAAACTGAGCCCCCCAGGTACACTGAGAAAAGGCTCCAATCCCACGTAGTAAAGTAGAAAAGCACCGGCCAGAAACCCAGAATTCAGTCCGCAGGGTTGTAGGCTGTGCACGGGGTGTCTCCTGCGTATGTCATGGCACCTTCCTGAACTCAGCTGCTTCATCTCCAAACGGAGAGATTTCTGACCAGATGCTTAGTAGGGGCCCCGACTCAAAAATACCATCGTTTCCCCTGCCCTATTTCACTTGGCTGTCCTCTCCTCCTTCTGCCCCACTCTTAATAACCTAACGTCTTCCAACAAAGAGAAAACCAGCTGATGGTGACCACACAGCAGGGCAGTCATCATGTGCAGACTGCAGCCCACGGGCCCAGGCACGGCCCGACCTCTAGGGGGCAAACCCTGCAAACGCAAATCATTTAACTCCAGAGAAACAGGTCATATCTGAAAACAGGGCTACTGTGTGAGGCTTAGGACAGGAGTTAAACCCGGGACCTAAGGGAGGCAGGTGCAGAGATAGAGTTAGGGGCGGCCCAACAGCCCATCCAGAGTCGCATTAGTGCTGCCTGATCCAGGTATGTTCTGCCTCAGCAAACTTGAGGAATACAGAGTTATAGGAAGGAATTAAGCACAGCTCACACCTCGAGAGAAGTGATTTTCCAGCTGCACCTAGTTATTCCTCATGACGCCTTCAAGAAGCTGCTATTCCTTGCCCGGTGCGCGTTCCTCCTCAGAACAGGTGCTCCTGCAGATGGCCACCTGCATGGTGCTCGCCGTCACATACGACATTGCACTGTTACTGTAGGATTCGCTTCTGTCGTTCTCAAACCTCAGAGCACCTAAGATTCACTGACGAAAAGATTCACTTAGGAAGCGTGCTAAAGCCCAATCCCCTGAGGTCCTGAAATAGTGGATCTAGATTGAAACCTAAGAATCTGTATGTTAATAAGTTCAGATTTCTAAGACAGGAGGTCTGGGGACCACACTTTTAAGAATATTATTTTATTTGTATATGATACCCACTAGACTATGCCTCTAGGACACAGACTGTGTGTTTTTACCTCTGTATCACAGTGGCCAGGTCAGGGCCTGTCAAAGAATTACTGGTGAATGATGGTTGAATGATAAATACTAGAAGATGGGATTAGGGCTAGGAAGATTCCAGAGTATCCAAGCAACATCCCAGGAGACTTCCTGTCAGCTGTGCAGGTCCAAGAAGGGTCCTGGGGTGTCAGGATGACGCTCCCCCTCCCCAGAAGCCATATCCCAGGAGTAAACAGGATCCCCAGTCACTGGTATTATACACCAGGGACACAAAGTGACATCCAGGGTGTCCCAGTATCCCTACGGCAGGGGTAAACAGGAAGGAATGTAGGCCAGCTTGTGGCTTCGACTGAGGCCTGGCATGAAAAGCCAGACACTGAGCACAGTGGAACAAAGGAAAAAGCAGCGCACTCGGAGTCGGACCGCTCTGAGCCCCTGCACAGAAGAGAACACACAGGGGCTGTCACTGCGCAGGTGGGCCAGCGACGCCTCTGGAGTGTGGAAGCCAGGGCAGTGTGAGGACACCGTGCTAGGGGAGTTCGGGACAGCCTTCCCACCCCGGGCGGGGCTGCTCAAGCGTGGGAGGCCGACCCAGGCTGCGCGTGCCACGGGTCTAGGTCACGAGCAACATTCTCCAGACCAACAAGGATGCTCAGTGTGTTTATAAGATTCTTCTGTTATGTCAACAGGTTCTGAGGATGAGAGCAGCTGGGTGTGATCAAACTCCAACCACCTATCACCGAATTCCCTGGAAGAGACGTAGGAACCAAGAAGCTGATTCAACAGTCCAGGACCCTGGCAGCACATGCATGCACAGAGGTGGTGAGGTCACTGGGCGGGGAAGCGGCAAGGGGGCCAAAGACTCCCGGCTACGGAGAACTTGCACTCTGGTCACACGGACACTGCACATGAGGACACGTAAGAGTCAACCACCAGCAGCAGCAGCAGCAGCCAGTGTGCACACAGAAAGGCAATGGGGTGCAATACACAGGTTCTCAATCTTGGCTCCCACCGGATGCGCCAACAGAGCTTTACAAAAGTCCCAGTGCCCCGACCACACCCCACATCCACTAACCGGAACTGGGGCTAAGACCCAGGCATCCGAATTTTATAAAACTCTCCTGGTGATTCCAGACAGGTCTGAGAATCAAGGGTGTGGTAGAAAAATCTGGAGTATGGGGCCAGAAAAACCTAAATGTGATGCTGGACTCCATTTTTTTATGAACAGCGTGGCTCTGAGAAATTCATATTGCTTTCCTGTGCCGAAGTTATCAGTAACCACCTTTCAGAGATATGAGAATTAGAGATATTCAAACATAAAGCATGAATGGTGATCAACTGGCTCATGGTATGTGTTCAATAAATGGTTCTCCATGGTTCTGAAAAGGGTTTGTTTCACTCAATATTACCAACGTGCCACGACGAAGTACAGAGAAAAGGTAAGCACGCGGACCGTGCCCTCGAGGGGCTGACTGGCGTCGCAGAGGCAAATCAATGAAGCAGAGAGAGGACAAGAACGCCAGGGGAGGACCGTTCACAGAGCGTTTCACCAAGATGAGGTTCGTCTGCCAGTGTTCCGCTGTGGGGAGCCGGGCTGAAGCCACGCTCGGGAGAAGGACAGAGCCAGAATTCTCCCGAGGCTGCGGCTGGTGAGAAGAGGGCAAGGCCCCTCGTGACAGCAGGGACTGGGACGCCCTCTCGTCACAGTGCCGTGCACAGAATAGGTTCTCACAAAAAGGTTTTTAAATGAATAACTTTAACAACAAGCAGATAAACACAGAGGAGATTCCTCTCAAAGCCGAAGAGCTGTAAGTCAGGATGAGAAGGAAGAGGAAGGCGTGTGGTCTGAGGCCGGAGCGGAGTGGCTGTGTCTCTCTGGTCTCGGTTTTTCTCCATGATGTGGCTGGCAGGAAAATGAGTGGAGAAGCCAAGAAGATGGAGAAAACCAGATGTCTGAAACTGTCTCTCTCTCTCCTTAGCCCACCCCTCCCTCTATGACTTGGGCCGTGACTCATCTCCTCCAGGAAGCCTGCCCTGACTTTCCCACCCACGAGCTGGGTTCGGTAGCCTTCCTCTGTGCCCTGAGAGCACCCTCGGTTTCCCCTCCAGCACCTCACAGGTCTGGGTGCGGTGGTCTGAGCACACCTCTTTCTCCCCTGGAGGAAGAGAAGTGCCTGATGGCCAGGACTCTGTAACTCTGGGGTGCAGTGCTGCCTGGTGCAGAAAGGCACTCCGTGAATGGTGGCCGTACGAAGGAATGAATGAACACAGGTGAGTGATTTAACCAATGAACAGAGATCATCTGGAAAAGGCCAGGGCCGGAGGAGTCATTCTCCTTGCAGTGGTTAGGGAAGAGTGGAACAGGACACAGCTTCACGTGAAACCAACCAGACAGAGAGAGCGCTCAAGCTTCTCCGAGCCCACCAGCTGCGTCAGCCCAGGTCACGAAGACAGTCAGGCGAGTGGAAGCTGGAAGCCAGGAGTGGGGAAGTGTCAACAGAACCAAATGGGGTGACAGCGGCATCTACCTCCCTGAGCGGAGCTGGGGGGTGAAGTGAGAAAGTGTATCTGAAGCCCCAGCATAATACCAGGTGCCAAGAAAGGGCCTCAATACAGATGGCGACTACCATCATCACTGTCAGAAAGACGCGTCTCATTAGCTTTATTGCTAATCTGCCCCTAAAGCATGTGCTTTTAGAATAGACAGAAATACAGAAGTGACTTTGCCAACCAAATGGAGAAGTTGAATTTATGATGTAAGAAGGTGCGTGCACGTGCGGGCGCATGTGTGGTGTGTGTGTGGTGCGCGCGAGTGTGTGGTGTGTGTGTGTGTGTGTGTGCATCTGTGTTATGTATCTGCCTGGCTGAATTCCTGAGTTGGACAGAATTCCTGAGTTCTTTCTGCTGATACTGTCCATAAGAGAAAGAAATGGTTGAAGCTGACTGATTTGTCTATTCAGAACTTACAGAGGAATAAACAACCTAGCATTTTACAGGAAATCAATAGGGAAGATCAATCCAGGAGCTCACTACAAGGATCAGCACAGGTGGAAGATGACCAGTAGGAAAGACCAGTTATTAGAGGCAAGACAGGAAACACCCAGTGTGAAAGACAGTCACTTAGTCATTTAACTTTGCCCAGGTGAGTTGGCAGGCCTTCAGTTTTCTTATCTATAAAACGTGGGATGAGAAGTTGATCTCAGAGGTCTTCTCACAGATGGTATTAAAAGGTAAAAGGAAATCAGCCCTGGGTATAATGTCAGAAGATCTGAATTCAAGGCCTAGCCCTGTGTAATCGTGAGCCTCACTTTCCCCCTTCTCCACAGGTAACTGAGAGGGCATGAACGCTGCCACAGGGCATGGCCACCAGGGAGCTGGGCTGTTTTATAAACAGAGAGTCCACACTGCCTGCAGAGAAGACTGGATGGAAGTCAGCCTCCAGCAGAAGGCCAAGAGAGCTTCCCTGCTGCAACCTCTCCACTGCAGACAAAAACACTGGATCTGCTGAACGCAGCCTCCTTAGATTTGCCTGGAGGAGCAGATTGTGGCCTGCCCAATCCCCAAGAGCTTCCTTTGGGTGCGGTGAGGTGGGGCAAAGGAAAGAAGGAAAAATGAAATCAGGACCTTGGAGTCTAAAGAACAAAACAAGTGAAATGTGTGTTGTGTGGGCTAAAGAAGAACAGGACAGAACCCTCAGATCCCTGCCCATTCTCAGCATCAGGCCTCTGACCAAACTAAGGAAACCCTTCCAGAGCAGGCAGAGGGGTGTGGCAAGGAAAGACCTGGGGGGGGGGGGGTGCAGAGACACTGCTGTTCCCCGGACTCTGTCCAGCCTGCCTGCGTGCAGCAGAGGAGGACACCGGACGGAGGGGGAAGGAAGGGGGCGGAGGGGGAAGGAGGGGAAAGGAGGGAAGAGGAGGGGGGAGAGAGGGGGAAGGAGGGAAGAGGGGGAGAGAGGGAAGAACAAGGGGGAGGAGGGAAGAGGAGGGAGGAGAGAGGGCAGCAGCAGGAAAGCAGAGGAGGGAAGCCCTCAGCCAGAGGGCTGGGGTTACTCTTGGTCAGTGCCCTCCTGTCCCCAGCTCGGGTTTCAAGATCGCTGTGGTCTCTTTTGTTCAACATGAAAAGGAAGCACAGCAATCAGCTGCTTGAGAAGTGGGTGGAGGAGGCGAATGGAAAAAAGGAGAAGCGAAGAAAGAGAGCACGTCAGCATCCAAAGCCCGGATACTCTTCCTCAAAGGACCCCATGAGGGTCTCCCAGCTCTGCCCCATCAAAGAGGCAATGCCTGAGGGGCCTGGGCCAAATTCTAGCGTGCGGCTTTACTCAGCCTGGCTTGTCGGGCTTTATAAACAAGACCTTGAAACATTTCTCCGCTACCAAAGGGCTGGTAACAAACAACACACTCAGGTGTCTCCTCAGTGGTTTTCTATGCTGTTGTTCTGGTTTGTTTTCCCGGTGCTGGGGCTGTACTTTCTTCTTCAAGGATCACTACTGACGGTTCCCCTGGGGTGGCTGGGCCCTCCTCTGGGAAGGAGGGCTTCTCTGGGAAGTCCGGGGCTCTGGAGAAGCAGGTAAAGCAGGTGACCCGGCTGTGACCTGGCTGTTCCCTGGGGTGACTCCTTGGCAGGTGAAAGGACAGGAGCCTAGGGTGCAGAAAGCCTCAGGACTTCCCTGCTGGTCGCCTGAGCCTGGGGTTCCCAACCCAGAAGTGCCCTTCTCTACCGGGAGGGCATAATAGAAAGAGCTCAGGCTCTAGAGTCTGGCTGACCTGGTTCAAATCTCAGTTCCAGAATCTTCCAGGTGAGTGTCCTTGGACAGGTCACTTAGTCTCCCTGAGCCAGCATTTCTGTATAAACGGAGGTCTACCTTACTAGGGGTGTAGGTTAGATAAGCACTAACAACACTAAGTGTATGAAGTACCCTGAATACCGACTCACTGGCTATGAGAAAACACAAGCTGAAAATGAAACAAGTTCAAAATAAATGGCGACTGAGTCACGATGACAGTTATGGGATGGGTTTCTAAGAGAAACCAGAAAACTTAGGGTTATGCTCCCTGAACCCAAGCACTGGGGAAGCCAGAGTCTTCTCTTGAAATCAGTGGGTGTTCTATAACTTTAGACGCCACATAGTTCTTAAAGTATTTTACATGTAATGTGAACTTGCATTAGTGCCACAAACCTTTAAATGGCTACAGAATCCCTACACACTAGTGCTGTTGTTCAAAGCAGCAATATTTCTCCCTGCTCCTTGAAGGCAGGGAACAAAAGAGATGCTATGTAAAGACATGACCCCTTCCCCTGACTCCCAAGAGAAGATGGACAGAGGGTCGATGAACAGAGCTGGGAGCCCTCAGCCCTCTCGGCCACTCCAGAATCAGCCACCATAAGTCGGGGGATGGAAAGAGACATTACACGTTTCCCCAGATCCAGGTCCTTCAAGAGCCACTGGAGACGGCAGCCCTGAGGGAAAAGGGTGCCTAGTTCTCGCTGGCCAGGAGCACTCCCGATGCCCTGCGGGTAGCGGGCGCGGTGGGAAAAGAAGGGAAGCCCAGAAGGAAAAGAAAGGAACGTGGAGGAGGTAGCACTGGCCCAAAGGACTTCCGGACCTAAACGGACAGTGAAATTCTGAGTTCGGGGCTGAGGAGGAGCCCTTTCCAGGACTGGGTCACAGAGGAACTGTTCATGTATGCGATGTATAAATAGCTTAGGTTTTCTTCTTTTAAAGTTAATAAAAATATATTAAGGGATAAGGTAGTAATCTGTGTGCAGAAAACGATGATTAGCTTTTACTGATCATCAGACACATCGTAGGAATTATATTTTTAAACTCCTAAAACAAACGTACAAGAAATGCATTCTTCCCGTTTTTCGAACGTGAAAACAGACTCGGAGAGGCTGATATCCTTGCTCAAGGTTACAGAGCAAGCAAGTGGTCAATGTGATCCCAATCAGCTCTGGCTACAAAGCTTTCTTTGCCTCTTTCTACTGTATCAAGAATTAAATAAGTCGTTTTACTTTAAAAAAAAAAAAGCTTCATCATGTTTTTGGCATCAAAAGCTAATGATGCCACCCCTGCTTCTCGGTATTGGAATAAGGCAGCACAGCAGCATGGTGTGGTGGGAAGACAGGCGCTCAGCCTCGGGGTCAGACAGCCCGGGACTGAAGTCACAGCTTTTTCTATGACCTTGGGTCCCAGACATAACCCTTTCCAGCCTGTCTCCTCATCCATAAAATGAGGGTGATAACATCAACCTGCCGGTGCTGGTGTAAGTCATGAAGGTAGCAATATATTAAACCGTAAAAAGCCATCATTGCCTGAGGCAACTTCGACTGTTGGCCGAAGTGTCGCTCTACGGGCTGCCCTCCTGTGCCTCCGTACAACAGTGACAAGAGGGCCAGCAGTGCGAAGCTCTCCACTAGAAACTGGACTCCCGAACTGCTCTTTGCCACCCCAGATTATACACATGAGATTATGTTTATGAGATTATAGATATAAGATTACATTAAGATTATAAATAAACCTTCCACTGGAGAAGCGAAAGTCATGAGATGCTGTTTTCGGTTTTGTTTTGTTTAATATTGTTCTCGGCCTGACCTGTGGTGGCACAGTGGATACAGCGTCGACCTGGAAATACTGAGGTCGCCAGTTCGAAACCCTGGGCTTGCCTGGTCAAGGCACATATGGGAGTTGATGCTTCCAGCTCCTCCCCCCGTCTCTCTTTCCTCTCTCTCCTTCTCTGTCTCTCTCTTTCCCTCTCTCGCTCCTCTCTAAAAATGAAAAAATAAATTAAAAAAAGAGTGATTTCTTTTATAAAAAAAAAAAATATTGTTCTCGATGTGAACAATCCAAACTTGCTAAAGGCAGTGAGATATTGTGGGGGACATCCTGTGGTGGGGTGCCACTGTGCTCTCTGGTCTCGCCTGGGCAGAGTTGACCTTTGATGCGATTCAGTTCAAGCAATATCTGAACACGGCACGGCAGCATAGCACCCACCTGAGGGCAGCCGAGCTGGGAACAGCCCCTGCCCCTGATGCAAACGAATGCCCTGGGCCCTGGGAGGAAGCCAGGCTGTGACAGACAGGTCTAGCAAAAGTTTCTCATGGTAGATGGACAGGATGCAAGATATCAGGGGTCCCCAAACTTTTTACACAGGGGGCCAGTTCACTGTCCCTCAGACTGTTGGAGGGCCGGACTATAAAAAAAACTATGAACAAATCCCTATGCACACTGCACATATCTTATTTTAAAGTAAAAAAACAAAACGGGAACAAATACAATATTTAAAATAAAGAACAAGTAAATTTAAATCAACAAACTGACCAGTATTTCAATGGGAACTATGCTCCTCTCACTGACCACCAATGAAAGAGGTGCCCCTTCCGGAAGTGCAGTGGGGGCCAGATAAACGGCCTTAGGGGGCCGCATGCAGCCCGCGGGCCGTAGTTTGGGGACCCCTGCAAGATATGAAACCCTAAGACCTGAAATCAGAACTTTTGACAAGTACACACAGAACAGGGGTGGCAGTCACCCAGAGATTTAAAAGAATTTCCACTCTGATGACAAAATATGGACACATATGTCATCAGATCTTCCCAACAAGGTGACCCACAGGGGGCCCAGACGAAATCTGGGGCTGCAACCTCAACTTGGGCAGCCGCTGAAGGGAATGACGGGGCGCAGGCAGGGAAGGAGAAGTGCCCGTGAGTCACAGGGTGTTCTTTCTGGACGGGCCTCGGGGAACGTTCCACCACGTCTCTTACCCGAGACGCCAGGAAGTGCAGGAAGTCTCGCATTTCTCTTTAGGAAACCCTCTTGTCTCCTTTCTGAGCCCAGCCCACAAACGCCTAGTATCCTGCGACCTCGGAGAACATTCTGGCTACATCGGGCTGCCCTCCTTAGGATGTACGATAAAGATACAAGCCTGGAACTCCTTATGTGCCAGGTGCCACACCGAAGGCTTTACCGTTATCAGCTCATTTATTCCCCACAATATCTCCAAGAGAGGTTCGGTTCACGTCTCCACTTTGAGGAAACTGAGCCACAGAAATGTTATGGAATGATCTGCTAGTCAGCAGCAGAGCCAAGGTTTGACCGAGGCAGTCTGGCCGCCAAGTCCGTTCTCCTAACACTAAACTGTACTGCCCAGGGGACGTTTATAAGATGATGATTTTACATCCCCTTCCCTCAACAGCCTGCCACGGCCAAGGATATTGCCATGTTGCCTGCCTTGCCCTCTGGGGATCACGTCTTTTTGACTATCAGAGATCAAAGCAGAATCCAAGGTCTGTACAGTGAGTTCTCAGTATTGCCAGGAAATCCCAAAGCCAGAAAGTGATGATCCTATCCCCTAAGTAAATGCCTGCATAACCCTCAGGACTTACTTCACAGAAGTCTTACTGAGCACATCAGAAAGGCCCAACAAGCCAGACTGGTGCCATGAATATACAGAAAACGGCAGCCACGCCACCGACACTCAACAATAGCCGAAGGGATGGGAAAGCTGAAGACCCCGAGTCAGGACGTCAGGATGCAGGCGGCACTGCCCAGCTCTCTCTGCCAGCCCTCCCCCTATCCAACACCTGACCTCAGTGATGTGGGACGGCCCCCACAGGGACATCTCCAGCCCAGTGACAAAATGCCCAACGTTCTTCCTTGTTCTTTCCCGGCCAAGTTGTCATAAGCTTCAGAGGCCTCCCTATCCTGGAGAGAAGGTATTTCAGAAGCCCCTTATTCAGGGTCTGAGGGCGGGCCAATGACAACCCCAGCCCTCAGTCTAGGAAGCTGAGATGAGGCCTGGCCAACAGCCATGTAGGCTGGGCACTATCCAACTTCAGGAGCGCCGTTCCCTTGCGAGTAGTAGTCACCTGGACCGCGGTGCACATGGCATCCACACGGAAATGCATCATTCGGCAACGGTACATAGAGCTGAAAGCCATCCCTCCACTGTCCACCTACCTGGCCTGCACTAATTCAGCAGGTCTGGAAAATCATCTTCTGAAGTCCCACAGTACTCAGATGGGGCTTCTGTTCAAAGGTGCTGGTGCGGCTGTAATTTGGGACAGGGCCCGGCACCTGGAGAGCCGAGGTCTTGGCTGGGGATGGAAGCTGTCAAGTCCCCTGCCCAGGAAGCATCCAGCCCCACCACAGAACCCACAGCCCTGGGCCAGGCCACAGCGGGCAAAGATAGAAACACTCACAGCACCCTCACAAGCTTCGGAACTGTCCCTGGCCAGGATAAGCAGTGGGGACAGCGAGGGAGCAGCCATAGGACAGGGCAGCAGGCCAGAGCCCAGCCACCTGGTCATGGGGAGCAGGGGGAAGCTGGGGGACTTGTCACAGACGGACGGATGGCCCACCCCCAGGGCGTGTACTTTCCAACTTCCGGGCACGTAAGAGGCCTTACACATGGTGTGAAGTCAGGAAGGGCTTGGGCCCCTAGTGCCATTTGGAGACGATGAAGGGCTTGGTAAAGAAACACGGCATTGGGACAAAGTGGAGGTCTGAGCAGAATGTTCTGCGGGGAGCAGGCTACTGAGCTCGCTAGATATCACAAAGTGAGGCATCGAGGTCGCTCAAAAGGAAACGAGCAGTAAAAGCAATGAAGCAGAAGGACCCCTCCTTCATCCCAGTCCTGACCATGCGGCACCAACCCCATCTGGGAGGCCTCAGCTCGGGCTGGTCCGCCAGGTTCCCCAAAGTGGGGGCAGGTGGGCCGGGTGGCGAGAGGCTAAGGGGCAGAGTGGCGGGCGGGGGGAGGAGGACTGAGGATGGGGGCCACTCTTCCTATCTCTCCAGGCCTCTGGCAGGGCAGACTTGGGGGCAGGGAGACCTCTGTTTAAGAAAAACAATTATTTTTTAAAAACCCTACTTTGGCAATTTTTGATTGTCGAGATCCTTATAAAGGATCCTTGGAAAGGGAGTGTGGATCTTTTTTTAGCTTCTCAGTAAATCCACTTTAGGCCTTTGGGTCCCTGGCCGCCCTTCCAGGGAAGTTCTAGAAGGTATACCTTGCAAATGAAAGAAAGCCAAGACTGTTTTAAGAACTTTTGTCATTACTTAGAGCCCTGTGAACGTGCGTTCACACAAGGGTATCAACTCGAAAATGACACGCGCTGGCGTCTTATGCTTTCCGAAGCACTTCCACCAAGGGGAAACATGTTTGGGTTGTTTTGCCAAGTCTCAATGTTGAGGCAAGAAAAGTTGAGGCCCAGAGAGTTATTAAGCACATTGGCAAAGCCAAACAGAGGGAGTGGTGAATCAACTCAGATTTACTGTGTCAACAGTGTGCGGTGGCTCTGCTATCACCCACAGATTTCATCTGATTAAATGCTCAATGAGGCCCTGACTGGTTGGCTCAGTGGTAGAGCGTCAGCCCGGCGTGTGGAAGTCCCAGGTTCAATTCCTGGTCAGGGCACACAGGAGAAGTGCCCATCTGCTTCTCTACCCCTCCTCATCTCCCTTCTCTTTTTATATATATATATAAATACATATCTCTTTATATATATAAATACATATATATATACATATATATATGTATATATATATATATATATATATATATATATATATATACATATATATATATGTCTTCTCCTCCTGCAGCCATGGCTCAAATGGTTTGAGCAAGTTAGGCCTGGGCGCTGAGGATGGCTCCAGTGGCCTCACCTCAGGCGCTAAAATAGCTCAGTTCCCTAGCGACAGAGCAACGGCCCCAAATAGGCAGATCATCACCCTAGAGAGGGTGGAACCTGGTGGGGGCACATGTGGGAGTCTGTCTCTGCCTCCCTGCTTCTCATTTAGGAAAAATTTTTTTAAAAAATGCTCAATGACCCTCGAGGCAGCTAATCTATACTTCTCAGGTAAACTGAGGGTCAGAAAGAATCAAACCATGTCGAAGGTTCATACATAACGAGGCTGAATTTGTCCCTAAAATGAATCTTAATACAAAGCCCAAATATCTTTCTCTTATACCAGCATTTTCCAATCTTCAACTGTTGACAAACTACTCTCACAAGTTTTACCATATCCACATAAAATGGTGCCTTTCTTTAAACCAACTTTCTTTTTTTTTTTTTTCTATTTAACATCTTCCTAAGTAATAATGCCCATGACACTGCAATTATGAACTGGGTCAAAATAAAAAGTTATTATCTGTGTGCTGCCTGAATTCATCTCAGATACCATGCAGAACGCGCTCCGAGAAACACTCCTTGACCGTCTGCACCTCACGGGAACAGAATTCTCGACCTGTCACGTTTTCTAGTTTCTGAAAATGTGTACAATTTTTACATTTCCATCGGTAGTCAGTCACGATAGGGACTTACCAAGAACGAATGCCTTCTACACTGACTCCCGAACATGAAGCTAGCCAACCATTGAACCTGCATGTTTATAGGTTTAGGAAGTAAAAAATGTAAAATGTCCCAAAAGTTCCAGTGACAAGAAAACTGGGTAAGGTATCCTCTGTGAGGCTTTCGGCGTGGATTTCTCATTAGGATGGTTTCAAGGATAATTAGACTTGTCCATGATTTCATTTTTTAGAACTAAGAGGCCTTCCAGCGGGAAGAGTATTAGACCAACATAAGAGAGCTCTGTAGAAAGAGAGCTGCCTGGAACAGCAGAGCTTCCCCTGTGTTCGTTCCCACACTGTCCCTCCTGTGGCTGTGAACACGGCCAAGCCACTCCCCTCTTCTCATCTAGAATAGAGGTCCCATCTGGACAGGGGTCCTATTTCTTTTGTACACCTCTGAGTCCCAGCATCTAGAACGATGATTGGCGCAGGTTAGGTATTCAATAAATATTGGCTGAATGATTGAATCAATCAACCCATTTATCTATAAATGAATTGCTAACCTCGTAGGTTGCATCCCGTAAGTGAAAACAAAGCAGAGCTCTAGCCCAGGAAACCACGGGACTAAAAGGGAGTATTTGAGAAGAGACCCCCTACGTGCACACATCATCTGTGAACAGCCCAAAGGATTTAGCAGATGTAAATCGCGGGAAAGAACGAGCTAAGTCTTCCGAGTACACAGATCACAGAACCAAGAGCTCAGCAGCGCAGCATTAGTGACAATGTAGGCTGGTGGATCTCGTGTCCAAAGAGACTGGGAGTCTCCAGTGGACTGTCCCAAACCTCAGGCCTTGGTCCTACAGTCATTACTGACTTGGATGAGAACAAAAAGTACTATTCATCAAAATCCTAGATGACAGGAAACAACAAGAACAAATACAGTACGTGGCAAAAAATGCAAAATCAAAAAAGGTTTTGGTAGCACAAGATGACACAGGGAATCTAAAAATGTAAAACGGAAAAGAGACTGATATTTTCCTTAGGTTCAAAAAGCCCACAGCACAACGAAGAAATGGAGAACAAGTAACTGACAATATTGCGTAGTTAAAAAACTCCACAATTTCGGTCGAGTGCACGTGCAATGTGAGTCACAGTGTGGCGTGAGTGCCCAACAGTCCAGGACAACCTCAGATTGCACCAACAGAAACACAGTTCTCAGAACAAAGCGGGCAGAAGTCCCTCTGACTCTGTGCTGGAATACTGTTGTAATTTCTGATAAACTTCAAGAAAGACAGAGACACACGAGACACACTGAAACAGAACTAGAGGAGAGGGAGAAGTTAAAGGGAAAAACATTCCAGAAATCTAGAAAAAATCAAAAACTTTCAGGAGAGAGATAAAGAAAGAGACAAAAAATAAAAAAAACAAGAGCTGTCTTTAAGTAGTTCAAGGGAAATAGAATTAGCCTCATTCTCTGAAAGGTACAGTCCGGCCTGACCGGGCGGTGATGCAGTGGATAGACCGTCAGCCTGGGACACTGAGGACCCACATTTGAAACCCCAAGGTCAGGGTCACCAGCTTGAGCATAGGATCATAGACATGAGCCCATGGTTGCTGGCTTGAGCCCAAGGTCTCTGGCTTGAAGCCCAAGGTTGCTGGCTTGAGCAAGGGTCACTGGCTTGGCTGGAGCCGCTGCCATTCTCCCATTAAGGCACATGTGAGAAAGCAATCAATAGACAACTAACGTGCCACAACTATGAGTTGATGCTTCTTATCTCTCTCCCTTCCTGTCTGTCCCTGTCTATCCTCCACCTCTTTCTCTCTTTCTCTTTCTCTCGCTGAAAAGATGAAAACTAGTAAATAAAAGGTAGCAGGGTAGTAGATATTTTCTGATCGTTAACGCTGTCAACACCCAAAAAGAGCGGTGGTATGAAAGGCAGGTCCCCACCTCGGGAAGGGCATGTATGGGAGAGGAAGGTGAGGAGGGCGGGGCTTCAGACCAAGGACCCTTCCCATCCTGATGGTGACAGGGCAAGAGCGCTAAGCAGTGGCCTCTGAGGCAGGCGCCACACTGGCAACCTCAGCTTCTGACCCTCTCTGAAATCCTAGAGTGCCAGTCAAGTTCAGCATGAAGTGATGAAGTGACTGACTTCACCTGGGAAGAAGCAACCGTTCCTGCATTGCCCTCTAAACGGAGGCTCCGGGCTGCAAGTCAGGGGAAAGCCGTGTCAGAAGCAGCTGCAGGGCAGAAGAGGGAACCAGCCAGGCCAAGGGAGAGATAAGAGATAAGCACCCTGTGAGATACGATACAATCAAACCCAGAGGAGGCCTTCACCCTTCAGAACTCGGAAAAGAGTTTCTCACATGCAGTTTTGGTTCCTCTTCTCCAGCCTAACTCCTCTTGCCAGTGGCTCAAAGAAGAAACCCAGCTGAGAGTCTGAGGACTCATCTGCTGAGATCTGCATGAACAGCACACCCCCATCAGTCTAGTTCTTCAGCCGTGAAGCTGGGGGCGGAAGAGCAAGGTCAGGCGCTCAGAAATGCATCCCGGACATGTAAGGGTAATATTGAACAGCCTACTACATGCCAGGCACTTCGAATTCACCTTGTACGTGGCAAGTCACGTATTCATTTTATAACTGAGGAAATTAAGGCTCAGAAAGGTTCAATGGCTTAGCCAAGACATCACCACACCAAAATAACTGTCACTCGTGTTCACTAAATGTTTCCTATGTGTCACATGCCCTTGTTCCGCAATGAAACATTAGAGCTCATTTATTCCTCAAAACAATCCTGGGATATAGGTTCTTACTGTACCCACTTCATAGATGAGAAGCTTTCAAAAGGGCTTAAATGACTTATTCACAAAGTCACAAAACCGTCACATAAAGTATCCTAACACTCGTTCTCCTGGGCTGCATCGCCTTTCTGCAGCAGAAGAAATAACCCAAGCTCTGACTCCGAGCTACCAGGCAGGTGCCCGTCAGGACGTGAGCAAGGACTGATGCTTTGCTTGGTGACTGCTACCTCTCTTTGATCTGTGCTGGGACAGATCTACATTTGCCAGACCAGGGGCCTACAGGGCAAGCAAACAGCACCCAGATGGCCTGGCCACACAGCCAAAAGCGGTCCAGCCGGGAGGCCCCTTGAAGCTGACCCTACGCACCGTCACCCCCCCCCCCATGTGAAGTGACGCCTCCTTCATGCCACCATTCACATAGCTTCGCTTCCCTTTGTCATCAGGCCCCACACTGCCCACTGCCCTTGCTCCTGCCCAGGGAAGACTGTTCTGTCTGTCCAAGAAAACATTCCCATCCAAGTCTGGTTGACACTCTAATAACACGTTACACCGTTTCTTCTTTTGCCGAGTGGATCACAAACTGGAAGGCCTTTCAGAGAAGGCCAGCCCATCCTACCCTCCCCAAACACCAACCTAAGTGAAAGTCCCCTCCTGGAGCCGCGGCAGCAGTTGGCCCCCAGATGGGCAGAATTGATCGCTGACACCCTTCACAACCACCGGTGCATGGTGATGACAAAAAGACCATTTGCTTCACTATTGCCTTTGAATTCTCTACGGACCACGCACCCATCATTGTCTGCACACCAGGGACTGCCCCTGCGGCCCCTGCCTGGGGGCTGCCTCGTGACTGCCTCAGCTCATCGGCCTGCTCCTCAGATGCTTCCTTCAAGGCAAGCCTGGGCCCGTATCAGATTGGAGATAAAGATTTCGTTTTGTGAAGATCAGAGTTCAAATGTCCATCCGACTACATCAAATGACTTAGGGGAAGATGAATTGCGTTTTCCTTTGAGATAAATGCCCAGTTTCACTTATCCATTACCAAGCTGCAACTTCAATTGCTCTTGCATGCGCACAAATGTTCCCATCTATAAATCTGCCCGTTCACAGCAACCACATGGCCAACTCCAGAGAGGAGAAGTTGGAAGCCATCGGCTCCCCTAACAGTCCTGACACCTGTGCCGTTCCTCTCTGGCAATTTTCCTTCTGTCACCGCAGAGGAGGACAGCGCGCTCACGGTCCTGGTCTCTCCTCAAAGCTACTCCCCCACCCGCAGAAAGGTCTCAGAGCCCAGCCCCAGGGGAGGAACCCCCAGCAGGGAGGAGCTGAAAGGGACCAGCACCGACAGCCTGAGCGACTCTCTCCCTGGTGCAGGTTCACTCCCCAGGACGGGCCAAGACACAGCAAGGCTCCCGCTTACTTGAGCTGTTCTGCTCGATCTTCCGTAACGTTCTCAGAACCTTGTGGATGTCCGTCATGCTGGTGTCTTTCTGGCTGTATAGGAGAAGCCGCTGAGCATCTGCGAACAGGCGGGACACACTGCAGGGAGCGTGGGAGAAGCACAAGAGCTCTGGTTAGGCCGCTGCCTCTCCCGCTTGGGGAGACAGAACACGTGCCCCAGCCTGGCAGGCAGGCCCTCCACCCCGCTGCTCCCCACACTGAGCTCCACTGACACCCCGTGCTTCTAAACACCACCCACCACCCCGGCCCCAAATGCTGCTTCCCAAGTGTTCACCAAATCCTAGCAACCCTTTCGAGGCCCAGCCCGTGCCTCCTCTCCAGGAAGCCCTTCTCCCCTCTCCCTGTCCCTCTCCTCCCTCCCCACCCCACACACACTCCCCCAGGGCTAACTTATCCATGAGACACAGTAGGCACAGTCCCTAGGGCTCAGGATACTCTTGGGGCCCACCAAAAAATTTTTTGATTTCTTTTAAAATCAGAATAAAAGCCCAAAATTCAGACTGAAAATGTAGGAGATGAATCCAGCCTGGATTATTCATCTTTAGACCCACACACTTACAAAATAAAGTTTCTACTCTTTCTGCACAGATGAAAGGGGCCCGCGGATGACACTGCGTGGCCTCGCCTGCCCCGGCGGCAGCCTCCCCACCCGCCACACGTCGTACAGGCCGCTCGTACAGAGCGCACCACGGCTCTGGGCATCCCAAGGATCTCAACGGCTCATTCGGCAAACACACCGTAAGCCTGTACTTAGGTCTCCTGTTGGACTCAGGAGCCAGAAATACAAAAGCCAAGGAAGTGGCATCCTGGCCCTCAGGAAGGTCACACCAGGGAACGGAAACACCACAGTGGGACGCTGCTGTAACAGGCGCAGACAGAGTGGGAGAGGTGATCTGAGAAAAGGGAGGCCTTGGCTGTAAGCTCCGTCGGGGCAGGCCCTTTCCTGGGCACATCTTGGTACCCGGCCCCAGCTCCCGGGCCACGCGGTTCAGACGCACAGTGAATGTCTGCTAAGTGCGTGGGCTGATGAACACAGGAGCAGATGTTTCCCAGGGGGGGGGGGATGCACTCTTCATCTCCCTTCCCCACCCCCACCCCTCACTGGCCACGTGGCCCTTGTTACCCCTAAAATACAGCGAAGGAAGGTTTTCGATCTGGCAGCAACTCTCCCTGCCCTCACTCGGAAACTTCATCACAGAAACCTTTACAAGAGCAACTTCACTCAAACCCGACCATTCAAAATTCTCCAGAGGTTGAGAAAGGAAGGAAAAGAATGAACTGACACGTTGGGGAAAGAAAACTTGATCTGGTACTTACATGGATTTGTTAAAGTTTCCGACAACCCCGGGAGCCTCGCCGGGAGTCGGGTAACGGAAACATGGGTTATTGGCATTACAGATAATCCCCTGAATCCAGGGCAGCGTCCCCGCAGAGGGCATGGCTTTGTTTGGAAAGTGGCCTGTTGACATTGGGGAAAAGAAAAACACAAAAGAAACATTAGTTCTTTGAAAGTTGTGGGACTTGACCTTTATCTCTTCTTTTTTTTTTTTTTTTTTTTTTTACAGGGACAGACAGGAACGGAGAGATGAGAAGCATCAATCATCAGTTTTTCGTTGCGACACCTTAGTTGTTCATTGATTGCTTTCTCATATGTGCCTTGACTGCGGGCCTTCAGCAGACCGAGTAACCCCTTGCTTGAGCCAGCAACCTTGGGTCCAAGATAGTGAGCTTTAGCTCAAACCAGATGAGCCCGTGCTCAAGCTGGCGACCTCAGGGTCTTGAACCTGGGTCCTCCGCATCCCTGTCCGACGCTCTATCCACTGCGCCACCGCCTGGTCAGGCCCTTCATCTCTCTTGGTCCCCTACATTCTCCATCCCACATCTGTCGGTCCCAACCCCTGTATCCCAGAGGCCTGCCCCCTCTGACTAACCCGACCCTGAACTGGAAACTTGGCATCAGACAGTGATTCTTTTATTTTTTATTAAAAGAATTTAATGGGGTGACACAGGTTAATAAACGTATACAGGTTTCAGGTGTACAAATCGACAACACATCATCTGTATCTGGCATTGTGTGTTCCCACGTCTGGTCTCCCTCCCTCAGCATTCATCCCCCTCTACACCTCCTCCCCAACCCACCTTCTCCCCTGCGGTCCCCACATTGTTGTCTGTGTCTTGATGGGGTTTTTCCCTTTGCTTAATCCCTTCACCTTTTACACTCGATTCTTACTCTACTTGACATCCTCTGCAGAACGGGACCGGTGGCACCAAACCCGGGAGAAGTGGCGAGAGGGGTCCATCAGGCCATACGCGGAGGGGGCCTGGTGTGTGGCTGGTACTTGATCGTCAGTTCAGCTCCCACTGCCCACCTCACTTTCCAGAGACACAGAGGGGCCCTACGGGTGACCTGTCCCTTCATACTCTAAGGGGGCAACTACAGCAAGATACAGTGGCTGCTGGAGAACACTCGGAGGGACTCAGTGGGTGGGTCTGGGGGTGGAACCCACTTTCCGTGATCCTAACCTATGCTCCTTCCCGCCTTCCTGTGTACCCCCTTTATACCTGAGCCCTTCCCAACCCCCTCTGTACTGTCCTCTGTTGCCCACACCTACGTTGGTTTTACCTCCTCTGCTCGCTCCCAAGCTCCTCAAAAGAGCACCTATAAACATGCTAACTTGGGGTCAGTGGTCATGTGTGAAGCTGCTCTGGTTGCTGCTGCTCTGTCGCCCTTCATCAAAACCGTGAGCCCCACTCCGCGAGCCCCACTCCGCGGGTCATCTCCTCGCTCTCCTTTCCCTTCGCCATGGAGGAGCTTCTGACAAACGGCACGATTGGGTGCATTTGGCTGCTCCTAGGTGTCAAAGGCCCCATGTGGTCGGTGGCGGTCTGCCATGGGGCTGTGTACGAGGACATCAACATAATGTGCCCTGGAGCCAGAGCTCTCACTCTGAGGACCAAGCATGTGGGAATTCCTTTGGGCGGAAAGAGCATGGCCACTATTTTCATCATACTCTCTTCTCAGGGTCATCTGTGACCCCAAACAGTGGACATCCACTGAGAACCATGGTTCTCCAGGAGGCAGAGCGGGGTGGATCTCTACAAGCCTTGGGGTGAGACCAACTGGGATTACCCTCCGGTCCCTACACCACATAAGCAGAGACTTTGGCCAAGTCACTGAACCTCTAACCCTCAGTTTCTTCATCTGTAAAATGGTGATAAAAACACAACTTACTTCACAGAGCTGCAGCAAGTACTCCATGAGCTCTAACGGGCGAAGACGCAGCAGAATGCCTGGCACAATGGGCCTGCTAGGACTACTGAGGCACGGTGGTGGGGAGCCCACAGCAGTCCTTACTCTGCCGCTGCAGGCTAGGAACACTCCACCTCTCACAGCTACAACCCTCCTCCAAAGCAGAACCCTGGTTTAGTCATCTATTTCCACGCAGATGCGAACAGTCTCCCCGGAAGCTAACCCACAGGCAGGACTTGCTACACGGCATGTCAGTATTGGGGCACTTCTATCTATCTGTCTTTTTCTTCTATCCATATTCCAACCAGAGAGGCAACATCCGAAGAAAGGATGTAACAAGATCTGATTGCTGCGGCCACCCGGCGGGGACTCTGGCCTGTTGAACGTTTACTCAATTAACTTCCTTATCTCCCTGTTAATAGTTCAAGGAAAACCAAACAAGGTCCCCTGCCTAAGCCAGCTGCTCCTGGTGCAAGGGAGATTTACGTAACCCAACCAACTACTCGAAGGACCAGGGGGATCTCCCCCTTTACACCCCCTCGGAGACCCTGGCACCAAGGA
Organism: Saccopteryx leptura; assembly: GCF_036850995.1. Lineage (NCBI taxonomy): Eukaryota > Metazoa > Chordata > Mammalia > Chiroptera > Emballonuridae > Saccopteryx > Saccopteryx leptura. The sequence goes on along the minus strand of NC_089504.1, from coordinate 28,877,236 downwards.
CAGGGTGGCATCGGTCCAGGCGGCACAGGGCAATGGAACGTGAAGGTGTCCAGGCTATACCCTGTGGGCGAAGCAAAGACCCTTCTCCGTGGGTGGTGTCCCACCTTATTTGCAAGCAAAAGCAGGAAGAGGACTCAGCACGGGCATACGGGATGACAATTAAGTAGCACGCTGGACTCCCAGGACCCAGGAAAGTCATGAGGACCTTGAATGGTCTGGGTCAAACTGGGGAAAATGGATGGGGAAGAATTATACGCCAGTCCTTTGTGTCCAGTGACAAGACACCTCTGCACAGTTCACCTTGGCAATCTCCCTTCCAGCGAGGTCCTTAGAAAGTAGTGAGAACAGGAAGGGGCGTTGCAAGGGCATGGATGGCAGGCAAATTATCTACCTTCTACAGGCATAAAAACTCCACATTTCTGAGAATCTACGGTCGAGATTCAGAGGACTCTGAGTTAAAATTCAACAACTGGTTCAGGATCACAACCTCGCCAAGTGTCAGAGACAGGGTACAAACAATAGGGTACAATTTCCCTGACCCTACGTCTGCCTGTTGCTACTGCACCATCTTGCCTACTTGGGATCATTCCAGAGAGAGAACAGCCGAGCAGATGAAAACATTTGAGTTTTCCCTAAAACGTGCACACTAGTGGGGCTTAGGGCATTTCTTAAATAAAATCAACAATGCATCGGCTCATCAATCTCTGGGGTTCCAAAAGAGAAGGCAGAATTACCTCCCAGGCCCACAGATTGAATGTATATTTCATTTTATATTCTTTTCCTCTTTTTTTTTTTTGGTGAAATCTGAAAAAATCACCTCTGGTAGAGTATTCCTGAGGTTGTGGGGGGGTTTTGAAAACATGAATATATATGTGTCCTACCAAATTAGCAGGTAAATGACTGCCTTTCTGTGCTGTGGACCTGACCAAGGGCACAACTGAAAGGCGACCCTGGAGCCCTCCCCGTCCTGAAGAACAGTAGCCTGAGAGTCTAGGAGGCTGGCAGGGTGTGGACAGAGCTGGTTAATGGTAGGAGAGGGGACGGGGCAATGGAACAGGGGTTCCAGCTAAACCTCCCACATAAATGTTGATCGTTTGGACTGGGACAATTCTCCAGGGTTGATCCATTCAGCAAGGCCACCCAGGAGAGAAAGACATGATGTGTAATAATGACCCACAGTATAGGTATTATTATAGAGATGAGGAAACGCAAGTACCAAGAAGCTAAGCCACTTGCCCAATGTGATATACCCAGTAACTGATGCGGCCAGGATTCAAACCCAAGAACCCGGACATCCAGAGCTTGTGTTCTCAACCACTAGCACTATTTTCTATACTCACTGTAAAGGCTCTCAGCAAAACACAGGCTTGGCAGTCAGATGACCTGAGCTTCATTCACTTCATTTCTGTCACTTATTACATGTGTGACCTTAGGCAAGTTCCTGCCCTTCTTTGAGCCTCAATTTATTTATCAAGCAAATGATAATATTTTCTATTATACAAGGCTGTTAGGAGAATCAAATAAAATATCACTCAATCTGAGAAGTTCTACACAAACGCTGCTTAAAATGACGTGTTCCATGATTTGCATCTGGGTAATAAAAACACAATGCATAGGAAAAGACTGGCAGACACCACATGACAGGGGTGTTAAGACACGCCTTGGGGGCCTTTTCTAATCACCACTTTCTGAACTATCAGGAAGGTTATTTTGCTTTCACCATTTAAAACGTATGAAACAGACATCGGCCGTTAAGAGTTACTATTGTCACTATTCACTGGGACTAAAAACAGTTTCTTGAGTTCATGCCTTATCAAAAAATCGAGGACCTAGCTTTTCTATTCCAAACCATTTATGGTGTTTCCTAAAATTAGCATCTTGGGAAAGGTCAAATTCGGCCCATGCCCACTGCCTGGATTCCACTTGCCCACGGAGAGTCCCAGCCAGGCTGCTTGGATACTCACATTCATGTTGTTCATAGGGTGGGTAGCTCAGCCGAACGGAGATCAGGATCAGGAAGATGAACAGGGGCCAGGCCACTTCCAGCAACAACTGACACTAGTGGGGGGAAAAGACAGAGCACTGTGAGTTTCAACAGGCGTATGGACGTCTGATGCTGTCAGGCTCTGGGTCATCCACAGGAAAGTTGCTGAAACGACTGATCCATCCTCTCCCACCATGCTTAATTTAAGCCAGCGGTTCTCAACCTGCGGGTCGCGACCCCTGTGTTTTGGTCGTTCAACCCCCGCCGGGGTCGCGACCCGCAGGTTGAGAACCGCTGATTTAAGCCTTCATAACACTTGGCCATTTGCCGTTCTCACCTTATAACATCTATTCCACGCCTCTGTGTTTTCCTTAAGAAATAGATTTCTTCACCTTCCCACCCTGCTTCATCTGGCTTGTATCTGCTCATTCTTCAAGACTCAACCAAGCACATAACCCTTTACTAAAATCCCAAACCGTGCTAGAAGCCTTCGCCTGTGCTCCCCCAGTCAGCGAGCCCCTGAAATCACCTATCACTGGCTTCCTCACTGGCATACAAGCACCCTGAGACAAGCACAGGGTCCCTGTCGTCTCTGCACCCCCAGTTTCAGGTATGGAATGGCCATTTATTGAAAGAGGAGGGCCAGGGCAACAGAGCCCTGCTGTGCTGAATGCACACCAGCTCTGCTGCTTGAAATGCACGCGTTGCTCACACCACGGGGCTGAGGAAAAGGCTCCAGAGAACAATGAGGATTCACACAGAGTTCCATATTGACCTCCTCACACCCAGGACTGGAAGGAACGGGGAAGAGGACAAAGTCCTCCCCCATCCAGCAAGGTCAGGTGACCAATCTTCTCCAGGGGGTTAGAAGATGGTGAAACTTACAAGCAAGCATGGTCCACTGGTTAAAGCAACAAGGTTTCTCTAAAGGAAAACCCTGCCTCAATGAGTCACCAAAGGATAAATAAGCACAGGCACAGGATGGAAATCATTAGACACAATTTAATGGAAAGAGCGGTGTTCGGACAACTACAGATGTTCATCTACTTACAATGGGGTTATGTCCCGGTACATCCGTTATAAGTTGAAAATACTCTTAAGTTGAAAATGCATTTGATACACCTAGCCCACTGAATAAATACCATAGCGTCGTCTAGCCTGCCTTACGTGTGCTCAGAACACTTACATTAAGCCTAGACTTGGGCAAAATCATCTCACACAATGAAGACACTGTCGAGTGTTGGAACGTGACCCTGGTGACCCCATGCCCGACTGTGAGCTGCGCTCACGGCTGCTGCCCACGCATCATCACAGGAGAGCACCTTACTGCATATCACTAGCCCAGAAGAAAGAAGATCAAAATTCAAAGTACAGTTTCAAATGTATGAGTATCACTTTCACATCACTATAAAGTTGAAAAACTGTAAGTCAAACCATCATAAGTCAGGGACCGCCTGTAGTTCCACTGCCGGAAGTCTCCCACTTCTTTCTTACCTTTCCTTAGACTCGGATGTTCTAATTAGGATGAATGCGAAAGGGGCCGAAAGAGTCACGGGGCCTTGTGGTTAAGAGTAATTACAACCGGGCTGCAGAGCCATAAAGCCAAGAGAACACTGGTATGAAGGCCTGATGCTCAAGTCCACGTATTTTTTGGAGAAAAACGGATTTAAAAAAATTTAAGTAAATAAAAATCATCCCTAATCCTACTTCACAGAAAGAATGCCTAACAAACTGAGCTAACAATGGCTTTCTGTTAATATTTTTTGTTTTTTTTTTATTCTAGTTAAACACACATATTTTTCCTCTACAAATTGAGATCATACATCAGGCAGTTTTATATTTTGATTTTTCATTTAACATCATACTGGGAGTGTTTTCCGTGATATAAAATACTCTTTTAAAATACGGATTTTTAATGACCACCTACTATGCCATACTGTGACTGGGTCGGAATTCAGTTAACCTTCCTGCTCTTGCTAGTATTTCAGGTTGTTTAGGGGTTTCTCTTTATTATTTCTTGTTGGGTGTTTAGAATGTTAAACAGCCCATTTTTAATTTGCAAATGTCTTTGATATGATCTACATTAACCTCTCTTTACAAATCTTCTTTTTGGAAGGAAATATAAGGGTGGTAACAGTGGATGTCTTAAGGTGATAAGAAAATGGGTGATTTTAAAAGTGACTTTCCAGTGTTTCCTAAATCTTCAACAAATGGAACAAAATCCACTGTTACCCTGTACCTATGAAGAATAGTTTGTTATCGACAGCACACCAGGACAAAAGAAAAAAACCCAAAAAGGACAAATGGGTCCCTCTTTGAAAGAAGGCATGCTGTTAATGGGATCTCCAAGACCAAAGATGGAGCTGGACTTGCTAAATCAGTCTATAAATAATCCCAAAGAGGGAACACTCGCTGAAATCTCCAAGCTTTCAAATAATACTGGGCCTCTTCTTCCCCTCCTGAGGCTTCCCCAGGTGCTCTGGGCCTTTACCAGGCCTTGGCACAGCAGGGGCCCTGTTTCTCCGGGAGCCTCTCACTAAGCCTACCACACAGGAGGGCTTAAACCAGGGGTCCCCAAACTCCGGCCCGCGGGCCACATGCGGCCCCCTGAGGCCATTTATGCGGCCCCCTGAGGCCATTTATCCGGCCCCCACCGCACTTCTGGAAGGGCATCTCTTTCATTGGTGGTCAGTGAGAGGAGCATAGTTCCCATTGAAATATTGGTCAGTTTGTTGATTTAAATTTACTTGTTCTTTATTTTAAATATTGTATTTGTTCCCTTTTTGTTTTTTTTTTTACTTTAAAATAAGATATGTGCAGTGTGCATAGGAATTTGTTCAGTTTTTTTTATAGTCTGGCCCTCCAACAGTCTGAGGGACAGTGAACTGGCCCCCTGTGTAAAAAGTTTGGGGACCCCTGGCTTAAACAATGCTTGTTGCTGCATAAGAGAATGATCTGAAGTTGATGCACTAATGAAGTTGGAAATACAAATCAGCGGAGCCCTTTGGGAACGTAACTTGGCCCTATGTGTCCACAGACATGTTTATCCCCCTGGATCAAGTAATATCAATGAGAATGTATCCTACAGAACTAAATTCAAAATATCCAAAAGCCACATACAGGAAATTATTTATTCATTGAAACTCGACAGTTGAAAAATACTGGAAACATTGTGCAGAAACAGGAAAATGATTAATTTATGGTGCTGTCTACTCGACAATGTAGTAGGCAGTCATTACAACAATGTTTATGAAATGCAGACACTGTTAACCATATAATATTATGTGAAAAAAAAACAAAACACAAAAGTGTATCCATCCCAAGCTTACAGCTAAATAAAATCACAACAGACAGGAATGAAACTTGTTGAAAATGGCCTGTGAATGAATTCAGAAAAGAGTAACAAACTCAGAAAAAGATTAAATGAAGAGTATAAGTCATCATTCAATAAGATAGTCATCAGCCTTGAAGCTCTGAAACTACCATGTGTACTTTTAGGATAAATAGTAGCTACCATTTATTTCAAGTCCAATGTGTAGTAGGTAGATTATATATGGATTATTTCACTGCATCCTTAAAACAACCCTGTGATATAGAAACTAGTACTGTCTCCATTTTATATGGCAAGACTAAACAAGGAGGCTCACCACAGAGCTAGTAAGGGGCGGGCTTAAGATCAGTGGCCAGTTCTGTCCAACCCGAGAAGACACGAAATTCTATTTGACACAGTAAGTGACCCAGGTGGAAAATGACTCCATTAGGTGGCATGGTCAAAAAAACATCAACAGGTTCCACACAGGTAAAATGAACATGACCTATAGATTTATTATAGTTACAGCCAATACTGAGTAGGGGCTATGTACCTGGGATTCTTATACATCTCATCTCTGACACTGAATTCTCACAATAACTCTGTGAGGCACATTGTATTATTATCATTTCAGAAATGAAGAAAGTAAGGTTCCAACAGGTTATGAGCCACAGCCTGGTGAGAGAGCCCACCAGCCCTGGAACCCAGATCGACATCTAAATTTCACCTTTTGCATTCATCATGCTGCCTCTCACACGGCCAGGTTTGGGTCATACACATTTTAAGGTGGCCACATCGTTTATCACTCAACAGCCCTCCTGAGCACTGACCTGACCCAATGAATCAAGCTTTATGTTCCTGGATATCTCTGCAACCCTCACATCTAAGACCCTGTAGGGCAACAGATGTTCAAAATATGTTGACTGGTTAGTTGAGGGGGGGGGGGGGGGGGAGAATGGATCTTCCCCATGGCGCTGACAGCAAAGGGAACAAAGAAAATCTCACAAGTCATTTTCAGCTTCTGAAGCCAGTGGGTGTAAGCAGATCAGGAAAAGGGGTAAGAAAAAGACTGATAATAATACCAATGGCTACTGTTTGAATAGATCTTACTAAATACCAGTGCTCTAAGCTCTTTACATATATAAATTCATTTGATCTTCAAACAACCCCCATTAGTGCTAATGTTAGACTCATTTTACAGATAAGACAACTAAGGCTTAAAAAGTTAAAAAATTGCCCAAGGCTATAAGGTTGGTAAATGGCAGAGCCAGGATTGAAACCCAGTCTGATTCAAGGGTCCCTGCTCTTGGCCACTATGCACCCCAACCCCCTTACACCTCCTGCTCGATTACCAGAGTATCTAGATGACTCATCTTTCAAAGCCCTTGCTAACCTGCACCACTAACATGTGTGAATGAAGAGATTGCCTCTAAAATTCACCCCACCGAAAATAAAATCATGAGAGACTAAATTTAAGCCATGCCCTTTACTCTGTACTTCTAAAATTATTCCTGTCATTGAACACAAAAGTCGCCTTCCAAACTCAGGGGGCGGTTCTAGGCACTGCTTTTCCTGATAGCCTCCCTCTAGATGCCTAACCTGACTACGGCCAGTCATGCCACTGTGGCCCACTCATTATCCCAATAAGATTTCTCCCCTACCTCTAAACTTAGCACTCTTCCTTCACATAGGCCCTCATAAATAGCTTGGAAATAAAATTGATGCTTTACTGTTTATAAACCCCTCTAAGAAAGCTCTTCTAAATCTTGCATTGGTGCCCCCCCACCCACCTCCACATCTCTCCCCCAGGAGGTGAGAGACATAGAGAGGAGCACTGTTTTCAAAAGGCATTTCTCGCCAAAATCAGACACTCAGGAGCCTTCTCTTAGTGTCGGGTATTAAAATGACAACCCTGGTGTTCAGGTGATTTGCTACCCTGAGCTGCTCTGGGGAGCACCAAAGGATCACTGAAGGATCACTGTGTCCCTTCTGTCCCGTTATTCCTTGGCCATAACACAGGATGATCCAGGCAGGCACCACGAGAGCAGGATTTCTCAACAGCAGCACTAAGGACCCTCTGGGCCAGAAAACCGCCGTGGGGGACTCTCCTGTGAACTGGAAGATGTTTATTGCATCCCTATGTCTACCCACTAGATACCAGCCACACTGACTACTCCGCCCAGTGACAACCAAAACTATACATATGTCTCCAAAGATTACCCACATGTCCGTCAGGCATTAAAATAGTGATAGGATACTTTTTTAGAACATGATCAACTAATAAGATTCAACGGGATAAAGAAATAGATGACACTACCAATGAATATTCTGACAGGCAAAGAAGGAGGTGTGGGAAAATGAGTTGCCCCAGATCTCAGAACCTTCAAACTAACAGCACACTCTGTGCTGTCTCAGCATCAAAATAAAAAACAGCAAATGACCAAATAAATAACCCCCAAATAGCTCCCTACAGACATAAGATTGTGATAAATGTCCCCAAAATAACTAGAAAAGGAATCCCTTTCATAAAAGCTGCTAGAATGACATGATATGAGTATAAAGAAAAATTACTTTAGACCCATCCCTGGCACCATAGACCTCAATTAGGTCTGCGCAAATCAAAGTGAAATCTTCAAGAGCAGATCAGAGAAATGCCAGGGGGAAAAAACAATTTTTAAAATGAGACCTGCCCTCCCAGAACTAGATAGCCTCATGCAAGGATGGTGGCCTTTTAAGTTGGTCTAATCCCTTGGAAGGACATCTGGTCATAGACTTCAAGGGCCATTTCCCTTTGACCTAATAATCCTACTCTTAAAATTTTAGCCTAAGGAAACAATACAAACGTAAGAAAAGGCTTAATGTAGAAAATATTGATAGTAATTCATTCATAACAGCAAACACTGGAAACAATCTGAATGTTGGCAGCAGAGAATGGACTTGTAAAATCAACACTGTGTTGATGGATTACTGTACAGCTACCAGTAATGTCCACGGTAAATCTGGGTGGTTAATTTGGGACCAAAAGATTTAGCGCTTCTTCTAACTTCTATCTATCTTACTAACCTACAATGCTTTCTTCACTGGGAAACAGGACTTATAATGCACACCTTCTCAGGACTGCTATAAAAATCAAGATATAAAAGTACTTTTAAAACTACATCAAGAATCTCATTATTCCAAATACAGTTATTTGGAAATAGGAGAACAGACACACCAAATAATGCTGAATGAAAGAAGGAAAAGCATAAAATGGGACGTATGTAGGCAATGATTTCAACTGTCTCCTAGGGCTGTCGTCACTCAAGTCCCCTCAGTGCTAAAACCATACACAATCTGACTCTCGGGGACTCCTGTGTGGCACATAAAATAAAATCCAACTGCCCTTCCCCAACTGCAGAGCCCTGCATCGTCCGGCCCTGCGTGGTCCGGCCCTGCCGATTCCCAGCTTCCCTCCCTCCAGCCTGTCTCCTTTCGTTCCACCGGGGCCACTGGCTTTTCTGTTCCCTGACACAGGAGCCCGCGTTAGGCCCCGTGGCCTTCACACCCTCTGTGTCTGCTTGGAATACAGTGCCCCGGACCTCTGGGCGCAGATGTTCCCCTGGCTACTGCCGCTGAGACTTCAGGGTTCTCGGCTTCAATGTCATGACCTTCCACTCTAAATTAAGTCCCTGGCAGTATCCCGCCCACGACCACAGTCTGTCTGGGTTTGTTTGTTTTTTCTTCATGACACTTTTCACAATTTGTTATGATATTTTTACTTACATGATTTAAGTATTTCATATCTGTTTTCTCTCACTCACCTGTAAGTTCTTTAAGGGCAGGAATCACATCTGTTTGGCTCACCACCAGGGACCCAGCTCCCTGTCCCACATGTAGTAGATGCTCAATAGATATTTACCCAAATGAAACAATAAATGACTTTGTCCTAATGTTCCTCATTCCAGAGAAGGGGAAAGTACAACCTAAAAGACATGAGTTTGCCTGAACCCAATGGCATAGGGTGGTCAACCTGGAATTAGACTCGAATTAGGATCAGATAATAATTAGAATTCTTATCAGGATTTGAACCATCACTGCGAGGTCTGGACTAAGGACAGGGAAGAACTGTGTCGAGTGAAAAGGAAAGGGAGAGAGGATACGGAAGTTTTCCTCTATCCTATAAAATTCTATAATGGCTCTGAAATAAAGAGTTTTCATTTTTATTCGGTAGCTTGTTCCTGTCATTAAACGATGCCCAAACACCACTACACTAATTTATGCAAAAATTAGAATTATTTCTTTTCCCAGCCACATGGCTAGTCAGATCTGAGAAAATATTTAGTAGCAAAAGAAAAAAAAAAGGAGGTGATAGGGCCACATTCTATCCCGTCTGTCCCTCAGGGACCTTGGCCTCTGGCTCAGCCTAAAACCCGACGAGGATCCTGAAAACTCAGAGCCCCTCGCTCTTCCTGTCCTGAGCCCTGTTTGTGCTGAGTGACTGCCACCCACACAAGTTAACTTTGGACCCAAACTGAGCTTTGCACCCAACTTGCACAACTCAATTCCAAGGTATTCTTTGCCCAACACGAACAGCAGAAAGCTAACCCTGGCGGATGGTCCCCATGAGTCTGCATAATGGGGGCACCAGAGAGAGGTTCCCAGAATCCATCATCAAAAAGGACGCAGAGCGAAAGGGCCAACCGCCACCTTTCAACAGGGTTGCTCTGGGGAGTCTGCGGGGCCCCAGCTTCCACATGGTCTTCCTACTCGTCTGGCAGCAGCACACAAGGCCCCTAGAGCAGGGGAGCCTCCTTCAGACCTGCAACCTCACGGCCCATTTAACACGGTGACCACTCATGTATACTCCTCACAGATGCCAGGCTCTGGGGCCATGTGTGCACACTCCAGGATCTCAGAAGAAGGGAAACAAGCAATGATTTTCTGTACATGGTGAGCAAGAACTACTATGGAGCTGCCGCCTTCTTCCCTGCCTAATGGGCTGGACTGGTTCTGACTATGTGGACTAACAAAGTGGCACCAAAACCCTTGATATGTTCCAACGTTAAACAATATAATCTAGACACCCAAGCTAGGTGCTCTGGGAAGTAGATACCAGCCAGAACTTAAGATCCAGGAACGTTCAACCTTTAACGCAAATAAAGCAAAGCTTGTTAAAAAGGGCCCATGCCTGTAGGGACACCAGGAAATTGGTTCTGGTGCTACTTCCAGCAATGACCCATCTAGATCCCTGACCCCCGCCCCAAACCTCAGTTCTGTCAACTCTACGAGGGGCAGGCCAGCTATTTCCAACTCTGACGATCTAAGCACCTGTGACCTGAAATAAACCAACTTTCTTTCTAGTTTAGCAAAATACATTTCCTTCATAAATCAGGAGGACAAGCTAGCAGGCAGTGACACAACATCTAGAAAAGCCCTATTGGGTCAAGATGGTGTGTCCCTACTTCCTCCTCCAACAGGAACTCCGCCACAGGACTACAAATTGCCTTTGACCAAGCCTGCCTATCTCTCCCGTCTCTACTCTTCTTAAACCCATGAGCTGCACTAAGCAAGAAGCAGTAAGCTCAAGAACAGTGGGGATGGCCCAGTCTGGATGGTGCACCCCCACATCCCATCCCAGGATTCCTTGGTTGACCACGGAAGGGGAAATTCCTTCCCTGCTTTGTGCCTCAGTCTACTTGTCTGTAAAATAAGGCTTGGGTTGTACTACCCTTGAGACCTCCTTTCATTGCTGAGATGATACGATTCTCTCTATTCCTCACTGGCTGACGGACACACCCCAGGAGAAACGGTTTCCTGTCATAAGGGCTGCTAGAACCAGCATGGGAAGAGGCAGGAGGCCTGGAGCACGCGGTAGCAAAGAAAGGGGAAGAGAGCTGAATTTGGACTTGGGAGCACGAGAACCTGGGGAAAGCCATGGAAGGCAGGGGAAAGGCAAAGAAGTCAGAAACTGCAGGATCTTGAGGCGGAGGCTAGAAAACATGATACTGCTACCACTGAAAAGCACCCTGACATACTGGTTCTGAGTACCAGCTCTAGAGTCAGATAATCTGGACTTGAACCCTCCGTGTGCTTCTGTGGACCGCAGACAAATTACTTAAGCTCTCAAGCTGCCCGGCTGTAACGAGGAAATAACAGTATCTCACGGAGTCACAGAAAGCTTAATCCAGTTACTAACGCACTATTTAGTGCCTAGCACATGGAAGCTCATTCTAAGTGTTTGTTTTTCTACATAACATTAGGTTTCCTATTTTACTATCATCATTATTATTACTAAGACAGGTAGGATACATCCCTACTCTCTCATTAGTGAACTTGGGATTCAGGTTCCCACTAGTGACATAAAGGGCTAAACAAAACCACTGTTTCTCAAACTAGAATCCGTGTGTGTGTGTGTGTGTGTGTGTGTGTGTGTGTTCTTGATGGATTACGTATGAGTTCCCTGTGAGAATTTTAACCATTTTATGTTTTCATTTCAATGGCCATCTAAACAAATTAGAATAAACATGTCTGGATTCTCTAAATGCCTACTTTACAACCAAGTTCTGGCACAAGATTTCAAAGCCGAAGTTTATATTTGTGTTTGATTGTGTTGGCACCAATATAATTACAGCCAACTAATGAGAGAGGAACAAATGCAGATGTGATTTATGAATGATGAGATTGGGCCAAACGAAAGCCAAATGATATCCAACGAAGGTCATGGGAAACTGGCTGAAGAACTGAATCCTTAGACACAGGCCGTCCAAACGCAAAAGGATGGCACTGCCCCCCTCGCCACCGCAATCAGTCACGTTCCCACTCGTGAGTGACTACTTGTGATTCGGTTTCAACTAAACAATGTCAGCTGTCTTCCTACCTTCATCTGAATTGTATTGGTTTTGCAGTTTTGTTTGCATTTAATTTGTAAGTAAGTACGGATCATATGGTTGTCCAATAGCATACACAATAAGGGGTTTGTATTAAGACTATACTTTCAGGGATCATTTCTATAGTTTGTTACAATAAGGGGTTTGTATCTAGTTTTATATGTACATATTTAAGTAACATTATAACAAAAAAATTTAGTGAACACAGAGGGACCTTAGCATTTTTGTTCTTTTCATAAAGGTCCAAACATTTATTCTAGTTTGAGCAACACTAAATTAAATTATCTCCAAGGTCCCTTACAGCTCTTTTGAATCTAAGAAAAATGATCATTTTGGTTTCAGACACGCTCAGCTTTGTTAGGACAGCCAAGTGGGGATGCGGGCTCGGAATTCAGGGGGGAAAGCAAGCACAGAGAGGAGCAGCTAACCCAGGAACGAGGCGGGATTTCTGAGAGACAGAGAGGCAGAGAGGGGGCGTCCAGCTTCCTGGCATCACCACGCCTCACAGCCTTCACCTGCCGCTGCTAACGGAGAAACGCCATTCGCCTCCACCTTCGGGACGATCTTCTTGGGATTACGCAAAGAATTACTGTGGCATCCAAGAACGGGATGGTTCAGAACCCTCCACAGAAATGAAACAAAACACAGACCACACGGACACTAAAAGATTCAGTCTCTCTAAAAGCTGGGCCACTACCTCACTTCATCCCCCCCCTCAGAAGTACCGGGGCCCCATCAGGTACTCCTGGGGAGCCAGGTGGCCCTTGAGGCCACAGGAAAAGGAGCTTTGGAATGTGAAAAGCTTTCAGGAAAAGTGGCCAGGGACCACTTCGGCACCAGATTCCAGAGGTCAGAACTCATGCCTGGGCCCTAGCACAACCCAAAGCTAACCTTTCTGCCTGGTGGCAGGCCTGCCCTCAACCATAAGTGACAGAGCCACCAGGACTGCAGTCATTAAATTACCTCAAGGAAAACCAAGACTCCCTTTCCTTCCTCCTGTACTCCCCAGCTCAGAACCGTGAAGACAGCATGGGAGAGCCCCTCGGAGAAAGCCAGACTTACTGTTTGTCTTCTTCTGAAAGTGAGGTTCTTCCACAGCAGCAGCCTCAGCTGAGGCCAGCAAGCCATGCTAGTGCGGGCGGCACCCACAGCAACCTGAGTGTGGCTCGGAGCCCGTGGAGGCAGTGGCCGGAGCTCACGGCAGGGACGCTGTGGCTGGTCATTAACTGAAAGATAAGGCGGGGAGGGAGAGAAAGCTGTCAGTTATTGCTGCAGAGCCTGACCTACTCCAATGAGGGCTGTGGCTCCAGCCCCCCGACCTGAGACCGCAACCCCCAGGTCTGCGTCATGACTGCTTCTCCACAGGTCATGCTTCCTCAGCCTCTGGCCTCAGGGTTCCCCAGGAAAACAGGGATTCTGGAGGTTTTCTGGTGGCCGCTGGGGAGCTAGTTGCCTTGAACCTGGAGTAATGTATGCTGTTCTCTGAAATTTTCTGCAGACCACATTTTCACCTGGCCACAAAGTTGTAGTCATTCAAATGATAAACGGCACCACCGGTAAAGCAGTTCCCTCAATCTGGAAAGCCACTGTGGGAGTCTTAGGTGACTGTGAATAAACACCAGGGAAATGCTACCGACACCTGGCTCCCAGGTGATGAGGACAACCCCAGCGCTGTGTGTCTGCAGAAACAAAACAACCGCCCGCGGAGAAACAAGGCAGCTAAGGCGGGCAGGGAGCACCGCCTGCGAAACTGACAAGCTCCCACTGTCCGGACATCTGTGTCCTCTGGCCTTGCTCCATCTGCACCTGCACAAAGGGCCCGGCTGCTCCTTGTCACGTGTCACAGGTGCCTCCTTGGAGGACTGATTCACCAGGCGAGAAGGGGAGATTCCTAAACGCAGGATACAATGTTTGTATGTGTCAACAACTGTTTGTATGTAATGCTGGATTAATCCCAAGTAGGCATACTACAGTTCAAGTAGGGCGAGGGGCAGAAAAATGAAACGTGGAAGAAGAAGGGAGGGACTCACAGGGCAAAGCTAGGCCCTGCTGGCACTTCAGGGCCGCGAACCCTCAGCAGAAACCAGAAACCAGTGTTACTTCTAAAAGGATTCAGTTAATCATCGTGGTCCCTAGCGGAGCAGAGGTGGGAACGGGATGCAGGCATGAGGAACAGACAGCAGAAAGAGCTAAGAACGTAAAGACTACTTGTGGATACAGAACAAAGTAGTAGACTAAAAGGCCGTGAGTCCAAATCAGATCTCAAAGCAAAGGCCAAACCTCTGGAAGGCTCTGACCCTTCTGTCCCCCACCCCACAGAGACTTGGATTAAATGAGTCGTTTGCAATTGGTTGTTTAAAGATAACTGGCCTCTGAGGACTGAGAGCCGGAATGCCATTGTGCTCATAATCTCAAAGTGTTTTCTAAGGGGCCTAGGAAAGGAAATAATTAGCCAGGGCCCCGGCCGGGTGGCTCACTGGATAAAGCGCCAACCCGGCACACCAGAGGTCATGGATTCATCCCTTAGTCGGGGCGCACAGGAGATTCAATCAATGAGTGCACAATTCAATGGAGCAACTAAGTGAAACAACGAATTTATGCTTCTCTCTCTCTCCCTCTCTCTCTCCCTTCCTCTCTCTCAAATCAATGGAAAAAATTTAAAAATAGTAGGTATTAGCCATATTTTCCTCCTGCAAAAGACACTCTCCAACAATCACTTGGTGATTTAGAAGCTACAGAAAACTTTTCAGATTTAACAATAAGGAGATTAGAACACAAGTTGGTAATTAAAAAAGGGAAAACCGACCTACTACAAAAACCCCAGAAATGAATCAGGCCCAGCTGTCTACCCGCGCGCCCTTGCCCAGACCTCGTCGCTCCCTGCGCACCGACTTCCTCATTATGAAATGGCGCTGACAATACCTACCTTGCTTAATGTTCTAAGGATTAAATGAGATCATGTAAATAAGTTTCCAACAAAGTACGCAGCCCATGACGAGTCCCAAAGAAATTAGGTCTTTCTCCTAACTTAGCTTTCTCTGTTCTATCAGTACTCTCTAGCACATTTCTCTATCCACTGTGGGTGTCTGGGAAGACAGGACTAGCAGGGTAGAAAGGACAAAACACGAAGAGTCTCGTTAGCACTGGAGTCGCCGGGCCAAACCAGAGCCCAGAACTGCGTCCCCTAAACCCGAGTGAAAAATCTCAGAGGAAAAGAAGGCACACCTCCACAGAGGTTCATGTGAAGAGAAAGGCCAGGGAGAGATTTTGGGAAGAGTATGTTCCTAAAATTAGAATTTCTGAGTGTCCAGATACTGACCCCAGGGCAGGGACCCTGCAGGAGACACAGGGGAAGCTAGCGAGAAGTAGCCAGAGCAGCAGGAGAAGGTTCTGCTCTGGGTCTGCTGGGCACAGACAGGCAGGCCTCTTGCCTCAATTCCCCACGCACCCTGGCAGGGCCTGACCACCTGTATCATTCTCTCCCCCACCTCAAAGCCCAGTGATCACTGGGAGCGGCAATTCTGTCCAAAGAGGAGGGTTTGGCAAAGCCCAAACCCCTCTGCTCAGGTAACTGATGCCAAAGGGACATTTCTACATCAGTTTTCCAAAAAAAGTGAACAAACAAACCAAAAACTAAAAGGAAGGCAGTACTATGTACGAGATTTCTCAATGTTGCAAAGCTAGTGGCACACTCACTTCTGCCCTTCTGCACATTTCCCGTTACTGGCTGGACAGCAGCCCACATCACAGTCACAGCCGGTCAACAGACCACACGCTTCCCACACCGGCCGCTGCTCCGGCCTCCCTGCTCCCAGTCTTGTACCGTTCCCACCCATTGAACACAGAGCAGCCCAAGTTATTCGGCTAAACCCAAAGCTACACATGCCACACACTCACCTAAAACCACCACCCTGAGAACGAAGTTCAGATCCTACTGTAGGCCCCCTGGTGTCCCTGTCGAGCCCAGTCTCCTCTCTCTCCACTCCCCACCTCTGATGCTCTGGAAAAGTACATAGAGGCTCTGAATGGGCCACACTCTCTTCTGCCACGGGGACTTCCTGGTGTGTCCCTTGTCCTATCAGTCTGGCTAGCTCTTCCTCAACCTTAGGCCTCCATGTAGCTGTCACTAGGTCAGGATTCTTTCCTGATCCCCTCCCCGGCACTGACACCTCGATTGGGAGTCCCTCTTAGGCGCTCTCCGGGCAGCCTGGTTTCCCTTGTTGAATTTCTCCCACATTCGGAGTTCAGGCAGGGACCATTCCTGTCCCTAGTATGAAAAAATGGTTCGTGGCACGTAGTATACGCTCAGGGAATGTTTGCTTAATTAATTAACTAACTAAGAGATGGACATGACAAATAGGGTTCCAGAACACAAGGGTGGTGGCACTTCTGGGCCTATGGTAACCGATTTCTCAAGCTTGATTAACTAATTCAGGCAAACTGTCCCCGGAGAGAGAGCTCAGTGTTCTGCTGGCTTCTACCACGCACTCAGGACGGCCCCGAAGGACGGCTGAACTTCCCAGGTGACTCCTAGAGCATCCGGGAAAACGTAATTGAAGCCAGGTCTGCTTCCCACCAACAGCAGGTTTAGATAAGCATGGGGCAGGCCCTCCCAAGGCCAGTGGAGCCGTGAAATACGCTTTTTGCCAAGCTTCAAGTTCAAGTCCCATGTGTACTCTTGCCAGATCTCGTTATCAGTCACTCAGCTAGATCACCCCTTGTCAAAATTTAACAGACAGTTTCCACACCCTAGGCTTCTTTTGTACAGTACGGGCCTGGAGGAAGTGACTATTCAAACTTCAGCCAATTTTTAAAAGAAATTTTCACTTCAAAGGTTACCGATATTTTAAACTGATTCCTATCTAGAAAATACAACAGACGGCTAAAAAACATGACCTTCTAAAATAAATAACGATGCTGAACACCGTTAGTTACAGGGTTATTACTTGACCATAAAAAAGGAATGAAGTCTTACCATTTGTAGACAGCATGAACAGACCTGGAGGGTATTATGCTAAGTGAATAAGTCAGCCAGAGAAAAGTGAATACCATATGATTTCACTTACCCGTGGAATCTAAAGCACAAAATTAATGAACAAACAAAACGGAAACAGACTCATAGACACGGAGAACAGGCAATGGTGGCCAGAGGGGAGGAGGGCTGGGGGACTGGGAGAAAAAGGTGAAGAGATGGAGATAAACAAAGCAGAGCGAGGGGACAGAGGGAAATGGTGGTGGAGTTAACTTAGGTAACTCCTTTCTCACGAAGCACCTCGGGGACAATGAAACAAGAGGGTGAGCCATATGCCACTTGTAAAAGGGTCACCAAGTCACAGCTGGGATTGTGAATTCTTTGAACTTTTCCCGAAACCAAAACCGGAAATGCCAGACAGACTCAGTGCCGCTGACAAAAGAGAAGCACACAGTTCACAGGAAGCTGGTATGGAGGGGGGATGAGGACCCCTGTCAGCACCCTCCACACCGCTTCCTGACCCCCGCCTCACCAAAGCAGCTGGCCCTTTCGAACTTCACCTGTAACTCTCAAAGAGAGAGAAATATAAAAAAGGAAAGGAGACAAGAAGAGAAAGACAATCCAAAAAACACAAGGTAAGAGGGTTTTTTGTTCCCCACTTAGCAAAGCCAAAAAAATTAAACAAAAAACAGGAACCAATTCCCGTGACTGACGGCCTTTTCTTTTTAGCAGGTCTTCCTTGGATGGCAGCTCAACTCTCGAGCCAGAGGGCACGGCCCTCATGTGCTCACAGGGTTCTCAGGAAGGAAAACGTTCAGCTGACCCGGCGCAAACTAAGAGTTTCTGGCAGCAATACAGACATAAGCATTTTTTTTTTCTTTATTACATGAATGTCCTCAGACATTAAATCTTGAATTAACAGATAGAATTCGATGGGGTTTTGGAGACTGGCTCTCACCACACACTTGCTCCAATCTTATAGAGGCTGAAGCCCCCCAAAAGCAAGTGACTTGCCCAGAGTCACCTCCTAGAGCAGAGGTAGTCAACCTGGTCGCTATCGCCCACTAGTGGTAGTCAACCTGGTCCCTGCCGCCCACTAGGGGGCGTCCCAGCTTTCATGGTGGGTGGTAGTGGAGCAACCAAAGTATAAATAAAAGATAGATTTAACTATGTAAGTTGTTTTATAAAGATTTATTCTGCCAAACTTAGCGAAAATCCGACATAAAGTACTTGGTAAGTAATTATTATTAGATGCTTTAACTTGCTGTAACTCTGCTTTATAAATTTTATAAAGTAAAGTTACTTCCCTACTTTATAAATCACCATTACTGTGGAACTGGTGGGTGGTTAGAAAATTTTACTACTAACAGAGATACAGAAGTGGGCGGTAGGTATAAAAAGGTTGACTACCTCTGTCCTAGAGTAAGAGTTGGTCCCCAGGTTTCTCAAAAAATAGCTTCTCAATAACTGTTATATGCCTTTTCCCACTACGGTATGTCTCCCTGTAAAGCCAGTAGCCATGGCCACCATCACAGACGCCTAGCCCATGCAGGTTCACATTAGATTCGGACAGACGGTAATGAAACAATGGAGCCAAGAACTGGTGGGCCATTACCTTTAATCCTAGCTTTCACCCGGCGGGCAAGAAATACACACAGTGGGAAAATACTTCCCTTTCCATTCAGGGCTCCCAAAGTCACTGACTTATCCGAGTTTCCTAGAATCAAAGATTTCTACCTCACCGGCCTTATTCACCTCTGTTTCCCATCTCCTTCTCTCCGCACAAACTCTGCATAAACTGGCTTCTCCTTTAGCATTCTGCCACCTTGGCTGCTTCTCTTGGCCTCCTCCACGTGGCCTTTTTCTGCTCTCCTACAGCATAGGCTTCTCCTAGAATGTGATCACTCTTTTTTTAAAAAACCTTTTGGCGCGAAAGCCCTCCCCCAACATATATTAACATAATCACGCCCATCCCAAGCAATCACCTGGGCAATGGGCTTCCACGTGGGCAGCGCCATCTTTAACAACGTAAGCATAATATATTTTATCTGCCCAACACTCCCACAACAATTTGTTCTTCTAGACAGCTCAAATAGCCAGAATGTACAGTCAGCAACTAATTTTCATCCATCAAAACAGTGGTTTTATGTCAGCCATTTCTTTAAACTTTAAATTAATTAGTAAGTGTGTATTCTTTTTTGTCAGGCAAATTTCTACATGGTTACCAGAAACGAGAGAGAAGTTGACATTTCTGACATCTATAAGTATCTCCCTTGAGAAAATTGTTCCTGGCTGTCTTATATCAACAAACAGCTAGCCAGTTACCTACAATGCAGGAGGTAGATGTGAGGCAGGATTTAACTGTACCACACAGGAACTGAAGAAGTGTTGGTGCTAAGCTCAACTGATCGCCTATTCATGAGATGCGGATGCAAAAGCAAGAACTGCAGATGTTGATGCATCTCATCTCCAGAGAAATGCATGCAGAGGGTCCTACAGAATTCAGATACAAAACCTGTTAGCCTTGCTTCAGAAAAGGTTTGTTCTTTTTTTCTTTTTTCTTTTTTTAAGAGAGAGGGAGGGAGGGACAGACAGGAAGGGAGAGAGATGAAAAGCATCAACTCATAGTTGCGGCACCTTAGTTATTCACTGATTGCTTTCTTATAATATGTGCCTTGGATCAGGGGGCTCCAGCCAAGTTAGTGACTCCCTTGTTCAAGCTAGCGACTTTGGGCTTCAAGCCAGTGACCTTTGGGCTCAAGCCAGAGACCCTGTACCCAAGCTGATGAGCCCGCACTCAAGCCGGCAACCTCTGGGTTTCGAACCTTAGTCCTCAGCATTCCAGACCGATGCTCTATCCACTCACTGCTACCTGGTCAGGTGGAAATGGTTTTTTCTTTAATGGCCTCTGAGCATATGTCTCTGGAGCAGGAGCCACATTCCGGGAAAAGGCTAATGAGGGTGCAGAAGACCAGGCTGGACAAGGCTCAGCCGCCCAGGACTGGCGATAAAACAAGTCTGCTGTGGCAGCGTGAGGGGATTCTGAGTCACCCTATGATTTCTCCCAGGTCCACTTACCAGCTTTACTCAGCCTGGAGCTAATTTAACTGTCTCAATATAACTTCTCTGGCCTCCAACTGCTATTGAGCTGTCTACACTTAAGGCCATCTTGGCTAATCTTTAAATTCTACCGTGCATACTCCCCCAACCATCCAGTGGACCCACAATTTCAGTGAAACTGCCGTTAGCTGCCATTGGGCCCTTACAGGCCTGCAGAAAGACCATGAGCTGGTACTCAGTCACCCATGAAATTTTGTTCTACTTAAATTATAACATTTAAATACTCAAATTTGAGGAAGCAATAGGTGTAAGAAGTCCTCCAAGAATAAAATGAAACTATTCTATCATTCTAGAAAAATTGTATCCTTTTAAGAGACTCTGCTATTGCACTACTCAGTTAAATACATAATACTGATCCAGTGAATTCTATCAATTCCAGCAACATGTAATGTGGAGGGACTTTGAAATGACCAAAAGCATCGCAATTACTTGGCTATTAGCAGCAACAAGTTTGTAGATGACTGCACACTCTTCTTTTACCCCAGAAACACATTATTCAATTTCCTGGAAATAATTATTTGCTGATAGCTAACTTTCCAAAGGAGGGCTGTGAAATAAACACATAAACACTAAAAACGAGAAGAGATCCATGAACACTGTACAAATCTGTAACTGTCTTTGAGAAGCATCATTTCTCCAGCGTCCACAACTCTGTACTTTAAAGGGATCTCAAAAGACTTCAATCTATATATGTCTACCATTATCACTGATATTTGTACAACCAAAGAGCCTATCTAACACTCAACATTCCAGTTTCTACCAGCTAACACAGCCTCACGATCGTCTACAACCGGCAAGGGCCGGGGTTTCTAAAAGCAAAGTCGGTCCTGTAACCCTGATCTTGTCTCATTGGTGTTGAATCCTGGAGCCATTCTCAGGAAGTGTTAGCGACAGCCCTTGTTCCGTGCTGCTGTCCCCTAAACACACATAGGGCAACCAGCCTTCAAAGGAAGACATCATGAAACAGTACAACTATTTGCCTTTTCCCTGGTTGGGGAACACAAAACATAGGAGAAAGAACTTTCCCCCTAGAAAAGAAATCAATCTGTCAACAGAAGAAAAAAAAAATTCAAAAGTTTTCAATCACAATCAACATGCAGGGAAGGAACTTCTAAAGTCATAAACACCGTGAGCTATAGAAACAGAAGCAAACAAGCTTCCTGAAACAGGCCTTTATTTGCAGAAAAACTTAATTGGATAATGTTCCCTGTTGTTGTAAGGAGGGCTTTCCAAGAGAATTGTAGGATAAAAGGCTTAGTGCCTGTATCAGCAAAAACCATTTTGTTTGGCTTACATCTCTGAAGGGTCTTCAGACGTTCTGCCGTCTCCCAGCCTGAAGGGTTTATTTTTATAAAAGGGCTCAAAGGATTTGGGGGACAGAGAAACCCAAATCCCTCCACTGCCTTCCCCTTGGTTTGGCCTTGTGTTACTATGCGGCAAACACCACCTCCCCCCACCCCCCCCACCCCCCGCCAACGCCCTTAACCCGTTTTGTTTTCTTGCATTAACTGGCCCAGCAGAAAGAAAAGAGGTGCTGGAGTCAGAGAAAACTGGGTTGGAATCCTGACTCTGCTGCCCAGCGGCTCTAAGCCCCTGCACCCTTTCCATAAAATAGAGCTAGTCATGGATATAAAACATTCCTCCAGTTCCTAGAACAAAAAGTAGCATCCAGTAAGTGGTGGCTATTCTGATTAGTGCAGCTGACTTCACAGGGTAAAGCACTCATGGGGGGGGGGGGGGGGGCACAGGGTAGGCAGCTTATTAAAGGGATCTCTCTTCTCCTCTTCTCTCTCCTCTGTCCATAGAGGGTTCTACTCCCCTCCACCCCCAAAGGCCCTTCCAGAACAAACTGAAGATCTCTCCAGTGTCCAACTCAGTAGAAGATGCGAAAGGGTCAGTCTGGTCTTCTGATGCCATTTCTGCCATTGTTTTACCATAAAACCCCCTTTGGGGGGCCCCGACCACATCATGGAAATCAGCTCCCATTTCCCATGCAGGCACTCGACCGCCTTCCTTCAAGGCTTCAGCACCTGCACTTTTCTCTCCATCCTACTTTTCCTCCCGCCTCCATGTCAAGCCCCTGTTTGCAATCAGGGCCTTATGATTCCTCCATCTTTTCAGCCCTCCCTACAATCTTCTCCAGCGTACCAACTTAGCAGGTGGCCCCTGCTAAACTGTAAATCATATGCCACAAGCTCTCTGCACCTTCTTATTCTCGGCCACCCTGAGCCCAGTGCCCAGGATGACTTGGTGCTCCCTAAACATTCATAGAATTAAGCCCTCTGAAGTCAGACCTCAGGGATGGGGAAAAAGTAGTCAAAACAGTAACAAGTCAGAAATTTCATTAAAAGTAAAGGTTTGGGTAGCCTAAAACCATGATGAATATTCCGTTCAAAACACGCAAGTTCAAGGAGTGCATATAATTTGGCTCTAATTTGTTGGAAAGGACATTCATTTTCGTTGACTTCCTATGAGCAAAGGAGAACCTGTAATTGGCTAGACTGAGGCACTGGAACCCTAGTACACATGCCAGCTAACATGCCATCCCCCCACGCCCACAGGGGCTCAACACCGGATAACAGAACAGTCAACACTGGTCAGGAACCCCGAACTCTGAAGTCATAGGCTCAGGTCAAGAAATAAAGCATATCAACACCTAAAGACCATTTTTCTACCTCAACACTTGATTCCCTTTATTTTTTCCAAAACCAGTTTTCTAATCTCAGGCTCCTGTCCAGTTTGAGCTCAGAGAGTATATAACCAAGCCCAGCAATCTTCAGAAGGCCCTTCCTCACTCCTCTTCATGGAGTGCAGACCTACGTCACGTGTCCTAGACACCGTCTCTGCAGCCTGGCGAAGGCCAGCTAACTAGGTAGGTGACAATTCAGTCAGGGTTCCAGAGCAGAAAGGCACAGGCCCTAAGCCCTGCCCTCCTTCAGTAGGATAACCAAAACCACTCTGCTGCCCGCCTTGTTAACTTAAGAGAAGAAAGAGGAATAAAATCACAAGTTTAAATCCACATACTTATGATTCTGAAAAATGAAAACTGAAGGATGTTGGGGTGTTTTTGTTTTTTGTTTCTTTTTACAGAGACAGAGAGAGAGTCAGAGAGAGGGATAGATAAGGACAGACAGACAGGAACAGAGAGAGATGAGAAGCATCAATCATCAGTTTTTCGTTGCGACATTTTAGTTGTTCATTTATTGCTTCCTCATATGTGCCTTGACCGTGAGCCTTCAGTAGACTGAGTAACCCCTTGCTCGAGCCAGCAACCTTGGGTCCAAGCTGGTGAGCTTTGCTCAAACCAGATGAGCTCGCACTCAAGCTGGCGACCTCGGGGTCTCAAACCTGGGTCCTCCGCATCCCAGTCCGAGACCATGCTCTATCCACTGTGCCACCACCTGGTCAGGCTGTTTGTTTGTTTGTTTAATTTTTTTTTTTTTTTTTTTTTTTACAGAGACAGAGAGTAAGTCAAAGAGAGGGACAGACAGGGACAGACAGACAGGAACAGAGAGAGATGAGAAGCATCAATCATTAGTTTTTCATTGCACGTTGCAACACGTTAGTTGTTCATTGATTGCTTTCTCATATGTGCCTTGACCGCAGGCCTTCAGCAGACCGAGCAACCCCCTGCTAGAGCCAGCGACCCTGGGTTCAAGCTGGTGGGCTTTCCCTCAAACCATATGAGCCCGCACTCAAGCTGGCGACCTCGGGGTCTCGAACCCGGGTCCTGAACCCGGGTCCTCTACATCCCAGTCCGACGCTCCACCCACTGCGCCACCGCCTGATCAGGCGGGCTGTTTGCTTTTTAAATACTGGCCACATGAACTCTATTAGCTGAGGCCTGGGAGGACTCTTTCAGAGGAAACAAATCTGTATTATTCCAATATTAGCATGATTCTGAGTATTCCTTCTAGAGAGTGCTACTATCATGAAGATTTTCATAAATCAAGCATTTTCAATGCGACATTAGAAAGTGCTCAAGGAAAGATGAAACTAAACTATGGGTGGAACTCCGGACAGCCTCCCTTTTTCAACTGTGGCTTTATAGCGGCATTTAAAAGGTCAAACAATTCCCTCTCCCCGGGGACCAGGGACCAGGTGCTAAGTGTCTACATCAGGTGAGCGCCCTGGAGTCTCCAAATGGAGCTCACCCTAAGGACAGAGTGTCTGGCAGGTCTCTGCCGTGTCCCAGGGGGCATCCCTTCTCCTCAATGAACCAAGTGTCAGGCAACCCTCCATGTGCTCAGCAACCCAGAGCCACACTGTGATCATGTGCAATGTGACTAGAGTGAGAAACTGGAAAATGGTACTAATTCCCCTAAATTGCAAATCCTGCAGTCCCGGGGACAACTGAATAAAACATTACTTGACCAAAGGCTTTTGCTGTCTTGAACTCAAGGTCCTTACTACAATGAACACAATCATTAAAGTTAAAAAAAAAAGAAATGTCCTGCCTTGAATCACAATTAATCTTAATGGGCCAAAATTAACGCAGGGTTTTGCACTTTTGCATAAAGAAAATGGTTCCTAGGAAAGACTCAACTCTTCGACTTCGGTGGAGCTTTCCTTTCAAATTCGAATCTACAACCAAAAAAGTAAATTTTTTCTTTGAGAGACAGGGGGCAAAAATCCAATTGGAAAAATCCCTTAAGATTCAGATGGCACCAACAGAAAGAATAAATAAATGAGGCCCAGCCAATCAATATTTAAGGATTCGGGGTCCATCCCAGCTGAGAAGGATAGGCTTCCGTGGACACAAATTTCATTTTCTCTCCTAAAAGGACTCTATAAATATTACCCAGAATGCTGGTATAAAGACGCCTGGATTAAACAGGCAAGAGGTCAATATTTTCATTGCCAGCTGGGGAGTGAATTTAGGCAAGCCATTCCACCACTGTGAGCCACAGAACAGAAAACACATCTTTACGGTGAGAATCTTCTGGGTCTAAGAAAACTGCCCGGAGCCTGGGTATCAGACCCGAGTTTGAACCCCTGGCTCTGCCGTTAGCAAAATACGTAATCCATGAACATGTTCTTTCACTTCTCGTTGTATCAGGTGCACCATCTGAAGAATGGGGCCACCTCAGGATTTCCCCAAATGGGGGAAGAGTTATGTAAGAGGCATTTAAGCAATGCTTAGCAGATTTTAGGAGATGGACAGGCACAGCACTATAATGAGAACGTTTTGTTCATTTCAGCACTTCTCCAGCCTTCATACCAATTTTATTACATGAAAACCAAAGTTTTGTTTGGCCTCCTCTTTGACGCCCCTTTAACACAGGCTAATTTCCCTTTTGCACAAAGTAAAGAAAGAGCAAGTCTCCGAGTCAGCTAGCGCCCCCGGAAAGCAGTTTTATTGCACAGACTGTTTCAAAAACAATGCGGAATTTTATTTTAATTATTCTTAAATTACATTCTAGTATTTGAGACAACTGACACCGGTTTCCAATTTAGAAGACCAATACAAAGTTAACTTTTTAAAATATATTGGTGATTACAAAAATATGAGTCTAATGTTTAAATAACTTGAGTGGCTTATATGTCTCAGGGTTACAGTGAAGACAAATGAACCAATGTAGGGAAAGCCCAGTCCCGCTGTGCTCTCACCTACCCCTGGTTGACAGGTACGATTTCAGTAGAGGGTCCTGTGCAAACAAAAGCAACCGCGGAGGATGGATGTGAGTTTCCAGAATAAGGAGCTGAGAAATAGTGAGAAGTGTTCTTAAAGGAGAAATCAGAAAAAAAAAAAACCTGTAGAAGGAGATTGTTAAATGGTTACTGAGCCCTACTACGGGCTAATCACTGGTGAGAAAACCAGGTAGAATTCTTTCGAGTATGCCTCTTATAATCCAAGACAAAGCTGTCAAAAACAGTCAGTCTTGCCCTTGGCCAGGTAGCTCAACTGATTAGAGCGTTATTCTGAAGCACCAAGGTTGTGGGTTCAATCCCCGGTCAGGGCACATCAACCAATGAATGCATAAATAAGTGAAACAACAGTCAATGTCCCTCTCTCTCTCTCCCTCCCTCCCTCTCTAAAAATCAATAAATATATATATTTTTAAAAAAGATCGATCTTATTTCAAAGAGCCTTGAATGCCAAGCTATATTTTAAATATTCTACCTTCCTCCTCACTTCCTCTTCCAGTACCAGTGGTCACACCTCACCCCAGCAAAGATGCCTGCCACTTCCTTCACAAGGACCTACCTCTGCCATCTACAGGTCACTACAACTCCTTAGCCTGAGTCTTCACTACTTCCTTCCTGCCTCCCCAAGGATGGCTGCCCCTCCTCAGGGTTCCCTTTATGGCAAATCTGTATCATCCAAATATCAGAGCAGATCAATGTCAAGCTGCCATACCCCTGGGGACTTGCTTCTTAAAGAAAACAAGCTAGGGGCCTGACCTATGGTGGCGCAGTGGGATAAAGCGTCAACCTGGAACACTGAGGTTGCCGGTTCAAAACCTTGGGCTTGCCTGGTCAAGGCACATATGAGAGTTGATGCTTCATGCTCTTCCCCTCCCCTCTCTCCCCCCCCTCTAAAGATCAAAAAAGAAAACAAGCTAGGCCTGACCAGGTGGTGGCGCAGTGGATAGAGCGTCGGACTGGGATACAGAGGACCCAGATTTGAGACCCCACGCTCGCCAGCTTGAGCGCGGGCTCATCTGGTTTGAGCAAAGCTCACCAGCTTGGACCCAAGGTCACTGGCTTGAGCAAGGGGTTACCCAGTCTGCTGTAGCCCCATGGTCAAGGCACATATGAGAAAGCAGTCAATGAACAATTAAGGTGTCTCAATGAAAACTGATGATTGACGCTTCTCATCTCTCTCCATTCCTGTCTGTCTATCCCTATCTAACCCTCTGTCTGACTCTCTCTCTCGTCTCTGTAAAAAAAAAAAAAAAAAAAAAAAAAAGAAAACAAGCTTGGTTTGATTTCGTGGCAGAAACAATTATTCCCAACCTGGCAACCTATAGGAATTCTGCAAAGCAAGTATAAATAAGGATGTGAAACTCAAACAACCCTTAGCAGCTCCCTTCTCCTGCCATGCCCCCTCTTCCTCCTTTTTCTCCTTTCTTCTTCCTTCTAGTCCTCATTTATGATGTCTGGAACAACGAATTCATGTTAAAAATCTTTGTGTCTTGCCCACCTACCACCAACGAGTCTTCTAAGATATTTAAAAATATCCTAGGTTAGCTCAATTCTCTAGGATGGACACTGGCATCCCTTTCTTGGAGGACAAATGAGTCTGAAGAGTTAGGTTTTCTTCTTATCACATATTGGCTTAACAGGACTGCAATATAAGAAGCAAAACCTATATCCAAAATGGAGATGTGCAGGTGGAGAGCCCGAACGAAGACATTGTTCGAGGGAGTCTCCAAATGCTAAATGCTGAGTCGAAGATAAGAGATGTGTCTCACTACATCATGTTTGCTCTATTGAAATGTATAGAGATGAACTAACTCCTTCCTTTGTCTTTCAGAATAGAATTTCCTTCTGGTTCTATGATTCAAGTCTTCCTCCACCTAATTAATGCACATCAAAAGGCAATTTCAACTGCTTCCTTTCCTTCTTCCTCTCCAGCCATCATCTTCCTGTCCTCTGTCATTACTCTTGTTGGAAATGCTCTTATGCATTCCCTGGGTGTTTACCCTCTATCTCCCAAAATCTGTTACACTAATATCCCTCAAGACACAGCTCTGGGCAGTTGCAATCAAAGGATTGACATCCTTTGTTCTACATACAGACCTAGAGTTAGAGAATGTAAAAGCCTGAAGCCAACCTCAAAGGTCAAGTAAGTCAGCCTCTTTTATTTTATAAAACAAGCACCCAAATCTCAGAAAAGTAAAATGATTTGCCCAAGGTCACACGGCTCCTAAGTAGGTTACGGGAATTACATGCAAACTAAAACTATATGTAAAGTTGTAATTATATGTAAGATTTGGAGTGTACATGCTTACGTATATTTTTTCTGAAGAGAGATCCTTAGCTTTCATCAAATTCTTAAGGTAGTCAATAATCTTCACCTAATAAACATAACCACTGATTCGTTTTATATATGTTATATTCTATTACAATTATATAAGGATATATATTATATATAATATATATATAGAAATATCCTGTACTAAAGTATGCATTTTAAAATTTTTTTAACTTATTGATTTTAGTAGGAGAGGAAAAGGGAGAGAGAGAGAGAGAGACAGAAACATCAATCTGTTTTTGTATGTGCCCTGACCCGGTATCAAACTAGCAACCTCTGGGCTTCCAGATGAAGCTCTACCCAACTGAGCAATGCCATCAGCGCAGAACTGCCCCATACTAAATACCAGTTATCATAAAACATGTTGACTGACAGACTAGCCAAACAAATTGCTTGAACTTCCAAATGCTTTTTAGAAGTTGGATGTGGCATAGAAAATGTTGCAGAGTTTTAAACACACAGACAAACAGAGAACATAAATAAAAGATCCTATGCATAAAAGTTATTTGGTTTTTAAAAAGTATTTAAATTCTAAATTATTTAGTAAATTATCTCACTTTTATTTTTAAAATAATGTGCAAATCAAAGTACATGAAAATGAAATGTCACAGAGGATAGCATTTTCTCAAATCACAGCAGCATCAAAAAGAGCAATGAAACTGAATGGAATCAGAATTGTTCTGTTCTACAAAGTTAGCTGGCCTAGATAATTTAAGTATATACTAAAATTTCAAATCATAAACCTAACCTTAACTACAGTTAGTTTGCAAATAATTCTATTTCTAATGCTTTTTCTATAATTATACCATTCTTTTAATTCGTCTTTTACAATACAGAAAACAAACATTAGTCTCCCATTCTCTTTGTCTGCCTTGTTCAAGTCAGCATTTACTGAACACCTTCCATAACCCGTATCAAGGGAATTGAACTAAGGAGTGGGGAGAATGAATCATAGACCTCCTCCTGAAGAAGTATACACTCACAAGAAAGACAAATAAATGTTAAGACATCAAAACACAATTAAATACATGGCATGAATAGTGCTGTAATCCAATCTTTGGGGAGTAAAAAAGAAACGGTTAATTAATTTTAACTATTGGCAAGGAAGAGTAAATCCACAAAGAGTTTATGAGAAGGATGGGATTTAAATCAGGTCTTAAAGTAGGTTTGCAAAATGAAAAAGAACAGGGTTTCAAAGATTATTTTGTTTTAGGATCCAAGCCGTATGTGTCTTCACTCGTTGTTAGAGCAGACACTCTTTAATATAGTTACGGAATGCAGAGTAACAAAAGGTTCCATCTGAAAGCACATTTACATACGAGATTTCCACTCTCTGGCTTCAAATATTTCTAAAACGTACCTCTCCAACAACATCTATGTTGGTTACCTATGCAGGGAACTCTTTTCAGGTGAAAATATCCAAATGGAAAGGGATATGGCCTCTTGTTAGTACTTCAGTTGTCAGAACTTCGACATTTGGACAGGTCCTTAACCTAATATTGGTAAATCCGGGAAACCAGACTGCCCGGGACGCAACCTCAGCTCCACTACTTACAAACTCCACAATCAGGCCACCTCATCTGTCTATGCCTCACCGATTGTAAAAGGAAGACAACAGGACACATTCTTGTGAGAATGAATGGAATTATTACATGTAAAATGCTTAAAACATCCAGCATGCAGTAAACCAACGTTAACTATTTTACCAAGAAATAATGCTTCGTAAGAGTTTATTTCCAATTTGCTACACTAATTTAATAACAAAAATAGTTTCCCATCCTATTTCACTTCTACAAAGCAGACTTTGAAACTGTACTTACTTTCAGGGAAAAATGCCTTAAGAAAGGCTAATAAGTTTGGTTCCTAGACAGTAATGGCAATGACTGAGAAATAGCTTATTTCAAAAGATCCACAGCACAATTAAGGATAGAACAGGGAGGAATTCATATTGTATTATAACTAATTTTAAAAAACTTCACCAAAGTCAGGACTGACAGTTAAATGACTCGTTCTCTTCCCTTTTTCTTTTGTTCCTGATACTTTGACAGCCAAATACCCCATCATTCCATTTTCTGTGTATTACACAGGGAAACATTCTGAGATCATATCCCTAACTCACAAATATCTGACTGAAGCAATAGTTCATTTTTCATTTTAAACCAAGACTTTCAGTTGAATAAATCTTGGTTCTTTCCATGGTGTTGCAATCCCTGTGCAACCAATGTCCCAACAAGCTGCAGAGAATTTGGCTGGCCCACTCTGAAACAAGGGAAATATGATCCAGGCTGTAGATTCCGATAAGGACTTAGCAGATGAACGAACATACCAGAACACAGTGAGCATCCTTGGAAAGTCCTCTGCCAGCAGCAGCTGCAACTGTTAAGACCTCGCTGCTTAGTATGAGTGAGTCTTGCGGCTAAGATCAAGTGTGAGAGGTTAAAGAAAGCGAGCTCACTGGCTGAGCTCATATCTTAGCTGGGTCACTTACAAGATGTGTGGTGAGGGGCAAGTTAGTTAACCTGTCGTTTCTTAATCCACCAAATAGGAATAACAAATCACTTTGTTGTAAAGATTAAATTAGTGTTTGAAAAGCATCTGGAACAGTACTTGGCACACAGTGCTATTGAATAATTTCTGTTAAATAAACATTGTAATGACTTTGGCATTTATCATTATGGCCACATGCAGATATGAAGAGAGTCTCAGAGTTTAGTGTAGACCCTCTCCCAGAAGAATTAAATAAATAAAATTTCAGGAAGATCATTTAAAATTTGATGCTGGAGTAACCAACCATAAGGAGCATTATATATGCATTATTTCTTTAGTGTCCAGATAGTAAATAAAAATGTATATGGACTTGAGTATTGCAAAAATGCAAAAGGTACATGTCTATTAGTATTCTCTAGATTTCCAAAAGGTTCATAATTAAAGAGTAAAGCAATCGCCATTTAATTACTTTAAGAGTAAAACATTGAAATCACGAAGATATGAACAACTTGTGATCTCTACAAATATAGCATAAGCAACTTGCTTTATTAGAGGGAAGATCCCTAAAAAAATTTTAACTGGAAAAATATTCCAACTTCTCTCCATATAGGGTAAATCGTACAGAAGATAATAAAAAGCTGTGATGCTGTTTCACTTGGTTTCATTAACTTTTTAATAATGTAAATTTTGAGACTACCTACAGTAAAGGTTTCAACAACCACGCTCCAATCACCCTTTCCCAATCCCAGTCTAATCATTGTCTCACAGGAACGATATACCCATGCCCTAAGTCAAATTCTGTCCAGTGTCCATTATGGGCCTCTATTTATACAGAATGGGGCAAAAGTAGGTTTACAGTTGTTTGTATGGCAAATAATACAATAAAAAATAATAAAGGCTTGACCCGTAGTGGCGCAGTAGATAAAGCACCAATCTCAAATGCTCAGGCCGCCAGTTAGAGCCCCGGGCTTGCCCAGTCAAGACACTTACAAGAAGCAACTATGAGTTGATGCTTCCCGCTCCTCCCTCCCCCTTTCTTTCTCTCTCTCCCCTCTCTAAAATCAATACATAAAATCTTATCTTAAAAAAATAAATAATACAAGAATAAAATCTTTGCCTCACCCTGTATGTAA
The DNA here is from genome assembly GCF_036850995.1 of Saccopteryx leptura. NCBI lineage: Eukaryota > Metazoa > Chordata > Mammalia > Chiroptera > Emballonuridae > Saccopteryx > Saccopteryx leptura. Next base: position 28,845,383 of record NC_089504.1, on the reverse strand, counting down.
ATCAAAATACTTATAAGGGTTGAGATTTCAAGAGGTCATCTAAAGGGGAGACACACACATCACAGGTGTCTCCTTCACAAATATGTCATTCAAGAATAGCAGGCTTATCCTTGCAAGGGGGCTCGTGAATTATTCTGACCACATACATGGACCATGGTCATCACCAAGGCTTTGGCCACTCTTATACTACTGCTATTTCCCGATTATCAATTTGCTGTGTGAATCCAATGTTTTCCAAATTCTCCCTACCACCTATTATTTTAATGCATTATAGGGGCATTTGGAGAATGGGCCGACAATGGAAACCCCGAAGAGGTTCTACACCGCAACATTCTTCAGGCTTTAGCGTTTTCTCTCATGTGGGAGAAGAGTCTCAATAAAATGATATGAACAACAGAAAGCCTGCATTCCTTTTGTGGAAAATGGGCTGAAATAAAAGGAGAGGTGAGAAATTAAGCACTTTTAAAGTTGAGATTTAAGTTTTGTCTGAGTAAAATTTCGCTTTTGAACTTGGAAGATTTTGTGAAGTGTTCCTTTGAGGGGCAGGGGGAGATCCGGCCTTAGAAAGTGACTTGCTGATTTTCATTACCAAGGTAAGTTATTTTAAATATCAGATTTGTCCTCCAGTATATGAATGCATATACCACCCACTCACTTTGTGAGGTGTCACTTTAAAGCCTTGTGTTTTAAATAATGCAGAAGACAAGGGTCAATTACTTTCAGTGCCAGAAGATTCTCTCCCTCTCCCCACCCGTCATCCTTTTTTCTAAATCTTGTTTATTTCCTTCTTTCTAATAAGTGCTGAAAAGAGGCACCTGCACACAACGCTGGCACTAGCCCACGGCCCAAGCATCTTCCGAATCAGCAAAGGGTCTGGGAGTCAGGAAACATTCTAAGAAAAAAAAACTAGAAGGGCTTTCGCCTGACCTCCCAGGTTTCCTTCACAAGATCTCGGTCGGAACCCGCGGGAGACAACGCCTTGCAGAGCCCGGCGCCACTCCAGCCCCGGGGCCGATTCCCAAGACACTCGGCCAGGAGGCGCTGCGGGCCAGTCCCCCCGGGCCACCAGAAGCCAGAGCCCAGCCTTCCCCACCCCCACCGCGGAGCCCAGCCCAGCCGCGGAGCTTCCAGTTCTGCACAGCCCGCCGGGGTTACTCTCGGTCATTCCGCTGCACCATTTCGCCCTAGCTTCTCCATCCGTACCCTGCCTTAGGCTGCCCCAAGTGACAAGCAGCAAAAAGCAAGACGATAGGAGTGGGGAGGCCGGGGTAATGGGCAACTCGGCTCCAGGTTTCCAAAGGCTGTCTAAGTCCAGTTTTTTAAAATAACAAAACACGTCCACTCCGCTGCGCCAGGAACACCAGCTCGGCTGAGCGCACAGAGATCATACGCAGGACTCTCATGTCAAACAAAGCCCCAGAGGCTTCAAGTGGGCATTACCGCTACCGACCCCATTCGGGACACCCCCCGATAGAGCTCTTAGGGACCAAGAAGTCGCTCCAGCCGACAGCGCACGGGGCGGATCCCCAGGTCAGAGCCCAAGTCAGACCAGCTTAAAAACAGAGTAGGGACTAAGTGTGCGCGTTCCTCCCGGTGGGCGCCCGCCGACCCGCAGCCAGAGGGGTTCGAGCCGGCTCAGGCGCTTCCGAACAAAGGGGAGCTCTCAGTGCAGGACCTACCACTCTCACCACTCTGGCAGCAGCACCCCCAACACGATGAGGAACCCCCAACACGGCCAGGAGCCCCCCAACTCACTGCGCCCGAGGTACTGCGCCCGGGTCTCCAAGCCCGGAGATGCTCCCGGGGCTTCGCCACAGGGCAAGCCCGGAGCACAGCAGCGCCGCGTCCTTGGGTCTCCAGAGCCTGTCCTAGGACGTCCTCCCCGCATTTACGCCACCCCCGCACCTTTCACTTCGCAAGAGAGGGTGTGGGGGTTCGGACTAAAGTCCCCGAAACTGAACGCTTCCCAAAGCCTCCTTGGCCCCGAAACAAAACAGTAATGCCTAAATCTCTGGAGAGCCTCTTACCTGTTTTCCACTTTTGTGCTTTCGTCTCTTTTCCCCACCCTTGAAAAACCCTTCCGGAGAAGGAGAGGAAAAGAAAAGAAGCAAAGCGCCTGAGAAATTGGCTCTGGTGGCTCTGGTCCTGTGGCGCCCCCTGTCCTGCCCACCTGCGCCCGGGGAGAGGTGTCTGCTCTGCTCTGCGTGCGGGTCCGGGACCCACTCACTCTCCCTCAGAATTACCCGGCTTTTGCCGCGACTAGTTCCTTTTATAGATTCGGCTGAGCTGAGAGCAGAGGTTACTATCGGTCAAAGCCTGTTCTCTCCCTCCTTCCCCGCCCCCTTCCCGGCCTCTGTTTTTGTGGTTCAGTCACTCAGCGGCAAGCACGTGGAGGCGCGCCCCGCCTCTTAAACGGGCGACGTCCCGCAGCTCCCGGCCAGGCTGCAGGGCGAAAGGTGGGAGGTGGGGGTGCAGCCGGCATGACCGGGTCTTCGGTCTTCGCCTCCTCGCCGGGCGGCGCCTGGCGGCCTAGGACAAGCGGGAAACGCGGGGCCTGGGACTGCGCAGGACACTGTCTCTCTCATCCATGTTCCGGCAGGCAGCAGCAGTAGTGGAAATCGTTTCCCCTAAACTCTGGCTTTCAGCAATTTTTTTCCCTTTGTTTATTAGTTTACTCAGTGATTGGGAACTCAAGGCTGAAAACCATCCCCACACCAACCCTGTAGTCTTTCTTTCCTTTCAAATGCCTAGGGCAGTGATGGGCAATCTTTTGAGCTTGGTGTGTCAAAATTCGCCAAAAAACCGAGCATAACTCGGGTGGTGTGTCACTGAGAAAAAAACCATAATTTCACAATGTTTATAGTTTAAATAACAAAAATGTGTAATTGTAATATATAACTGTATTTAATAAACCAAAAACTAATTGTTTAACTTACCTGCTTAGTGACTTTGTTCATCTGTCAGTCAGTTTCTTTTGTTGATCTTGATATTATTTAACTTGTGTGGGGTGCCATGAACTAAGATAAGTGAGGGGAGGGGGAATCTTTAACCTGCCTATTAGTGACTTTTTTGTTGCTGAATTTCATTGGCTAAATCTTCAATTGGAGGTTGGTATTTTGTACACTTCAAGCCCAAGCAAGCGCTACTAACTTCATCTGTCAATCTGTTTCTTTTATTGGTTTTGATATTATTTAACGCTGAGCATCAAGTCTCACAAAAGTTCATAGAGGGAAAAATTGTGAGTAAAGCTATTGCTTTATTTTTCAGGGTGCTAAAAGTGTCTGGTAATCGGTTCCAGGCACTCCAAATTTCCTGTTCGTAGTGGCACTCCTCTTGATTCTCCAAGTGGCACCTTTCCAGATTCTCAAGCTTTGACCTCAAGTCGACAAACACCTGAGCCCAGATGCTGTCTTGAAATTCTGCAAGTTGCATCTTATGTAAATTAAGATGGCTGCCGCTTTTTCTAATGGCGGAAACGGCACCCATAGCACAGGCCCTCGTCTCTCCCAGCCTCCCCCTCACTTATCTCAGTAATGACAGTCAATTAGAAATCCACGACACCCCAGAACAGTAGATTGGATGATGGTTGCTGTGGTTATGTGGTTGCTGGTAATGGCGATCACAGGGCCCCCAGAGAATCGTCCCCCAGGGCATTCTGCTGCTCCCTGCTCTGCTCCACTGGCCAGAAGTGAGGTCAAAGATCTCCTAACAGCCTAACCGGAAGTCCCAGAACTAGACACTCTGTGCCGGAGTTCTGTTGTTTTGGCCTACAGACCTCTGGCACAGAGTGTCTACATTACAGCAAATGTTTTATCCTCGGCTACTGCACCTGGCCGTGCAGGAGCCAAGGATGAAACGTCCTTCCCAGCATGCGGCCCCATACGTCTCTGGTATGCAGCCGCATGTCATCGAAAATGGCTACGCATGTCAGTGCTGACACATATGTCATAGGTTCACCATCATGGGCCTAGGTTGTGGAGGAAGGGGGACAATTCTCTGGATAATTGGTCTGTTGTTTTATTTATTTATTTCTACCACAAACTATTATATTTCTTTGGTATTCAACAGACAACCTTTTGCCTTTAGGATTCTCAGCCTGGGCCACCCAGGTCCCTGGAAGGGCCAGTGAACAGCTTCTTGCTCCTTCTCTGCATAACGGGGGGGACCCCAATGATGGAACCATGTGGGCCAGCCCCCTTTTATTTCCAAGCTGTTGGTCAGCATCCCCATGATAAATACACAAGGCTGTATTTTGGCTTCTATAGATTTGCAGAGTGCAGCGAGAGAATCATCGTCATGTAATATTTTATAACCATCCCAGATCTCCAACCTCTTCCTCTCGCTTTGGCTTTGACAGTCAGGAGCAAGACCACCTATAACATATGAGGGACAGAGGCAAGATTGCTAATGGAGGCCCACATACTTGTGGTCTAAATATTCAAATCATAAACCAAGCCAACAAACTATAAAATAAATATCTGCTACCTTGACAAAGATACAGTACCTTGAAAGCAAGGTGGAAGGACAGATTCACATTCAGACTCCTCACAGTGTGGCCTGACTTTTGGCAAGAATGAGGTGAAATGGGATAACTTGCCCCAGAACGCCTCTCTTCCCACCTCCAACTCCATCATTTTCCAGAAGAACCTCCACTGTGTGCACATGGACCCCCAGATGCACAAGCTTCCTCCATGCATCCAGTCAAGGCCACAACTTGAGCTGAGGTGCATACACCACTGAGGAGGCCCATGCAGACCCTGGAAATTGCACTTAGGAACCTTGGATCAAGAAATTCTGAGGTTCCAGAACTCTGGTGTCACGGTCCCTTCTCCCTGTTGACTGCTCACACTTATGAGGAGACAGAGTTTGCAGAGGGCCAGAGCCGAGCCTTCTAAAGCTCAGGGCATAGGAGAGAGGTCCCACTTGCCTAGGTCAAGGACAACCCTGGCCAAGAGCCTGGGTTCTGGGGTCTTGACTGAATCACAAGCTCCACAACTTTCTGCCTCCATTTCTCCATCTGTAAAATGAACAAAATATGTATTCTCTCCCTGACTCACCTGGATTTTCTGAAAGTGAATTTTGTTCATTTAAGCTCTGTGAAAGAATTGCATTGAAAATAAAGAAGGTGTTAGTAGGTGACTATTAATGTCATTTTTAAGTACCTGCCATAGCTTATAAATTTCTTCCCAAGTCTAGCAAAAGTTAAAATTAATCTCTCTGACCCTGTAGATGTGAAGGAAAGCTCCTAGAGGTGGTATTACCATTCCAACTGTGATTTGGGAAAGTGATGAGGTCTCCCTGACCCTTCATCCCTGCACCACCCTTACCCCTACTGCCACCCACTTCCCACGGTGCTTACAATCCCACCACCAACGAGTCCTTTTAGAATTTTGAAGGCTGCTGTTTCCAAAGCACCCCTACTAAAAGCAATCCCTTAGACTGCTCTATTGGGGAATGAACAACAGTAAGTCCTGTACAAATAACACAAAGAAGGATGCTGGAGAAAGAAGGTGAGCTCAAGAAGATGAAAGCCCCAGAGAGACGACAGCCATCCATTCTAACTACATAAATCAATGGCCCCAAAGCTGAACTTGATCGTTTTTCACTAAGAACAATCTCTGATGTCACCACTACAATAAACAACATGCCCACACTGTAATGTTTGAAACCTATGGATGAGTCTCATTGATGTCTACCAATAACAGAGCCCCAAACCCACAAAAAGGCTAAGTGATTTGGCCAGGTGATACAGGGACAGAGAAGTCTGATGACATCAATCCCATACTTCACAAGTGTGACAGAATCATATGACAAAAATACTAAATCCCAAAAGTTAGAGCCTAAGAGAATGTATGCCCCTTGAGAAAGTTTACACGTGTGTGTTCTCTGCCTTGAAAGTCACAGGTTGGTTTGCTCTGGGTATGCTTTGGTGAATTTTCCTCCAAGTCTTTAGGTTCCTGCTGACAACACCACCAGTATTCCAAGTCTCCACCCCACCTGACCCCTTCCAAATAAGTAGGAGGATCCTTCCATGTGTTGTTGCCCTGATGAAGCTAATTCTGTAAATGTAGCCCGAGTGGCTTGAGGTTCTAGTTTGAGATGACCCTGGCATTTTCTAATCACAGAACTGTCCTTCAGGCAGCTGTGACCTTGGAGACCCTGCTAGAAGTCATGGAGCTACAGAGCAACTCAGTTTTATCATTCCTTTGAGACTTTTAAAATAGAGATTACCTAAAAGGCTTTCTTGGAGCTTGCTTTGATATATATGATATCTGTTCATTGGTGTACATAAATGTACATACATACATTATTTAAAATATAAATGATTTTCACCACACACATAGTTTTGGTTGGTATGTATTCCATTTGGTTCCTGAAAACCTGGAAGAAAAAAAAAAGAGTATTACAGGAAGGCAATGAAGAATAAAAAAGAAACTGTCCTAAAAATAACTTCAAGTTGAATTTGTTACACTTAAGAAGACCTAATAGCTGAATTTAAAGAGAAAAAAAAATAGGTAATCCTTCTTTCATATAAGGAGAAATAAAAGCATCTACAGTTTATATTTGAGTCAGTTAATTTCAATATATGGTTAGAAACCTAAACAAATTATCAAGCAATCGATGTTCAAATAAAATATGTATGTGTAAGAAATCAGCATTATTTGTGGAGTAAACCATATATCGGATGCGCTCTCAATACTAACAAATTCAATTTAATTGGACCAATGCAATTTATTTCTCTATTTTAAGTTGAATTTATTGGGGTGACATTGGTTAATAAAATTATATAGGTTTCAGGTGTACAATTTTATAATACATGTTCTGTATACGGTGCTGTGTGTTCACCACCCCAACTTCCCCTTCTGTGTTGATGTGACTCACACTGACATCTAAGCAAGATCCGAAACCATTACTGCTTCTGGACTTGAATGAGATGTTTGTTCTGCTTGCCATTGGGATCAACGAATTAGCCTGGATTATAGACAGATATGGTTCCTTGAATTACTAGCTTATCGGTGAGTTATAACTTTTTAAAAGCCATCCTTCCATCCTGCCTCCCTTTGTGCTCTCCTTCCCTTAAAAGCCAAACTACTGGAAAAATGTCATCTCTACTCCCTCCATTCATTCCCTCTGCAGCCCGTTTCAGGCAAACTCTTGGCTCCCCACCCCCTATCCTCCACGCCTCCTCCCCCCAACCTGCGGGGGCACTGCTGAGACTGTTCTATCCAAATCCATTAATGACCTCCTTAAAAAGAAAGCTAGATAGGCTAAATGCTCTTTTTTACCATTAAAAAAAAAAAAAAGACCCATTTAATTGGTTCCGCTGATGACCTCCTTTAAGTCCTTAGGCCACCTGATCTCTGGTATTTGACACTCTTGACCACACCTTCCTTCCTGAAACCAGTTCTCCTGTATTGCATGAATCTGGTTCTCTTCTGACTCTCCTGCCTCTCGGTTAATGTTCTTTTTCTGACTCCTCTTTCCTTGTATCTATGGCCCCTGATACTGGTTTGCTCTTTTTATTTCTATATGCTCCACTCCCATGGCTTCACTTAACCCCTATATCACCAGCTCTCATCTCCTTGCTGAGCTCCTGGACTGTGCTCCCTAAGGACCAGTGGTGTGCTAGAGTCTGGCTCACTCCAGTTCAGAAGAGCTAAATGTGTATATCTCTTCCAGCTCAGCAATAAGCGACTTCCTCTGGGCTGGTTTAAAATCAGACAGTGGTGGGAATATTTACACCATACAAAATCTGATACAATCAAGGCTTTTTCTTTTCTTTTCTTTTTTCTCTTCTCTTCTCTTTTATCTTCTTTCAAAAAGCCAGTTGTTGACATTTGTCACTGAACAGGACATTCTGCAAGTAAACCCCAAGCCAATTTTTTTTTAATTTTTTCTATTTTTTTTTTTTTTTTACTTATTCATTTTAGAGAGGAGAGGGAGAGACAGAGAGAGAGAGAGAGAGAGAGAGAGAGAGAGAAGAGACAGAGAGAGAGAAGGGGGGGAGGAGCTGGAAGCATCAACTCCCATATGTGCCTTGACCAGGCAAGCCCAGGGTTTCGAACCGGCAACCTCAGCATTTCCAGGTCGACGCTTTATCCACTGCGCCACCACAGATCAGGCCCCAAGCCAATTTTTTAATCTTCCCTTTTAATCTCCCTCCTCCACCTGCATTTTAGTTTTCTATGTCACCTAATGGCACCATCTTGCACAGGTTGACTAAGCCCCTGGGGAATCACAGTCATGCCTGCTTAACTTCTCATCTCTCTACCCCTATCTTTCCCTTCTCATTCTAAAAAAATCACCAAAGTCAGGTCAATAAAACCTAAATATCTCTTCAATCTGTCCCTTCCTCTCCACCCCACTGCCTAAGTCCAAGCCAAATGTCTGGGCTTCTGTATTGCAGTAACCCCCAAGCTGCTATTCCTGCCTGCTTTTAGTTTCTTCGCCTTCCTATTTGTCTTCCCTACCACAATGGAGTGTTTTGCTTGGGGGAGGAAAAGCTCAGGAGACCAATACAAACCCCCAAACCATTTAATCAGATCTTTTTCCTCCTCAAAGCTTCCTACTATTTCCCATTGCTTACAAAGAAAGACTACCTTCAAAGTCCCTTAGGAAACCTACCAAAGACCTTAGCAAACATGATTATTTGGAGGGCTTTGAAGCCTAATTGTAGCCCCTCTTTCCTCCATATCCACCATCCCCCCATTGCAATTTCATTACCCCTGCCCTCTTCTACAAACTTTCTGTGTCTCTGCTCCTCTAGTTCCTGTTGCTTGGAAATCCCTCTTCTCTCCACCCCTGTCCTCCTGTTTAAGAGTGTGCACTGAAAGAGATGGATGGAGTTAAATAACCAGTGTGCTATTACTGTAGAAGCAGGAGGCAAAAGAGACAGAGAAAAGAGAAAGGATATAGAAACCATTTCCCTCATTAGATTGAAAGTATGAAATAGAAGGTACAATAGATAAGAGAGAGAGAGAAAAATATTACAGAGAATTGGGGGGGGGGGATATTTTTCTGAAGTGAGAAGCAGGGAGGCAGTCAGACTCTTGCACGTGCCTGACCAGGATCCACCTGGCAAGTTCATTAAGGAGTGATGCTCTGCCCATCTGGGGCATTGCTCCATTGCAACCAGAGCCATTCTAGGACTTGAGGCAGAGGCCATGGAGACATCCTCAGAACCCAGGCCAACTTTGCTCCAATGGAGCCTTGACTGTGGGAAGGGAAGAGAGAGATAGAGAGAAAGGAGAGGGAGAAGGGTAGAGAAGCATATGGGCGCTTCTCCTGTGTGCCCTGACCAGAAATCAAACCCAGGACATACATATACCAGGCCAACGCTCTACCACTGAGCCAACCAACCAGGGCCAGAGATATTTTTTAACTACTCAAATTGATAGACAAATAATACCCTCAGCTCTGGGTCCATTAGTAAGTGTAACAATAGATTTAGAGGTTAGATAGCACCTTTAAGTTGGAAAAGAAAATAACTGAACTCTGTGGATTAATAGAACCCAAGCCTTTATTTTAACAGAAGTGATGTGTCTGCATTCTTCTCTCTCCTTGTTCAGAGCGCTTTTTTGACACTTGTTAAGAATCCATATTCCTGGTTGTAATTTCTGGGCTGAGGGATGAGTTATCTCTTAGCCAGGAGCTTTCCTTCATTCCAACACATTAATAATGAATAAGTCATTAGAAAAAAAGGAAAGGAAGGGAGGGGAGGGGAGGGGAGGGGAGGGGAGGGGAGGGGAGGGGAGGGGAGGGGAAGGGAGGGGAGGGGAAGGGAGGGGAGGGGAGGGGAGGGAAAGGAAGAAGAAGAAAGAAAGGAAAGAATGAAGGAGGAATCCTAGAAAATGTTCCAGATTTCCCTTTTCTGTTAGGCCTTAAGCCTCTCTTTTTCTCCTTCAGTACTTTGGGGATGATTCCTTCAGAAGTAGCATGGTCTTCCCTCTGTTGTCCCCCTCAGTGGTCCTATGTTGGGTCTTTGCTCTGTCCTTATACCAGTACCCTTCATGGCTTCTGCAATTTGTCTAGACAAAATGAACATTTTTGCCTCCTTGAAGACTAGCCGCCCAGATGGTATGCTATGACCGCAGCATGGAAGCAGGCCTTTATCTCCTTTCTTCATTGCCAGGCTCCTCACAGCTGCTGTTGTTCAGGGAAATCTGAGCACTTTCTTCGATGATTACTTGTCCCAGAAACCAGCATGTGCAGAATCACCCACAAGTATGCAAACTGGTAGAGAATGAGCTCCATACCCAGAGACCAGAGGCCCCCCACAGAGCTGACCCTAAAGCTGCTTTCCTCTTGATGGACTCCATTACCCAGAAGAACTCAGCAGCAAGTTCCCACATCTGTCCACTTATCACTGGGAGTGAGCAGCCCTGGACACACTACTAGAATGAGAAAAGAAAGCTAAATTGAGGGTCTAGTCCTAAGACATCTAAGAAACTAAAACTGGAGATTGAAGAAAAAGGGATATGGTGTAAAATTGAAGATCCTAAAAAGTGAGGGTGTCAGTGGCATGTGAATTGTCCCAACATTCTGACGGGAAACTTAGCAATATGTAATAAGAGGCTGTGATTCACTAATTTTACTTGGAGGAATTTATGCAAAGGAAAGATCCTAGCATATGGTCAATGATTTATGTTCAAAATGTTTGTCACTATATTATCTGCAAAAATGAACATTTAAAAAATATTTAATCAGCCCTGGCCAGTTAGCTCAGCAGTAAAGTGTTGGCTCAGCATGTGGATGTCCCAGATTCAATTCCCAGTCAGGGCACATAGGAGAAGTGACCATCTTCTTCTCCACCCCTCCTGAAACCAGTAGCTTGGTTGGAAAAAGTTGGCCCTGGGTGCTGAGGATGGCCTCACCTCAGACACTAAAATAGCTCTGTTGCAGAGCAACAGAGCAGTCGATGAGATGGGCAGAGCATCACCCCATAGGGGACATGCTGGGTGGATCCTGGCTGAGGTGCTTACAGAAGCCTGTCTCTCTGCTTCCCCACTTCTCACTTAAGGGAAAAAAAAAATTAATCATCTAACAGCTTGAAAATTCTAAAATAAATTCTGATAACCTCATGACAAAATTCTATGTAGTTGTTAAAAAAATAATTTTTAAGGTAGTAACATGGGAAACTGCTTACGATAAATGTTAATTGAAAAAAGCAAAGCTATAGTGATGTGTACATATGATTTTTAGTTGGTAAAAATAATTAGTACTATATTTCTCCTCTTTTTTCATTGAATATATGAGTATAGGAAAGAATGGAAAGAATCCCATCTAAAGTTAACGGCTATTTTCTGTGGGTGGTTGTGGGATTAGAAGCATTTTTTTTTTGTACATGACTGTATTTTACAAAATTTCTATGGTAAACATATGCTATTTTTTAGCTAAGAAAAATGGCATTGAGAACAGAGTTTGTAGATAAGTAGTGGGAGGAGATAGTTTACAACTGCAGAAAGGCAAACCATAAATTACCACATGGAAACACTAACCCCTGACATGTTTTAGAAGAATGTATACATGGTAATGAAAAACAGAAGAGAATGCAGAGAGATGAAAACGGTTAAGACAGCTAGAACTTTTTGGTGAGTAGGTTTATAAACTGTTTCAAAAAATAAAATGAGAGCACCTTAAACCAATCTGATGGGTCTAAATAAAAATTTATCATTAGTATAACATAACAACTGTGTGTCTTTGGGCATGTTACTTTATCTCTCTGTGCCTCAATTTACTCATCTAGCAAATGGAGGTAATAGAATCTACCTTAGGAGTATTAAATGAGTTGGTACATGTGAAGTGTTAGTACTGTCCCAAGCATATGGCAAGTACTCAACAAATGACAGCTGTTGTTGTTATCATTTATTATCCCAAACAACAATATAACTGTTCCTCAGTGCCTAATAATAACTTAATAAATGTGACACTTTTCCAAAATTGCAATTTGTGGATTTTTAAATCAATGTTTTCAATTTGATTAACCAATGGAAACTACTTTATAAGCCTGGAGTTTAGCTACAACTATGGTCATACCTCTTTTTAATCTTTTATTTAATTTCTCAAGTCCCCACTTGTTTATAAGCAGGGAGTCAAATATCTCTTTCTTGAGATTTCTCTCCCTCTCTCTTTCTCCCCAAGAATTGCTAAAGAGCCCTGGGGCTTCCACAGAGATCTAGAAAGGCCAATTAAGCTCTGATTATCAGCATCCCACTGCCCTGTCACGAGCACGCAGCAGGCCACTGCTGCCTCAGAGTTCACTGCTGGAATTATGTCCTGACCTTGAACAGCCTTCATCTACCCCGATTTTGGACTCCGAACGTTTAAGCACTTTACTTTTTATCAGAATTTGCTCGCTGGCAGCCCAGCTCTCCAACACGTGATCTGGGCTAAATGTGCTGGTATTTTATTTGAAAGAGTTGACAAGATTGGAAATATCACACTTAAAAATCTTTCTTCCTTGCTTCCATTGAAAAGGTGGAGGGCCCGAACGCAGGAGGCCTATTCCTACATGGTAACAATTATTCGACACGAAAGGAGACTCTACAGGGAAGTAGCCGTTTGCAGGTTCCTCAGGTTCCCACTAATACCTGTCTTTTCTTAAATAGCCTGACTTGCCTAAATGTTGGTGAAATTTAAACCTAGCTGAGAGTTTTTATACCAGTGGTCCCCAACCCCCAGGCCACAGACCGGTACCGGTCCGTGGGCCATTTGGTACTGGTCCGCAGAGAATGAATAAATAACTTACATTATTTCCATTTTATTTATATTTAAGACTGAACGATGTTTTACTTTTAATTAATTTTTTTTTTTTTTTTTTTTTTTTTTTACAGAGACAGAGAGAGTCAGAGAGAGGGATAGACAGGAACGGAGAGATGAGAAGCATCAATCATTAGTTTTTCATTGCGCATTGCGACTTCTTAGTTGTTCATTGATTGCTTTGTCATATGTGCCTTGACCGCGGGCCTTCAGTAGACTGAGTAACCCCTTGCTGGAGCCAGTGACCCTGGGTCCAAGCTGGTGAGCTTTTTGCTCAAGCCAGATGAGCCCGTGCTCAAGCTGGCGACCTTGGGGTCTCGAACCTGGGTCCTTCCACATCCCAGTCCAACGCTCTATCCACTGCGCCACCACCTGGTCAGGCCGATGTTTTATTTTGTAAAAATGACCAGATTCCCTCTGTTACATCCGTCTAAGACTCACTCTTAACGCTTGTCTTGGTCACATGATACATTTATCCATCCCACCCTAAAGGCCGGTCCGTGAAAATATTTTCTGACATTAAACCGGTCCGTGGCCCAAAAAAGCTTGGGGACCACTGCTGTATACAATTAAGCTCAACTCTCATCTCTGCATTCATAAGAATCGCATCTTTCCTTAAAGATTGTAACCCTGAGTTTCTACCTTTGCTGTTTTGAATTTGGTATTTTTAAGGCACACCATTATGTCGGGAACTGAACACAACTGGAGTCACAAAGCAACAAAAGGCGTTACCACCTCTGACAAAAGCAACACCCCTTCCTCAAAAGTCTCACCAGTTGCCAGTATCAAAGGCCTAGTCCAATCAGCAGGGAAGAGGCAAAGGACTCAGAAGCCACCCTCTCCTTTGGTAACTAAAAATGAGACAGAAGAAGAAGACATCCAAACCCATAAGAGCCCCAATTTTGATCCGGGACTCCTTGTTTATTGAATTAAACCTTGGAGATAAGCAAAGGAAACAAAATTTCAAAAACAGGCAGCACTCCACGGGGGGAGGGGGACCATAAGACAAAGCTGGCGAAGAGATAGATCAGAAAACTGCGGGCAGCTGGGAAAACGAAAGCATTTCTAAATGAGTCTCCAGTGTGTGTGAGAAATGGCTTTGAATGACCTAAGATTCGATGAGATAATGGCAATTATTTCTTTGGCAGACAACTTGTCATCTTATATTTCTATGAAATTACCGGTGTGCCCTACAAAATGTGAAACAATGAAAACTAACTTTGCAGTTTCACACTCCCGTTTACTTAAAACCATGCAAAGGCAAACAGAAATGTGAGACTTTGAGACTTCAAGGAAACTGTAGAGTCATAGTAATTTGATTCTGAAAACAGATGCTGGACAAGAAGTTATATTTAAATCAACCATCAAATCTATCAAGACATAATCTCTAAATTTAGTAATAGATAACCTTTCCATTTTATCCCCCCAATCACCATATGCACAGAATCATTCTTTATGCTAAACAAGGTACATGGTTTGATTTTTAATTCTATCAGCACCCTGAGGTTATATTCCTTTTAGCCCCAAAATTACATTTTCAAGATGACTCCTCAAAAACGAGGCCGTGTTTGTAACCCACACACATCGGAGGTGAAAAGTTAAAGAATGCAAGTAATATTGCTGTGCTCAGCAGTCCTAGAAATATGCAGCTAAATGCTTACGAAGTTTCAGAACAAGCAAAACGTGGTGCTCTCTTTTGTAATACATTTGTACAAGAGACTTTTGGGGTGTGCATGACATTTGAATAAACCTGTTTTGATTTGAGAAAATTTTTTCATCGTCTAAAACCCAAACCTACAAATTTTGCATGTTTTTGTAAAAAAAATTAATTTTAAAAATATATGAGTTATACATGCTCATAGATAAATGTTTACACTATAACAATGGTATAAAGAAAAAAAGAGTACGGAAAAAGTATAAGAGGAAAAGTGAAAATGACTGTAAGCCCACTACTGAGAAATGACTTCTGTCAATGTGTCCAGCATACATTCTTCCACAATTTTTTCTATAAATAAATATACATATACTTCCCATTTTTTAAAATTAGTGCATGCCATATATGCTGTTTGCAAACTATCATTTCATAGTATGAACAATTTTCATGTAAACAAATATAGATTTATGTCATTTTAAATGAATGTGCAATATTCCATTGTATCTATGTATCGTTCCTTAAAACCAAATCCCTCCAGATAGATGTATAGCTTGTATCTCTTTTTAATACCATAAAAGATGTAGCCATGAACATCTTTGTACTATCTTTGCACATATACCCACAGATTCCTTAGAATTTTTGCAAAATTGGCATTGTTAAGTAATAGAGTAGGCATACTTTGCATTTTGATACATATAGCTAAATTCCCATCCATAAAGTTGACATCAATGTATGAACAGGGTACGAGAATACCTATGTTTTTTGAGGTTTTTAAAAATTATGGTAGAGGCCTGACCTGTGGTGGCGCAGTGGATAAAGCGTCAACCTGGAAATGCTGAGATCGCTGGTTCGAAACCCTGGGCTTGCCTGGTCAAGGCACATATGGGAGTTGATGCTTCCAGCTCCTCCCCCCTGTCTCTCTCTCCTCTCTCTCTGTCTCTCTCTCTCTCTCTCCCCCTCTCTCTCCTCTCTAAAATGAATAAATAAGATAAAATAAAAATTAAAAAAAAAATTATGGTAGAGTAAAATGTACTTTCTTTTCCTTTTGGTATAAAGTTTTGTGACCCTTAATACATACATAGATTTGTTACCACCACCATAATCAGGATACAGAACAGTTTTGTCTCCCTCAAATCTTCATCATTCTATTTCTCTATAGGCACACCTTCTCTATCCCCACATCTAAATCCTTGGTGATCACTGATCTATTCTCTGTCCTTATAATTTCTTGTCTTTTCAATAGTATCATATCAGTGGAATAATATAGTATAAAACCTTTTGAGATTGGCATCTCTCCTTCAGCATTCAAATTGTTGCATGTATCAATAGTTCCTGTTTTTGCTTTTGCTATGTAGTAGTTCATCACATGGATATACCACAGTTTGTTTATCCATCGACTTATCCATTAAAGGACAATTTTTCCCAGTTTTCGGAAGTTATGAATAAAGCCACTATAAACATTTACATACAGTTTTGTGTTGTGTGTGAATATAAGTTTTTATTTCTCTAGCATAAATACCCAGGAGTGAGATCACGAGGTCATATAGTGAGAGTAAGTTTAACTTTGTAATGAACTTCCAAACTCTTTTCCAGGGCAAATATTCCATTTTGCATTCTCACCAGTTATGAGAGTTTCCATTGCTTTACATCCTTGTCAGTGCTTGACATTGTCAGTATTGGTTTACCTTAGCTATATTCTAACAGGTGTATATGGGTATAAATATGTCTAAGTTTTCTACCTCCCTATCAACATTTTATCAGTCTTTAAATTATGTCCCATCTAACTTATTTTTGTTCCGATTTATTTTTTCTGATTACTCATCAGAATAAACATCTTTTCATGTGCTTCTTGGCCTTTTTTATCCAAGTGTTTATCTTTTTCTGATTTATTTGTTGAACCCTTGTTAAACCAAGTGTTTTAACTCTTTGACTGGTACAGGTGTTGCAATATTTTTCCCAAATTGTCATCTTATTTTTTTTTAAGTGTTTTAAATCTATAAATCTTTTCCCTTAGGGTTTCTGGCTTTGAGGTTTACAGTGCCTTCACTATTTCAGGATCCTAGAAATATTCAATCAGATTTCTTCAAGCATTTGTGTAAACTCTTCAAGCGTTCACATAAATCAGTAAACACTGAATTTTATTATTACCAGCCACCTTTGCCTCAGCCCAACGTGGGGAGGCTCAGAACTGGGGTAAGGGTCAGGGTAGTCAGCTTATTCTCATTGTTTGGAAATTAAAGCTTTTCAAAAACTGTTTGTCTATCAGCAGGGGTCAGTTTTATACAACCACATCAAAAGATTATGTAAAATGTTACACTGCGCTTTAAAGTGAATAATGGGTCAGGAGATTTCATGGGTAGGGAGACTGTTCTGAGGAAGAATAGTAGTAGGGGGGTGGGGTGGAGAGAGACTATCCCTAGTGTCACTTTGCTAAGAATTCCATCTCTTTCCCGTTCTTCATGAAGAAAATGGAAAAGTCAAATGACCTTTCTAAAAATCAAGAGTTAATTACTAGAAGTCCTGATTTAAGCTCCACCCCCCCACACACACTTACAGTGTGTGTAAGTAAGCAGGATTACTGCTGAGCTAAGCAGAGGCCACCCAGAGAGAGGTGACCTGGGGACTAAAGGTGGGGACAGAGGTCTAAGACCCACACCATTGGTTGGGGAGAACCAAGGAAACAAACCACAGAAGAGAAAAAATTAGTATGTCAGAGCGTCAACTGCCAGAGGGGCAAGAACACAGGAAAGAAACACTCCGCGTGAGCAAGGACTCTGCGAGGATCTGTGGCAAAGCAAATGATAAGACCCCACGTCATCACAGCAGGGGACGGTCTACGACAAAGGCCCAGAGAAGATCAAGAAGTTGGGGGAACTGAGCTCTGCTGAGCCAGGTGTCCTTGCCAAGGTCAGCAACTGTTTTAGGGAAGGAGTAGAGCTATCCCTGGGGCAGAGGCAGAATTTGTAATCAGTTATAATTTTCACACTCTAATAAAAGCAATCCATGATTTGCCTATGTTTTTTCTTTTTTTTTTCTTTTTTTTTTTTCTGAAGTTGGAAACGGGGAGGCAGTCAGACAGACTCCCACATGCGCCCGACCAGGCTCCACCCAGCACGCCCACCAGGGGCGATGCTCTGCCCATCTGGGGCGTCCTCTGTTGCAACCAGAACCATCCTAGCACCCGAGGCAGAGGCTACAGAGCCATCCTCAGCGCCCGGGCCAACTTTACTCCAATGGAGCCCTGGCTGCGGGAGGGGAAGAGAGAGACAGAGAGGAAGGAGAGGGGGAGGGGTGGAGAAGCAGATGGGCGCTTCTCCTGTGTGCCCTGGCCGGGAATCGAACCCCAGACTCCTGCACGCCAGGCCGACGCTCTACCACTGAGCCAACCAGCCAGGGCTTGCCTATGTTTTATTAACAAATTATTCTCAAACAAATCCCATTTTTAAAAGACCGTTTAATAACCTCCAATGCTCATTATGTTATGTCGAAAATTCCAAACTCCTGTCATATTCAGGATAGGAACGACATATTCTCCAACAGTTTCTACCTGCGCACCTGCCTACCCGGTTGAATGAAAAGGTAAGTTCTCAGGATTTGGCCCTGAAAATAAGAGCGTGATGTTTTATCATCAACATCATCACCATTAGAGTGGCTGCTTAATTCATATGTCAGTATCATCTCTTCATCAAACACTCGAATATGTATGAAGTGTCAACAATTTATGCAAACAAGTCAAAGTAAGTGAAAGGACTGAGAAAAATTATTAGGATAATTAGAGCCAAAAATAAAGTTCTTTACATAAGCTTGAAGACAGAATCTCTGAACGCCCATAATTATCTAATGACGGTGACACTTGCATTAGGCTTTTTTTTTTTTTTCAGTAAGCATTTATGCAGGACCAGCTGTGTGCCACACACTGTGCCAGGGGCTACCATGCTTTGAAGGTGCTCACAGCTTAGTGACATGAGAGAGAGAGAGACAGAGAGTAATAATTACTATACCGCCTGAAACAAGCTACTACTGCGCAGGGTGAGCCAAGCATGGCGGAAGCACGGAAGAGCAGCAACACAGCCTGCGGGGACTGAGAAAGTTTCAAGGAGGAGCTGACATTCAAACTGATGCAGAAAACCTTGTTCGACAGAAGGAGAGCCTTCCAGGAAGGGGAAGGTTGGCCAAATCAAGATGGGTGCAAATAAAGTTGCCTGTTGCGGCTGGAGCCAGGAAAGTCGCTCCGTGGAGAGTAGAAGGTTGGCCAGGGCCGTGTGAGCCGAGAAGCCACGCCAGAGGCTGAGACTTACTGCGGTCCCCCTGCTTCTCTTATTTTTCTTTTTCATTCAGTTTTATTGAGATATAATTGACATATAGCACCGTGTAAGTTTGAGACATGTAGCATGATGACTTGACTTACATATGTTGTGAAATGGTTGTCGCAATAAATTTAACTCTATCTTCTCTCAAAGACTTGTTTTTTAATGTTGTTTTCCTTATGTCTCCTCCACTTCTGAGTTGGCCTGAAATACGGTTCTAGTTGATGCTCCTTTTCTTCATTTGCCACAAGGAGAGAAGTCTCTTTGCTCTTGAAGCAGTAGAGTGAAGGAGTGTCAACACTCTGAAATCAAATAGTCTGCTTTCAAATCCCAGTCTTGACCTTTCAGGAGCCGAGTGACCTTGCCCAAGTTATTTATCATCTCTGTGCCTTCGTTTTCTCATTTATAAAGTGAGGACAATATTACCTGCCCCACAGATTTTTGGTAAAGGCTAGTGAGTTAATATATGTAAGAAGTACTTGGAACATGACTGATAAATAGTCAGAATTCAATAAGTATCAGATAGCATTGTTATTAGATTGCACTGGCATGTTCAGAAATTAATATTACACTTTAAGAAGTTTCTTTTCCATCATGTACTTTCCCACTGGTCCTGAGATTAGACCACATGTGATTTTTGTTTTCTTTCAATAACCCTTCTGGGAGCCCCTCCCCACGTCTCCACATCCTTCCCCCTGGACAACATCCTCCCGTAAACATCACTTCTGAAGCAGAGCACCATTTGCTGTTATCAGATTGGTGTGGTGTGATCACTGTCCAGACTAGCTGCTGATCAGGAATGGACAGTTCACAGCCAGCTAAGCTGTGCCCCCCAGAGCACAGTCTGGGCCGGGAGGAGTCACTAATTTGGAGAAATCTCAGCCTGAGGCTCCCAGGCTTTGCACTGTGGAAACGGACTTTCTACACTCCAAGGCAGGGACCACCATGATATCACACCTCCGCTAGAGGTGTTCCATTGAGTTTTCTGAAACTACAATCTGCCAAGTCTGTCAGGAGTAAAATCATAAAAAGGTGTCAGGTATAAAGCATGAGAGAGACATCAGAGGCCAGGCAGAAAATATGCAGACAGCTGCAAGGGCCACTCTCCGGTTCATTCCAAACTAACCACAAATGGGAGCAGTTAGTTGCCAGTTTAGCAAACTTGTGTTTCATGCTTAAATTTATGATCTACAATGAACTCAACAATGGTATGGTGGCTCAAGGACAATAAAACATCTGTTTAAGAGTTGTCTCTCAATACAGATGATGTATTATAACAGGAAAAACAAAAACAAAAACAAAACCTTGTCGCTTATACATTTAAGATGAAACCCAGAGGAGATATTCATGCAAAAGCTGACTGACACTCCTCTTCAATTTCAGTGTTTGTTCATAACCGGGCATCTTATCCAAGAGCACCGCAAGAGAAAGAGGCTCCCAGGCCATGGCCACTTTCTGAACTCCATGGCAGGAGCCATCGGATGGGACATTCACGAGGCGTCCATGTGTCCAACACTTTCTGGGGGGAAAAAGAACTCTGGTTATGGTAACATTAAAAAGTACCTCAGCTTTCATCTTACCCAATGAGGTCATTGTAAGATGAAAAAAACTGAGGCACAGAAGTTGAGACTGGCCCAAGGTTATCGTTGGTGACAAAGCTAGAGCCCAGGATAATTGACTGCCAGACTCTTTGCTTGACAGGTTGTTTAAATCATGTGGATGCCAGCAAGCTCATAGCAATCCCATAGCTGAAAATAGCCCAGGTCTCACCTGCCTCCGAGTACAAAGTAGGTCACATGAACCAAGTCTCCTAAACTTTGTCAGTGTCGTTCCGCTACCTGCTCGCTCGGGAACTCATCCCTGTTCCAAAGTCTTCCCTTCCCAGAGTCTTTTGCTTGGTTCTGCTCAGGAACAGTCCGCAGCCCATCAACCCCTTAAGGGAGCCCCAGCTGCCATGCCCTGGGTCTTTCCTGATGCTCCACGGAGTACTGCACGTTTCTGCAGGCAGGGTTGTAAAGCCAGAAGCTGCCATCGGAGCCATTCACATGCAGGTTTGCATTGGATTCGGACAGTCGGTAAAGAAACAGCGGAGCCAAAAACTGGTGGGCCATAGTCTTTAATTCTACCTTGCACCCGGCGGGCAAGTAAAAACATACACTGGGCTCCAAAACCCAGTCACATTCAGTGCTCACAAAACCACTGACTTATCCGAGTTTCCTAGAATCAAAGGTTTCTAGCTCACCAGACTTATTCACCTCTGTTCCCCATCTCCTTCCTTATCCCAAATACAAACTCTACACAAACTGGCATCTCACCCAGCACTCCACCATCTTGGCTGCCTCTCCTGGCCTCCTCCACGTGGCCTTTCTCTGCTCTCCCCTGCTCTCTCTTCTAATGACAATCCCAGGAACCAAGAGCCAAGTCCCGTTCTGCCCCCATTTTATAGTGTAGCTTCACAACCTCTAATCCAATATACAAAGTAGGGAAGTCCCTAATACAAAGTCACTTCTCTGAGGCATGATTGGATTGTACTGCCCCACATCAAAAAGGGTGGGAAAGGCTTAATCCCAAAACCAAGCCCCAGGCTACAAGGATTCTCAACGCACATTAATATCACCTGGGTGACGGCCTCCTCGTGGGCAGCATAATCTTTAACAAAGTGAGCATAATACATTTTATCTGCCCAACAAGGGTCCTGACCCAGAATGATCACTGTGGTCTGGGGCTGGGGCCAAGGTGGAAAAGGACAGCGTTGGACATGTGTCCCTCATTGTGTGCTGCCTTTAGTCACCTTGGTCCCAAAGCAGAAGTGTATGCACCTGCAGTTTCTGTCTCTTTCACAAACACATACTCTGTTACTTGACCTGGCGCCCTTCCTTCAAGACATGAGACCGAAAGGAGGGAAAAGTTTGTGATTATCTGGATAGTCTTTGTCTTCCTAGCCTTCCATGGTCTTTATCTCCCTTCACACCATCCCAAATGCCTCTCCACCATAATAAATAAATAAGGAAAAAAGGAGCAACAACACCATCTAACCCCTCCCTCCCCAATCACCCAAAATAACAAAAAAAGGGCCCATGTGCATGATTTTCACCTTGTACAAAGAAGTCTTTGAAAATAAGATGCTAACTCTTAGCATCAGACATGCCTGAATCCCAGCTCCATCTCAGAGAAGATATGCTTTTACAGCTATAGGAATCATATCATATACTGAGCATAAGCTGAAATAAATCACCTGGGGGCAGGGAGAGGACCTATCATTTCTAAGCAGTGCCTGCCTTACTTTAAGTTTCTCGGGAAGTAGAAGCTGAGAAGAAAAGCGGGTAAATACTGCATCTGAAAGACAATCCCAGGATGCACCAGTGAGAAAGTAGGGAAAGTAAGACACTGTAAAGCCAGTATCCATGGCCACCCCATCACAGCCACCTGGCCCATGCAGGGTCACATTGGATTCAGACAGATGGTAATGAAACAATGGAGCCAAGAACTGGTGAGCCATCATCTTTAATCCTACCTTGCACCCAGCGGGCAAGTAAAACACACACACTGGGCTCCAAAACCCACTCATTCAGTGCTCACCAAGCTACTGACTTATCCGAGTTTCCTAGAATCAAAGGTTTCTAGCTCATCAGCCTTATTCACTTCTGTTCCCCATCTCCTTCCTTCTCCCTGCACAAACTCTGCACAAACTGGCTTCTCCTTCAACACTCCACCATCTTGGCTGCTTCTCCTGGCCCCCTCCACGTGGCCTTTTTCTGCTCTCTTCTAATGATAATCTCAGGAACCAAGAGAGCAAGCTCCCGGTCTGCCCTACTTTATAGTGCAGAAGTCAAAACCTTTAATCCAATATACAAAATAGGGAAGTCTCTAATACAAAGTCACTTATCTGAGGCATGATGGGATTGCACCACCCCACATCAAAAAGGGTGGGAAAGGCTTAGTCCTAAAACCAAGCCCCAGGCTATAATGACTCGGGCCTGCTTACAGCCTGTCCCCCATACCCAATGCAAATTATAAGCGAGCAAACATATATATCATATTTACAAACTTATTTGACCAACAGACACAAAAAGGAGAAACATCAGTAAAAGGTGTGTTAATATGTAGGTTATTAACTATGAGCTACGAGGGCTCAGAAACTGTGAGCCAGGACCAGGGAGAAGTGAATGAGTTACCCAGGGTGCAAAATTTAAGGGGGCACCTACTCTCAAGGTCAGGCAAGTTCAAGTCATGCAAAAGCAATCATCTCTGCTCAGAGTCACACCAGTGGAGGATGGGAGACTGGAGTACTTATCCACTGACTTCCATCTTCTGTTGGTTGATAATTATCCCTTGCCTCAGGGGTACTGATGACTCTGCACTTCTAGGCTGAGCCTGTTTGAGCTTCTGCAAGCTCCAACGTGGTACTAAGAAAGCCCCTGAGCAGAGAAAAAGAGCTGCAGGTGCTCAGACTGAGAAGCTGTCCATGCTCTGGAAACTGTCTACAGCAGCTACCAGTGAGCATGAGTGGACAGAGGGCATCAACTGCATCTGCTGCACGCTCTGCAAGTACCAAGCCTCCGGAATACACCTCACAACTATAAAACCCAGTACTACTAAAAGCTTGGGCTTTCTGTAACTCGGACAATCACTCAAAACTCAAAGCAGGTTGAAGGCAAAAACATTCTGCACTTAAGAGTTATGGAATTTAAATGGGTGAAGCCAAGATGTCAGACATAAGAACTTTAGAAAATTAACACAGCTTGTAGCACCATTTGAGTCTTGCTAATTTCTCTGGAAGAGAGGTATTTCTTTTTTTTCTGCTTGAAGTGGGTTTCATGCACCTTTTTTTTTTTTTAGTGAGAGAGTGTTGGGCAGATAAAATATATTATGCTCACTTTGTTGAAGATGGTGCTGCCCCACGTGGAAGCCCATCACCCAAGTGATTGCTTGGGATGGACGTGATTATATTAATGTGTGTTGGGGACGGGCTGTGGGCAGGCAGGATCCTTGTATCTTGGGGCTTGGTTTTAGGATTAAGCCTTTCCCACCCTTTTTGATGTAGGGTGGTACATTCTCATGAGGAATCCCATCATGCCTCAGATAAGTGACTTTGTATTAGAGACTTCCCTATTTATATATTGGATTAAAGGTTTTGATTTCTACACTATAAAGTGGGGCAGACCAGGAGCTTACTCTCTCTTGGTTCCTGAGATTAGCATTAGAGCATAGAGCAGGTTGGAGAGCACAGTAAGGCCACGTGGAGGAGAGGAGAGGCAGCCAAGATGGTGGAGTGCTGAAAGAGAAGCCAGTTAGCGCAGAGTTTGTGTCGAGAGGAGATGGGGAACAAAGGAGAATGAGGCTAGTGAGCTAGAAACCTTTGATTCTAGGAAACTCGGATAAGTCAGTAGCTTTGTGAGCACTGAATTGAGTGGGTTTTGGAGCCCAGTGTGTGTTTTTACTTGCCCGCCAGGTGCAAGCTAGGATTAAAGATGATGGCCCATCAGTTTTTAGCTCCATTGTTTCTTTACCGACTGTCCGAATCCAATGCGAACCTGCATGGGCCAGGTGGCTCTGATGGTGGCCATGGCTACTGGCTTTACAGGGCTCAAGCCAGTGACCATGAGGTCGTGTCTATGATCTTACACTCAGGCCAGGGACCCACGCTCAAGCTAGTGAGCCCGTGCTTAAGTTGGTAACCTCAGGGTTTTGAACCTGGGTCTTCCATGTCCCAGTTCAACTCTCTATGCACTGTACCACTGCCTGGTCAGGCTCATGAACATCTTAAAAGACAGGTAAACACATATCTATTTTTGCAGAAGTTGTATCTAGCAGGCACAATCCCTTTATCTACCTTCATTCTGTTCCTCTTTTAAATCAGACACTCAGACCTTGGCCTCAGGGAAAGAAAGGCTTAACAAAAATGCAAAGAGAAACAAAAAAGATTGTTCCTGCTTATTTTTTCCTTCCAAATTCAACTATACCATAGTGGATACTCAGTGAGTGAGTGAGCTAATAAATTACAGAAGTCTTTGGACCAGGTCATTGCAATAGTGGACTGATAGTAAGAAGGGATTTAGACACTAGTAAAATAATTGTGTAAGGGTTAGGGTCTCAAATTTGCAAGGCTGGAACAAGACAAAAGGATGAGCTGCCAAAAAAAATGGATGATAATGCCACTGGAACAAGCCGGGTTCCAAGTTGTCCATGGCTGCCAGTCAATCACAGAGACAGATCTGAGTGATGTAAGAGTACCTTTTATTCAGATTGCCAGCAAACTGAGAAGGCAGGGGACTCCTGTCCAAAAGAACCAGCTTCCCACCCTCCAAGTGCTGGCTGTTTTATAGGGGTCAGGGGCCAAGTTCATGCAGTTAGTCATGTAACAATGTGCAGGAGGTGGGGATTCCATTGCAGGAATGTCTCTCCCACAAGTTCTTCTGATGCTGACACAGGCCCAATCAGCATGGCCCTATCTAGTGTCCTTGGTAAATCTTCAAAATAGTCAGGGTAAGGTATCTCCCAGGAACAATGGGTACCTGGCATTTCTGAGACCATCTACCTCTGGGAATTATCTGCAAAAAAGACTCCTTATTTCCTTAGGAGTAAAGATTTAGGATTTGTGAATAAAGTTTCTAATTTATAGGCCTTCACTTTACACAGTAAATCCTGTGGCTAAGCTTTTACAAACAACTATTGTGATTTAAACTCCCCTAACTGTCAGGTCCCACCCCAATGTAAGCTTTCCCAACTTTCCTGCAAAGGTAAACTTTTTCGCTGCATTTCAAAGTAAAGGCCAGGGAGCCATTAAGAGAGAAGAGCTAGCAGATTAACTATTCCCTAACCCTTACATATCTCTTACTCATTACCACTAAGAGCTGCTATTACTGAAGTCAAATTTCTAACTTTAGAGCTCCCCTAACAATAGCACAGAGGGGCCTCTGATGTGTCTTGTATGTGACTTAATTGGAAACCTCTAAATAAAGAGGCTCACATCCTTCCTGTATTGGGTCACTTCATCTAGCTCTTTTCTGGTTTATTCTCTCTCTTTTTTTTTTAGTGGAATACATCCTCTAGAAGCTTCTTGAGAAAGGTTACATTGAAAGTAAATTTTTAAAATCTTGTGTATCTGTAGTCCAGCCTCATATTTTATTGGTAGTTTTGTTTTTTTTTCCTGGGGAGATAGAAGCCTGGCTATAGACATCCTTTTTTTTTTCTTTTTCTTTTTTTTACATAGAGAGAGAATCAGAGAGAGGGGGGACAGACAGACAGGAAAGGAGAGAGATGAGAAGCATCAATTCTTTGTTGCAGCACCTTAGTTGTTCACTGACTGCTTCTCATATGTGCCTAGACCAGGGGGCTTAAGCCAAGCCAGTGACCCCTTGCTCAAGCCAGCGACCTTGGGCTTAAGCTGGTGAGCCTTGTTGCTCAAACCAGATGAGCCCGCGCTCAAGCCAGTGACCTCAGGGTTTCGAACCTGGATCCTCCACGTTCCAATCCGATGCTCTATCCACTACGCCACTGCCTGGTCAGGCTGGACACCCTTTCTTAAGGAGAAGGCTGATAGTTGCAAGGGATTGTGGGAGTGATTTGTAGACTTGCAGTTTAATCACCCTCTCCCTGTGCCTGGTGTTTCCCAAATTGGCACCTCCAGTTTCCTTACAGGATTATAGGAGAGGTAGTTCACCAGCGTTCTTAGGATGAAATGAGGAATCTAGTGATCTACTGCTCTTCATGTAGACTTTTCAGTCAATTTCCTTGTATTTTTAGGCCCAATGCAAGTGCTTCCTGCCTCTAAGTCTTGAGCCTTGTGGAGTCTCTGCAGTTCTCATCAGCTTCCTTCCTGTGGGCTAGTTTCTCCGTTGGCATCTAGGTTTTATCTTTTTTTTTTTTTCTTCCTCTGTAAAGCTTTGGCCTTTCATCCACTGACTTTCCATCTTTGAGAATTTTTTGACAACTTTCCCCTGTTTTCTGTCATCTTATCTCTTTTTCCTTGTGAATTTCTGCCTTTTTTAAAATTTTATTTTACAGTTGTGTTAGTTTGGGTTTTTTAAGAAGCAGATGTCAAAACTGGATTAGGTATAAAAGAGATTTATTTGGGGAAAGGTTGAGTAGCAGAGCCCGTCAACTGCCATGCAGATAGGATGCTGGTCGAAGGAGAGAGGGAAGGAATTAAAGATTGAGTAGGAAGAGTCCAGGACTTCATTGTGGTTCCAAGAAAGATTTAACCAGGCTAGTGAGGAGCCTTCAAGCCACCGTCTCCCACTGGAGGAATCATATGTTCACAGTAATGGGCTTTCACCATCAAGAACAGCCCACAGAAAGTATGGCCTTGGCATGGAGGCAGTGGTGGATCTAGAGGGGTAGCAACTGGGGAGATTGGTGAATTATGCTCCCAATAACATGAAATCTGAAGAGTATGTTTTCATGAAAGCCACAGCTGTCATTTTGAAACCCTGTACAGGTGGCTCAGTGGATAAAGTATCGACCTGGCTCACCAGAGGTCACGGGTTCAAGCCCTAGTCAGGGCACATATAAGAAGCAATCGACAAGTGCACAACTAAATGGAACAACTAAGTGAGATGAGTTTTCTCTCTCTTTCTCTTTCTCTCTCTCCCTTTCCTCCATTTTCTCTTTTCTTCTTTCTCTCTCCCTCTCCCTTCTTTCCTTTCTCTCTCTCATTAATGAAAAAATTTTTTAAAAGAATAAAAAGAAAAAGAAACTTGTCAATTTTAGTAAAGTTTGAATGGAGATAAATGTATATGTTTAATCTAACATGTTTAACAAGAGGTCTAATTTATTCTCAACAATTATAATGTATTGTTCTTGGCCTCATTAGTTTTAAAACTCCATGTTGCTAACCAAAACTGTTATATATTTTTTAAAATTATTTATTACTAATCGCTCCATAGAGCAAAGGGCAAAGGGGAGAAAAGATGAGGTAAGAAAAGTGATAAAGGTTGGGGATGTTGGTACTGAAGAAGCTGGAGAAAGAAGCTTGTGCACAGAGAAGAGAGAGGAGATAAAGAAAGAGAAACTTTGGAGAAAGAACAGAGATGGGTAAAAAGGATCTTCATGAACTCTTGCTAGGTGGTACGTAATGACCCCTTTACATTTCCACAGAATCTTCAGTAAAATTCCACATTATTCATTGACAATAGTGCCCCGAGATTAGCCTGTAAAGGGTGCAAGAGAAAGCATAAAATGTGAGGGGCCAGTTGTCTCAGTTACCCATGAGCCCCTTCAATGCTTAAGTTACTTGACTCCCTTGCAGCTGTTTATTTCCCATCCTTTTCTTGAAACGATTCTCCTTTGACTTTCATGATACCACAATTCCTGGATTTCTTGACTTTTAATATCCATTTTATGAGATTCTCTTCAATTTCCCCATTTATAAATATTAGTGAAACTCGGGTTTATTCCTGGCTTTCTTTTTACTCTGTTCACTTAACTCTGCAATTGCCATCTATAAATTCAGAATGCTGATGACTCTCAAATATTTTCTTCAAAGCTCATGCATCCTATGAGTTCCAGTCATATATCCAACAGCCCAGAGAATAGTTTCATTTGAAAGTTTCACAGGTACTCCAAACTCAAAACAGAATCCATCAGCATCCCATTATCCCATCCCCCCCAATGTTCCCCTTCTTGTGTCCCTCAGAAGAGTGAATGATATCACCTACTTACTCAGGGCAGAAATCTTGTTCTTACTCTTTGATTCTTTTCTCTCCCTCCCACCAACCCCAGTCTCATTGATCTTAACTCTTAAGCTCTCCTAACTTTATCATTTTCTTTCCACCTCCATCAACACTATCTTAACCCCTTCCATCATCATCTCTCATTTGGATTATTCCAGTAGCCTTTGAACTGGTCTTTTACTGCCAGTCTTACCCCTATCCCTCCTCCATACTCAGTAACCTATACTATGGTCATAGTGTTTTTTATAAAGCACAAATCTGATCATGTCACTCTGTGCTTAAAATGACTTCAATGACTCCCCCGTGGCCTTCCAGATAAAGTCCAGACCCCTGAAATGATTTACAAGGTCTTTCATCACCACCTCTCCAGCCTCATAGCATGTCCCTCTTTCTTATACTTTACATCTGGCTCTAGCAAATCACTTGTGCTTCTGTAAACTTGCTTGGTTCTTTCTCACTTTCCTCTACATCAGTGGTAGTCAACCTGGTCCCTACCGCCCACTAGTGGGCGTCCCAGCTTTCATGGTGGGCGGTAGCGGAGCAACCAAAGTATAAATAAAAAGATAGATTGAACTATAGTAGGTTGTTTTATAAAGATTTATTCTGCCAAACTTAGTGAAAATCCGACATAAAGTACTTGGTAAGTAATTATTACTATATGCTTTAACTTGCTGTAACTCTGCTTTATAAATTTTATAAAGTAAAGTTACTTCCCTACTTTATAAATCACCATTACTGTGGAACCAGTGGGTGGTTAGAAAATTTTACTACTAACAGAGATACAAAAGTGGGCGGTAGGTATAAAAAGGTTGACTACCCCTGCTCTACATGTATCACTCTTTCCACCACGTTGCCTTTATCCTCCTGACTAATCCCAACTCACTTTCAGGAATTAGATCAGGAATGATTTTTTTAAGGAAGCCTTTCCTGCCCCCAAGCATGGAGTTAGGTGTGAATCCTAGGACCTACCCAAGCCCTGGTGCTTACCCTTTCCTCTTAGCACTGACCCATTGCATGCAGTTGTCTGTTTCCTTGTGGTAGTTTTAAAACATGTCTGTATAGTTATACTTAGTCAATGAAGAGGTGGAGTCTAATTTCCCTTCTCTGGAACAGGAATGGGCTCTCATCACTGCCTGGAGGAATGGAATGCACTAGGAGTGATGCTGTGTCACTTCTGAAGCAAGGTCAGAAAAGGCCATGCAATTTCTGCTGGTTCCTCTTGGGATAGTCATTCTTAGAACCCAATACCATGCAATGAAGAAGTGAAAAGACTACACAGACAGGCTACATGTAGGTTTTGTGGCCACAGCCAGCATCCACCTCCAGACAGGTTAGTGAGTAAGCCATCAGGTGATTCCAGACCCCAACCTTTGAACTTCCCCAGAAGACATGAAACAGAGATGACCCGGTGCTCTGAACCCTGCCAAAAATTAGAACCTTGTAAGCAAAATAAACTACTGGTTTTGTTTTCAGGATTAAGTTCAGGTGGCTTTTTAAACAGTAATACATAGTAGGAACACTGGTCCATTTTTCCAGTATACTCTTGAAGATAGGACAGTAGCAACTTAACTAACATATCTGCAGAACCTGGCCTGTAATAGATGCTCTATATGTATTAAATGTGAATGGAAAAAATAAAATATGATTCCAACTTTTGAAAAGCAAGTTTCGAGAAAGAATGAACTTTACTGAAAAGGTGGAAGTTATCTTTGCGATTTGGGATTAGTTTTTTTTTTATTTTTTATTTTTATTCATTTTAGAGAGGAGAGGGAGAGACAGAGAGAGAGAGAGGAGAGACAGAGAGAGAGAAGGGGGGGAGGAGCTGGAAGCATCAACCCCCATATGTGCCTTGACCAGGCAAGCCCAGGGTTTCGAACCAGCGACCTCAGCATTTCCAGGTCGACACTTTATCCACTGCGCCACCACAGGTCAGGCGGGATTAGTTTTGAGGAAGACAAATACTGTTGACCTAAGTCCCACAGCTAAAAGTGGGTTTCTGCTTCCTGCACCTTTTCTGTTCATAGGAAAAGAAAGAGTAGGCCCATTCTACACTTGACTAAAGGCTAGTCTCAGTGTCCTTAGCTATAGAACTTGGTTGCCCAGAATGAGAAAAATGCTATCCTTCTGAAAAATCATGGTCTAAGAATGTACAAATAAGAGTCTGAGGAACAATGCATAAAATATTCCATTTACTCTAGATAAAGGGGAGGAGGTCTTTACAAGACTACGTAAAGGGTTATAAATTGCTCATCAAAAGCAGGATGCTTAACCTCTCTTCTAGTTTTTCAGGGCCTTTCTTTGCTTTCTTGGGATAACGTATAGCTATTACCTCTCAGCTCCCTTCCAAGAACATCGCCCCTCCCCCTTTTGGTCTATACATGACATCTCGGCTCTCGTTTTTTACTAAAGACTCTTGCCATGACTATGTCGTGGTTGTGTGTGTGAGAGAGAGAGAGAGAAAGAAAGAGAAGGCGTGTATTTGTGTGTGTATTGGTAGCAGCTTTACGGGTTAACACTTTTGGGAAAAGTGGGAAAACCACCCTCCGTGCACTGTCTTGTCACGCCATCTTCGCGTCACAGCCCAGAGGCACCTTCTCTGCGGAGAACCACACTGTCCAGCCCTCAGTCTGGCTGAGCCCACGCCAGACAGTCATGGATCAGTTGGTTCCCGAGTGCCCCTGGCAGTGTCTGAATGCTATCAGCCCACACTCAGAAGCGGCTACAGGAATTCTGAAGACTTTAGATTTGCCTGAAAGTCGGACCAGAAAGAATAAGAACCGTTGTTAATTGGAATTCACAAGGGTAGCTGCTTAGTGAGTCAGTGCATCACAAAAAAAGGAAGTTACAGATCCCTCCTCTGAGATGTATTTTTGGCAGAATTCGATCATTATTTATGACTCAGATTCCAGGATTCACTAAGAAGGGACAAGGGACTGGATTTTTGCAGATGGGAGAAACGAAACTGCTTCAGAACCAAACGTTCAGCTCTTCTTCAAAACTAATCAATATGTAATTTGATTGTCATAGTTACTCTTAATGCAGTATTCTATTTCTATATATTCAGCTTATTTAGGTTAATGGGAATTAAGTAAGGTTTTAGCATTTTATTCTGTTTTCCATAAACGGTCAGAAGACCGATTCTGGATCCAATTAATACATTCTTTTAACGCCTTCTCCACATAGTCAGAAAACATTTGGGATGCCCATATGTGCCAGGCATTATTATTCACTTGAGAAACAGAAATGAGTAAGGCAAAGCTCTTGGCCTCAGGGAGTTTGAAGTCTTCTGAAACAAGTAATCTTCCAAGGGGAAATCTTAGAAGAATTTAGAAGCACATAGAATTTTTTCTTACTTGGGATTTCAATAAATCACTGAGTGAATAGATTTTATAGTGTTTATAAGCACTTATTAGATATACAACTGTTGTATTGGAACAGTGAGAAATAGACATTTTGCCACACAATTAAGTAGCCAAATTAAGGAGTCATTATTTTAAAGCCGGTGACTACATGGAGACCTGTCATTCAAATCATGCGGCCCTGAACACAGTTTGGGGCTAGCTTTTAAAGACAAAATCACATACTGATTGGGGTATGGGGAAGGAGGGGAGCTCAGCGAAGCATGGCACAAAAGCAGTAAAACATATTCATTAATCTTGCTAATAATCTCATTAAATATTACTGTCTTGTTACAATGTTTATCTATAGGATCAATTTAAAGAAAATAATATTTTTACACACTAAGACCATAAGCTCTGAAGAAGATAACACAGTAGTGATAAATGTTTCGCATGCTTAACAAAAACCTTTCTAAACATTTTAGGATTTATAACCCACCCGATACATCTGCAATTTGGCAAAACGAACTTCAAGGTTGGGGATAGGGAGTTTTAGACCTAAGTAAGTTCTAGGGTTATTTAGAGTTTAAGATAAATGAAGTTTTTTATGCTAAGAGCCTTTTAAAATTACTTATTGCTAAAAGCCTTTCTTTTCTATATTTCACAACAAAAACATTTCTTTAATTACATCAATCAAAACACAATACCGTTTGGCTTCTGTTTCTTCACTACTGTGGGGGCTTGGGGCATGGATCAACACTTAGCAGTAGCAGAAGCCTTTCTTCAAGTTAACTGATATTTGGATAGTGAGCAAATAAAACAGACAGAAGTGGAACTGGTCTGCTAGAAGTGTGAGTCAGGAAGGACCCCAAACACCTTTTGATTCATCTCCCGTCTCACACACAACAACCCCTACTGAAAGCTTTGGAAAAGCCCTAGCATTCCACAAGGCATTGTTTGAAAATCATGCCCTGAGCGGACATCCATAATTCCCACCAGCTCTGAGAGTCTGGAAGGATGATGCTTGGTCACTTCATTGGTAACTGAGTGACTCTACACTCCTAGCTTTACTGCCAAGGCTCTCAGGGGGCTGATTTGCAGGCACAGTGCTCATCTGCCCCCGCTAGACTGTGAGCTCAGTTTGCATAGCAACTGGGTTTATTCAACATTATATCTCCAATTCCTACCATGAGGCCTGGGACTATGTAAGTGACAAGAGTGAGTATGGAATGATGAAAAATATGTCTGAGGAGAAATAGGATCCTCCTAGGGGAAACCACTGTAGGAGTAGGGGAGCAGGGGTGTACACTGCTGTGATCTGAATGAAAGTGGACCCCTCAAATTCATATGTTCAAATCTTAACCTCCAATGTCATGGTATTAGGGGGTGGGGACTTTGGGAGGTGAATAGGTCATGAAGGGTGAAGCCTGCATGAATGGGATTAGTGGCCTTATTAAAGGGACCCCAGACAGTTCTCTCACACTTCTTCTGCCATATGAGGATAGAACATGGAAGAGGACTCTCTCCAGAACTATACTTGTACCTTAATTATAAATTCTAGCCTGCAGCACTGTGAGAAATACATTTCTGTTGTTTTTAACTGCCCATTCTGTGGTATTCTGTTATAGCAGCCCAAACTAAGACATATATTCTGATAACCTCCTAGCTACATACTTATCTGGACATATAACATACACATACACGTGTACATATGCATGCAAGCATACATGTACATGCACCCACCTCTTACCCTTATTCAGGGCAAGAGAGTAACAGCTGTAAAATGCACTACTTGACTCTCCCTATTCTAAGTACATTGTGTTCCAGGACTACTTCCTACACACTTACTATTTAAACCCCCAGGAAGCTGACCTAGTCTTATCCTGTCCTCCTTTCTACTTCCAGCCTTTTCTCCTTCTCTCGTATGCTCAGAGTAGACATTCAGTACATGTTGGTGCCTTTCCCTATTCTTCCCATCATGGGCTCTTCAGACCCTCACCAGCCAGCTCAGACCCTCTAGATCTGTTCCAGTTTCTTGATGCTCTTCCTAAAATCAAATGTGTGATTTTAGAGACAGTACTGCTACGGATGTGACCTTAGGAAATGCAATGAGATGGGCATCTCCCTCTGATATGAACACTATTCTGCTATTATTCGGCAACCATTTTAGACAGTTGGCTTACATTACATTTGAAATTGACTAAAATATCCATGTCTTCTTTTCATGAACCAACAAAAAGTCAATTCTCCTCCATCATGTACTTGTGCATTTTTTAAGACACAGGTTTAGGACTTTACATTTATCTCCCTTAAAAATCATTCATTACTCTCTCAGGTCCTTTTCTCCAAGATCACCAAGAAAAGAGGGAACAACAGTTGTGCCAAAAGAGGCCGTGCCATGCGCAGCCTATTCGCTGCACAAACCACACCGACCTGATGTGCACAAAGACAAAGTCATTAAGAAGTTCATCATCGGAAACACAGTACAGGCTGCAGCCATTAGGGATATTTCCAGAGCGGGTGTCTTGGACGTCTATGTGTTTCCCAAGCCCTCTGTGAAACTACATTACTGTGTGAGTCATGCTATTTACACATCATGCTATTTACACTACACACTACAAGGTAGTCCGGAGGCGTTCTCGCGAAATCCAGAAGGACTCCCGCCACCCCTCACCCCCCGACCTCCGCCAAAGCCCAGGACCTCCCTGCTGCCCCAGGACCTCCACCAAAAACCAGGTAAGGAGCTAAGTCCTTAAAGACTAAAGCAAAGTTCCCTGGGAAAAAAAATAAAATGGAAATTGTACTGTAAAAAAAAAAAATCATTTATTAGTTTGGGGTATTATTTCAATTTGCTTTTTTTGCTTCTTAAAAAATTTTGATTTTGATATTCATTGCATCCAACATCTCTCAAGATGTTGTGTAAAGAAAGGCATGTACACATTTCATGCGAGTTACTGATGAAACTGGAGAACAATGAAGAGTCTTGACACGCCACTCTCTGCCTCCCTGAATGTTGCCCGTCTTTTAGCTACTTGTTTAACTAGCAACATATCTACCAGATTATCATTCAGGTGAGTGTTCTTCATCCTGCCGTCAAAGAAACACTTCAGCCTTATTGAAATCAAGCTACCCTGATTTTAAGGAACTGAGAAGAGATTTTCTATCAGTGCCAACCCCATCACAGATGAGAGCAAGGTTAGTTTAGCATGGCTTGCTCTTGGTAAACTCATGTTTCCTTTGCTATGTGCTTACAAACCATCTGTTTCACCATCTGAGGCCAGTGATTGTACATCCAACCCAGCAGTTCAATGAATACAAGTTAAAGTTAGATGCGTTGCAGGTGGGACTGAATTTTGTTTTATTTTTATCAGTCAGGCACAACAGATTTGGATTAGGCTTTGTACGCAATACATTCACAAATCAAAATGTATATTAATGCCTTGCCAAAGCCCTGATTGGATCACAAATTGGAGAGTCGAGGAAATATGGGGATCTTACGTATATGCTGCTCCGCGAGTCACACCAGCCACTGTCTCCATTATTATGTTCACGTGGTGCTTCCCTTGGTGCCCTTCTCTGCTTCTAAGTCTAACACTGGTGACAAGCATGATGGCAGAGCGCGAACCACCAGGCTGACACAGCAGTTTGACACAAAGGACTCAGTAATTGGTAGGGAAATCAAGATGATGTAACAGAAAGAAGAGAACTGTGCTATGACAGCTCCAGCCAGGCCCCAACTCTCCCAGTCTGGTATGAAAGCACAGTAAGCACTCCCGATAAAGAGGGAGAAGGCAGGAAGCAGCCTATGTTTTACCCCATCCTTTCCCACAACAGGTAGTGTTTTCAATTCCATACTTTGTGGAATGGAACAAAACAAGCCCACATCCCCAAATTCATTATTTATTTATTTGTTTATTTATTTTTATTTTTTTATTAAGGGAGAGGCAGGGAGGCAGAGACAGACTCCTGCATGTGCCCTGACCAGGATCCACCCGGTAAGCCCACTACTGGGTGGTGCTCTATCCATCTTGGGCCGCTGCTTTGCACCCGAGCTATTTTATCATCTAAAGCGAGGTCACCAGAGCCATCCTCAGCACCTGGAGCCAAATTGCTCAAAACCATTTGAGCCATGGCTGCAGGAGGGGAGGAGAGAGGGGGGAGAGGAGTGGAGAAACAGATGCCACTTCTTTTGTGTGCTCTGACTGGGAATCAAACCCAGGACTTCTACACGCCACGCTGATGCTCTACTGCTGAGCCAACTGGCCAGAACCCCCTAAATTTTTTTTTTTTTTTTGTATTTTTCTGAAGCTGGAAATGGGGAGAGACAGTCAGACAGACTCCCGCATGCGCCCGACCGGGATCCACCGGGCACGCCCACCAGGGGAGATGCTCTGCCCACCAGGGGGCGATGCTCTGCCCCTCCGGGGCATCGCTCTGCCGCGACCAGAGCCACTCTAGCGCCTGGGGCAGAGGCCAAGGAGCCATCCCCAGCGCCTGGGCCATCTTTGCTCCAATGGAGCCTTGGCTGTGGGAGGGGAAGAGAGAGACAGAGAGGAAGGAGGGGGGGTGGAGAAGCAAATGGGCGCTTCTCCTATGTGCCCTGGCCGGGAATCGAACCCGGGTCCCCCACATGCCAGCCAGGGCTTAAATTTATTTTTTTAAAAACCAATAATAGCCAAGGAAAATTCAAGGTAAAATCCAACTTTTATATCATTTGTTTTTTTATTTAATGTTCTGGATCATGTAGAGAAAGAGTATAAAAGGTGATGGAGGGAATAAGGCAACTAAGTCATGCTTTACCTAGAGTGGGTCTGACAGACACATGGGGTTTGTGCATGGCCACCCACAGACTCCCACAAGCACTGGTTTTCCTTTGCATGTTTCACAAGTTAGTGTTTCAGGAGTTTTATTCCTATGTAGGAAGATGACCTTTATAAATGAGGGCCCCAGAGGTTTTCTAATTTGTATGTGCCAGGGGGTGCTTCCCACACCCTTCTTGTCTGCTCTCTTGCAGGAAAATCCTAATTGAATTCCATGAAATGAGTTCCCTCTTCAATTCAGACTTTATAAAATTTTCAGAAAAATACAACATTGCCTGTCTCTCAGAATATTACAAAGCAAGTCTCCTCCATACAGTTAAACTCACTAGCATTGCCACACGGAAAACAATTGCAAAGCTCCCCCCTCCCAAATTCTTAGGCAATCAAGGGTGATGACCAAAGGGAAAAAACAGAAGTTGCTTCAATCAGGAAAAATATTTTGAGAAGCATCAGGGAGATGTGAAGAGTCTAGCTCAGTCAATTTTACTTAACTAGGACACTGGGGAACAAAATTTTTGTTGCATCCACAGAAACACTTGTTCTTACCTAATTTGAGTGTGTTGATCTCAAATCTGACATTAATTTTTCTCTGTAAGCTACAGTTTTTTTGCAATTTAAGATCTAATATTTTCATCTTACTGTAAAATTTTCAACATTTAGTTTAACACAGGGGTCCCCAAACTACGGCCCACGGGCCGCATGCGGCCCCCTGAGGCCATTTATCCGGCCCCCACTGCACTTCTGGAAGGGGCACCTCTTTCATTGGTTGTCAGTGAGAGGAGCATAGTCCCCATTGAAATACTGGTCAGTTTGTTGATTTAAATTTATTTGTTCTTTATTTTAAATATTGTATTTGTTCCCGTTTTGTTTTTTTACTTTAAAATAAGATATGTGCAGTGTGCATAGGGATTTGTTCATAGTTTTTTTTATAGTCCGGCCCTCCAATGGTCTGAGTGACAGTGAACTGGCTCCCTGTGTAAAAAGTTTGGGGACCCCTGGTTTAACATAATGAAGTAGAATGTCTTCTTGGGCATCATCTTTGTGAAAACATAATAATTTATATAATGCAGTTAATACACTAAAAGATATGATTGCATCAGAATTTGTCTACAATTTCAAAATAGAACATATTAAAACACTTATTTTAGGCCCTGGCCGGTTGGCTCAGTGGTAGAGCGTTGGCCTGGTGTGCGGAAGTCCCGGGTTCGATTCCCAGCCAGGGCACACAGGAGAAGCACCCATCTGCTTCTCCACCTCTCCCCCTCTCCTTCCTCTCTGTCTCTCTCTTCCCCTCCCACAGCTGAGGCTCCATTGGAGCAAAGATAGCCCGGGCGCTAGGGATGGCTCTATGGCCTCTGCCTCAGGTGCTAGAATGGGTCTGGTCGCAAAAGAGCGACGCCCCAGATGGGCAGAGCATCGCCCCCTGGTGGGCGTGCCATGTGGATCCTGGTCAGGCGCATGCGGGAGTCTGTCTGACTGCATCCCCATTTCCAGCTCCGGAAAAATACAAAAAAACAAAAACAAAAACCACTTATTTTAATCATAAAATTTGTACAAAACTTATTTAAATTCTATTCAGGCAAAAATTTGCATTTGTAGCTCTTGCGTTTGTGTACTTGTTGAGGACAATCTCATTAGATGCTCCAGCAGTATTACTGTCTGCTCATCACCAACAGCTCCAAGATTTCAGGAAACTTATCAAGGTGACTGTTCAGGAAGTGAATCTTAATGCTCATGTTACATACAATGTCACGGAAAGCCAACAGCATCCTTTGAACCAGAAGTTCATAGTTTTCTGCTTTTTTGTTGCCAAGGAAGATCTTTGTAACTACCACAAAAGACTGCCATGCTGCTTTCTCCTCCTTATTCATCTTCCTGGCAAATTCTTCATCACGTATGAGGGTTCGAATTTGAGGTCCATCAAATACACCTGCTTTCATCTTCTCGAAAGACAAGGCAGGAAAAGCAGAAAGAATATGTTGAAAGCATTCACTTTCTCTATTCAAAGCCTGAACAAACTGCTTCATTAAGCCAAATTTGATGTAAAGTGGAGGAAAAATGATCCTGTCTCAATTAACTATAGGTTCATTCACAATATTTTGCATCCCTACTTCCAGAGCTTCACGTTTCGGCCACTCCTTCTGTGTCCAGTGTTTCTCCCGAGCTTGGCTGTCCCACAAACACAGAAAGCAAGGATACTTTGTGAAACCTCTCTGTTATCCTAGCAAGAAATTTACCATTTTA
Source organism: Saccopteryx leptura (assembly GCF_036850995.1). Classification (NCBI taxonomy): domain Eukaryota; kingdom Metazoa; phylum Chordata; class Mammalia; order Chiroptera; family Emballonuridae; genus Saccopteryx; species Saccopteryx leptura. Next base: position 28,806,587 of record NC_089504.1, on the reverse strand, counting down.
AGATCCACACAAATGATCCAGTTATGCTCCTCATTCTTCAGAAAGTCGAGGACAATTTTTATGTCATTATAATCTTCTCGCAGATGAGTTGAATAAACAATTAGAACCGCTAAAAATAGGCAATATATGCACGTGTCACAAATGATGAAATATTGCGCCTTTGACATTGAAGTGTGTAACAGCCACATATATAACAGAAGGTGTCAGGACTATTCTTATATTTATGCCTACTTGAAGAAGCCATGATTCAATCTTAAAACAAAATAAGAGAGTGTTTTTATCAGATAATAATTTTTGCATTTAAAAACAACTACAATTGGCCCTGGCCAGTTGGCTCAGTGGTAGAGCGTCGGCCTGGCGTGCAGAAGTCCCGGGTTCGATTCCCGGCCAGGGCACACAGGAGAAGTGCCCATCTGCTTCTCCACCCCTCCCCCTCCTTCCTCTCTGTCTCTCTCTTCCCCTTCCGCAGCCAAGGCTCCATTGGAGCAGAGATGGCCTGGGTGCTGGGGATGGCTCCTTGGCCTCTGCCCCAGGCACTAGAGTGGCTCTGGTGGCAACAGAGAGATGCCCCGGAGGGGCAGAGCGTCACCCCTGGTGGGCGTGCCGGGTGGATCCCGGTCGGGCGCATGCGGGAGTCTGTCTGTCTCTCCCCGTTTCCAGCTTCAGAAAAATACAAAAAAAAAAAAACACACAAAAAACCCAACTACAATTATGTAAAAGTGATGTTTGTAAAACATTAATTGCCTTGTGGTTATGTTCAATCCAAGAGTTGTTGCCCTTTAACTCCAATTTAAAAACCAATGCATGCCATTAACTATAACAAAAAGAAATTAAAATTGCATAAAAATTGGAGCATGCATCAAAAAACAGACTTCAGATTTGGAATCAGCAATGCAGAAATACATAGAAACAGTTCTAAAACCTCATGCAACAGAAGCGAAAAAAAATTGTTCCCCAGTGGAATTCACAAAATGGGTTCTATTTTTTTGTTTTGCTTTGTTTTTGTCTGCTTGCTTTTGTTCTAATCCCCTAATTTAAAAGTTGCTATATTACCGTATAATTGCATTTGCATGTCATTCTAGAAAAGGCAAGACTAAAGGGACAGTGACTAGATCACTTGTGTCCTGGGGTTAAAGGTGGGAAGAAGAATTGACTTCAAAAGGGTAGCACAGGGTCCTTTTTGGGGTGAGCGAACAGTTTTGCATCTTAATTTAGGTGCTGGTTGCATGATTCTGCATTTTAAGAAACCTAGAGAACTGTACAATAAAAAGGGTGAATTTTGCCTTATATAAAAATAAATGAATGCAAAATTTTAGGCTGTCGTGCAATGCAGGAGGAAGACCCATTGGACTGGGATTTGGGAGACCAAGATCCCATTTCTGCTAACTCCATTCCCCTTTCTAGCACTGTGAGGAAAAGTTATTTTTGCTCTCATTCTTATTACTAGCAATCTTTCTAAACTGATGCCAGGAGCCTGCCAGCCCTGCGCCCGGAGCAGAGCCCACCAGCTCTTTCCCCCCGCGGGGCGACCTCAGCCAGGTCACCCTTTGAAGAGAGAAACGAGAGTGTGATCCAGAGCTACTGTGGCAGACCCAGAGTTCAAGCACAGATGAAACTCAGACACTCATCACACACTTGTGTTAGTGATCATTACAGACAAGTGAATTCAAAAACTGACCGTAGCTCAAGAAGAGCTGCAAAATCGGGAAAAACAATTCAAAGACTTTGGGACAGAATTCCAACAACATCAAAGCCAGGAACCTGGACTTCCAGGTTGCTCATAAACGCCAGGACCTTCCCCACCACACCCACAAGCCCTGCCAGCACCACCTCTGCCCACAGCAAGTGCTCCCCCCCCCAACTCCTTTGCCCCTACGAAACGGCACACCCATCCACCACCATCACTCAAGGGTCTCCTGCACCAGAATCACCACCTGCTCTAGCTTAGGAAATGAAACAGTAAATGTATAAACTTGAAAAAATAAATAAGTAAAATGATTCTAGGAGGCTTGCCTGTCCTAGAAAGTAGTACATATGGGGGGGGATATCAACTTTGCTTGTCATGTTTCCACGTCTTCAGGACCCTCACATTCCGGGTCACAGCAGGTAGCTACCAGCACAGCCCCGTGGCTCTTCCCAGCAGAATCCTCCCCGCTCCTTGTCCTCTCCTCCGGCGCTTTACCCCACCACAAGCCGTCATATGCAATAGATTTTGCTAAAGTACTAATGCATTCATGTATTCATACGTTTCATTATAAGCACAATTAATGATTATGCTCTTAGATGCACTGAATGAGTTCAATAAGCAGGCTCTTGAGAGAGCAACATATGGTTGTTTGTGCTTCGATTCAGCTCCGTAGAGATGTCTGTGCTGAGTCATCCTCCTGTACAGTCTCTGCAGCTTGGGGCTCTGCCTGTGTTCCTCGGACAAGCTCTTGGGATTCAGCAGGTGTCTCAAGCAGAGGCTCCAGACAAATCCTCCTATAATAAGTCTTTTTTCTTTTCTTTTCTTTTCTTTTTTCTTTTTTCTGAAGCTGGAAACGGGGAGAGACAGTCGGACAGACTCCCACATGCGCCCGACCGGGATCCACCCGGCACGCCCACCAGGGGCGACACTCTGCCCACCAGGGGGCGATGCTCTGCCCCTCCGGGGCGTCGCTCTGCCGCGACCAGAGCCACTCTAGCGCCTGGGGCAGAGGCCAAGGAGCCATCCCCAGCGCCCGGGCCATCTTTGCTCCAATGGAGCCTCGCTGCGGGAGGGGAAGAGAGAGACAGAGAGGAAGGGGGGGGGGGGTGGAGAAGCAAATGGGCGCTTCTCCTATGTGCCCTGGCCGGGAATCGAACCCGGGTCCTCTGCACGCCAGGCCGACGCTCTACCGCTGAGCCAACCGGCCAGGGCCTTTTTTCTTTTTTTTTTAAGATTTTGTTTATTGCCTGGCTAGGCAGTAGCACAGTGGATAGAGCATCAGACTGGGACACAGAGGACCCAGGTTCAAAACCCCTAGGTCCCTGGCTTGAGTGCAGGCTCGCTGGCTTGAGCGTGGGATCATAGACCCCATGGTTGCTGACTTGAGCCCAAAGGTCGCTGGCTTCAAGCCCAAGGTCACTGGCTTGAGCAAGGGTCACTCGCTCTGCTGTAGCGCCCCCAGGTCAAGGCACATATGAGAAAACAATCAAGAACAAGCAATCAATGAACAACTAAAGATGCCACATGAAGAACTGATGTTTCTCATCTCTCTCTCCTTTCCTGTCTGTACCCATCTCTCTCTCTCTCTAACTCTCTCTGTCTCTGTCAAAAAAATTTTTATTTATTTATTCATTTTAGAGTGGAGAAAGAGAGAGAAGAGAGGAGGAGCAGGAAGCATCAACTTCCATCTGTGCCTTGACCAGGCAAGCCTGGGGTTTCAAACCAGCGACCTCAGCATTTCAGTTTGACGCTTTATCCACTGCGCCACCACACGTCAGGCCTCTTAAGTCTTTAGTGTGTATTTTTCACTTTTGCACTACAGGGCTCTTTGCAATTAATATTTCTTGTTCTGCTTTTCCAGGTTTGTTTATGATTTCCCCAGCATTTCTCTATGATTAGTCCCAGGATATTTTTATATGTCCCACATCCAATACCTTCTCTCTCCCATCAGCTTTCTCTGTCTTTAGAGTTGGTTTCTTGGATTATCTGATTGTTCTATGTTTTATTAGTTTTTCTTATGTAATTTTTGGAGTTCAAACATTTATCAAAAGTATCCAGTTTATCCATGTAAACTTACAACATTTAAATATGTAAATTGATACACAATGGCTGCGTGGTAGCATATTGGTTGACTACAGTTACCAAGTGAAAGCTTGCCCAGTAAAACCTTGGGGGTGGCATGTCTAAGCACTATTAATATATATAGGAAGATTGCCGTGTGTATCACATTTTGTTTGTTTCAGGTGAGACCCACATTCTAGAGAGTCTGGCAGAGACCATAGACCTCTGCAAAAAATTTTTTTTGGGGGGGGAGGCTTCTAGTCAGGAGTTATCCTTGGCTCTTCCTACATCATCCATCACCTCCTAGTGGTTGTCATACCTTGTCAACCCTCTCACCAGTCTGCCCTACTCTTCATCCCTACAGTCCTGCTCTTAAAGAAGCCTTCACCTATTCCTGATCTCTATTCCTGGACCACAGCCACTGGTCTAAGGAGCTTGGTGCATTGAAAGTTATCAGTAAAGCCCTGGCCAGGCAGCTCAGTTGATTAGAGCATCGTGCCAATATGCCAAGACTGTGAGTTCGATCCCCAGTCAGGGCACACACAAGCATCAACCAATGAAGGCAAAAGTGGAATAACAAATTAATGTTTCTCTCTTTCTTTCTCTCAAATCACTAAATAAAACATTTATGTTCTCAGAAAATGATGGATGGATGAATAGATGGGAAGGAAAGGGGGAGAAGGAGGATCAGGAAAAATGTAAAGAAGGAAATAGCTCTTTTTGATATCATATGGATAGAGTACCTGAAAATTAGAAATTACTATACTGTGATACACATCTAATTTCCCTACTAAGTGGGAGAATTAACCCAAAGACATAAATTCTTTCCTCCCCTAAACATTCCACTATTCATGTGGATGATGTAATTTGATGATTAATAACATGCTACATTGTTCCACCAATAAAAGGTAGAGAAACAAATAGTATTTGCACATGACATCCCAGAAAGGTGATGAGGTATCCAATGCCTTTTGTTGACAGCCTCTTTCCACCTCCTAATACACGTGGCTGCACAAGTCACCATGATCCTCAGTTACAGTTGCCTAACTGCCTGTACTCACTAGAAAGCCTCACTTCTCCAAGAGGGCTAAGTACTTCTCACTTACCGGGAGTCTGAAAGCCCTGCCTTGGAAAGCTGTGCTGGCCGAGAGAGGCAGCCTGAGCTACAGATTTATGAACTAACTAAAGAACAAGCTGGAAGACAGAAACCACTTTTAAAACCATCACTCTCTTTTTTGATGGAAATTGACTCCTCACACTGAACTGTGTTGAACATATCTTTGTTTACCAAGAATCTGCTGCCTTTATTTCAGCGGGATTATACTAGAACTTTACCATGTTTATGCAGGTGAATGCTTTTTGGCTTTATTAGTTATGGGGAAAAGCCCATAACATCAAGTGTGTATGTGGGTGGGTGTTATTAGTGTTGGGTACTGCCTTGGTGACTTCTGCTTGGTGGAGCTCTGTATTGTAGTCTACAAATGGACTACTTTCCCTTCCTGAGGCCAACTCTATTGAAACAAGTTATATCTGGCTTTTCAGCTAAAGAAAACCAAGTGTTTAAAACCTTACTTAAAGCCAACTGCCCAAGGCAAAACCTTAACAGACTTTCCCTAGAGACAGAGAAACACCTTCCCACCAACTTTAGTCAAAGCGTGTCCTGAATGTCTGCTGCATGGCTGGGTGATGGGGGTAGAAGTGGGTACCTTATAGTCCTGGGCTCAAATGGTTCCAACAATCTGGAGGTTATAAAGAACTGAGTGATGACAATGGATAAAAAAAGAAGACTGAATAGCCCTGTACAACTGGTACTACTTTATAGCTCTATGGTCAATATCTCTCTAAAACTTATTAGGTGTTCAATAGAGTACTGTGCAAATGTGGGTGCCTAATTAATAAGCCTTGTTTACTGGTAAATGGGAAAGCATGCCAGCTATACACATCACTTGAGAATCCAGAAGGACCTGTGCTTCAAGGTATAAAGGTGAAGATGGGAAAGAGCTAGTAAGTCCTATGAAATGTTAATTCCTAGTGCTCTTGTTTTGGGGGGAGGGTTTTGAGAAAAAAATGTTAGATACATTTCTTTTTTCACTAGCCATTTACAATAGTGACTGTGTGCTACCAAAATAATAAGAAAACAAGGATTAAAACATTCTGGCCAAACTGAATATTCATAATTATGTATCATTAGTAAAGCAAGACACAGGTGGATGTCTTATGTCTTTATTTTATTTTAATTTTTTTTTGGTATTTTTCCAAAGTTAGAAGTGGGGAGGCAGTCAGACAGACTCCTGCATGCGCCCCACAGGGATCCATCCGGCATGCCAACCAGGGGGCAATGCTCTGCCCATCTGGGGCGCTGCTTTGTTGCTGCAGGAGCCATTCTAGTGCTTGAGGCACAGGCCATGGAGCTGTCCTCAGTGCCCAGGCCAACTTTGCTCCCATGGAGCCTTAGCTGCAGGAGGAGAAGAGAGAGATAGAGAAGAAGGAAAGGAGGGGAGGGTGGAGAAGCAAATGGGTGCTTCTCCTATGTGCCCTGACCGGGAATCGAACCATAGAGTTCCACACGCCGGGCCGACATGCTACTGCTGAGCCAACCGGCCAGGGCTCTTATGTCTTGACATAAAAAGTAGCTTCTCTCTTTTTTTTTAAAGGATTTTATCTTTACATACTTATTTTATTTGTTTTAATTTTATTTATTTCTTTTTAGAGAGAGGAGAGAGAGAGAGAAAGCAAGAGGGAGAGAGAAGGGGGGAGGAACAGGAAGCATCAACTCCCATATGTGCCTTGACCAGGCAAACCCAGGGTTTTGAAACCGTAACCTCAGCGTTCCAGGTCAATTCTTTATCTACTGTGCTACCACAGGTCAGGCAAAAAGTAACTTATCTTTTTATTGAACTGAGATATGATTGACATAAACATTACATTAGTTTAAGGGTACAGTATAATGATTCTGTGTATGTATATGTTATGAAACCATCACCACAGAAAGTCTAGTTAACATCATCCCCATACATAGTTGCAAAAAATTTTTTCTTATGCTAAGATTTAGTCTCTTAGCGACTTTCAAATATACAAAAACGATATTATTAACTATTGTATGTATTTTAGAACTGGAAGTGTGTACCTTTTGACCACCTTCACCCATTTGCCCACGCCCAAAACTACCTTTTCTAAACCTGAAATACGATCGCAGAGGAGGAAAGAGAAACCTTGTTTAAGAATCTGGCTCAGCTGCTACCCCACTAGTATCTGGGACTCCAAGAGGTTCATTTGCCCATTTTGATTGGAAGATGCCCACAGAAAAAGGAGGAGTTTAACTGCTTAAAATTGTGGCTTCTATCTGCATCCACTGTGGTTCAGTAATAGAGAGCCATGCTCTTAGCTTGCACCTGTTCTGCTCCTAGAGTAAGGATTCCCTGCCAGACGGAAGCTCCTCGGTGCCAGCTAACCATGTTACCTCCTCTAGTCCCACCGTGCTGTAGGGATGTGGAGACAGAAACCTGGGCAGAAGGCTCTCAGCAGGACCCCTACCTTTAGTTCTCAGTGCCAAGGGTTCCAATAGAGTGATGGCTCACTGCACAGAATTTTAAGGGAAACTCAGAAAGAGATTTGAAAATATAAGTGTAACTTAAGTTCACTGAACAGGTCAGCCAGTCTTTTTCTTTTAACAGATAATTTCAAAAACTCAAAAAATAAAGTGTTACAGACACATTGGAAGTTTTCTCCAATTTTATTCTGTTCCTTTCCCTTGAATTTGGTGTTTATTATATTTCTCCACTTATGAGAGTGTCCACAATCAATAACCAGTATGTTTTCCATGTTCCAAACTTTATAATTGGTATTATATTGGCATTGTACACGTCATTCTTTGACTTGCTTTCTTGAACAGATTATGTTTTTAAGACTTATCCATGCTGATAATGCAATTCTGATTCATTCATTTTCACTGCTTTATAGTAGTCCATTGAATTAATTGATTGACTTATCCACTCTTGCAGGACATTTTCATTGTTTTCTATTTTTACCTATCATCAGTGCTACTATGAATATTTTCTAACATGTTACTTTATGCATATACGCCTGAAGTGGACTTGCTTTGTAATCTTGATTTTGGTGATATTGTCAAACTCAGTCAGTTTACACTAACATTAGCAGTAGGTGAGAATTTCTGTTGCTCGATATTTTTGACAACACTGAATATCATTGGTCTTATTAAATTTTCCAGTCAGATCAATGTGAAACAATGTCTTTTAGTTGTTCTTAACTATAGTAGTATTTCCCTTATTACCAGACAGGTTGAACATCTTCTCACAATTAACCAATTTTCCTCTCCTCTTCTTAGGATTGTCAAATCCTATCTCGTTTATTATTACACTGTATCATCGCCTTGTGTGTGTTAATCAATCATTAAACACCATTGGCCGAACAATCAATCTTCACTGCGTGATCTATCACATCAGTCCCTGCCTAGGCACAGGTCCTGTCGGATCCCTGTCTGTCTTTCCCAGCAACACCACCACATTGTCTTAGCACTACAGTTTTATAAAATGTCTTGAGATCTAGGAGGCAAACCCTTGATGTCTAATAGGGCCCCCCACCTTATTCTCTTTTAGAAACATATTATTCATGAACCATTGATCTTCCACATACATTTTATTTAATAAGCCTGACACACACACATAATCTCTAAATACACTAAATATTTATATTGTGTGTAAGTATACATACACTAAGAAACACTATTGAGAAGTTGATTTAGGTTGCATTAAATTTAAAATTTGAGGAAAATTGATAGCTTTATAAAAAATAGAGTCTTTTCATCCATAAATAGAATGTAACTCTTCATTTATTTAAATGTTTCCCAATAAAGTTTTATACTTCCTTCCATTAAAATTCTGCTCATCTTTTTCTTTTAGATTTATTCTAGGTCCCTCATATTTTTTGTTGCTACTGTAAACGGTACCTTCTGTCAAATTGGTGTTTGTCCTTTGTTGATGGTGTTAGGAATAACTTTGATTACACTGCACATGTTTCCAGTTCTCTTAAAATTTTCTTGTACACAATAGCATTATTCTAATCTTATCTTTCTTGTCTACTTTTTTGTCTTACTTCGCTGGCTATCAATTGCTAAACTGAATGCTTATTAGCAAGGCAGATAGCCAGAAAAGTTGTTCTGTTCATGACTATAAACGGAACACTGAGAATTCTGGGAAAATTTAAATATTACCAAATATCACGAGTATTGCTTTCACCCTGTTTAGAGTTTCAGGATGTATGGAGGGTTTGTTCGGAGCACAATAGCTGCTCTAGTCATCTCAAAAATCACAATACATCAAGTCTAATTTCCAGCCTATTGCTGGATATCCCCACACAAAGAACAAATAAAAAATTATATGTCTTGTTAATTTTTTGCAAAGTTGGCCAGTTTCGTATTATCTATAAATGTCATACTAAACAGACTGAATGCATACATAGTCATAAAACTAAACAGGCTAAAGCTGAGACATCCAAAAACAAAGAAAAAAAAACCCAACTCAACCTACTCTGCACTCAAGCTCTGAACTGATTCCCATAGAGGCCTTTAAAATGTACTTGTGTGCAAAAGACAAAGGAAGTTCTTTGTAAGAATGTGGAGGTGGTTTATTAGTGGCCGTAAGAAATCAGGGTTAGAAAGAAAGTAGGGAAATTCTTTAATTTCAGTGTGTTAAGCCAACAAAATTTTAAATCAGTTTTTTTTTTTTTTCTATCACTGTATCTATGTAACAGAGGAAAATTCTTGCTCTCTTTGATAGAATTTCTCCCATAGCCTTCAGGTGAATAGTTCCTGCTATAGAGATGCTATTTATTAGAGGAATTCTGCTTGAGGCTTGAGCTTTTGGCAAAGATTTGCTGGAATCCCAAGACTGGACTCAGATCAGCCAGAGAACAAAGAGATTTAGAGATTTGTGTTCTTCCTGAATTCCTATTGGCATCTAGGTGTCACAAACCTCTTGTCCCACCCACTCTCCCTTCCCCTGACATAAAAAAAAGCTTGAATTCTGGGCTTTCTTAGGATAGATTTAGGGAAGCTCTAAGCACTACCACCCCTCCATCCATCATCTTCTCAAGCTGGCCTCTTCTCCATCAATAAACCTTTTCTTTTTTTTCTTTTCTTTTTTTTCAGAGAGTGAAAAAGAGACAGGAAGGAAGAGAGAGGGAGAAGAGAGATGAGAAGCATTAACTCATAGTTGCATTACTTTAATTGTTCATTGATTGCTTCTTATACATGACTTGACCAGAGGGCTCAAGCTGAGCCAGTGACCCCTTTCTCAAGCCAGCGACCTTGGGTTCAAGCCAACAATCTTTGGGCTTCAAACCAGCAACATTAGAATCATGTCAATGACCTTGCCAGCAAGCCAGTGACCTTGCTCTCAAGCTGGCAATCCCACACTCAAGGCAGTGACCTGAGGGTTTCAAATCAGGGACCTCAGCATCCCAGGTGGACACTCTATCCACTGTGCCACCAGCAATCAGGCAATCAGTAAACCTTTTCTTACTCTAAACTGATGTTTTTTCTCTTCCTTTTTGTAAAGCCAGTAGCCATGGCCACCATCACAGCTGCCTGGCTCGTGCAGGTTTGCATTTGATTTGGACAGTAATGAAACAATGAAGCCAAGAACTGGTGGGTCATTACCTTTAATCCTAGCTCTTGCCTGGCGGGCGAGAAAATACACACAGTGGGAAAACACTTCCCTTTCTATTCAGGGCTCCCAAAGCCACTGACTCATTTGAGTATTCCTAGAATTAAAGTCCTCACCAGCCTTAGTCACCTCTGTTCCCCATCTCCTTCTCTCTGCACAAACTCTGCACAAACTGGCTTCTCCTTCATCACTCCCCCATCTTGGCTGCCTCTCCTCTATAGTGCTGATGGCAGGATCTGAGAGAGAGTGCCCCTGGTCTGCTTCATTTTATAATGTATAAATTAAAGCCTTTAAGCCAATATACAAATAAGGAAGGCTCTGATACAAAGCCACTCATCTGAGGCATAAATGGGATTCCTCATAAGAGTGTACCACCCCACATCATGCAACAGTCAAAGGTGTGGGGAAAAGCTAAGTTTTAAGAAGATCTTAGTATTAAAAGAGTGAGAAAGGCTTAGTCTTAAAACCAAGCCTTAGGCTATAAGGACCTTGCCAGCCTACAGCCTGTCTCCGACATGCAATGCAAACTATAAGCCAGCAAACATAAACATCATATTTACAAACTTATTTGACTAATGCTTTTTTAAAATTTAAATAAGTTTTATTTTCAAATCCTTAGGTTTTCATTATTGGCTTTTGAAGCATTGGGCACACAGTCCTTGAATCAGTAACTACTCTTGTTCAAGAAACCTCTCTAGTTGGGAAGCTTTAGTATCCTAATGGCATGATTCTGGTAGCTATTCCTCAAGCCATCTAAGAACAGTCATTCTTTTTTTTTTTTTCATTTTTCTGAAGCTGGAAACGGGGAGAGACAGTCAGACAGACTCCCGCATGCGCCCGACCGGGATCCACCCGGCACGCCCACCATGGGGCGACGCTCTGCCCACCAGGGGGCGATGCTCTGCCCATCCTGGGCGTCGCCATGTTGCGACCAGAGCCACTCTAGCGCCTGAGGCAGAGGCCACAGAGCCATCCCCAGCGCCCGGGCCATCTTTGCTCCAATGGAGCCTTGGCTGCGGGAGGGGAAGAGAGAGACAGAGAGGAAAGCGCGGCGGAGGGGTGGAGAAGCAAATGGGCGCTTCTCCTGTGTGCCCTGGCCGGGAATGGAACCCGGGTCCTCCGCACGCTAGGCCGACGCTCTACCGCTGAGCCAACCGGCCAGGGCCAGAACAGTCATTCTTTTTGCTACCCTATAGCAAGAAGCACAGAATAGCAGTTTTAAACCTCACCCTTCCACATCCTATTCAAAGATTAGGTTACAATTAAAAATAGAGTTTTAAATCTGCATCTTGAAACAGGATTTCAAGTGGGCTACATTTTAAAAACACTTCATTGCAAAACTTGAAACCTAGAAAATTAAAGTAAAAAATTTATCATATCAATAGATATGCTTTTATTTTTCAGGGTGATTTACTGCAAGATATCTTGAGACAGCCTTTCCTCTTATTTATTGTCTAGAGAAAATAAGTGAGACTAAACATCAGCCACTGCTGTCTGCAAACCAAAAAGGAAAATAAATTTGATCTGATATAACAGGGAAAATAATTCATCTTAGAGAAATTTAACACACAGCTATTTTAAGCTTTTCACGTGTGTAAAGCCAGTATCCATGGCCACCATCACAGCCACCTGGCCTGCACAGGTTCGAATTTGATTCGGACAGACAGTAATGAAACAACGGAGCCAAGAACTGGTGGGCCATTAGCTTTAATCCTAGCTTGCACTCAGCAGGCAAGAAATACACACAGTGGGAAAACACTTCCCTTTCCATTCAGGGCTCCCAAAGCCACTGACTTATCCAAGTTTCCTAGAATCAAAGGTTTGTACCTCACCATCTTATTCACCTCTGTTCCCCATCTCCTTCTCTCTGCACAAACTCTGCATAAACTGGTTTCTCTGTCAGCACTCTGCCATCTTGGCTGCTTCTTGTCTCCTCCACGTGGCCTTTCTCTGCTCTCCCCTCTAATGCTTATCTCAAGAACCAAGAGAGCAAGCTCCCAGTCTGCCCCATTTTATAGTGTAGAAATCAAAACCTTTAATCCAATATAAAAACAAGGAAGTCTCTGATACAAAGTCACTTAGGGTGGGAAAGGCTTAGTCTTAAAATTAAGCCTTAGGATATAACGACCCTGCCTGCTTACACCCAATGCAAACTATAAGCGAGCAAACCTATATATCATATTTACAAACTTATTTGACCAACATTCCACCCCTTTTGTGAAGTAGAAGCAACAAGCCTCTGAACCTGAAAGAAACCTCTAAACGGTTTTAGGTATTGTTTGTGTTGTGCTGTTTGCTAGTCCAGGTACGAACGGGCAAACCACCACTTTCCCACTCTGCCTTGCTTGTAACGGAAAGCCACCAGTAGTCCCAGCGTCCAAACAGACCTTGCCGCTTTAAACCGCAGGGAGCCTCGGTCCCGCCCATAAGAAGGAGGGATCAGCGCTGTGTCTGCTGGGAGTTGTAGTTTGAGGCCTGTGAGCTACTTGATTCGTTTCTTTCTGCCCCCACCTCACCCAGGCCGCCAACGGACTCTGAAGCCACTGTTTATTGAGCACGAGACACCACCGGAGATAAAAGGAGAAAATCTCAGGGGGCCGTGGATGAGTGTCTAAAGTGTGTTTATTGGCAGCGCAAGTGGTGCGCATGCGCGGGTGACCGGGAGGCCCCTGCTCCACCCATGTGTCTCAGGGCCGCTAGGGACCACGAAGAGAGGACACCTGTCAAGTTTGAGATAATACAGCTTGCAGGTCGTGGCTGTTAGCAAGGAGATAGTGGGAGCTGTCCGTTGATCAGGGTTTTTTTCTCATCCTGTCCTTCCTCATCCTGCATTGGGACTCTCCCACTTCTCACCCTTTCCTAATGTGCAGAATTGCAGCTTCCCCACCCTACCCCCACTCCCCCACCCACCTCACCCCACCTCCACCGTCTCTCCGTGGGAAGCCTTTCCCTGCTGTGTTGTGAAATCCGCCAGAGCTTCTCAGCCAAGGCCTTTTAGCCCGCCTGGATTTCAAACTGCTTCCTCCTGCCAAATCCAGGTCATGCGAGGCAGCAAAAGGCTTGAGGCACAGGCCCTATGAAGCAAGGCCCTCAAAGCAATGCCCTCAGTTCTTCTAAATTTGTGATCACCCAGTCCTCCTCTTCCCCTGCAGAGCTGGGATTAGGTAGGAGATAGAGTAGGTAGATAATGTCCTTAAATTTGCAAAGGGCTTTCACAGCTTCCTTTGCTTTAGGAGGTGGCATCAGTATATGAAAGGACAACGTGTCTGAAGAACTCACGAATGTAAAACATTGACAACGTGTCTGAAGAACTCACGAATGTAAAACACCCTGTGTTTCTCAGAGGGTAGCTTAGGCACAGTTCGTTGTGAATTTCTTTGTCTGCCTGACAGTCTGCAGCACTGTTTTGTTCACCATTAGTGTCTACAGTACTAACACGCGGTGGCCTCTTTGTGAATGTCAAATGAGGAAATGCATGAATCCATTGTCTGCCCTTCAGGTCTGTCCCCAGAATCTGCTGGGAGAGGTGGAAATGAAAGTAGAGGTGCAGATTTAAATACGGGCTTGGGACAGGAAGGAAGAAGCATACGACTGCCCGGAGAGGTTCCTGAAGCCTGCATGGAGGAAGCAGTATCTGCTAAATTTTACAACTGTCCATCCTTGAGTTAGCAGATAGGGAGTTATAACACCAGAGCCTCCATGTGAGCTTTGTCTGAGAGGGAAAGGGGACTGAGTAAGAGCTGAGCTGGACAGGAAAACAGATGCTACCCTCTTCCAGGTGATCATCTGGAGAAGCTGCACTTTCCAGAGACCCTGCAGTTCTCCAAGCATCTTTGGAATGCTCTTTGTGGAAAGGCCTTTTGAGCTTACAGCACATTCTTTTGTAACTCCTCAGCAGTGGAACAGCTCGTCTTTCAGAGATTTGATATTTGGGAACAGTCAAAAGTCATTTTGGATGCAGGTCTATAGGATGAGGAAGACAATTGTGCTGCCTAATAGCTGAAATTTAGGGGAAGATGTGTGTTTGCTTTTTATCCAGGGCAGGGATTCTCATCCTGGAGTGTGTGGAAGTTTTGGGTGTATATGTATTTTCGTTAGCTTTTATCAGATTGTTCAAGAACTCCCATGATTCAAAAATGATTAACGGCCCCTACCACAGAGATATGAGATCATTTCTTCTGTGGCTGGGAGGCTGGCTCTGAGAGTGTTAGGAGAGAAGAGGGCAAGTTTCAGCTTCTCTTATTATTCGATATGCGGTCTCAGTGGATTCTAAAGCTGCCAGAGCCTCAGCGTCTCCACAAAGTGTAAGGCAGAACTGGAGGGGGGCGGGGTGGGGAGGAGCTAGAACCAGTGATCACTTTTGGATTGGTGCCTCCAGACCCATTTTGTCACAGGGCCCTCACGCCATGTAACAGTCACTATTGAGCTGGAAGCCTTAGAAACAAGTCTGGTCTCCTAACGTCAAAAAACTCTGAATCCCTACCTACTCTTTTTTTTTTTTTACTTTTTTTAGAGAGAGGAGACACAGAGAGAAAGAGACAGAGAGATGAAAGAGATAGAAAGAACAGAGGGAGAAGCAGGAAGCATCAACTCCCATATGTGCCTTGACCAGGCAAGTCTGGGGTTTCGAACCAGCGACCTCAGAGATCCAGGTCGACGCTTTTACCCACTGCGCCACCACAGGTCAGGCCCTACCTATTCTTGAAGATGAGAAAGGAATTGATGGAAGCCATCCCTGCTAAGTTAATGTGTACAAAGGTCAAAGCCAGGGGCAGACACATAGAGTGAACTGAAATTCTGCTTCCATAGGCTTTCACTACTATTCAGTGTGTGTGTGTGTGTGTGTGTGTGTGTGTGTGTGTGTGTGTGTGTGTGTGTAGCTCTTTCTGCCTTTGGCTCAGCTATTTTCTCTTTTTGGAATTCCTTCTCTTCGTTTTTTTGCATCTGAAAAGGAGGAACTAATTTCTGAGGAATGCTAGATTCTTTTTCTAATTTCATGCTTTTATTTTTCTGATCTCCTAACAAGTTTCTAAACATCATTTAAGACTCTTGGACACCCGCTCCACTGCGTACCTTTCCCTGACATTCCCTCCAGGTCCTCCTGGGCTGTTGTTACTCACCTGGCCCAGCTGAGTAAGAGCAGTGATCTCTCCTTGACATTCCATTTTTTTTTCAGCTGAGGGCTTAGAAGCCCTCTTCAGCCTGGCCTCTATCTTTAACACGTCTCCACTCTTCTTTCTTATTCCAGTCATATAGGACACTGTGTTCCCCTCAGAGGCCTTCTCTGATCCCCTTCACCCTCCACCTTGTGACTTTGTAATTTTTTAACATACCTATCATGGCACCTAATACACTGTGTTGATTTTTTTTTGTTTATACACCTATTTCCTGAACTACACTATGGATTCTTTTTACAACAGGGGCCATGTTTATTTCATCCTTAAGCTTGGAATTTAACAGACACTCAAATGTTGAATAAATAAGTAAATGGACAAATACATAATTTGTTTACATATGTGTCCCTCCCGCTTTATTAAGTCTTTAAGGTTAGTAATATTGGCTCATTTATCTCTTGTTCTTAATAGCTAGCTTAGTGCCTGGCATATAATAGGCACCCAATAAATACTTTTCACTGAGTGAATAAGTGGATTAATGAATGGTCTTTTGTAGTGTGTCCATCCTGATACAATCTTTCCCTCCTTTAAAACCTGGAGTGCTTTCCTTGTGTTTATCCTGTGGCATTTTCTTTAGCTTGTTTGTACTCTTCTCAGTATCAAATTCCCCCCTACTCACTGGTCATCTCCTTGAATGCAGGAGTTGAGCCTTAATTCCCATGGTGTCTCCTACAGTGTCTGCCACAGTGTTGGGCATACGGCAAGTGCTCATATTTGAGCTTTTCTGATAAAGATGAAGTACCCATTATTCAGAGCCCTCTTTCAGCAATGAAATGCCCAAGTTCATGAGCTATACATATTGACTCTTCTGTTTAGGTTTTCTGATTCTTCCAGATTGATTTTTTAAACATTATATTTTTCAAGGAATTTGTCCATTTCACCTAGGTTGTCTAATTTTTTAACATACAGTTCTTCATAGTATTTTCTTACAATTCTTTGTATTTCTGCTGTGTCTGTTGTTACTTCTCCACCTTTGTTTCTAATTTTATTTCTTTGAGTCCTTTCTCTTTTTTTCTCGGTGAGACTGGCTAAGGGTTCGTCGATCTTGTTTACTTTTTCAAAGAACTGGCTCTTGGTTTCATTGATCCTCTGTATTGTTTTTTTAGTCTCTATGTCATTTATTTCCACTCTGATCTTTATTATTTCCTTCCTTCTACTTCCTCTAAGCTATGCTTGCTGTTCTTTTTCTAGTTATTTTAGTCGCAGGATTAAGTTGTTTATTTGAGCTTTTTCTAGCTTCTTAAGGTATGCCTGTAATGCTATGAACTTCCTTCTCAGGACTGCTTTTGCTGTGTCACATTAATTTTGAATTGTTGTATGCTCATTTTCATTTGTTTCAAGGAAATTTTTTATTTCTTCCTTGATCTCATTGTTGACCCATTTATTATTTAATAACATGCTGTTTAGTTTCCAAGTGTTTGAGTGTTTTTCAGTTTTTCTATTGTAGTTGATTTCTAGTTTCATGCCATTGTGGTCAGAGAAAATGCTTGATATGGTTTCAATCTTCTTAAATTTGTTGAAACTCATTTTATACCCTAATATGTGGTCTATCATAGAGAATGTACTATGCATGCTTGAAAAGAATGTATATTCTGCTGCTTTAGGGTAAAAGGTTCTGAAGCTATCTATTAAATCCAGTTGATCTAGTGTGTCCCTTAATTCTGCTGTTTCTTTGTTAATTTTCTTTCTTGAGGATCTATCCAGTGATGTTAGTGGGGTATTGAAATCCCCTACTATTATAGCATTGCTGTTGATCTTGCCCTTTATGTCCATCAACATCTGTTTAATATATTTAGGTGCTCCTATATTAGGTGCATAGATATTTATAATGGTTATATCTTCCTGTTAGATTGCTCTCTTCATCATTATGTAGTGACCTTCTTTATATCCCTTAGTATAGTCTTTGTTTTAAAGTCTATTTTGTCAGATATAAGTATTGCTACCCAGCTTGTTTTTCATTTCCATTTGCATGAAATATTTTTCTTCCATCTTTACTTTCAGTCTATGTGTATCTTTTGTTTTGAGGTGGGTCTCCTGTAGATAGCATATGTATGGGTCCTGTTTTCTTATCCATTCAATTACCCTATGTCTTTTGATTGGAGCATTTAATTCATTTACATTTAAGGTTATTATTGATATGTAGTTGTTTATTGCCATTTTTTCTTTAAATCTACCTTCCTTTTTATATGTATATATTTTTCATTTTTTTCCCCCTCCCGCTTTGTTCTGTCTACAGCAGGCCTCTTAACATTTCTTGCAGCATTGGTTTGGTTGTGATGAATTCCTCGAGTTTTTTTTTTTGCCTAGGAAGCTTTTTATTTCTCCTTCAATTTTAAACGATAGCCTTATTGGATAAAGAAGTCTTGGTTGTAGGTTCTTGTTCTGCCTCACTTTGAATATTTCTTGCCATTTCCTTCAGCCTCAAGTGTTTCTGTTGAAAAGTCAGATATCATCCTTATGGGAGTTCCTTTGTAGGTGATGGACTGTTTCTCTCTTACAGCTTTTAGTATTCTTTCTTTATCTCTTAGCTTTGGTATTTGATTATGATATGTCTTGATGTGGGTCTCTTTGGGTTCTTTTTTAATGGAGTTCTCTCTGCTTTCTGAACCTGTGTGACTGTTTCCTGCATCAATTTAGGGAAATTTTCAGCTATAATTTCTTCAATTTCTCTATTCTTTGTTCTTTCTCTTCTCCTTCAGGCACCCCTATTATGCAGATATTGTTTCTCTTCATATTGTAACAGAGCTCTCTTAGAGTTTTCTCAGACTTTTTGCTGTTCTGCTTCCATGCTTTCGCTTATCCTGTCCTCTAAGTTGCTGATTCAATCCTCTGCTTCGTCTAGCCTGCTTTTAATTCCTTCTAGTGTAATCTTTGTAAGGTCTGTGGATAGAGGGATGGTCATGTGGGGAACTCAGACCCGCCCACTTTGGCTAGGACCGCCCACAATCAAGCCCGCTAAAGGAAGCTTCCCAGGAACCATTTGGAAAGAAGCGATCCTCTGCCAGCCAGTGAAATTTTACCACGTCATAGTAGCTCCACTTCCCTAGAGGGACCCTTTAAATATCTCCCACGTGGTTTAATCTTTGCAACTTCCCTGACCTCCATCTCTCCTCCATCTTTCTTTCCTCAGGGCCAGGGAACCTTGCTGGGCGGGATGTGCGCTCTGTACTGAATAAAGCCGTTTATTATTCCACACTTTGTGGCTCTAGCCCTCTTCCTTCCTTCTGGGCGAGGAAAAATACCTTACAGTCTTCATTTCTGATATTGTGTTTGTCATTTTTGTCTGGTTCTTCTTTATGATTTCCATGTCCTTTTTGATGCTTACAATTTCTTTATTTAGGTGTTCATTAAGTCCATCCATTATAGCTTTGAGATCCTTAAGCATCCTAACAATCATTATTTTATACTCTGCATCTTGTAATTTGATTACTTCTGTTTCATCCAGGACTTTTTCTGAGGGTTTGTCTTGTTGAAGCATATGACTTACGTTTCTTTGCCTTCCCATTCTGTGTATGGCTTGTAGGCTTGGTCCACTTGTGGTCTCCTTTCCTAGCAGAGCTGCTTTGAAGTTTTCCACATATTGACTCTTCTAACCCACCACTTTACCTCAGGGGTGTTCAATGTTGCCAACTCCTGGACAATAGGAAAGCAACATTGTTTCACATCTGTGTTAGCTGTAATACTCTGTATTAGTAGGTGCCCAGTAAATGTAATTTTCGGATTAATACAGGATATGAAATCCATCCAGAATGAATGTGCCTAAATATATAAAAGATGAAAGCATATTAACCAATAAGTAATAGAAAGGCAGGTCAGTACATTCTCCCTCAAGGTAACCACTTAAAAGAATTGAAAAACATTGTTTATTTCTTTGTTTGCTTTCCATAAAAGAGGGAGTACAATATATGCATTTCTTTTCCAAGTCAGAGGAAGGAAGATAGAGAGACAGACTCCCACATGCACCCTGACTGGGATCCACCCAGTAACTCCTATCCGGGGCTGATGCTCTGCCCATCTGGGGCCATTCTGCCAACTGAGCTATTTTTAGCACCTGAGGTGGTGGCTCCATGGAGCCATACTCAGTGCCTAGGGCCAATGTGCTCGAACCAATCAAGCCATGGCTGCAGGAGGGGAAGAGAGAGAGAGAGAGCATAGGGGAGAGAAAAGGGAGGGGGAGGGTGGAGAAGCAGATGGTCACTTCTCCTGTGTGGCCTAATCAGAAAATCAAACCTGGGATATACACACACCAGGCTGATGCTATACCACTGAACCAACTGGCCAGGGCTGCAATATATGCATTTCAACTTCAAAATGTTAAAAAGTCCCTCTAATTTCGTCATAGCTTACTAGAGAAGAGCAGTCCTCAAGTGAAGATTCTATTAACAGTTATGGGACTTTTTTATCCATTTGCTTTTTGTGTGGTCATTCACTTCTCTTTCTCCTTTTTACTTTCCATCTTCCTTTCCTTTTTTTTTTTTTTTTAATTCAGTAAGAGGAAGGAAAGCAGAGACAGACTTCCACATCCCCCAACAGGGATCCACCCAGCAAGCCCACCAGTGGGTGATGCTCTGCCCATCTGGGGTGTTGCTCCTTTGCTGAGCAATTGAACTCTTCTGAGCACCTGAAGCATAGGCCATGGAGCCATCCTCAGCACCCAGAGCCAACTTACTTCAATCAAACCGTGACTACAAGAGTAGAGAGAGAGAGAGAGAAGAGAGGGGGGAGGAGTGGAGAAGCAGTAGGGTGCCTCTCCTCTGTGCCCTGACTGGGAATTGAACCCACGACATCCACATGCTGGGCCGATGCTCTACCACTGAGCCAACTGGACAGGGCCACAATATACTTTTAATGAGCATCAACTATGTTCTAGGTATCCATTCTTTCAAGTGCTATATACTCAATTTCTCAAAACCCTCATAACAATTCTGTCATGTAGGTCTTAGTATCTTCACTGAAAATGTGATAAAATCGGAGCTCCAATACAAATAGTTCCCTAAGGCCTCACAGTCAGTGTTGGAGTCAGTTTGAACCCAGATCTCTTAAACTCTGAAGCTTATATGTTGCTGCTTAATTCCTACATTATAATGCCTCTCTCTACAGTCCAATGGGTCTATTCTCATGTAGTTTACAATTCGAAAGACAGGTTGTAAAAGTAAATCAAGTACAGGGTCAGAGGTTAGCAAAGGATAACACTGGAACACAGAGACAGCCATCTGTGTCAGGAAGAGGAGAATAAGAGGACTGGGAATGGCTTCTTAGGGGAGGGGCCCCTGGAATCGAGATCTGAAGGAGATGTGGGAGTTGCTGGATCAAGTCCGGACAGCATCTGGATGAGGTCTAGTAAGTGCAGAGGCCTGGGCGTGGGAAGCAACTCAACATATTTAAGGATTGTATTTAAATATTTCTCTGGGTAAATATCTTAGTAATTTTGTTTTCAAACCTTTTTTGTTTTTTTCAAATAGCTCCCAGTGGCTAATTATCTTTGCTTTGTCTAAAAGCGCTGAAGTGTAAGAGCAAACAGTCATTGAAATGGATTAAAGTTTTCATGTTGTTTTCAAACGCTCCCGAGGGGACCAGTGCTTTCTGGTGTCCCAACGACATAGTGAAGTGGCCAATGCCATGACCCTGCTGTCCAGGGAAATCAGATAGCTGAGAGAGTACACTAGGACTCTGTAGGGGCTGAAAACTCTAAGAGGTAAAGGCTCATGTAATGCTTTTCTTTTTTTTTTTTTGTATTTTTCTGAAGCTGGAAACGGGGAGAGACAGTCAGACAGACTCCCGCATGTGCCCCACCAGGATCCACCTGGCAGGCCCACCAGGGGGCGTCGCTTTGTTGCAACCCGAGCGTTGCTCTGTTGCGACCAGAGCCACTCTAGCGCCTGGGGCAGAGGCCAGGGAGCCATACCCAGCGCCCGGGCCATCTTTGCTCCAATGGAGCCTCGCTGCGGGAGGGGAAGAGAGAGAGAGGAAGGAGAGGGGGAGGGGTGGAGAAGCAGATGGGTGCTTCTCCTGTGTGCCCTGGCAGGGAATCGAACCCAGGACTTCTGCACGCCAGGCCTACACTCTACCACTGAGCCAACCGGCCAGGGCCTTTTTTTTTTTTTTTTTTTAAGAGAATTATTCTTTCTCATTTCCACAGGATATATAAATGTAAATCATGTTATTCTTATGTAAGTTATGAAATGATTTCACTAGTCACTCCAAACACTCAAATTATTCTAAGATCCAAGGTGGTAGGTCCATGGGGATCCATTCTACTATTCTCTCTAATTTTGTGTACTTTTGATGTGTTGTTAAACAAAAATAATTTTAACTTTTACAGCTGAAAATCTTGTTAAAAATGAAGGATTCATTAGGTCATTGCTCGCCCCCCCCCCCCCCCATATTGGTCCTGAGGCACGGAGTTTAAGCCACCAGCAGCACGCTCATCCAGAGTTTTGGAAGCGCTTCCATACATCAGGCAGGGGGAGAGAGATGTAAGCCACCCTGAAAGGAATTGCACTGGCTGTAGACCGAGCAGGTGGGAGGAGCGGCGTGGGGCTGGTTCTGAGATAGCTGCAGAGTCCGCAGCAGATCCCGTGGCAGAGAGGCTCCTGGAGTTGAATGGGGCCTAGCTAACGTAGTCTGTGGGAGGAGCCACCTGGCGATGAACCTGAAGTTCCAACAGATACCCAGGAATGGGGGCAGGCTTTTGTCAGAATTAACCCACAGCTATCGGCAGGCTGTGAGTCTCCTTTCCTTACGTTCCAGCTGCTGGAATTTCCATTGAGAACTTTTCAGAATTCTCTCCTGTCAATATTTTCCATAATACTTTTAAAAAATGTTTAAGTAGACTTTGTTTGGGGGAGCCAGTTTAGGTTCTAGGAAAGTAGAGTGGAAGGTCAGCATTCTCATCTACCCGGTGCCCCCACACACACGCAGGGTCCTTCCCCCGTAACCTGCCGCACCACAGTGCTTTTGATTAATCTAGTCTTTAAATCAGAAATGTTATCGATGCCTTGTTTATTTATTAAATATACAGTGAACATTTTCACCATCTGGCTGGCATTTTGCTACATCTTTACTAAACAAGCCTAGCCCCTGCTTTTATGTTGTTCATAGTCTAGTGGGAGAGAGAGTCATTAAGAAATAATTTTACTTTTATCTATGTCTGTGAGTGTGAGTTTTGTATCCCACCTATGTGTGAAATCACACAGTTCTTAGCTTTTTCTGATTCACTTATTTCACTCAGTATAATGTTCTCAAGGTCCATCCATGTTGCCGTAAATGGCAGTATGGCCTCATTTCTTATGGCTGAGTAGTATTCCATTATATATATATGTATCATATCTTCTTTATCTAATCCTCTATCAAAGGACACTTTGGTTGTTTCCCTGTCTTGGCCACTGTGACTATTGCTGTGATGAACATGGAGGTGCATGTGTCTTTACATACCAATGTTGTCAGGGTTTTTGGGTAGACACCCAGTAGAGGGATTGCTGGGTCATAAGATAGTTCTATTCTTAATTTTTTGTGGAACCACCATATTTTCTCCCATAATGGCTGTATCAGTTTACATTACCTCCATTACATTTAATTTTGTAAGTAAAATATAATAAAATAAAATAAATAATTTTATGAGATGCCAGCGGCAGGGGCTGGGGAAGGGGCGGCAGGCACCATGTCTGGCCAGGAAGGTGACAAGAAGAAGGCCCTGCAGCAGCCCAAGACACAGGCCAAGGAGACTGACGGGAGATAAGGCACTCAAGCAGCCGCAAAGAGGAACAGAAGGAACTTGAGGAGCTACAAGCGAAGGCCTGTGGGGAGGGGCCCCTGGCCACAGGTGGGATTGAGAAATCTGGCACAGAGCGAGCTGTTCTCTGTGCCTGGGGCAATGGTGATTCTTAATTCCATTCCTGTTTGAACATCTGGATTCCCTGTGATAACATCTCCTGCCACCTGTAGTTAGAATGAAGCGGTGTCTTGGAGCCTGTTGTATATTTAAGAATAAATTTTTGTTTAAAATAAAAAAAGAAAGAAGAAAGAAAGAATTTTACAAAAAAAAACCTAGTTACAAACTGTGATGAGGAGAAGCAGAGGATGCTACGACAGGGGTCCCCAAACTACGGCCCACGGGCCGCATGTGGCCCCCTGAGGCCATTTATCCGGCCCCCGCCACACTTCCAGAAGGGGCACCACTTTCATTGGTGGTCAGTGAGAGGAGCATAGTTCCCATTGAAATACTGGCCAGTTTGTTGATTTAAATTTACTTGTTCTTTATTTTAAATATTGTATTTGTTCCCGTTTTGTGTTTTTACTTTAAAATAAGATATGTGCAGTATGCATAGGGATTTGTTCATAGTTTTTTTTATAGTCTGGCCCTCCAACGACCTGAGGGACAGTGAACTGTCCCCCTGTGTAAAAAGTTTGGGGACCCCTGTGCTACGACTACATATACTGCAAGAGCTCCCCCAGTCTGAGTGGTCAGGATAGGCCTTCCCAGAGAGCAACAGGTAAACTGAGATCTGAAGGGGAGGTAAGGATGAGCTAGTAGGCAAGGATGACAGGGACTGCATTTTAGGCAAACAAAGTAACTGCCTGCAAAGCTCTTTAGGCAAAAAGGAGCCCGACATATTTTAGGAGCTGAGAGTTGGCGGACAAGGACAGAGATGCGGTGGGAGAGTCAGGTGGAGGCCAGACCTGTGGCTGCTGTAAGCTGTGTTCGTTTGTCTTTACCCTGAGCGCTGGGAGACAGTGGATGGGTCTTATCTAGGAGGAGACTTGCCGGGATTTTGTTTTAAAACAAAGGCCCTGCGTGCATTGTGAGGAATGGCAGGAGTGGAGCAGCAGTGGAACTAGGGAGACTTCCTAGGAAACTATTGGAATAGACCCAGAGAAGACAGGGGTGTAAAGTGGATCGATGGAAATGGACTGCTACCACCAACATGTATAAGGTGGAATCAACAAGATTTGGTGTTTGCTTTGAAAAGGTAGGAAGGTGTTGGGTTTCTAGGCTTGGAAAACTGGATAGATCTGGTGCTCTCACTGAGATGGGAGAAAGGGTGAAGAGAAGGTCAGGAATTTACATGGGCTTTATAACAATTATTTTTCTATTCCAAATAATTTTCCTGTGCTAGGCACCATGCTAGGAGATTCACATTCAGTATCATAGAAGTCCTTCTATCTGACACAATAGCAGCTGGCAGCAGGTTGATTCTCATGCTCTTACAGGTCAATGAACTTTAAGAGACTGTAGTTACTGTCTTCTGTTATTATTTCAAGTGCACATTGTTTATTACCTATGTACCTCCATTAGCATATGGATATTTGAAGCTATAAGCATTGTTTCCAACTCCCCAATTATTTTTTCATATGACTCAGTGGGCAACTCCCACACCATTTCCTCCCCTTCTTTTTCTTCTCTCCATTCTATACCTACTCCATAGTAACTTGTGTAACAGGTTTATCTAGATATCTTTCCCCTCCCCTTCCATAGTCAGTTGCAAGTTCTCTTGATCAGAGCTGGTGGGGGTCATTGGGCAAACAAGTTCTCAAACCACCCATGGTAAAAGTTCATCTTTGATCCATTCTCTCAAACCCTCCGTCCCACTGAACATGACAGTGGTTCTTCCCTGGCCTCACTTCCCTTCCTAAAGCACTGCAGTGATTCGTCCATTGTTACAGGGAGCAGCCCCCCAATTCTCACCTTCCATGCCAAAGCCATTATCAGAACAGACTATGGCATTATTTCCATCCTTTCCTTATTTGAGACGGCCTCTATTCTTCTGAGGCCCTTCTGTTATGGGTTCAAATAGCAACCAAGAGTATAGTTGCCATCTAAGCAGTTATTGAATTAATGAATGAACCATGTTGCTGGGAAAGCCAAGAATACCTTACTTGGAGGGAGATCAGGCCCTGTCTTTAAGATGAATTTTGTTTTCTTAAATTTTCATAAACAACAGCTCATCTCTAACCTATTACCAATTTTCAACTGTTAATTTATTTATAATAGTATAGTTAATTCTACATGAATGACTGTCCTATACAAACCTGGAACTCTCAAGTGAATTAGTGTTTAAATCATAGGTAAAATTGTACCAAAATACCACTAAAAAGTAGCAACTAAAAATGAAAAGCTAAAAGTATTATTTCATGATGCTGCCAAAAGAGAAATCCAGATTTTTAGCTTTGGCTGTCCATTGAACATAACTAGATGACTTTTCTAATACTTTGATGCCTCTTCTACGGTTGCACTGAATAGCATGCTTCAGTCTAGATGGTTTTATTATTTTGTGCATTTTGGTAGCACTTCATATTTTCTAAGTGCAGGACAATCATATTCATTAGTATTTCTGCAAAGCTCTCCAGTATGGTAGCTCAGCATTACTGAAGCCAAGCACAGAAATAAGTACACTTATTGGAAAGATACTGATAGGAGCCAAATGAAATGTCAGTGAACACCAATGCCCAATATTCAGAATGTTAGTTTTCCTAGACACATTTCAGCAAGACTACCTAAACCTCTTTCCATATCGTTTGGATTTCTAAAACCCAGAAATAAACCCAACTGTGAAGGAAATAAGTGATTATTATATTAGATCCTACTTTAAATGTTAAGCTTTATGTTATTATTTAAAGCGTAAGTATGCAGAAGTCCAAGTTTACGAAGGTAATGTATAAGTCTGTATTTGATATGGTAACTTGTTTGCGTTTTTGACCAGAGCAATTGTTTAACAATCAGATTAAAGTCAAAATTAGATGCTCTTTCTGAATTATTCAATTAAATGGATGAGAGTGCCTCAAGTTGCCTGAAATTTTCCATTTTAAAGATCAAATTGTAGTTAATTAGCCAAAAACGTTCACGTGTCCTCACCTATACTGAGAATCTGGTCTACTGGAGAATAGCGCTCCGGTACTTGAACGGTTCAGGGACAGACAGGGCAAACACAAGCAGTAAGCGCCCCTATCTTTTGCTTCACCAAAGTCACATGTGGCCCCAATCTCATGGTGCGACGTAGGGGGCTCTCCCTCCAGCCTCTCACCCTTGTTTCAGACAAAAAGGAGAAAGAGGAGGAGGAAGCGGGAGAGGAGGAGGAAGGGAACAGTGCAGATAACAGGAAAACAAGACTTCTCAGTGACTGCCCAGCAGACTCCCCAGCGAACGAGCCATTGTAGCCTCACTGACCAGAGTTCCCCAACCCTGCCCCCACCACCCCCGCCCAGCAGCATGGGAGATAAGAGAATAATGTGTTTGTTTTTTTAAAAACCGGGCATACTGCCATCGTAAACAAAACTGATATTCTGATAATAATGAAGAAAGAACAAATGGACACGAGCTGAGGCAGAAACGAGCCATGGCCACTGTACCGACTGTTTTCCATGTGAATTACAGGGACACGTGAACGTGTGCTGCAGAGAAAGGACGCGCTGAGTGTGGCCAGAACAATTGGAGGAAGAGCTGGTGCTAAACAGCTGTCATGGAGGTCACCAGCCCTTCCTGTAACCTGGGGGTGGGGGTGGGGGGGGGATGTTTAAGATTTCAAGGTGGAACCACATGTGTAAAGAGCCATGCATAATTACGACCAAGATGATAAACTCTGCATAGAGTGTATTTTAAATTCCCCCCCCCCAGTGTGCACAAGGAGGCACGATGGACATTCAAGAATGTTCATTCCAGAATTATTTGTAACATCCAAATTTGGGGAAAAAACCCTAAATGTTCATCAACACAAGAATAGATAAATTTTGGTTAATTCATATACTGTGGAATACTTGTCAACAGTTAAAATAAGTAAAATTTGACAAAGCGAGGTGGTAGGTAGTAAAGTGTATGTTATCATACTCATTTTGTTCTTCTGTGTGGTTGAAATATTTCATAACTTAATAAATTAGCAAAACAAAACAAAGGTTGGGCATTGTTTCCCAATATTTGTTCCACAAACCACCTGCATCAAAATCACTGAAGGCATGTGTTAAAATGCAGATTCCTGAGGCCCTGTAGGGTCTAGTACCAGAAACTGCAGACTTGAGCCCAGCAGTTGGTATTTCAGACAAGGCCACCAGGTGCTTCCTAGAGGACCGCTGACACAGGGTTTGTTTGGGGAAAAGAGTTTAATGGAAAACAGAAATTGAGAAGATCTCTGGGCCACACAAATAAGTCATGCAGAGCCTTGAGGAGGGCTCAAACTATTGTATATTCCGGCACACAGGCAAGGTGGGTAGTTTAGAGGTGGGCAGGATCTATGAGGATTAAACTATGAGAAATGGAGAACCCAAATATCAGTGGTTTAACTAAATAAACCTTGCCTGACCAGGTGGTGGCATTGTGGATAGAGCGTCGGACTGGGATGCGGAGGACCCAGGTTCGAGACCCCGAGGTCGCCAGCTTGAGCGCGGGCTCATCTTGTTTCAGCAAAACTCACCAGCTTGGACCCAAGGTCGCTGGCTTGAGCAAGGGGTCACTCAGTCTGCTATACCCCACGGTCAAGGCACATATGAGAAAGCAATCAATGAACAACTGAGGTGCCACAACGAAAAACTGTTGATTGATGCTTCTCATCTCTCTCTCTGTTCCTGTCTATCTGTCCCTACATATCCTTCTCTCTGACTCTCTCTCTTTGTCTCTGTAAAAAAAAAAAAAAAAAAAAAAAAAAAAAAAAAAGCCTTGCATTTCCTGCTCCTGAGGAAGCAGTCTGGAGGTAGTCAGCTCTCCACAGCGTCAGGAATTCAGATTTGTTCGTGCTCAACACTCCACACTCACCTCATTGCCTGAGAGTTTCAGCCACCATGACTACACTGCAACCAATATGAAAGAGGAGAAAAGAAAAAGGACACATTTCAAAAGGATACTTCCTGAAAGCAGAACAAACCACTTCTGCTCACTTCCAGATCATAGTCTTGTGGCCATAAATAGCTGGAAGGGAGACTAGGACATGTCTTTATTCCAGGTGGCCAGGTACCCAGCTAAAGTGGGGAGAGGGGTCCTATCACCACGGAGAAAGGAGTAGAATGGACCTAGGAGCCTCTGTCACAGAAGACTAGGGGTTAATAGCCTATAAAAGCTCAGATGCTAAGACCCAGGAAGCTGCTGTATAGACTCCAGGATCAGAGCAATGCTGGCCAAGTGATTTCTGGGGTAGCACATAGGCTAGATTCTTACATTTCAAAATGTGGTACTGGGCCAGCATAATCTACATCACCTGGGAGCCTGTTAGGAATGCACATTCAGGCCCCACCCCATTTCTTCTGGATCGGAATCTGCATTTTAACATGATCCCCAGACCAGGCTAGACAGAGAAAGGTTAGAAACTGAGAAGGCTTGTAGCACAGAACAGGGACTAGAGGTGAGAGTATTCCGGGTAGAGTGGTGGTTGGGCTCCTGGGAGTCACTGCCCTATGGAAATGAATACAGTCGGGCCAGAGAGCAGAGGGTTTAGACTTAGCGGAAGAAATAGCCAGCAAAGGAGAACAAGGAAGAGGAGGAAGAGAGACACAAGAAACTTGAAAAGAACATGGCCTTGACAACACACTTTTAAAGTCAGTGAGATGCAGATTTAATTGCCCTGCATTGTGGACTAAACTGTACTTAATCCTCTCATCATCCCTGAGGGTAGCAACTAGGATTCCCATTGGAGGTGATGTGACGAAACAGCTTCAGAGATGTTAACTTGCCAAGGTCGCACAGCTAGGCTATTAACATAGCTTATGAGAATACTTTTTGTAATGATCTGGCCAGTTTCCAAAGCACTGTTATAGTCATCATCTAAATTAATCCTCACAATAACTGAAGTAAACAGAAAGTGGCTATTTAAATTTTGCACCTAAGGAATTCCAGGACTTTGGCTTCTTGGGCCAATCCCTCCCCCCCCCCCCCCAGTTTTGTTTCCCAATTTCTTGATACATAATGACAAGGAAGAGAGGGCTGGGAGCGTAGGGGGTCCACAGAGCCTGAATTTAACTGTGTGAGTGTCCAGCCCTGCAACAGACATATAGCAGACCCTCCACGATAACTGATACTGTTAAAATTACAACCACTGATTTTGTTCAAGGGGAAAGTAATATTAGAAAAGTAGCTTATTGGGGTGAGGAGTACAGAAGCCAGATATGGAAAGCAAATTTAAGGATACAATGTCAGCAACCAGGAAAGACTTCTGAACAGTGCTGCAGAGCACTGGGGCCGGACAGGCTGTCTACTTGGCGGTGCTGCACTTATTAACATGGCAATGTCGGGCACATTACTCAACACCCCCTTGCTTCCACATCCTCTTTCTCAAACTTGAAATAAATAGTACTTTGTTGGGTAATATTATGAGGATTAGATGAGATAAGACAGGGGTCCCCAAACTTTTTACACAGGGGGCCAGTTCACTGTCCCTCAGACCATTGGAGGGCCAGACTATAAAAAAAAACTATGAGGCCCTGGCCGGTTGGCTCAGTACTGGGTAGAGCGTCGGCCTGGCGTGCGGAAGTCCCGGGTTCGATTCCCGGCCAAGGCACACAGGAGAAGCGCCCATCTGCTTCTCCACCCCTCCCCCTCTCCTTCCTCTCTGTCTCTCTCTTCCCCTCCTGCAGCCAAGGCTCCAAAGTTGGCCCGGGCGCTGAGGATGGCTCTATGGCCTCTGCCTCAGGTGCTAGAATAGCTCTGGTTGCAACAGAGCAATGCCCCAGATTGAGCAGAGCATCGCCCCCTGGTGGGCATGCCGGGTGGATTCCGGTCAGGCGCATGCGGGAGTCTGTCTGACTGCCTCCCCGTTTCCAACTTCAGAAAAATACAAACAAAACAAAACAAAACAAAAAAACTATGAACAAATCCCTATGCACACTGCACATATTTTATTTTAAAGTAAAAAAAAAAAACCAAAATGAGAACAAATACAATATTTAAAATAAAGAACAAGTAAATTTAAATCAACAAACTGACCAGTATTTCAATGGGAACTATGCTCCTCTCACTGACCACCAATGAAAGAGGTGCCCCTTCCAGAAGTGCAGCAGGGGCCGGATAAATGGCCTCAGGGGGCCACATGCGGCCTGCGGGCTGTAGTTTGGGGACCCCTGAGATAAGGTATAGACTGAGGATGATAAGCCCAGTGCTCAGAAGAAAATAAATGTTTGCTAATTATAGCTATTAGTAAATCTGCTTATGGATGAAAGAGTAAAACAAGGTGGAAGTTAAAGCAGTGGGTTCAAGTAGTCCCTAAGACGAAGAATGCAGTAACCTATGTACCGGCCTTGGGTATTTATCAAAGTTTATAGACTCCATATCAACTTCAGATTTAAATGTGAAGATACTCTATCTTCCTGGGGCCACAGGCTTTACACATTGATTACCATGAATTTGCCTTCAGATGATACGGCATTCAGGACTGACATTTCCAAGTTGTATATTTTTAAATCCTGTATTTCTCCCAAATGTATTTGGTAACTCTGAAGCTAGCAGACGAATATGAAACAAGTAGTCACTTTCTTTATCTTAAATGTTCATGAAGTAAAAGAAGTGAAGGGAAAATGGCAATGAACTCCTATTGTCTCATTTATGAGAAGCTTTGGCACAGCTTATAAAAGTGACAGATGTTCTGCTTCCTAGAACCTTTTTGTTCCATCCTGGAAAATCTATATTTTCCTTTAGTAGATTGATTTCTTGTTATAGAGCAGGAACGGCTATTAAATATCTTTATTTGGGAGCTGGGGATGCCAAAATGTGAGAGGGGAAATGCATCAATACTTAAAGGAAAGTTGATGGGATGGGTAGAGAAGGACTGGAGAGGAGGTAGTCTATATCTGGGAAATTATTTACAATTGGACTGCAGGACAGAAAGACTTGCCAGAGGAGGAGTAGCAGGAGCAAATGAAGAAAGCATCCAATCACAGGTAAACCCCTTGATGGATGAGGAAGACACTCTAATAGATGAGCAAGCACTTTCCCCAGCGGCCAGCTGACTCACCTCATCTCTCTTTTGGCTTGGAGCACAGTGGAAAGATTCAGTGTAACAAATTATGGAATATATAATAGTGAACCAGCTGATGCAAACTAATAACAATATGAGGTGTTCTTTTCTGTTTTGATGTGGGGCTACTGATTTCTCTTCTGGGGTGAGGTTGGATTTTTACTACCAAAATAGTTAAAAATTGAGTTGACAATTTATAACCAGTGTCCCAAACACCACTTTTTGCAGCACTAGAAATATTTATGTGGTATATTTATAGTTTGAAAGCATGCTCACCTGCATTGTCTCATTTTACCTTGTAAATAACCTTGTGAGGCAAGTGTCGTTTTCCACATTTTATCCTTGAGAAAACTGAGGTTTAGAGAAGGTAATGGACAGCAGTATCCACACCTGGCTGTGTCTTAACATGTTACCTCTCTTTGGCTCCACCAATAAATGTCAATTAATGGCTATAGTTCCCACAAAGGGTTTATAAGAGGCCCATCTCTGCCAAGCATACCCTAGGTTTCAATAATGGTTTTCCCTCCAGGCCAATTCCATGGTCCTGACATCTCCCAAAGGCCTTACGAGCCCACCTGCTCCCACTTAAGGTCACTGGGAGACCTGAAATGAGGGTGAGTGCTAGGAGTGGGACAGAACAGTGCAGTTGTACCAGAAACTAAGCTACAGCATCCCTGGGCTCCAAGGGCCCTGGGTCCTTGGTGTCTCATTGTTCCTGTGCAGCTCACACTTCCTGCAGCCCCCTCCCAAATGTCCCTCTAGAGCCCCTGGGCTATCATCCAGACATCCTATGTATACTATCCCTTAAAAGGCCCTCTTGCTTCTATCATCCTCTGGACACCTCAGCCAGGAGAGCAATTGCTTAGTGCAAATTACTACAGGGGGCAGGGGCCATCCTTAACCACACCAGTAAGCAGTAAGTACTCCTTCATCGTGGGCAGAAAGCCTCCAGACTTAAAACTACTTCTCCACTTCCTCCTTCTCTGATAACATCCTGGTCTGGAGGAACCTCTCCTATCATCAGTCATCAGTGAGCTTAGAATTGTGCCTATACTCAGAGAAGAGGGAGCTGCCTAGCCTAAGCCTGGCAGTGCAGAGTAATGCCAATTACAGCTAGGTAGACCAAAATAGTTACTAGCTAGTGTACAGATTTGCCCGTATTGACGTTCAGGCAGCACCTTGTTAGCTGCAGTAGCTTGGGCAAATTGCTTACCTTCTCTGTGGCTTCATATATGCATCTTTAAATAGGGTAACAGTAGTACATATGGAGTGATAACGAGAATTAGAAGTACTATGTATGTAAAGTATTTAGAACAGTTCCTAGCACTCAGAAAAACTATATGAAGATTAGATAAACTGGATTTTTAAAAATTACCTACTTTTAAAAGTGTCTGTTCCACACCAGTTTATTGCCACCTGAACTTCAGCTGGAGTTCTGACCGTTCAGATGCAGATAAATGGTTTAGATCTCCCTTTCCATGAACTATGGAAAAACCTAAAAATCCCCCCAAGAATTCTTTGAATTCCCAAGTGTATTTTA
Organism: Saccopteryx leptura; assembly: GCF_036850995.1. Lineage (NCBI taxonomy): Eukaryota > Metazoa > Chordata > Mammalia > Chiroptera > Emballonuridae > Saccopteryx > Saccopteryx leptura. The sequence goes on along the minus strand of NC_089504.1, from coordinate 28,773,516 downwards.
CATTTCTTGATTAGCTCAGGCTCTAAATGCCAGCTTCTTTAGAATTATTCTGTCTGGGAGATGTTTCGTTGTTCTGCACATTGTGTCCCACAAATACTTAACTCAAATTAATATCGATGCAAAATTTACCAAAGCATTCATGTGTGCAGCAAACTTTGCTAAACCTTTGAAGAAAGGAATGGTTTACATTGCAACAACTCAATCAGTTTTAAAGTCAGCAACAGTCATCCCTACTCTTTATAAGGCCTTTGGCTATGTCCCCATCTTAGAACCCAGCTTCCTGCCTCGTTCCTTAATTCCCCTCTCTCATCCTTTTCCCTACTGTCGCTCCTCCTCAAGCCTTCACTGCCAGATTGCCTGAAACTCCAAATTCTTCTGGTTCCAGTATGCAGACAAACCCATTAAGCTCTCCCCAGTCCACTTTCAAGAAAAAGCCTGGCTAAGCCTTTAATTGCCACCACTTCAGTCACGCAGACATTGGTAACAACTTGAAATAATCCTTTTGAAGGACTTCATTGAATTATTGGCGAATCTTCAGCTAGTCCTTGCTCTGTGTTTGTATGGGGGTGGGAAATGGAGAGAGGATGGTTACTTAACATACATTATCTCCATTAGTTCTCACAGCAAAGCTGCAAGGTAGAGCGGATTCTCCCCACTTTACAACTGGGAAAATTGAGGCTCAGAGAAGTTAAGGAATATACACAACATCATCTAGCTGAGGAGGGTTGAACAGAGTTAAGACCGCGTGGGTCAGACTCAGAATCCCTCACTATGTTCACAGCCTCATACATTGTGCTTGGCCTTGGTTCCCTAAGGTCCCAAGGTGGTGGCAGAGATCAGAGGAGTCAAATGCAGCTCCGCCCTGGTCCCTTCATCTTGGACAAACCCCAGCTGTGCTCCTGGCTGCCATCTTGAGTGTCCATGTTTTCATTTGTGGTGCCCAGACCTGAGCCTAGCTTTCCAGGCAGGATCTGACCAACCCCCAAGAGAGCAGTGTCTTCCACTCAATTCTTTACCCTGGATGTCTAGTCACACACCCAGAGGTCCCCTTGGTTCCTCGAACCCACATTTCACTGCTGATTCATCCTGAGTTTCCAGCCAACGGAAACCTCTAAAACAAAGGTCCTCCTTGAACTCTGGAGTCAGTCCCAGGGTCAGTCCTTGCTTCACCGCTTCCTGTGAGACTTGGACAGCTCACCACTCTATTTTAGGTCCCAGTTTCCCTGGATGCTCATAGAGACAATAATATTATTTACCTTATAAGGCTGTTAGAAAAATTAAATAAATTAATGCATGCAGGTGCTAATCTAGTACCTGAAACATTATAAAGTTCAGTAAATATTAGCTGTAATAAGTATTATTATAAATGCTCTTCCTCTCCCTCACCTCCACACAAATCTGATCTCTCCACTCCTGTTTTCCCCATCTCCACATAAGCCTCTGTGTGTGTGGGTATACACACACACACACACACACACACACACACACACACCCCTTATTGGAAGGCACCCTCCTAAAGCAGAAGGCTTGGCCTCACAAATCAGGATTCAGTTGTCTCACATGCTAGCTATGTGACCTTGGGCCAGATGTTCAACCTCTTTTAGCCACAATTTCTTCCTCTGCAAAATAGAAACTGTAATTTTGTATTCTCTTAACTCACAGCATTATCAGAAGGATTACATAAAGTAGAAACATAAAGGAGTTCTGTATTTATCTTATTTTCAACCCCCAAATAAAGTATGTTAGTAGATTTTTTTAAACCAAGTGAAGGACTTTATACTAATCTCTGGTAAATTGTATAGACTCATTTAGGATTTATCAGACTAACATTGTTTTAAATTATTTCTCTATGTTCAGTTTTCACATCTTTTTCTCATGTGATATATTTATCTGCTCATGAGCTTTAAAAATCTCTTTATAGGTGTCCCAGCTTCAATTCCCAGTCAGGGCACACAGGAGAAGTGACCACCTGTTTCTCCACCTCTGCCCCCTCCTCTCTCTCTCTCTCTCTCTCTCTCTCTCTCTCCCTTCCCCTCCCGCAGCCATGGCTTGATTGGTTCAAGTGCATTGCTCAGAGCTGAGGATGGTTCTGTGGAGCCTCCACCTCGGGCATTAAAAATAGCTGGGTTGTGAGCATGGCCCCAGATGGGCAGGGCATCGGCCCCAGACAGGAGTTGCTAGGTAGATTCTCATTGGAGCACATGGAGGAGTCTGTCTCCGTCTCCCCTCCTCTCACTTGGAAAAGAAGAAAAAAAATCTCTTCATAATAAAATGAAAGTATAGGAACCCTATTTCCCAGTCACACATTTTATATTATTTATTAAGAACAAATCTGCACCAATTGGCTGCATTACATACTGGGCTGGAGCAATGGCAGAGCCAAAGAAATATAATTTGGGGTGGGTGCCCTCATGTCTATTACTACATTGTTGAAGTGACCTACATACTTAACCTTAAATGTTAATGTCTTGAGACAGTTATTCAACCTTTCATAGAAACCTAGAAAAATCTCAAAACGCCCATGGAACAAACTTGTCATGTCGATGGTAATTTTCCTTAGCAGCATTCCCTGCTGGGCCTGTCTGAAATGCCGAAGATGAAACTGCAGAATTTAAAATCTTAGGATTCATCGCCTAACTTCAACGATGAAGGACCTGGGTATCATCAGGACTAACCCCTTCCTCTTATGGATGAAGATAATGACCCTGGAGAGAGAAAACTGCTTATTTCAAATCACTCCGAATGGTGGTAGAGCCCCAGGCAAACCCAGGTCAGCAGGAACCAGAGCGGGCAGGCCATAGGAAGAAGAGGTATATTTTGCACATATCTAGGGGTTTTTCATTAAAAAAAAATTATACTCATGTTTTACATTTTAATTCACACCGTCTGTATAATAAATTTTCCTGATTTGGACTTTGTTTTTGGGTTATGATTGGTGTTGATGCCCTCTTCTTCCCTTTTATTATGTGACAGATGTTCATTTACAGAGATATATTTCAAAAGACCTAGTTTTCAAAAGACCTAGTTTGGCCAAACTAGAAAACAGTACTGTATCTTATATGCACATGTCTAATTCTTATTCCTCTTCCTAGACCTTGTTCCCTACCCCTAAACTGGCAGGATGTCAGGAGAAGGAGGACCCCTCAAAACTTTCACTGGGGGTTGTGTGATTGGGAACTCAAAACCTCACCAGATGATCTTTTTAGAAAAAAGCATTTCTGTGACTGGTTTTGAGGATGAAGGAGCCTGTCCCTTCCCCAGCGCGGGGTGCACAACCGCCCTGTGCCCGGCAGTAACCCGGGGGTTCCCTGGAACTATCTTCAACAGAGCCAGTTGGGAAGAGAAAAAACAGAGAACGTGCTCTGTTTCACTTTAAACCTGGTCATTAGATAGGAGTCCCTCCCTGGCAGTAATGAGAACAGTAACTTTGCGCCCACGTGGCTTTTCCGCGGGCATGTGCTGCGTTGGGAAGCCCGGGTCTCCTTCCCTTAGCCGCCTTTTTGGGAAAGACGTGCTCGGGAGAGATGGCAGAGCTGAATAGGGGCTAGCTATGGGTGAAGGGACAGTGTCGAAACAACAGATGGGGACGGAGAAACAGAAGTAATGCGGAGTCCTGGCAAGGGGACGCCTGGGGATAACGGCTGAGGGATCCAAGATCGCCCCGCCGGGCCTGACATTGTGCCCAGCCCCGCTAGACCCAGAAATTAGGGCATAACCGCAAAGCCCACACCCTTTATTTCAGAGGGAAACGGAAACCACCAAAGAATAAACGGTCTGAAAGCGCTGCCGCGCTGGGAGCGAGCGGCGCGCAGGCGCGCAGGGCTCCGCGTCTGCCCTCGAGTTACCCGGCGCCGCTAGCCCGGCGAACTAGGTGAAAGGTAACTAGCAGTCGCTGCTCCGGCGGATCGCCGCGGCGCGCAGGCGGGCGGGAGGGCGGGCGAGCTCTGGCCTGAGCGGCGGGATCCCGACCTCCCCAGTTTCTCCAAGTCTGTATGTCAACCTGCTGTGGCTGTGGCAGGGGCCAAGCATGAGCCGATGGGCGGGTAGGGGTGAGGGGGGGGCATTGAGCAGACTTGGAAAATTCTTGTTACTCAACCCTCAATGGGGAAATTAAGTCAAAGAAGGGTGCAGGGTAAAGTACCACTTACTTAGGGCTGTTGGTATGCCCGACACCGTGCTGGGCGTGTCTCTGCGTTATTTTAATTCTCAAAACACTACGAACGAGGCCATTTGGACTCCCGTTTATGAAAGAGGAAACTGAGGCACAGCGAGTTCATGTAACTTGCCCAAGGTCATCCAATCAATAATGGGCAACTTCTATAAATGGTCCCTGATTTCAAGGTGTTTGGATTTTGTTTTCTTTTTGCCCTAGTGCTATCAAATGACAAGTGTAGCACATTTTAAAAGGCACCCCCATAGGCATCACTCGTTCCATCCTTACTTGAGACCTATGAGGTGGTAACTATCAATATCCCCCCCTTTTGAAGTTGGGAAAACTGAGATTCAAGAAAGTCGTTCTGGGATCACACAGAGACTAGAAGAGTTGACATTTTGTGGCTCATTTTAGAAGGATTAAAAAGCTCAAAACTCAGGCTCAGCTTCCCCCACCCCCCTACCCCAGAGACCTTTGGAGACTATGAGAGATTCAAGCTCTATGGGACAGGTGGCCTAGGCCCAGAAGGAAACAAAAAGAATCTCTCGTCTTGGAGGTTTCCTTTGATTGCAAGTTTCCACGAACAGAATTATGCAGTGACCTTCTAGATAGTCAGGTTGTTAACTCATGGAGAGCAGAAGCAGAATGCACTGCTCATGATTTGTTGAACTTGGTGTTTTCTGGGTGAGTTTATAACTCAGTCAACACGTATTCAACCCCAGCCTACCCCGGAGGCAAGCTGCAGTTGTGTGTGGCTGTGGGTGAAATGACAGCTCTTTTGTGAGTGACCTTTCCTGGATTAGGGCTCTTGCATTCATTCAGCAAACATACTTGGCACCTCCTCTGCTTTGCCCACAGCTGGAGAACAGAGTGGGGCCCTTGAAGGGCAAGAATGCCTTGCTTTCCGGGACTCTGGGAGTTTGCCCCCCTCCATGCATATGGAAACCATAGAGTTTCTTAAGAGGCAAGAAGTGCATCACCACCCAGGGAGGGCCATAGGACAAGTCACACCCCTCCCACCCCCACTGTCCCCTCAGTGTCCCAGCTGTTCCTCAGAATCTCAAAAAACAAAAGCAGCTCTGCTGCTCTCCTGAGGAAGCCTTGGACACTGAGAAACAGAAAAAGCTAAAGAGCGGCTGGGCAGCCCCCTCCCGCCGTCATCTCTTTCCAAGAATCCCCTCCTTCGAGTCTCTCATCAGGGAATTGGAATTTCATTGCCTTGTGACCCAAAACTGTGTTCTGCTGAGGCTGATAAAGACAAAGGCTGCAATTGGACTGGTTTTTGCCCTAATGTAACCCTGCCTTGCAGCCTCCCTGAGGTGACTAGGGGAGATCATGTGCTGCCCAACACTTTCAAGATGCCACTGCGAGCTGCCTGCCTGGTGATATTGGCAGCAAGAAAGCTGCTTGGAGACTTACATCATTACCTTACCGAGAATACTGTGTGCTGAGAACTTTGGCCACACTGGATCCTTTGCCAAACCCTCTCACTTGAATTCCTATATATCCTCCGCAGCCCTAGGCAGTAAGTAGGTGGTGTGATCCCCGCGTTGCAGGGGATAAAACAGGCTCTGAGGGGATTAGTGATTTCCCCACATCACACAATCATAAAAAGGCATGGCTGAAACTCAACTCTTTTCTCTGCCTATACATTCGGACCCAACACCCCCAATGGGGCGGGTACTTGGGCTGGTTGGGAAAACTGTTCCTAGGTTTCTCTCTTTCTACCCTGATTATCCTGGAGATATTGCAACAAAAATGTAAAACAAGTGAAATTCTATGCCTTACACACAGTTAAATAATGAGCGACTTCATAAAGGAATGAAGGAATGAATGGATAAATGAAGGTAGAGAATAAGATGAGATGAGGGGCCTAGAATTGTGCCTGGCACGTGGTAGACAATATCTCCCACGTGAACTAATAAAGGAAGAAGAATCAGTCAAAATATAAAGCATGGAAGAGCAAATATTTTAGGGAAACAACTTCCCAGACTTAAGCTCACAAGTAAAGTTTATAGTCCTGTTGGAATGTAAAGTTCTTTTTTTTTTTTTTTTTTTTTTTTGAATTATTGGTGAAAGGTTTACGGATGCCAGGAGGTTATCAGTACAGATAAATGCAGGCAAGCCTGGGTCCACACTCCCCTTCCTATTGAATTGTCTCACAGTGCTTCTCGGGTATGATTGTGCTGCTGGCCTCTATCGATAGGAAAGGCCCTTCTTTCCATTCAGTAAGAGAAAGTACTCTTTATGAAGCCCTACATAGGCTGTAAAGTGCATACGGTATGGCCCTTGCTCCCAGGTGGGGAAAACATGAGATTTGGAGTCAACTGTCTCCTGTTTGAGTCCCTGCTCTTCAGCACACTATTTAACTTCAACCATCCTTGGTGTTCCCATATGTAAAATGGGTGCAAAATCACCACACGGGATAACTTTACTAATTTAACAATATAAAAATTTAATAATATAAGTAGGTAACAAAAGGGAGGGGTTGATAAGTGATAGATGCCATGAATTTTATTCAGAGCAAATATGAAGGGAGTTGTCCCGGCCGGAACCTAGCCCCTCCCCAGGAGAGGGGAAGGGAGAGCTGTACACTAGAGACCTCAGAAGGCCTCTGGGCCGGAGGCTTCCCAGGCAGCATGGAGCCTGGAGGAGCAGTTGTGCTGCCCAGGAATGGTGTGGGAGCTCAGCAAGTGCCTCGGGCCTTGTTTCTGGGCCTCAGGCTTGTCCCCCTCTTCCCTACAGAGATATGGATGTAGCGCTTGAATCCAGTGTCTGAGGGAGGAAGGAGCATCCCGGAGCAGCCGGACTGTGAGGACTCTGCTGTCCTGCGGTGCTGTCCTGCTGTGCTGTCCTGCTGTGGTGTCCTGCTGTGCTGTCCTGCTGTGCTGTCCTGCGGTGCTGTCCTGCTGTGCTGTCCTGCTGTGGTGTCCTGCTGTGCTGTCCTGCGGTGCTGTCCTGCGGTGCTGTCCTGCGGTGCTGTCCTGCTGTGCTGTCCTGCTGTGGTGTCCTGCTGTGCTGTCCTGCTGTGCTGTCCTGCGGTGCTGTCCTGCTGTGCTGTCCTGCTGTGGTGTCCTGCGGTGCTGTCCTGCGGTGCTGTCCTGCGGTGCTGTCCTGCCGTGGTATCCTGCTGTGCTGTCCTGCGGTGCTGTCCTGCTGTGCTGTCCTGCTGTGGTGTCCTGCTGTGCTGTCCTGTAGTGCTGTCCTGCTGTGCTGTCCTGCAAGTGCCACTGCCCAGCTCAGTTCAGCCTGAACTCACAACAGCCGGGATTCACTGAGCCTTTCCTCGATGCCAGACCCTAAAAAAAACTCAGAGCGAGCCTGATGCAAATATAGAAACGTGTAAACACGGGATTACCTGAAGGTTTCAGAGGGGAGACTGAGCACGCAGGGGGATGGGAGTTTCCCAGGGAGGTGGCCTTTGGCTGAGATGTGAAAGATGGAGCCTATTTTTCCTGACACAGAAAGCAAAACTGGTTTACACCTTTGGGCAAGTAAACAAACAAAACAGAGTAGAATTCCACTTTGGCCATACTGAAATTTATCTTTGATCTACCCAGTGATTTTAGAGGGTTGGGAAGAAAGAAAACACTAGAAACACATCTTCATCATCCTGGCATGAAAGTGAGCTGCTAAGGCCTTCCGGCCGAGGTCTGACCTCTTTACCTGTTCTGTGGCCTTGGCTGGTCACCTTGCCTAGAGCCAGTTTCCTTTATAAAATGAGGGTTCTCACACCTAACTCACAGAGCTGCTGTCGGGGGGGACTGGATGAGATGATGATGGTGAAGTATCCACCATGACATCACAGATGTGATCAACTCTGGATAAATGCCAGCTTCTTTCCTCTTCCCCACTGGATGGAAAGGTCAGAACTCAACAGGGCTGATGAGCTCATCATTTGCATTACCTCATGGGCCTCTTTTTAAATTATAGGCCCACAAAAGATATTAGAACATCTTCCCAGGCTCAGAAATGTCTGCTTTCCTCCCTTTACCCACAGAAAAACTTGTACAAGTGTCGACCCCTTGGGAAAGAAATGACGCTGTTAATTAAGCATAACCCTATTCTGTCTGAAGAATGTAATTACCGTCTGTGTAGCTGTCTCGCCTTGAGACATCCCTGCTCCCCAGGGTAACCTTTCAGAGCCCCGCCTGCTTAGGGTGAAGATGCAGAGGGCTGGGATCTTTGAATCCGTCCACAGAGGACCAACTCGGAGTTCCGTGGGAAGAAGCTGCTGTAAATCACTTCTTTGCCCAGCCTCACGGCAATTCCAAAGACAACAACACAGAGGAAAGCCAACTCGCTGAGGCATTTCCTGAAAAATCCAAAATGCTCAAGTATCTAGGAATTTCCCCCCACGGCATCCAAGTCCAACCGTTCTGCCTTTTGTCCCATTTCACACTTGAATACACTGTAGTGAGGACAGGAAGTTTTAATTCCCATAGCTTTTGTTTCTTTTTCCCTCAGAGTTCATTGTCACTGGAAAAAACCTGCCAAGGTTATATATCAGCAGTTCTCAACCTGTGGGTCGCGACCCCAGTGGGGTCGCCTAAAGCCATCGGAAAATACATAATGCATATCAGGTATTTACATTCCGAATCATAACTGTAGCAAAATTACAGTTATGAAGTAGCCACCAAAATTATTTTTTGGTTTGGGGTCACCGCAACATGAGGAACTGTATTGCGGGGTCATAGCATTAGAAAGGTTGAGAACCACTGTTATATATATTTATATTTTAAAAAAAGACAAGAAGTTGGATAGCAAGCTAACCCCACCTCCGTGGTTCCTTCGAGGAAACCAGCAGCTAGCCCTTTCGAGAGTTTAGAAGGGAAACCAGGTGACGGGGGTCCTGGCTCAGTTTCTACCTCCAGCACAATAGGCAGCTTTCACTAAATCCTTTCCCTTCTCTGAGCCTCCCTTTCCGCACCTGTAAACCTAGATGTTTGGATCAGTCAATTCTTAGGTTCCTCCCTAATTATCAATCACCTCTGGTGTGTATCTGGTGTTCTGCTACCTGCCCCCAATGCAAGGAGAGTTTTGAAAATAGAAGCCAGTATTTCAGAAACCTCAGAGGAAAAAAAAAAAAAAGACCTGTAAAACACTGACATTTATTGAAATTCCAGCATCAGCACCAATCATAACCCAATAACAAAGTCCAAATCAGGAAAATACGTCCTTGAGAACAAAGAAAGTATTTTAGTTCTTTGCCAAAAGTTAAACTATATTTAACTCTTTTTTAAATTTTGCTAAATTTATTTTATTTATTTTGTTATGTATTGAGTATATTTTTCAAAGGAAGCAAGAACATTTTATTACAAGATAACACTGTGCCAACTCACTAATTAGGGGAAACAATTTAGTCAGTTACCTTTCTGCACATATTTGTGTGTTAGATAAGGAACGAGGACCTTTCGGGTCCATAGTTAGGAAGAACAATGAGTGTATGTATTTATGAATGAACTTTTTTTAATGAATAAAACTAGGAAAAGGTTGGTACGTGTCTACGCGCCAGCTGCTGTATCGCTGATGGCTCGTAGAAGTTGCCCTCTGAGGAGCGGGGGCTGACTCTCAGGGTGTCTTCTCCTTACCGTCAGCCTACAGCCAAAAATGGAAAGCTATAAGGTTAAAATATCCGGCACCTCACCTCAAGGTGGGACCCACTCTGCGGTGTGATTTATACTCTAGAACTCCCTTTGGCTCATGCCAGGCTAGACTTTACCTAAAGCAACACCTTTACCTGACTCCTCGCCCTTCCCATCCTGCTTCCTCATGCCCTCCCAGGTGTCCCTGGTGAGCACACCCTCAGTAAATCACTCACACGCAAATCCCTTCTCAGGCACTTGACTTAAGACAAGAATGTGCTGTTTTAATGGGTGGCCAGTGATGTACATTTGAATTTCTCCCATTCATTCATTTATTCCATCAATACTTAATGAATTACCTAGTGTGAGTCAGACACTGTTTCAGATACTGGAGAGAAATAGAATGAACAAGATAGACATTGCCCCTGCAATAAACAACACTAAATGCTGTTTGATAGTGGGGAGACATAGAATGATAAATAAAACAGACACGATAATCATTTTAAACAAGAAATAAAAAAGACATTTAGGATTATTATATTTAGGGGTTTGTTTTTACTGTGTTTTTAAAATTTTGTGTTATGATTATTAAATAAATGTTTAAAATTTGACTATGTATTTTTTTCTGTTGTATAAGCCTTGGACTCAATGACTGTATATCAAGGAATTCACTGTACAGATATACTTGTACCTGTTCTTAAAGACATATATCAATATATGAGGTGTTTTACTGTAACAGTGTTTATAATAGCAAAAAAAAAAGGAAACAACTTAAATACCCATCAATAAAGGATTGATTTAGTCAATTCTGATTCACCCATGCTGGAAATACTATGCAGCCATTAAGAAGAAGGAAGAAACTATGTCTTTACCAATGTGTAATGATTTCCAAGATGTATTTCTTTGTGTGTGTGTGTGAGAGAGAGAGAGAGACAGAGACAGAGAGACAGAGACAGAAAGAGGGACAGATAGAAACAGACAGACAGGAAGGGAGAGAGATGAGAAGCATCAATTCATTTCAGCACCTTAGTTGTTCATCAATTGCTTTCTCATATGTGCCTTGACCGGGGGGCTCCAGCAGACCGAGTGACCCCTTGCTCAAGCCAGTGACCTTGGGTTCAAGCTGGTGAACCTTGCTCAAACCAGATGAGCCCACACTCAAGCTGGCCACCTTGGGGTTTCAAACCTGGGTCTTCCATGTCCCAGTCCGACGCAGGCTCCTAGATGTATTTCTAAGTGCAAAAAGTGAAGTATAAAAAACACTATAGTATTCTTCCAGTTGTGAAGAAATGAATGTAAATACACACAAACATGCACACATAAATGCATAACTTCTATACCATAGAACCCTGGAAGGATACACAGAAACTGTCAATGGTGTTGTTTCTATGAAAAAGAACTAGGTGTCTGGATTTCTTTTTATTCCAGATTGAATTTTGTAAAAATGTGCATGTGTGTCCCTGGCCGGTTGGCTCAGCGTTAGAGCGTTGGCCTGGCGTGCGGGGGACCCGGGTTCGATTCCCGGCCAGGGCACATAGGAGAAGTGCCCATTTGCTTCTCCACCCCCACCCCCTCCTTCCTCTCTGTCTCTCTCTTCCCCTCCCGCAGCCAAGGCTCCATTGGAGCAAAGATGGCCCGGGCGCTGGGGATGGCTCCTTGGCCTCTGCCCCAGGCGCTAGAGTGGCTCTGGTCGCAGCAGAGCAACGCCCCAGAGGGGCAGAGCATTGCCCCCTGGTGGGCAGAGCATCGCCCCTGGTGGGCGTACCGGGTGGATCCCGGTCGGGCGCATGCGGGAGTCTGTCTGACTGTCTCTCCCCATTTCCAGCTTCAGAAAAAGAAAAAAAAAAGAAAAAATAAAAACTTAAAAAAAAATGTGCATGTGTTATTTAAAAAGACCTGTTAATTAAAATGTATTACATACTAACTGTGAGAATCTTATACAAAAGAAATAAAAATCACTTATACCCCCACCTCTAAAATATACCATTGTTTACATTTTGGTATATTTCCTTTTTGTCTTTCTTTTATTTGAGGACATAAATTTTTTTCATATAAATTAGATAATGATGTGCATGTATAGATTTGTAGTCTGACTTTTTGACTCAGTTTTACATCCTAAGTATTTTCGTACACTAATGAACTTTATTAGAAAATAATATTTGTAATGGCTGTTTAGTTTTACATTGCATAAACATACAATAATTTTAAGTCACTTTCCTGTTGGTGGCCATTGAGATTGGTCCCTATATTTTGCTACTGTATAATGCTATTAGACAGCTGTGAATATCTGTTTGTTCATATGTCTCTACTTGTCCTCTTAAAATAGATTTCTAGATATGGACTTACTGGTCAAAGAAAATGGATATTTTTTTTAAACTTACAATAATAAAACATTAAATTTCCCTCCCCATAGTTTGCATCCATTTATGGTTCCCCTGACAGTATATATAAGTATTAATGTGTCCTCACCAGCACTTAGTGTAGTAGGCCCCTGGTATTTTTGAGTTTATCATTTTAAAATGTCCACTCCTTAGCATCTTCCCAAGAGCCTCATGACATACAGTCATGACAGGATTGGGAAACTTTCAGGACTGGCTGAGAAGGTCACTTAGTACCCGGTGACTCTAGCTGAGGGCCCTGAGTTGCTGACTTCATCCTGCAATGTGACCACTTCTCATAGCTGCCTTCGTCCATCAGCACACTACCAGACAGCAGCGGTCAGTGGTAATCATCATCATTACTGACACTGGGGAACAAAATTTTTGTTGCATCCACAAAAACACTTGTTCTTACCTAATTCAAGTGTACTGATCTCAACTCTGACATTAGTTTTTCTCTGTAAGCTACAGCTTTTTTTGCAATTCAGGATTTTAGGTTTTCAACTTATTGTAAAATTTTCAACATTTAGTTTAACATAATGAAGTAGAATGTCTTCTTGGGCATCATCTTTGTGAAAAGATAATAATTTATATAATGCAGTAAATACACTAATACACTAAAAATATGATTGCAACAGAATTTGTCTACAATTTCTAAACAGAACATATTAAAACACTTATTTTAATCATAAAATTTGCACAAAACTTATTTAAATTCTATTCAGGCAAAAATTTGCATTTGTAGCTCTTGTGTTTGTGTACTTGTTGAGGACAATCTCGTTTGATACTCCAGCAGTAGTCTGCCATCATATTTCTGTCCTATCGCCCCTGATAATGCTCTTCCATCATCTTCAGATCTTGATGAAAGTGTTCTCCCTGCTCATCACTAACAGCTCCAAGATTTTCGGGAAACTTATCAAGGTGACTGACTGTGCAGGAAGTGAATTTTAACGCTCATGTTACATCCAGTGTCACGGAAAGCCAACAGCATCCTTTGAACCAGAAGTTCATAGTTTTCTGCCTTTTTGTTGCCAAGGAAGTTCTTTGTAACTGCCACAAAAGACTGCCATGCTGCTTTCTCCTCCTCATTCATCTTCCTGGCAAATTCTTCGTTACGTATGAGGGTTCGAATTTGAAGTCCATCAAATACATCTGCCTTTATCTTCTCGAAAGACAAGGCAGGAAAAGCAGAAAAAATATGTTGAAAGCATTCACTTTCTCTATTCAAAGCCTGAACAAACTGCTTCATTTAAGCCAAGTTTGATGTGAAGTAGGGGGAAAATGATCTTGTCTCGATTAATTACAGGTTCATTCACAATATTTTGCATCCCTACTTCCAGAGCTTCACGTTTAGGCCACTCCTACTGTGTCCAGTGTTTCTCCCGAGCTTGGCTGTCCCACAAACACAGAAAGCAAGGACACTTTGTGAAAACTCTCTGTTGCCCTAGCAGGAAATTTACCATTTTAAGATCCACACAAATGATCCAGTTATGCTCCTAATACTTCAGAAAGTCGAGACAATTTTTATGTCATTATAATCTTCTTACAGATGAGTTGAATAACCAATTGTAACCGGTGCATAAACATTAATGTTGTGTAGAAGAACACATTTCAGACTCCGTTTAGAGCTGTCAAGCAATAGCCACCATTCTGTTGGACTGTAAGTGGTAACACCTAGTTGACTGAGAAGACTATTGATATCATGACAGAAAACAAAGTGTTTGTCTTCGGAAAAAAAGTCCACAAAAATTTGTTCACACTTTCTGAAATGGGATACTTTAGCTGACCAGTGAAGTACATTCTTTTCTTGAAGCCTGGAGGCTAATAACTCAGCTGCTTTCTTTGATAGGCCCAAATCTCTTACTAAGTCATTCAATTCAGGTTGGCTAAACTGCTGAGGGGTTAATGACTTCTTGGCATCAGAAGAAGACCCTTCAGATTCTACAACCATTTCCTCATGCAGCTTATCAAAATACACTTGATCACCATGTTCACTTTCTTCATCCTTAGAAGAAATAAAACCATTGAAACTGGAACCAGAGTGTCTCAGAGTGTGGGATAGGTCGTATTGCTGAAGGAATATTAGGATATGCAATCATATGCCGTTTTTTGTTGTTGTTTTTTTTTTTTTTTTTTTTGCCGATGCCCTTTGTATGGATCAGACAGAAATAACAGTCACTGCTGTGGTCCTTAGGTTCACGCCAAACCATGGGAATACTAAAAGGCATTCCTTTGCATTTTCCTTTTGTCCAGTCATGAAGCATTCCCTCACAATTATGACACCATATGAGGAGCCCAATTCTTGTCTTGATCTCCAAGAGGAACTTGAAAATAGGCAATATATGCACGTGTCACAAATGATGAAGTATTGCGCCTTTGATGTTGAAGTGTGTAATAGCCACATATATAACAGAAGGTATCAGGACTATTCTTACATTTACGCCTATTCAAAGAAGCCGTGATCAATCTTAAAACAAAATAAGAGGGTGTTTTTAATCAAATAATTTTTACATTTAAAAACAACTACAATTACGTAAAAGTGATGTTTGTAAAACATTAATTGCTTTGTGGTTATGTTCAATCCAAGAGTCGTTGCCCTTTAACTCCAATTTAAAAACTAATGCATGCCATTAACTGTAACAAAAAGAAATTTAAATTGCATAAAAACTAGAGTATGCACCAAAAAAAAGATTTCAGATTTGGAATCAGTGATGCAGAAATATATAGAAACAGTTCTAAAACCTCATGCAACAGAAAATGAAAAAAAATTGTTCCCCAGTGTTTGCACATCAGGCAAGCTGATGGTTTGCCTTGCTTCAGTAATGGTGTAGGATCATAATATAGTATCAGGTTTCTTTCTGTGGCAGATTTATTTTAAAAGCCTTATTAGTTACACTTGTCTAATATTTATAGAATTTGTTAGGGGTCTAATAGGGCTACTTCAATTTCTCAGTTCTTTAATGCATTTTCTGGAGGAAGTTATGTGCTTCAGTAATATTTGACAATTTAGAATCTCCAAGTTCTGGAGATGTCAGGGGACTTCTGTTATTCCAAATGAAATGGAATTCAACACTTGGGTGGCTTTCAGTGTCTAGAGAACCCTCAACAGTAGTGCTTCTAATGTTCTCATCTTATATCTGCTCCACAGCATGTGAGCTGGGTGCATCTGTGACCTTTATGAATAAGGTTCTAGTTAGCCTGGAAATGCACAATCCTATAATCTAGAAGTTCCAGGTTCTAATGCTGGTTCTGGCCATGACTAGCTGGGAGTCCTCAGGCAACTCACTTCTCTGGCTCTCAAGCTCCTCATCTTTAGAAGAGAAATTTTTCTCAAACAGAAATTCCCAACCTGGAATCTTAGAACCTCACTTGACGTCTTGAAAGGTATGCACAAGCTAACGAACTTTTAATATTTTATTAGAAACCTAATATTCTATAGAAACCCATCAGTTTGACAGAATAACAAAGGGCGTCCTGTTCTTTATTTGGGTTGTGATAATGCAGGAATCCTCACAACTCTGAGAGGTATGTGCTGTAGTTTTCATTCACTTACAGGTGAGTAAACAGAGGCTCAGAGGGTTAAAGAGTTTTCTCAAGGCTGCATGGCTCATTAGTAATGGAGGGAAGATTCAAACCCAGGTCATTTGATTCCAGAATAAATAGCCACACTGCCTACTGCTAATTCTAATTACCTCATATTAATTGGAAGCTCCGCTTGACAGTAATATGTCTTTAATGAAAATGGGAAAATGAAATATTAGTAATTAATAATTAAGTACAACTTGGTATGAAAAAATTTTCCAGAAAAGAAGCACTTCCAAATGGTATGGAAAAAAAATGGATGCTTGACCAACACTGAATTAGGTAGAACTTAAATTTTCTTCTAATTCTAGTGTTCTGTGAGATGGAGGAGGAACTATGGATATTAAAGAAAAACACAGTAGAGTATACAGATATCAAATTAGAATGCTATATACCTGAAACTTATATAATGTTATTAACCAGTATTACCTCAATAAAAAAAAAAAAGAAAATCAACTCTATGAAACATTACTCAGAGTGATGCATTTATAATCCAAGAGTCATCAAAACACTATTTCTTTGTTAAAATGGAAGTTTAATTTGTATGTGTGTGTGTGTGTGTGTGTGTGTGTCAGAGACAGAGAGAGTCAGAGACAGGGATAGATAAGGACAGACAGACAGGAAGGGAGAGAGATAAGAAACATCAATTCTTTGTCGCAGCTCCTTAGTTGTTCATTGATTGCTTTCTCGTATGTGCCTTGACGGGGAGGGGGGGGGGGGGCTACAGCAGACCGAGTGACTCCCTGCTTGAGCCAGCAACCTTGGGCTCAAGCCAGTGAGCCTTGCTCAAACCAGATGAGCCCGCACTCAAGTTGGCAACCTCAGGGTCTCGAACCTGGGTCCTCCACAGCCCAGTCTGATGCTCTATCCACTGAGCCACCGCCTGGTCAGGCAAGAAGTTTAATTTTAAAAATTGATAATCAAATGAGAGTCAGTGGACTTGACTATTAAAAAATCTTAAAGTCAAATGGACAAGGGCCTTAGGAATGCAACTTCATGGTTGAATTTTAACACATTAATATTGTGCTGGAGAATAATCACAGCGTCCTTCCATAGTGCCCATCAAAACTTCTGAAGTGCTTTGTAAATGTTCTCTTTCTTTCCCACAGTAATTTTGCAAATTTGGTGAGCAGGATAAATATAGCCAACTTGGATTATTTAATAGCAAGGAAAAAAAATATGAGAGCAAGGGCAGGGTTTATCTTGTTTACCTATCAGCCATCGCCAGCATAGAGCTGATGCATGATTAAAGCTCAGTAAACAATCGTTCAGTGGATCAAGAACTCACCAAGGTGCTGCTGGAACCTGGCAAAATCTCTATTCAGCTGCCCTATAGCCATAATGTAAGTTTAATATAATGTAATGCCAACCAGTGCAATTAACCTTACATAGCCATATGTAGAAGTGCAATGTAATTGCTGCTACAGTTTTTAAAGCTCTGTGACCATAGGAACTATGACCCTCTCATCGCATTCCTATTTTACTTTACCTTCTCATTAGTTCTAATAACCCTTGTCCTGCTCAGAGTTTGCATTATATTTTATACCACACAGGATGATTCAGATTCTTATCCTGATATCCTAGATTAAATGGAGAGGTCTGGATTTAAAGTCGAGTTGTGAATTCATGTTTTATTCAGAGGTAGGTGAATGTCTTCTGGTAACCTTGACTGATTTTTAACGTTGGGAGCAGCCCCACCCTCCAATTCATTGTGCAACCGGGAAGTGGTTTGCTGAGCAGGCCTATGCATATAAAAATAACAAAAAGGCAAAAACTGTATTGTACATTAAATGTGTGAGTCATATCCCGTGCTCCTTGCTGGAGGAGAATTGTATCTTAAAACAAATGATGGAATGCCTGGGCCAGACACTGCTGGGGTTTCAGAGATGAATAAGATGTAGTTCCAGCAATCATATGACTGGGGCACTGCATCAGACTAGGAGGGTAAATTAAAATAAGGAACACTCACAGATAACTATGATTCAAGGCAGAGTGTGCTCAGAGCATGCACTCAATTCCCACCAGAAGGAAACATTATTTCTAGTTAGGGGATCAAAAAGATTTTAGGAGAGAAATGTTAGCATGGGAATCTCCCACTTTGTATAAGTGCTTTCGGAGCTCTGCCGTTTGCCTGACTCCGCCAGGTGCTGGGGGTGAAGGTGGTGCGTTTGTACTCATGGAAAAATCCTCAGTGCAGACACAGGGCAGGGAAACATGGGAAGAAAATCTCACCCATTCTAGAAAATGTTCTTTTAGGAAAAAAGAAGAAAAAGACTCTGGAGCACAGAGGATTAAGCAGTTTGTTTTGTGACTGTGTGACGATTTCACAAAAGAAGTGGTAAATGAGAGTTTGTACCAACATTTGACCATTGAGGTATTTACCATTTTCTCCACTTTTTGGATAGAAAAACTATAGCTGAGAGTGTCAGTAACTTGAAAATTGCTCTCAAGTTGTGCAGCTAGTAACCAAAGAAGCAGTGAGACTTTCAATCTGTTGGCTTTCTCCAGCTGTCCAAAAGGAAAAGGAAGAAAGCTAGAAAAATAAAGAAATTTGTCCTAAGAGCTTGATCACAAGCCAAGAGGACGGGACAGTCAAGCGCTTCGGGGGGAAATAACACACAATACAGATGTTCCAGAGTGTAGCCAGCCTACGGGTTCAGAATATAGCAGTATTATATATTATATATAGTCATCCCTTGAGATTGGATGTTTGACTGTCTCCAAAGTCCTGCCATTAAAAGGAATTAACACCGCTAACACAAAAAAGAGAGTATAGGAAGTTATAAGGGAGAGGAGGGAGGCTATTTAGATGTAGACCTCCCTCTAAGAAGTGGATGGGCGTTTAAAGTCACCGAGTCTTATGTAGAGTGTGGTAGGAAGGCAGAACATTTTGAAAATATAAATAAGACAAGGTATAATAAACCCTACAACCTAAAGGGAGGCATAACTACTGATAATATTTTATTGTATTTCCTTTCAGTTTTTTCCTATGTATATAACTCAGGTAAATAAATATATTTTAATGTTTTACTCTTTCAAACTTATGATCATGCTGTATAAAAATAAGGATTTGTTCCTGGTTTTTTATAACTTTTTATTTTCATATAATTTCAAATGTTCCCTACAAAAAAGTTGCAAAAATCGTACAAACACTCATATACCCTTTACTTGATTCATCAATGCATTTTGCCTCAACTATTTTATCATCCTATGTATGTATTAATATATTTATTTGTGCATATTATTTGGTATGAATCATTTGAGAGTAAGTCAAAGATATCCATGTGTATTTCCTAAGAATAAGAACGTGGGCCCTGGTCAGTTTGCTCAGTGGTAGAGTGTCGACCTGGCATGTGGAAGTCTTATGTTCAATTCTCAGTCAGGGCACATAGGAGAAGCAACCGTCTGCTTCTCTAACACTCTACCTTCCCCTTCTCTCTTTCTCTCTCTCTTCAACCGCAGCAATGGCTCAATTAATTCGAGCGTGTTGGCCCTAGGTGCTGAGGATGGCTCTGTGGAGCTTCCGCCTTAGGTGCTAAAAATAGCTCACTTGCAAGCATGGCCATAGATGGGCAGAGCATCAGTCCCAGATGGGGGTTGCTGGGTGGAGCCTGGTTGGGCCACATGTGGGAGTCTGTCTCTCTATCTCCCCTCCTCTCACTTAAATATATTTTAAAAAAAATAAGAACATTGATTCTCTTACATAACCACAGTATAATTATCGAAATCATTGATGCAATTCAGTCTGTAATCCATATTCAAATTCATCAGTTGTCCCATAAATCAGTGGTCTCCAATCCCTGGGCCGCGGACCGTTACCTATCCATGGGCCATTTGGTACCAGTCCGCAGAGAAAGAATAAATAACTTACATTATTTCCATTTTATTTATATTTAAGTCTGAACAATGTTTTATTTTTAAAAAATAACCAGATTCCCTCTGTTACATCCGTCTAAGACTCACTCTTGACGCTTGTCTCATAAGTTCGACAATTATATTTAAAAATACCACAGTTTTTACACCGGTCACATAATTTTATTTTGTGCATTTATCCATCCCACCCTAACGGCCAGTCCATGAAAATATTTTCTGACATTAAACCGGTCCGTGGCCCAAAAAAGGTTGGGGACCACTGCCATAAATGTCCTTTATAGATTGTCTTTTCTAGATCTGTGATCAAATCTTAGATGCATTTAATTCTTACAAGTTTTAAACTCCTTTAATTCGGAATGGTTTCTCACCTTTTGTGTGAGTGTTTTTGACTTTGACATTTTTTTTTTTTTTTTTCCTGAAGCTGGAAATGGGGAGAGACAGCCAGACAGACTCCCGCATGCGCCCGACCGGGATCCACCCGGCACGCCCACCATGGGGCGACGCTCTGCCCACCAGGGGGCGATGCTCTGCCCATCCTGGGCGTCGCTATATTGCGACCAGAGCCGCGCTAGCGCCTGAGGCAGAGGCCACAGAGCCATCCCCAGCGCCCGGGCCATCTTTGCTCCAATGGAGCCTTGGCTGCGGGAGGGGAAGAGAGAGACAGAGAGGAAAGCGCGGTGGAGGGGTGGAGAAGCAAATGGGCGCTTCTCCTGTGTGCCCTGGCCGGGAATCGAACCCGGGTCCTCTGCACGCTAGGCCGACGCTCTACCCCTGAGCCAACCGGCCAGGGCCGACTTTGACATTTTTAAAGAGTACAAGCTAGTTATTTTTTACAATGCCTTTTGATTTGAATTTGTGTGATCAGCTTCAGGTTTTGTCTCTCTTGGCAGCAATAGCACCAAAGTAATGCGGTATCCTCAGTGCATCTCACCATGAGATGGACAAGTGATATTGGTTTGTTGACTTTGATCCCTTTGTTAAAGAGGAGTCTGCCTGTTTTCTCCACTCTAAAATCACTGTTTCCCTCCCTTAAAATAACTGAGTGGTTTGTGAGGAGATACTTTGAGACTACGTAAATATTCCATTCCTCATTATCCTTCAGCCACTAGTTTTAGCATCCATTAATGATTTTTTATTTCTTTCGTTCCTTCTGTATGTGTTAGGCATCCCACTGAAAGAACTCTCTTCCTTTCTCACTTTTTACTTATTTATTCACTTGTTGATATAAGTATGACCTTGTAGATTATAATTTTATTTAATGGGTCATATAACCCATTAGGTCATTATTTATTTTGATGCATACATTGTGCCACATTTGGCCATTGGAAGCTCTTCAAGTTGGCTTTTGTGTTCTTTTATGTTCCCCTGTTGTTTAAGAAATTTCTTACCTTCTGGTACAAGATGATTCATCGAGTGTTTTGCTGACCCAATCCTAGAAGCTGCTATTTCCAAGGAGCCTTAGTGCCTTTTATTGAATACACTCTAACCTTCCACAGTTATTTTTATAACTCCCTTCTCAACACTGAAAAAACTGACTTCCATTATCCTCAAATATCTACTCACTTGCTTGAGCCTAGAATACATAAAAAGTAATGTAAGAATTGCTAACTCATACCACTACAAAAAGCAAATCTATTGACTAGAGTTTAATATTTGTTTATACTGTAGCTCTTTTGACGAGATATATTGTATGTGACATAGACAGTAAATGCATAAATCTTGCATGGATAATGTGATGAGTTCTGACAACTCCTGTACCCTATTTTCAACCCAATATGAGCAATTTCTCATGTCTTTAAGGGCTTTTCCCAAAATAAGAATTTTTAAAAAGCTGCTTATTATTCTATAGCATATGTGTCCTGTAATTATTTTGCCATTCCTTATAATTAGATAGTTTTCAATGCTTTCTATTAAAAGCAGTATTGGCCCTGGCCGGTTGGCTCAGTGGTAGAGCGTCGGCCTGGCGTGCAGGAGTCCCAGGTTCGATTCCCAACCAGGGCACACAGAAGAAGTGCCCATCTGCTTCTCCACCCCTCCCCCTCTCCTTTCTCTCTGTCTCTCTCTTCCCCTCCTGCAGCCAGAGCTCCATTGGAGCAAAGTTGGCCGGGGTGCTGAGGATGGTTCTATGGCCTCTGCCTCAGGCACTAGAATGGCTCTGGTTGCAACAGAGCAATGCCCCAGAGGGGCAGAGCATCGCCCCCTGGTGGGCATGCCAGGTGGATCCCGGTCGGGCACATGCGGGAGTCTGTCTGACTGCCTCCCGTTTCCAACTTCAGAAAAATACAAAAAAAAAAAAAAAAAAAAAAAAAAAAAGCAGTGCTGCAATAAACATTCTATGGACACTGTTAAAGAGAGAATGCCACATTACTATGTATGCTGTAGTTATGCTTCCGTTCCTTTGCTGGGAAAGACATTCTGTTGAATGAATTAGTCAGACTTTTAAGATTTTAAGATAGTCCAATTGTTATTCCTACATCTAAATTTGTTTTGGCCCGGGGTATTACCGTTATTTCCTAGGACTATTGTATGAAATGACCACAAACTAGATGTCTTAAAACACTAGAAATTTATGAAATCACAAAGAAGCCAAAGGAAAAAAAGAAGAAATTGTTTTAAAAGCCAACTTATGGAATTAATTATAAAATATGATAGAACATGCATATGAGTATGCTGATGTCTGTATTGTACATGGAACAGTCAGGACTCCTTGAGGCAACTGAGAAATTAAAGACATGTGACCTGAGGGCCCCCTTGTTTCCTCCAATTTGTCCTTCCTCCTCCTCCTTGTCCCTCAACGTTTTTCTAGCCCCAGCACCTTGCCCTCGTCTTGCCTTTGGATTACGGAGAATCCTTCCAGAATAGCTCTGTCCAGTACCAATATTATGCAAGGCCACGTACATAATTTTAATTTTCCCTCCCTGTCCTACATTTTAAAAAAGTAAAAAGAAATAGGTAAACATGATTTTAATAATATATTTTATTTAACCCAATATTACCAAAATAGTATCAATTCAGTATGTGGTGTGATCAGTATTAAACACTGTTAGTAAAATATTTCCATCTTCATTTGGTTTTGTCTTTATCCAAAATCCAGTGTATATTTTATATTTATAGCACGTGTCAGTTTGAACTAGCTGCATTTCAAATGCTCTAGAGCCACATGTGGCTAACAGCCACCATTAGGATACTGTAGCACTAGGATTCAACATGTTCCACTTGTAGTTCCCTTTTCTGTTCCAGCTTGACTTTTATTCTTATCTTAAAGCTCTAGTTCTCTTTTGTCTAAGACAGTTATCAGAGATTATAACAAAAGTAATTCAATAAATATATGTTTATAATCACCTCTTTGGATAAGGAAATCTGTGTTTTTTTCCATTTAGTTTCTCCCTCTCTCTTGGCTGGGCCAGTTCCTATGTTTTATAAAACAGAATTCATAGAATGGTAGAGATACATGACTAAGAAGCATCGGAAAAACTTAGCAAGATACCAAGTTGAATTACATAAAAGGTGGAAATAGTGAGATGAGGGGACACAGAACATTGCAGACATTGAGGACATTAATGCTAAGTGAACGAAATTAGTCACAGGACAACTACTGCATATTCCTGCTTATAGGAGGTATCCAAAATAGTCAAATTCACAGAAAAAGAGAATAAAATAGTGATTTCCAGAGCCGGGGGAAGGAGAGGATGGGGAGTTGTTGTTTAATGTGTATCAAGTTTGAGTTATACAATCTGATAAAGTTCTAGAGATCTGCTATATAACATTGTGCTTAAAGTTAGTAATTTGTTGTACATTTAATAATCGTTAGGAGGGTAGATCTCATGCTATTTGTGTCTTTCTAAATCACAACTAGAAGGAAGAGCAGGAAGGGGTGAGGGGGAGGGGGAGGAGGAGGAAAGAAAGTCGGGGTTAAAGGAGGACTATGGGAGTTTGGCATCTGAGAGACTCCAGAGCAAATGTAAGGTATAAAATAACTGGGGTAGAGGAGGCTTCTGAGAAGTGTGGTTCAGGACTAAGAGTTGGCAACCCTGCAATATTACATAACAGACTTGGATAAAAAATATATCCTCTTCAAGAATTAGCATGGTATGGTGGGAAAATAGGTGCAGACTCTAATCAAGTTACACAGGCTGGAAGTGCCTCTGCCTCTTACTGGCTCTGTGACCTTGGGCAAGTATTTGGGCCTCTGTTTCCTCAGCTGAAACCTGGGGGGTGGGGTGGTGGTGGTCATAATATCTACCACATAAAGCTGTAAGGAGTATTTTCTATAAATGAGATTACATGCATGAAAGCACCTATATAGGACCTGACACATAAGAGCTATTTAATAATTATATTCCCTTTAGAATGAACCCACACCAGGAAAATGGGTTGCAAGATTCTAAACTTCAAAGGTCATTCTAGCTTAAGAAAAAGGACTACATTAACTGTTTCCCAACAACGGAAGTAAGAGATAGCTCACGTGCTCTGAGTTTCACAGTCTCACCCTATAGTCCAATCACCTAAAGCTCTTTTAAGTTTAAAAGTTCCTTTGTATAAATTAAAATTTGAATACACCTAAAAGCGATATAACATTGTATGTCAACAATACTTTAATAAAAGTTTTAAAATAATAAAATTCTAATGAGTTCCTATTTTTCACCCATCAGATTGGCAAAGATCAAAAGACTAAAAACCACTTTGCATCAAGAATGTGGGAAAAACATGCACTTTCACCTCTATTGTTGTAGGCAGTGCAAAACACCACAACCTCTGAGTAAGGTAATTAGACAGGATAGGTCAAAATTTTAAGTGTACTTATCCTTTTACTGACAAATTTATTTCTAGTAAGTTAGCTTACAGATATATTCCAACGTGTTGAAGTAATATATATAATGTATAAGGATATTTACTGTAGCATTGTTTATAATACCAAAAGCTTATAAACAACATATATGTCAGTTAAACTGAAACTAGTCAAATTACATGTGACATATCCAAGCAATGAATTCTACACAACATTTAACAAGAAGGAGGCAGTTTTGTGAATATTGAGGTGGAAAGAGCTCCAAAATACGTTGTTTTTGTTTTTTTTTTTTGAAAAAAGAAAAGGTGCCATGAGTGAACACTAAGCTACCATTTATGGCGTGAGGATGAGGAAATACATGTGTATGCATTTCAGAATGCATAGATAATTCCTGAAAGCACATGCCGAAACAGGTAACAGAGGAAGGTATATCTGCAGAGAAACAATGGACAGTGGAGACCGGGGCAGGGTGGGGGGACTTAGGGATTTACTTTACTTTTCGCTCGCTGTCACTTCTGAATTGGTACCCTTTGTGTGATTTGCCTATTCAGGTAGAAGGCATTCCCTCCCCTCTTCCATGTTGTAATTGAGAATCAATACCGTTCTAAATACAGAATATTAGCCCCCTGGGTCATCTCCTAAGACACTGCTTACCTACTCATGGCCGGTGCCGACAAGGAGGCTACTCGAGACACCTCGAATCTCAGTTATGTCCAACATATCCTGTGGGGACATTTACAAACACAATGTTAAATTTCTTAACATTATGCCCACCCTCTGACCCAGTAAGTCCACGTCTCGGAATTAACTCTAAAAGAAAGAGGGATAATCTATGCAGAAAGAGCTTTATACACAAAGACTTTCATTAAAGATTGACATATAATCATGAAAAAAATGTAGGCTAAATTCTACTCCTAGGACATGACGACAGCTACCCACCACGCACCAAGCTCTGCGCTCATCAGCTCATCTGACCTGGTTAATTCTCACAACAATCCAGCGAGTTCGGTACTATTTTTTATATATATATTTATTATTTTATTTTGAAGAATTAGGAATTCAAGGCACATTGTAGCAAAGCAGAATGAAGTTTAATGTAATGTAATAATTATGAAGAGTGAGTAATAACAGAAAATTACTAGATAGCAATATTAAGTGGAAAAATAAATAGATAATATGGTATCAATTATAGATAATCTGCACTGAAAAGGACTTGGACACATTATAAAATGTTACCAACAGCTGTCCCAAATGGTAAATGACCCTTTTCTTTGTAATTTTCTATATTTTCTAAACTGTCCATAATGAGCATGATTTATTTTTAATATTAGTAAAAAATAAAATAAATTAATATTCATTGTTTTGAGAAAAGAAAGAATGGTAAAAGAAAAATTGTAAATAAAAAGAAGAGCCCAGGCAGGGTAGCTCAGTAGGGATTGCCACATCAAGGTTGTGGGTTTGATCCCCAGGCAGGACACATACAAGAATCAATCAATGAGCCCTGGCTGGTTAGCTCAGATGGTTAGAGTGTCAGCCGGAGCATCGGGTTTGACAGTTCGATCCCTAGTCAAGAGTCAGTGTGAGCAATCTCATTGATCTGCAGAAATATCTTACCAGTGTATCATAAATGTGGGTGGTGTCACTAAGGGCAAAGACATTCTCAAATCTTTTGAAAGAAAAGTGTGTTCAACTTCCAGATGCTAACACAGAAGACTTAAAGGCTTCCTGAAGTAAGAATCTTCCATAAGGTTCCCCCCATTCCCAGCCAGTGAGGTGCAGTTTCTGTGACACAGGAAAGGGCAGACTCAGTGGTCACACAATCCTGTCATCTATATAGGAACAGATGGATGTTCCTGTCTTTCTCTCTCCCTTCCTCTCTAAAATCAATAATAAAAAAATTAATATCTCTGCCTAACAATGGAGTAGGGCACTCTGCCATAACATTTCTCTGTCTCTCTCTCTCCCTCCCTCTCTCTCTCCAAAAAGATAAATAAATAAATTTAAATTAAAAATTTTAATAAATAAATAAAAAGAAAAAAAGTCGTTTTAGACTTTTTAAGTCCATTAATTCATTCAAAGCATTTAGGGTTTTCTTGCTCACCCTCTTTGCCACCCAATTCTTTGTAACTTAAAATAATAGACCATTCTCAGTTTTCTCCTCATAGATACTCACCCCTTATGACACTAAGCCACAAACAGCAGGAAGTCACGCTCACTGAGCTGTGCATTGGCCAAGTGCAGGAAGTCAGGAGTCAGTGTGAGCAACGTCGCTGGTCCGCAGAAATGTTTTGCCAGTGCATCATAACTGTGGGTGGGGTCACTGAGGGCAAAGACATTTCCAAGTCTTTTGAAAGAAAAGAATGTTCAACTTCCAGACACTAACACGGAAGATGTAAAGGTTTCCAGAAATAAGAATCTTTTATAAGATTCCCCCATTCCCAGTCAGCAAAGTGCAGTTTCTGTGACACAGAAAAGCGCAAACTCTGGGGTCACACAATCTTGTCATCTATCACACCAAGAAACATGTAGATCTTCCTTCTTCCTGCCTTCCTCAGTGAGACCACCTTAGCCTGACCCCTGGTTATCTCGCGCCTAGAAAACAGTTATGTCCTCCAAACTTGTCTCAACACTTCCACTGTTTCTTCTCTCTAACCTCTTCTTTATAGAAGAACCAACGTGATTATTTAAAAACATAAATAAAGCCATTTCACCTCCTGCTTAAGCCTTTGATGACTGTCCCAGTCTACAGTAAACAAAATGCATATTCCTGTTCATGGTCTAGGAAATGCTGCAGGGTCAGAGCTGCCTTCTCTCCATCCTCATCGTGGGCCACCCTGCCCTCACCAGCTTCCCTGCAGGCACGTCAGAGCCTTCCAGTTCCTCAAGCATGCCAAGCTTTTTCCCACTACAGAGCCTTCGAATCCGCTCTGGCCTCTGCTGGAAGCACGCTGCCTTCTCTTCTCATGGTTTCAACTAAATGTCAGCTCCTCTGAGAGGCCTTTCTGACCCTCCAGTTAAAGCAGCAGTCTTCCTCCTGGCCCCGGCCCCAACATCCTCTACCATTGCACCCAACAATTTCCTTCATAGCACTTGTCACAATTTGTGGTGATAATCATATGCTACTTTATGACAGGGATACAGTCTGACAAATGTGTTGCTAGGCGATCTATCATTGTGCGAACACCATAGAGTGCACTTACACAAACCTAGGTGGTGTAGCCAACTCCACACACGGGCTATATGGTATAGCTATTGCTCTTAGGCTACCCACCTGTACAGTACGTTACTATACAAAAAACCCCACAAGATTAAAGCAAGCGCAAGAGAAAATGATGCAATCAATGGACAAGATAAACACGAGATGTACAATAAGGTTGCTGTCAACACAACATGGGACACTGACTTGTAACCTTTTTTCATAATGAGAAAGAGTACACTCTAAAATAACTAAATAAAGTATGGTACAGTACATGTGTAAACTAGTGACAGAGATATTTATTATCATTACCAAGTTTATGTTCCGTACATAATTGTATGTGATATACATGCATCTAACTGGCGGTGCAGTGGACTCGTTCACATCAGCATCACCACAGACACGTGAGTAATGCACTATGCTGTGACGTTATGATGAATACCATGGCACTAGGCAATAGGAATTTTTCAGGTCCATTATAACCTTATGGAATATTGTCATTTATGTGATCCATTGTTGACGGAAATGTCACTATGCAGCACAGGACAGTATACACTTCTACCCTGGTTTACTTGTTTGTTGTCTGCCATCCTCAGTGTAAGCCCGTATCTGGTTTACTTACCCTTGTGTTGCTGCCCAGTGTGACTCTAGAAGAATGCCTGGCACGTAGTAGGTCTTCCTAGAAAGCAAACAAATAATAAAAAAAAAACTTGTTGAATGAATGAACTTAATTCTATCACTTATTCATTGTGTCCTTGCGTAGTTTACTTTACCCCTCTAGGACTCAGTTCCTTCACTTGTACATAAGAATACTAGCTACCTATCTATGGATAAGTGCTTGTGAAATGTCTAGCACAGTAGCTGCACAGAGCAGGCTCTCCTAAAATCACAGCTCTCTTGATGAGGGCTATTATGGGCTGGGGAGTTTATAGAGAAATCCATTTTTATCTTGTGAACTGGTGGGCAGAGTTTGTTCTTCCAATTGGTGCCAGGCACAGAGTAGATGCTTGAGAAATGTCTGATCAATAAATCCATTGTAAGCTGAAAACTTTAAAGTTAAAATCTTTAAAAAGTTCACCATATGCATTGTTTACAATTTTAAAAATTGAATACAATTTAAATGTCAATCAATAGGAGAGTAGGTAAATAAGTATGATATATCAATCCAATGTAATTGTGTCCCTTTATAGATTGGGATATAAAAACCATTAGTTTTTGGCCCTGGCCGGTTGGCTCAGCGGTAGAGCATCGGCCTGGCATGCGGAAGTCCTGGGTTCGATTCCCGGCCAGGGCACACAGGAGAGGCGCCCATTTGCTTCTCCACCCCTCCCCCTCTCCTTCCTCTCTGTCTCTCTCTTCCCCTCCCGCAGCGAGGCTCCATTGGAGCAAAGATGGCCCGGGCACTGGGGATGGCTCTGTGGCCTCTGCCTCAGGCGCTATAGTGGCTCTAGACCAGCAGAGCGACGCCCCGGAGGGGCAGAGCATCTCCCCCTGGTGGGCATGCGGGGCGGATCCCAGTCGGGTGCATGCGGGAGTCTGTCTGATTGCCTCCCCGTTTCCAGCTTTGGAAAAATGAAAAAAAAAACAAAAAAAAAACCATTAGTTTTTGACATTCTATACTTGAAATCACCAAGGCATAAAGAAAAGAGGAAACTTAACAACAAGCAAGTGATTTTTCTTAAGAAAACAAGTACACTTTTGTACTAATATGTCCAGATTGGCTATGAATTGCCACAGACCAGCATGGCTAGTAATTGTCCAGGTCCTGAGTGAGAACGGTGCGGAATGAAGAAACAAACTCAGAGAGAAAAAAAAGGATGGGATCAGGACGTCTCTTTGCAATGCCAAGATAGCTTGCAAATAGTGAGTCTGCACCCCCAAACAGCTTTATTTATAGGGGAGGGCAAAGTCATTAGCAAATCAAAGAGATCTCTGATACAAAGTCACATTTCCAAGACAACCCAAGAATTCTCCCAGGTGCAGAAAACACTCCACCCCGCATGCATAACTGAAATCAACCAACATCAGAACAAACAAAGGGTGAGAAGAAGGATATGTAAACTGCTCTAGCAATTTAGGCAAGCAAGTGAAGTGGGGGGATGAGACGATTGCAAATATTCAGCTTCATAGCCAATATGGAAGTGTGGGGGAAGAATTTAGCCTTTGGCTAAACTTAAACTGCTGAGGGCATTGCCAGCTTGCAGTCTCCCACAATGAATTACCTTCAGAATTGCAAAAGGAGATTAGGTAAAATGAACATTATTCTAAGAATCAAGGCTGGCTGGCTTCTGTCATGCTGGCTCTGGCATAAAGTTGCACTTGACCTTGAGTGGGTCCTTACCTAATTTAGTAAAATGAAAGGTTTGGACTAGATGATCCCTAAGATTCTGCTGATTCTAGCACCTGAGAGTTTAACACTTCCTTTGCTATTTACAGCCCTCATTGTCAACGGTCATTTCCTAATTACAGTTGCCCTTTCTTAGCCACTGTTTAGCTTTCCACAGTTTCAGTTACCTGCAGTCAATAGCAGTCCAAAAGTATTAAGTGTAAATTGCAGAAATAAACAATTCATGTTTTATTTTTTCAATCAAAAAACACTTGTTATATATTATTATAGACGTTGATAACACAAACACACACATCATCAAATATATATTATTTTTCTCACAGAAATGATTTATATACTATGTATAATTTCTATATTTTCTATAAATAGTATAACAAAAACATTCTTCCATGTCAATATTTGCTATAATATAATTTTAAGAGTTGTATATAGGTATACCATGATTATTTTAAATTGGATTTTATTGGGGTGACACTGGCTAACATAATTATACAGGTTTCAGATGCCCAATTCTGCAACACATCTCTGTACACTGAATTGTGTGTCACCCCTTCCAACTCAGGTCTCCATTATTCATCACCATTTATCACCCCTATTCCTCCCTCCACCTCCTCCCCCCAGCCCCGCAATCTCCACACTGTTGTCCATGCCTAGAAGGGTTTTTTTTGTCCATATTTGCACTATCCCTCCACTTCCCTCTCCCAGCGCCCCCACAGCTGTCAGCCTGCGCTCCGTGTATGAGTCTATTTCTGTTTTGCTTATTAGTTCATTTTGTTCATTAGATTCCACATATGAATGAAATCATATGGTATTTGTCTTTCTCTGACTGCTTATTTCACTTAGCATACTGATCTCCTAGCTCATTCATGCTGTCACAAAATGTAAGATTTCTTTATTATTTATGGCTGTGTAGTATTCCATTGTGTAAATGTACTACAGCTTTTTTATCCGCTCATCTGCTGATGGGCACTTGGGCTATTTCCAGATCTTGGCTATTGTAAGTAACGCTGCAGTGAACATAGGGGTGCATATACTCTCGAATTAGTGTTTTGGGATTCTTAGGATGTATTCCCAGAAGTGGGATCACTAGGTGAAAAGGCAGTTACATTTTTTCATTTTTTGAGGTAACTCCCTACTCTTTTCCACAATGGCTGCACCAATCCGCATTCCCACTAACACTGCATGAGGGTTCCCCTTTCTCCCACCTAGATATTCCTAGGTATTTTTATTCTCTTTGAAGCAGTTGTGAATGGTGGTGTTTTTTGGTTTCCCTTTCTGACAGATCATTATTGGTGTATAAAAATGCAACTGATTTCTGGATATTTTGTATTCTGTTACTTTACTGAGTTCATTTATCAGTTCTAGTAGTGTTTTCATGTAAACTTTAGGGTTTTCTATATACAGTATCATGTCATCTGCAAATAATGACTGTTTACTTCCTCCTTTCCAATTTGGATGCCTTTTATTTCTTCTTGTCTGATTACTGTGGCTAGGACTTCCAGTACTGTATTGAATAAGAGTGGTATAGAAGACATTGCTGTCTTGTTCCAGATCTTAAGGGAAATGCTTGTAGTGTTTGCCCATTGAGGATAGTGTTGGCTGTGGGTTTGTCATATATGGCCTGTATTATATTGAGGTATGTTACCCCATTTCCATTTTGCTGAAAGTTTTTAACATAAATGGGTGCTGGATTTTATCATATGCTTTATCTACATCTATTGATGTGATTATGTAATTTTAACCTTCATTTTGTTTATGTGGTGTATCACATTTATTGATTTGTAGATGTTGTACCATCCTTGCTTCCCAAAAATAAATCCCACTTGATCATGGTGTATGACCTTCTTAATGTATTGCTGGATCCAGTTTGCTAATATTTTGTTGAGGATTTTAGCATCTATGTTCATCAGGAATATTGATCTATAATTTTCTTTTTCTGTAGTGTCTTTACCTAGTTTTGGAATTAAGCTAATGCTGGCCTTGTAAAATGACCTGGGGTCTTTCCTTCTCTTGAATTTTTTGGAATAATTTGAAAAGGGTAGGTATTCATTCTTCTTAGAATGTTTGGTAAAATTCACCTGTGAAGCCATGTGGTCCAGGACTGCTGTTTGTAGGGAGGTTTTTGCTTAGTGCTTCAATTTCACTGGCTTCAGTTTATCTATTCTGATTCTCTCATTTTCCTGATTCAGTTTTGGAAGCTGCTATGTCTCTAGGAATTTATCTATTGTATCCAGATTGTCAAATTTGTTGGCATATAGTTGCTTATAACACTTTCTTACAATGCTTTGTATTTCTTTGGTGTCTGTTGTTACTTCTCTTATTTCATCTCTGGTTTTATTTATTTGGGTTCTCTATTTTTTTCTTGATAAATCTGGTTAAAGATTTGTCATCTTGTTTATCTTTTTAAAGAACTAGCTCTTGGTTTCATTGATCTGTTTTATTGTTGTTGTTGTTGTTTTAGTCTCTATTCCATTTCTTTCTGCTCTGATCTTTATTATTTTTTCCCTTCTACTAACTTTGGGCATTGTTTGTTGTTCTTTTTCAAGTTCCTTTCAGTGTAAGGTTAGATTATTCATTTGAGAGTTTTCTTGTTTCTTGAGGCAGGCCTGTAATGCTTAGGACTGTTTTCACTGTGTCCCATAGATTTTGGGTTGTTGTGTTCTCATTTTCATTTGTCTCATGGTATCTTTTATTTTGTCCCTTGCTCTCATTGTTAACCCATTCGTTGTTTAGTAACATGATATTTAGCCTCCATGTCTTTGAGTGCTTTTTGGTTTTTTTCTTGTAATTGATATCTAGTTTCATACCATTATGGTTAGAGAAGATGCTTGATATGATTTCAAACTTCTTAAATTTATTGAGACTTATTTTGTGTCCTAACCTGTGGTTTATCCTAAAAAATGTTTCATGTGCACTTGAAAAGAATGTATATTCTGCTGCTTTGGTGTGAAATCCTCTGAAGGCATCAATTAAATCCAGCTGATTTAATGTGTCATTTAACATCACTGTTCCCTTGTTGATTTTATGTCTGGAAGATCTATCCATTGATGTCAGTGGGGTGTTAAAATGCTCTACTGTGACTGTATTGCTATTGATCTCTCCCTTTATGCCCATCAAGATTTGCTTTACATATTTAGGTGTTCCTACATTGAGTATGTAAATATTTACAAGGGTTATATCCTGTTGTTGAATTGTGCCCTTTATCATTATGTAGTGTCCTTCTTTATCTCTTAATATAGCCTTTGCTTTAAAGTCTATTTTGTTAGATATAAATATTACTACCCCAGCTTTTTAAAAATTCCCATTTGCATAAAATATCTTTTTTTATCCTTTTACTTGTAGTCTGTGTGTATCTTTAGTTCTAAAATGGGTCTCTTCTAGACAATATATATATATGGGTCTTGGTTTCTTATCCATTCAGCTACCCTATGTTTTTTGATTGGAGCATTTACATTTAAAGTGATTATTGATAGTCACATCTTTATTGACATTTTATTCTTTTAACTCTATGTTCCTCTGTTTTCTTCTTCTTCATCTTCAAGCAGGCCTTTCAACATTTCTTGTAATACTGGTTTCATGGTACCAAACTCCTTTAGTTTTCTTGTCTGTGAAGCTCTTTATTTCTCCTTCAATTTTAAATGATAGCCTTGCTGGGTAGAGTAGTCTTGGGTTGAAAATCCTTGATTTTCATCACTTTGAATATTTTATGCCAAGCCCTTCTGTCCTGAAATGTTTCTGTTGAAAAATAAGATGAAAGTTTATAAGAAACTCTTGTAAGAAACTGTTTTTCTTTTGTTGCTTTTAAGGTTTTCTCTTTGTCTTTAAGCTTTGCCATCTTAATTATGACATGTCTTGATGTGAGCCTCTTTGGGTCCATCTTGTTTGAGACTCTCTGCACTTCTTAGACTTGTGTGTCTTTTTCCTTCACCAGGTGAGAAGAAGGTCTGGTCATTATTTCTTTAATTCAGTTCTCGATCCCTTGCTCTCTCTCTTCTCCTTCTGGTACCCCTATGATATGGATGTTGTTACATTTTATGTTGTCCAAAAGGTCCCTTAAACTATCCTTATTCTTTCTTGTTTTTTTTTCTCTTTGCTGCTCTGATTGGGTGTTGTCATTTTTTCCTGCTTTGTCTTCCAAATTGCTGATTAGATCCTGTGCTTCATCCAACCTACGGTTTATTCTTTCCAGTGTGTTCTTGATGTCAAATATTGTATTACTCATTTTTGACTGATTCTTTTTAAGGTTTTTATGTCCTTTTTTTATGCTTGCTATCTTTTTGTTGAAGTTCTCACTTTGTTCCTTGAGCATCTGTATCACTTTGAACTCTATCCAATAAATTACTTATCTCCATTTCTGTTAGCCCTTTTTCTGGGTATTTCTCCTGTACTGTCACATTGAGCCTGTTTCTTTTTCTCCCCATATTTGGCTGCCTCTTTGTGTTTGTTACTATGTATGAAGGAAGGGACATTAAACTGCCTCTTGAAAGATTAATAGGGATTTTCTATATAGAGAAGGAAATTCTAGACAGAGAAATATATATAATTGTCAAGGCTACAAAAGCTCTAGTGATAACATTGGATGTGGGGTTGTATAGGGAGTGACATGTGGAATTCTCAGAGATAAAACTGGAAAAGTGTGTGTGTTGAAGCAGATTGTATCTTTAAAATAATTACTCTAGAATTAAGGTATTCCCAGGACAGGAGCAGAAAGAAGGAACTACATATACCAAATGATTGCAGTAATCCAGGCCAATTAAAAGGTCTGAACTTAAGCTTTGGCAATGAGAAAGGAGAGGGGAAAATGAATTCAAGAACGATTTAAGGAACAACAACAACAAAAAAAACAAAACAAAAAAGCAAGTGTCTGACTAAATTGTGTTTGCTTCTTTTGCTGAACTGAAAGTTCAGCAAACTTTTGTATTTGTATTGTATTCAGGGCCATGACTGAATAGTCCTTGTCTCTTGTTACGGTACAGTATCTAGCAGTGGCACACAGCAAATAGGGAGTAAATGTCAACTGAATGAACAGTGTAGGGTGAAGGAGGAGGAATTGCTGAGGATGGCTGCAGAATTTTTAGCTTGCATATCTGGATGATTATTTGAACAAAGAGAGGAAGAACAGCTTACAGTAGAGAAAGGACTTGAGTCCAGTTAGGATCGTGTGTGAAGTAACTAGAGGGCAAACCACAGATCTGTGATTGGGGCTCTTGAGAGAGCTATGGACTAGGAAGTCAGTTTGAGAAATATGGGAAAGGAAGATGCTTAGAGGAATGGGGCGTAGAGCTCAGACCTGCCAGGCATGGATGGAAATTTGAGTCTCTCTTAATAGACTTCCTAAACTCTCCTCTTTTTTTGGACACTTACTTGTGCTTTTTCCCCTCCTCTCCTCTAGGTACCAATTAAACCCTCCCTAAATGTCAGCAGTTTCAAATTCCTGATATGTTGCAGGGAAAATACCCAAGTTGGTTCTGCAGGGCTTCTGTAACTCCCTCTTCTTTCTCATGATCTAGTCATTATAAAGTTTAGATATATTAAAAGACTGACATCCAGCCCTCCACCAATCCTTTCCATCCTTACCACTCCTAAAGTTTTTCAGCTTGGCTAAGAAGCTCACAAGGGGTAACATAATAAAGAGAACAGAGAAGCTCAGTTTTATGGGAGTAGAAATCACAACATGTCCAGAAAAGCAAAATATAACTCTAAAAATTCCTATACATAGAAGCAGGAGAACTAATGTTTAATGGCAACAACAGTAAAGGCCAACGACTTACTCCCTCTCCCCGATAAATAAAAAATTAGCCTCCCACTTCAAGCTCTCTCAAAGATGGCAAATTTGATAGAAAAAGCAAGACAATTTATCCCTGTCAATTATAGATTCCCATTTAATTTTCTAGCTCAAATAAAAGACATAAGCCATTTTATTTCAGAAAAAAATCAAATTGTTTTAATAAATTTATTCCACTGTACCTCAAACCATCTCTCGATGGCAAAGAAGGCAGAGGTGATTATCTCTAATTTTGTTGGACAAACCCAGCCACAGAATTACCAAAGAGTGGTTGTCTAAGGTCACATATCAATAGCATAAAATTAATATCTCAAAACTTCAATCAGAGGCTGAAAAACCTGGTTCAGCACTTTGCTCACTAGGCCGAGCTGCCTTTCATTCCAATGTTCTTAGGCAACTACTATCCATAAAAGTCATCTTAAAAGAGTCTTTTGATTAGAAGAAAGAAAGAAAAAATAAAGACTCTTAAATCAGATTTTTAAAAATTAATTTTAGAGAGAGAAGAAAGGAGGGAAGGAGAGAGAAAGAGGGGGGAGAGAAACACTGACTTGTTGCTCTACTTACTCATCCATGTATTCATTGGTTAATTTTTTTTTTTTTTGGAAACAGATAGATAGACAAGGACAGATAAGAAGGGAGAGAGATGAGAAGCATCAACTCACAGTTCTGTCACCTTAGTTGTACATTGATAGCTTTCTCATATGTGCCTTGACCAGGGAGCTCCAGCCAAGCTAGTGACCCCATGCCCAAGACAGCCACCTTGGGCTTCAAGCCAGTGACCTTAGGGCTCAAGCCAGTGACCACAGGGTCATGTCTATGATCCTACACTCAAGCCAACAACCCCACACTCAAACTGGTGAGCCCGCGTTTAGCCGGTGACTTTGGGATTTTGAATCTGAAACGAACCTGAAACGTCAGCATCCCAGGCCAATGCTCTATCCACTGTGCCACTGCCTGGTCAGGCTCATTGGTTGATTGTTGTAATACCTGACCAGGAGTGGAATCCGCAATCTTGGGGTATTGGGACAATACTCTAACCAACTAAGCTACCTTGCCAGGGCTACAAAAGAAAGACCATTAAAGAAAGAAAGGGTATATAAATACATCTAAGATTAGAAAACCAAGGTCCACATAGGTTAAGTGACTTGACAAAGTCATACAGATATTGAGAAGCAGAGCTATAAATAAGCACAGAACTTCTAACTCATTTTGCAAAAACTATGACTTAATATTTTTATAAAAATCATAATACCTAACACTTAATAAGTATCTATTAAACTGATAAACACTTATTCTAAGCATTTCCACTCGTTAATTTATTTAATCCTGTGATTATACTCATTTTACTGATGAAGATACTGGGTGTACAAATAGGTTAAATAATTCCCTTAAAGCTACATAGCTAGTTAAGTAAAGGAGCCAGAATTTAAATCCAGGACTGTATGATTAAGTCCAAGTTCATTACAACAATGCAGTGCTGCCCACAAAGTCATAGAATTTCACAGTTTGAAGGAACCTTATTGATTATCCTTCTCAATCATCTACTGCATCCATGGACGTTTCTCTACATCTCTGATACCTAATGATCCAACCTTTGCTTGAACATCCAGGGTAAAAAATTTACCGTCTAAGAGGGTATCTCGTTCTTTTAGGGCAGATGAAACTCACTACCCTGAGCCTTCTTCTACTTACTGGTGCAATTACTGAATAAAATTAGAGCAGTGGCACCAAAGGACTTTAGACAGAACAAGGGAAGGGAAAAGATGGTAACTCCAAGGACAGCATGTTTAATTTTATGTGGTCAATATGCAAACACATGGAGCCTTTCTACTGGCTTTATTTTTCTCTGATCTTATAAAGATATTAATCCAGCAACAATTCATAAAAGGTACCCAATGTGTAAGGATATCTGAAGTCCTCAGGATCAGGAATTAAACAGCCAGTTCTGTGTCATGAATAATTCACAAACCCCAAAGGAATAACCAGAGACATCTGGAGCTCTTGTCAGCAGTGGGTGTCCCTAACAGCTTCCCTGTCAATTCCTGAGGAGTATTGGTGGCTACAGCTTCCAATAGCTTCCCAATTCACCAATAGGTAGTATTTTTTGAAAGTCATCTGGTCTAATAGGAGAGTTATCTGAAACCTGCTGATGGAAGTTTGAAGACTCTCTGGTGGCTCTTAATTAAATGATCCAACTAAAGCTCACGTTTCTTTTACCCCTTTTGTTCTGACTTTTTTTAGAGCCATGAAGGTGCCCATGACGGGGCTCAGGAGAATGTGTAACGTGTATCAGTGTGTAATAGCACATAGCAGATCTAATAACATTGAGATTGGGAATTAAAATTAGTCTTTTTCTAGTTTAGGTTTGAGGGTCTTTGAAGAGTTTTTTTTTGTTTTTTGTTTTTTCCACTTTTTTTTTTTTTTTTTTAAGATTTTATTTATTCATTATAGAGAGGAGAGAGAGAGAGAGAAGGGGGGAGGAGCAGGAAGCATCAACTCCCATATGTGCCTTGACCAGGCAAGCCCAGGGTTTTGAACCGGCAACCTCAGCGTTTCCAGGTTGACGCTTTATCCACTGTGCCACCACAGGTCAGGCTCTTTGAAGAGTTTTATCTAAAATAGAATAATTGCTAATATATTAAAGCTAAATGACTTGCTTAGTGGTTACAGAGTTTCTGGTTGGGGATAATAAATTATTGGAAATAGTTGCGATGGTTGGACAACATTGTGAATGCAATTAATGTCATTGAATTATATGCTTAAATGGTTAAAAATGGTGAAATGACAAAGTTTGTCATATTACCAGTTTATCATAACATGTCATATTACATTTACCATATTTCATATATACATATTACCATAACTAAAAAGAAATTAACAATGTAATAATATATCAAAAACAATTGAATTGTACACTTCAAAGGGAATGAATCATATAGCATGGGAATTATTTTTCCTCATTTTCTACAGAGAGACTCACAGAAATCCACAACTTAATAAATCCTAGCAAATAACATTGTAAAATATGACTGACTTAATGAGATTTTCTTGATCCTCAGACTGCCAGAAGATGTCTTAAACAGGAAATACCTGAATAACTTCTCTTTAATAATAATCTGTAAAGCCACTTGAATTTCAAAACAAAGAAGAGAAATTGAAGTTCCTGGAAAGGAAAACATGCCCACTGACACGTAACTGATGCTCTTCTTTGGGGGTTTTCACAAAAGAGCCCTGAGGTCTTTAGTCTTCAAGCCTTTGTCAGATGAGTGTCACTAGTCCCTAAATGGTGTTGACCAAAAAACAGGCCCATCACACCCCATGAACAACTAACACATCAATGGTTAGTCAGAATATAAAGAGTTTACAAGCCAGGTGAAAAGCTGAGGAAACTTCCTCAATAATTCAAAATAAAAAAATAATCACATAGGAAAATAGAAAGTTTAGCAAAATTCCCTGAACTGTTTGATTAGCCCTATAATTCTCCACAGTGTAGGGTCCCCATAGATTTAGGTATAGAGGTTGGTTAAAGATGCCTCATTGTAATTAAAAATTAAGATAGTAATATTTGAAAATAGTTTCTTTTCTTTTTCTTATTTATTTTATTTTATTTTTTTAGTGAGAATAGAGGAGATACAGAGACAGACTCCTGCATGTGTCCTGGACAGTATTCAC
Source organism: Saccopteryx leptura (assembly GCF_036850995.1). Taxonomy (NCBI): domain Eukaryota; kingdom Metazoa; phylum Chordata; class Mammalia; order Chiroptera; family Emballonuridae; genus Saccopteryx; species Saccopteryx leptura. The sequence continues at coordinate 28,734,156 of NC_089504.1, read as the reverse complement.
CCAACAACCCTTGTCTGGGGCCAATGCTCTGCCATCTGGGACCATGCTTGTAACTGAATTATTTTAAGTGCCTGAATCAGAGACTCAAAGGAACCATCTTCAGTGCCCAGAGTACACCTGCTTGAGTCAATCAAGCCATGGCTGTGGGAGGGAAAGAGAGAGAGAGAGAGAGAGAGAGAAAGAGAGAGACAAATGGGAGGTGGGGAGAAGCAGATGGTCACCTCTCCTGTGTGCCTTGATCAGGAATTGAACCCAGAACATCCACACACTGGGTCGACACTCTGCTGAGCCACCTGGCCAGGGCCAATTGTTTCTTTTCTTAAAAAACAATAAACTAAATAATTTATATAAGCTTCATAAAGTTAAGTCACCTCATAGCCCTACATAAAGTTGTTTCCAACAATCCAGCATAAACATGACAAGATGGAAGCATATATTTATCTTCCCCAAACCCAAACCCAAATAAATTAATATTAAAAGAAATTTTAAAGTTGTTTTTATAAAAACCATATGAATAAAGACAATAAAAAAGATAAGAATGAACTTTTGGAAGGCAAAACATAAATAGAGATGCTTTTCGGCTTGGTGACTTAGCAAGTCAATGGAAGTTGCAAATAAAGTTGCTGAAGAAGGGGATTTTAATAATATATGAGTTGACTTTTCTAGTAAGTTTTCCCCCCCCCAGAAAAGCTTTAGGGGGTTAGAAATACCAAGCATTGCCAGAGGGATTGGTTTTAACTAGAATGCAACTTCCACTTCCTCTTACACTGTAGAAAGCAGCTAAAAAATGGATCTACCACCTTTCTACCACTTTTTTTTTTAAGCCAGACAATCTTCAAAAAAGATAAGATTTTTTTCTTAGTAATCAAAGAACTCAGTTCACCAGGCAACTGAGTAACACAAATGGCAAATTCCTGCAAGAAGAAATAAGACAGGCAAACCATTTGCTTTTGGCAGAGAATGGGAAAAAGTGATGATGGCCACATAAGCAGATAAGAGAAATCAACTAAAATGTCAATTATTTGTTAAAGGACAAACAGGGTAACATGTCAGCTTGGAACAGCTGGAGGTCCCAGTCACAATGGAATCTGTATTCACCCACAATCTCTTCTTCATGGGCCTCTATCAGCTTGTGTTAATGGGCTCTTAAAATCCAGAAACTCTGTCCTTCACTTATGGAGATTTTTCTTCTATTATATCTTTTATATTTTGTTCAAAAGATTTTTAAAAATTTTTTGTATTTTATATTTTCTGTTTATTGAATTTTCTCTTTTTTTTCTTTTTCTTAAGTGAGAAGTGGGAAGACAGAGAGACTCCCGCCTGCACCTGGACCGGGATCCACCTAAAAGGTGATGCTCTGCCCATCTGAGGCCATGCTCCGTTGCTCAGCAACTGAGCTATTTTAGCACCTGAGGTGAGGCCATGAAGCCAACCTCAGTGCCCAGGGCCAACCTGCTCCAACAGAGCCATGGCTGTGGAAGAAGAAGAGAGAGATAGAGAGATAAAGAGAAAGAAAGGAGAGGGGGAGGGGTAGAAAAGCAGATGGTTCCTTCTTCTGTGTGCCTTGACTGGGAATCAAACCCTGACATCCACAGCTGGGCCGACCAGCTGGGTCTGTATTTATTGAATTTTCAATCTCAGTCTGTAGGAAAGAGTTAAAATAGCAGGCCTATGGTATTTCTAGAATAGGAGTTGGGAAACTTTTTGGCTGAGAGAGCCATGAATGCCACATATTTTAAAATGTAATTCTGTGAGAGCCATACAACAACCCATGTACCTCACACATTATCCAATAAAAATTTGGTGTTGTCCTGGAGGACAGCTGTGATTGGCTCCAGCCACCTGCAGCCATGAACATGAGCAGTAGGAAATGAATGGATTGTAATACATGAGAATGTTTTATATTTTTGACGTTATTATTATTTTTTTTTCTGAAGTTGGAAACGGGGAGGCAGTCAGACAGACTCCCGCATGTGCCTGACCAGGATCCACCCGGCATGCCCACCAGGGGGCGATGCTCTGCTCATCTGGGGAGTTGTTCTGTTGCATCCAGGGCCATTCTAGTGCCTGAGGCAGAGGCCATGGAGCCATCCTCAGCGCCCAGGCCAACTTTGCTCCAATGGAGCCCTGGCTGCGGGAGGGGAAGAGAGAGACAGAGAGGAAGGAGAGGGGGAGGGGTGGAGAAGCAGATGGGCGCTTCTCCTGTGTGCCCTGGCCTGGAATCAAACCCGGGACTCCTGCACACCAGGCCAATGCTCTACCACTGAGCCAACCGGCCAGGGCTCGTTATTTTTTATTAAAGATTTGTCTGCAAGCCAGATGTAGCCATCAAAAGAGCCACATCTGGCTTGCGAGCCATAGATTCCAGACCCCTGTTCTAGAAGGTTTTAAAGATAGCTCTTTGGACTTGGTCTCTGGTATGTGCCCAATGTTACTAAGTGATAAGGTTGTTTTGTGTGCCTGGGGCAATGAATTCTGTTCTATCAGTCTTGCCTAGGCTGTGTGAATAATGTAATGTAGGATAAATACTTGCTTTCCTTCTGAGACTCTGAAACTCCAGTAATTGCGGCTGGTTTCACAGGCAGAGAGTGCTTAAATGACCAGCAATATAAATTTTGAACTCTTGAATCTTAAGAGGGCTTATCTGGGCAAAAACACTGCATGTGTTGATACATTTCACTACTGAAGGCCAAAGCATGTTCTGTGCAAGGACCTCACTCTACCCAGAGGCAAAACTTTGGAAGCCTGCACTAAACTCCAGACTGCCTAATGTGTTTTTGTACTGCTGATCCTGCCGTGTGTTGTTTGCTGTCATAAACAACAGCTATGATTCCAACTGCCTTGAGTCTAGCAGCAGTGATTTTCTTTTTTTAGCAAGAGAGACAGAGAGAGACAGAGAGAAGGACAGACAGGAAGGGAGAGAGATGAGAAGCATCAATTCTTCATTGTGGCACCTTAGTCGTTCATTGATTGCTTTCTCATATGTGTCTTGACCGGGGGGGTGGGCTCCAGCAGAGCGAGTGACCTCTTGCTACCATGGGGTCATGTCCATGATCCCACACTAAAGCTGGTAATCTTGGGGTTTTGAGCCTGGGTCTTCCACATCTTAGTCCGATGCTCTAGCCACTGTGCCACTGTGCCACTGCCTGGTCAGGATACAGCAGTGATTTTCAACCTTTTTCATCTCGTGACATCCATAAACTAATTACTAAAGTCTTGTGGTACACCAAAAAATGTATTTTTTTTTGCCAATCTGACAAATAAAATAGATATAATTTTTATTTATTTGCTCCCAATGGCTATTGTTGTGTTGGCTGTTATTTATTTTTTTTATTTGACAATCTAAGGCAGTGGTCCCCAACCCCTGGGCCGCGGACCGGTATTGGTCCGTGGGCCATTTGGTACCAGTCCCCAGAGAAAGAATAAATAACTTACATTATCTCTGTTTTGTTTATATTTAAGTCTGAACAATGTTTTATTTTTTAAATGACCAGATTCCCTCTGTTACATCCATCTAAGACTCACTCTTGATGCTTGTCTCAGTCACGTGATACATTTATCCATCCCACCCTAAAGGCCTGTCCGTGAAAATATTTTCTGACATTAAACCAGTCTGTGGACCCAAAAAGGTTGAGGACCACTGATCTAAGGAGAAAAAAGTCAGTGGTTCTTACTAAACAATTAGGTAGTGCATGTTTTAAAAATTCTTGCAGCACAATAGTGTGCCATGGAGCACAGGTTGAAAAATTGCTGCTCTAGAGAATCATCAAATGTGTGGATAGTCATGGGAACCCTTAAAATTTCCAGCTATTCTTTTTAACCTTTTGAGCAGTATGAACATTCATATATGTCTTCGTGCCTCCTGACCATCCCAGAGTACAATCAATTTATTTTAAAAATGTATAAGGCAACATTAAAAAAAAGGCAAATGTATGTTCTTCCTGTTTCCATAAACTGGTTATCGAACAAACATGATTTTAAGTTAATAAAGCTGGAACTGGAACTAATTTCATTTTTTGAAAAACAACTCACTCCCAGGGGTCAGTGAGCATGAAAAAAACTCACTACTCAAAGGTTTAATTTCGGTGTGTTCTCTGATTGTACTTCTTTTAAAAAAAAACACAGCACTCTGCTCTTGTGTAAGGAATGCAGTATCTTCTCTTCCCTCTTGGAAAATTTTAAGCTTAAATTTTATAGTCATCACTCCATATATTGTCTTTTTCCCCCTCTACTTGTTTTTTGTTTGTTTTTGTGACAGAGACAGAGAGAGAGAGAGAGACAGAGAGAGGGACAGATAGGAACAGATTAATAGGAAGGGAGAGAGATGAGAAGCATCAATTCTTCATTGTGGCACCTTAGCTGTTCATTGATTGCTTTCTCATATGTGCCTTGACCTGGGGGCTTCAGCCAAGCCAGTAACCCCTTGCTCAAGCCAGTGACCCCGTGCTCAAGCTGGTGAGCCAGCACTCAAGCCAGATGAGCCTGCACTCAAGCCAGGGACACTGGGGTTTCAAACCTGGGTTCTCTGTGTCCCAGTCCGACGCTCTATCCACTGTGCCACCATCTGGTCAGGCTGGTCTTTTCTTTTTAATGTTGGAGGCTTTCCTTAAATATTGCATGATACTTCCTTGTCTATTCATGGCTAACAATGGGATCTCAGAAATTTTGGCAAATCTATAGCATTAATTAATTCACATATATAATTGGCATCTGCCTAGGTAAATAAGTATAATTCAGAAGTCCATGTAAATTAATTATTGCTATAGATTTACCAAAATTTATCTAACGATTAACATATTGAGGAACATTTACGTTGTTTTCGGTTGTATGCTGTTATACATGTTGCAGAGGGTAGCATACTTCCATAAATATCTGCGCACCTGTCTGACAGCAATCTTAAGCACGGACATGTACGGATGTCCCAGACAAGGTTTCCTAATTTATACCATGGCCTCTTTTGTGCAGCATTGCTAACACTGAATATGAGCATCCTTTTAAGTTTGTGGTGACCCAACCGGCAAAGATGACACTTACTTTGTCTTTGCATATCTTTGATATTGAATGCATTTGTCACATGTCTGTCATTTGTTTTTCTTTTGTGACTTGCATGTCTGGGCCCATTTTTTTCTGCTGGGATAATCAGCTTATTTGACTCCTTTGTAAATATATTAACTTTCAGTCTGATACATATATTGCTAATTTCCCCAGTTTGTCACTCACCTTTCTGTATGTTTATGGGGCACCTGGCCGTTTAGGAGATATGGTCTTCCTCATCATATCTGTTCATCTTTCCCTTTATGGTTTCTGCCTGTGGTGTGCTTTTGTTTAAAAGATTTTCACTCCTCCCATGCCTGGCAAAATACTATTTACCAATATTTCCTTCTAGGAGTTTTATCTTTTTGTTTATATTTGAGTCTTTAATCCATCTGAATTTATTCTAATATCTGGTGTGTGTATTAGTGTTCTCCAGAGAAACAGAACCAATAGGGGTGTGTGTGTGTGTGTGTGTGTGTGTGTGTGTGTGTGTGTGTGTATGTGTGTGTGTGTGTGACACAGAGACAGAGAAAGAGAGAGGAAGAGAGGGAGGTTGGTTTAAGGAAGTAGCTCATGTGATTGTGGGGGTTAGTAAGCCCAAAATCTGCAGAGCAGCCTGGCACTTGGAAACCCAGAGAAGAGTTGATGTTGCAGCTTGCGCCCCAAAGCAGTCTGCTGACTGCATTCCTTTTTCCCTGAGGACCCTCTGCTTTTTTTTTTTTAAGGCCACCAACTGATTGGAGGAGATCTATCCACATTACAAAGGTAACCGGCTTACTCCATTGTTTAAATGTTAATTTCATTTTAAAAATACCTTCTCAGAGACATCTAGATTGGTGGTTGACCACGCATATTGATGCACAAAATTAACCATCACAGTGTGTCAGAAACCTAACTTTATCTTTGCCCTACCTTTTCTGAAAGCAAGCTCCTGATGCCTTCACATTCTCTTCTGTTATGCTGAGGCGTCTAACAACAGGTGTTCTACACATTTTTCTTCTGAGCCCGGCCCTTCTGCCTTTCTGTTTCTAGATCTAGCAGATGTCTTTCAGGTTCCTAGACCTCAAAGCACAGAGAACAGCAGGGGATGTGGTCTTCTGTCCTCTTGTCTTCAAAAGTGATGAGCTTGAACCAGAACAGATAAAAAGGCATCCCCCATCCTGATATCTGTGGGGATCTTGCCTGTGACACTTTCCGTTTAGAAACAGCCACAAACACGTTAAGTTTCTATTTATTGTCACCCTCTGGCGAGCCCTCTAACCCTTGTTTCTCAACTACAAAGCAGAATCCAAGAGCTCCCAAGTTTCTCAGCCAGGCCATTGTGAGGACACGGAGGCCAGAGGGAAAAGCTCTGCCTAAACATGCAAGATTATTATCATGAACAAGCACTAACCGTTGATGTACTTTGAATACTTCAGATGAAACTTTCACACACAGGCCATATAATAAGGATTATAAGCTTATAACTGGTTCATACTTGTTCTGTGATTGTTGGGCAAATGAGTTTGTAAACTTTGTATTTTCTGAGTTGCTCCCTTTTATTGTTAAAAATGGCCACTGCCGCCCTGGCTGGTTGGCTCAGTGGTAGAGTGTTGGCCTGGCGTGCGGGGGACCCGGGTTCGATTCCTGGCCAGGGCACATAGGAGAAGTGCCCATTTGCTTCTCCACCCCCCCTCCTTCCTCTCTGTCTCTCTCTTCCCCTCCTGCAGCCAAGGCTCCATTGGAGCAAAGATGGCCCGGGCGCTGGGGATGGCTCCTTGGCCTCTGCCCCAGGTGCTAGAGTGGCTCTGGTCACGGCAGAGCGACACCCCGGAGGGGCAGAGCATCGCCCTCTGGTGGGCAGAGCGTCGCCCCTGGTGGGCGTGCCGGGTGGATCCTGGTCGGGCGCATGCGGGAGTCTGTCTGACTGTCTCTCCCCATTTCCAGCTTCAGAAAAAAAAAAAAAAAATGGCCACTGCCCTGGTGAAACAGATAATTACCTTCCTGCTTGGGAAGGGGCTTTGTTATGCTAATGTATCCTGGAGGAAGGGTTTCGCTCCAAAAAGTTTTAAGAGAAGAAGAAGGAGGAAGGGGGAGGCCATGTTTTTTACAGAGTGACGAAGAAAGAGAAAGCCAAGATGGCAGGTGCTGAAGGAGAGGCCATGTTTTGCAGAGTTTGTGCAGAGAAAAGGAGATGGGGAACCAGAGGGGACTGAGGCTGGTGGGGGGCCTATTTTTTTTAATTTTAATTTATTGTGTTTACATAGATTTAAGTGTCCCACCAAGTACACCCCCCCCACCTCCGTGTTCCCTGCAACCTCCCCCTTGCCACTCTCCCCCCCACACCCTCCCCCCTTTTTTCCAGGATTTGCTTTCCTGCTCTCTATAACGCTGTGTTATGTGCATGTAATTTCACCAATCTCTTTCCCTTTTCTGATCCCATCCTCTCATCCCCTTTCCCTCTGTCCCTTTTCCCTCTGGTCCCTTTGATCCCGCCTCTGTCTCTATTTCATTCCTCAGTTCACATTGTTCATTAGATTCCTCAAATGAGTGAGGTCATATGATATTTTTCTTTCTCTCCCTGGCTGATTTCACTTAGCATAATAGTTTCCAGGTCCATCCATGTTGTCAAAAAAGGTAAGATGTCCTTCTTTTTCACAGCCCATAGTATTCCATTGTGTTATGTACCACAGCTTTTTAATCCACTCATCCACTGACGGACACTTGGGTTGTTTCCAGATCTTGGCTATTGTAAACAGCACTGCAATAATCATGGGGGTGCACTTCTTCTTTTGAATCAGTGATTTGGTATTCTTAGGATATATTCCTAAAAGTGGGATGGCTGAGTCAAAAGACAGTTTGATTTTTAATTTTTTGAGGAATGTCCATACTGTTTTTCCACAGTGGCTGCACCAGTCTGCATTCCCACCAGCAATAGAGGAGGGTTCCCTTTTCTCCACATCCTCACCAGCACTTATTATGTGTTGTTTTGTTAATGAGCACCATTTGACTGGTGTGAGGTGGTATCTCATTGTGATTTTAATTTGCATTTCTCTAATGATTAGTGATGTTGAACATTTTTTAATCTGCCTATTGGCCATCTGTATGTACTCTTTGAAGAAGTATCTATTCATTTCTTCTGACCATTTTTGATTGGATTATCTTTTTGGTGTTGAGTTTTACAAGTTCTTTATAAATTTTGGTTATTAACCCCTTATCAGACATATTGTTGAATATGTTCTCCCATTGTGTGGTTTGTATTTTTGTTTTGTTCATATTGTCTTTAGCTGTGCAAAGACAATAGCTTTTTATAGTCCCATTTGTTTATTCTTTTATTTCACTTGCCTGTGGAGATAAATCAGCAAATTTATTGCTGCAAGAAATATCAGAGAGCTTACTGCCTATGTTTTCTTCTAAGATCATTATGGTATCACGACTTACATTTAAGTCTTATCCATTTTGAATTTATTTTTGTGAATGGTGTAAGTCAGTGGTTTAGTTTCATATTTTTGCAGGTAGCTGTCCAATTTGTCCATCACTATTTGTTAAAGAGACTGTCTTTACTTCATTGTATGCTCTTACCTCCTTTGTCACATATCAGTTGTCCATATAGGTGTAGGTTTATTTTTGGGTACTCTGTTCTGTTCCATTGATCTATTATGCCTGTTCTTATGCCAGTATCAAGCTGTTTTGAGTAAGTGGCCTTGTAGTATAATTTGATATCAGGAAGTGTGATACCACTCACTTTATTCTTCCTTTTCAAGATTGCTGAGGCTATTCATGTTCTTTTTTTCGTTCCATATAAACTTTTGGAATATTTGTTCTATATCTTTGAAGTATGTCATTGGTATTTTAATAGGAATTGCATTGAATTTATAAATTGCTTTGGGTAATATAGACATTTTAATGATGTTTATTCTTCCTATTCATGAACATGGTATATGCTTCCACTTGTTTGTATCTTTCTTGATTTCTTTCTTTCTTTCTTTCTTTCTTTCTTTCTTTCTTTCTTTCTTTCTTTTTTGACAGAGAGAGAGTCAGAGAGAGGGATAGATAGGGACAGACAGGAACTCAGAGAGATGAAAAGCATCAATCATCAGTCTTTGGTTGTGACACCTTAGTTGTTCATTGATTGCTTTCTCATATATGCCTTGATGGTGGGCCTTTAGCAGACCAAGTAACCCCTTGCTCAAGCCAGCACCCTTGGGTCCAAGCTGGTGAGCTTTTGCTCAAACCAGATGAGCCTGTGCTCAAGCAGGCGACCTCGGGTTCTCGAACCTAGATCCTCCGCATGCTAGTCTGACGCTCTATCCACTGCGCCACCACCTGGTCAGGCTTCCTTGATTTCTTTTATCAATGTTTTATAATTTTTCGAGTACAAGTCTTTAACCTCCTTGGTTAAATTTACTCCTAGGTACTTTATTTATTTTGTTGTAATAGTGAAGGGGATTGTTTTCTTAATTTCTCTATCAGACAGTTCACTGTTGGTATATAAAAATGCCTCTGACTTCTGAATATTAATTTTATATCCTGCAACCTTGCTGAATTCATTTATCAGGTCCAGTAGTTTTTTGACTGAGACTTTAGGGTTTTCTATGTACAATGTCATATCATCAGCAAATAATGATAGTTTTACATCTTCATTTCCAACTTGGATGCCTTTTAGTTCTTCTTCTTGTCTGATTGCTGTGGCTAGGACTTCCAGAACTATGTTGAATAAGAGTGGTGAAAGGGGGCACCCCTGCCTTATTCCTGATCTTAAGGGGATTGCTTTTAATTTTTGCCCATTGAGTATGATGTTGGCTGTGGGTCTGTCATAGATGGCCTTTATCATGTTGAGGTATGTTCCTGTATTCCCATTTTGCTGAGAGTTTTGATCATAAATGGTGCTGTATTTTATCAAATACTTTTTCTTCATCTACTGATATTATCATGTAATTTTTCTCCTTCCTTTTGTTTATATAATGAATCACATTGATTGATTTGTGAATATTGTACCAGCCTTGCCTCCCCAGAATAAATCCCACTTCATCATGATGTATGATTTTTTTCATGTATTGCTGGATCTGGTTTGCTAATATTTTGTTGAGATTTTAGCATCTAAATTCATCAGGGATATTGACCTATAGTTTTCTTTTCTTGTATTGTCTTTGCCTGGTTTTGGAATAAGAATTATGCTTGCCTCATAAAAGGAACTTGGAAGTCTTCCTTCCTCTTGAATTTTTTGAAATAGCTTGAGAAGGATAAGAGTTAGTTCTTCTTTGAATATTTGGTAGAACTCGCCTGTGAAGCCATCTGGCCCAGGGTTTTTGTTTGTTGAAAGTGTTTTGATATCTGTGTTGATCTCATTTGTTGTAATCGGTCTGCTTAGGTGTTCTATTTCTTCTAGATTGATTTTTGAAAGATTATATGTTTCCAGGAATTTGTCTATTTTACCTAGGTTGTCTAATTTTTTGGCATACAGTTCTTCATTGTATTTTCTTACAATCCTTTGTATTTCTGCTGTGTCAGTTGTTACTTCTCCACTCTCAATTTTAATTTTATTTATTTAAGTCCTCTGTCTTTTTTTTTTTTTTTTTGGTGAGTCTGGTTAAAGGTTCATCAATCTTGTTTACCTTTTCAAAGACCAGCTCTTGGTTTCATTGATCTTCTGTATTGTTTTATTAGCCTCTATGTCATTTATTTCTGCTCTGATCTTAATTATTTTCTTCTTTCTACTTCCTCTGGGCTTTATTTGCTGTTCTTTTTCTAGTTCTTTTAGATGCAGAGTTAAGTTGTTTATTTGAGCTTTTTCTTGCTTCTTAAGGTATGTCTGTAATGCTATGAACTTCCCTCTCAGAACTGCTTTTGCTGTGTCCCATAAATTTTGAGTTGTTGTATGTTCATTTTCACTTGTTTCAAGGAAATTTTTTATTTCTTCCTTGATCTGACTGTTAACCCATTTGCTATTTAATAACATGCTATTTAGTTTCCAAGTGTTTGAATGTTTTTCATATTTTCTATTGTAGTTGATTTCTAGTTTCATGTCATTGTGATCAGAGAAGATGCTTAATATGATTTCAATTTTCTTAAATGTATTGAGACTCATTTTGTGTCCTAATATGTGGTTTATCCTAGAGAATGTACCATAAGCACATGAAAAGAATGTATACTGTGCTGCTTTAGGGTGAAGATATCTATTTAGGTTCTGAAGATATCTATTAAATCCAGTTGATCTAGAGTGTCCCTTAATTCTGCTGTTTTTTTGTTCATTTTCTTTCTTGAGGATCTATCCAGTGATATTAGTGTGGTATTGAAATCCCCTACTATTACAGCATTGCTGTTGATCTCGCCCTTTATGTCCATCAACATCTGCTTTATATATTTAGGTGCTCCTATATTAGGCACATAGATATTTATAATGGTTATATCTTCCTGTTGGATTGCTCCCTTTATCATTATGTAGTGACCTTCTTTATCCCTTACTATAGCCTTTGTTTTAAAGTCTATTTTGTCAGATATAAGTATTGTTATCCCAGCTTTTTTTTTTTCATTTCCATTTGCATGAAATATTTTTTCCATTCCTTTACTTTCAGTCTATGTGTATCTTTTGTTTTGAGGCAGGTCTCTTGTAGATAGCATAGGTACAGGTCCTGTTTTCTATCCACGCAGCTACCCTATGTCTTTTGATTGAAGCATTTAATCCATTTACATTTAAGGTTATTATTGATATGTAGTTGTCTATTATCATTTTATTCTTTAAATCTACATTCCTCTTTTACTAGATTCCCCCCCCCCTTTGTTCTGTTTACAAGAGCCTTCTTAACATTTCTTGCAGCATTGGTTTGATTGTAATGAATTCCTTGAGTTTTGTTTTGTTTTTAGTCTGGGGAGCCTTTTATTTCTCCTTCAATTTCAAATGATAGTCTTGCTGGATAAAGAAGTCTTGATTGTAGGCTCTTATTTTGCATTACTTTGAATATTTCTTGTTATTCCCTTCTGGCCTCAAGTGTTTCTGTTGAAAAGTTGGATGTCATCCTTGTGAGGGCTCCTTTGTAGGTGATTGACTTTTTTCATGCAGTTTTCAGTATTCTTTCTTTATCTCTTAGCTTTGGTATTTTAATTATGATGTGTCTTGGTGTAGATCTCTTTGGGTTCCTCTTTAATTGGATTCTCTGTACTTCTTGAACTTGGGTGACTTTTTCCTTCAATTTAGGAAAGTTTTCAGCTATGATTTCTTCAATCAGGTTCTCTATCCCTTGGTCTTCTCCTTCAGGAACCCCTATGATACGGATGCTGTTTCTCTTCATGTTCTCACAGAGCTCTCTTAGAGTTTCCTCAGACTTTTTGATCCTCTTTTCTTTTTACTGTTCTGCTTCCATACTTCTGCTTATCTTGTCTTCTAAATCGCTGATTCAATCCTCTGCTTCATCCAGCCTGCTTTTAATTCCTTCTAGTGTAGCCTTCATTTCTGATATTGTGTTTGTCAATTCTGTCTGATTCTTTTTTATGATTTCAATGTCCTTTTTGATGCTTACTATCTCTTTGTTTAGATGATCATTATGTCCATCTATTGTTGTTCTAAGATCCTTGAGCATCCTAACAATCATTATTCTAAACTCTGCATCTTGTATCTTGGCTATTTCCATCTCATTCTGTTGTTTTTTTGGGGATTTCTCTTGTTGATTTATTTGAATTGCATTTCTCTATTTTCCCATTTTGTCTCTGTATAGACTGCTCCTTTGGATGTGTTGTTTGTGTAGCTAGCTGAGTATAGGGTTGGTGTTGCCTGCCTCCAGCTTTCAGTTGTGTTGTTTCTAGATCTTCTTGAGTTGGCCTCAGCTGTTATTTGTAATCCACTGTGGGCTACTTGTCTGCTGCTACTTCTCTTTTTGCTATTTGTGTCAGCATTTTCTATGTCTTAGCTGGGTCAGATGTGAGGAGCCATTCCTTAAGATACCACTCTAACTAGGGTTGTTAGGTCCTGAGCTGATGCTCTACGTATATGGCCACTGGATGTATCAACCCTGGACCTCCCTGGCCGGAACCTGGAGCAGACTACTGGGGGTCACTTCTTAGGACTGGCCCTTAGCAACCTTCTTGGAGCTACAGGCAATCCAGAATTTCTGCCTGCCTCTGCTGGACCCTGATGCCATTCTAAATATCAGCTGCACTCTTAGGCTGGCTTTTATCTACTCTTGGCCAGTGTACGTGGCTTCTCTATTCACGAGATGTGTTCTTTCTGCTGGCCCCCTGCTGCTGCAGCCTCCTCAGGCACTCGGGCACTGACACTACTGGGCACGCAGGCTCACGGGCTCATGGGCTGCAGATTGGGCTGCCCAGAAGGGCTCCCCGGCAGACATGGGGGACTCCTCGCCTCACTGGGCTCTGCCCCCTGTGGGCACGCATACTGCCTTTTGGGTCTCTACCCCACAGGTGCATGGAGATGCCTCTCCGAGCTCCACCCCTTGCCTCTGCATGCAGGCTGCCTGGCTCCACCCCTCACTGGCATGGGCCGGGCTCTGCCCCCCACCACTGCTGGAACACAGGCTGCCCCAATAGACTCCACCCCCACTGCCAAGTAGGCCGAGCATCACTGTGGACACCGCAGCCAGACCCTCCTGCCCTTCAGAAGGTACTCAGCAGTTTGGGAGGGTGGTGTATGCCAAACCTCAGCACTCTAAACCTATGTCCCTGATGTGCCCCCTGCTTCTAAGCATCTCTTTGCACTGACTAGAGCAGGAGAGCCTCTGGTGGGTGGGGTAATTGCTTCCCTTTGCTGGCTTGGTTCTCCCAGGGAAAATGGCCACTTTAGGCTTGGGGAGTGACCCAGTACAGGGGTCAGGGTGGCTGTCCCCCACAGTCTCTCCCTGTGCCCCTGAGACTATACTCTCCTCTTGTAACTCCAGTCCTCTTGGTGCTCCCCACTCCCGGAGCCCCAGGTAAGTGGCTGTGAACAAGGTTTTCTGCACGATCCCTTTAAGACAGAGCCTGGGTCTGAGAGTTCTGTCTCCCTCTCACAAACAGTAACCCAGCTCTTCTTTCAGCTAAATACTGTCCATACGCCTCCTCTAGTCTCCGGGGCTCCAGGCTGGGGTTCCGTTCTGGTCACAGGGCTGAGGAACCACACTCTCCAGGCAACCTACCCCACCATAAGAGACCTTCTGGGCTGCCTCTTGCTCCTGGGAGTGGAGCAGCCCTTTCTGTGTCTCTGCCCTTCCTACTAGTCTCAGTGTGGCTTCTTCGGTGATACTTGGTTATAGATTCCTCTTAGTTTAGTCCAAAGTTGGTTTTTCAAGATGATTGTTCCTAAGTTAAGTTGTAATCCACTTTGGTTCTGGGAAGTGGGTGTTGTAATGTCTGCCTACTCCGTCGCCCTTTTCCTAGTCAGGGGGGGTCTTTGATTCTAGGAAAAACCAGAAAAGATTCTCCTGGTTTTGGAACTGGAGAATGTTTGAGTGGGTTTTGGTGCCCCGTGTGTTTGTTTTTACTTGCTGGCCAGTTGTGAGGCTAGAATAAAGAGATGGCCCACCAGTTTTCGGCTCCAGTGTTTCTTACTGTCTGTCAGAATCTAATGGGAACCTGCACCTGAATGGCCATGCCGGTGGTGACTACTGCCCATACAGTGATCCACACAGAAACATCTTGATATATATACACAATTAGTAAATTCAGATGCCCCATTTAAGGTGACAAATCAGGTCTGAGTTTCCTTTCTTATGACTTTGTTATCCTGTTGAAGATTTGCATTCATTCGGCTCTGATGGCTCCAGACCCCGTCTTTCCCCCCACTCCCAGCCCCAGCTGGCTGGCAGGAATTTGCATGTGAGGCCAGTCCTTGCCATGAGTGAGAAGGATTGCCCTTGGAGCATCACCCCTTGAACTTTGGAGGGTCCCAAATGCCAACTCTCATTATATGGGGACAAGAATGGAGTCAGAGACATAGGTAGTATGCCAGGCTGCCTGTCTTGCAGTCAGGCAACTCGGCCAACCTGCAGCAATTGCTGCCTGATCTAGCTATTCAGAACTGAAGAGCTGGCACAGACCTAAATGCCTGCTGACTTGTCTGTGGTGCCCCATTTGAATTTTAATGCTTTCATTATACCACAGAGCAACTTTCTGAGAGACCTATAACAATTAGACTCTTCCTAAAGCACCAGGAGAGTTGGATTCATCTTTGCGCCTCCCTGATCTGGTTGTATTTAAATAAAGTGGTACTTATTTTAGAAGTCAATTATGAGAAAAGAGACAGGATGAGTGAGGCTCAACCTCCTTTTCAAAAGCACAGACAACAGTTCTAAAAATGCCTCCTGCCATGTAGATGGTATAGATACAGCTTCTTGGGTGCCAGAGAATCGGAGCTTTGGACAATGGGATTTATGGTGTGTGCTTCCCAGTAGATCAAGGCACCAGCAGCTCTGGGGGGGCTCCATAGTATGGGGAAGTGTGATCAGTTTGTGCCCTGATGAAGGGCTCTCTTGTCACTTCAATGCATTTATAAGCCCTTATTGAGACAGCAGGTATCTAGAGGGGAAAGAAATCCTGTTCGGTGTAGTTTTAAAAATCCATTGGAAAACTGGATCCAAGGAGCCAGGCTATATATTATAGAAATGTAACTGTGATTCTTAGCAGGCTGAGACTCAGTAACAGAGCGTCAGAGTAATGGGTTTTATATAAGCCATTTATTCATGCATTCATTTCTTTATTCATTACTTCCCTTACTGAGTGTCTCTGTGATGTACCAGGCTCTGGGTAGGATCCAGTCCCCACCCTCCATGAGCTAAAAGTGCTTGCATGGGGAGCGGTTGGTGGGGGTAGAGAGTCACGGGCTGGAGAGACAGACAAGTAAATAGGTATGAATACAGTGTGATAATTACTAAAACAGTGGTGGCTACAACTACCAAAATTCAGATAGGGAAGCATTTATTAGCAACAGTGCCAGAAAAGGGTGAGAAGGCAAGGAAAGGGTTTCCAGAGGATAGAAAGACTTAGCTGAGTCTTGAAGATGAATAGGAACACGTCAGGCAGTCAAAGAAGTAGGCGGGAGGAGAAAAGAAGGGCACTCAAGTCAGATACAGGAAAAGGTATGAAATAGCAGGGGCGTGACACAACATGGTGTATGCAAGGTAGCGTAGTTTGGGGTGGCTGAAGATCGGGAGCGTGGGGAAGGGGGCAGCAAAAATGAGACTAGAGAAGTAGTCCGGGGCCAGATCTATAAGGGCCTTCAATGCCATGGAACACGCAGCTCTAAGGCAATGTGTATAATAAGCCAAGGAATCTGGGATCACTTGCACAAACCATGCCTGTCTACATCTATCTCTCCTTCAAGGCCTATGGGCCAAGCAGATCTCAAAAGAGGCAAAACTATGACACATTTGTTGCTTGACTTAATTACTTGTGCTAATGAGACGCGGACAGACACAGATCCAGGGCCAAAGCCCTGCGGCAGCCGCAGGGGATCTACTTCCTTATCACTCTCCATCCACCGACCACAGTCATGCAGCTGCCTCATGGTATCTGTGTCCAGCCCATCAGGCTACATCTCACCGTCAGTGATGTCACAAGAGATATGCCTTGCTGTCATCTGGATATTCTTTGCTTACGCCATTTCTGGTCAGCCATTCTAATGGCCTTAATAAAAAAAGGAAATTAGATTACTCAGGCATGACCTGTTTTACGGAAACATTACTGGCTTAGCAGGACTGCTGCTTCATTTATAAGCACTCACAAGCCATTAGTAGAATAATTTTTTTCTATGGAATTCTGCCTAAGACTGGTGCCAAACTCACAAACTGATAGTTGGTGGAGGTGGAGGAGAGGAAAAATTAATTTTACTTCCTAAAAATCAGGACATTTGCCCATCTTTAGCCCTCTAGTATGATTCATATTTTCTGAGTCCCTCATATGATCAGTAGTGGTACATGGTTTCTCCAGCAAATCTCCCAAAAGCTGTACAGTGATTTGTTCCATGCAGGAGGAGACTTGGGCTCTTTTAGGACAGCCCCTACCCTATTCCACCCTCTCAGGGCTTTCGTCCCTTTTACCAATTAGTCTCAGTCTTTTTTTTTTTTTAATAAGAATAGGCTTGTCCTCAACAGAGAAGAAACAGCAAAGTTGGGGTTACCCATTAATCTTTCTGGTTCTTGAACAGCTGTTATGTGTTCTCGGTGAGTTTAAAAATATTTTTTTAATTCTGGCTGGGTCTGAGCATTATTACCTCTCATATTCTATACATTTTGTTTCAATGTTTAACATTCCTCAAATCCAAGGTGCACAGAACAAGTGCTTCCAAAGACATAACTGATGGTCCCTAAAAACCAACCATCTGAACTCAGTCTGAGTCACACGGGGGATTGAGTGCTTCAGCAGTTCTCGCAGAGGTAACATATCATGAGGCACAGCATCTTGTGAATCACTGTGACAGGAAAGAGACTTTGAACATACTCATTTCTGTACAATGCCATTTCAATATGTCTCTTCTGTATTACTTGAGTACAACAATAGGTTTAGGGTTGTGAAGACAGATTCTCTCTACGAATCTCAGTGTCTTAATTGATGAAATGAAGAATTCTGGTAAGTTGACATCTCAATTCCCTTCCAATTGGAATGTTTTTTTACAGCCCCAGAAAAATGAAAGGAAAAGGAGAAGAGAACTAAAATTCATGGAAGGCCTATTATAGACTGGACATTGTGCTAGACCCTTAACACCTGGGACCTCAAGTAAAATAACCCATAATCTTATGAGCTAGCCCTATTTGGCACATAGGGAAGCTGAAGTTTACAGATATTACATACCTTGCCCAAGGTAACACAACTATTAATCCTACCTAAGATGTAGAGTCCAAATTCAAATACTAATACACCTACATCATTGATTCTCAGCTGGGGTGATTTTATCCCCCATGCTCAGGGGATAGTTGGCAACATCTGGCGACATTTTTTTGATGGTCACACTTAGGAAATCGTTACTGGAATCTAGTGGGTAGAGGTCAGAGATGCTTCTAAATTTCCTACAGTACACATACAGCCCCCCACAGAAGGGAATTATCTGACCCAAAATGTCAATGAGCTGAGTGAGGGTGATGAATCCTAATCTAGGTAACAGACTCCAGTACTAGGCAAATAATCAGTCATTTTTTTTTCAATTCAGGAAATACTAGTCATTGCTACACACAAAGATTTCTATGTAAAGACCCCAAGCCACAGAGAAAAAAACACATATTCCCAAAAGGAACATGGTCATTGTCCAAGTTTGAGAATTTTGTACCATATTGCATAAAATACCCATACTTATGTAACATTATTCAAAAATTTCAAAGGCTATTCTCTCAAATCTTTGATTAAAATTCTGGAAGACACACCATGCTCATCCAATGACTTTACATATCCACTTACCCACCACTAACATGCCAGAAATGTGAGCATCCCACCTTGGAAAGTATGTCTTTAGGTGGTAAAAGGGGATAACTTGTCTATTGGCAGAACAAGGCATCTCCTGAAGGTCTCAGACAGAAAATAATTATAGCTCTATAAAGTATTACAAAAGAAAAAAAAGGGATAAATGAGTGAAATATGAGACAAGACCTCAAAATTGTTGACTTTGGCCATTTCAGTTTAGACATAAGGAAGCCAAAACCCAGAGAAGTCACAAACACACAGCAGATCCAAAGCCCACACAGCACTCGATGCTTAATTTAAAATTATTTCTTAAACAAATAAACAAATCAGCCCAAACCAGAAGCCTGGTCCCCTGATGCACAGTTCGCTGTAGATAGACCCTATCCATTGCCTACCCAACAGCCACTTCCACACACACCCTTCCTTGATGCCTCACCCAGATGTTGTTCGGATATTAGGTAGATAGCAAAGAGCTCAGGGAAGGTAGGACTCTCACAGGCGGTGGACCACCTAAGCTAGTCATGGTAATCTCATTTCTATTTGCTAAGGATTGGGTTAGGGGAGGGCCCATAACAGAGCCACGGCCAGTCACAGATGGAAACTAGACTTTCGATGGTGAGCATGCTATAATGTATACAGACATTGAATTATAGTGTTGCACACCTAATACTTTATATAATGTGATTAACCATTGCTACCTCAATAAAAGGTAAACTCTTTTTTCAAGTGAGTGATGTTGTACAGAGGAGGTGCCTTGCTGCAGTCACACTCAACCACCACTTTGAAAGCAGTCTGGAGAGGACAGAATGCCTGCAGCTACCAAAGGCAGCCATTTTGTCTGCCTGAGGCCAAAAATCCGATGCACTGTGGATACTGAACAGAAAGATACAAAACCTGGCTCTCTGATAGCATGGAGCAACTTACCGCGACATGCAACTGTCTACCTCCTGTCTTCTTAATAAATGACGTAAGAAATATCTAAGATTTAAGGCACTGCTCATTGGGGTTTCTGTGTTTGCAGCCCAAACCATCCTAACCAGTACAGCCTGGTACCTGGTTCTGGTACCTGCCATCTGGTACTGGAGTGATTTCAAGGATGTTTTCTTGTTCTGTTTAATCTTTAAAATTTCAGTTTGGAAGTTAATCCCACTTCCCCTCGTGAGAGTTAATCATTTTCCACTCCTTGGGGGTGCAACAGAGAAAACCCAGTGTGGGATACAGTCCGGACTGGATCTGCTTCTCCAACACCAAGACAGTGGAAGGTAGTTATTAAGGGTGTCAGAGGAGTGGGTGAGGGAGGGGAGTAATGGGGGCCAAATAAATGGTGATGGCTTTGGGTGATGGGCACATGACACAATGAATAATAGTTCATATGCTATGGAGATGTACCCCTGAAACCTCTGTGTTCCTGTGGACCAGGGTCACCCCATTAAATTTAATTTCTAAATAAAAAATTTTAAAAGAAAAAAATGCGTTGTATTTGGAGTCATAGGGCCAGAGTTCAAACAGCGGCTGTAACACTGTGTGGTCGCGGGATGACAGTTCGGCTCCCGCTTCCTCACTGGTCAAGTTGGGACGGTCTCTACAAGAAGTAAAGGATGGATCTGTGTAAAGCACTTAGGAGAGGGCCTGGCACCAAGTAAGGCTTGCTCTCTATCTGTAATAATGACTGTGCTGCCAGTATGTAACCTTTACTTTGAGGTAACTAGTTACCTATTTAAGATGAAAGGTTCCTGCTGTTAGCAAGGAGAAGTGGTACATCGGGCAGGGATCGGAGTTGCAGACCAAACCGTTTAACCTAGTTTAAGCAGAGAAGAGATTTAGTAAAGGATGTTGGGAAACTCACAGAATGCCTGGGAGGGCTAAAGGTTATATCTCCAGAAATAACCCACGTCGTCATGCCCCAGAGCTGCCCTGGAGAGACATAACTGCCGCACCACTGGGCAGAGACAGCCAGCTCACCTCGCCAACACAGGCAGGGGCCGGAGGTCATCGCTAACCCCTCGGCCTCTGACCCCTGCGGGAGCTGCATCCGCCTGGACTACCATCACCAAACAACCTCCACAAAACCTCTAGTGTCTCTGATTAGTGAAGTTGGATTACTGTTTCTGGATCCCGGTGCAAAGGAGGCTGGGAAGACAAGTTTCTGGCCTTTTCCTTGCGTTGGCGTGGGCCTGAAAGTTAAAGAATTCTCCTAGCTGGGTAAGTTTTTAAATTAAAAATTCTAGACTTTTCAAGAATAAAATCTGTATAATCAGCATCTTGATGTTGTGAGGAAGAAGTAAGGGGGGGGGTGTAATTTGGGAGCTCCCCCCTTTATCCCAGTTACCCAAACAGAACATTCATTGCCACCTCATCTCTGCCTCCCACAGTAAGTCTTGCCAGTTTTACTCTTGAACTCTCTCTATTGTCTGATCTTTCTCTCCATTCCCTCTGCCCTGGTTTATGCCGTTATCAGTTCTCACCTGGACTGCTGAAAAAGCCACCCACCTGGTCTCCTCACCTTGCTCCAAAAATGTTTGTAAAACATGTCTGATCATGTCACTCCCCACTCAAAGGGAAAGTTTAGTGGTTCCCATTGCTCACAGGATCCTTACCAGACCCCGCCCCCCTTCCCAGCTTCATCTCCTGCCCCATCCCATAGAGCAGGGGTCCCCAAACTTTTTACACAGGGGGCCAGTTCACTGTCCCTCAGACCATTGGAGGGCCGGACTATAAAAAAAAAACTATGAACAAATCCCTATGCACACTGCACATATCTTATTTTAAAGTAAAAAACAAAACGGGAACAAATACAATATTTAAAATAAAGAACAAGTAAATTTAAATCAACAAACTGACCAGTATTTCAATGGGAACTATGCTCCTCTCACTGACCACCAATGAAAGAGATGCCCCTTCCGGAAGTGCTGCGAGGGCCAGATAAATGGCCTCAGGAGGCTGCATGTGGCCCGTGGGCCGTAGTTTGGGGACCCCTGCCATAGAGCCATAGGGTAGAGGACCATGCCCAGGTAACTCAGCAGAACCCTTCGGCTATTTTCTGTTCACACGGTTTTCCTTTTGTTTCCTTTGCCTGGAGTGAGTGAGTCCTGCCCTCTATCTGCCTATGAAATCCTTGTTTTCCCATATGGACAGATTAAGTATCATCTTCTCTCCATTCAGAGAGGATCTGGAACTTCTTTCGCTATGCATTTGTAGCATTCTGCACATAAGCATCCTGTAATATCCATCTTGTGGTGTCCTTCTGGCTGGCTTCCAGGCAAGGTCCTTCTCTAGGTCATGAGCATCTAAGAGCATGGGCTCGAGTTCCAGCACTCACTGAGCTCCTACTGACTGGCCGAATGGATGATGGTTTGCGTGCCTAACCAAACAGGTAGCAGCAACTTGACTTTGCTCTCATTTCTCTTCAAAGAATATTCTAGGTTTTTGTGGGCGGGGTTTATTTGTGGGGGGAGGGGTGAATTTTAATTGTAATAAATAAATTTAATTAGCTAGATTCAGTGTTACGTGAATCAGATGACCCATTAGAGATAGATGATTGGAAGATCAATAGATAGATAAAATGATACCTTTCAGAATATTATAGTTTTAAGATACAAACTTTTAAAATTTGACTTTCCAAACTACTTCTGTTATATATGCAAGCAAGCACAAAATCTCCATAACCTTAACATCTTAGAAAAACTTGTGTTGACTGATACTTTTTCTTTCTGAAGTGAGAAGTAGGGAGATAGGCAGACTCCCACATGCACCCAACTGGGATCCACCTGGCAAGCCCACTAGGGGGCGATGCTCTTCCCATCTGCGGCATTGTTCTTTGCAACAGGAGCCATTCTAGCACCTGAAGCAGAGGCCATGGAGCCATCCTCAGCACCTGGGCTAACTTTGCTCCAATGGAGCCTTGGCTGCGGGAGGGAAGAGATAGATAGAGAGAAAGGAGAGGGGAAAAGGTAGAGAAGCAGATGGTGTTTCTTCTGTGTGCCTTGGCCAAGAATCAAACCCGGGACTTCCACACTCCAGACCGATGCTCTACCACTAAGCCAACCAGCCAGGGCCTTGACTGATACTTTTAACACACAGTGCCAGCTGTTGAATATATGCCCATTACCAGGAAGTAACCAGCCTAAGAAGTGCTTTTCAGTTCTGAGGGGAAATTTCCTGGTGTGCTGGGCTTACATGATTAGAATTAAGATTATGTTTACCTTAATGCTCAGGGCTCAAAGGAGCAGTGATGTTTGCCTGTTTTGTTCACAGATGTATCTCAAGTACTTAGAATACTGCCTGATATATGGTATATGCTCAATAAATATTTGTTGAATGAATGAATGAATGAATGAATGAATGAAGGCCTGGCATTCAAGTTTGAGACTTTCTTTAAATACATTGAACTTCTAACTTTACATTTACTGAAATACAGGGATGGAATTGTCAGGGTTAGGAGGAACTCAAAAGGGTTGGTTTACTGGTTCTACTGATCAGGGAAGACCTCTCAGAGGAGGGTACACTTGCGCAGAGACCTGCATGATATGTGGGCGGGGCCACGAGGGTCCGGAAGGTGTCCGCTCCCCACCCTCCCTCCAACCCCAACTGCTGCCCTAGCAGCTAAATTATTCATGCACAAAACTGTATCTTATTCACTTCCATAGCTCCTCTCGGAGATTTACTTTAATTTCTAATATAATTAATCTGTCAGGGGGAGGTTGATGCTCCTCCAAATTAATTTGGTCTCAAAATCCCAACTCAAGGCCCTGTGGTTTTCAGAGGCCTCCGGGGACTCCACAGCTCCCCAAGGGCTCCCAGCATTCCAAGGGTCTCTCTCCCAGGTCTTATTTCCACACGTATGATCTCCAGCTTGTCCTAGGTGTTTAACAGCCCTTTCCGCGGGGCTGCCCTCCCCACAGACCCACTCATACAATGATTCATGACCATCAATTAACATTACTGAAGACTGAGGGATTGAGGGAAAGGAGATAGAAGTGGTTTTCCTCATTTAAAAACAAACAAACTAACTTGGCCCTGGCCAGTTGGCTCAGCGGTAGAGCGTCGGCCTGGCGTGCGGGGGACCCAGGTTCGATTCCCGGCCAGGGCACATAGGAGAAGCGCCCATTTGCTTCTCCACCCCCCCTCCTTCCTCTCTGTCTCTCTCTTCCCCTCCTGCAGCCAAGGCTCCACTGGAGCAAAGATGGCCCGGGTGCTGGGGATGGCTCCCAGGCACTAGAGTGGCTCTGGTTGCGGCAGAGCAATGCCCCGGAGGGGCAGAGCATCGCCCCCTGGTGGGCAGAGTGTCGCCCCTGGTGGGCGTGCTGGGTGGATTCCGGTCGGGCGCATGCGGGAGTCTGTCTGACTGTCTCTTCCCGTTTCCAGCTTCAGAAAAATACAAAAAAAAAAAAAAAAAAAGAAAAAGAAAAGAAAAAACAAACAAACTTGACATTAAACATGTGTGGCCTCTCTGTTTCAAATGACTTTTGCCCCCTGCCCCATAGGGGTCTCTCTGGTGGCCCGTTGCCCACAGGTCCTTTATAGCATCTTCCCAAGCTTCTCTTAGCCTCTCTGTCCTCCAGCCCACCCCCGACTTTCTCTGTTCCTCACCTCTTCCTCCCTCCTGCCTCTTTGCTCTTAGGAGCAAAAGAACACATTCTTCTCCTTGTCTCAAGCAGAGCAGCAGGACTGCATCCTTTACTGTTCTGGTTCCTGCCCTCTGGACCTCACATCCCACCCAGACAGAGTCTCAAAGCATATCCAGAGAAGTGTCACCCAGAAGCAAACTCATGGTACCAGCTGTTTGATACAGCGCTTGTTGTTACACGAGGTAAGCACAGCGTCGGTTCCGCTGCAGGGATAAGCATGGAGGAGCCCTGAGGAGGGGCACCCAGGCTGGTCTTAGAGGAGGGGCTGAGAGAACGGCCTGGAGAGGAGGTGACAACTGAAGAAGGAATGGGGGTGAGACGGTGAAGGGGATGGCACATCCCACGGAGCTTGGCAAATTTAGTGTTTGTAGCGCAGTACATGCATGTGAGGAGGTTAACCTAGAGAGGGGAGCAGGGCCACCCCTCGATGTTGAACCCTTCAGCTGGAGGGTTTTAGTTGCATTCAGAAAGCAATGGAGGATGTGAGGGCGATCTGGCTGCAACATCTGTCACCCCATTGATCGCCAGGGTTGATTTGGCTGATCTGGCTGGCTAGGCTTGTGTCTCCTTCCTCCCTCACTGCTCCATGTGCGTCCCTCCCGAAGCTGCATGCTTGGTCGAAGAGGACGACCTTCCCCGCTAGAGGAGAGGACCGTTCTTCGGTCAAGGGTATACGAGTAGCTGCGCTCCCCTGCTAGAACCTCCAAACAAGTCTCAGAAAGCATTGGAGAGCAGTGAAGGATTTTGAAAGGGAATCAATATGTTTGAATGTATTTTCTTTCTAAAATTGCTGCAAGGACTGGGGAAGGGACACACAACGCCAGAGTGCTGGCCACAGAGATGGAGAAGAAGGGACAATTAGAGAGCCGTGTCAGATGCGGACTGGACACAACCTGGTGACGGATTCGGCAATGAGTCAAGAGGGTACAGGGACCAGAGTGAGGGCTGGAAGCTCAGGGTCACATCAGGTTTAAAGTTGGGCAGCTGGTGGGTGCTGTGACCATCCTCCAGTGGGGCCCAGAAAGGACCACAAACAAGTTTGGGGCAGCTGATGGGTCACTTCCCCCTAGTCCTCCTGGGTAGCCCATGGTGACTGATGGGCTCCCAGCCCAAAGACATTTGCTCCTCCCCCATCCCTGCCTGCTGCAGGACTAACGGCCACCCTCCCCTCCCCCAGCTGCAGCGGGCATCTTTCGAGCATTTCCTCTGCTGGCTGGTGGCTGGTGGCTTGTGGCTTCCCACAGAAAGGGGAAGCTGGAGCAGCTGGGCACAGGCAAGAGAACACAGAAGGCACTGTGAGGACCTCTAAGCTGTGCATCGGCTCTCACCCCCAGGTAATTCAGTTACCATCTCTGAGTCTTAAATTCCCTATCTCCAACTTGGTGACAGGGAGAATATTGCAGACATGTGTTTTAAGAATTTCACATAAAGAATGTGAAAGTGATTCTGTAAAGTATGAAGTCTTCTAAGGGGAGTGAAGGGAACTAAAATTTGTAGCCATATGAACTGAGATTCTCTACCTGCCTCTAACTCCTCTCAGGGAACATCTGGGGGTCATGGAGGTGGTTTTTGTGGACATTTCAATCCATCTTCATTGACTCAGAGTCTCTCTGTAGTGACATTGGCCCTGGGAGGCAGAGAATGTACCATGAGCATGATAATGTCAAGGTGAATATTTCACAACAGTTAGGGTCAATGTCACTTTAATTGGAGGAATTTCACATTGTGCCAGACTGTATGATCTTTGTAAGAAAATAATTCTTGTACAGACATTTACCTTAAGATTAATCAGGAGGAAGGTAAGCTCAGTTGTTACTGTCAGAGAGAAACTGCACCCTCCCCGCTAATCCACCCGCAGGAAGCCCAGCCCACTGCCCACCCTTGCTACCCCTTGGCACCAGCAGGAGCCCGGGCAGAGGAAACCTGGGTGCACATGCAGCTGCAACCGGCAGCAAAGATCTGCAGGACACCAGGGCCAGGTGCTGGGACTCTGTCATGTGGACAGGAATAGAGGGTCTGGAAGGAGGAGAGTGTGGGCATCACACAGGGGGCACCTTAAAAAGCAGGTGGAGGGAGGACAAGTGAAGGCTGCGGATACAGAGTTGGGGAACAAGGGAACACCCAAGTGAGACCTTCTTCAAATGCCCAAACAGTGAGATGTGTTCCCACCCCCTGGTGCAGGGCAAGGGATGACTCAGAGGCCCGAGCCTCTGTCTCCCAGCCTGATGCTCTTTGCAGAGATTTATGTGGCCGTTAGCGGAGAACAGCTCAAGCCTCCCGCAGAACTCAGTGAGGACTCTGTTTTAGGGAGCTGGGTGTCACCTGTACCTAGCCTCCTGGCAGAAGCTCCCCTGCTCCCCTCGAGGATTCCCAGGCACAGAAGATTAAGGAGCAGCAAATGCGAGTCCCAGCCGATGCCAGAGCAGTCACTGATTCCCGACTCTTTGTTTCCTGGTTTGGTGGAGGGCACTCACAGTGGGACAGACAAAAAGACTCTCACCCTTTCTGTGCAGAACAGTTGGCACACTGAGGAATGCTGCCCCTCTTTCAGGGAAAAACAGGTTCAGAGGAAGAGATTGCACAAGCACCATCTCCTTCAGACAGTACAGCGGGAGCAAGGAGTCAATACCACACCCATCTGTGCACGAAGCCCCTTGCTTCCCCGCATGCCAGCGGCCCTCATGCTGCCAGGAAGGAGAGCCAGCCCTGGCACGTCTGTCCCTTGCCACACTGAGTTGACTCCGGTTCCCTTTCCCCTAAAACTCCCGCCCCAAACACGCACACGTGCGCGAACACACACACACACACGCACACGTGCGTGGACACACACACACACACACACACACACACACACTCATAATACCAAGTTCCGACCCAACTACTGGAACATGACTATACTGAACACCATCTGTGGCCTGGGCCTTGTGCTGGCTCAGGGAGGGGAGACCCTGACCTGCTGCCTACAGGAGCTCTCAGTGTGGGGAGGGGACAGTCCCAGGGGCGTGACAGTGACCTGCTCTGCTCTAATGAGCATCCCAGTTTGGGGGTTCTGGGACTTTTCCACAAAGACCCAACCATCCTCTTTCATCCTGGGAAGTGGGGACTTGGTCAGAGGGAATGTTTTCAGGTAGCAGAGAGGAAAAATGGGGAGCACTCGGGGGAGAGGGAGGCTCGATTATCTCCACTCCACGAGGAGCCTCAAGCCCTCCTCCCGGCCAAGCTGCTTGCAGCGAAGCCTCGCCCACTGCAGAGTGTGCGTGTGGCTGGAGGAAGCCCGCAGGGTGACCGTGAGTAACCCCGCTGCATGTGACAGTGGCCTGCTGCCAGCTGGCTTCCTCCCGGAGGCTTCCAGCTGGGCAGCAGCTCTGAAGCCAGACGAGCAGTGGCTCCTGGGCTGTCCAAAGGGACGGTAAGCCCAGGGCCTGCAGCCCACACTGCCTTCTGACACGCACGTAGATAACAAGCTACGCCCAAGCAGGACTTCCTAAAGGCCCCGGGGTCTCAGGCCAGCCGGTGGGTCTAGACCAGCAAAAACAGAACATGTGAAGCTTACTCACCCCTGGCTAAAGCAGACGAAACAACAGGACACAAAGCAGTTTCCATTTCATTACATCATTTTTATCTGCCTGACGACCCAGTGCCACATCTGACCCTGGGCCTGGCACTCGGCCTCTTCATGCCTCGGTGACCATCTTTGTGGAGAGAATCAAAGCACCCACGTCACTTTCTGGCTCTGTGTCTGTGGCAATGAATTTAACTTAATTGTGCTTCAATTTTTTCTCATTTGTCAAGTGGGGCTCAAAACAGAAAAAACCTCATGGGATGTTTGGAAAAATTAAATAAGTTAATTCAGTTTATAAGTTCAATAAGTTAAAGCCATGACTGATGACATAAATAGTGCCCAGGAAATGCTAGCAACTATTATTATTTCTTTGTTGTTACTAAATATAGGATCATTATGAGGATTGATATAATAACAGCAGCCGGCATTCGTTGTATATTAACCATGTTTCTGGCACTGGACTCAGTCATTTATAGGCAATACCTCACGGGTAATGTGGAGTACAGTACCTGACGTGTATAGAGCCCTTCAGAAATGGCAGCCACTTTCATAATTCACCCTCTTCCCCATTCTACAGGGGAGGAAACTGCCCTGAGGTTTCATGACTTGCCCACAGCTGCAAAGCCAATAAATAGAAGCACTATTCATGACTTGAACCCAGGTCTCCTAGGAACTGGCTCTCCATAACCCTACAGTCCTCACCTTCTCCTCTTGCTTGGCCATCAGCATTTGTTCTGTAGCTAAAACTTGCTTCCCCTCAAAGAGTTGCCGGAGGACACACCTGCGGTCCGGCTGGAAGGAAGCGGGCTTCTGCACACACACAGCTGCCAGCAGCGCCTGCTCTGGGAGAGACGGTGCTGGCCTCCTCCTGGCTCTTTTCTGTCGGGAGCCGGGAGCCAGGGTGCAGCACGCACAGACGTGTGCAAGGGAACAAGACAGGGTCATGGACGTGCCCAGGAAGAAGACCTGAGCCCAGTGCCAGCTCTCCCTTCTACCCAAATGTCCCTCTCCTGAGATTCTGTGGCACAGTCCACCAGGAAAGAAAAGAGCGCTGAGTCCTCCCTGCAGTGAGCAAAACCAGTCCCCAACCAGCAGCAGCCAGCTCAGTGGTACAGATGTCTGCCTCCATGTCACATCTCAATGGCCGTGTTTCACCAAAGACATGACTTCTGAACTGGGAGAAAGTCACTTTTCTCTAAGCCACAGTTTCCTCATCTGTAACACTGGAAATTCTAAGAGCTATCTTAGTGCTGGGCTGCTCTAAGGACCGCATGAGAGGATGGGCAGAAGAGCACAGGGCCTGGCACTCAGAAACACAAGCAGGAAGAGAGCTAACTGGACAGATGTTCACCGAACAGCGGAGCGCTGACAGCCCCGAGCGCCGAGGGGGCTCACAGTACACGAGCGCCTGGGGGTGGAGAACGTGGGGATGTGCGACTTTGACCTCCGCTGAAGAATGAAAGCCTGTGCCGGGCGCAGGTGGCACTTTCCTAAGACTTTATAAAACCTCACTTACCACAAAAGGTAGAGGAGCTATGTGACAGAAGGCACAAAACGGCGGCCGTGTAGAGATATGAACAGTGAGGTGGCAAGGAAGCAATGAAGCCGTCTTTACATCTGATACTCAAGTACTCACGGCAGGAGCTGGTCCTTGTCAAAAAACAGGCAGGTGCTGAGAAGGATCCAGGAGGGGTGGTATGCTGGGGCTGCCATGTGGCTGTTTATAAGAGCCAATGGTTAAGTTTTTAGAATTTTTGCAAACAGTTTAACTTTTGTTAAACTTTTGTTAAACATATTGGTTTAACTTTATTAAAAAATTATATAAACCTACAGTTAAGTAAAGTACGTATATTAAAAACAATGATTATAAATTCTCAAAAATCATTGCTCCCTAATTATTTTACTATATTTTACTACCATCTATGCCAGGGGTCCCCAAACTTTTTACACAGGGGGCCAGTTCACTGGGCCTGCTTTTGGCTAATGAGATGGTCAATGTCCAGTTCCATATTTGTCACTGCTAGCCAACAAGTGATATGACACGCTTCCGGAGCCATGATGCGTGTGTCCCGCATCACCGGAAGTAGTACTATATGTGAGCGACACTGAGCTTTGCGGCGCGGCCACATACAGTACTCCAGGAGCACAGAATGTGGATGTATCCTGTGCTCCTCTCACTGACCACCAATGAAAGAGGTGCCCCTTCCGGAAGTGTGGCGGGGGGTGGATAAATGGCCTTAGGGGGCTGTATGTGGCCCGCGGGGCCGTAGTTTGGGGACCCCTGATCTATGCCCTTGAGGCGATTAACATCAATGGCTTCTGAAGGAAATAGTGTATCATGGTGTGCTACTGCACATCTCTCTTCCCAAGCCCATGTTCAGTGATATTACATTTTAACTTAAACTCAGCCATAGAGTATTTACACCACAGAAATGGGAAACCTACAAATCATGATCCCTTCCCTACCGGGAGAGCTGGTTTCTAGACATTTAGCAGCACACCACTAACAAAGAGCCTCCCCACTGTTTCAGTGCTTCCAAAGGAATGGGATTTTGTGAGAATTTGAGTCGTGCTATGTTAATGCTTAGGTGTGTTTTCTCTGTTAATTAAATATTTTCCCACAACTTTTTAAGAGTGCTTAGAAGACATTTCATGAGGCTAAACTAACAGTCCCAAGAGTATTGAAAGGTTACATTTCTGCAATGATTCATTTGATATGGGGGGGGGGGGTGTCAGCAAGAATGCTGCTGGAATGAGTATTCAAGAAAAGAAGATAAACTTAGAGCCTTGTCTTGTCCTTAACCTTCAGAACATTCCTACAAGCGTTCAGTTCAATAAACAGCCATTCGGTACTCACCACAGTCAGGGCATTAGGCCAGGGGGAGGAGGAGGAATATGTACAGTCCTTTCCTATTCTCAGGAAACTCAGCCCAGTGAGACAAGCTCTCTCCCTCTGCCACAAAGAGGCCTACGCTGACCTCCGTATTTGAAATTATAGCTCCCCTTCGGCACTGCTAGTCCCCCTCACTCTATTTGCCTCCAGAACATTTGTCACCTTTTAACATACTGTGTAGTTAATTTATTTTTTCTTTTCTTTTTCTTTTTATTCAGTGAGAGCAGGGAAGGCAGAGAGACAGACTCCTGCATGTGCCCCAACCGAGATCCACCTGGCAAACCCACTAGGGGGCGATGCTCTGCCCATGTGGGGCATTGCTCCATTGCCCAGCAACTGAGCTCTTCTTAGCACCTGAGGCAGAGGTCATGGAGTCATCCTCAGCACTCAGGGCCAACTCACTCCAATCGAGCCATGGCTGCAGCAGGAGGAGAGAGAGAGAGAGAGAGAGAGAAGGGGGAGGTGTGGAGAAGCAAATGGGCACCTCTCCTGTGTGCCCTTACTGGGAATCAAACTTGAGATATCCACACAGTGGGTTGATGCTCTACCACTGAGCCAACCAGTCAGGGCCTACTTTCTTTTTTCATGATTGGATTTGCTATCTAGAATGTATGTCCACAAGGGCAAGGACATTGGTTTGGTTTGTTCTAGTGCCTCACATACAGAAAGCCGTCAAAAAATATTTTAAAAAATATTTATACCTAATACACTAGGAAACACACTGACCTAAATTCTAACTTCTTCTTCATCACTTACTTTGTGACTTGGGCAAGGCACTATACCTCTCTGAGTTTCAGGTCCTCATATGTAAACTACAGGATTTGTACAAGGCTACCTCTAAATTAGATGATGAAATAATCAAAATTCAATGAATATGAGATATGTCGGTCAAGGCAGGTTGGCCACATCCATAGCCACTTCTACAAGAAACTTTCTGCAGTCCCTAGCTCCAGACAGCCATGCTCTAAATGCCACCAGGCAAACCCTCCACTCCTTCCTCCTGCCCTGACAGCGTGAGCACTGGACCCCAAGGCAGACAGAGGCTTATTATGTGGCTCAAGAGAGGGATCTTCCCAGCTAGGAAAAACCCAATTCTACTCTTAAGAATTTAAGTTGGGCAATATAGATGGAATCAGGCAGTATACTCAAAGAAGCTTGAAGGTCATGAGTTTGAGGGAAGCTGGAGAGGCCACAATTAGCTATAAATGAGCCAAGTGAGAAGTCAGCAAAAACCACAAGGTAGAAAAAAGATGAAGTGTAGAGAGTGGGAACCAGTTTTTAGCAAGAAGAAAAGTGAGCAGAGAGAAGGAAACTCAAGGGACAATATGTGTGGCATCTCTTGGGTAGCACTTTAGAAAAGATTCTTAAAGTCTGCTGCTGAGATCCGTAGAGGTGCTGGTCCACCCTGCATCTCCAGCACCAGGCTGTTTGGCTCTATTTAGCCTGCTGTTCTTGGATTTCCATTAGATTGTCTCTTGTCCTCCTACAGACCTTTCTTGGACTAGCCTGGCTGAGTCTCTATATGTTACATCCAAAAGAACCTAATTCAGAGACCAAAGGCAAGTCCCATAGATAGGCTCTGCTTGACTGAGTTTATGTCCTAGGAACTTGTGTCATTGGCTTATGGATTTCGTACTTATTGACCTCTCAGTGGGGTGTTACTCAAAAATGAGGTGGCCATATTTAATACACTTTCCTTACAAGATCTGAACAAAAAAAAAAATAAGAGAGTTTGGGAATGAAATAGGAGGAAAGAGAATGAATGTTCCTTTAACTGTTAGTTTATCAAGTAAATAACTGAATGTTATTTAGTGCTTACAGCTCTTTTTGAATTTGTCTAGTAGGTCTTCCGGTGTTTGCCAGAAGGCCCCTAAAAAAAAAATAAAAAAAAAATAACTGAATGTTATTTAAGTGCCCTGACTGCCAGGCACTATACTTAGTGTATGTCACTTAATCTTTGTTGCAACCATATAAAGTAGGTACCATGCCCACTTTAAAGTGATAAAATTGATCTTTCAAAAAAGTGATTTTTTTTTTTTTGCATTTCTTCTTTCCCTTTGGGGAAACCTTGAAATTACACTGTGATTCTCTTTGAGTTCCATTTTTATTAATAATTCCAAGGTCCAACATGGACAATATGGGGAGTTTCTCAACAATATTCTTCCCTCTTCTAGTCTGTAGGAGTCCAGGGGATTCTGAAAGCTGTTCAATGAACTTGGCCTCATGAATCCAGGCAGAGCTGAGAAGT
Source organism: Saccopteryx leptura (assembly GCF_036850995.1). Lineage (NCBI taxonomy): Eukaryota > Metazoa > Chordata > Mammalia > Chiroptera > Emballonuridae > Saccopteryx > Saccopteryx leptura. The sequence goes on along the minus strand of NC_089504.1, from coordinate 28,701,436 downwards.
TCCCCATGACCTGGGAGAGTACAGGGACCTGCCACCTTGGGTCCAGTGAAAGCCTGGGCCTAGGAAAGATTAGATGCTGAGACTGTAAGATGTTCAAACAAAATGACTCCATCCAACAAAATGCTAATGATCAGTGAGCTGTCACTCTGTTCTGCATCAGATGAGTACCTCTTTGACATTAAGATGCCTGTGACTTCCTGATACCTTGCCTACCCATCTAGCACCAATATAAGCCAGGGTGGAAGTTGGAGAAAAAAATTAAAGGAATGTTCATTGTCATTCTGGAGATGAGATGATTTGATTTTCAGTAGTCATATCGCCAACTCTCATCCCCCTTCCGTTTTTCTTCTCTTTGCCTTATTTAGTGACCTAACACTGAATTTACTGATGTCTCTGCCTATGATGTTAGCCTCCCAAATCATTCCCCACTTCTGACAGGAGCAGGAGGGATTATCAGTATGTGTTCTCTCACTGAGCTTATGAGTTCAGAAATGAGTCATCCTCCAAGATCTGGTGTCCTAGTCTCAAAATTACTAGGCTTTCAAGATTCTACCAACCAAATATCGAAGTTCGAGTTAAATTTCAACTCTGCCACTTTACCTTGTACAGGGACAATATATTAATTGGCATAGAACAATAGGCAACAGTGCTAAGAACTCAACAACTTAAAATTAAAATATTTACTTCTCATCACCATCCATGTCCAGCACAGGTTAGTGGAAAGCAGCATATCATATAGGTACTCAAGGACCCGGGCTGAAGAGCTTCTATCTTGTAATGTTACCCTCAGGACACATGGCCTTCAGGATACTAAGATGGTAGAAAGAAGGCTAAAGAGTCAAGTTTTTCACCATCTCATCCTCATCCCAGAAGTGACAAAATGACACTTCTTTTATGGTTCATTGGCTAGAACTAGTTATATGGCCTGAACATCTGAAGGGATGAAAAAGCATGCCCTCCCATATGTGCCCCGGAGGTGGAGAAGTGGATATGACAGTTCCACAACAACCAGAATCACAATATGTGGCACAACTGTGAGATTACTTTCTTTCTTCAAGGTTATTGTAGGTCCAATAGGCTGAGGACCCATTAAGCCAGGGGTCCCCAAACTACGGCCCACGGGCCGCATGCGGCCCCCTGAAGCCATTTATCTGGCCCCCGCCACACCTCCAGAGGGGGCACCTCTTTCATTGGTGGTCAGTGAGAGGAGCACATTGACCATCTCATTAGCCAAAAGCAGGCCCATAGTTTCCATTGAAATACTGGTCAGTTTGTTGATTTAAATTTACTTGTTCTTTATTTTTGAATATTGTATTTGTTCCTGTTTTGTTTTTTTACTTTAAAATAGAATATGTGCAGTGTGCATAGGGATTTGTTCATAGTTTTTTTTATAGTCCGGCCCTCCAACAGTCTGAGGGACAGTGAACTGGCCCCCTGAGTAAAAAGTTTGGGGACCCCTGCATTAAGCGATGGGAAGCCCCTGTAGCTTGTATAACTACTCATCAGAGGACTCTCCACTTCTCCTTCACCCTCAATGCCATCCGCAGTGAACTGGCTCAGTTCCCCAGCCGGAACTCATGTACAGGGCCCTTCTTCCTGATGGGTCCTGCCCTGTTGGTCTGCCTGATTATCTGGCCTCCACCTGCAATCTTAAGCCCTGCCCTGAGAAGAAACCTGCAAGACTGGAGGCTTCGTGTCTCGTCGAGTCTTGCCAAGTCTCCTTAAGGCCTGTCAATCAATGTTTTTAGCGGTAGAGTCATCTTGGATCCTTAAATTTCTCGAAAAACAAGGGGTCAAACAGTCTAGTCACAGTAAGTTTACTGCTGAAAACACAGTCACACAGGAGCCCCTAAGGGAGTGATCAGATAGGCAGAAGAGGATTATGTACAAAGATGCTTATTGAAGCATTGTTTTATAACTGCAAAAACATTGGGAATAACCTAAATGTCCAGAAAAAGGGAATGTTTATTAATATGAATCATCTACTGATGGATGTATTGGTTCTGCCTATCGAGTTCATCAGGGCATGAACCAACTCAGAAAAGACCAACTCAGATTATTTATTGTGATGGATGTAACTGGGAGCCTCCCAGTCAAAGTGGGTCACAGTGTGACCTGATCTCATTTTGTTTGTCCTGCAATTATACTTTTCCCACTAAATTTTATTGTCTAATTTGGGGCCCATTCTATAGGGAGTGTGTCAATTGGGCAGCCCATACAATGGATTGCCTTCGTCAATATATTGGTCCCCAACACAACTGGCCATGTTTAGGGGAGCAGCCATCTCTCTTCCCAGTAGATGAGGGTGTTCTGGTCTCTAATTATACTTGTTCAGTCTGTCTAACTCAATGGAATATTATGCAGTCTTTAAAAGTTGTATTGGCCCTGGCCAGTTGGCTCAGCAGTAGAGCATCAACTCGGCATGTGGAAGTCCCAGGTTCGATTCCCGGTCAGGGCACACAGAAGTGACCATCTGCTTCTCCATCCCTCCCTTCCCCTCTAAAATGATCTATGGCTGATTTTGTACTACAATAGCAGAGTTGAATAGCTGCAACAGAGACAATATTGTCCAACAAACCTAAAATATTTACTCTCTGGCTCTTTACAGAAAAAAAATCTGCTGAGTCTTGCTTTAGTGCATTGAGAACACACACGGAGGCCAGAAGAATGATCAAAACTTTAACATGGGTTCCAAGTCCTATATTTTGAATAAAACAGAGTTTACAGGCCCGAAGATTCCAGAATTGGCACCTCTCCTCTATTTAATTGTTTCACAACTCCTCCACAGGCTCAGGGCCTTAATCTAGAACTCTCGGGTTGCCTCGTGAAGCTACCCCAGACTCTACAGGTGAAGGACACAAAGGGAGAAGAGGCTCGCACGGTGGGCCTGATTCACTCTCTTTCTGGAGTTGTACTGCTTGAGACCTTCCTGAGACCGAAACTTGGAATACACTAGCAAGGGCGGGAAAGACATCACGTCACGTTTTCAAACACAGACATAGTTTAAAAGTCTGGAAGGATGCACACCAATGCATTCACTGTAATATCTCTGGGTTGTGAGATTATGGATAATTTTTAAATTTTTTTGCTATAAATTTTGATATTTTATGACTTGTTACAATAACCAGGTATTGCATTTATAATCAGAAAAAAATGTTATCTTTATATTTTTAAAATTATTAAAAGACATAAGGATTATGGCAGGTTGAAACCCAGAGAGAATCACATGGGAGACATTTCAGCAGGGTCAGAAATCTGGGTAACAATTAGCCAACCTCAGTTTGTTTTCTTGACCTCAGCTCTCCTAAGAAAGAGTTAAAGTCTGGCAAGCCAAATGTTGTCAGGGCGTGTTCAGCCACATGGCCCATACATTCCATTTGTCCTGGCACTCGCTGGTCCTTTGAGAAACCCTGTGCCTCTAGGCCTTTACAAGCAGCCTCTAAGCTGCCACATCCTTTTTTCTCCATTTGGCCATAGGTTCTTTTCTTAAAGGCCACAGACGTTGGCACTGTAGAGCCAAAAAAAGTCAAGCAGACCTGAGTTAGATGTGGGCTCTGCTACTTAGCTGAGTTTGGACCAGTTACTAAACCTCTCATGTATAAAAGGGAGGCAATCCTACCTCTTCTGCCCGCTTACCTTCCTCCTTTCTCTCTCAAGAGGACCAAACACTAATCTGAATTGTAGACAGTGACCGGGAGGGGTCAAAGTTTATGCAGACTGGTAGCCCTCCTCTCTTGCTTCTGCTTCTCTGGGGTAGGAGTGGTCAGAGGAGCAGGGCCTGCTCCCACGTGGAAGGAGGAGTAGCCATCTTGCATTCATTCCTTTGATTTCCTGTAATGTAGCTGATCAGAGGGGTGACATCCTTAAGATGTGGGTTTAAATTACAGCAGAGGAGAAAAGACCTATATTATAGGGATTTACACTAGGTTTTTAACACAGCCTAGATACTTTCTTCATATTAAAGAATCAAGACATGCTTTTTACGAAATCTGAGACAATGTCATCTTAATCCATTAACACGCCCCTCACTACCGCTTTCAATACCTACCTCACAGTTCTAGAGAGGACCACATAAAGCTAAATGGAATAAAGTAGGTCATACAGAGCCAGGTGTATAACGGAAGCCTAATATCAGGACCTTTCTCTTTCTCCTGTTTCTTCTCCTCCTTCTCCCTTCATTCTCTTCCTCTTCCTTCATTTTGATCTTAGGGCCCTTCCTCTGATCACCATAGCACTTATTGCACTGAATTATAAACACCGAGTTTACTAGACTGTGATTGCCTAGAAAGACTGAGCTATATCCTTCTTATTCACCATTTAATACCCAGAGCCAAACACAATGCTTGGTATAGAGTAGTTCCTCATTTAATATTTGGCAAGTGGAAGGAATGAAAAAATGGGGGGAAAAATGACCTGTCACACTGATTCTCTAAACCTGTTCCTCCCATAATATTTCATATTTCGGTTAATAGTAACTCAATGTTTTCTGTTGCTTAGGCCACACGTACAGCTATCCTGATGCCTTTCTCTAATCGCTCTAATCGTGCATGTGTAATCCATCAGCAAATCCCGCTGGCCCATGTTCCATCCAGAATACAATCATTCCTCACCACTTCCACCGCTACCATCACTGCTGGCCAACATCTTCCCTAGCACCTATTTTCAATACAATGGCTCAGTGATTCTCTAAAAACACGGGTCAGGTCAGAATGTTCTGCAGTTCCTCATTTCATACAGAAGAGAAACCGAAGTTCAGTTCCAGAGTCCCAGCCTGGGAGCCAGCTTTCTTGGGCCACTCCTGGTACCAACTGTCCTGACCCTTCCTCAAAAGCAGAGCCTTGGAGGGAAAGAAACAGAGAAACAGAGAAAGGAAGAGCCAAAGTATCATTGAGTCAGTCACCACTTTGAACAATCAGAGTTGAATCCCACCAGAACCTTCTGAGGAGGCATATAGGATGTGCCACAGAAGAGAAAGTTTTCCCAAGAGACGAATGGGGTACAGTGGGGTATTTATTCATCAGCCCCACTCCTCGTGGTCAAAAGTGTCAAGGGCTTTACACCTCTGGGCTGCACATGTGTGCGTGCCCAGGCAGATTTCCATGGGGACCGGGGAGGAAGGGGAGGCAGAAAGCCAGGGACCCCTCAGTGCAGCCGAGGCCAGAGGCTGTGAGATTACACCTGTGCAAAGCAGGTTGCCACAGCAATGGTATAAAATGGACCAAGTCTACAAATTTTCTCTATAAAGGGCCAGATAGTAAATATTTTAAGCTTTACAGGTTTTATATAGTTTCTGTCACATATTCTTCTTTGTTATTTTGCAATCCTTTAAAAAAATTCTTAGTTTCTGTGCCTTATGAAGATAGGCCCTCAGCAGATTTGACTAGTAGTTCCATTTTGTCACCTCTGGTCAAAGAGTGTGAGGTTTCTCCTGGTTGAGAGGCCTTCCCTGACCACCTTACTTATGACTGTAGTCATCAAGCAGCTTGGTCTTCCTTCTTGCTTGATTTCTCTCTTTGGTATTTATCACTTACTAAAATGTCATATAATTAGGTGCTGGCTGGTAGGCTCAGTGGTAGATTTAGGCTGGGTATGTGGAAGTCCCAGGTTTGATTCCCAGTCAGGGCACACAGGAGAAGCAACTGTCTGCTTATCCGCCCCTCCCTCACCCCCTCTCTCTTTCTCTCTCGCTCTTCCCCTCCTGCAGCCATTGCTTGAATGGTTCAAGCAAGTAGGCTCTGGGCGCTGAGGACACCTTCATGGCCTCACCAGGTGCTGAAATAGCTCGGTTGCTGAGCAATGGAGCAGCAGCCCAGACAGGCAGAGCATCACCTGGTAGGTGGCTTTCCAGGTGGATCCTGGTTGGGACACATGCGGGAGTCTGTCTCTGTCTCCCGCCTCTCACTTATAAATAAATAAATAAATAAATAAATAAATAAATAAATAAATAATATGTCATATACTTTACATATTCATTTAGTTTATTGTCTGGATGCTTCAACAGACTGAAACTTCCATGCATGCTGGGTGTTTAATCTGGATTGCTCACTGCAGTATTCCAGCATGCATGCTTGACCCATAGTAAATTCTCATGAAATTTTTGTTAAATAAATGGAAATAACACAATAGCATGCTTGTGTTTAGCGCTTGACAAATGACGACAGTCTTTGACACACATTTTAATATCCATTTTTGTTTTATTTCACAGTTACCCTTTCAGGTTGGCAAAGCAGATACTATTATCCTTATTTTGCAACTAAAGAAGAGAGGTTAAGCAATGAAGACCACATTGGAAGAGATAAAAATCAGGACTTTAGGATAATATGAAACACGTTCTGAATTCTGGTTCTCACCCCGCGTGACCTTGAGTAAGTTGTGTAACCTTGCTGCAATCAGCTATCAGTGAAATGGAGATACTGATCCTTGACTTACAAGGCTGTGTGAAGCTTAAATTAAATAACATATTTTAGGAAATAGTAGGGTTTAATAAAGAAGTTATAAATTGACTGCCCTTGGGCAGGATTGTGCGGAAGGGCTTTGAGTGGAGTACTTACATCTTCATGTGCCATTCCATAGGAAGGGGATGAAAAGCCAGTCTGCAGATTCTAGCTTCATCCATAGAAAGAAAAGGCAAGAACCACTCAGCTGTTCACAGGTATCACTTATAGCACCTACACTACTGCCCTCGGGCTGAGTTTTGTTCGGTTGGTTTGGTTTTGCCTACAAGTATGTTAAAAGGCAGTTTATCTAGGCAGGTGTTCACCTTGGTTGCACTATAAGCTGCTTCTTGCCAGTTGTCTAACTCCAGCTTGATGCATTTATTGAATACATCTGGCCTCCGTAGGGATTTTGAGTGCTATACCCCTGGCTTAGTGTTAAAGAGTTTTTGACGGAAGCCAGATCAAGATTTGAATCTTGACACCCCAACCTATTTAACCTCTCTGAATTTCAATTTCCCCATGTATATGAAGTGGAGGCGTTTTTGCCTCCCTGATGCCCTGTGCTCTAAAGTAGAATACTTAAGCCCCTAGTTTGCCATACTCCCAGTCTAGTCCCTTTCCTGTATGAAAAGAATGAAGAGCCAGTTCTGTCTGTTCTCAAGACTAGTCTTGCTGACAACAGAAACCTCAGCATTCCAAAGAGTTGCCTCCAATCTTCGCTGCTGATGCCAGAAAACCACCCCTGCAGCTTACAGTAGTTAGTCCCCAGAGATGGCCGCCCAAAGAGCTACTTCGTCCCTTATATCTGCGCAGGCCTAGAACTAATTTTTGACCAACAAATGTGGCCAAAGTGATGCTGCTCATCTTCCAAGGCTGAATTACAAAAAATGATGTCGTTTCTCTCTGTCTCCCTTAGAAAACATGCTCTTGGGAGAAGCCAACCTTCATAATAAAATTCCAACTACTTTGAGACAACTATAGTGTGAGGAAGGCCAACCTACTCAAGTGACTATGCCCAGTGGAAGAAAATCAAGCCCCTGGTAGGCAGCTCCAGATTTTCTCCTATCCAGTAGTGAGCACCAACTTTCTAGACAGAGAATGCAAAGCCATTAGGATGTCCAACTCACTCAAGCCTTCAGATGACTTAGCTCCAACCACCAGCTGACTGTGATTGCATGAGAGACCACCAATGAGAAGTTTCCTGCTGAGCCCAGCACAATGAGAAGTAATAAAATGGCTAATTACCTTAAGCTGCTCTGTTTGGAGGAGATTTGCTATGCAGCAGCACATAATGATGAATGAATAGGATTACAAATACTATTGTTGCCTGGCACTTCTGAAGCCACATGGCTGGGACCAAGCTTCCACTTCCGGTTGCTTCTTACATTGCTGGTAGAAATTCCTGCCCGGAAGACACTGTTCCTCAATAGGCAATGGAGGATGGTTTTCTTCCTTATTATACTTGGACAAGGTTGTCCTATTAGACAATTGCCTTGGGCTTCCAATGTTATAAATCCTTCAAACCATTCCTCCAGCCATTTCCCTAGGACACAAGCCTGCTGCCAGGATGTCTGAGTTGAAGCAAGTTCTGGAATTCACTACCAAACTGTATCAAGCAGGATCACAACAGAAAATATATGGTGCTCTCAAAATATCAATAGGAAAATTGGGGGTCTTAATAAGGACTTTTTTTAAAGAGTGAGTGTAGAGAAAACATAAGGTATAGTTGAGCAACTCCAGACTAGTAGCCCCAGTGGACTGTTACTACCTCTACGGCCATAAGGACGTAAGGAGGCAGTTAATGGAACATGAATAGAGTCATGCAGAGAAGGCCACCTGAGCAGGAACTGTATTCTCCAGTCCAGAGAGGTAGCCATCCCTAGGTAACACTTCAGGGAATGAGCCAGAGGAATAAATATCGTGACCTCCTTCCTATACCTCCCCTTTCATTTCCTGCTGGAGCTTTTCACTGGCCATGAGGTCCACTGATGAATTTTATTAGTCCATATAAGTCAGCATCCTGGGGCTGAGGTTATGGTGGGAGTAGGCAAATCTGGCACACAGACCTGGGACTATCATTAACTACCCCCCTCAGTTCAACAGGCCAACTCTTTCTCTCCTGATGATGTTTTATCCTAGGAGTCTCAGTGTCTCTCCCTGCCAATCAGAGGCAACACAGCAGCCTTCACTAATTTTGGCTCCTAGACAAGAAGCGTTCTGAATCCTTTCTCTCCCCAGAGGCCCCTGGGTTCCTTATACCATTTGTCCACCTCCCTCTCTATCAATTTTAAAGCTTCTGTCATTTCTCTGTCCCTGATATCCTATCCAAAAATCTTTGAGCACAGAACATTTTGGGAAGGCTATCCAAGAAACTAATTATTGTGATTATAATAGGTTTAGGGGTAGAAAAAGGAATTATAATAGTCACTGCGGTTCTGTTTAAAATGCTTCTGCCATGACCAGGAGTTCCTTGTAATAAAGTAAAATGAGAATAATAATACCTGTTTCATAAAAGAGAATGAAATGAGATAACAAATAATTCACTGCTGGGAACATAGCAAGTGTATAGTAAAGGATATTTTTCTTCCACTCCTTCTCTTCTTTGAGTGACTTGCCCCAAATCACAGTAAGTGCTCAGATTTTACTTCAGGATTCTGTACTTAAGTTTGATGTGCTTGCCACTTATATCATATTCCTTTCCTGTTTTTCTTCTTTTCCAAGTGAGAGGAGGGGAGATAGAGAGACAGAATCCTGCATGCGCTCTGACCGAGATCCACCTAGCAACCCCTGTCTGGGGCAGACGATCTGCCCATCTGGGGCCATGCTCACAACCAAGCTCTTTTTAGCACCTGAGGCAGAGGCTCCATGGAGCCATCCTCAATGTCTGGGACCAAGCGCTAGAACCAATTGAGCCATAGCTGTGGGAGGAGAGGAGAGAGAGAGAGAGAGAGAGAGAGAGAGAGAGAGAGAGAGAGAAAGGGGAAAGGAAGGGTGGAGAAGCAGATGGTTGCTTCTACTTTGTGCTATCACTGGGAATCAAACCCAGGACATCCACACACTGGTGGATGCTCTACCCCTGAGCCAATCAGATTGGTCAGGGCTATTTTCTTTAATTATGTGAACAAAGTAATTTCTCTGGCGCATACAGGAATGCGACAACCCAAATCTGTGACTAACCTTTGTGTACCTGCAGACATCAAGTCCCCCTAGTTGGACAAGAAATAAATTTACTTGAGTCATATTGTTTCTACAATTTAAAAAAATCACAAAAATCTCTCCTATAGCACTTCAAAGTCACAGGCCGGTCACTTTAGCCCTTTGAGTCTCAGTCCACTTCTTATTTCACTGGGCTCTTGTGGCGTCCAAAGACAGGATGCTTGGGAAGGTATGTTGAATTATTACTAATGAAGAATCTTCAGCCTCTCAGTTAAGATCTTTGAGTGGGGAACCTTCCTGTGTTGAATGGGGAACCATCCTGTGTTAAGGGGGCAATGTTGGAAATCATATTATTAGCTTTAAGCAAGCCAAACATAAGAAAAACTCAAAGTATAAGACAGATAAATCAGGGCATAACTCTTTATAAATAGTTTTCATTTAGCAGGAAGATAGGTTTTTCTAATTGCTTTTCAAAAAAAAATACTTTGATTTACTCACAGCTTTTCAAGAATACATGTTTTTCTCAAAATGAGTTTGTAGCTTTAAAAGAGAGGTCATAGAGATGGGATGAGATCTGGAAACTTTAAGAACAAGGTCAAGGGGAAACCAGCCACTGTTGGAATGCCTGTGGTCCTGAAGAAGGGCTGAGCGAGGGGGCAAGACCAGGATGGCCAAAGAGGAATGCCAGGGTCAACGAAGTGTCACCTGGCTCAGCAAACCCAGTATTCTAAGCCACAACTTAGACCCCATTTTCTTAAAAAAAAAAAAAAAAAAAAAAAAAAAAAAATCCCTCTCAGTCTTCTGGAAGTTCTTCCCAATAGAATGTCTTTTAATCTTTTTTTTTTTTAAAGGGCAATGAACATGAATTATTTGGTTTCTAGAAATTCCCTTTGCTTATTACTTTACTGGAAACCATTTACTGTGCATCGATCCGGTTCAGTGGCCATCAATGCCTCCCCAATCAATAGTGTTGACAAAGTGCAGGAGTTTAAGGGTCACCCCACCCTCACAGGGCTGTTCTGCTCACAGCCTCACAGCCGTTACAGGGTAGGGAGTCAGGGAGCCCAGCTCTTCCCGTGCCATCTTGGACCACCAGACATTGAAGGGACACTGTATCAGTTCCCTTGGTAGGCCTTCATAGAGGGACAGCCCCTCTCTTTACATTCCCAGAGGGCCGTGTCATGGCGAGGAAGCACCTGATGCTACTACACACACAAGAACAGCCCTCCCAGTGCAGCCGGGCTCCGGGGCTGGGCAAAGCTCCTCTTCTCTCTCTCTGCCCAACTGCCACATTTGTCCCAAGGAGTGAGTGGGCTTTGTTTCCATTCTCTGTTTAGAAGATTTTAGTAATTTACTATGAACTAAAAAAAATAAAATAAAAATCACACAAACTATTGAGCCCCTGTGCTTCAATCTAACAGAGAAGACAGACAAGTAATTACAGTACAAAATGGTAATTGTTATAAATGGAAAATACCGAGAATGGCCAAAGTTCACAGGAAGACCACCAAGTCTAAAGGAATGGATAAGACTCCTAAACGAAGTGTCTTTTAAGTTGAGTCAGGAAGAATAAGAGAAAGTTATTTAGGCGAGTGTGTGTGAGTGTGTTGAAAGTGGGAAAGCAAAAAAAAAATGTTGCAAGAAGAGAAAATGGCCTCTGTGAGGACAGTTAGGAAAGCACAGAGATTTTTAAAAATCAAAAGGGTTTAGTATGCTTGGAGTATAGCCTGTATGGCAGAGATGAACAAGGTGAGAGATGAACTAAACAGATAAGCAAAGATCAGTCTCCATTTCTTCTATCTGGATGTTTTCATACATTTATTTATTCAATAAGTATTTATTATATTCTTTACATTTGCCTATTAAAGGGATATCATGAAAGACCATATAAACCAGGTAAGAAATTTTATCTTGCCCTGGCCAGTGGCTCAGTGGATAGAGTATCAGCTTGGTGTATGGGCATCCCGGGTTTGATTCCTAGTCAGGGCACACAGGAGAAGTGACCATCTGCCTCACCATCACTCCCTCTCTCCCTTTCCTCTCTCTTCTCCTCCCACAGCTCCATTGGTTCGAGTGTGGCCTTGGGTGCTGAGGAAAGCTCTGTTGGAGTGCATCAGCCTCAGGTGCTAAAAATAGCTTGATACTCAAGCACTGGCCCCAGGTGGCGTTGCCAGGCAGATCCTTGTGGATGTGCATGTGGGAGTCTGCCTCATTATCTCCCTTCCACTCACCTAAAAAAATAAAATGTCTTTATCTTAAAGGTAGTGGGATAATGCTGAAGTGTTTTAATTAATCAAGACTGACCTAGTGTCCTGGGAAAGCTGGTTATCAATCACCGAGACCCCTTCAGGTTTCTTCTGGAGGAGTATTGAGAAAATGACTCCTCTGGGACTCTCACTACCCTATGACAAAGGAGAGAACTAGTGAACATATAGATTAGAGACACCTATGTTCCCTGCTTTCCTTGGTTAGGGACTTTCTGGGAGACCTGGGATCTCAGGATAGGGATTCCTTAGGATACCTCCCAGGGTTGAGGTTTCCGGGGGTGCACAGGGAGGCTTTGTTATTGTGTGCATACACTTTTAAGATTGCTATATCCTCTTGATGAAATGACTCCTTTATTATTATTACACTTGATCTTAGCTAAAAGGCCAAAAAGCGATCCTTTATTATTAAAGGCCTTCTTTATCCCTGGTAGTATTATTTGCTCTAAAATCTATTTTGTTATTAATTTAGTCACTCCAGCTTCCTTTTGGTAGTGTTAAAATGGCATGTCTCTTTCCATACTTATGTCTTCATATTTAAAGTGGGTTTCTTTTAAACAGCATAAAGTTGGGATTTGCTTTTATCAAACCTAGTAAGTACAGACTTTTAATTCAGTGTTTATAATCACTTCCTGTGATTACTGATATGACCTGGTTTAAATCTGCCATCTTGCTATTTGTTTTCAAATTTTCTCTTTGGTTCTTTGTTTACTTTTCCCTCCTGTCCTGTGTATTCATTTTATTTTATGACTCCCTTGTATCTCTTTTATTGGCATATTAGCTACAACTTTGCTGTGCTGTTTTATTGGTTATCTTAGGCTTCATAGTATACATCTTTAATTTATCACAGTCTATCTTCAAGTAATATTATGACATTTTACATATAAGAATCTTGAAACGCACAATGACCTTTGCACTTTTGAAGAGTACTGGTTTACTGAAGGTGCTTCTTTGAGCTTGTCTGATGTTTCCTCATGATTCTATTGAGGTTATCCATTTGTTTGTTTTTGCCATACCACAGGGAAGATTTTCTGTCCTTTCAGTTTATTATGCCTGGGGGTACTTCATATTGGTGTGCTTTATTTCTGGTGATGGTGACCTTGGCCACTTGCTTATGGTGGTGCCTTCTAGGTTTCTCCACTGCGAAGTTTTCATTTTTCCTTTTGTGACTGATAAATATTTGAAGGGAGCTACTTTCAAACTATGCTGATATCCTATTTCCTCTTAAACTTTTTCCCACTAATTTTAGCATCTATTAATGTTTCTTGTGTACAATAAATATTACTTTGTTGTTGCCAAAAAAAAGGGGGGCACCTAAAATATATTTGCATTTTTCCCATTATAAGGAATTTTTTTACACTAATATTGTCTTTTTTTCTGTTAATATAGTACAGTGTGCAGTACAGTATATTTATATCCTTTTCCTTTTTATGTGACTTAGTTGTGTTTCTGTTCTAGATTATGATTTTACAACTGTGTTAGGTTAGGTAAGTGACTTAGGCTAGGTGTATTTCGACTTACACCAAAATTCAGGTTACGTCACTGTTGTAGGAATGGAACTATGCCGTAACCTGAGGCCATATAAGCTCACTGGTGTATTATGTCAAACATTTAAGAAATGAGTTATACCAATACCGGTATGCAAAAGTCAATTTGCATTTGACTTTTTGTTATTATTGTCATATATTTTACTTCTAGGTTATCCAGTTTGTTGGCATCAAATTATGGAAGGCAAAAACTAATAGAATTGCAAAAAGAAGTAGATAAAATTACTATCATAGTTGGAGACTTTAACATTCCTCTGTCAGGAACAGACAAATCCAGAAGGCAGGAAATCAGTAAGAACATAGTTAAACTCAGCAACACCATCAATGGACAAGATATAATTGACATCTATGGATTACTTTATCCAACAATAGCAGAATCTACATTTCTCTTCAAGCTCTCATGAAAATTCACCAAAATAAAACACATTCTAGGCCATAAAACACACCTTAAATTTAAAAGAATAGAAATCATACAATGTCTACTCCCAGACCATAGTAAAATTAAACTAGAAATAACAGAAAGATAACTAGAAAATCCCCAAATATGCAGAGATTAAATAACACACTCCTAAATAACACATGAATCAAAATAGGAATCTCAAGAAAAATATAAAAATATTTTAAACTAAATGAAAATAAAAACATGACTTATCAAAATTTGTGGGATGCAGAGAGAGAAATTCACAGTATTGAATGCAGATATTAGAAAGGAAGAATAACATCTAAAATGAATAACCTAAGCTTCCACTTTAGGATACTATAAAAAGAAGAGCAAATTAAATCCAAAGTAAACAGAAGAAAAAAAAAAAGAAGAATTAAAGCAGAAATCAGTGAAACTGAAAACAGGAAACTAATGAAGAAAATCAATGCAACCAAAAGCTGGTTTTTTGAAAGGTACAAGAAAATCAATAAGCCTCTAGGCCATCCTAATTAAGAGAGAGAAAGAGTATACAACTCACTAATATCAGAAATAAAAGAAGTGACATCACTACTAAACCTATAGACATTAAAAAGATAATAAGAGAATGCTATGAACAATGGAAGGCCCAAATATTTGAGAACCTAAATAAAAAGAACAAATGTCTTTCCTTGAAAGACACAATTTGCTGAAACTCTTACAAGAAGAAACAGACAATCTGAATAGGCCTGTTATCTATGAAAGAAATTGAATCAGTAACTAATAACCTTCTAAAACAAAGAGCACCAGGCCATATAAGCTCACTGGTGTATTATGTCAAACATTTAAGAAATGAGTTATACCAATAAAGGGCATCCTCGGGTTACGGCATAGTTCCATTCCTACAACAGTGACGTAACCCGAATTTTGGTGTAAGTCGAAACACACCTTAGCCTAAGTCACTTACCTAACCTAACACAGTTGTAAAATCATAATCTAGAACAGAAACACAACTAAGTCACATAAAAAGAAAAAGGACATAAATATACTGTACTGTACACTGTACTATATTAACAGAAAAAAATGACAAAATATTAGTGTAAAAAAATTCCTTACCTTATTCCTGTGGTTGGCTTGCACACTGGAAGGGGCATTGCAAGGTGGGAGAGAGTAACCTATTGGGAGGAAGAAGCTGGAGAGGCAGGAAAACCTGCAAGTGGTGCTGGAAATACTGGGTCAGGTGAATCAGGATTGCCTAAGAAACGTGTAGGAGACACTGGAGATGATTCTACCTGTACTACACATGGTTCATCTCAAGAAGCAGCTGATTAGGTACAGGGTATGTTGTAGGACTTTCTACCTTCTTAAAGAATTGTTCCAGGCTAGTCTGGAAGGTTGATGACTTCTTCTCTTCCAAAATCTGCTTACAGCATTGCAAGGCATCTATAACAGCTCTGTAGACCTTACTGAATCTGTCATCGCTGGGGTCCTCAGCCTGAAATTTTGCCAACCTATCCTCTACCATAGAAAATCCTTCTGATAAATCCTTGGTAGTAAATCTCTTGGATTCTGGGGTTTCTATCTCCCTCACTCACACTCCATGTTCCTGTGTATTCTTCTGCCACACACAACCAAACTAGTTTGCCTACATAGTCTGTAAGTACAACACTAACCGTGTAAGCTGAAACACTTACATCTCAATTGTTTTCAGTTTTTATGGGAATGAGTGTCATAAACTCAAAACGTATATTGAGACTGTCATAACCCAAGGATCCCCTATACACTACAATCTCTTTCAAAGAATAGAAACAGAGGAGGTGTTTCCTAATTCATTCTAGGAGTCCAGCCTTACTCTAACATCAAAACCAGATAAAGATATTACAAGAAAACTACATACCAATATCTCTTATAAACATAGATATAAAAATCCTCAACAAAATATTAGCAAATGAAATCCAACAATGTATAAAATGAATTACAGTATACACCATGATCAAGTGGGTTTTATCTTAGGTATGCAAGGCTGGTTCAACATTTGAAAACCAATTAATGTAATCCATTACATCAACAGGCTAAAAATGAAAAAAATCACATAATCTTACCAATAAATACAAGCAATGTATTTGACAAAATACAAGACCCATTTGTGATAAAAATTCTCAGTAAACTAGAAATAAATTCCTTCACTTGATAAAGGATATTTACCAATAACCTATAGCTAACATTATATTTAATGGCAAAAAACTCAAAGCTTTCCCACTAAGATCATGTGAAAGGCAGGCTGTTTCCTCTTACCGCTCCTTTTTAACACATACTGGAAGTTCTAGTTAATGCAATAAGAAAAGAAAAGGAAATAGAAAGTGTATAGATTGAAGAGGAAGAAAAAACTGTGGTACATTCAGACAATGAAATATTATTCAATGTTAAAAAGAAGGAAATATTACCTTTTGCAACAACATAGATGGACCTGGAAACTATTGTGTTAAGTGAAATAAGCCAGGCAGAAAAAGGAAAAATATCACATGACCTCACTCATTTGAGGAATCTAATAAACAACGTGAACTGACGAACAGAATAGAGGCAGAGGCAGGATCAAAGGGTCCAGAAGGAAAGAGGACAGAGGGAAAGGGGATGAGAGGATGGGATCAGAGAAGAGAAAGAGATTAGTGAGATTATATATACACAACACAGCATTATAGAGAGCAAGAAAGCAAATCCTGAAGGAGGGAGGGTGTTGATGGGAGGGGGGCAAAGGGGATGTTGAGGGGAACACGGGGGTGGGGAGGATGTATCTGATGGGACACTTGAATCTATGTAAATGTAATAAATTTAAAAAAATAAAAATAAATAAATGGGCAGTCAAGCCATAAAAAAGACATGGAGAGACTTTAAATGCTATCACTAAGTCAAAAAAGCCAACCTGAAAAATCTATCTACTCTGTGATTTCAACTATATGACATTGGGAGAAGCCCAAATATGGAGACAGTAAAAGATCAGTGGTGGCCAGGGGTCAGGGTGCATAGGAGGGTGGAGCACAAAGGATTAGAGGGTCAGTAAAATACACTGTATAATACCATAACGATGGGTACATGTGATTGTACATTTGTCCAAACCTATAGAATGTACACTAAAAGAGAACCTTAATGTAAACTATGCATTTTGGGTGATTATAAAGTGTCAATACAGGCCCATCCATTGTAACAAATGTAGCACTCAGGTGAGGAATGGTGAATGTGGGGAAGCTGTGAATGTGCAAAGTCAAGTAGTACATGAGAAGTCTCTGTGCCTTTCTCTCAATTTTACTGTGAACCTAAAACTGCTCTAAAAAAATAAAGCCCAGGCCCTGGCCAGTTGGCTCAGTGGTAGTGCGTCGGCCTGGTGTGCAGGAGTCCTGGGTTCGATTCCCAGCCAGGGCACACAGGAGAAGCGCCCATCTGCTTCTCCACCCCTTACCCTCTCCTTCCTCTCTGTCTCTCTCTTCCCTTCCCGCAACCAAAGCTCCATTGGAGCAAAGTTGGCCCAGGCACTGAGGATGGCTCCGTGGCCTCTGCCTCAGGTGCTAGAATGGCTGTGGTTGCAACAGAGCAATGCCCCGGATGGGCAGAGTATCGCCCCCTGGTGGGCATGCCGGGTGGATCCCGGTCGGGCGCATGCAGGAGTCTGTCTGATTGCCTCCCTGTTTCCAACTTCAGAAAAATACAAAAAAAAAAAAAAAGCCCAAATAGATATGTAAATATAGTTGTTCCATAGCTCATTGACATTTGGTGTGATTTTTGTTGTTGTTGTTGTTGTTTGCAGCCTTCTTTTCTCTGAGTATTTTATTTCAGATATTTTATTTTGGTATGTCTTCAATTTCACTCATCAATTCTTATGTAGTGTCTAATCTGTTTTTAGTGCCACGCAGTGTATTTTTAATCTCAACTGTTATAGTTTTCATCTTTAGAAGTCCCATTTGGATCTGTCTTTATATCTTTAATATCTCTACGTAATACAATGAATTTTTTACTCTAGCTTCGTTAACATATGGATATGGTTATAGTTAACTTTCAATTTCCTTGTCTACTAAGTCTATTATTTATGTTATTTCTGGGTCACTTTTTATTGGTTAACTTTTATTTTCCTTATGGGTTATATTGTCCTGCTTCTTTGCATGTTTGGTATATTTTGACTAGATGCCGGAGATAGTGAACTTTATGTGGTTGAACAATGAATATTTCTGTAGTCCTATGAATAGCCTTGATCTCTGTAATATCATGAAATTACTTGAAGCAGTTTGATCTTTTTGAGTTTTGCTTCTAAACTTTGTTGAGAAGGACCAAAGCAATGTTTACCATAGAGCTAATCATTCCCATTACTGAGGCAAAAACATTCTCAGTACTTTATTGGAAGCCCATTAATTATGATGTTTTTTACTCTGGCTGATGGGAGGAAAAAAACTAGTGGACTCAAACAGTCTTAGTGTCAAAGTCTTGGCTCTAGCAATGGCTAACTGTATAACCTTAAACAAATCACTTAATATATTTGTGCCTCAGTTTTATAGTCTACAATGTCAGGGATTAAAATAAATAATAGATAGAACCTCTTATCAAGAGCTATTAAGAAAGTCCATTTTTTCCCTCTTTATTAATTTCCTTCTTTCCCAATCGTGAAACTGTTAACCCTCGCTGTGAAGGTCTCTGCTTTTTGAAGATACATCTAAAATATTTGTTCTTCACTCTTACCCTATTCTTCTAGCATTCTGCCCTACTATTCCTTCCATTTAAACTGCTCACACTGGGTTGACAGCTTAGGACTCAGTAAGACATAGTTCTCCTTCCAGAGAGCTTACAGTTCAGAAAGTATGTCCAGTCCTCTGGCCATTCTGAAGTCCCTTCTTCCTGTCAAGCTCTCAGGCAGATGAGATCAGGTGCTTGAAGCAGTCTGAGAAGAGGACAGGACTGGAAGGTGGACTAGAGCTTAGAGATACATCAGTAATTAACTTCATAGGGTCAACTGAGTGGACAATGAATGGTGTCCAATGGTGAAGGCAGGCAACATCATTCATGGGTGTGTTCACGGAACAGCAAGGCCACAGGCATTATTTCAGGGAGCAGGCAGTCTAGTGGGGGTGTTCAAATAACCAGGACAGAAGGAACCAAATCTGGGCTATGGCTTTAGGAGCATTGTGGGAGTCCAGGGAACATCATGGAAGCTTTCAGATCTAAAAGGGGTAAAACCAAGTTACTTGTCTCTTGGACAGTCTGAGCCTTTAAACATAGTGATAAATGAGCCAGCTGTCAGGTGCTGAGAATAAAACAGAAGTTCACATACTCTGTTCATGCTCCCCCTAAAAGCTTGTCCATATCTTTCCCATATTTATAACCCTGCTTACATCACTCCCTAACAGAAACCCAACAGAACATGATTTACTTCTCCTCTGAACCTTTAATCATCTTGCCCGCTACCTCTTAGGGAACATAGCACATTTTGCTTTTCATTTGTAAACATGATTTTGCCTCAGTCTAAATAATAAGCATCTTAGGGACAGTGACTGCTTTTTCAGGAGTTCTAATCCCATCTTTGCTTTGAGCTTCAGAAAGCTGAACAATTCCTTTAGCCTCTCTGAACCTGGTTCCTCATCAGTGAAATAAGCATAACAAAAACTGCTCTGCCAGCACCTCCTCGGGTTGTGGTAAAGAGCCATTAAAGTCAGGCTTATTACTGTACTTCATAAGTGGTGCTGTGTTAGGCAAATGTGACTACAGATGGATAAGCAGAGGCACTAAATATTTAAGAAGCTTTTTAGGCCTCGGAGCAAATAATGGCAGAGTTAAAATGAGGCTCCCCATCTCACTGCCATCTTCACCCCCAACAGCAAAGTCAGGAGCATGAGCTCTGGAGACAGACTGCCCTGGTTTTGTGCTGACCTTATTCCTTACGAACTTTGGGCCAGTTACAGAACCTTTCTGCAGGTACTATTTCTTATTCACTTTTATATCTCCCAGAAAAATAATTGACACCCAGTGTTAAAGGCCCATGGCAGTGTCTAAGGAAGTCTATAACAGGCCATATCATGGGAAGATCACATAATCTCTCTAGATGACTAGTTCTTGATCTGTATCTTAAGGTCTTGGATTAGAACAGCTCTTTTAAGTTTCTCTTATATAATACTTTAAAGTTCATCTAATAAATCATTCTTAAAAGTAGTAAGGAAAATTATTTCAGTTAAAAATGGAAACTTTAGTGAGTATACGTATATTTGAAGAATAAAAATCTTGCTAGGCCTCTTACTAGTTTAGTGACCCTGGCCAAACATTTAAGCTCCCTGAGGCTCAATTTTCTCCTCAGTAGCTACATCACAGAATTGCTGTGAGGATTAAATATTTAAAGCCCCTAATATAGTAAAGTACAGTGGTAGCCAGCAATGCCAAACAATCATTGCAACTTCGCTTTAAAAATTAATTTTTTCAATTTGTATTTATTTTATTGGTTTTAGAGAGAGAAGAGGGGGAAGAGAAAGTGTGAGAAAGAAAGAGAGAGGGAGAAAGAGAAACATCAATTTGTCGTTTCACTTATTTATGCATTCATTGATTGATTCTTGTATGTGCCCTGACCAGGAGATCAAACCCACAACCTTGGAGTATCTAACCAACTGAACTGAACAGGGCAAAAATTAATCTTTTAAAATAGATTTTAAAAGCCTGAAATCAGTCTCCATGCATCAACATGCTGAGGTAGCAGTCATTCCCATTTACATTGTCAGCCACCAGATAGATTTCACCTCCCAACAGGAATCCACTGCTCTTTATCTGTTACTCTTCTGAAACACCTGCCCTTCTTCCTCACCTAATGAACTCATCATCCTTTAATGCCGTATCAAATGTCACTTCCTCCAGTCTCTTCTCCACCTCCTCTCAGCAAACAGAAGCTTCCCCGTGCCACACACCTTGACGACAACAGTCATCATGTGTCACTTCAAATATCACACATCTTTATGAGTCTGCCTCCTGTGCTAGATCATGAATGCTTTTTCGAGGACAGAATGAACACAGGTCCTGGTACATGGTAGGTGCTCAATATTTTTACTGTTTGAATAAATGAATGAATACAAGAAAGAATTCTTCTGATTTGAGCTGCTACTTAGTAGGTTCATGTACTATTTTTAAGAAGAAAGGGTGCCTGACCAGGCGATGGCGTTGTGGATAGAACGTCGGACTGGGATGCCGAGGACCCAGGTTCGAGACCCCAAGGTCACCAGCTTGAGTGCGGGCTCATCTGGTTTGAGCAAAGCTCACCAGCTTGGACCCAAGGTCGCTGGCTTGAGCAAGGGGTCACTAGGTCTGCTGTAGCCCCATGGTCAAGGCACATATGAGAAAGCAATCAATGAACGACTAAAGTGCCACACGAAAAACTGATGATTGATGCTTCTCATCTCTCTGCATTCCTGTCTGTCTATCCCTCTCTCTGTCTCTGTTAAAAAAAAAAAAAATAAAAAAAAAAATAAAGGAAGAAGAAAGGGCAAGTTAGAGGGTTTATGTAACTCTACAGACTCAGGTGCAAGCTAAAAGAACCTAATCAGAGTTCTTCTTAGAAATTCAATCTCAGATGGAAATAGGAAAGAGTTTAGGGATGGGTGCTCATCGCTTGTGACCAGAAAAAAAGTCCTAAAATACAAGACTTCCGGATCTACATGTTGTTTTATTGAAAACATAAAAAAAAGCGTCCAAACTCTGGGGAATAACATGGCTCATCTTTTCAAGTGAAGGCAAACAAGAGTAAGCCAGGATTAGAAGATGATAAGCACCACCTCAAAAAGGCCTAAAGTTTCAAACTAGTTTGACAGAAACCATAATTTGGCCTATTTTTTAAAGAAAATTATAACTCTGCTGCTCCACTGTGGATGTTTGAAAACTTAAGCTAAATCACACACATTTATATTCTGTGATTCATTTTCCCAAAATGCGAGTTCAAAAGTTTAAACAGAGCAGGTTTATAGCCATCACTAATTACCACGGGGACCCTGGGTAAGTTATTTCATCTTTCTGAGTATTAATTTGGTTCCTTGGAAAATGAAAGCATCGGGATGAATGATTTTCAAAGTCCCTTATGACTCTCAGCAAAGTCACAGAAAAGGAGAAGCACAAGATATCATTTGGAATAAGCAGAGTTGACATCTGCCAACATGGTATGTCCTCAGAGTCAAGAAGGAAGAGCCTCCGTCCAAAAATATCTCTTTTCCAGGAGGACCAAACCCACCAGTTAGGTGGTAGGAAAGCAGTAGAAGACTCAGAGGCTTTGGAAACAGCCTGACCTGGGCTCCTATCCTGACTCGGACACCAGCTTTCTGTCAGTGAAAATGTTACTTAATCTCTCTGAGCCTCGGTTTTCTTACCTGTGAAATGGTCATGTTAAGTCTACACCTTTTTATCCAGGGTGAATCAATGATAGGCAATGTGCAACAGAGCTCTGAGAGTGGCAGCCTCCCCACCTTGCAGGGTTCGTAATTAGGAAGCAAATAATAAGTTCAGATTAGAAGCCTTGACTCCAACAAGAAGTAGGATGAGAGGAGACCAGCTGTTTCCTGAGCTTCCCTGGAAGAATGAACTTACTCTGGCAAGCCCAGCCCCACTGGAAAAATGAACCCCTCCCAGGTCCAGCCAACAATCTAATCACAGTTCATCATGTCCAGATAGTGGAGAGTTGACTATATATACTTTTTCTGAACCTGCCAATACCTCCACTGAACTGAGAGTTGACCATATAATATGTTAAAAGGTGATTTTAAGGGTTTTTTCCCCTTTATCAATGGATGCCATAGAAACCTACTTTAATCATTTTTAGAGCCTAAGAAACAAGGGCTTACCCAGCACCTTTAGAGTTGAAAAGAATCTGAGGGCCAAGGCACTCACAGAAGCGGAACACCCAGCCTGCCCTCAAAGCATCTTGGGAAATGTGCTGGGTGGAGATAAAAGGAAATGCAGCTCTTTTAGCCCTCCCACAGAAGGCTTTGGACAGGATAAAATGAGGTGGTTCCTGCAACACATCTGACATGACACCCAGCCCTGTGAGCAATTTATTAAATGGTAGTTACTATTGTTAATCACAGCTGGCCTGTGTGGTGCCACAGTCCACAAATATTTTTGCTCTGCCACACTGCCTCCCTACCAACACAATGGTATCTGGACCGTTTGGATACGACACTATGAATTCTTTATACGGACTCCGATGCATGTGTAGTTATTTATTTATATATAAATAATACACACATGCTACTCTACATATTAAAACTTATACAAGATAAACATTAAAAAATTCAGGACAGCATTTTTTTATTTTGTTTATTCATTTTTAGAGAGAAAGGAGAAGAGAGAGAAGAGAAGAGAAGAGAAGAGAAGAGAAGAGAAGAGAAGAGAAGAGAAGAGAAGAGAAGAGAAGAGAAGAGAAGGGGGAGGAGCAGGAAGCATCAACTCCCACATGTGCCTTGACCAGGCAAGCCCAGGTTTCCGAACCGGTGATCTCAGCGTTCTAAATCGATGCTTTATCCACTGTGCCACCACAGGTCAGGTTCTAGGAAAGTATTTTTAAAAACCTTTAAATCATCTTTACTTTGTTCATTTCTAGAACAACAACAAAAACTATAAGCAATGTGTTGGATTATGCTTTGTTATTTTTAGACTCTTAGTTTAATGTTTTGTATCATAGCAGTTTGAGGGTCCATGTGTATGTTCAGTTTATAACAACACTCATTGTAATGGTTGTCATAGCTAGAAAAAGAACTTCACGTAAAAGTTCCAAATGGAACCAAATAGATGTCTCTCACTGAATGAACTAAATCGTAACACTCATTTTTCAATCCTAGTCGCCATTTATGCAGAGGTTTTTGTTTACAGTTTGGCTAACAAATTTCCATCATTCTTCATGTCAGAAAATTATTCCTGCAAACAAATGAGAAGGGATTGCATATTTATATTTTTTAACAAATAAATTCAAAACCCACTAAAACTCTTTGGGAAATTATTAAACACATTAGAAAAATATTTTTCCAAGTTTTTAAAGTACTCAGGTGACAGACATGTATAAATTCTACAACTAAACTGTATAGGAACAAAAATATCCCTCAAGAGCCATTTTCAAAAGTGCCTTCTGGGTTTCCTTCAAAAGGCAATTTGTTTCTCAGTATTAAATGAAATAAGTAAATCAGAAAAAACTAAGAACTGCATGATTCCATACATAGGTGGGACATAAAAACAAGACTAAGAGACATGGACAAGAGTGTGGTGGTTACGGGGGGTGGAGGGAGGAGAGGGAGGGAGAGGGGCACAAAGAAAACCAGATAGAAGGTGACAAAGACAATTTGACTTTGAGTGATGGGAATGCAACATAATTAAATGTCAAAATAACCTGGAGATGTTTTCTCTGAACATATGTACCCTGATTAATGTCACCCCATTAAAATTAATAAAAAGAAATGAATATAATAAATAAATAAATGTAATTTTAACCTTGAAAAGACAAGCTATTTATCCGTGCTTATTTTTCTTTGAATTTATCTGCTAGGCACACCATACCCACAACCACTTGTCATCATACAAAAGGTCGACAAATTGGAGATCTGTCTTTAATTTAATGTTTTTAAGGACTTTGACACAAGACAACCAGCGAATCTCTATGTTCATGGCTATTTCTTGCTCATTATTAAAGCAGGGGTCAGCAGACTACAGCCCTGGGATCAGATCCAGCTCAACCCTTTTCTTATAAATAAAGTTTTATTGGAACACAGTCATGCACATTTATTTATATATGGGCTGCTCTCACCCCCTAATGGTAGAATGGAATAGCTGTGACAGAGACCATATGGCCTGCAAAGCCGAAAATACTATCTTCTTCTTTACAGAAACAACTTTGCCAAGCCCTGCTTAACATCAGTATAAATGTTTACTAAAGGTTTTATTTCACAAAATCCACCACACTTTCATTCTTGGAAGTTTAAACACTATGGCTGTGAATTCTTTGCTGCAATAGCTGACTGTGAACAATATGGTGATTAAACTCTTGTGGTTCTTTCCCTCTCTCTGGCCCCTTCTTTTATTAAAGAAGTCATTAATATATTTATAATTAATATATTCCTTCCAGAATATCTTTTCCTTAGTGGAGAGAGAATAGTTTTTCATCTATTTCATTAATGAAATAGAAGCTAGCAAGTGTCACCGTGAGTTACGTTAGAAGCACCCGTTCTTTAACCCAACCATATCAGAAACTTCCCGTACCGTCAAATCTTGCCTCGTGCTTGTTCTTCAGGTCTGTAGCCCTGCTTTTGGTGCCTCTTCCAATGATACTTGCTGACAAAGGAACACATTTTTGCTTATTATTTCAGAAAATTTTTACCCTGGCAGAATAAAGAGTGTTTCTTTGCAACTTCTCTTCTTAAGAAAAAACTGTAGTTAGTAAAATTATGTTAAGTGAATCTGAGCATTATGTGACGAAGCTGTAAAAAAGCTCACCATTGTGTTCTGGATACTTCGCTTCTAAATGTCATGATGATCGTGACAACTTCAGGGATAAAACTCAAGCACAATGTACACTTTGGGTCAATGCTTATTATTAACAATATTAGATTTAAATCTATCCAAAGAGGCTTTATCAATGTTTCTAATTTTTGGGTTACTTTTTGTCAGATTTGACTAGATCATCATTTTATTTGTTAACATGGCTGACAAACTATAACAGGAGCAGAAGGGCTTACTTGGCCATTTTTCATTGTTTCTTGTGTTTCCATTAAAGATATTATCTTCAGTTTACAATTTCTATACTGGTATTTTTTAGCCTTTTATCTTATGAAGGTGACTTTAGCTAAAACTATATAACATTCTATTCTTGGACTCTACGTGGGCCCATGTAAACTGTGGTGTATCACAGTGTGCTGAATGCCAACACCACAAGAAAACAACTTGGCCAGGCCTCTTGCTGTGTGTGGAGGCCTCACTGTTCCCCTCACAGCACTGTGTGAACTATGCTTGACATTTGACCTGTGTGAAGTACCCATGTTCAACTATTTTTTATATATAAGCAACACTTAAATTTTCTTATTTTTTTAGATAAACACATATAGAGGCCATCTATTTTTTTCATACTCAAGTGGATTGTCTTGTGCACTCTACTTTGGAGACCACTGTATCACACAATGATGCTACCATTTTAAAAAGTACAATTGTCGTATCAGGGAAAGTGAGAGTTAGTTTGCTAATACTGAGCACCTAGTGTGCATGTGTGCACACACACAAACCAGTACATCAGGAGCTCTATGAGTGTAACAAAGATGAATCAAAATAAATCAGATACAGATATGCCTTCAATTCTAGTCATTCATTCATTCATTCATTTTCTCATCCACTCAGCAAATATCTACTCATGTCTCCTATATCCAGGAAAGGTGCTAGGCACTAGGGTTTGGTGGCATGGTGACTTCCACTTCAGACATGGCACACTGTTCAGCCAACTTGAATTAGCTTGAGTAGACTGGAAACTTCTCATATTTTGGCTGCCCAGAGTTCATTCTCCCTTCCTAGTAGCACTCCAATTTCCTTTTGGGTAATTAACTGTCCCCCCTGTGAGACACTGAACCAAGCTGAAATGACAAGGTCAAAGACACCATGAATAAGAAGCACAAACTCTGCAAAGAGAAGACCAGAGGGGACAGAGCAGGAAAGAGGGACCCCAGGATCTCAGAAAAAGAACAGCCTTATTTCCTTACTCTCTACTTCCCTTTTCCAGACCCTTTCAGGCCCAGCTACACGTCATTTCTTCTTCATCAACTTCTATAACATTGCCTCACTGTCCAACACCCAGGGTGGGTGTTATAACCATATAATAAACACACCATTTTACATGAGCTGATTTGAGTGTTTCTCTTCCTGGCAACCAAATAGCTCCTAACTGAGACTAATTTGGTTCCCAGAAAGAAGCTGCAAACAACAAACACTAAGAGGAAACGAAGAATGATTATTGTAGAAGAACAGTGACACTCTTCTCCCTTCCCATCACCACTGCCCACCCTAAATGAGGAGCTAAAGGTCTGAGATACACAATAGACAGCCAGCTGGTTAAACTTTACCTTGTGTCTCCTAAGCAAAGTATCATTAGAAATAAAAAGAGGAAAGAAAAATTCAGTTCCATGTTGCCTGACTTGAAACAGACTAGGGCAAAGATCCATTTATTTCTATCCCAGCTTTGGGGTTCTGGTGTGGAAACTCCTCCCCATCGTTTCTCAGAGGGCCTGGGGGGTGTCCTCTAGTCTACTAGTTTCAGTAGGAACACTGTAAGGGGTAGTTGGTCAATGGCAGAAATAGACTGAACAGGATTCGCTGGCAAGCGAGGCATTGCTTCTGCTGAAAGGAAAGCTTTTGAGGATGTCTGATGTGAAATGATCAAGGTTTCATGAAGAGTGAACCCTTGATCCTCAGAAATCCTGGAAATAGGTAATGTAAGGTTTCAACCCTGGGAAAACAGCAGTCAGCTGGCAAGGTTCCTGACCCAATATGACTCCGGGGCACAAAGACAGGGTCCTTCACAGAGGTTCTCTCAACTCACTCACCCTGATTGGTCAGGTGCTGGCCCCACTAATGAACCACGTGTCTTGCTCTGAATCAATGCTCCTTCTTACTTCTTCACCACACCCCTTTTGTCCTTTCATATCTGAAGGCTATTCCCTCTTTCCCCCACCCCCCTCATTAGTGACTAGATTCAGGATCATCAGAAAGAACTTTTATAGCCGTAAGGCCAGGGGCTGCCGCCGCCATGGTGGCCATTCATGTGCAGGTTCTCATTAAATTCAGGCAGACAGTCAAGAAACTGCGGAGCCAAAAACTGGTGGGCCATTTTCCTTTAATCCTAGCTCGCACTCAGCAAGCAAGTAAATACACACAATGCGAAAAACACTTCCCTTTCCATTCAGGGCTCCCAAAGCCACTGACTCATCTGAGTTATCCTAGACTCAAAGGCTTCCACCTCACCAATCTTATTCACTTCTGTTCCCCATCTCCTTCTCTTGTGCAAACTGGCTTCTCCTTCGCCATTCTGCCATTTTGGCTGCCTCCTCCATGTGGCTTCCTGCCCTGCTACAGTATTGGCTCCTCCTCTCTACAAGAACGTGGCCACTCTCTCCCAAAATGGCCTCCTATCTCCACCTTTTAAAACCTTTTGGCGGAAAAGCCCTCCCCCAACACACATTAGCATAAGCAAGCCCCTTCCCAAGCAAGAAAGCAATCAGCTGCCCCAGGTGGGCAGTGGCCATCTTTAACAGAGTGAGCAAAATATTATCTACCCAACAATGGCCAATGAAAAATCAAAGCAGGGTGAGAAAGGTAAGAAACCAGTAACAAAGATCATTGCCTCTTCCTCAAAAAAACATGAAAGCACTTTTAGAACAATAGTCTTCAAAATACTATCGCCTAAATCTGTATTTCCTGAAAAGGGTATATATTTTTTTTCTCCCTATTTTGGGGAAGCTAACCACTACTCAAATATGACTGATTTTTTTTTCTAGTTCAAAATAGTAAAGAAAGTTTAATTTTCTATTTTATTACAAAATAAACGTCAAACAAATAAATACGCATAACCTCACTGCAAAGCCCTTTCTGCCTATAGATGGTGCTTTAAGTTCCACTAACATAAATTCTTTTATTGACACAGACTGGAGTTCTAGGGACTGGAAGGCTGGATCTGAGAGGAACCAGAGGGACTGGCGTGGTTCTGGGCCTCGCCTGAGGATTCCACTTGGGTAAGATTTCTTCTAGGAGGGAGCACCTAAGAAACTCATTCTTTGCCAAAGAGGTGAATCTTTGCTATCCCTGTTCAGTAGGAGGTAGTACTTATTTTAGAAAAATTACTACTGTATATTGTGTTCCTTTTTTTTCCTTTGTTTTAAATTGGCGTTTTCCGTTGCGGGTAATGTATGCCTCAATTAGACATGGCTTGCTGGACCAAGAAAAGTCATGTTCCCCAGAGATTTGGACTTGGAGGTAAATCAGCTGGTAAAGACTACAAATTGTTTTGCTTTGGGGAGGGGGGTTAAGTATGTTTGAGAGATCTGCATGATGCCTGTGTTATTTTGGCCTGGAATATAGGAGGAATATCGTGGATGGGAGGAGAGTCTGTGTTAGACTGGGCAGTCAGGGGTGGTTGTAGTAAGCTGTGATCATTTCATTTTCCTCCCAGGAAGCTTTCACGTGTTCCTTCTGCTTAGAGAGTCCACAGCGCTGGCCATGCCCTGGGCCAATGATCCAGATCTGGCCAATTCCCCCGGGGACGGTGATGGTTCAAAGTGCAGCACAGGACACAAGCCAAACCAGTTAGAATCCTTCATCAGGACTGAAACAGACTCTGTGAGAAAGGTATCTTTCTCTTTTCTTCTGGGGTTCCTCAGCTGAGACTGTCAGCAGCCATGTCCATGTGGAAAGTGGGAGAGAATGAAGCCCCCACGAAGAGGAGCAAACGCAAGTAGAGACGATGATGAGGGCAAAGGAGAGAATTCCTGGTTGTGTGGAGGCCTCGGTTCTGGTCTCGGAGGCCTAATTCTTGCAGCTCTTCCTTAGGTTCCGTGAACTACTTCATTCTGGCCTGTGATCAGTAAACCATACCTCCCTTATCTATGCACTCTAGTTTAAATCTGGTTTCCATCACTTGAAAGGGCTTTGACAAAGTAATTGCCCAGAACTATTTGGTCCTCAGAGAAATAATTAAACAAAAATCGAATTTTGTTGTTGCTGTTGTTTTTAACTGAAATTAATACATGCCTAGAGTAAAAAATTCAAACAGTACACAAAGGTATATTTTGTAATTATGGAATAAGTCCTCCCCCTGTTTCCCTCCTTCAGAGCCCTCCTGCAGAGACAAAACTGTTCATTTATTGTGTACACTTCTAGGAAGTTTCTAGAATGAACTTCCCAGCACTCTGAAGGGACAAGGAGAGAAGGAAGGGAGTGAGATGTGTGGTTCCCAGATCAAGCTCAACCAAGCAGAGATGTTTCAGAGTTACGTCTGTTTTTCCCTTTTCTGATGAAAATGGGCTTAAATTTGCAGTTGTAAAACTGTATTACCATGAACTTTAACATTTTATGTTTTTAAGTACAATCCCAACAGGGAAATACTAGCTAATGAGTTTTGTTTTGTCATCATGTAGGGTTTTTACAACATATTTTAAAACACCCAACATCTTGAAACAATTAACAAAACCAGTGAACTTCATAGAAAGTTGGTTTGTTTTCTTAAGGCTTATAAACATAGAGGGATTTATTTTTAACTCCGTTTCTATGCTGTTTGGTTTAAGATTTTTCCCCTGAAAAATAGTCAAAAGGTCAGACAATCTCTGTTGCCACTGGGGTTTCATTTTTGTCTTTAAATTTGAGAGGGTGAAAGGAATCACTGGAAGACCATATTTAAATGGCAGTGCTGATTCAAATACATTTTGAAAGTAGCTACACAGTACATAAATGTATGACCAAAAATAGATGCTGCACAACATTGATAATGTACTAAATGCCATTGAACTAGTCACTTGAAAACAGTTGATTTTCTATTATGTAAATCTCACCTTAATAATTTTTTTTTATTTTTTTATTTTTTTATTTTTCCGAAGCTGGAAACGGGGAGAGACAGTCAGACTCCCGCATGCACCCAACCGGGATCCACCCGGCACGCCCACCAGGGGCGATGCTCTGCCCACCAGGGGGCAATGCTCTGCCCCCTCCGGGGCGTCGCTCTGTTGCGACCAGAGCCACTCTAGCACCTGGGGCAGAGGCCAAGGAGCCATCCCCAGTGCCCGGGCCATCCTTGCTCCAATGGAGTCTCGGCTGCAGGAGGGGAAGAGAGAGACAGAGAAGAAGGAGAGGGGGAGGGGTGGAGAAGCAGATGGGCGCTTCTCCTGTGTGCCCTGGCCGGGAATCGAACCTGGGACCCCTGCACGCCAGGCTGACGCTCCACCACTGAGCCAACCGGCCAGGGCCTCACCTTAATAAATTTTTAAAGGATGGTGTTTAAGAAAGTTCTACATTTTGCAGAGCAAACCAAAATTAAAATGTTGGGCAGATAAAATATATTATGCTCACTTTGTTAAAGATGGTGCTGCCCACGTGGAAGCCTGTCGCCCAGGTGATGGTATTGGTTGCCCTTCTTGCTTGGGATGGGCATGATTATATTAATGTGTGTTGGGGGCGGGCTGTGGGCAGGCAGGATCCTTGTAGCCTGGGGCTTGGTTTTGGGACTAAGCCTTTCCCACCCTTTTTGATGTGGGGTGGTGCACTCTCATGAGGAATCCCATTATGCCTCAGAGGAGTGACTTTGTATCAGAAACTTCCTTGTTTGTTTATTGGATTAAAGGTTTTGGTTTCTACACTATAAAGTGGGGCAGACCGGGAATTTGCTTCTCTCTCGGTTCCTGAGATTATCATTAGAGAGGAGAGCAGAGTAAGGCCACGTGGAGGAGGCCAGGAGAAGCAGCCAAGATGGTGGAGTGCTGAGTGAGAAGCCAGTTTGTGCAGAGAGAAGGAGATGGGGAACAGAGGTGAATAAGTCTGGTGAGGTAGAAACCTTTGATTCTAGGAAACTCGGATAAGTCAGTAGCTTTGTGAGCACTGAATGAGTGGGTTTTGGAGCCCAGTGTGTGTTTTTACTTGCCTGCCGGGTGCAAACTAGGATTAAAGATGATGGCCCACCAGTTCTTGGCTCCATTGTTTCATTACCATCTGTCCAAATCCAATGCGAACCTGCATTGGCCAGGCGGCTGTGATACTGTGTTGGGCAGATAAAATGTATTATGCTCACTTTGTTAAAAGAGGCCGTTGCCCAGGTGATATTAATGTGTGTTGGGGTGGGCTAAAGGCAGGCAGAATCCTTGTAGCCTGGGGCTTGGTTTTGGGATTAAGCCTTTCCTACCCTTTTTGGTGTAAGGTGGTACAATCCTATCATGCCTCAGAGAAGTGACTTTGTATTAAGAGACTTCCCTATTATGTATATTGGATTAAGGGTTTGGATTTCTATACTATAAAATGGGAACGGAGCGGGAGTTTGGCTCTTGGTTCCTGAGGTTAGCATGAGAGAGCGGAGAGAGTAGAGCCAGCAGCTAAAGGAGGCCACGTGGAGGAGGCCAGGAGAAGCAGCCAAGATGGCGGAGTGCTGAGTGAGATGCCAGTTTGTACAGAGTTTGTATCTGGGATAAGGAAGATGGGGAACTGAGGGAAATAAGGCTGGTGAGCTAGAAACCTTTGATTCTAGGAAACTCGGATAAATCAGTAGCTTTGTGAGCACTGAGTGTGACTGGGTTTTGGAGCCCAGTGTGTATTTTTACTTGCCCGCCGGGTGCAAGGTAGGATTAAAGGCTATGGCCCACCAGTTTTTGGCTCCATGGTTTCTTTACCGACTGTCCGAATCCAATGCGAACCTGCATGGGCCAGGCAGCTGTGATAGTGGCCCTGGCCTTGATTACTGGCTTTACATACTGGCTTTACATAAAAGATTTTTTTTTAATCACCATCTCTTGACCTGGCCATTTGGCTCAGTGGTAGAACCTTGGTCTGGCCTGTGGATGTCCCAGGTTCAATTCCCAGTCAGGGCACACAGGAAAAGCCAAGCATCTGCTTCTCCAATCCTTCTCCTTCCCCTTTGTAAAGCCAGAAGCCATGGCCAGGGCCACTATCACAGCAGCCCAGCCCATGCAGATTCGCATTGGATTCGGACAGTCGGTAAAGAAACAATGGAGCCAAAAACTGACAGGCCATTTTCTTTAATTCTAGCTTGCACCCGGCGGGCAAGTAAAACACACACTGGGCTCCAAAACCCACTCACATTCAGTGCTCACAAAGCCACTGACTTATCCGAGTTTCCTAGAATCAAAGGTTTCTAGCTCACCAGCCTTATTCTCCTCAGTTCCCCATCTCCTTCCTTTTCTCTATACAAACTCTGCACAAACTGGCATATCACTCAGCACTCCTCCATCTTGGCTGCTTCTCCTGGCCACATGGCCTCTTTCAGCTGCTCTCTGCTCTGCTCCCTCTGCTCTCTCATGCTAATCATCCCAGGAACCAAGAGAGCAAGCTCTCGTTCTGCCCCCATTTTATAGTGTAGAAATCCAAACCTTTAATCCAATATACAAAACAGGGAAGTCTCTAATACAAAGTCACTTCTCTGAGGCATGATTGGATTGTACCGCCCTACATCAAAAAGGGTAGGAAAGGCTTAATCCCAAAACCAAGCCCCAGGCTACAAGGATTCTGCCTGCCTTTAGCCCACTCCAACACCCATTAATATCACCTGGGCGACGGCCTCCTCGTGGGCAGCGCCATCTTTAACAAAGTGAGCATAATACATTTTATCTGCCCAACACCCCTTCTTTCTCTCTCTCTTCCTCTCCTGCAGCCATGGTTTAATTGGTTCAAGCACATTGGCCCCAGGTGCCGAGGATGGCTCCATGAAGCCTCTGCCTCAGGTGCTAAAATTAGTTCAGTTGCAAGCATGGCTCCAAATGGGCAGAGCATTGGCCCCAGACATGGTTGCTGGGTGGATCTTGGTTGGGGTACATGCAGGAGTCTGTCTCTCTATCTCTCTTTCTCTCTCACTTGGAAAAGAAGAAAAAAATCTTTTAAAAATTTCAAAAATAAGAAAATTAAATCACCATCTCTTACAAAAATAAGAATTAATTTTTGTTGAGAACCTACATGTAAAGCCAGCGGCCATGGCCAGGGCCAGAATCACAGCAGCCCGGCCCATGCAGGTTCGCATTGGATTCGGACAGTCGGTAAAGAAACAACGGAGCCACAAACTGGTGGGCCATTTTCTTTAATCCTAGCTTGCACCCAGCAGGCAAGTAAAAACATACACTGGGCTCCAAAACCCACTCACATTCAGCGCTCACAAAGCTACTGACTTATCCGAGTTTCCTAGAATCAAAGGTTTCTAGCTCACCAGCCTTATTCTCCTCAGTTCTCCATCTCCTTCCTTATCCCAGATACAAACTCTGCACAAACTGGCATCTCACTCAGCACTCTGCCATCTTGGCTGTTTCTCCTGGCCACATGGCCTCTTTCTGCTCTCTGCTCTGCTCCCTCTGCTCTCTCATGCTAACCATCTCAGGAACCAAGAGAGCAAACTCTCGTTCTGCCCCCATTTTATAATGTAGCTTCACAACTTCTAATCCAATATACAAAATAGGGAAGTCTCTAATACAAAGTCACCTCTCTGAGGCATGATTGGATTGTACCACCCCACATCAAAAAGGGTGGGAAAGGCTTAATCCCAAAACCAAGCCCCAGGCTACAAGGATTCTCAACACACATTAATATCACCTGAGCGACAGCCTCACGTGGGCAGCGCCATTTTTAACAAAGTGAGCATAATACATTTTATCTGCCCAACACTACACTTGGCAAGCCTCATGCTAAAAGCTTTCCAATAAACAGTAGATGGCATAAAAAGTAACTTATTATAGTATGTTAAGTGATAGGTATTGTGAAGAAAGAAGTAGAATAGAGTAAGAAGGATTAGAATAGACAGAGGGGTAGGGGGTAGCATTTAAAAGGGTGGTCCTGGTAGGCCTGTTGAGAAGGTAACATTTAGGAATGTTAAATTTAAGACTCAGAGCCTGACCAGGCGGTGGCGCAGTGGATAGAGTGTCAGACTGGAATGCAGAGGACCCCCGAGGTCACCAGCTTGAGCACAGGCTCATCTGGCTTGAGCCAAAAAAAAAAGCTCACCAGCTTGGTAACGTTATTCGGTCTGCTGGGGCATATATGAGAAAGTAATCAATGAACAACTAAGGTGTCACAATGAAAAACTGATAATTGATGATTCTCATCTCCTGCTGTTCCTGTCTGTCCGTCCCTATCTATCCCTCTCTCTGATTCTCTCTCTGTCCCTGTAAAAAAAAAAAAAAGAGGAAAGAAATTTGAGACTCAGAGAATGAAAGTGAGTTGGTCAAGCTGATATCCTATCTCTGGGGAAGAACATTTCAGAAAGAGATAACAGCAGTGCAAATACCCTGAGGCAGAGACATGTCTGACATGTTCAAGAAACTGCAAGGGCAGCATGACTTGAATGGCGAAAACAAAGGGGAAAGTCGTGAGATGAGATCAGAGATGAGATGAGGGCTTGAAGCTCATGGAGGTCATGATGACAACTTTGGTTTTTACTCTGTTAATTGGGGAGTCATAGCAGACTGTAGGACAGAGGTCCTCAAACTTTTTACACAGGGGGCCAGTTCACTGTCCCTCAGACCGTTGGAAGGCCGGACTATTAAAAAAAACTATGAACAAATTCCTATGCACACTGCACATATCTTATTTTAAAGTAAAAAAACAAAATGAGAACAAATACAATATTTAAAATAAAGAACAAGTAAATTTAAATCAACAAACTGACCAGTATTTCAATGGGGACTATGCTCCTCTCACTGACCACCAATGAAAGAGGTGCCCCTTCCGGAAGTGCGGTGGGGGCCGGATAAATGTCCTCAGGGGGCCGCATGCGGCCCATGGGTCATAGTTTGGGGACCCCTGCTGTAGGCGCAATGCCTGAAACAAAGACTGTTAAGAATAAACCAGAGGGAGGGCAGAAGAGGGTGCAGTGGTAGAATCAGATCTAATAAGGAGCTATTGCTGTACCCCAAGTGAAAGACAATGATAGTTAGACCCAGAGAAGTAAGCATGAATAAGCTGGGAAATGGTCAGATTCTCAATTTATTTTGAAAATGGAGCTCATACAATTTCTGACTATTAGATATGAATTGGAAAGAAAGAGGAGTCAAGGACGAGTTCAAGGTTTAGAACTTGAACAACTGAAAGAAGAGGGCTGCTGTGCGTGAAGATGGCTTTAAGTGAAGCAGGTTTGAAAGAGATGAAAGTGAGAGAGGTGGGGGCAGGAGTGACGATCAGAAATTCAGTTTTGAACAAATGTATCTGAAATGTCTACTAGTAAACCAAGTGGAGATACCTCACAGAATCAAGGTGGCTTGTATAAGTCTCGAGCTATTCAGTCCATCAGCCTTCTTATGAAGCAATAACATATAACTATGGTGATATTGTTCAAACCCAAGCCTTTCTTTTCCCTAAAGAGTGAGGCCCTGACCCTGATCTGTTGTCAAATTGTAACATCGTTCTTCTATATTTCTCTTCACTTTGCATCTCCTTGTCTGTATTTCTAGATGAGAACATTAATTTATTTGAGCCAATGTGTATCACTTTTTAAAAAGATGCTACTGCAACTTACTGCTATTTTAAGAAAGCTATGGCTAAATCTTTTACAATTATTATGTTAATAGAGTCCATGATGATTGCCAAGGTGTATTCTCCCTGTGTAGGAGACTGTGTAGGTGATCTAGCAAAGGGAAGTGTGATACTTTCCAAAAGGACCCGGACCCTTATGACTGGGATATACCTGACATGAGTTAGACTAACTATATTAGTTTTCTAGAAGGTAATATTCTGAATCTGACTGAATATGGCCAAGAAAATTAGTAATAATAGATAAATCAATAAAAACACCCCAATCATTGATCCTTAATTTATTCAATTAGTTTCAAATTCTGTTTCACACTAAACCTCTTCAAGAGCACAGTAAGATAAAACCAAATGGGTTTCTAGTTTGGGTATACACCAGGCAGTATGGGTATCTCACAGCCGTGCAGAGCAAGCAGAGAGAATAAAGCAAAATCCTGACCCTGGGTGTACACAAGCAGATCTTTAGCAGGAGGAATAGGACCCGCTGCAAAGGCAAACACCAAACTGGCAGGCAGATGGGGGAGGCACCATGGCCAGAGGACAGAGCATGCCCAAGCATGACTGAAGCAACAAGTCTAATCAAATGAGTGGAACACAATGAGAAGAACCCAAACAGCCGGTCTGCCCTCCCCACTCAGGCAGACAGACGGGTGGGAGGTTATTTGTAGACAAATTGTCCATGGGCAACAAGAGTCTGGTATACAGACCCAGGATCCTGTCCCAGGGAGAAGTGTTAGCAAGTGCCACATAGAATGTCAGGGCCCAGTCCCAGGCTGAGTTCAGGGCCAATGTCAATCCTAAAGGGAACAGTGCTTTTGGACAGGAGAACTAGAGATCAGGAAAAAGCCAGATCTGTAGTTTGGATTAACAATGGACAGGGAAGAAGACAACTATCACTTGGGAAAACATGTCACTAGCCCATCAAACCTCAAGTTCAGGTGAATGACTAACCACCAAGTCCTACCAATGGCACTGAGGTAGTTGATCTACTTCTTATCTGAATTGGACTCAGATACGTGGGAAGGACCGTAGGGAGGGAGCAACTGGAAGTGAAATTCATCAGTGGACTCAAAAGGGAGCAGCTGGGCAACGCAAAGACATGGCAACTGAGGCAGGAGACCAATAGGTTTAAGTTACTCTGCTTGATCATGCACCGTGCCCGCCCTCTGACAAGAGCTGCTAAAGGGGAAGAAATGACTATAGTTGAATTACCCACCTAGAAACCTAAAGGAGTAACACTAAGAAATAGTCATCGTTCCACCAACATTTATTGAGCACCTACTATATTCATAACTCTTTGGAGCATGCAAAGATGCTAAAGACGGTGTCTGCCCTTGAGTATCCTACAGTAGAACAAGCATGATGAAAGACCCACAGAAATAACTACTATGTGATGGTCCTAGCCAGATGCTGCTGAGCACAGATGAAAAGTGAGGACCAGCCAAAAAACCAGAAAAGTCTCATAAGCTTCCCGGGTGGAGACCATGGCCATTTTGGCCTGGATAACACGATTCTAGCCACTGTTCTACCGGAGATTGCAATCCCCTCTGAGTGGAGCCAGCTGCATCCAACTTCAGGTCTGAAGTCACAGCCATTTTGACTTTATCTACAACCCCCTCAACTTAGTCTTGTGCATTGTCATCATAACAGAGGGAGCCTAGGATCCTGTATAATAGGACTGAATTCCCGACTGTCACTTACTAAATAAGTAGCCATATCCACATTTCCTAACCTGCCTGAACTTCAGTTTTACTCCCCATAGAATATGAACAAAGACAACACATCTTCAAAGAGCTATTTGAAGGATTCCATAAAATAATGTATGTGAAAGGTTTTGTAAACTGAAAAGAACTGGACATTTATCATTTTAATAGGGTCCCAACTTGAGCCTGAACTGGGTGTCAGCCCTTCCTGGGTGTGTTTGATGAACTGGTATGTGGAGCATCTGGGAGCCACTCCAAGTGAGGATGAGGAAGTGGTTTTGCTCACATGCCAGGAAAAGAGACAAAGATGGGTGGGTAGCACGTGGGAAGCCTCAGACATCTACGCCTGGCCCTTCCCCACAGCTGGGAGTCGGAACTCAGCAGAGAGAGGGGGCCCATGCAAAATCTGCGGAAACTGTTTTCACAAGGGGACATTAATACTGCCTCTTTAGGGCCTGATGTCAAACTAAGATGCAAAATAAAGTCAGAGTAAGGGTGGTGGAAAGGTAGGGAGGCATGGGGGAGCAGCAGGCTTTTCCTAGTACAAAAAGGACTCCAGAATATTCAGTGATGCTTAGTCACGCAAAGAGTTTCCACACAAGGGGAAAGTGTTCTTGGTATAGACTTGAGCGTGTAAGGCACACACCGCAACTCACCCCGAGCTGCCAGGCGAGCAGAGATATCGCCCACACAGTATGAGAAGAAGAGTGAGGACTTGTGAGTGGCCGTGAAATGCTCCTAGGGGGTGAAGTCTCAGGGGCAGAAGTCAGCAAAATATAGGTCATTGCCACTAATATGACCCTAACAATGTACTCACAGTTGGTGAGATCTGGAGAAACTTGTCATATTATTATTGTCAGGCTAAATGTTTGGTGCTGTGTGAGTTCAGGTACCATTAGCTGCTGTTTCCAGTTGCTTCTATTGCCTCATTTTTATATTTTATTTTTTTCAGAAAGCCTGAGAATGGAGGTGTGGTACCCAGCCAGGTTAGAAGCTCCTTCTCCTGATGAAGACCACCCAGAAGTAAGCCAAGGCACTGGAAAGCACCTGGCTCCTGCTTTCAACAATGGCTGCAGTCAGCTGCAGCACCCAGTGAACCACTTCTCCTGACTCTCTTCTCACTACCCCCAAGTTGGAAGAGGAGGGAAGGGCCGGTGGAAGGATGTGGAAGATTACAGCATGGAAGCTGCTTGGGGGGGGGGGGGCTTGGCAGAGGAAACGAGCAACTGTTTACCAGCACAACAACGTAAAACGTCCCTCTTACATGGAGGTAATCTGGGAGGGCCGTAAAGGGGGTTTGGGGCGAAGGGGAGCCAAAGAGAACAAAAGGCACCCCCGCTAAATATTCAGCAAGAGATCTGGCCAAGAGTAAGTACACTCAGCTTTCCTTCTTTGCCTGCAGCCCACTGCTGTTAAGCTTAAAATTCTGGTCCAAGCATCTTGAGAGGCACGCCCAGCATTGGACACACCACACAGATGCCTGCATTTACACTGCAAGAAGAGAGTAAATAATGCATCCATGGTCCACCAACATAGCTCTTAGCATTATGAAGCTCTCTGGGGTTGAAGGTTGGCTCTTGCCAGACAGGGAGGAGCCCAGCAAACAATAGGGTCTCCCTGGCAATTTGGGATCTCTGTTCAAATGTCAGTGCACAGGCCCCCCGACCAATCTGGCAGCATCTGGGCCCCACAGTACGCCTGGGCTCAGCTTCACCCAGCAAAACACTGCCCATCCTGGATGCCAGTTGTGGTTCTTAGTGAAGGAGACATGCCCCAACTGCCTGGCAAGAGTTCAGTCACAGGACAAGTTGGGGTCAGAGGTGGCGAACCCATGGGTCCCAAAATGGGTAGCTGAGTGGCTAATTGCTGAGTGGATAGGTATGGTTTTGGGGAGAGAATGGGGTTTCATAGAGGTGGGGTTTATCAGCAGAGTTTTAAATAGTAAGCAGGAGCTGACCAGGCAGGAAAGGAAGTGAAGAGGAAATAACTAACTTCTTAGACCTTCCTATGTGCCAGCTGGTGCGTGAAGAGCATTCTGGGCAGAGTGGCAGGGGCATTCTTAGAAATGGGAAAGTGCATGATCTCTTGACAGAAGTGAACTCTGTGTAGATCATGTTTAGTGCATTGTAGTACTTGCCAGAAGATAAGCCTGGAAAGGCCAATTGGGACTGAGAAAGCCTCGAGTTTTAATATATGTACTTAATATATATATATTGACATGTAGATCTGAAAAGCTATATGCCAATATATTAACATTGGTCAAGCTGATGAAGATTCTGATAAGTTTCATTTTTTTTACTTTTTTAGGCATCTATCCTTGTTTTTTTTTTTTTTTTTTTTCTTTCTTTCTTACCTTCTTCACCCACAAAAAGAAAAGAAGCTGAGGAGGTGGGTGTGTCTGAATACCATCTTAGAAAGTATACACTGATTCTGTAGGCACTGGGCAACCACTGTAAATTCTTAAGGGAAAGACTGAGGTAGCCAGGTATGAGCCATCACAAGCTGCTGAGGGGCCATCCCTTGGTGACTCATTTCCCCGGGACCTTCTCTTCCCCTGGGACCTTCTCCCTGGTGCCCCCTGCAGACCCAGAAGCCAAGCCTATAGGATTAAACCTCTCCGTCCACGAGACTGGAGCGACCAGCAGTGAAGAGAGGCGCAGTCAGTGCAAGCGCATTTCTCTGCCCGGACACCACCCAGGGCGCCCCCAGACTTGACAGTGGGCACAAAACAACCTGGCTTTGCCCAAAGCACAGACACAAGGGGGGAAAGGGACAGGTGGCAAAGCATTCACAAAAGCGAGACAAAAAGGCAGATTTTTTTTTTTTCCTCCAGTGTAGGAGCTTTTATTACTAGAAAATAAAATCCTGTCTGAACAAATGCCAGGAAAACGATTAAGGGCTCAATTTAGACTGGGAGGCTTGGCCGGGCCCCGCTGAGCAGAGCGCTAAACAATGTCAGCTCCGCTCTCTGTGCACGTCACGTTTGGGGTGAGCGGCCCAGGCCCCAGCCAGGCCTTTCGCCGCCAGTTTTGCAGAATTACAGTTAAGCTTTGGCCACTTGGTTTCAGTTAAAAGGATTGTGTGGAAGGAAGGATAAAAGGCTCTTGCGTGCAGACCAGCTATTGCATCTGAGGACTGAGGAGATAAGCAGTCACAGTGGTGCCACAGCCAGCAGAAACACCTCCTCCCCGGGGCTTTCGGGCTCCGGGCCTGACCCGGGCAGGGCGCTAGACGGTGCAGGGCTGTGGGTTGAATTAGGAGTCAGACAGGTTGGAACCCGCTCTACATCCCATGGGGACTTTAGGCAAAACTTTAATTTTTCCAAGCCCCAGTGTCTTCATCTATAAAGTGGAGATGATAATTGATAGAATTACCATGGGGATAAAATGACATGCCATATATATATATATAATACATATATATATAATATATATATATTACCATAGAGATAAAATGACATGCCATAGATATATATATATATATCCACACCAGTAAAGTAGGCACTTAGTTGTTGGTAGACTCTTCCTTTTCCTTTCTTTTCTCCAGGGCCTCCTGAATGAGAGAATTGTGGTACAGTTGGAAATGCATGAGATTAGAGAGGTTTAGAAAACTAGTTTTCTAGTTCATGTTCAACTAACAGTGAGTTGTGATGACTTGGACAAGTCACTCAGTCTCTCTGGGACTCACTTTCTCCTGCTGAAAATTGTGGGTCTTGGATTAAATAATGTCTAAGCTCTATCTCTATCTCTGACTTTATTATTTTTTATTTTATTTTTTTTTTTTTTATTTATTCATTTTAGAGAGGAGAGAGACAGCGAGAGAGACAGCGAGAGAGAGAGAGAGAGAGAGAGAGAGAGAGAGAGAGAGACAGGGGGGAGGAGCTGGAAGCATCAACTCCCATATGTGCCTTGACCAGGCAAGCCCAGGGTTTCGAACCGGCGACCTCAGCATTTCCAGGTCGACGCTTTATCCACTGCACCACCAGAGGTCAGGCTTCTGACTTTATTATTTTTTGAAGAATATTTTATTTAGTTTTTTAAATATTTTTAATTTTTTTTCAATTACAGTTTCCATTTGATATTACTTTGTATTGGTTTCAGGGTCCAGCGTGGTGGTCAGACATTCATCTACTCCAGGGGTCCCCAAACTTTTTACACAGAGGGCCAGTTCACTGTCCCTCAGACCGTTGGAGGGCCGGACTATAAAAAAAACTATGAACAAATCCCTGTGCACAATGCACATATCTTATTTTAAAGTAAAAAAACAAAACGGGAACAAATACAATAGTTAAAATAAAGAACAAGTAAATTTAAATCAACAAACTGACCCGTATTTCAATGGGAACTGTGCCCCTCTCACTGACCACCAATGAAAGAGGTGCCCCTTCCGGAAGTGCGGCAGGCCGTAGTTTGGGGACCCCTGATCTACTCTATGTAGTGTCCCCCTGATAGTTCCAGTGCCCACCTGACACCATACACAGTTATCACAGTATTATTGACTGTATTTCCTATGCTGTCTTTTACATCTCTATGACTATATCTCTGACTTTAATATTAATTATAAAGCTACTACTATTAAGCAGTTGCTATGTGTCAGGCATGGTGCTCAGCAATGCACAGCCATTTTCTAAGTATTATTATCCCGATTTTACAAGTAAGGAAAGTGGAGTTTACAGGAGCATCAAAACTTGCCCCAGATTGCAGTTAGAAAGGACAGGCAGGGAGTGCTTGCCGTGACTTTTATTTTTTAACTAATTAACATATCTCCGGGGTTCCAAGTCCTTTTACTGAACAGGTAATAAAATCAAACCATTCTGCAGGTTCTAAGTCAGTGGAAACAGCTGCTAATTCCTGGACTATAGCTGGGGTTTCAGGCCAGAGGAATACTAATCCACTCATAGCAGTATGAATCACGGCCAGCAGAGAAAGAATCCCATAGCAGGAGGTGAGAAGGAGGCCATTCCTGGGGTTCTCAATCAGGCCAGAGAGAGGGCATTGTGGCGGGGACCCAGGGAGCCAGGCAGTCATCAGCCAGTGAGCAAGCAGTCGGCACCAGGGTCAGTCAGCTCAGGGAGGCTGGCAGAGGCCCTTCAGCCACCAAACATGAGTTTAAGCAGAGAGGCAGGCCATTGGACTACGCCGCTCTGTAGTAAGTGTGTGAGAGGGGACCCTGTGACTTGGCAGCCAGCTGCTATCTCTGGGGATACAAGGCCTGAGTCTGACCCACAACAAGGAGACTCAG
Organism: Saccopteryx leptura; assembly: GCF_036850995.1. Taxonomy (NCBI): domain Eukaryota; kingdom Metazoa; phylum Chordata; class Mammalia; order Chiroptera; family Emballonuridae; genus Saccopteryx; species Saccopteryx leptura. Next base: position 28,658,449 of record NC_089504.1, on the reverse strand, counting down.
GAAGAAACATCAAAGCCCAGCACTCATGGCCAGGCCGTGAAACCCAGGGCTAAATAAACAGCCTGTTGTTCTGTATCTGTTGTCTGTTGATCTATGACAAACCTCCTCAAAACTTAGTGATTTAAAACCACAAATATGTATTATTTCTCACAATTCTGTGGGATGGCTGGGCTCAGATGGGCAGTTCTTCAGTTCCATGCAGTGTCAGCTGGGTTCACTCATGTGTCTACATTCAGCTAAGAACTCAGCTGGGGCTAGAACATAAAAGATGGCTTCACTCACGACTGGCAATGGGCGCTGGCTTTCTGCTGGGACACCTCAAATCTTTGTTTAAAATTGGAAACTGGCATTTCAAAAATATTACCATTGACAGTTTCAAAGCACAAAATACTCAAATATAAGCTAAAAAGTAGAAAATACTGATGAAAGAAATTTCAAGTGTTAAATATATCAAAGCTAGCGCTGGCCAGATAGCTCAATTGGTTAAAGCATCATCCTGAAGCACAGAGGTTGCTGGTTTAGTCCCTAATAGAGGCACATACAGGAGCAGATAGATGTTCCTGACTCTCTCTCCCTCCCTCTCTCTCTCTCTCTAAAATCAATACAATAAACATTTATATATTGAAGCTATACCATGTTGATGGCTTGGAACACTCAATATTGTGAATGTCAATTCTCCCCAAGTTGATTTCTAGATTAATGGAAATCCCAACATTATCCCAATCAAGAAAGCAAGTTTTACAAATTGATATTTATAAACAATATATTTATAAGTTTATTCTAAAAAAGGGCAAAGAAACTAGCCAAACCAGTTTTGAAAAAGAACAAGGGAATGGTTGAACAATCTCTATTATATCCATACAATGAAATATTATTAAACAATAAAAACAAAAGAAAGATTGAAGTACACAACTTGGAAGAATTTCAAAGGCATTCATTATTTTAAGTGAAATAAGATAAACTCAAATTGTACGTGCTGTATGATTCCAGTTACATGTCACTATGGAAGAGGTAAACATATAGGAACTTGAGATAAGGTACTGGGGATAAAATAGATAGATAGATAGATAGATAGATAGATAGATAGATAGATAGATAGATAGATCAATGTAACAAAATAGAGAGCCTAGAAAAAAAACACATATGGTCAACTGATTTTTTAATCATTTTTTAATTTTTCAGTTACAATTGACATACAATATTATATTAGTTTTAGGTGTACACCCCAGGGACTAGACATTATATAACTTACTTAATTGATCATCCTGGTAAATCTCATACCCATCTGACACCATATATAGTTATTAGAATATTCTTGACTATATTCCCTATACTGTACTTCACATCCCCATGACTATTTGGTAGCAACCAATCAGTACTTCTTAATCCCTTCACTTTTTTCACTTACCCTCCCAACCCCTCTTCCATCTGGCAACCATCAAAATGTTCTCTGAATCTTTGATGCTGTTTCTGTTCTGTTTGTTTATTAGATTCAATTGTTGATAGATGTGTACTTATTGCCATTTTATTGTTCATATTTTTTATTTATTTTTCTTCTTCTCAAAGAGGACTCTTTAACATTTCATGTAATATTGATTTGGTAGTGATGAACTCCTTTAGCTTGTCTTGTCTGGGAATTGCTTTATATATCCTTTGAATATAAATGATAGCTTAGTTGGGTAGAATAATCTTGGTTGTAGATCCTTGCTTTTCATCACTTTGTATATTTCTTGCCACCCCCTTCTGGCCTGCAAAGTTGCTGTTGAGAAATCAGCTGACAGTCTTGAGGGAGCTCCCTTGTAGGTAACTAACTGCTTGTCTCTTGCTGCTTTTAAGATTCTCTCTTTGTCTTTAACCTTTGGCATTTTAATTATGGTGTGTCTTGGTGTGGGCTTCTTTGGGTTCATCTTGTTTGGGACTCTCTGGGTGTCCTGGACTTGTATATCTATTTCCTTCACCAGATTAGGAAAGTTTTCTGTCATTATTTTTCAAATAGATTTTTAATTTTTGCTCTCTCTCTTCTTCCAGAACTCCTATGATGTGAATGTGGTTCCAGAGACTCTTTACACTATCTTCACTTTTTTAGATTATTTATTTCTTTTTGCTCATCTGATTGGGTGCTTTTTGCTTCCTTGTATTCAAAATTGCTGATTTGATTCTCAGCTTTGTCTACTTGCTGTTGTTTCCTTATAAATTATCCCTCATTTCAATGTATCTTTCATTTCTGACTAGTTCTTTTTTTATGTTTTCTATGTCCTTTTTCATGCTGTTGAAGTTCTCACTAAGTTCCTTAAACATCCTTACAATCATTGTTTTGAACTCTGTATCTGGTAGTTTGTTGCTCTCCATTTTATTTTGTTCTTTTTATGGAGATTTCTCCTATTCTTTCACTTGAGACCTGTTTCTTTGTCTCTGTATTTTTTGGCTGCTTTCCTATGTATGTTTCTATGTATTAGGTAGAGCTGCTACATCTCCTGAACTTGATGAAGTGGCCTTGTGTAGTTAGGTGTCCTGTAGGACTCAGTGGTGCAGCCTCCTCAGCCACCTGAGCTGGGGCACTCCAAGTGCACCCCTGTGTGGGCTGATTGCACCGTCCTGTTGTAGTTGAGTCTTGACTGCTGTTGATATCACTGGAAAGGATTGACCCAGGGATGGGTGAATAGTATGAGCCAGGTTGATGGAAACTCAGATATGGTGCCCACCGGCTGGCTCTGTGGGTCAGCAGTTGGGGTCTCAGAAAAGTTGGGAACAATGGCCTCTGCAAGCATTTTTGTCTGGCAGAAATCTGCACCCCCCCAAGCTCTTGCCCTAATGCCTGCCAATCCAGTATGTCCTTGGTTCCTGTCAAGCTGCTGCCCCAGTGCTGGAGTTCAGAGTGAATGAGTCCAGCACCAAGCTCAGACTGAATCAGTCCATATGCAGGATCTTTAAGTGGAACTGCCTGGGACTCCAGCAGCCTCCGTCTCACTCAGCCTCCATCCCCACTGGTTTTTACAGCCAGAAGTTATGAGGACTTCTCTTCCCAGCACTGGAACCCTGGGGTAGGGGCCTGGTGGGGGACTAGGGGACTCCTCACTTTTTTGGGAGATCTCTGCAGATGAGATATCACTCCTGATATTAAACCACCACACATGGGTGTGGGACTAGCCCCTTCTGGTCTCTGCCCCTCCTGTCAGTCTTGATGTGGCTTCTTCAAATCTCTAGTTGTAGGATTTCCTTTCAGCTAGATTTTTTTGGCACCTCTGTCAAAAATCAGGTGTCAAAAACTATCATTCAGAACCACCTGATTTTAGGTGGTTGACAGAGGTACAAAGGCAAGTAAATGGAAAAGGAGTAGGCTTTTTAACAAATGGTGCCAAAAAAAACTGGACACCAATATACAAAACCATGAATCTTTATCAAACCTTCACAAAATTTAACAAAACAAATTATAGACATAAACATAAATGTAAAATTAGTCAACTTTTAGAACAAAACATAGGAGAAAATATTTGTGACCTGGGGTTTGGCAAAAAGTTCTTAGTGTGACAACAAAGCACAATATATAAAATAAAAATACTGATACATAAACTTAAAATTTAAAATTTTTTGCTCTATTAAAGACATTGTTATATCATTCTAGAAAAGACTCAGGGAATTTGGGAGAGAAAACTGTTTATATTCTGATTGTGTTAGTAGTTATTACATGACATAAAAGTATACAACAACAGGCCCTGGCCGGTTGGCTCAGCGGTAGAGCGTCGGCCTAGCGTGCAGAGGACCCGGGTTCGATTCCCGGCCAGGGCACACAGGAGAAGCGCCCATTTGCTTCTCCACCCCTCTGCCATGCTTTCCTCTCTGTCTCTCTCTTCCCCTCCCGCAGCCAAGGCTCCATTGGAGCAAAGATGGCCCGGGCGCTGGGGATGGCTCTGTGGCCTCTGCCTCAGGCGCTAGAGTGGCTCTGGTCGCAACATGGCGACGCCCAGGATGGGCAGAGCATCACCTCCTGGTGGGCAGAGCGCCACCCCATGGTGGGCGTGCCGGGTGGATCCCAGTTGGGCGCATGCGGTAGTCTGTCTGACTGTCTCTCCCTGTTTCCAGCTTCAGAAAAATGAAAAAAAAAAATTTTTTTTAATTAAAAAAAAAAAGTATACAACAACAAAATTGTATTTTCTGTATGGGTATTTAAATAACATAAATAAAATATCAATTTAATATTCCTCCAGACCTACCCTAGAGAGGATACCAAGTATTATTCCCATAGAGAACAACATTTTAAATATTCAACCTCCCTGTTAAAAACGTAAATTTAATCAAAGGAATGCCATCTTACCTCTCCATTATATATATTTCAAACTTCCAGTAATACCCACTACTAGCAAAGGTATGCTAAAATGGGCACAATCAAGTGCAATGAATGGGCATGTGAATTAGTACATCTTTTTTTTATTGAGGTATAATGACATATAATATTATATTAATTTCAAGTACACTACATAATGACTCAGTGTTGTTATATATTATAAAAGGATCACCACAATAAGTCTAGTTAATATCTGTCACTATACACAGTCACAAAAACAGTTTTTTTCCTTGTGATGAGAACTTTTAAGATCTATTCTCTTAGCAACTTTCAAATATGCAGTATAGCATTATTAACTCACTATAGTCACCATGCTGTAATTGGTACATCCTTTTTGGAAGGCAATATGGCAAAATGTATCATGAGCCTTAAAAGTGTTCTTACCCCTTGAAAAAGCAAAGCTACTTCTAGGAATCAATCCTCAGGAAATAATCAGAGATTCTGATGAGGATCATTATCTTTCCTACATTGAAATGCTGTCCCCCTCATTACAGGGACAGACGTGCAGCGGGTCCTAAACAAATGCTGCTTGAATAGCCAATGCCAGCTGACGCCCATAAACATCTTCTTGCAGCCTCGACTGCCTGGGCCTGTTTGGTCAGCATGCTGCCTTCTGTGTAACAGCATTCAATGACTGCTGAATGACATTCAAACCAGATAAGCCCACGCTCAAGCTGGCGACCTCGGGGTCTCGAACCTGGGTCCTCGGCATCCCAGTCCGAGGTCAGGCAAAGTTAATGTTTTTCAACTAAGAGACACTATTATGGGAAGATTCCTTGTTTCCCTAATAGCTTGGTCCCATCAAGGAAGGCTGCACAGTGGATGACCGTCCCATCAAGGAAGGCTGCACAGTGGATGACTACACTCACTGAACGACTACAGTGGTGGTTACAGCCTCATGAGTTAGCAAGTGATGCCCCTGGTCCTGCCCGAAGAGTCAGAGTGTCCTCATCTAGACTGACTGCTTCAGGAGAGACAAACCCAGGAGCCCAGATGGGAGACAATCAAAGCAGCAAGACAGTCAGTTCAGCAGACCCTAGGGACTGCTGGGAAAGCCAGGGAATTGGAGCTAAGAGGATACTTCAAGATAGAGAAAGACCCTGGTATAGGACACAGCATCTCGGCCTCGTCTCCAGACCCCACAGGTGACGCCCAAGCCTCAGTAACAACTATTCTCTTCATCTCAGCTAATGTTCCATTTAGCCCCTTGCTCTGTGATATCTGGACATTGCACTCCCCCTTCCTGCTCTGGCTGTCTGCCTATTTATACAACAGCTCTGTCTTGGCCTCCAGTCTTGCTCCCCAGGCTCTTCCCTCTGCCTCCAGGCTCCTCCTGCCCCACCCTACCCACCATGTACCCCATGCACACTTCTCAGACACTGTGCAGCCTTGCTTGATGGGACCAAGCTATTAGGGAAACAAGGAATCTTCCCATAATAGTGTCTCTTAGTTGAAAAACATTAACTTTGCCTGACCAGGCGGTGGTGCAGTGGATAGAGCGTCGAACTGGGATGCCGAGGACCCAGGTTCGAGACCCCGAGGTCGCCAGCTTGAGCGCGGGCTCATCTGGTTCGAGCAAAAGCTCACCAGCTTGGACCCAAGGTCGCTGGCTGGAGCAAGGGGCTACTCAGTCTGCTGAAGGCCCACAGTCAAGGCACATATGAGAAAGCAATCAATGAACATCTAAGGTGTCGCAATGCGCAATGAAAAACTAATGATTGATGCTTCTCATCTCTCCGTTCCTATCTGTCCCTGTCTATCCCTCTCTCTGACTCTCTCTCTCTGTCTCTGTAAAAACAACAACAACAACAAAAAAAAACATTAACTTTGTATGCTGACTCTTAACAGCAACACTGACCATTCTTAACATTCATTGAGTAAGCGCCTGCTATGTGCTAGGCGTTGTGCCAAGTGTTCTTCGCGGACTATAAATTATTACAATTTAATTCGCACAACAACACTATGAGGTGAGTACCGGTATTATCATTATTAACATCCCCATTTTACACAGGAGGAATCGAGGGCACAGAAAGTAATTTTCCCTAGACAAGAGGGCTAAAAAGCCAACCAAAGACTTAACTTTGAATTCAGTCATTTAACAAGTGTTAATAGAGTATCTACCATGTGCAGATACTACTCTGCTAGGCACAGGGCTACAGGGTGAACAAGACAGATCCAGCCCCTGCCCGCAAGAAACCTGTTATCTAGCTGGATTAGGGAATCCCCCATAGTTGCCCTCATTGGCCACAGAGAAAGATTCAAAGCCATGTTTTCTACACCAAAGCCCAACTATATAACCCAACACTTTCTACCTCTCTCTTACTGGAAACAGTCCCTCTGTGAACACATGAAGTCCCAGAAGTTCCCAGGCTGAAGTCAGCTGCACACCTGTATGATCAGGTGCTGACATGGAGTACAGGTTGTGCATCAGAGCACAGGGAACACTTTTTAAAAAACTTTGCTCAAAATGCCGCTTTCTCAGTGAGGCCACTCTAACAACTGTCACCCCATCTTTCCTGATTCCCTTTACTCATCATTCTTATCACCTTCTTTGATAATACATTATTTATTTATGAAGCTTATTGTTTGGTATGTGCCTCCTCACACTTTAATAAAAGCTCCCCAAGGGCAAAGAACCTGTACCTGTTTTGTTCCCTGAGGCGATCCCAGTGCCTACTACACAGCCTGGCACACAGAAAGTACCCAGTGAGGCTTTCATGTCACTCAATGAGGGTAAAGATTATGTACATGTTTAGCAGACAGATGGTGCTAATCAGACAGAAGCCAGGACAGGGAAAGAATTGAGCTGGGAACTAAGTTCCCAGGTGGTAGGTTGAGGGTTAACCACCTGGCAGTCAAGAGAGGTGTTGAGAGAACTGGAGGGGAGTGGCCAAAGCAGGTCACAGCCCAGGAACCAGAAGACCCTGCAGGAGATAGAGCGGCTGTGCTTCTTTGTGCTCAGAAGCACATCAGATATGTGACAGCCAGGAAGCCAGGGTGGATCAGGAAGTGTACGGCCATCTGTGCTCTACAAGAACCCAGGGAGTCGGGGGTCCGATGAGCAGTCAGGGGCTGGGGATCAAAGCACACAAAGGCTGAAATCCAGGAAGTCTGGGATGGCAAAGATACCCACCCAGCAAAACACAGAGAGGATCCTAATCCCGAGGCAAGGATTGTGGGAGCTACACTTTCTTTCAACTTTTCTCACTTCAGGGCTGCAGGTGTGAGCAGGGAAGAGGGTATGGTTTAATGGTATTCTACAGCTAGAAAGAGCTGATTGTATATATCTCTTCCCAACTTTAAGTTTGGTGGTTTATAGCATGAAATTAGCCATGGTTGAAGAATGAACAACATAGAAGTTAACAAATATTATAAATTAGGGATTATTTGTTTGTTTGTTGGGTAGCTGGTTATTGAACATTTACCAGCACATTGCTGGTATAGTTTATTATGAAACTAAGGCTTCAGGGAGGCTCTGTTTTTGACTAGAAGAAGGGGGTAGAATTGCACACAGGTACTTATGTTCAGGCATACTCCTTGTGCCCTTGGGTAACTGCAGGTAGAGCAGGAAGCCAACTTAACAGAATGCTTCCCTGGGGTTTCCTATTCACTATAGAATTCACAGAGGGACTCTTTCCCTCAAGTTTGAAAGCCAATGACACATTTGAACTCATTTCTCCATTCATTCAACAAGTACTAACAGAGGACCTACTGTGTGCCAGGCTAGCACTAGACCACAGAGGTGACAAGACAGATTTGTTCCTGCTCTCATGGGACTTATGACCCAGCACAGGACTGCACAAATTACAGCCTGGGGACCAAATGTGGCTTGTAACCTCTTTCAATACAACAAACCTTAATTCAAGCCAAGCATGGTTTTTATACTTTTTAAGAGTTGTGAAGAAGAAAGAGGGGAAAGAAGATGGATAGACAGAGACCCTGTGTGGCTGCAAAGCCTAAAATATTTACTATCTGGCCCTTTACAAAAAAACAAAAAAGTTTGCCAACCCCAGGTGTAGCAGCTGAGATGGACCTTATTCCTTTACAGCTTCCCTAATCAACCATGAGCAGGGCAAGGTTAGAGGCAGGACTTGGCCTGAGGAAGAAACCAAGAGTACAGGAGGCGATGTTGACCATTATAAGGACTGGGGCTGGATGTCCCCTCGGCTACAGCTCAGTGTTAGCCAATTAGAAAAGTGGATTTGCAAATACTTGGCAGGGTGGGCCAGGGGCTGAGGTTGAGGCAGAAAGGCTGAGCGCAGGGAGAAGATAGGTTGGGGGTGAGCCCAAGAACACAGGAGGAAGCAAAGTCAGATAGCCTTGCTGGGGTGAATAAGGGGAGTACAGAATAACAGCAGCAAATGCTTCTAGAATGCCTGCTCTCTAACTACATGCTGTTCCAAGCACATTACTCATAGTAATGCATTTAATCCTCCCAACAGCCCTATGAGGTTGGTCCTATTATTATTACCGTTTGACAGATGAAGAAACTGAGGCACAAAGAGGTGAAGTAACTTCCCAACAGTCACACAGATAATAATAAAGCGAGGATTTAAAACCAGATCATCTCATTTTAGCATCTATGTTCTTAACCACTATGCGGCACTGGCTCTCGGGCCGCTGGGGGAAGAACAGAAAGCGGGTGGAAAGGAGAATGGGAAAAGATGCAGTGACGAGCTCCATCTGAACCCAATGGATGAGCAAGGAAAAGGGGGACCAGGCCACAGCCAGAGACAACGGGAAGCAGTTCCCTAAGCCCTTGACATTCATGGCTAAGCTTTCTCCGTGCCAGACTCTGTGACAGAGGCAGAGGGTACAGAGATGAGTCCGACTCTGTCTGGAGGGGAGGCAGTCACCAGTAAACAGGCAGGACTGAGTCCTACACAGTGCTACCAGGACTTAGAAGATAGTCACTCCACCCCGAAGGGCGCTGCACCAGGAAACCTGGCGCCAGGAGCCAGAGGGGGACGGAGCTTGAGCTGCCCAACATCAACTGGATGAACCACCTCCAGAACAGGTCGTTTAAAAAGGGGCTCGCCTGACCTGTGGTGGCGCAGTGGATAAAGCATCGACCTGGAAATGCTGAGGTCGCCGGTTCGAAACCCTGGGCTTGCCTGGTCAAGGCACATATGGGAGTTGATGCTTCCAGCTCCTCCCCCCTTCTCTCTACCTCTCTCTCTCCTCTCTAAAAATGAATAAATAAAAAATAAAAATAAATAAAAAATAAATAAATAAAAAGGGGCTCAAAGGATTGGTCAAGGGACCACTGGAGAGCCCAACAAACATCCATGTGCCAGAAGGAGACGTAAAGGCATAAACCCTGAAGAAAATGGTGGGTCAAAAGCCAATGGCTATTAAAAATGGGGGGGGGGGGGAGGGAGGCAGCTGGAGAGACCAGATTAACCGGAAGTCAGAATGGAGCAAGTAGAGATGGAATAAGTGTTCTTAGGCACGTCTGGGTCTTTTTTTTTTTTTAAATTTTAAAAATTTATTGATTTTAGAGCAAGAGGGAGGGAGAGAAGGAGAGAGAGAGAGAGAGAGAGAGAGAGAGAGAGAGAGAGGACAAAAAACATTAACTCATAGTTGCTTCACTTTAGTTGTTCATTGGTTGCTTGTCTTATGTGCCTTGACCCAGCAAGCTCAAAGTTTCAAACTGGCGACCTCAGCATTCCAGGTTGATGCTCTCTCCACAGTGCCGCCACGGGCCAGGCTAGGTCTTTTTCATTTGTATTTGTATTGAATTTATTGCAGTGATACTGGTTAACAAAATTATGTGGGTTTCAAGCGTACAGTTCTCTATCATACATCATCCATAGACTGTACTGTACCGTGTGTCTGGATCCTAGTGTTATCCTGCCTTCCCTCCCACACAGCTTTATCCCTGATCTGACCCCACCAGCCCTATAAATGGGAATTTGCTGACTTTAGGACCCCAGTGCTGGGGAAGACCAGTCTAGAGTTTGGCATTTCTGCTAATGCTCCTCTACTCGCTTTTGCCATCCAGCTGACCTTCCCAGGATGAGCCAGCAACCTTCCTCTTAAAGGAATATAGTGTCAGTCTCCTTTCTTTTTTTTTTTTTTTTTTGTATTTTTCTGAAGCTGGAAATGGGGAGAGACAGTCAGACAGACTCCCGCGTGCGCCCGACCGGGATCCACCCGGCACGCCCACCAGGGGCGACGCTCTGCCCACCAGGGGGCAATGCTCTGCCCCTCCCGGGCATCGCTCTGCCGTAACCAGAGCCACTCTAGTGCCTGGGACAGAGGCCAAGGAGCCATCCCCAGTGCCCGGGCCATCTTTGCTCCAATGGAGCCTTGGCTGCGGGAGGGGAAGAGAGAGACAGAGAGGAAGGAGGGGGGGGGGTGTGGAGAAGCAAATGGGCGCTTCTCCTATGTGCCCTGGCCGGGAATCAAACCCGAGTCCCCCACACGCCAGGCCAACGCTCTACCGTTGAGCCAACCGGCTAGGGCCTCAGTCTCCTTTCTTCACACACGTTTCTCCCTAGAAATCATTCCATCCAGAGCTTAAGGCTGCTGGTGACCCAGCAGTGGTGGTGACCTCACCACTCTCCCTCTGGGAAATGAAGTGATTCAGCAGTCATTAAGACCAAAATGACAGTACAAGCTGTCAACAGTTCTTTGCAGGGCAGAGAAATGTCAGGATTGTTGGGTGTCTGAATGGAGCCGGAGGTCCTGGGGTTAATGTAGCAGGAAAAAATGACAGTGTAAACAGTCACAGGCTAGTCCAACAATTATCAAGTCACCAGGGAGCAACTCTCAATAAAGACTTGTTGACTTTGCTCTAACAATAGGAAAGGTGGTATGCTAACCTATAGTTCTTACTTCCTGGCTTCCAGCATACTGATCAACACGCCTGGGCTGAGCATTACTGTGCATACAATTACTGCCATGCTATTGTACTGGGCACAGGTGGGAATGTTTGCCCAGATTCCCTTCCCCTGAGAACCATTCACCTGCCCCCTATCCACATGGCATCTTCTTATATGTCTTTGTCTTCCCCTGCCAGTTTGACAAGTCAGGGGTGGGCACTTAACCCACAGTGAGCCAACGAGAGTCCTTCCCTGGGATTCTCCCAACTGGAATAAGAGAATTGGTCTCTCTTTGGCAGTGGAAATTGAAAACTGTAAACTTTAGGAGCTTTTAGTAGCTACATGTATAACCATGTCGATGATGGCTATCTGCGGGAGAGAAGATTAAAATGCAGAGAGAAGCAGAGGTTAGGGCAGGGGTCTCAAACTCGCGGCCCGCGGGCCGCATGCGGCCCGCTGAACAATTTTGTGCAGCCCGCAGACTAATCCACGAAGTTCAAGAAAAGTGTTGCGTAACAGTTGCCTTTTGTAGACCTAGTGTGGCCCGCCTAACGGCTGTGATCTTGCTCTGCGGCCCACATGCTGAGTTGAGTTTGAGACCCCTGGGTTAGGGAGATAAGAGTGTTGGCAGCATTCAAGTCTTAGACACCCAGTTGTTTCTGAGTCCAGGTTGCAGCATGCTTCCTGCAGTTTAGTTATTAAAATGATTATTGGATTCCATGAGCAAATACAGTTGCAATTTTTGCCTAAGCTACTTCCAGCCGGAGTTTCTTCTCCTTGGTTATAAACAGTGTCTGAATCACCTGGACTTCTAGTGGCAATGAACATGCGGTGGTGTGGAAAAAAAAAAAGTAGAGTTCTCCTGAAAGCCCCCAGAGAATTCCTTGCTCTGCTTTCTTACAGAGAGTGCCAGTGTGCAGTGGCAGTCCGTCCCTAGCCCAAGCAGATCCCAGCCAGTCCAACATGAGAGGACCAAGCCAGCGACTATCTTCTTAATGCTTAGCCACGCCTCCTGCCCTTCCTCTTGTTCTAGCATCGCCCCAGGTGCTCATTCGCTCAGCCAGTCTGACCAGATCTAATGGCTCTTTCTCTCTGGATTCCAACTCCCTGCTTCATTCCTAGCTATTTCCCCCCCCTTTTAGCATGCCTTCCCACTATTCCCAGCTAGCAACCTGAAATTGCTTCTGCCACTCAGCATCCAGGGCCGAGCAGAGGTAGGCACAATCAGTCAGGAAAATTAAGTGGTACATTATAGACTAGAACTGCCATAGTGGTAAGAAAACAAAGAAAAATCAGTTGTGGGGTCTAATAAAACAAATGGCCTTGAATTTGGAGAAAAAGAAAGATTATTGCAACCTGGGGGAAAAAAAATAAAGATACCTGAAGCAAAAAAGAGGACTGGAGACAAGAAATGAGCCTGACTAAAATGAGTGTTAACAAAAAGGGGCTAGCATTAGGTAAATCTGAAAGATGAAAATAGGATCAGCTTAAACAGGGTCTTAACAATAATGCAGAGGAGGTTAGCCTTGATATGTAGGCAGGTATCATGGTAGGCTTTCATCAAAGAGAGAAGAAAAATGTACTTCTCACAGAGGATGACAGAGAATTTCCCTGGCTTTACAAAGAAAATGAAATAGGAGATAATGCTCATTCTCTCTACCAAAAGCATTCTTCATTTTCCTAAAGGAGTCATCATTGGTCATTTTGAGACTTTATTGTTAGGGTACTGTTCAATATAAAAATTTAGAAATTACAGACAAGCAAAATTAAAAATGAATGTTCTCCCAAAACTTCACACTAAACAAGCATTTTAAAGGTATTTATGTACATTTTCTCAGAATAATTTATAACATATATACTAATTTTTTATTGTTATATTAATATGGCTCTTCTCTCTTAGCAATATATTTTCCATTGGTTGCTTTGAGTGGTAAATTCCTTTATCATCTTTTAAATATCATATCATTTACAAAATAGTAAATTTACATGTACCTTTTTAAGAACTTTATTCCATAGCTCAGACCATCATTTTCCTAGATTTTTTTCTACAAAACAGAGATACAAGAATATTGTACCCCAAATAAAGGGGTTATGTTTAGGAGAGGCCACATCCTTATAAAAATTAAAGGTCCTTAGATATCTCACAATGAAAGGATCAAAGCTAAATGAATTTTCTCCTCGATGAAAATTTATCAATATAGGTGTAATTCTAATTGAAACTAATATATTCAGAAACAAATAGTTCAAAACAGAATCCTGGTCAAACTATTGTACACCTAAGAAAATCAGCGACTGAAGCCCCAGTTTCAGGGACAGTGGGAACTGCGCCCATCACCAGATAAGGCCAGCAGAGGCCAGCAGTGGCCAGGTGGCCACTCACAAAGACATAGAGACCAGAGTTCAAGCATCTGCTCAAATATGGATAAGAAACTGTTAAGATTCCATGAACTTTAATTGAGGGCATTAAGAACCCTGCTTTGTGGTCCAATCGCTCACTTGCCAACCTCAAGCAAGCCATTTCCCCTCTCCCAAGCCTCAGTTTCTCTGTCCATGAAATAAAGCGTCTTTCAGATTTTGGGCCACAATCTCTGAACTCCCTCGGGGTCCCTTCCAGCGGAGACATGCTCACACCCTCCTGGTCTCTTGGTCTCCTAACTTCCACAGCATCTCTGAGGACCTCTAGCCTTCCTCTTTGTGGAGGAAGCAACTGTACAAACAAACAAAACCATCAAGGGTTTCTCTTGTGTGCACACAAAGCAGGAAAACACAGAAAGTGGGTGAAAGGTGAAGCTGTTTCTCTGAATTGGTGTCAGAGGTCAGAGTCCTCGTCCACAGGGGGGTTGAGAGCTCCACCAGGGCTAACACTTGCTGTCAACTCTGCTCACAGCCCCTCCATCCAGCAGCCCAGCCCCCCAAGCCCCAGCTGGTTTCTTCTGGAAGGCCTAGAGGCAAGGAAACTCTTGCTTTGTTTGCCTTTTTTCTCTTCTTTCAGAAAAACAAATAGAAGTGTTTTTATTTTTACTTATTTATTTAAACTGAGGGTCATCAGAAAAAGATCGTCTTTCCTCCTTGGAAATAAAAGCTTCAGCTGTTCCAATGCTGCCCCTGAACCCCACACGGTTTGGCTTCTCTGAAGCCCAGCGGGGGTCCTGTTTCGTGTGCTCCTCAGAGCACAGAGACAGTGATTCCGTGCCCCTTTCTTCCCAGCGTTGAACAAAAACAAGGGGAAGCTGTAGGGGAGACTGTATCTGGAATACTTTGCAATTTGGAATAAGATGTCTTTGAGTGCTGGTCACTTCTCAAGGTGGCCTCCCACTTATCCTGTAAGCAAAAGACCACAAAGACCAATAGAAGCTGAATCTAATTAAGTCTGAGTAAGGCACAGAGCTGATTTCCTGGCTGACGCTGAGGCCAGGCCCTCTGCTCTGAAACCCACAGGGCTCCTCTCCGGCTGCAGAACCACCACCCATCCACACCAGCACTTGAATGAAGCAGACAGCTCAGCAATCTAATACTTTTGGTGCAGTGCCTGAGGCCTGGTGTTTCCTTGGTCCTATTTCTGCCTCCATAGAGGATGTTACCTGAACCTACAGCAAGGTTAGCTGGTTCTGTGTCCATAATATCCTTAGGCTACTTCAGAGGGGACCCATCACACGACTGCTACTTGTAGTGCCTAAGGCAGAGAATGAGTCTTCCCCACAGCCTAAAGGAACCGGTGGCAGGACTGTTCTTGTATCTGCTAGCTGGTACACTTTGGTAGCTTTAACAGAATTTTGTCTGTGACCTCATCTCACCTGCTGTGGAGGTTGTAAGGAAGGGGATATATAGCCCCTATCCAGCTGTCAGCATCAGAGGTGGGGACACCAGCTCAGCCTGGCATTTCCTGGTTTTAGCACTAAAAGTCTGTGTCCTAGGAAACCCCAAAGTGCCAGGCAAACCAGGAAAACGGTCACCTACATATCTACCAAAATAATTTACCAATTGCTGCGTACCAAATTGGCTTGAGTTGGTATAAAATATCTTTTCCCTTAAAATAGCTTCTCCAGGCTTAAGTTTCCAAAAGGACTAGAGGAAAAATGAGATCTAGAGTCTTACTACTCGAAGTGTGGTTCATAGATCAGCAGCATCTGTATCCCCCCAGGAACGGGTTATAAATGCAGAGTCTCAGGCCCTACCTCAGACATACTAAATTAAAATCTGCAGTTGAGTGAGGCCTCCGAGTGAGAACCTGCGCATGACTCCATGCACCTTCCAGCCTGAGTTGCACTAGCCCAGAGGAACATCTCTCAGAGGGTGAGCTAACTCCATGCACCTTCCAGCCTGAGCTGCGCTAGCCCAGAGGAACATCTCTCAGAGGGTGAGCTAACTCCGTGCACCTTACACCTGAGCTGCGCTAGCCCAGAGGAACATCTCTCAGAGGGTGAGCTAACTCCGTGCACCTTCCAGCCTGAGCTGCGCTAGCCCAGAGGAACATCTCTCAGAGGGTGAGCTAACTCCATGCACCTTCCAGCCTGAGCTGCGCTAGCCCAGAGGAACATCTCTCAGAGGGTGAGCTAACTCCATGCACCTTCCAGCCTGAGCTGCGCTAGCCTAGAGGAACATCTCTCAGAGGGTGACCTGTAGCTGGGTCTTCTAGTCATGATGAGCGAGTTGGCAGAGTGAGGGAGTGGAAGGCACCGAGGCACAGCAGGCAGCAATGTGTCCATTCACAGGAGTCTCGTTGTGTCTGGGTGCGAGGGGTGAGGTAAAGCGTGGGCAGAGACGTCGGGGAGTGACTGTAAACCTTGACCATCAGATGGCAATACTAGCCCTGTGTCTTCCCTGTTCTCTCTCTTCTCAAGGCTCAGTCAGCTCCTAAACTGTTCTATTTTCTGTTCTATTTTCTGAAAGCTAGCTCCTCACCTTTCCCCTGGCTTAGTCTGGCAACAGCCAGACTCCCACGGTGCTAGCTGAGAGGGGGGCACAGGGCCCAGGAAATCCCTCCCCCAGGACCACATTCAGGTTTCTAGCTCGTCTCCCCAGGGAACCCTGAAGGTTCAAAGCCCTGAATCTCTGGCTTAGAGAACTCAGTCTTTGATGGGAAAGGCACACAAGACAGCCAGCAGTTAAAGGGATGCATATCAAGTATCTCTATTTCAAAACAAAAAGCTAGAAAAATGAAGGAAAACGAGAAGTCTGGACCAGTTATCTTTCATTCTGAGACATAACATGGAGTTCTGGTAACTTAACCAGGGCTTTGGTTTCCTGAACCACACCATAGGGATAACTCTTGGACCAACTTCATAGGTTGTAAGGGTTCGGTGAACTAAGACATGCACAGCTCTCAGATCGATGCCTAGATCATACCAGGAGCTCCTAGAAGGTACTGCCTTGAACTGAACAATTGCCTTTGTCATAATACGGGCATTGGAGACATGACTTACTGAATGGGGAGCTGGGGTGTGGCAGCCGGTCTCCCAGTTGGCCTGAAGGGCTGTCTTCAGAGATGTTGGCATTTGTAAGTACATTATGCTTTGCTATTTAACATCATCGTCACAGGTTGAACTAAGACTGTGTGCAATGGTCAGGGGACAGATAATCAGAGAATCATGGAGAGTGATAAAGAATAAAGGATTTACTATAGCAGTTAAACCTAAAGCTAAATTGGCATAGTACAAAGCCACCACACGGTATATTCCTCGAGTGGCTGGTCAATTTTGAGAACTTCATCAAAAAACTCTTATTCCATAGACTGAAGCCCAGGAGTCCTTTATGGGAGGCCTTTCCTTCAGTCCCTCTCTCCTGGGGCTGTAACACATGCTGCCTGCCCTTTGTACATATCTGTAATAGAACTCGTATAACTTGTGTTCCAACTGTTTGTGTCCATCTCCTCCCTGGACTCTGTAAGACCCTTCAGGCCAGATGCTATGTCTCATCGCTTTGCAGCTCCAGCTCCTGGCCATGGCTTCTATCATACGTTAAGTCAGATCATGTGAAACCACTATTTTAACATCATTGATCCACAAAACAAAAAAAATAAAAAAAGTGTGATTCCATAAATTCCAGAGTATTAGGAGGCATTGGCCAGATGTTTACAAAATAAATGAACATGGGACAACCACCCACAAATTCTGGTTAAGTGTCAAAGAAAGAAAGTACTTCAGGTTTTTGTGAGAACTCAGGTTCCTTATTACACACTTCAATGATCTTTGCACTCCTGGAGGTGGAGGTGCCAAGGCGTGATCGTCAACAGGTCGTTCGCACAGTATTTGTACCATTTTCATGTGTCTGGAGGTTAGCAGTGTCTCCACACAGAAGATGAGTGATTCTCCAAGGGGTCAAGTGACAGTTTTCTGCACCATTCTAGTGTTCTCGGAGGCTGGCAGTATCTCCAAATAGCTGATAAGTGGCCGACTGCGAAATGGGTGACATTAACTTTCTAGATGGCAAGTGTCCAAGCTAGCTCAGAAAGCAGCTGCCAGACTCCGCTGGACTTGCAGTCCCACCAGCACGGAATGGCAAGGAGCCTCGGAGGTCACGGGTCCCAACCATAGATCACTTGGAACTGAAAATTTAGCAGATGCAAAATAAGTTGTTGTTTTTTAAAATCAAGACATGCGCTGTTGAAAGGGAATTTTAAAAAGTAAACGGAAAGCAAGCAAGGAAGCTGGTCCACTCTTTAGCACTAGGCAAGTGCACCCCAAACACAGCCTTGGCTTCACTTGATCCAGCTGTAAGAGGTCTGACCGTGGGAGGTTGTCAGGCTCCCCCATCCAAATAAGCCGCAGTGACCGCCATTTGGAGTTGCAGAGAGGCCTTCGTGGGTGGGTCAGGGAAAGGTTGTTTGGAACCTTCAGGAGAACAAAGCTCCAGAGCAATGTTAGCCAGGCGGATGTGCTCCTGCCTGGGGCGGCCCGGCAATTCCGTGGGTTTGGGCCCTCCTTTCCTTCTCCCTTCCTGCTACTTGGTCCTCAGCTCCTCCTGACCATCCCTGCCCTCTGACCTTATTACCTGATGACCCGACTCTGGACCTCCATCCTGGGTCCTGCCTCTCAGGCCTGCCCTGGTTACAGGCACAGGGGAAGTGAGCTAAGAGGAGCTAGTGCCGTATATAGGCTACGTCACATCCAATTCTCAACACAATGCTGAGAGGTAAGGGTCATTAGCCTTTTCTTAAAGACCAAGAGAAGTAATCTGCCTAAAGTCACAGAGCTGCTGAAGCATGAAAGAGAATCAAGACTCAGGTGTATCACACTCCAACGCCATGTCCTTTCCCATATGCTGCATCGCCTCTCTTCCGGGCTTCCATCCACCTTTCCCAGAGCCTCGTTTGCATGTTCCCCACCCCGATTTCATTCTAACTTCTTCTTCAACCTACAAGTTATTTCTTTTCATTTTAATTAAATTTAACAGGGTGACATTGATCAACAAGAATACACAGATTTGGCCCTGGCCAGTTGGCTCAGTGGTAGAGCATCAGCCTGGCGTGCAGGAGTCCTGGGTTCGATTCCCGGCCAGGGCACACAGGAGAAGCACCCATCTGCTTCTCCACCCCTCCCCCTCTCCTTCCTCTCTGTCTCTCTCTTCCCCTCCCACAGCTGAGGCTCCATTGGAGCAAAGTTGGCTCAGGCGCTGAGGATGGCTCCATGGCCTCTGCCTCAGGCGCTAGAATGGCTCTGGTTACAACAGAGCAACACCCCAGATGGGCAGAACATCGCACCCTGGTGGGCATGCCAGGTGGATCCCGGTCGGGCGCATGTGGGAGTCTGTCTGACTGCCTCCCTGGTTCCAACTTCAGAAGAAAAAAAAAAGAATACACAGATTTGGGGTAAACATCTCCATATCATTTGGACAGTCGATTATGTTGTATACCTGTCCCCCAAAGTGAAATCATCCTCCATCACCTTATATTTGTTCCTTTTTTACCCTCTAACCCCCTCCCCACAACCCCCTTCCCCTTATTAACCACTCACTCTTATCTATGTCCATGAGTCTCAATTCTGTATGCCATCTATATGTGGAATCATACAGTTTTTGGCTTTTTCTGATTTACTCATTTCACTCAGTATAATGTTATCAAGGTCCATCCATGTTGTTGTAAATGATACTACATGACTGTTTCTTTTGCCCAAGTTGTATCCCATTGTATATATGTACTACATCTTCTTTATCCAATCCTCTATTGAAGGGCATTTTAGCTGTTTCCCTGTCTTGGCCACCGTGAACAATGCTATGATGAACATGGTGGTGCATGTGTCTTTATGTACCAATGTTTTCAAGTTTGGGGGGTATATACCCAGTAGAGGGATTGCTAGGTCACATGGTAGTTCTATTCTTAATTTTTTGAGGAACCACCATACTTTCCTCCATAGTGGTTGTACTAATTTACATCCCCACCAACAGTGAATGAGGGTTCCTTTTTCTCCACAGCCTCTCCAACACTTGTTATTACCTGTCTTATTGATAATAGCTAATCTAACAGGAGTGAGATGATATCTCATTGTAATTTTGGTTTGCATTTCTCTAACAGCTAGCAAAGATAAGCATTTTTTCATATATCTGTTGGCTGTTTGTATTTCTTCTTGGGAGAAGTGTCTGTTCATGTCCTTTCCCCATTTTTTAATTGAACTGTTTGCTTATTTGTTGCTGGGTTTTGTGAGTGCTTTATGTATTTCTTCATCTCCAGCAACTTTCCTCACTCAAACTATGGCAAACTCATAATATTTTGTAATAGAATATCTGCCCACCACTTGTTATCCACAAATAAAGTGAAAACATACCTAATCATACCTCACTTGCCTTCCATGAGTCCCCACTCCCCACTAGAAGGGTTCAAATATCTCATCATGGCATAAATGCAATTCACAATTTGGCCCCTACTGGTCTATCTGGTCTTAACTCTCACCAGACCCTTCTGTCTTCTCCTTTTTTAACCAAATTTCAACTACACTAAACCTCTTCCTTAAACAAGCTTACTTTAAGACCAGATAACCGACAGTACTCGGTTGGCCCATAGTACTTATTGTAATAAGATGGAGAGCTTTTCATTATCTTGGCATCTGATACTAGAATTTCTCTTTGAGTAGAACCACCTTTACTGAAAGAAATTCTTGGTAACCCTTATGGGTGCAGAAATTGAGGTCCTAGGGTTCTAAGTGTGGGTAGTTTTCAGGTTGGGCTCTCAAGAAGTAGACGCTGAGAGCCCTAACTGGGTAAGTAGGTTAGTTCAATGGTCAGCAAACTCATTAGTCAACAGAGCCAAATATCAACAGTACAACAATTGAAATTTCTTTTGAGAGCCAAATTTTTAAACTGAAACTATATAGGTAGATACATTCCTTATCAAGGTAGATATTTTGTGGAAGAGCCATACTCAAGAGGCCAAAGAGCCACATGTGGCTCGCGAGCCACAGTTTGGTGACCAGAGGGTTAATTGGTTGGAGTGTCATCCAGATATGGCAAGGTTACAGGTTTGATCCCCAGTCAGGGCACATACAAGCATCAACCAATGAATGCACAAATCAATTTGAACAACAAATTGATGTTTCTCTCTTTCTCTCTCCCTTCCTCTCTCTTTAAAATAATAATAATAATAATAATAAATTTTAAAAGATATTTTTAAAAAAACAAGTAGATGCTGAGATGGAATTTGGGGTACAAAGATGTTTATCAGAACAATCCAAAGGCACATCAACTGATGACTGGATAAACAAGATATATCTATACACTATATTCTGGAATATGATTCATCCATAAAAGGGAATAAAGTACTGATACATGCTACAACATGGCTAAAATTATACTATGAAACTATTATACTATAAAAAAGAAGCCAATCACAAAAGGCCACATATTATATTATCAATTTATATGAGACTTCCAGAATAGTCAAGTCTGCAGAGATAGAAAGTACATGAATGATCCCAGAGGTTTGGGGAGGGATTAATGGGGGTCCCTCTTTTTTTTCTTTTGGGGGTCATGCAGATGTCCTAGAACTAGATAGTGGTGATGGTTGCACAACTTTCTGAATATACTAAAAACCACTGTGCTGTATATTTTAAAGGGGTGAATTTTATGGTATGTAAATTATATCTCAGTAAAGTTTTTTTGAAAGCATTTTTAAAGGGGTGTTTATTAGAGATCGATACCTATGTAAAGAAAGAGGAGGAAGCAGGAGGAACCACTATACTTTCTTTCATAATGGTGGTACTAGTTTACAGAGGGACAGCTTCATGTGTGATGCAAGCCCAACAAAGCCTCAGCCAACCGTGCTGGGAGCTCACGAGCGAGCAGTGCTCATCACAGTGTGTCAACAGGGGCTGAAATGGCCCAGCCTTCACACCTCCACCTCACTCAGTCACTGGGTGTGGATCACCCCGGGAACCGTGTGACCTGGGGTGGGCGAGGTGGCAGCCTGCTGCTGAAGCAGGCTCTGAAAGGACTCTGTCTGCTAGCCCACTCCCTGGAGCTGCTCAACAAGCTCTTCTTCCAAGGGGGTCTGGGCGCAAACACCCTGCAGGCCAATTAGGGGAGGAATGTGCCAGTTATTCCAGAAAGGAAAGCAAAGTTGGCAAAAGTAAAAAGAACAAGTGAGCCAGTGACGTGGCAGGAAGCTGTGCAGTGTGCAAGGGGATCCCACTTTATAACTGCTCACGTCTTCATTAAGTTAAGGCACCAAGTACAGCCCCTTAACGTTCTGCCAGATAAGAAGTTGTATTCTGACATGACCATTTTTGCCCTTAGGCTCTCACTTCTCCCAGTGCCTCAGCTAGCTGAAGCATTCATTCAACTACGTTTCTTTAAAAGGTTTTGTAGGAGACGAGAGTATCTCTCTTTCCTTCTCTTCACAGACTTGTTAAAATACATTAACATTCAGGTATAATTTATGGATTGGGGTCACTAAGCTTAAAAATCTATGAACAATGATGAACAAAAGGAATGGTCAAAGAAAAAAAATGAGAGGAAGTCTACCACCAAACCAAGTGAGATCTAGCATCAGGTGTTTGGTCTACTAGCTTTTCATAAAAAGCACATCTGGAAAAGCTGCATTTCATATATTGTTTCTAGTTTTGACATGAGCGATGAAAAAACGAGCAGGGACAAATGTAAACCCAGACATCTAATAATAAAAACATGGTTTTGCAAAGGTGCTTTCCACTCACTTTCAAACTTTTATCATCTCATTTAGACCCCTCAAAAACTCCCTAAAGTGGGGAGATCAGAAATATTGTTATAATTGTCATTTTATCGTTGAGTTAACTAATGTTTAGAGCTTAAGTAATTGGCTCAAGTTCACATAGCAACCAAGTGACATTACTAAGACTTGCACCCAGAGCTTGTGACCCCAAATGCAATAAATACTCTTTCCATGACCACACCATGCTTAGCACAACTGTCACCACGTCCCTATGTTCCATGGCCAGAGAGGTAACCATGAGTAATCAAAGAGAAACCTGCTCAGCAGTGCAAATTATTTCCCATGAGGTGACAGCCATTTGAGAATTAACTTCTTAGAGGAAGTTTTTCATTAATTAGCATGGCTTTCAACCAACAAACACAATGAACACAACTACCTTATAATATACCCAAGAGATACAAGAACTCACTTGTGTATGGTCTTGAAAAAGTTAATCAGTAAAACTTCAGACAGGCAACCAGTGACCATTTTCAACTCCCACTGTGGCAGCAAGAGGGATTTTAGATAGCAAGATGGAGGAAGAAATGAATAAATAACAGGCTTCCACAGAACAGAGCAGCATTTAGCCCAGGAGATTCTCTTCCCGACAAAAGTCACTCTAACAACACTAAGAAAGCAAAGGGACTCCTGGGCAGTGAGAACCGGGGCAAAATGACACCTACAGCATTGGGATGGAATGCGTAATTAACAATGATAAACAGACAAGATTCCTTGGACAAAACATATGTTTAAGAAACTGCATCTCAACCAAGTTAAATGGATTTCTTTACTCCAAGACTTTCCAGGTGAAGAACTTATCAGCAATTTAAGAGATGGTGAATTTGAGCCATAAAATACAGTTGTATCATTTATTACAATTGCAGAGAGAAACTGATCTTTCTGGACAAGTAGTTCAGGTATGAAAAGTGCATGGCTTGTTTGCCTTCATTTCTCACTCCTATCCCCATGGCAGGCATGACCAGACATGGCACTCTCTGCCACCGATTCCAAATATGGCATCATACTCTCTAAAACAACACTCCAAGAAGCTGTCATTAATCCATTATTGGCTTCAGAATGAAAATTTGGGTATAAAGTAGCATGGCATGAAGAAATAGACCAGACAGTCCTCAGGTTGCCACAGGTGAAAAGGATCCAGACCAGGAAGACCTGCTTACGAATTTGCACAAGAGGAGTTAGGGCTGGGAACCAGATCCCATCTGTCATTACCTAACCTGACTCTGGATATGTTTGGTGAATTAAAGCGTTAACACCAAAATGACACGGTAGTGGTGATTTTATCCCTAGTCCATATTTACTATACATATATGTATATTAGCTATTAGGAAAATATATATGTAATTGTTCCCTGCAATGGGTTCAGTTTCTTTCTGAGCTATTCTTTCTGCTATAAGTACCCCAATAAATAACCTCACCCATATGATTTCAAGAAGCACCAGGAATCCTCAATGGATCTTGGTTTGAATTCCAAATCTATACTTATTTTCTATATAACTTTAAGAAAATCACTTGAACTTGCCAACATTTAATGTCTTCAGTAAAAAGAGAACAATGTTATGTACCATGTAAGGTTGTTCTAAGAATTAGGGACTTACTATGCAAAGCACCTAATATAGTTCCTGGTTCTTTTTAATTTACGCCTCTCCTTGTTTCCAAAAAGATTTAAGTGACTTAAAAGGTGACCTACAATGAATAAATAAATCTAAAATCAAGAGGTAAAGAGCTAAAAGTTTCAGAACAAAGGGAAAACAAATATAATAAAAAAAAGAGTAAACAAGGAGTTAGAGGATCTTACACACAGTAGCATAAAATAAAATGGTGATGGTGCCACATGGTGTAATAGTTTATACTAATAACATTGGTTGTCATTGCTGCTGTCATTGTCTCTGCCTAGGAGTCCATTCGTCTTTCAAATCCCCATCTGGGGACTAGCCTCACCAAACAGAAAACGTAATGTAAAACCTCAAAAAATAAAAGTATGGTAATTGTACATGAATTAACAGACCACTGGAAACGAATAGACAGTCCATAAGAGATTTTAGTATATGATAAAGTTGCAAGATATGAAAACCTCCGATACAGATGTAGAAACTAAAGCAAGCAGAAGTTAAATTACTTTCCAAGCTCACACATTTAGCAAATTCTACTATTGAGATTTGAATGCAGGCATTCTGATTCAAGTCCATTTTTATTAACCACTAAATGATCATGTTGAGTTAAAAAAAAAAAAGCAAAGTGCAGACCAATACGTGTAATATGCTACCTTTGGGGTAAAAAAAGGTGGTGTGGGGAGAAAAGGACTTATGTTTGCTCATGTATGTATATAGAAATTATGGAAGAACACACAAAAAACTAAGAGTAGTAGTTACCTTTGGAGACCATGAGGATGGACAGAAGAGTAATGGGACTGGGGGAGGTATATAGTGTATTTATAAAATTATTTAAAGTATATACATATACATTTGGACAATATGAATGTATAACCTGATCCAGAATTAAATACAAAAACAGACAGAGAATGCTCTCCCTGGGCAAGCCTTTTCTGACTCCCCTCCCAAGCACAGTAAGCCACCTCTTTTCTGTGTTCTCTTACCACCAACCTGTGCCTACAATTTTTTCTGGTACATATTATGTTGCACTGCTCTCATTTATGTTCCACTCCCCTGCTCCCCTCGCCCCCAGCCAAGCTGTGAGCCCTTCGAAGGCTCGGTTCCGTTTCCGTCATCCTGTATCCCCAGCACGCAGTGCAGTCCCTGAGGTGTGGGGAACAGCCGTGGGGTACATAGGGAAGTGGAAGTGGGAAGTGGAGCAGATGAGCCACTTTTGTGATATTAGCACTGTGGAAAGGGGAATCAGCTGGGGCCTTCATGTAACAATGGGGATTTGTAGAAGTGAGGAGAGAGGAAAATCCAGCTATCCTTGCAGAAAATGTGTACCTGGCCCAGCGAAGGCCAAGGGTTACATAACAGGGGTACTGTGGGCCAGCGCTAATCAGGGGAAATGAGGAAGGACAACCCTAGCTGGAGAAGAGGGGAGAATTGAGACTGACCCTAGAAGGGCAGGAAATGGAACACAGCAAGACTGTACTACTCCTGAAGTGAGGACTCCCAGCCAACAGAGAGTCAGCTCTGAACTCGCTCCCTTCTGATAACTGAAAATAGGGCGGAGGACACATGAAAGATCGGCACAGGAGGAAACTCTCAACTTGTACGTGTCAACCACACCTTTGTTCTATTGCTTTCTGTTCATTTAGTCTCTGCATACACTCATCTGTGAGCTGAAGGGAGACCCACATTGGGGCAGGGATGTATTTTCCCCAGCATTATGAATCCCAGTTTCCACAGGTAGGGAAACAGGGCCAATCCAGCGAGACTACTTATCACCACCACCTCCCTCCCCCTGCAAAGAACTGGGCTTCTGTGGATAACAGTGTATATCCTATTATGACCCACAGAAATATATTTTGTTATTTGATTGTGTTAATCATCAAGTCTACACAAATTCAATAGTTCTTATTTTAGAAATAGGTATAAGTGAAGTGAACTTATATTTGGGATTTGTTTCAAAAGAATAACAAAATGATATATAAAAATAAGAAGCCTGATTTGTCCAAATAGTATAGCTCTTAGGAAGAAAATGTGATTTATGTTAAGGGTGGGTGCTTCCCCGTAAGAGGCAAGCCAGTTAAAGGAAAGAAGTAAAATCACGGCTAAGTATAGGACGTATTAGCAGAAGGAAATCTTATTTCACTGCCTCCACCCTAAGTGACATTAGCAAACATTGCAAAGTAATGAAAGAGGTCATTAGGAAGGAACTAGAAACACCTTCCAATAGTAAGGGGGGGAAATCTGACATCTTAATTATCTTCTGCCACCTAGTGACAAAAGAAATTTAACATACATGCCTAGCCAGGCTCCAAGAGCCCAGAGGGCTGCCCTTGGCCACTTGAACACTGCACTGTGGCCTGACCACTTGGGACCGACTTGGGGCACCGCGCCCTCTCTTTGCTTCCGTCCACAGCCCGAGGAAACACTACAAACGTGGTCATCAGTCACAAAAGCTGTTCTGTCCACCGCTGACAGGCTTCACCCGCAGCCAGAAGGTCCACCTCGGCCACTCAGCACAGCCCACTGGCCCCTTTCCCATCGCCGGCCCATTGCTGAGGGCTCCCAGGAGAAACAAACAGCAAGCGGACGAGGCATGCTGACCCTGGGCGCTGTCATCTTGGAGTCCCACGTGAGAAGGAACAGTAACAATTGCTCTCTCCTTCGGTGAGACAGGGTAACTTTTACTCACAAGTCTTTGAGCTCACACAAGGTGATGGGCACAAAAATTTCTATGGAGTCCCAAGTACAAATTGAAAGAGTAGATGCTTTTAAAACTGATTTCAGGTCCAATCGCACACGGCCTCCCAGGCATTTCTTGCCTAGGGAGTGACTCTGACTGAAGGGTTGTCCCACAATGCACTGCGAGGCAGGTAGGTGGGGGTTGGGAGGCAGGAGCCAGGGCCAGAAGTAGGGCCGTGGCTTCTCTGGCGCTCGGGATCCTCGAGTTTCTAGGCAAGGAGCTGAATTGCAGCGATTCCTCAGAGGTCTTCGGGTTCTCCTTGGCCATTCCACCAGCTGTCTCAGCTCATTTGTGGGAAACCATTGGTGTTGCCACTGTGGCATTTCAATAAACTTGATTCTATGCAGAAACTCTTCATGGACGAGATTAGAGAATGTAAATTTAAGCAACTGCCATCTTGAGGGCCTTTTTATATTGGCCCAGAGGATCAGCAAGAGCTGGAAAAAGTTTTTAAACTTGAACAGATGTACATTAAGCCAGACATAAATCAACTCCCTAACTTCAAATTTGAGGATCCCAAATTTGAAAGCATTGAAAACCCCAATCCAGAGAAATAACATAAAATCAATCTGGTTGTTTTGTCTAAATTAGTTGTATAACTAGTTAGTACCAAACTAAACTTATATTTCACAATTGACCAAAAAAAGTGCATTCAAAGTTATTCCTCTCAGATTTACTTCTATCTCCCCTCTCCCCCCCTCCAATGAATGGATTAAAGGGACTTAGAATAAGAACATACATAATGAAATTTCAAATTAAAAGCAGAAACCAAAGCCATGAAAGAGAAGAACACATAATAGCTATAAGGAAAAACAACTGAGATACAGTGTAGTGATAAGAATCATCTTAGGAGAATTTTTTCCCAAAATATTGATAATCTAGGACCTTGCAGTTCAATATTTTGGTTCCAAGACTAACAGCATCAGCATCAGCTGAGAGCTTTTCAGAAATGCAGAATTTCAGGCCCTACCCTGGACCTACTAGATCAGAATCTGCCTTTTAACAAGATTCCCAGTTGACTTGAATGTACATAAAGTTTGAGAACATTCATTAGTCCCCCTCCCCTGCATCTCAGCCCAATAAAGACAGAGATTCAGGAGTTCTGGGGTGGAGCTCAGGAGCCCATAGTTTTTAAGCACCCACAGCTGATTCTTATTAGGCAAGTTAGGAAATACTACTGAAGGTGAATATCAATTATAGTTTTGTGCCTTCTAGTATTCAAAGTAAAATCAGAGAAAAGTAAGCACATTAGTTCCCCAGTGGGAAGGCAAGCATTTGAAGAAATTTTTCCTGTGGGGCCTTACAAATGAAGCATATAATGACCCAGTGGAAAATGTCCTGACTTTATTTTTGTACCAAATGTTGCAGCAAACATAATTTAGTAAATTTCTTATATCTTGAATAAAAGCTAAAAGTTTAACATAATGAAGTCTTGGAGAAGGCTATTATGAGATGGGGCTGAGCTAACAGTCTAAGTCAGGGGTCAGCAAATTACCACCCTGCTTTGTAAATAAAGTTTTACAGGAGAACAGCCATGCTCATTCATTTACATATTATCTATGGATGCTTTTATACTACAACGGCAGACCATATGGTCTGCAAAGCCTAAAATAGATCTGCCCTTCACAGAAAAAGTTTGCCAAACCATGCTCTGTATGAATTACCCAGGGGACAGCGTGGCTTTCGGTCTTCCACGAACATCACTTCTTCTAGTGAGCTTCTGGAGGAATTAGAGATTGTACAGTGATGAAGGTGTAAAAATTCATTTTTTGGGTTAGTGGTTTGGTAAACTGGCACTGAAAAAAATTTCCTCACTTGTAATGTTTGCCAAATTACATGGTATAAATCAGGGTTTTTCATCCTCAGCTGGTGTGGGCTGGGTAATTCTTTGTTACGGGTCGCTGTCCCTTGCACTATAGCATATTGAGCAGCATCTCTGGCTTCTACCCACTAGATGTCAGTAGCAAAACCCCAATTGTGACAAAGTATATCTCTAGAGATTGTCAAATGTCTCCTAGGAAGGCAAAATCATCCTCATTGAGAACTGCTGGGGCAAATGCTCCTGCTATGACCAATTTCAAGCTACCAGCTTGGCATCACTGACCGTGGATGTGGGAAGAGATATACACAGTCTCACAAGCCAGAGAAACTGTCACCAGCATATCACTGTGTTAGAACATAATTGCACAGGTATTAATATTGTTGCCTTATTTTAAAAACTTAAGTACCTAGCCAGGATCTCCACCTGAATCAAAAGTTACCCCTTCTCCAGAGATGAACCCACTGGGGATTTTTTTTTTTTTTTTGTCTTCAGGAAACAGCTTGGATCCCTCCACACAAAGTTATGTCCCACAAAGCATGGTTGAAATTACTCTGAACTAAAAAATATCCAAAGCAGATGTTACCAGTCACCCAATGGTTATTATAAACTCTCAATAATATAGCAGTAAACCACATGACTTCCTAATGGATTTGGCAGGATGAATTAGCCTCAAGCAAGCTGAAAGGCTGGACTTGTTATATGGATTTTGGTTCTGTTTTATTGTGATTGGTGTTTTTGTTTTGCCTTATTTATTTAAATCAATTGACTTTTGGGAAATGTCTGCCATTGATAGTGACATTAGCTTTGGAACTCTTTGCATCAAAAGCACTGACAGTGGTTAATTACTCAGACAATTATTGAGGTCACTCTTAGTGACATTAAAATCGTATCATCAGCACCCAAGAGGACTGTTACCCTCCAGTTCTAGGAGGGTAGGCATCCATTTTATCTACAGTTTCAGATCATTAGGAATGAGACGATTTCTGTCAATCCTGAATTCTTGAGGTGTATTAAATAAATGCAAATTTTGTAGAATCATCAATAATGTAGTGTCTATATTGAGCTCGTGATAGAGTGGCAAACCAATGAAAGGTCAATGAAGGGTGCCGCTACATTATTCTTGCCAGATTTCTGTACAAGTATCATTCTGCACAATGATCAATGTTATACTTCTGGGATTCCCTTTTCCCTTCCTGGCTGTGGCCTCCCCAGCTCCCCTAGATGATTAAAGAGACCAAAGGCAGTTTGGCTCACAGAATCATAAGAATTTTATCAACTTTGTGATAGCCCCTGGTATCATGTGATTGACAATGTAGCTGAACAAACCCATCTCTAAATTCAAAATGCATGCATCTGCTCACATATGCACACACCCACACATGTACACACACTCTGAACTATCTACAAATTTGAATTTGACATATTGGTAACACCTGCTCACAAGCATGGTAAAAGTATCTAGGTGGATCTAGGTGCTGCCAACATTTTGGAATCAAGGTATCACTTAAATATACTTGTCTTCTCCTCTAGCAAACAACAATAAATATATAGCAAAATCTGTATATCAAATTTGGGAAAACTGAAGAATTTCAACTTGAATTAAATAGTATAACTGCCAAAGAGAGAGAGAGAGAGAGAGAGAGAGAATTTCTAATTATCATAAGGTGACCTTATACAGTGATTTTACATACACACCTAGAATATAAGAGCTATAAATGCACTGTAGATTAGGATAGATTGCAACCTCTGCCCCTTAAACTGGGTGAGTGCAACCTACCCCAGATCCATTAAAAACCACCTATATACAGCTTACCTCCAAGAAATAATGTAGTAAATATGCCTAAAACCCATTCACTCTACATATAAAATTCTGTCCTGGAAGCCAAAACAAGCAGTTTCTTAAGAATGGGACTGGTGCAAAGACTGAAGGAAAATACAGCAAACCACCATAAATAAAATGTAATCTTAAAGGCTAAAAGCCTTCCTTTTGTAAAAACTGAGTGGCTTCTGTTCTGAGTGTATTCAAATTGAATTGTACCTGAGAAACTAATAATTAAAAAAAAAGTTTAATAAAGATCAGAAATCACCAACAATAGCAGATTGAAAAAATACAGCAAAATAAAATCTTTAGGGCTTTAATATGGCTTTGAGAGAAGTAATTAGCAGACCCTCCCAAAAAAGTAACATAAGGTCTCAAAATCTGAGGGAGTTGCGAGAAATAATTCTTCTAGACATCAGTTGAAATCTTTACTTCCCTGTTTCCATAATTATTTTCATTATAGATACTCAAATTCAAATTCATCGTCTCCTAGAATTTATAACACTCATTTTTTTTTAATGGTTGTATCAATCTGAACAGAATAGGTTGTATGGTGGTAACAACCCCAAAATTTCAGGGACTTAACAAACATTTATTTCTCAGCCATATGACCAAAGTGGGTTGGCAGTGGGGGTGGGGGGGCTGTTCAGCCATCATCATCACTCAGATGATGGAAGTTTCATTTCAACCTGTGCTTCTACCATCTCCAGAGTAACAGAAAGGGAACATGCAAATTACATACACTATATTGAAGATTCTTTCCAGAAGTGTCCTATGTCATTTCATTTGCATTTCACTTGTCAAAGCAAATCAAATGATCACATTCAATGTCAAGGAGAGTGATGTCAGAAAGGGGAACTGAAATAACGGTAAACGGTCCTAATAACTACCACAGTGACAGGGTGTATATTAAGACATAAACGTACTGACTCCACGAGTCCCCTCCCACTACTTCCCCCTTGCAGCTATGTGGAATTCTTTGTATGTATAAAGCAGACAGAGAGACTTTAGATGCCATAAATCCTCATAAACCTCTCCAGAAGAACAATTCAAATGTGCTGCCAACAGATAAAATTTGAGTCCAAGTTAAATGGTCTAAGGAATCCAGCACTGAAGGGGAATTTATTACTCAGGATTCTTTGGGCTCCAAAAGATAGAAATCCAACTCAAACTAGCATGGGCAAAAATGTTATAACTAAATTCAAAAGGATCTATGGCATAGCAGGCCCCAAAGTGAGACTGGGTTTAAGGGCTTCAGTACACTGGTTAGCTCTCCTTCTCTGATTTTCATCTCCACTGCTCTCTGCTTTGTCAGCACCTTTTCTTAATCTGGCTTCTCCAAGCAGGGGAAGGGAGGGGATATCTGACCCCAGGGATCTCTAGGTTTATAACCAGAAAGGAACTGAGCTCTTCCTCACCAGCTCTACTTAGAAAGATGCTAGGAAATCCACTGAAGTTGCAGCACAACCAGGTTTGTGCTTTACAGAGATTGCTTGGGCTGCTGTTTGGAGAATAAATTGCATAGAAGCAAAAATGGAAGCACCACTTGACCCTGTTGGTCAGTTCCTTAATGAAATTCTCTCCTCCCTTGTTTTCTCTGACACAGAAACATTATGGGTCTCTCCGATAGTGGTTAAGAAGCCCTTTAGGTTCATTTCTATTGTTACCACAAATCACCTCTTGGGTTCTTCATTAACTGCAAACACAGGGGACAATAACCCAGGGTATCACTCTTCTGATCCTGAGGCTGAAACTCAGAAAATGTTTGCCTCTGATCCTGGATATCTCTCCTTTCCATACTTTAATCAGCCTTATAGCTTCAACTTCTCTCCTGAGCCTGCTGCTGCTACTACTCTGTCAACGACAACTACAGCTCCTTAGAATCGCCGATTTAAACACGAACTTCTCAGGTCCCCACAATAGTGTCTCACTATACTTCTCCAAGCAGTTTTTCCATTTCTGTTATCCAAATATATAGTCTTTTTATAAAAGACTAGAAGTATTCAGAAGTGTACAGAGAAGCATGCAGTAGTCCCTCTCCCCACTCTCTCCCCCAGAGTTGAGGACTCACACCATTTTGGCAGTTGTCCTTCCAGTCCCCTGTCAGTGCATGGATCATAGCTATGGATGACAATGTGGAAGCCTGTTTGTATCAACGCAACAGGAATCGTATAACATGCATTGATTGAGCAGTTGCCAAATACTATAACAGATATGGTATTCTTACTTAACAATATGCCTTAGCTCTCCACTTCAATATGTGGAGTTCTGCCTCATCCTTTTCAAAGGCAAACTAGTATTCATAAGGCAAATGTATTATAGTACAAGTCTATAATTCTTTACATTCAATTCCAGACTCCAAAACATTCTGAAAACTCAAAGAGTTTGGAAAGTTTGCAGCAAATTCATTTGGTGGTAAAACTTGACCTGAACTTCCCAAGCTCATCAATCATATAAATTACCCCTCCTCTCTTAAGAAGAACAAGAGAAAAAAAAAAAAAACCAGAGAGAAATATTCCACCTTGGTGGTGGAGTAGAAATTTCTTCCCCACTATAGAAACATGGGGAGAGAACAATAAATTGGTTCCATTTCCCAATTGGATCGTAAATTTCTTCAAGTCAAGGAACTGACATTATAAACTTACGCATCTATCACAGTTGAAAAGAAAGAGCTGGACATATAATGGGCAGTGAACAAACACACATTGACTTGACCATTCTGCATTTGATATGTGTGTGTGTGTGTTTTGAAAACTCAACATAATTTTTAATATATTTTAATTTTATCCAATATTTAAATAGTGACCTATAGTTTATAACACATTTCCATATACATTATCTCATTCTGTCTTCACAGCAACCTGGATTTCAAATGAGGAAAATGAGTCTCAGAGGGGTGACATAACTTGCTCAAAGTCACACAGCTACTAAGAACCAGAGTTGAGACGCAAATCCCCGTGATCTCAGGGCCAGTTCTGTCTCTGTCCTCGTACCATGACACCTTCACTGTTGCTATGTATTTGTTAAGCATTTTGACCTCCTTAAAGAAGAGAAGGATGTTGCCCACGAAGTCTGAGGCAGCAGCTGTATCTCCGGCTGTCGGAAAGGCCTCCACCAGGTTTGGCAACAGCTGTCTCAGCTTGACATCTCACTGGGTTCCTGTCAGAGCCCCACCTTGGGGAATGACAAGTTAAATGAAGAAAAATCCAACCTTCCACCTGAACTCCTAGCTTTGCAAATGCAACTGACATCTGACAGGCTTGGAGGCCCCTCGCTGCAGGAAAGGGGGTGACCCCAGCCTCTCAGCTCCAAGCTTCTACATTTGGCAGTCTTCTCTGCAGTTGGCTGGCAACGTGTGCGCCCTCTCCAGATCTCACTTCCTGGTCCCAATGCTAATTTAGATGCAATTCCAACAAACGCTTTCTGAATGTTTCCTACATGCCAGGCACTGGGGTTATATAAAAAGTTGAGTAACACACCATTCCTGCCTTGGGGGCACTCAAAGTCCTACAGAAGAAGCAGAAACTTTACACTGCCAGTATTTCTATGGAGACAATACCCATTGCAATAGCAAATGGGTCCCTTTTGAAAAGAAGAACTCTAATGAGATGCCTCGAAAAATTAAATACCATGTTTATTTCCTTTGGCAGGCACAACCAATTTAAATGCCAGCAAGAATCTCAAAAGGGCAAAGGGGATTCCAGAGCTGTGGAAGGGGCACTTTGAAGTTGGGTGTCTGAGAACCAGAACCTCATTTTCTTTCATCTTAAAAAAACAACAATAAAAACACTGATCAGTCTGAGCAAAGGCCACATGAAAGCATGCGGTGTCTTGGGGGGAAAACAAGCAGGGTCATATCTTTGGATTAGAAAGAAAGGTGGAGAAGAGGCTTCCATAATAGACCAATAATGTTTAGAGGATATTTCAAATGGAGCCATGGACGATTTACAAATTGGACTTGGGTTAGCATGATTAGGCATGTGATTCAGAAAATGATACTAGCACTTACAAGAGGAACAAGAGTGGGAAGTAGTCAGAGGGAATATAGAATGTC
The DNA here is from genome assembly GCF_036850995.1 of Saccopteryx leptura. Classification (NCBI taxonomy): domain Eukaryota; kingdom Metazoa; phylum Chordata; class Mammalia; order Chiroptera; family Emballonuridae; genus Saccopteryx; species Saccopteryx leptura. The sequence goes on along the minus strand of NC_089504.1, from coordinate 28,624,062 downwards.
CTGTGTGAGAGGTGATGAGGGCCTGTACCAAGGAGGTAGAGATGGAAACCGGAAGAATTGGAAAGACTGTTCGGAGGTGGAATAGTCAGGTCAGGCCAAAGAGCGGTGTAAGGTATTTTGTTATGTGACTGAGCACTGGGGAACAGTCTGAACTGAGATCAGGAGCCCAGAAGAGGAGGTGGAGAAGGTTCAAAGAGAAGTTGCCGAGTTTGGTGTAGGCCAGATGTGCTCCATGGGAATACATGCAACATCCAAGGGAAGACACTCAGCGGCAGACAGGAAGGACAGCCCAGGGATGAGGGGCAGGCTCACAGGTTAAGGCTTGGAAGTAGGTGAGACCATCCAGGAAGAGAGCAAAGAGGAAAGGAAAACAGGTGAAGGGCAAGGCCGCAGAAGCACTGACATTTAGGAGCCAGGTCAGGAATCAAAACCAGGGAACAGAAAACAGCCAACATAAAAGGAGACCCAGGAGACAGCCAGGGCAAAGAGCAAAGGGTGAGCAATGTTAGCACGTGCTGCAGAGAGATCACAGAAGATGAGAGGCAAGATAGGACCTCTGGGTCCCCTCTGGCATTGAAAGGTCATTAAGCTCAGAAGAGGAAAAAGGAAAAAAAAAAAAAAAAGCAGAAAAGGAATCGATGAAATAAGGTTGACAAATGCTGATCATTGTTAAAGCTGAGCCACGGATACAACGTGTTTATTATAATATCTCTACTTGTGTTTATGTTTGAAAACCTTTTCCAAATAAAAAGTTGAAAAATTAATACCAAATTAACACACAAAAAAGAATAAAAATCAGATGTTATTATTGGCTTCTAAGATTAGAGTTGCAGTTGAGTATGAAGTAGCAAACAGGAAAGAAGAGGGGGAGGCTGGTATCAAATGTCATATTCTGAGTTTTGCTGGCAATGTGATGAAGTGGGGGAGGAAGTGGGCTCTGTCCTCTGTCATTCATTCAGTGTCACTACAGGAAATAGATGACACTTAAATTAGGATGATTCCCTAAGGGTTTAATAGAAGGTTTGATGGTGTAAGAGCAGGGTGTGGGGAGAGCACAGGAATACAGCAGGCCCTGGCCGGTTGGCTCAGCTGTGGAGCTTTGGCCCGGCATATGGATGTCCCAGGTTCGATTCCCAGCCAGGGCACACAAGAGAAGCACCCATCTGCTTCTCCACCCCTCCCCCTCTCCTTCCTCTCTGTCTCTCTTCCCCTCCCGCAGCCAAGGCTCCATTAGAGCAAAGTTCGCCCGGGAGCTGAGGATGGCTCCATGGCCTCTGCCTCAGGTGCTGGAATGGCTCCGGCTGCTACAGAGCAATGCCCCAGATGGGCGAGCATCGCCCCCTGGTGGGCATGCCGGGTGGATCCCAGTGGGGCGCATGCAAGAGTCTGTCTGCCTTCCTGCTTCTAACTTCAGAAAAATACATAAAAAAAATAAAAATTTTTTAAAAGGAATACAGCAGTGACCCCAGTGCACCACCCTTTATCTCAGTCTTGGGACATAGCAGTAAGCATGTATTTCCCACAGGCATGTGGGTTGACTAGAGCTCTTCTGGCTCAGCGTGGGGCTCTGCTTCAAGCTGGTGTACAGCTGCGCTCGGCTCCTCTCTGCAGATCAAGCTCTGGTCTACTCCAGATGGGCTCCTCCTGGGGCCGGACTGAAGAGGGGGCAGTGCCCGGGGAAAGCTTTCCTGATGGAAGTGGCAGACACACAAAAAAGGCACATGGAAGCACCCAATGCTTCCAAAGGCCTGGCCTGGAAACTGACATACACAACTGGTTTCCCCTACATTCCACCAACCAAAGCCAGCCAGAGAGCCAAGCCCTGGGGCAGGGGATATACGCCCCTCTTCTTATGGGAGCAACTACAAAAAGTCACATCCTGGCAAAGAGCACGGCTAGCAGGAGGGACAAAGAATGGAGGCCAATAGCCAATCAATTGCCCATTCAAGGGTCAAGGGAGAAGCGCTTAGCAGCACTCAGAAAGGGCCTGAGAATAGGCTCCCCCTTGAGAGCAGCTCTGACCTGCCCTCAGGGAACCTAAGTAGATCCCACAGGAAGGGCTCCAGGGGAATAACTGTCCCAGACATCTCACCTGCTAGACCCAGCTGGAAGCCAGAAAGCAAAGGAGCCCCTCTGATGGGGTCCAAACAGGCCCACCTCCCAGGGCAGAGCAGTGTGGGGAAGAGGGACAGTGAGTCTGGGAAGACAAAAAGAGGATATGGGCACAGCACTGACCGACTAGGAGATGCTCGGCCCACAGGCAAACCCTCATCTTCCTCCAGGACAGCCCCAGAAAATGGGGAACCCGAGAGCTAAGAAGTTGTAGGGGATTCTCTAAGTGGTCTGCACTGCCGCCCTGGGCATTCGATCCAGGGGGTTTAGGCAGGCACCAAGGCTTAAAAGACAGGTTGATTTGTTTGGGGGGTTTTTTTCCACTCCGACAAGGAAGAGACACAGCTGGAGGTGGAAATGGGCAATTAAAACTGATTGTCTGACTCAGCAATAAAATTAGGCTGCAACAGCTAATGATCGTCAAGGGGAGGCACGTTGCGGGTGGAGCCCAGAGCAGGCAATCAGTGCGGAGAAGGATGCTCGCGAGGACTAGAGAGAAGGTTCCGAGTCCAACGGTGCAAGGGGGCCACCTCCCCAAAGGGCACCTTTTACTAAAGGCCCCTGCCAGGCTAGAAAGGAGCTTTTGATGTTGGTGCTGGTTGTGTTTCTGGAGACAAATTAATGTAGAATGGAGCCAAAGTAATATTAACAACTGACAGTGCTTTCTAAGTACATGTGTTGTAAGCAAAGAACCCTTCCTGTTGGAAGGTGGGATAATATAAGCCCCTCAAACTAAGCTCTAGGTTTTGTGTGTCCAGAGTCCCAAATCAGGGCTTACTTGCTTCATTAGGCCACAAAATAATTGAAGTAGTGCCCCAAGCAGTCGTGACAATGGCAGATGTTAGATTACAGTTATCCAGAGCGGGGACTTCAGAGCAAACTGCCTAGATTCCCCAATCCCAGCTTGGTGGCTTGCTCAGACGGTGAACCCTGCCTGGCAAGTCAGTTACCCTGTGCCTGGGTCTCTGCATCTGTGCAATTGAGGTGACAGTAATCCAGCCTGCAGTCCTTGTGAATACAATGAGTGTGGATGTGAGCACTTCCTGCAGTAAGATCCAGACAGCATCCCCACCTTCTGCCACTGTGCCCTGTGTCACAGGTGGGAGGCTGGGGACAGAGCAGTCCAGCCTCTCTCTGGAGCTTCGCTTTCTCCTTGACTCCAGCCCAGCACCGAGCCCTTCTGAGTCGGGGCTGCTCTATCACCTAAGGCTGGAAGCCAAGGGAAATTTATTTTCTCGTGAGTGCTCTGACCACCCTATCCAGCGCTGACTCAAGGGTGATGAGAACAGTTAAAGGAGTGTGCGAGAGTCACTAGCAGCTAAAGGAACTCAGCGTTTTTATGAAAGCATAACAAACCTACCAGGTGTCTTTAGTCCAAGGAAAGGGTGGGGTCTGACAGTGGCAGTTAGCGCCCTGCGGCCCAGCACTTCCTCAGTTGTTGGGTCTCCCTGTGCTTTCACGGGGTGGGGGTCTCTCTCCTCTGTGTCTCCCCCTCTTCTTCTCACTGACTTCTTTCTTTCTCCTTCTTCACCTTTCCTCCACCCCTTCTGCCTCAGCTCCCATTCCCCCTCCTCTTTTTAAAAACTTGCTTCCCTAATCCAATGGGTCCTCCTAAGAGTAGGGGCCACCAAAGCCTATGTGCACAGGGGAACCGCCAGGGAGGAGGCGAGTCTGAAGGTCAGGAAGAAAGGTCTCGCCAGAAACCAACCCTGATCTTGGCCATCCAGCCTCCAGAGAACTGTGAGAAAATAAATATGTGTTGTTAACCCCAAAACAAAACAAAACCTGTGTTACCTTGGTTTTGACATGTGTGTTGGTCCTTGGTTGTCTGCGGAGCCATAGTTCTCAGTACGCGCACATTTTTTTCCTTTCAATTACAACACCTGGGACCTATTTCGGCTGCATCACTAACACACTGTGTGATGTTCAGCAATGATATTAATAGGAAACACGTATGCTTAGTGTGTGTCACTCTTCTGAATGTGTTGTGTATAAAATTAACTCATCTAGTTGTCAGGGCAACCTAGGCAGTGGGGACTTTTATTATCGTTATCTTTGTCTCTGGTAAACAAGCTTACTGTTCATCAAATATTTTGGTTTCCCTCCCTGCAGTGCTCCTGCCTGTAGCAGATTTAAACATCCCCACCCTGCTGGCCTGAGGGACCATATGATTTTCTTTAGCCTATAAAATAAGGGCGGATGTGTCACATGTCATTTCTGGGAAGAAACTTTAAAAGCCACTGCCTGTGCTGCTGTTCCCCTTTCACTGTGTGGTGATGGCTGGTGGTGTGCCCACTGTGGCTGCTCACAGCCTGGGGCTAAGGACAAAGATGACAGGGAGCAGAGCCATAGCCGACACGTGAAGGACATGCCGGCTGAACAAGAAAGAAACATTTGTCGTTGAGATTTTCGGAGTTGTTTGTTACTGCAGCGTAACAATCTCTCTTGACTGACAATACTCATTTTCAGGGAAGGAAAGTGAACCCACTTAGAGTGTGTCAGAGAGTCTGGCTCAGCTGGAGTGAGCTCTCAACCACTACATACTATCGCTTTTTCTTTTCTTTTTCTTCTTTTTCCATGTGAGAGGAGGGGAGATAGAGACTCCCACATGTGCCCTGACCAGGATCCATTCAACAACTCCCATCTGGGGCCATGCTCCCAAACAAGCTATTTCTAGTGCCTGAGGCAGAGGTTCCATGGAGCCATCCTCAGCACTGGGCCGGTGCACTTGAACCAATTGAGCCACAGCTGTGGGAAGGGAAGGGAGAGAGAAAGAAGGAGAGAGGAGGGGATAGAGAAGCAGATGGTCGCTTCTCCTGTGTGTTCTGACTGGGAATCGAACCTAGGACATCCACACACCAGGCTGACACTCTACCACTGAGCCAATTGGCCAAGGCCCATACTATCTCAGTAAGCCTCCTTTCTCGGTTTATGAACTCGGGTCATCTGCACCCTACTTGTAGGCAGTAAATCCTGTTTCTTTCAGTCTCATCCATCTGGTTTTCACTCATTCCATTGCCTGCTTTCTTTTCAGCTTTGAACATGTTAAGCATATTTATTTTACAGCTGATGCTGGTTAAACTCAAGGAGACTGAGGAGTTCACAGCTGCCTACGACGTTTCCTTCATGGCTACAACTAGAGATCTTTATTATCCACGTTCCCAGCTCAGGACACCCTGAAGGAAAGAATTCCTAAACGTCCACTTCTCACCACCAAGCTTCCTCCCCTTGGTGTTTGGGGAAGGATAATAATAATTGCTATTCTTTGTGAAGTATCTGTCACATTCCAACAGCCATACAAATATGATTTTTAATTTTTAAAGTCACACTACAAAGCAGGAATTACTCCCATTCTCCTTGACAAGGAATTTGAGGTCCACTGACACTGAATAAGGTGTCTAAGGTCACACATCGTATGTTTTAGGCTCCTGAGTCCCCTTCAGAGCCAGCTGACACGGAGGCCTGTGCTGTGCTATTTCCACCAGGCTCAGTGTTGCAGCAAGCACCGCTCCAGCTAACATTCTCTTACCATCTGTGACCTTGAAGGTATCCGAGACTTTCAGTATAGTCTATGCTAAATAATATTGTAAATGCTTCTGGAGAAGAAAGTGAAGAGGCGGCGAGCTGAATCTAGGCGAAGTCCTAGGAAAGCCTTGATGGAACAAAAAGAGAGGCTTGAAAAACAAGTCAAACAGCCTAAGCAGTTTGAGGTTTGTATTTTGATAACAAGGCCGAGCACAGTGCCGAGGAGTCTTTGATTCAACCTTTCTGAGCTCTCCACTAAACCTTAATGAAGCAAACCTCCGAGGGAGGCATCCCAATTAGCCCTATTTTCCAGATGATCTGACCAGGACCCCAAAGTCCGATTTCCTGTCGCCGGTGCTCATCTCGGGACAAAATTATCCCTATTGTGGAGCTATGCACAACATACCCCATGTACAAATTACTGCCTCCTTTTTACAACAGGCTAACGGTGAACCATTGATCATTGCTGTGTTTCAATAATTTTTTTTTTCCCTGATAATGAGCCAATTTATAAGCTAAAGTGAGACATTGTCAGGCCTGGGCTCTTTTTAAAAAAAAAATATGTGTTAACTGTAATTATTATTTGGTGTTGCCATCTGGGTCACATTTTAACAAATAAAAGGCTTCCTTGTGCTTCTGAAAGCTACTTCTTCCAGAATAGTGTGTCCTCAAGACACCCCTTCCCAGCACAGCCTCACAAATAGCAAGCATTACTGTAGCCTTCTCAGAAACACTTTCCCCCGCCTGCTCCCATTTCTCAACACCAAACCCCCGAATCATAACACCTCCTTCTTCACACAGCTGCCATTTATACAGAATGCCTACAATATGCCAGCCAGGCCTAAGGCCAGAAGCTATGAAGAATGCAAAGCTATGCAAGACACAGCCCTGCCCTCGCTACTCAGTCTAACGGGCATTAAATAAAAATCAGTACTATTATGTGACGTGAACAATTGGAAACCAGGCAGGGTCTTCTGCTTTCTAGAGAGAAATCGAGGTTTCACGCACTCTGGCGAGCCTCATTCTATCCCCACAGTCAAGGAAATGGTGCTGATATGAATTGATCGGGTTTAATATTTCTTGGACCACAGTGGCCAGGAAGTGGTGTCTTTAATGTGAGAAGGGAAGAAAGTCAAGGGCTAGGACCCCCCTAGGGCTCTTTCTGGCCTCTCTGCAACCTTCTCTCTCCCTCGACTTGAGGAGTAAGAGAGAACTGGGGATACACACGCCCCTGGAAGGACCTTCTGTTTCCTGGAGTGGAACCACAGTGGAGCCCAGGGGGAGGCCACTGGGTACCTTGGCTGGCAAAATTCTTTCCTGCAGTTCCACAGGGCATGGCATTAGGGCACGAGCTGTTAACAGAAATGATCCAAAACTTGATAAATTCCTGTCACTCTCACACTGTACCATCGTTTAACTGGCCTATCAAAGAATTATTTGATTTCTCATGAGACAGTTCCATTCTGTGTCTATGTTCTTTACTGTTAACTAAGGCTCAGACTCAGTGACATTGCATGTTAACTTGTAGATTTATGACTAGTAGAGACACAAAAGATTTCTGACTAGTAGATAAGATAACCTTAAAGATTGTGGTTTTATTGCCTCATAGGGCATTAAACCAGTTTTGTTTCTAAACTAGTGATCTGATTCTGATGGTTTGTTGTTTTTTTAATTTCCTATAAGAATCCTGTTCCTCAAATATGCTTTGAACCAGCTTTACCATCTCTGATTCCCATGCTAATTAAAGAGTTAAGTAAAATCTTCAACCCGTGTTTATTCTATATATTTAAGAAAGTCACATTTTCAACTTTTGGAACTTATACTTTGACAGAAACCCAATATCCATCTAGAGACAGGGAGATGCCTGGCCTTGTCCTCTGGCATTTATGTCCTTTGGGACCCCAGAGGGGAGTGGCCGTGGCAGGAAAGGGTCCAGTGTGTGGGATTTTAGGTTCTGGTCAGGTACCACCTCCACGTCATGGAACCAAGACCACAAGCAACATATTGTAAAAAGCAGAAGCTTAATCTCAAATTATGTACAACAAAATAAAGTAGTATTGGATAATGATCCAAAATATAAAATAAATATTCATGAGTTTAGACTGATATAAATAAATGATTGAATAAACAAATGGGGGAGCAGAGAAAAATTTGTGCAGAAAAATTCCAAAACATTGATATAGATTCTCTGTCCTTAAAGTGGAGGAAGTTACCCTCCTTAAGTCTCTTAATTGTGACAAATGTACCAAACTCATTTAGAATATTAATAATAGGAAAAACTGAATGTGGGCTCTATGGGGACTGTGCAGTAGGTTCACAGTGTTTCTGTAAAACTAAAATTGAAAATTTAATTTAAATAAATTACAATATCACATAGAGATATTTTAAAAAAAACCGATTGAAGCCCAATTCCTCAATTTATTGCCTGTGACCTTAGCTAAGTCATTTAACCTTTCTAAGTCTCATCCATAAAATGATAATAATCATATCTACCTCGCAAGATTGTCATGAGGCTGACATGCAAAAGCACCTGGTTTCCTCCACCCTGACTTTAGGGCTATTAAAATGCACTTGAGCCCTGGTCAGACAGCTCAGTTGGTTACAGCATTGTCCTGAAGCGTAGAGGCTGCCAGTTCGATCCCCGATCAGGGCACATACAGAAGCAGACCAATTTTCCTATCTCTCTCTCCCTCTCTCCCTTCCTCTCTCTCTCTCTCTAAAATCAATACAATAAACATTACTTTTTAAAATGCACTTGAATGAACCTGGGGGTGTGGGATGGCAATGTACTCAAACTTGCCTGGAAACGTATTTCTTCGGCATCTTCTTGAAACACTCTTTAGCAGTGCCATGTGATGGGTCTACCCAGAACAAAGCTAATAAATGTAATCTCAGCCTGACCTGTGGTGGTGCAGTGGATCAAGCATCAACCTGGAATACTGAGGTCGCTGATTCAAAACCCTGGGCTTGCCCGGTCAAGGCACATATGGGAGTTGATGCTTCCTGCTCCTCCCCCCTTCTCTCTCTGTCTCTCTTCTCTAAAATGAATAAATAAATAAATAAATAAATAAATAAGCAATTCTCAATATATAACTTTAGTGCCCTCGCTGTCTCTGAGGTCAGTCTACTAAGAAGGAAGGATGGTGTGCAAAATGTGGTTGAGCTTGCCTGGGTTTGAAAAGAACAAAGCCTGAGTGGGGTATGTATGGAAGGATGTGTATTCACTTAGAATACACCTGATATTAGACACAAACGACAGTATGATGGTTACCAGTGAAAATGAGGTGACGCAGGGGAATTAAAGGGGTAACAAAAAGGGGCAACTATATGGTGACAGAAGAAGATTTGATTTGGGGTGGTGATCACTCAATGCAATCAATATACAGATGACAGAGCATAGAATTGTACGCTTGAAATCTATGCAATTTTATTAACCAGTGTCACCCCAATACATTTAATTTCTTTAAAAAGAGAAAGAATATGCCTGACAGGACTCAGAAGGTGATCAGAGCCTAGGAGCTTCTGTTTAGATGGGGGGAGTCAAACAGCACACGTGAGAACTGGGGTTTGTGGGGACAGGCTGCTGGGCAGAGCTGGGGTGCTCCCTGGCATGCCTCTCTGGACCATGAACTAGAACCGTGATGGCAAACCTATGACACGTGTGTCAGCACTGACATGCGTAACCATTTTTGATGACACCCGGCCGCATGCAGCCGCATACCAGAGAAGTATGGGGCCGCATGCCGAGAAGGACGTTTCATCCTTGGCTCCTGCACGGCCAGGTGCAGGACCTGAGGATAAAACATTTGCTGTATTGTAGACACTGTGCTGGAGGTCTGTAGGCCAAAACAACAGAACTCCAGCACAGAGCGTCTAGTTCTGGGACTTCTGGTTAGGCCGTTAGGGGATCTCTGACCTCACTTCCAGCTGGTGGAGCAGGGAGCAGCAGAATGCCGAGGGGGACGCATTTCTGGGGGCCCTCTGATTGCCATTACCAGCAACCACATAACCAGAGCAACCATCATCCAATCTACTGTTCTGGGGTGTCGTGGATTTCTAATTGACCATCATTACTGAGATAAGTGAGGGGGAGGCTGGGAGAGGTGAGGGCCTGTGCTATGGGTGCCGTTTCCCGCCATTAGAAATAGCGGCAGCCATCTTAATTTACATAAGATGCAACTTACAGAATTTCAAGACAGCATCTGGGCTCAGGTGTTTGTCAACTTGAGGTCAAAGCTTGAGAATCTGGAAAGGTGCCGCTTGGAGAATCAAGAGGAGTGCCACTACGAACAGGAAATTTGGAGTGCCTGGAACTGATTACCAGACACTTTTAGCACCCTGAAAAATATAGCAATGACTTTACTCAGAATTTTTCCCTCTACGTACTTTTGTGAGACCTTAGGCTCAGCGTTAAATAATATCAAAACCAACAAAAGAAATAGATTGACAGATAAAGTTAGTAGCGCTTGCTTGGGCTTGAAGTGTACAAAATACCAACCTTCAACTGAAGATCTAGCCAATGAAATTCAACAACAAAAAAGTCACTAATTAAAAAAAAAAGTCACTAATAGGCAGTTTAGTTAAAGAATTCCCCCTCCCCCTGACTTATCTTAGTTCAGGGCACCCCACACAAGTTAAATAATATCAAGACCAACAAAAGAAATCGACTGACAGATGAACAAAGAAGTCACTAAGCAGGTAAGTTAAATAATTAGTTTTTGGTTTATTAAATACAGTTATATATTACAATTATACATTTTTGTTATTTAAACTATAAAATAGCAAAATTATAGTTTTTTTCTCAAAGTGACACACCACCCAAGTTATGCTCGATTTTTTGGCGAATTTTGACACACCAAGCTCAAAAGATTGCCCATCACTGATCTAGGACTTGGGAGGATGTGAGTCTTTGATTAGTTGCCCCTTCTAAGCTGTCCCTTTTTCTTGTCTTGTTATTGTTTTTATTTTTTTTTTTTCAGAAAAAACATCTCAAGGTTATTTTGACATTTGATTATGTTGCATACCCATCACCCAAAGTCAAATTGTCTTCTGTCACCTTCTATCTGGTTGTCTTTGTGCCCCTCCCTCCCCCATCTCCTCCTTCTCCTTACCCCCTTCCCCCCCATAACCATCACATTCTTGTCCATGTCTTTGAGTCTCATTTTTATGTCCCATCTATGTATGGAATCATATAGTTCTTAGTTTTTTCTGATTTACTTATTTCACTCATTATAATGTTATCAAGGTCCATCCATGTTTTTGTAAATTATCCGATGTCATAATTTCTTATGGCTGAGTAGTATTCCATAGTATATATGTACCAAAGCTTTTTAATCCACTCATCCAATAATGGACACTTGGGCCATTTTCAGATCTTCACTATTGTGAACAACACTGCCGTAAACATGGGGTGCATTTCTCTTTTTGGAATGGTGCTGTGGTGTTCTTAGGGTATATTCTTAAAAGTGGGATAGCTGGGTCAGAAGGCAGTTCGATTTTTAATTTTTTTGAGGAATCTGCATATTGTTCTCCACAGTGGTTGCACCAGTCTGCATTTCCACCAGCAGTGCAGGAGGGTTCCCTTTTCTCCACATCCTGGCCAGCACTTATTCTGTGTTGTTTTGTTGATGAACACCATTCTGATTGGTGTGAGGTGACATCTCATAGTGGTTTCAATTTGCATTTCTCTAATGATTAGTGATGTTGAACATTTTTTCATATGTCTATTAGCCATCTGTATGTCCTCTTTGGAGAAGTATCTATTCATTTCTTTTGCCCATTTTTTGATTGGATTGTTTGTCTTTCTGGTGTTGAGTTTTACAAGTTCTTTACAAATTTTGGTTATTAACCCCTTATCAGACGTATTATCGAATATATTCTTCCATTGTGTAGTTTGTCTTTTTATTCCGTTCTTATTGTCTTTAGTTGTGCAAAAGCTTTTTAATTTGATATAGTCCCATTTGTTTATCCTGTCTTTTATTTCATTTGCCTGTAGAGATAAATCAACAAATATATTACTGCGAGAGATGTCGAAGAGCTTACTGCCTATGTTTTCTTCTAAGATGCTTATGGTTTCATGACTTACATTTAAGTCTTTTATCCATTTTGAGTTTGTTTTTGTGAATGATGTAAGTTGGTGGTCTAGTTTCATTTTTTTGCAGGTAGATGTCCAATTTTCCCAACACCATTTATTAAAGAGGCTGTCTTTACTCCATTGTATGCTCTTACCTCCTTTGTCAAATATCAGTTGTCCATAAAGCTGTGGGTTTATTTCTGAGTTCTCTGTTCTGTTCCATTGATCTGTATGCCTGTTCTTATGCCAGTACCAGGCTGTTTTGAGTACAATGGCCTTGTAGTATAACTTGATATCCGGAAGTGTGGTACCTCTCACTTTATTCTTCCTTTTCAAGATTGCTGAGGCTATTTGTGGGTTTTTTTTGGTTCCATATAAATTTTTGGAATATGTGTTCTATATCTTTGAAGTATGTCATTGGTATTTTAATTGGTATTGCATTGAATTTATCAATTGCTTTGGGTAATATAGACATTTTAATGATGTTTATTCTTCCTAACTATGAGCACAATATATGCTTCCACTTGTTTGTATCTTCCTTGATTTCTTTTATCAATGTTTTATAATTTTCCGAGTACAAGTCTTTAATCTCCCTGGTTAAATTTATTCCTAGGTACTTTATTTTTTTGTTTGCAATAGTGAAGGGGATTGTTTCCCTAATTTCTCTTTCTGACAGTTCATTGTTGGTATATAAAAATGCCTCTGATTTCTGAGTATTAATTTTATATCCTGCCACCTTGCTGAATTCATTTATCAGGTCCAGTAGTTTTTTGACTGAGACTTTAGGGTTTTCTATATACAATATCATATCATCTGCATATAATGATAGTTTTACTTCTTCTTTTCCAATTTGGATGCCTTTTATTTCTTTTTCTTGTCTGATTGCAGTGGCTAGGACTTCCAGAACTATGTTGAATAAGAGTGGTGAAAGGTGGCACCCCTGCCTTGTTCCTGATCTTAAGGGGATTGCTTTTAATTTTTGCCCATTGAGTATGATGTTGGAGGTGGGTTTGTCATAGTTGGCCTTTATCATGTTGAGGTATGTACCCTGTATTCCCACTTTGCTGAGAGTTTTGATCATGAATGGGTGCTGGATTTTATCAAATGCTTTTTCTGCATCTATTGAAATTATCAGGTAGTTTTTCTACTGTCTTTTGTTTATGTGATGAATCATATTGATTGATTTGCAAATATTGTACCAGCCTTGCCTCCCCAGAATAAATCCCACTTGATCATGGTATATGATTTTTTTCATATATTGCTGGATCCAGTTGGCTAATATTTTGTTGAGGATTTTAGCATCTATATTTATCAGGGATATTGGCCTATGATTTTTGTTCTTTGTGTTGTCTTTGCCTGGTTTTGGAATCAGAATTATGCTCGCCTCATAAAAGGAACTTGGAAGTCTTCCTTCCTCTGGAATTTTTTGAAATAGCTTGAGAAGGATAGAAGTTAGTTCTTCTTTGAATATTTGGTAGAATTCACTTGTGAAGACATCAGGCCCAGGACTTTTCTTTGTTGGGAGTTTTTTGATAACTGTTTAGATCTCATTTGTTGCCCTGGCTGGTTGGCTCAATGGTAGAGCGTCGGCCTGGCGTGTAGAAGTCCCGGGTTCGATTCCCGGCCAGGGCACACAGGAGAAGTGCCCATCTGCTTCTCCACCCCTCCCCCACTCCTTCCTCTCTGTCTCTCTCTTCATCTCCCGCAGCCAAGGCTCCATTGGAGCAAAGATGGCCCGGGCGCTGGGGATGGCTCCTTGGCTTCTGCCCCAGGCGCTAGAGTGGCTCTGGTCGCAACAGAGCGACACCCCAGAGGGGCAGAGCATCACCCCCTGGTGGGCGTGCCGGGTGGATTCCGGTTGGGCGCATGTGGGAGTCTGTCTGACTGTCTCTCCCCGTTTCCAGCTTCAGAAAAAAAAACAAAAAAACAAAACAAAACAAAAATAGATCTCATTTGTTGTAATCAGTCTATTTAGGTTTTCTGATTCTTCCTGATTGATTTTTGGAAGATTGTATGTTTCAAGGAATTTGTCCGTTTCATCTAGGTTGTCTAGTTTTTTGGCATACGTTCTTCATAGTATTTTCTTATAATATTTTGTATTTCTGTTGTGTCAGTTGTTATTTCTCCACTCATTTCTAATTTTATTTATTTGAGTCCTCTCTCTTTTTTTCTTGGTGAGTCTAGTTAAAGGTTCATTGATCTTGTTTACCTTTTCAGAGAACCAGCTCCTGGTTTTACTGATCCTCTGTATTGTTTCTTTAGCCTCTATGTCATTTATTTCTCATTTGATCTTTATTATTTCCTTCCTTCTACTGCGTCTGGGCTTTACTTGCTGTTCTTTTTTTTTTTTTTTTTTTTTTAAATTTTATTTTATTTATTCATTTTAGAAAGGAGAGAGAGAGAGAGAGAGAGGAGACAGAGAGACAGAGAGAGAGAAGGGGGAGGAACAGGAAGCATCAACTCCCATATGTGCCTTGACCAGGCAAGCCCAGGGTTTCGAGCCGGCAACCTCAGCATTTCCAAGTCGGCGCTTTATCTACTGCGCCACTACAGGTCAGGCACTTGCTGTTCTTTTTTCAGTTCTTTTAGATGCAGGGTTAAATTGTTTATTTGAGCTTTTTCTAGCTTCTTAAAGTATGCCTGTAGTGCTATGAACTTTCCTCTCAGTACTGTTTTTTGCTGTGTCCCATAAATTGTGATTTGTTATATGCTCATTATCATTCGTTTCTAGGAATTTTTTTATTTCTTCTTTGATCTCATTGTTAATCCATTCGATATTTAACAACCATGTGTTTGAGAATTTTTGAGTTTTTCTGTTGTGGTTGATTTCTAGCTTCATGCCATTGTGATCAGAGAAAATGCTTGATATGATTTCAATCTTCTTAAATTTGTTGAGACATCTTTTGTGCCCTAACATGTGGTCTATCCTAGAGAATGTATCATGAGCACTTGAAAACAATGTATATTCTGCTGCTTTAGGATGAAAGGTTCTAAAGATATCTATTAAATCCAGTTGGTCTAGTGTGTCCTTAAACTCTGCTGTTTCTTTGTTAATTTTTTTCTTGAGGATCTATCTAGTGATGTTAGTGGAATATTGAAATCCCCTACTATTATAGTATTGCTGTTGATATCACCCTTTATATCCATCAAAGTCTGCTTTATATATTTAGGTGCTCCTATATTAGGTGCATAGATATTTATAATGGTTATATCTTCCTATTGAATTGCTCCCTTTATCTCTTACTATTTATAACCTTTGTTTTAAAATCCATTTTGTCTGATAAAAGTATTGCTACCCTAGCTTTTTTTAATTTCCATTTGCATGAAATATATTTTTCCATCCTTTTACCTTCAGTCTATGTGCATCTTTTGTTTTAAGGTGTGTTTCTTGTAGACAGCATATGTACGGGTCCTGTTTTCTTATCCATGCAGCTACCCTGTCTTTTGATTGGATCATTTAATCCATTTATATTTAAGGTTATTATTGATATGTAATTGTTTATTGCCATTTTATTCTTTAAAGCTGTATTCCTCTTTTGCTATATTTTTTTCCCACTTTGATCGGTTTACAACAGGCCCCCTAACATTTCCTGCAGCATTGGTTTGGTTGTAATGAATTTCTTGAGTTGTTTTTTGTCTAGGAAGCTTTTTATTTCTCCTTCAATTTTAAATGATAGCCTTGCTGGATAAAGTAGTCTTGGTTGTAGGTTCTTGTTTTGCATTACTTTGAATATTTCTTGCCATTCCCTTCTGGCCTCAAGTGTTTCTGTTGAGAAATCGGATGTCATCCTTATGGGGGCTCCTTTGTAGGTGGTAGCCTTTTTTTCTCTAGCAGCTTTTAATATTTCTCTTTATCGCTTAGCTTTGGTATTTGAATTATGATGTGTCTTGGTGTAGATTTCTTTGGGTTTCTCTTTAATGGAGTTCTCTGTGCTTCTTGAAGTTGTGAGAGTTTTTCCTGCATTAATTTAGGGAAGTTTTCAGCTATGATATGATTGAACAAAGTCTCTATCCCTTATTCTTTCTCTTCTTCTTCAGGAACCCTTATGGTGTGGATGTTATTTCTCTTCATGTTGTCACAGAGCTCTCTAAGAGTTTCCTCAGACTTTTTGAGTCTCTTTTCTTTTTTCTGCTCTGCTTCCATGCCTTAGTTCAACTTGTCCTCCAATTCACTGATTCGATCTTCAGCTTCATCCATCCTGTTTTTAATTCCTTCCATGTGGTCTTCATTTCTGATATTGTATTTGTCATCTCTGACTGATTCTTTTTTAATATTTCAATGTCCTTTTTTATACTTGCTATTTCTTTATTTAGGTGTTCATAATGAGCATCCATTGTAGTTCTAAGATCCTTAAGCATCTAACAATTATTATTTTAAACTCTGCATCCAGAAGTTTGGTTATTTCCATATCACTTAATTCATTTCCTGGAGGTTTCTCTTGTGGTTTCATTTGGATTGCACTTCTCTGTCTTCTCATTATGTTTGTGTGTTTGGGTGTGTTTTTTGTAGAGCTGGTTGAGTCGAGGCTTAGTGTTTCGTCTGCCTCCAGTTTTCAGTTGTGTTATTTCTAGGTCTTCTTGGGTTGGCATCAGCTGTCATTTGTCTTGTAATTGTTAATGTGGTTTTAGTGTGTGCAATAGGTTTCTCACTGCACATTTTAGAGAACTTTGGATGTGGTGAAACTGTTCAGCTGGATCTGTTTTACTGTAAACAGAAGAGATTCCTGTGCTAGGTTGGCATCAATATTCCCACAGCTTTATGAATCAGAATTCAGACAACCAGATGCTTTCTCGGAAAGGGAGTTGTACTTGTACATATTTGTTTTACCAGTGTGCTACACCAGAGGGCAGTATAGGTGCTCTGTTCTGGGCACGCATTGTTTTCCTAGAGTGTGAGCTGAGTAATGGGTCTTCTTGTGGTATTTTACTGAGTAATTAAAGAGGAAGGCCAGTGTATTCATTTTCTATTGCTGTGTAACACATTACCATAAACCTAGTAGCTTAGAACAACACCCATTTGTTAGTGCACAGCTCGGTAAGTCAGAAGTTGATTGCTTTCACAATCACAGATAGGAGGTATAGGAGTAATCAAAGCCTTTTTACATTCAAGCCATGAACTTGGCTAGTAAACTCTCCAATACTACCGCCACTTAATCAAGGGGAAAAAAGACAGGATTCAGAGTGTGTGCAAAGAGCGCCAGAGAGCAGCTACATAGGGATTTTGCTAGGTTTATAAATTTTCCTGGGTGGTTCCTGAAATTTGACTTCAG
This sequence comes from Saccopteryx leptura, assembly GCF_036850995.1. Classification (NCBI taxonomy): domain Eukaryota; kingdom Metazoa; phylum Chordata; class Mammalia; order Chiroptera; family Emballonuridae; genus Saccopteryx; species Saccopteryx leptura. Next base: position 28,607,082 of record NC_089504.1, on the reverse strand, counting down.
ATCAAAGTTTCATCTCCTGTGACAGGAGAGGTAGGGCTGTGTTCAAGTCATCAAAACACTGAAATTTCTCTAAGTTTCAAAAAACAAAACAAATAAACAAAAACAACCTCCTGCCTCTAGAACTCTTCTCCTGTGGTTTAGACCCCTTTGAGACTGCTTTTTAACTGTTCTCTCTTCCAAGGTTCCCTGGAAGAAAATGAACCTCTCAGGGCTTCAGAATGAAAAAATAGCCAATTATCAATAAAGCCACAAACAACAAGGGCTAGCGAGGATGTGGAGAAAAGGAAATCTTCGTACATGTATTGTTGGTAGCAATGCAGACTGGTGCAGCCACTGTGGAAAACAGTATAGAGGTTCCTCAAAAATTAAAAACCAAACTGCCACATGACCAAGCGATTCCACCTCTGGGCATATAGTTGAAGAAACCCAAACACTAATTCAAAATAATATATGCACCCCACTGTTCAATGCGGCATTATTTATAACAGCTAAGATTTGGAAGCAACCCAAGTGCACATCAACAGATAAGTGGAGAAAAAAAAGTGGTGGAGATATATATATCAGAATATTACTAGGCCATAAAACAGAATGAAATCTTACCATTTGCAACAGCAAGGATGGACCTAGAGGGTATTATGCTAAGTGAAATAAGTCAGTCAGAGAAAGACAAATACCATATGATTTCACTTATATGTGGAATGTAAAAAACAAAACAAATGAACAAACAAAATAAAACGGACTTATAGACACAGAGAAGAGATGGATGATTGCCCAAAAGGGAAGAGGTTTTGGGGCAGGCGTGGCCAACAGTTTTTGCCCCCAGGCCAGATCAGAAAGAAAACATTTTTCACAGACCAGAAGAAATATTAAAATTAAAAGATGTTAAATACAAAAATGATTCGTTTAAGTAAACAAAATTTCATTATGTAATTTGTTTATGAATAAATGTAAGTGAGTGAAAAAAATTTTAATATACAATATTATTTTAATAAAAATATACTTTAACAAAAATATAATTACATACCGCTAAATGTCCAAACTGTATCGCAATCAATCGAAACAATATTTAATTGATAGAATGAACTTGAAGGGGTTATATCGCAAATAAAACAATTATTTCATTTTACAAACAGCCTGGACACGTTTTCAGTTATCAACTGCAGCTATTGTCTATGCTACAATGCCACTTGATTCAGCACACTTGACCACAAAAATAACGAATTGTTTGACCTTGGGTGCGCACTGGCAAACTCCGCCTAAAAGAATGTGGGTTTCACATCGCCGCTAAACACCAAACAGTTCATATAGAGTACAGACGAATACAAAAGTTGTAAATCTCTATAATGGAATTTTTTTTTAAAAGAAAGAAGTATCACGAATCCATTCGACCAATTATTGGCAGTTAACCCTAGTCACATGCAGAATTCTTCCACGTATCACTGTCTTCTTAAATATCTCGAATTCCAATAATCAAAGACGCTTCCGCTTCTGAGTAGCTGAAAATTTTAAAGTAGCGGAGAATATTAAAAATTTAATTGCGGGCTGCATAACGGCCCGCGTGCCATTTGTTGGCCATGCCTGGTTTGGGGTATTGGTGGAAAAGGTGAAAGGATTAAGAAGTACAAAGTGGTAGTTACAAAGTAGTCATAGGAATGTAAAGTATAAGGAATAGAGTTGATAATACAGGGGTAGGCAAAAGGAGGCTTACAGTTGTTCATATGGAAAAAGACTGCAGGTTATGATTATTATAATAGCTTTATTTAACTCTGTGTTTCATGTACTCACAATTATAAACCTACTTTTGCCCTTCCCTGTATTGTAATAACTAATGTGCAGTGCCAGGTGGGCACTGGAAATATTAGGGGAATACTTTGTAAGTTCAATAAATGTTTAATCACTATGCTGTACATCTGAGACAAATATAATATTGTATGTCAACTATAACTTAAAAATTTGAAAAAGGCCTGACCGGGCAGTGGTACAGTGGCTAGAGCGTCGGACTAGGATGCAGAGGACACAGGTTCAAGACCCTGAGGTTGCCAGCTTGAGCACAGGCTCATCTAGTTTGAGCAAAGCTCACCAGCTTGGACCCAAGGTAGCTGGCTTGAGCAAGGGGTTACTTGATCTGCTGTAGCCCCATGGTCAAGGCACATATGAGAAAGCAATCAATGAATAACTAAGGTGTCGCAACGAAAAACTAATGATTAATGCTTCTCATCTCTCTCCATTCCTGTCTCTCTGTCCCTATCTATCCTTCTCTCTGACTCTCTCGCCGTCTCTGTAAAAAAAAAATTTTTTTGAAAAAAGAAAAAAAAATTTTAAATAAAGAATAGAAAAAGCAACCAAATCCTCCTTCCACGTTTTATTGCTATAAATTAGTTTTATTTAGGCTAAAGGAGAACACCCAAGCAGAACTGGTTTATGTAGTTGTACTTCCTCAGCCTACAAGACAGAGAATGTGAAGCCTGACTTTCCTTACTTTCTCAGACATGCTGCATTTTCCATTTTAAAGAGCTGTGGCATCTGAAGGCAGGCTTGTGTTCTCTCTTAGATAGAGACATTATTTTACAAAATTGTGTTAACTAGTTAGGAAGCTTTACTTCTCTCTCTCTCTCTCTCTCTCTCTCTCTCTCTCTCTCTCTCTTTTAACGTGTGGGGTTCTGCTGTTCGAATTTAGTAAAGACTCATGTGCATTTAAGTAGTAACTTTGGTGCCAAGGTATCAGGAGGGGCCAGACCCAAGTTACCAAGCAGTCACAAGAGAAAAAGCGTGTAAATGGGCTCTTCAAAGAGAAACAGAAAATACTCCTCTTTCTGCCTCTCTCAATTAGAGTCCCACTTATAGGACACGGTTGTTAATCTACCACAGGAACGGGATGCTAAATTTGGTGGAGAGTGGAGAAGATATTACAAGGAGGGAAAAGGAATTAACCTATAAAAACTTTGTGGGGAAAGGCTTATTACTTTGAGTTGGCTTTGAGACATTTCATTGCCACTTCGACATTGCCAGCTGGCTTCACATGGACCATAAAGTCTCCAAAAATACTGCATGTGTAGGACTGTTGTTTGTCTTCATTAATTTACCCTGGTGACTTCAGGTGGGACATTACTCCATAAGGAGAAACGAAGTCCCAGCACAGCCATTGAGCCTCATTGAATTACCAATGCCCACACTGTCACAAATACCCATTTACCCACTACTTCCTCTCTGGCAGCCTTCCCTGTGCTTGAGGCTGCACACTACTTCCTTATCGAAGCTGATTCTGTACTTCTCACTTATATCAGTGCGTCTTCGTTCAGCAGCCAGGCTGTCCCGGACTGATGGTACTGCTAGTCAATATGCCTGGCACATAGCCTGCACTTAAAATTCATGAACAGAATCCAACATTTCCTCCTTTACTTCCAAATTAACATCTTTCTCTCAGCTGGATAGGACTTGTTCCTTCTTTAATCGAGATGCGGTTTTCTCTGACTCTATACCAGGACTTGCCATCTGAGTCAGGAAGACCAACTGTCCCCACGTTTGAAGACATTACCCCACCTAGGCGTCATCTAGATGTAAAGGTCCCAGGCATTTGCTTTAGTAAAACCCATGCCGAGAACAGTAATACATGAAGCTGTTGCCCCTTGGTTCCAAATGGTGAATGGGCTTATTCATTAGGGCCTTTCTGACAAGTAAATTGTCACAACATATGACTGTTTCCTTGTTGATACCACAACCTGAAGGTTGACACCAGAGAAAACACGTTAAACCTCTGGACACATGAGGGCCCTGAGGAGGAGCATGAGGGAGGCAAAGAAAAGGCCAAAAGGGAAGTAAAGGATACTAGAAAAAAATGAGAGCATGCTGAGAAGTCATCCCAAAGCTGAACAACACCAGGTATAAAAACACATTCTTGGCATTCTTGCCTTTTAAAATTAGAATGACTTAAACGTCCAATATTAGAGTAATGACTAGGTAAATTATAATCTATTCATGCAATGGACTCTTGTGCAGCCATTAAATGTTTATTTTGACAAATGTGTCACAGCAAAGGAAAAATGTTTATGTAATGAGAAAGTGAAAAAAAAAAAACCCAGAAAATGATAGTATGCCAAAATCTACTTATCAATTTGTGTGTCTGAGGAAAGTGTACAGAGGTCCCGTCAAGGGTGGAGCCCTGAGGAACGCTGCCATCTATGGAGTGTGTGGGAAGGGTGCCTTCAAAGAAACAGGAAAGAGAAAGCAAAGACACCAAGAAGAGGAGTGAGCCAAGAGAGCACGAGGTCCCAGAAGCTGGGCAAAGATGGTGTGTTCAAGGCCTCAGGCACTTTATATACATTACTACATTTAGTCCTCACAGAAAATGGGAGATCCTATTATGGCCTTTTGCAATGAGTAAATTTTGAACAGTTTCGAGTGGAAGTTAGAAAGTTGGACAACATCCCCAGGTAAGGGAGAGATGGGATTTGAGCTGTGGTCTGCTCTAAGCAAGGTCTACATGCTTGGCTTTATTTGCCCTGGGCTACTACCCTGCCATGTTAGAAACACCTTCTTCTTTTTCATTTTTTTTTTTCTTTTCCAAGTGAAAGGAGGGGAGAAAGAGAGACAGATTCCCGCATGTGCTCCAACGGGAATCCACCCAGCAATCTCCATCTGGGGCCGATGCTGTGCCCATCTGGGGTCATGCTGACAACCGAACTATTTTTAGCACCTGAGGTGGAGGCTCCATGTAGCCATCCTCAGTGCCCTGGCCGATGCACTCAAACCAATCAAGCCATGGCTGCAGGAGGGGAAGAGAGAGAGAGCAGCGGCGGGAGGTGGGGATAGAGAAGCAGATGGTCACTTCTCCTGTGTGCCCTGACTGAGAACTGAACCTAGGACATCCCCAACAGGCCAACACTCTACTACTGAGCCAAGCAACCAGGAACAGAAATGCCTTCTAAATGTGGGTGGAGTCATGGGTTTTAAGAGGGATCAGTCAGCCATATTTTCAATTCAGTAAATCCACCTCTGATGCAAGAACAGAAGAGGGAGTGAAGGGTGAGGGAACGGACCCCAGAGCGATGGATTAGCATAGGATTGCAAACTCCATTGCTTAAGGGGCAAGTACCGTACAAGGGGAGGCAGTGTGGCACATTGGAGCGTGCACACAGTCTAAAGAGGGCAGGAAGGCAGGACTCTCACCCGCTGTTGTCAGATATTCTAATTTGTTTAGAGACACCAGAAATCTGGATGTGATAATTCTCTGTGCAATTTTCCATTTTTAAATATTGGGAACCAAATAAAAACATTTGACACACTATGCAGACAAAGCAATCCTGTGGAGAAGATCGGGCCCGGGTTTAGTCCACTGTCTTAGTGTCTCTCTGAAGGGAGTTCTGCACCTTCAGCTGAGCTGAGTCTATGCAAAGCCGGTCATCGAGCAAAGAGGAAATTCGCAGGTCTTGGGTGGCGGTGCTTCTTCCATCTTTCTTTCCCACCGTATCTCATTTGGCCCATCACTCAATTTTCTGTGATGAATGCTTTGTTGGGTTCTATTCCATGGAGTTAAAGGAGCATGGAGTGTCTCTCATCACAGCCCTTCTTTGCTAGGAAAATAAATGGCTAGCTCCCTGGAGTTGGGGATTTTTTTTTATGCAATGACTTTCCTCTACGAGATTTATTGCAGCAGCTTTGTGAGAGATTTGTAGTAAGTAGTGTTCCGGCTGTAGGTCTTAAATCCTCAATGCCACCGCCATAACTCTCCAGGAAGGAAATGATAGAAGATCACAGTGGCTAATATTGCATGATGAGGAGACTGTCTCGGCTGAAATGATTGCCATCTTCCTGCTGCTGTCTTCACTTAGGAAATGGAGCTCTTCACCTGTGCTTGAGCTACCTGCAAGGTGGGGCCAAAGTCGCTTTACAGTTGTGAGTACGCGGAACACAGAATTTACTCTTGTATTATTGTTTATTAACTACTGTATAATTTTCCATACAAACAGCCGTAAACTGACCTCGGCCCCACCCTGTACCCCAGAGCTGCTCTGTGAGATCCAGGGGAACCTACAGACCAGGCAAAGGGAGCAAACATTTATCGACTGTCTTCCACTCCTCTTTTCACTGAGGCTCAAAGACATTAAATAATGTTCCCAAGGTCTCCAGCGGCAAAGCCTTTCTGATTCCAAAGCAGATCTTGTCTACCATGACAAATGGAACATATTTTTATATATCAGCGAATGTCTAATGAATCAAAGTTGATAGGAGTGAATGGTGAAATATGTTTATCATTTTAGGCTTAACCCGAATCTATTTCACTTTTAGGCTGAATGGATAGCATATGGCAAACCCAGGAGATAAACAGTCTAAATGACACCATGAGGAAACAATCAGACAAACCCAGACAGTGGAATGAAGACCAGCATCGCGGTCACTGCAAAATGTCATTGTAAAGGTGGAAAATGTCAGGGTACGCTTCTAGATTAAAATAGATTGGAAAGACAAGTGAACAAATGCAATATATAAACCTTGAATCCTGGTTCCAAATGACACTCACTATATGATATTTTGGGGGAGCAACGGAGAAAATGTGAATATGGACTAGATGTTAGATGATCTTAAAGATTATGATTAGCTGTCTTAGATTGTGATAATGGTTTTACAGGAAAACAGCCTTATTCTTAAGAAATATGTGCTGAAGTATTTAAGTAAAGTATTGTGATATCTGTCCTTTAATTTCAAATGACCAAGAAAAAATTAGGTATAAAAATATTATCAATTGCTGAATCTAGATAGTGAGCACTTAGCTATTCATTAGACTATTCTTTTAACTTTTCTGTGCATTTACATTTTTTCAGAGTGTAAAGTGAAAACATACAAATAAAAAACTTGATTGGATTAAGCTGTCTCAGAGTGATGGAGAGATGGCTATTCTGAATGAGGTAAAAAGTATTTTGAAATTCCTTTAGGAGATCAAAACCATGGACATACTTACATAGTTTAGAATATGTGTTTATCATAGTAAATATAAAAATAATTTTAAAGGATAGATGTACATTTCTATAGCCATGTTAAAATACTTTGTAGGTGGACAAGGACTAGAAATGTATCTATAATATTAGGTTACGAGAATTAGACATGATTTTTTCCCCCCAAATTACCCTTGTTGTATTATCTTTTTCATTAACATAATCTCAAAAAGTAAAGTCATAAACCAAGACAGAAATATGTCATAATTTATGCTCTGGTGTTGGGTTACAGTTGAATGTTTTTCTTTGAAGAGCCATCCTTGAAGCCTATTGAAAAAAATATTCTGTATTTTTATAATCAGTAAATTCATTGAATTGATTGTATTCCTAATTACAAATCACCATGGGAACTTCAGCTTCATAATTTTAGGATGAGTAAAAAGATTTTGGGAAAATAATAAGTGATACTGAATAATTAAAAATTTAAAACAGCACCAGAAAGTTAGAAGTTTAGTTCATGAATGGCCAAATAGTTTTATCTAAATTATAATGACAATTGTCAAAAACACAGGCTGACCATGACCACCTATTTTTTGTAAATAAAGTTTTATTGGAACACAGCCATGTTCATTCATTTATGTATTGTCTATGACTGCTTTCATGCTACAATACCTGAGATAAGTGGTTTCAGCAAAGACTGTGTGTCGTGTGAATCCTAAATGATCACTCTCGAGTTCAAAAAGAATAGTTTACCCAGCCTTAGTCTAAAAATATACATGTATATGGAAAAGGATTAAATGAGAATATGGGGGAAAGTTGACTTATTATGGTGGAGGTATTGTGATATTTTATTCATATTTTTGAAATCTACATTATTTGTTACAGTGTAGTTTGTTCATTAACTAAGTATTTTTTAATAAAAAAAAGTAGTTGGATGAGACCTATTACTGTTTTTACAATACATAAAATTGTGATGGGGAAGCAAATAGCAAATACATGTTATAGTTACTAAAGTCTGCATGGAAATTCTAATCGCTAGAGTTGAGCCAAAGAAAATAAATAGTAAAAATCACAGAGGGAAATTACCAAGGTAATTCTTACAGGATTGTTCATAATAACAAAATAGTGGAAATAACAGGGTAACTGTTAAATAAATAATGGTGTCTATGTGATGGAATATTACATAATCATAAAAATGATACTTTAAAACATTTATTACTTTTGTAATCAGTAAAAAATAATATTTTTAAAGGATGAGGGAGTCAGTGACAATGAAAAATGTTCATAACAGTGATATTTAAGTAAAATAAATTATAGAACACTTAAAATATCTACATTATCTACATAGACTTATAAACATATAGAAAAATGTCTGAAAATATAAACTTTACCATCAACAGTGGTTTAGAAAGTGGTATTTAAGAAGGCTTTTCTTTCTCCTTAATCCCAGAGTGTTTAATTTTTAAATGAGTGTGTATAACAGGAGAAGTATATATATCCATATTTTAAAATAGCACTCATTAAAAAATTTTAATGACCTTGTTAAATGTCTATGAAAAGCTAAATACAAAACACAAAGAGAATATTATCTCAAGTTCAAGAATAAAATGTACACAAGAAAAGGACCAAAAAATGTCAAAATACTGTATTGCTTCTGGGTGACAGCATTGTGGGTGATTTTTTTTTTTTTTTTGCCTTATCTTTTTACACCTACCTCTACCTCCCTGACCTTTTCACAATGAATATATATTACTGGGATAATCAGGAAAAAATTTTAAAGTAATAACTTGTTAAAACTAACTTTTTAAAGGAAAGTATTATTATAGCTACTACCAATCCATATTACCTGACTTCTGAATGCCTTTGTCTCTCTAGCTCGCCTCTTTTTTCATATACATACATGCATGCTCAGCAATTCCTGACAATAATGACTTTGACTTCTTTTTTTTTTTTAGATTTTATTTATTTATTTTTTTTTAAGAGAGAGAGTAGAGAGAAAGAGAGAGAAAGAAGAGGGGGAGAAGCAGGAAGCATCAACTCTCGTATGTGCCTTGACCAGGCAAGCCCAGGGTTTTGAACTGGCAACCTCAGCGTTCCAGGTCAATGCTTTATCCACTGCGCCACCACAGGTCAGGTTGACTTCTGCTATTAAACTCTACCAGGTCCTCCACTCTGTCTCATACTTCCTGGTCTCCTTCCCCAACAACTTTCCAAAATCATAAATGTCATTTGAACTCTACAAGTGAGGGGGGGGGGGGTGGAGAGGAAGAGAGGGAGAAAGAGGAAGAAGACAAAAGTGCTCGGGCACATATTTCCTGCAAGGCTCTTGATATTATGGAAAGAATAAAATATCCAAGTCCTTACAGTGGCCAACAGGACACACATGATCTATACCCTCCCCACACCCCTTCGCCCTGACACACACTGCTCTGACCTCAGCCCTCACCACTCCCTCCATCACGGCTACATTTCCTCAGGTCCCAATATAAACTGCATCTTCTCAGGGACCTAACATTGGCTTTCACCGATCTGCCAACTTGGTTTTAAGGTATAATTAAAATATGCCTGCCTGACCAGGCAGTGGCGCAGTGGATAGAGCGTCGGACTGGGATGCAGAGGACCCAGGTTTGAGACCTCGAGCTCGCCAGCTTGAGCACAGGCTCATTTGGTTTGAGCAAAAGCTTACCAGCTTGGACCCAAGGTTGCTGGCTTGAGCAAGGGGTTACTCGGTCTGCTGAAGGCCCACGGTCAAGGCACATGTGAGAAAGCAATCAATGAACAACTAAGTTGTCACAACAAAAAACTGATGATTGATGCTTCTCATCTCTCTCTGTTACTGTCTCTCTGTCCTATCTATCCCTCTCTCTGACTCTCTCTCTCTCTCTGTCTCTGTAAGAAAAAAAAATGCCTTATTAAACCTGAATGAAACCATCAAAAAAGTAAAAAACTACTGTGATAGTTCTGAACATGGTCTTCTGATATTTATACCCTTGATAGTCCCCTCCCACCCTGAATACAGTGGGCTTGCATAACCAATAGGTGGTTGCAGACTATAGTTACCAAGGTATATTATCAAAGATACTGAGATTTCTTTGTTCTCTTGGATCATCTGCTCTGGGGGAAGCTCACCACCATGCCATGTAGTCATTCAAGGACCCTACAGAGAGACCCGTGTGTGGGGCACGGGGGCCTCCTACCATGCCAACAGCCAGCACCAGCGTGCCATTCATGTGTGTAAGACAACTTGGAAGAAAATTCCAGCCCCAGTAAAGCCTTCGCATGACTGTAGTTCTGGCCAAAATCTTGACATTGATTTCATGAGTGAGTTTGAACCAGAACTACCTAGCTAAGCTATTCCCCAATTCCTGACCAACAGGTACCATGAAGGTTAAAAAAAAACAAAAACCCTTATTGTTGTTTAATCCACTCAGTTTTGGGGTAACTTGCTACATAGCAATAGATAATTAATACACTCAATAACCTAACTCTTAAGTCCTTTTAATCAGCATATCTCTAATTCCTTTAAGTGACCAACTATCCATACAACTCCACACAAATTCAGGCAAAGAAGTAAATCATTATCCCTGAGTGTCCAAAGTGCCATTCTATACTTCTGGCCCACTTGTTTTTGCTTTTCCTACTTTCCTATGTATCAAAGGCCCATCTGTCTCTGCAACTCAGTGAATGATACTCATGTCAGGCCTATTATGCTCTTATAACATGTTTGGGGCAGATTCCAGCTGCTGCCCTCTCCCATGATTCTGTTAATATCTATCCAGAACTTTACCCTAAAGTCTCAGGGAGGAGACAGTTCTCATTTTTGGCCCATCCTCACCTCAGGATCCAGACGGTCTAGGCTGGCCATGCTCCCCTCCCCGCATGGGGAGCGGGGAATGAACAGTTTACATAGGAATAGGAAGCTTATCTGAACCGATCTCCCTCAGCCTGTTGAGTAGGGTAGATTTTGCAACCCTAACTATTGCATTGGTAGACAGCAGCCCCGATTTCCACAAGGAAATATCAATTTCCAGGAAGAGAGGGTGAATTGTACTCACTTGCTTTAATTGTTTCATCTCCACTATTCTTTTGTTCTCTCTCAACACCTTTCTACCTCCATCAACTGGATCAAGTTCCATCAAGAAACATTCTCACAGCCTGGCTGGGTAGCTTAATTGGTTAGAGCATCATCCCAATCTGCCAAGGTTGTGGGTTTGATCCCTGGTCAGGACACATACAAGAATCAACCAATGAATGCATAAATAAACTGGAACAACAAATCAATGTTTCTCTTTCTCTCCCTTCCTTTTGCCCTAAAATCATTAATAAAAAATATATTATTTTAATTAAAAATTTTAGCCCTGGCCGGTTAGCTCAGTTAGAGCATTGTCCAGAAACGACAAGGTTGTGGGTTTGATCCTCAGTCAGGGCACATATAGGAACATCTTGATGTTCCTATCTCTCTGTCTCTCTCTCCCTTCCTCTCTCTAAAAAAGAGAGAGAGAGAATCAAAAAGTTAAAGAAAATAAGCATTCTCAGTATGTATAGTATGAGCCTCTACTTTTAGGAGACAGCATGTGTATGTATCTGTGTGTATGGTGTAGTATCTGTACATCTCTGTGTGTATGTATTTGTGTATATGCATGCATGTATGCTTTGTGTGTCTATGTGTGTTGTGTATATCTATATCTCTATGTATGCTTTGTGTGTTGTACGTGTTTTATGTTGTGTGTATGCATATATATGCATATATGTGTGTGTGTGCTTGTGCACGCATCCGGCTTCACCAGCCTGGAATTTCTAAAATTTCCCTCCACAAGGACACCTAAAATACAACAGATTCCTAATTTTGATGAGTGTATCATAGTTATGTAAGATGTTGGCATTAAAGCTGGAGAAAGGGTGTACAGAGTATACAGTAACTCTTCTGTAAATTGTAAACATTTCAAAAAACTGTTTTGCAGAGCTATTACCCAGAGTAACAAGAAGTCCAACATTCCCCTCTTCTAAAATTTCCCAGAGGTACTTAACTTGGGCTCAAAGAAACCATCCTGGTAGTGATGTCCTCACCAGTGGATTCAGGGTCAGGTCTCATGCCTACACCACTACAGCCTGAATGGACAACTCTCTAACTTGCAGAACTGGCATTTCAGTTTGCTAACCCTACACTGCAGTCACCAACGATCCAGCTCCCGTTCCAGGCTTGTCTACTGAAACATTTTAAAGAGGAAAAAAATAAAAGAGAATTCTTAGAAAAAAACAAAGAGATGAAGCACAAATTGAAGGGCCAGTAGCTATCTGTGGGCAGAACTTCATTTTTAAGGAACCATTTTAAAGGAGGAGATGGGTCTTCCGCCTGACTTGGATTGTGTAGATCTAGGCTGGGCTAAGGGGTGGCCTCAGAGGAGGAGGAGCAGAAAGCTGTCTTCTCAGGGGGCTTGGGCCTTCAGTATTCAAATCCTGTGTTGCCATGCGCTTGACATTTTACAGATGGCTACCTTGGGTTTAAATATTCTCCCCCCTACCCCCACCCCACAAGTCAATTAAGACTTCTTTGGAGAAGAGTGAGTCTGCCCAGCCCTGCAGGCATGAAACAAAGGGCTCAGCTCCTTGAGGGACATGTGGCCTGGCCTCTCTCTCAGCTCACTAAGCAACCTGTTGACAAGCTTATAATTACCAGAACTGTGTGCTCCACAATGAATGTTCTTGGGAATTTTAATGATCGAAGTGAATGAATATGCTTCAACATTTGGAAACGTGCTTGAGAAGAAGAATTGCTTTAAAGTGTTTCATAAATTGTTGCTAGGAGACCACATCAAGATGAGCCTTTTTACTTACAACTTGAAGTTCAACTGGCAGGAAACTCTTCCATTCAACATATAGATAAGCAAACAGAACAGTTCAGGAATCTACTGGCTGCTAGAGAAAACCTTTCACCTGTAAGAAAATGGACCCTGGCCGGATGGCTCAGCGGTAGAGCATCGGCCTAGCGTGCGGAGGACCCGGGTTCGATTCCCAGCCAGGGCACACAGGAGAAGCGCCCATTTGCTTCTCCACCCCTCCGCCGTGCTTTCCTCTCTGTCTCTCTCTTCCCCTCCCGCAGCCAAGGCTCCATTGGAGCAAAGATGGCCCGGGCGCTGGGGATGGCTCTGTGGCCTCTGCCTCAGGCGCTAGAGTGGCTCTGGTCGCAATATGGCGACCCCCAGGATGGGCAGAGCATCGCCCCCTGGTGGGCAGAGCGTCGCCCCTGGTGGGCGTGCCGGGTGGATCCCGGTCGGGCGCTTGCGGGAGTCTGTCTGACTGTCTCTCCCTGTTTCCAGCTTCAGAAAAATGAAAAAAAAAGAAAAAGAAAATGGAGAACAAGAGGCAAGACAATGTTGATGGCAGTTATGCCCTTGCGTCTCAGTTCTACTAGTTATATGACCTTAAGCAATTCTTTTACTGTCTTTTACTCTCAGTTTTATCATCTGAAAAATGAGGCTATCAACTCATAGGATTAGAGATAACATATGAATGTACTCAGCATTTAATATTTAATTTGTTTAATTATTTACACCCACTTGTTCCGACAGAAACTAAGAGAGAATTCTGTAAGCTCCCTCAAAACCTTTCCAGCTTTCTTGGTGGGCCAATGGCAGCGCTGTTTGGTTGCTCTGCTACTGCCCACCATGAAAGCTGAACCGCCCACTAGTGGGCGGTAGGGACTAGGTTGACCAGCACTGCAAAAGTGGGCGGTTTTTATAAAAAGTTTGACAACCCCTGAAAGCAGTCTGGTAATTTCTTGTAGAACAGGAAAAACCCCTCAGAAAGAGAAACAGAATTACCGACATGTGAGGTAGGGACCTGCCAGGTTGCCCCCTAGACCTATCCTACACCAGCTGCAAGTGAACTCAGAGAGGCCATAGGGGTATGCATAAAGCATCGATAGATTCTGCTCTACTTAGGATCCAATGAGGTAAAATTAGTTGATAAAGAAACTGGAGTCAAATAAAAATAAGTACTCTATAAATGTTGCTGAATCTAACAAAAGGCTATTTTGTAGAAAGTCTGGCTGTGGTGACTGATAACATTCCCCCCCCCTTTTCTAAACTTCTAATCAACAAACTAGCCTAGAATTTGGGCAAGGGTTCCATATTCGTGTGGGCAATAAACAGTTGAATAAACCCTTTCTACATGGCAGTCCCTTGTTGACCATGGTCTAGGGCAGGGGTCCCCAAACTTTTTACACAGGGGGCCAGTTCACTGTCCTTCAGACTGCTGGAGGGCTGGACTATAAAAAAAAACTATGAACAAATCCCTATGCACACTGCACATATCTTATTTTAAAGTAAAAAAAAGGGGGGAACAAATACAGTATTTAAAATAAAGAACAAGTAAATTTAAATCAACAAACTGACCAGTATTTCAGTGGGAACTATGGGCCTGCTTTTGGCTAATGAGATGGTCAATGTCCGGTTCCATATTTGTCACTGCTAGCCATAACAAGTGATATGAAGTGCTTCAGGAGCCATGACGCGTGCGTCCCGCGTCACCGGAAGTAGTACTGTACGTGAGCGACGCCGCACTTTGCGGTGCCACCACATACAGTACTCCAGGAGCACAGGGTGTGGATGCATCCTGTGCTCCTCTCACTGACCACCAATGAAAGAGGTGGCCCTTCTGGAAGTGCAGCGGGGGCCGGATAAATGACCTCAGGGGGCCGCATGTGGCCTGCGGGCCATATTTTGGAGACCCCTGGTCTACGGGATCTAAAACATTATTATGGAATTCAACTATAGATGAACTACAGGCTTCAAGCTTTAAATTTGAACTTTGGGCACCAAACTGTATTTGGAAGTTACATTCCATTCTGCATGGACCAGGAAGAAAGAACTTTAGCTGTTTCCTGTCTAATGGCCCCTCCCCTGCCTGACAGCTGTTTGTCATCTAAATCACTAAAAAACCAGACAGGGCTCAAACTTAGTACTCCTCAGTATGGAAGAGCAAAAGCAGTTAAATGTTATCCTCCAAGGTTTTCTCTGCCTGTCTATTCCCCACCCATCTCTGAGAAGAGATTTAGCAGCCCTATGATGTCCCTAAAGGAAGCTATGTTGACAGCATAAACAGGAAGCTATGTTGACAGCATAAACAGGAAGCAAGGGGATAAGGCAAGCCCAGAGGAGGCAGAAAGGCTGCAGTTCCTCACCCTATACCCCCAAACTCTGGCTCCCCTGCCAGGAAACAGAAAGGTGACATATGGACAGGAAAGAAGAAAGGACATAAAGAAGGAAGGAAAAACAAGCAGGAGACAGACAACCATTTTACGCCTCCTGATGGAAGAAGACAACACCAGTTTGGAAGTAGTCTGGCTAAAGAACCGAACTCGAGTTTGATCAAGACTCTAGTTTTATCTACTCATGTGCAAGATATGCAGAAGGCAGAGTAAATGTCACCACAGGGATAAAAAAAAAATTCAGATTGTGGGAAATGCTACAGAATAAACAAGCAGATTTCTTCAACAAATAAAGAGAGCCCTATAGATTAAAAGAGTCCTAAAAGACATATTAACTAATTGCAATGTGTGGATCTTATTTAACTAATGAGGACAATTTCTATCTTTTCCCCCCAAAACTATAAAAGAAAGTTTATTTAGAAAGTCACAGACACTGGCTGGTTGGCTCAGTAGTAGAGCATTGGCCCAGCATGTGGATATCTCAGGTTCGATTCCTGGTCAGGGCACACAGAAGTGACCATCTGCTTCTCTGCCCTTCTCTCTCTCTCTCTCTCTTTCTCTCTCTCTCTCTCTTTCCCTCCTGCAGCCATGGCTCCATTAATTCAAGTGCATTGGCTGGGCGCTGAGGATGTCTCCGTGGAACGTCTGCCTTAGGTGCTGAAAACAGGTCGGTTGTGAGCATGACCCCAAATGGGCAAAGCATCGGCCCCAGATGGAGATTGCCAGATGGATCCCGGTCAGGGACCATGCAGGAGCCTGTCTCTCTATCTCCTCTCCTCTCGCTTGAAAAAGAAGAAAAAAAAGTCACTGAGGTAGAAGTGAGCAATAGAAGAAACGGGTTCAGGAAACAAGTTACAGAGGCAAAGGAAGGGCCCTTGGTGCTTAGGAGAGAAAAAGGTGAAGGTAACTGCTTGGGGAGAAAGAGTAGGGGGCAGGAAAGGCCCAGGTGGGACCCTGAGGGAGGAGTGCACTCAATCTTGATTTACACAAATGATTTAAAACTTATGAGTTTATCAGAAAGAAAATTTGAATATTGACTGAATACTATAATGATATTAAGAATATCAGAATGAAATTGTTAATTATGTGGGTTATGTGATCATAGTAAAAGAGCCTGTATCTTTTAAAGATGCATAATTAAATATTAGTGGTGAAATGATATAATTTCTGGAATATTCTTTAAAAACAACACAGGAGGTAGAGGTATACAGGCTTTGATCAGGACTTGGTGACAGCCACCCAGGACTCAAACTATTTTGTCTACTTTTGTGTATATTTTAGATTCTCCACAACAAAAAGGTAAAAGTACAAAACAAAATAACAGTAACACCCATTGGAGAAGGGCACTACCTTAGGACATGAGCAAGAGGCATATGGGGCCTGTTTCAGCAGGAGGTGGATTTTGGATCTGAGGACATGTTTTGTTGGTGAAAAAGCTTTATTTCCTAGCTCTAAAAAGAAGCAGGGAGAGGTCCAGAGTGGAGGGAGGATGCAACAAGATTGACATTTGATATCAGGGATCCAGCTTCCTGCCCTGTGGCCCATTACAATCTAGCCCATAATACCTATGCCTGATCCCAGAATCCACGCTTTTTACCCTTTTCACCAATAGGCTAAATTGCCTACCACTGAGGGGACATGGTCCTGAGTAAAATCACAGGTACATTTTACAACTTTGTAAGTTGTTGGTTTCCATTGTCTTATCATCCTCTGACTTATGGCTGCCCAAGCCCCGGGCACCATGCCATTTCCCCAAGCCCACTGGTACCTTCAGCTTGTAATGTCGCAGTGTGATGGAGTAATCCTCCTTTTCCCTGCCTCCACCCAGTGCTCCCTGTCTCTCTCAGTGTGTGTGTGTGTGTGTGTGTGTGTGTGTGTGTGTGTGTGTGTGTGTGTGTGTGAGAGAGAGAGAGAGAGAGAGAGAGAGAGAGAGAGAGAGAGAGAAACTAGACTGCCTTAAGCCAAAAAAAGGGAAGTAGTGTTCAACTTCAGTACAGATACCAAAGTCAACCTCTTCACCAAGCTCCACAAGGTAAACATGCAAACTAAGCATCTATTCATTCAGTACCCTTTACCAAAGATGTGTGTATCACTACAAAGGGTTACATCATGAAGCAGACATCCATTCGGTGTTGCATTGTGCTTGTCCTCTCTTCCCTCCACCTCCCTGCTCTCCCCTTTTCTTCCCTCTCTTAGGAGCAATACTATTCCTCTCCTTGTCTCATGCAAAGTAGTTTAGCAAACGTTTTTCTCAATGGAGAAGGCTCTTGGGACTTCACCTTCCACTCCAAATGTCATTTCAAAGTATTTCTTCTAATCAGATAGAGAGCTCTCCCTAAGAGAGTTCTGGTGGTCAACATTTTCTCCACTTCATCGCTTGTCAGTCCTCACAGTTCTGCCATTTGGCTGTAAATAAAACTGCACCTTGAGCTCAAACCAGAAGAGTGAAGGTTAATAGAGCACAGGCCTAACGGGCCTGTAAATTCATCCCACTGAGTCACCACACTGCCCAGAACAGTGTCTGGCCCACATAATGGCTATCGTATACTGTCTGTTCAGTACAGAGTAGTTTGACTGATTAACCAGCATCTCTTAAGAGGCAGGGAAAAGATCATACACAGCATTTGGAGAAAGGCAGAGCCTAGGTGGGCCAAGGAGATCCAGACACCAAGCAAGGGGCAGTGAAGGGAGTCACTGACATTTCCTGCTTGGATGGAAGGTGTTTTCCTATCCATAGGAAATGTGTCCACATCTCTGCATTTAGTGCCTCCTAGAACTAGATCTTTGCTTTATGCCCTTGTTTTTTATTATTATTATTTATACTAAAACTACATATATCCTTGTTTCTTATTTCATTTGTTTTGGAAATATAAGCTTGAGCTATTTAAAGAGAAACCAAGATGTTCTGAACTGACCCAAGCTAATTTGGTCACTCAACAACTGCCAGGCTCTTTGAGTAGATATCAGTCGCCTTTGGTGCTCACGTGTGGGTGGTGGCATACACCCTCTATATTACATCCTCTACACCAGTGAGGTCTTAGACCTAATTCTGCCAAAGCCATAAATGTTTGCTAGCCCAGAAGGTACAAAAACAATCCTACAATTGGTTCTTGAGGCTTTGTAGACCCTTAGGCACTACAAGTAATGTAAGCATCATAGTTCTAGGGTGAACACAAGATGGTGACAGGACCAGCCAGCCTTTTTTGAGTCAAGTCACATCCTTCATGAAGAAAATATCCACAGGACCGAAGGAACAGTAGACCCCAATCACTGTACGAAAGTCTGACTACTGAAGCTGCTGGAGCTGTATACTCATCCATGGGAAAGTTGTGTGGCTTCTAGCTTTCTACTCAACCGTATGTCTTGGACCATCGCTTATTTTTACCAATACAAAAATATCAGTAACATTCCTTATATGAGTTAAAAAACCTTCAAGTGAGATATTGATAAGACTATTTGAATTATGTGGCCATCTTTGAGGTGTTAATTCCTGATGAGAGAACTTTAAAACTAACCACTCTAATTATTAATATATATAAGAATTCACTTATATACATATATACTATACCATGTGTGATATATATTTGTAAACTAAATAACCATGCAGACAATATAACATTTTTAAATGTATCACCTGACCAGGTGGTGGTGCAGTGGATAGAGTGTTGCCTGGGACGCCGAGGACCCAGGTCGGAAGACACAAGGCTCACCAGCTTGAGCACAGGGTCGCTGGCTTGAGCATGGGATTGTAGACATGACCCCATGGTTGCTGGCTCAAGCCCAAAGCTCACTGGCTTGAAGCCCAAGGTCACTGGCTCAGATGGAGACCCCCACCCCTGGTCAAGACACATATTAAAAAGAGGTCAATGAATAACTAGTGTCAGAGCTATGAGTTGATGCTTCTCATCTCTCTTCCTTCCTGTCTGTCTGTCCCTGTCTGTCTCTCCATCCCCAACTCTATTTCCCTCTCTCTCTCTCTTTCAAAAAAATAAAGTAAAATAAATAGTACCTATTCCATGATTGGACAGGAGTTGTAAATTTGTAAGGAGAAAGTAAAAGGCCCCTTTTAGTAAGGGTGGTAGGAGGAATCTAAGTGGGAAAGCCTCATGGAAAAGGGGAAGACGCCCAGATGGGGCTGCACCCTGCCTAACGGTCAGCTGGCAAGCAGAACTTTCCTCTGCTTAAATTTTTTTTTTTTTTTTTGTATTTTTCTGAAGCTGGAAATGGGGAGAGACAGTCAGACAGACTCCCGCATGTGCCCGACCGGGATCCACCCGGCACGCCCACCAGGGGCGATGCTCTGCCCACCAGGGGGCGATGCTCTGCCCCTCCGGGGCATCGCTCTGTCGCGACCAGAGCCACTCTAGCGCCTGGGGCAGAGGCCAAGGAGCCATCCCCAGCGCCCGAGCCATCCCACTCCAATGGAGCCTCGGCTGCGGGAGGGGAAGAGAGAGACAGAGAGGAAGGGTGGGTGGAGAAGCAAATGGGCGCTTCTCCTATGTGCCCTGGCCGGAAATCGAACCTGGGTCCCCCACACGCCAGGCCGACGCTCCACCGCTGAGCCAACCGGCCAGGGCCTCCTCTGCTTAAATTTTACATGACTTGTGTTTGTTTTCCTGTTGGAGGCTGTTCCATCCTCTCTGGACCTGAAAGAACTAATTTTAGTTCTCCTATTATAACTCCCCTTTTCAGAAGGGGCGGTTTACTCCCCTGCTGTCAGCACAAATGTAAAAATTAGGAACACATCTGATTGCACCTGTAGTTACCCACTTGCAGCCACAATTAGCCATAAGCACTCTCCAAAAATGGCAAAAGCAGTTAAGCCTGCCGCAATTAAGTAATTGTGGGCATCATTAGTTGCATCGTTAGTCACATGAGTAACTTTTATGGTCGCCATGGCTACCTTCTGATACCAAATTACCCATCCAAAGAGGAAGCACTGGGGCTGAAAACTGACCCCTCCTTCTCCAATGTTGTGAAAATTGTGTGTGTGTTCCTAATTATTTCACGTAAGTAAATGGGCAATGTTTGCAAATACAAACTACTTATGACAAACCAAAAAGAAATGGTCATCCTGGGTCCTGTGTATTATCCATTCATCATTATTTTTTTCATTTAACATACAGCAAATCAAAGTTAGCTTTTTATTTCTTTTTTTTTTCCTGAATAACTCACTGTGGTATCTAGGTGACAATGTATTCTTTCATTTGTATATTCTGCCCAATAAAGGTTTATTTTATACCATAGTTATCATTTCCCGATATGAACATCTGCTACAAATTTTCAATTGGAGAGCTTTATTTCCTGTTTGAATTTAAGTGATTAGATCTTTTTAACCAGATAGTTTTAATCTGAAAGAGAAATGGGACCAGACCTAGCAAGATAGTTCCTGCTTGGAGAATGACAATCTGTGAAAATGTCATTAAGAAATATAATCTTAATGAATCACCATCCTAAGAAGGAAACATCATATTCTTCAAAATCCCAAGAAATCTATATTTATATAGTAGAACAGAGTAAGGTAGGGAGATGCATGTTTTAATCGACATTTATTTATATAATAATTTCAAGATGCTTGATATAACAACAGATTAATCATCCTTCACTAACCAGCATGTTTCAGATTTATGCTTCCCAGAGATAAGTAGCTAGGACCTATTACTCACAAATAAGTGTTTAGAAAGTATGGAATAAATAATCAAATGGCTCATAGTCCACCTATTGGCCATCCATCTATTGACTTCATTTGTCATTTCAAGAGAGAAAAGATTCTATCAGGTTTTCTGGCCCTAATGACTTTGGACAAAGAAGAAAATCTATCTCTAGAGCAATGCTGTTTATCAGAAGTCCCTGTGATAATGAAAATGTTCTATATCTGCACTGTCCAAGATGGCAGTCACTACCTATGTGTGGCTAGTGTGTTCTTAGAATGGAACTAGAATGGCTGAAGACCTGATTTTAAATTTTATTTTATTTAAATTTAAGCAGCTACATGAGACTAGCAGCTAGTGTATTGTACAGTATACTTCTAAAGCACATGGCTACAGCAAGAAAAGAAGGTCAACAGTGGCTCCAAATATGATCAAAAGTATGATAAAAATAAAAAAGACAGTAAAGTAT
This sequence comes from Saccopteryx leptura, assembly GCF_036850995.1. Lineage (NCBI taxonomy): Eukaryota > Metazoa > Chordata > Mammalia > Chiroptera > Emballonuridae > Saccopteryx > Saccopteryx leptura. The sequence goes on along the minus strand of NC_089504.1, from coordinate 28,585,824 downwards.
TTGAATCCAAAATCTCAGGCCATTGCTTTAACTTCAGCACCTCTTAGCTACATGACCCTGGATAAAGCAGTTCTTTCTTAGGCCAAGTTACATTTTAAAAGCATCATGCTGATGATGGTAGGGTGGAGATCGGAGAGAAATCAAGGAAGATCACAGTGAACTGGCTTATCTTCCTATTACCTGGATGTTTATTGTCTGTACAGTAGAAAGCTGCTCAGGAAATAACACCAAAAGAGAAGTGAGATGGAAAATGTTCTTACACAAATTAGGACCCCCATGGCTACAAGTGGCAGAAAAACCCAACCTAAACCTGCCTTAAGCTAAAAAGGATAGTATGGGTTCGTACCTCAACCCTTAAACCTAGTTTTGGCTTCAGGCAAGTGGATTCAGCTTCAATTGAAGTCATCTGGATCTTGTTTCCTCCAATCTCTTGGCTCTCCCTTCTCTTATGCTGGTGTATGTGGTAGCAATATGGCGGCACTGTTGCATATGGTAGCAATATGCCAAGTCCTTGTAAACTCTCAAGTCTACCTTTGGGGTAAAGAGTGAGAATCTCTGTTGCATGTGTCTTATAAAGATCCTTCATCGTGGCTCATTTCTGGAACAACTAATTAGCCATGAGTGAAGTCCAGGTCTCTTCTGTTGGCTCAGCCTTGCCCAAGTCACAGAGGTGGAGAATGGAGGAGGGATTTTTCCAGAGGTAAAGCAGAGTACTACCAGAGGGTGGGTGAATGTTTGCACTACAGCAGAAAACAATAGATGTCCTCTCGAGTCTTGCTTCCAGGATTTGGAAGAGTAAAGTTCTGACCCCTTGAGAAATCCCAGCAGCAATGAATCCAATTCAGGTATTAACTTTCAACAAACACACCCTAACACTACCTGGGAGCCCTTCTGTTTCTAAGTAGATACATTTAATAGGCATGAAAATAAGCCATTATCTTATTTTGGAAATGTATCTGAACTTCCACCTTCATATATGATATTGCTTATACAATGGATCAGATTTAGTCTTTTCTGCCAGCTGGATTCCAGGATTTTGTATCTTTTAGGATTTAGGAATTGTGCTAAGAATGGACAGTAGTTCCTCAGAGATTCAGTTTCCATTTGAATGAATGAATTGAGTGGCAGAGATCCCAAAGGTCATTCATTCATGCTTATAATACTGCCTGAAAAACCCAGACCACATTCTGTTTCCTTTCTTTAGTTTCTACTAGTCTAGGGGGGAAAGGAAGAATTGGGCAGTGGAGTAGTTGTTATTTGTTTATTCATTCAACAACAGTTATGCCACTACTATGTGCCAGGAATGGTGGTTGGTGCTGGAAGAGCGACAAAGACAGCCAGATACTTCATGCGAGTTATGGGTAGAAAAAGCACTGGGCATCAAGTCAGAGACCTGAGTTAAAGTTCTGACTTTGACAGTAATTATCACTGTGCTTTGGAGACAAAGGCCTTATTTGGAAGGTTTCAGGAAAAAAAAAAAATCCCTTGAGCTGGTAAACTCTCTGACTCCATGAAAGGTTAGATCTCCATTAGCATGACTAAGGCTTGCTGCCTGACCTTTGAGAACTAAGAGAAAAAACACTCCCTCACCCTCAGAATTCAACACACAAACCTCTGGGATTCGAGTGGAGAGGATCAAATTAAAGTAGGAGACACAAAAGGAGCTTTTCATTAACTCTTAGAAATTGTTTTCTCTTTGGGACCGGCTTATTACAAAAGAATCGCTAGGAGTAGAGACACACTTCTGTTGGAAGGGGTGTCTCGGAGAATGGAAGAGTCTTGCATAATTCACCAGCTGAATGGGCACGGGGAAGAACATTCCAGACCTTTGATTGGGGGGGGGGGGGGCAAGGCAAAACTGGAGCTAGGAAGCTGACAGGCACAGTTGGATCATTTGATTCTCTGGAACTTCAGTCCTGGGAGTGAAGAAGGGGTGGTTTTCCAGAAGTATTGTAACTGTGCAGGACCTTATTTTCCTTTTTCTGGCCTTTTATTTATATTTTTTTCCTCTTTGATTCAAACTGGCCTCACCCAGCACCCTGACTCTCCCTCCTCCCTCTCTGACTTGCTTAATCATTAAACACTCAGAACAATGAGGTTCTGGTCAGCATACAGTAGCCTTAGGAGCAAAGTCCTGGGTCTACTGACTACAGAGACAGTTTTCAATCAAACCAAAGATAATATCTTGGCCTCATTTGTGTTTTAGCTCCAGACCCAGGAAAGTGAAATGATCCCACCAAACAAATTCTTGAGACATCAGAAAGGACCCCATGGCTGATATCAAAACCAGATGCAATGATCAATTACCCCCTATGCTAGCACCAACCAATCAGTAAAGACCATGACTTTAACTTCTTTAGTCACCATGATTAATGATTTTCTTCCCCTATATAATGTATCCTCTAGAAGCCGTCTGGGAGTCTGGTCTTTCAGCATTAGCTCACCTATGACTCTGGGCATGGTGCCATCTCCTTAATTAATAAATCCTTTAATTTCTTGGCTGCCAACTCCTGTCCATGTGTCATTGGGCTTTGATGCACGCAGGCAAACAAAACCCTTCAGTCCACCAACAGCAACCACACTTTCCCCAGTGTGGCTTTGCATATCTGCACCCCCAAGTTAAAGAGCTTGAGAGCCAGAATCCTGTATCCTATGCTTATCTAAAACCTCTTTGCATATCTGCACCCCCAAGTTAAAGAGCTTGAGAGTCAGAATCTTGTATCCTATGCTTATCTAAAACCTCTGAAACCACCCAGTAAGCTAACTGGAGCAAGAGTTATCTGGTCCCTAAGGTTCTTTGCCTACCATGCCTTGGACAGCCTCCACCTATATGTGGAACGTGGGTAGAAGAAGGGAGCCCCTGACCTCTCAGCCACAGTCACCAGAACCAGAGGATGAGAAATGCTGGTGGCCTCTGTGTGGGTTTAGAATGAGCCACCCCAAAGTGTGCCTCAATGGTATGCAGATTATTCTAAGCTAAAGGCAAATCTAGCTTCAGGCTCAAGAGAAACTTCTGCCCTTCCATTTAGCTACCTAGAACTTGAATTAGGGGCCTTGCCCATTATCTCTGATAATCTCATCTATATGACTCACCTATATGGCAGAGCAAACTTCTCTTTACTAAACATCTGTTCTTCTTATCCTGCAATGACTCTTTGAAATCCCCAAGGTGCATTACCTCATCCCTAGCTCAGACTGTCTTATGTTCCTCAGCTCCCTTTCTCTCTCTGAAAATGCTTGTGGGGTCTTGTGTGTGTGGGATTTCCATGCACATGAGATTAAATTTGATTTTCTCTTGTCAATCTTTTTCTGATTGATTTGTTTGGTCAATCAAATGAACCAGAGGAAGGAAAGGAGAATTTTTCCCCTTCCCTGGAACTATTTCTCCATATCCCTTGACTGGGAGCTAAGAAGAGACAGAGCTCCATTTTCTTGGCAATAACTTCCAAGATCAGAGTTTGTCATCAAGCTGAGATGGGACATAGCGAGAGAGTGGGTTGTGCCACAGAGTCTTGCTGTTCTTATCAAAATCTAATAGATTTTCTTTAAAAAATATTTCTTCATTTGTAATATGCCCCTAGGACTATTTCCAGATATTTTAATGGTTGAAATTATTGCAAAAATTCCCAAACAGGTGCAGTGAAAGGAAAAACTTAATTCAGGTGAATAGTTTGCAAAATAGAAAACTGCAAAACCAAAAGGGTACACCACTGAGACAAAGGGAATGCTACCTTTTATAGATAAAGTACCCACCCACGTTCCCAACTGGTCCAATTTTATGCAAATGGAGTTTCCAAGTTCTTACAGTTCTAATTGGTCAGAATGCAGTTCTGATGATTATCATGCATTCTGATCGGGCATTATAGAGCAGTTCTGGTTGGTTGGTATATATGCAAATGAGGATATATTGTACAGTTTTGATTGGTTGGGGTACATCTCAGTCCATTGGTTGAAAGAGAAACCAGGGCTTCCTGCAGTGGCTGACTCAGCATAAATACGCAGGGCATAGTGCAGCAAGCCAAAAGTTCAGTTTGAGTTTCTTACCAGTATACAGAGTACATGAGGAACACCTGTGAGCACATGGCTGCTAGACGCTTATTATTTATAAAATTTGGGTCCTTGGTCAACCATGGGAAGTCTTTCCCAGCAGATGAATTCCTTCTTGGAATTTCATATCAAATAAATCTTTCTTCACAGGGTCCTCTCTGAGGAATGGGTTCACAGAGCTCCTCATACTACTGTTCTGAAAGTGAAACTTCTGAGGACTTTAAAGAGGGATTTTAAACATGATCAAAAGATTCTTCAGGCTCTTGGGTAAAGAATGGATCAAAGGGAGATCAGAGTATAAGCAGGGGCTAAATAGAGTTGGAAGGTAGATGGAGCTGCCCAAATGAGACATGACGGTGACTAAAGTGATGGTGTGGAGATGGTGAAATGGACAGGGACCATAAACGTCTTTTGTTCATTATTGTTTGTTCATTATTGCAATCTCAGCACCTAGCACATTAGAAGACAGTAAATATTTGCTGAATGAAAGAATAAATGACTGCCAACTTTCAGCTGAGGAATTAAATTTACACATTTTCAAACTTTCCATCATTGACTTCTCTCTGACTCAAATTCTGGAAAGACTTGCTTTTTGTAAAAAAAAGGATGTAAAGTTATAGTAGGAATTCTGGTATATCAAGAAGTCTCATCTGAGGTAGGAAAGGATCACAGAAGAGAAGATATGTAATCAGGGCCTCGAAGAATAACACTAGCAATGCTATAGAGCAGGGGTCCCCAAACTTTTTACACAGGGGGCCAGTTCACTGTAACCTCAGACGGTTGGAGGGCCGGACTATAAAAAAAACTATGAACAATTTCCTATGTACACTGCACATATCTTATTTTAAAGTAAAAAAACAAAACAGGAACAAATACAATATTTAAAGTAAAGAACGAGTAAATTTAAATCAACAAACTGACCAGTATTTCAATGGGAACTATGGGCCTGCTTTTGGCTAATGAGATGGTCAATGTGCTCCTCTCACTGACCACCAATGAAAGAGGTGCCCCTTCTGGAAGTGCAGCAGGGGCTGGATAAATGGCCTCAGGGGGCCACATGCGGCCCCTGCTATAGGGGTAGTTTGGGGACCCCTGCTATAGAGGAAAGGTGGAGTGGGGCAGGGGGCATGTCAGAGTCTGCTGACTACTATTTATTTTAGGGTAAAGAAACATTTTAATTAGGAGAAAGCCTCTGAAATATTGGCTGCATTTATTATCCTAATAAATTTATCTTTGTCCTCTACTCAGTGTCCTTCAATGTAAATTAGGGCAGTGAGTGATATGATCTGTGCAGATCCAGCCAGCTTTAACATTCTAAGAGCCTGCCTACCCATGAATAGAAACCTGTAAGGAATAAATTATAAAAGGAACAGAATGCTCTTCCTACCAGATGCTAAACTTGAACTAGGACCAATGCATTTATTGGAAATATAAGTATTTTTTTCTCCCTTACCCTTGAACTTCATCCATGTGGAAGTATAGTTTAGAAGAAAACAGAAAGAAAGATATGATTTCATTGAGCGAAGAATCATTATTTTGGTCATTGGCAGACATTTTGAAAATTCAGCAACATCTAAATGAATAAATACCAGCAAAATGTACTGCCCTTTTCTTGTACTTGTTTGATTTCTAATAATAATTTCTATTTTTAATTGCATTTTAAAGATATTTTAGAAGTCACTGGATCCTTTGAAGATCTTATGAAATATATGGACACAACATAGTAAAATACACATATCCTCCAAGTAATGCATGCAACTCAAGTAAGTTCTATAAACCTTAAAGGTTCCAAGGTAAGTGTATATTGTGATTTACAATTTAAAAGGGCATTTTAAATCTTGTATAGCACTTGTAATTCTGAGTGAAAGAATATCAGCCCCATCTTATATATGAAGAATTTGGACCTAGATTATTACTCATCTCTTTCCAGGAAAGTAAGCTGCTTACCTCACCTCCCAGTGTTGTTGGTCTCACAAGGTAAGGAAAAGGTAAATCAAAGCCCAGTCCTGCCAAAGCTTGATTCCCTAAGAAGAATCCCCTTCATTTCAAAGAAGCGAGGCACCAAAAGGTTGTACCTCTCCCCCCCACTTCAGGGGCTTCAAGAAAACTGCTTTGTTGCTGAGCCCTAGGTCCAGGAGGAAAAGACTGAAAGTTACAAGAAGTTACACTCAAATTTGTAGTCATGGTTCACATCATTGAATTTGGTTAATCCAAAAAACTGAAACTTCTAAATTTATTTTAAAATGGTCTATAGTTGGCGATGCCTTTGAGTACCGGGCAGAATCAAATGTATGTCCTCTCTAGAGGAAAACATGTTTGTCCTAGACCATGAAGAATCCTATGTATAATTTCTCAAATGTATGAGCAGCATCCAGTAAAAAATAACCAAGCACAAAAGCAAGGTACCATTAGCAAGAACCTTTACAAATAGAACAGGGCCTGGTCCCCTGGTCGGTTGGCTCAGCAGTAGAGCGTCAGCCGGTGTGTGGAAGTCCCAGGTTCAATTCCCACTCAGGGCACACAGGAGAAGTGACCATCTGCTTCTCCAACCCTTTCCCTCCCCCTTCTCTCTCTTGTGCTCTCTCTTCCTATCCTGCAGCATGGCTAGAATGGTAGAGCAAGTTGGCTCTGGGTGCTGAGGATGGCTCCATGGCCTCACCTCAGGCACTATAATAGCTCAGTTGCCGAGCAACAGAGCAGTACCCCAAAAGGTCAAAGTATTGCCCAGTAGAAGGCTTGCCAGTTGGATCCTGGTTGGGGCACATGTGGGAATCTGTTTCTCTGCCTCCCTGTCTCTCACTTAAAAAAAAACAAACAAAAAAAAAAAACAACTTCTGAAGAAAGTAACCTAACATATTTGAAAAAGATAAAAACAAGAATGTCTATACATAAAATTATAATAACCAAAATTAAACATTCAGTAACAAATTAAATATAATTGCATACAGGTCAGAATAAATTTCCCAGAATGTCACATGAGAGATAAATATATGGAATATATGAGCATTAAGATATATAAAGGATAGACTTAGAAGGTTTGATGTGTACTTTATTGAAGATCCAGGAGAAAGAGAGAGAATGGTTGTTTTGTGTCTTATATCTTCTTATTTTTTATTATAAAATTATTTGAACATACATAAAAGAAAAAAGTAGAGAGTATAGTACTATAAACCCCATATGCCTGTGACCCAAATTCCATGATTATCAAGATTTAGCTGCATTTTGGAATTTTCTCTTTCTTTTTATGTCTTTATGCTGTATTTTGAAGCCATTCCCAGACTTTATATCATTTGGCCATGGTCATATTTGAATATTTGAATTTTCCAAAAGCAATGAAAGATATCATCCACATCAATTCAAAAATTTCAGCCATTCCTAAGCAGGATAAACAAAAAGAAATCCACATCTGGATACTTTGTTCAGAAACCATAGAATATCAAGACAATGAGAAAATCTGAAAAGCAACCGGGAGCTTACATAACGTGCTCAAGGCCATGTAACTAATAAATTACAATTGAGCCTTCTTTTGGGGTCATTTAGTTCTAAATTCAGCATCTTTCCTCAATATTACACTCTAAGCCCCTTGCTCAGGTACCTTTCAGAGAATTGATCTTTTTAGGTCCATCTTCCTTCACCATTGAGACTAGAAGAATGAATACCCAGTCCTTTACGGCAGTGGTCCCCAACCTTTTTTGGGCCACAGACAGGTTTAATGTCAGAAAATATTTTCCTGGACCGGCCTTTAGGGTGGGACGGATAAATGTATCACGTGACCGAGACAAGCGTCAAGAGTGAGTCTTAGACGGATGTAACAGAGAGAATCTGGTCATTTTTTAAAAATAAAACATCGTTCAGACTTAAATATAAATAAAATGGAAATAATGTAAGTTATTTATTCTTTCTCTGCAGACAGGTACCAAATGTCCCAAGGACCGGTACCAGTCCGCGGCCCAGGGGTTGGGGACCACTGCTTTACGGTACTGTTTTTACCAGAGGATTTATTCTAGGCAAGGGCTTTAGAGCTCAATAACTTTGTGTCTTCATTTATAGATGAGAAAAGTGAGTCCCATGTAATGAGACCTGCTGAGGATCCCACAACTAACATATCATTGCTCGGATATCCAGGAAGCTTATGCCTGTGATAAAAACTGCTAACCATGTCCAACATTTCTGGAGAGAAGTAGTTACAGGGGGGAGGGGGGGGAATTTAAGATGAGAAAAAAAAAATATTCCTTCTGATTGGAGAAGTTGGGCTGTGTAAATATTCCTTTCTTTAACTTCCTAATGAGACAAAAGAATTGGATGTCCTTTACAAAAAGCAGTCAAAAAAGTTAATGAGGCCTGACCTGTGGTGGCGCAGTGGATAAAGCGTCGACCTGGAAATGCTGAGGTCGCCGGTTCGAAACCCTGGGCTTGCCTGGTCAAGGCACATATGGGAGTTGATGCTTCCTGCTCCTCCCCCCTTCTCTCTCTCTCTCTCTCTCTCTTTCTTTCTCTCTTCCTTCTCTATAATGAATAAATAAAATCTTAAAAAAAATAAAATAAAATAAACTTAAAAAAAAAGTTAATGAATGCCTTCTCACTGGAAAGTTTAGGAACAATCAAAGAATTGGTAGAATTAAAGCCACTAACCAGTTGCATGTTAAAGGAGACATGAAGAAAAGACAATACAGTGACATTTAATTGCAGCCTAGTCCAGATATTGTTGGAAAATGTGAGCTATACAGAACATTTAAATCAAACTGTATATGAAAGATCAGGTTTCATTGATTGATGAGTTGACGAGTCACTAAAAATTTACCAACATTTAAAAAAATACATTAAAAGTTTTTAGAAGATTTCATATAGAAATTTCACATTCTTATCATAGAAATTTCAGGAAATATTGAAAAATATATATAATAAAATAAAAAGTCAATAATTCAGGAACTAAGAGTTAACCATTGGTAATGTCCTATTGTTTCCTTCTCATATTTCTTATATGTACATAAATACAGTTTTTACAACTATTTCTATAATAAATATCCTCATTTATAAATCTCTGAAAACAATTTGGTTTATTTCCTTTGAATATATTCCTAGAAGTGAGGTTATAAAGATATAAAATAGCAGAGCTGTTAAGGGGTTGGCTTTTAGTCAAACAGAATTTGCCTACCAGCTTGCCACTTATGAGCTCAGGCTTATAACCATGGGCTACTTACATAACTTTTCTAGGTCTCAGTTATCTTTTTTCTGAAAAAAAAAAAAGGCAGTAAAATAAATGAACCTACTTCATAGGTTTATAATAAAAGTTAAAATAATAAAATGAACGTGCAGCTCCTGGGATACATACAGTAAGGGATCAATAAGTTATTATCGTTGTCTTTGGATAACATGACTCCAGAGACTTTTATTGCTTTTTGTATACTTTTTAATAATATTGTATATTTTTTAAATTAAAAAGCATTTATTGCTATTATTACAGGAAAACATTGCTGTTTTTAAAAGATTATGATGCTTCTTTATTAGGAAATTAAGTCATATTTCCAATGTCTCTGTTTTTTTTTTCCTCTTTGCAACACAAAAGACCCTAGGACTCTCTCTGGTTTTAAAAGACTTGTAGAGAAATATTAATAGTTTGATGCATGTCAGGTGCTTGCTGTATGCCAAGGGCAGGGCAGTAGGAGTGGCTGGCTCTGGTACAACAATAGAGGGTGCACTGTCTATAAAGAATTTAAAAAAACTAGCCTAGTCTGTCTGCTTTTCATTATTACCATATGCCCACAATTTTAAATAATGTCAATGATAACATGCTCTTCACTATAACATCTTTGGTTGACCTACCTTCAAAATCATTGAGTTTTCATAATATTATATAGTACATATCTATATATAAACTTATAGATGTATAAGATTATTACATAATATGTATATATAATATTTATTATATAATACTTCCAAATAGGAAATATTTATTACTTAGCTCTTAATAAACATTGTGCTCTAAATGGAAGTTAATGCAGAGAACCCCTGGTTTCAGTCAACCCTGACACCTATGGACACAGCCTCAGAGGTTTGCTTCAGTAGTAAGCTGGTAATGTTTCGGAGCTGTTCAAGCTCACTGAGGCATTGTGTCACCAACCTATCCTTACATTTAAACAGTAAATATAAATAAACCAGGATAGTACAGTGGCTCTAAAGATGAAGAAACAAACCTGGATTAATTTAATTCAATCATTCTCTGTGACAATTTTTTTAAAATTAAAGTTTAAAACCTACAACAGTAAACCGGCAAGGTGTAATTGTTGAGTATGTGTATAATTTAGTTCAAGCTTTGGAGAAGGAAAAGTAACGTTCTCTCTACCATTCTAGGTTCTCAGCTGAGACACATGGAACACAAAGACAGATTAACAAGAGAAAAACAAGTTTAATGACATGTATACCTCCTGTGAAGGTGGGAGATAACCAGGAAACGTGAGTAACTCTCTGTAATGGACGAAGCTACCACTTCAAATACCATCTGCAGCTAGAGACAAAGAAAGAGGTGGTGGAGTGGGGGAACCACTTTTGGGGGATACCGGGAAAGCACAGTAAACACGGGTATGGTTTTCATGCAGATTTGCCTGTACCTCCTCCATTGATAAGGTTAGAGAAACTTGGTCATCTCCTCTTCCTAGTACAGTGAGGGAGACACCCTCACAAATGAAGATTTCCCTTATACAAGAGTCTTGGCCCTGGCGGGTTGGCTCAGTGGTAGAGCATCCGCCTGGCGTGCAGTAGTCCTGGGTTCGATTCCCGGCCAGGGCACACAGGAGAGATGCCCATCTGCTTCTCCACCCCTCCCCCTCTCCTTCCTCTCTGTCTCTCTCTTCCCCTCCCGCAGCCAAGGCTCCATTGGAGCAAAGTTGGCCCGGGCGCTGAGGATGGCTCTTTGGCCTCTGCCTCAGGTGTTAGAATGGCTCTGGTTGCAACAGAGCGATGCCCCAGATGGGCAGAGCATCGCCCCCTGGTGGGCGTGCCAGGTGGATCCCAGTCGGGTGCATGCGGGAGTCTGTCTGACTGCCTCCTCGATTCCAACTTCAGAAAAATAAAAATAAAAAAATTAAAAAAAAAGAGTCTTTTACACCAGAGTAGCATCTACGTGGTTTTCAGACTTGTCCTGTGCCTGCTGTTTCTTTAAAAATAATTAGACTAAAATGATCAATATGACAAAGAGGCATATTTTGGGGTAACAAATTCTGCTACCCTTCAGTTTAGATCTTAAAAATTAAATTTATTCTTTTAAACTATGAATTATTTTGAAACTAAAGGCTAAATTCAGAAAATGATTATTACTGAAAATAATTTTATTATCTAGAGGAGTGAGTTTAAAAATGATCTGTTCCAGGTGTCAAACATGCCAGGTACACCATCTGTAACCTTGCCAAGTGCTATCCTTCATTTACTAATCACAATGCAATGTCACAGAGGAGGACACAGGTGCTCAGCGGCTGACATGACTTGCACCAAGTCCCACAGCTAGTCATTTGCTGAGCTGGTTATCAAACCCACATTTGTCTAATGCCAGTCCAAAACTGCAACCAATGTGTCAGTATGCTTGTGATGCTAACAAGAAAGGCAAAATAAGAAATAAAAGTGGTGGTGCTTCAGGCTCCTCTTGATAAAGGAGCCCTGCTTCAGGGAAGCTCATTACTTTTGCCATGAACCTTGACTCCTAAGATTGTAAATGATCTCTACTGATACTCTCCGAAACAATTACCCGGGGGCCTTCTGAGTTTATGCACCTTCCCACAGGAATCCATTTGTTTTCCTTTCCCAGGCGAATAGCCCATTATTCTTCTAAGTAAGACTTTATCCCCCTATTACCTAGTAGCTTTAATAGATGTTTAATTTTTTTCTAAATAACATTAAAACAATATAGAGCAGAGGTCCCCAAACTTTTTTGGGCCACGGACCAGTTTAATGTCAGAAAATGTTTTCATGGACCGGCCTTTAGGGTGGGACGGATAAATGCACAAAATAAAATTATGCGACCGGCGTAAAAACTGTGGTATTTTAAAATATAATTGTCGAACTTATGAGACAAGCATCAAGAGTGAGTCTTAGATGGACGTAACAGAGGGAATCTGGTCATTTTTAAAAAATAAAACATTGTTCAGACTTAAATATAAATAAAACGGAAATAATGTAAGTTATTTATTCTTTCTCTGCGGACCAGTACCAAATGGCCCACACACTGGTACTGGTCCGCGGCCCGGGGGTTGGGGACCACTGATATAGAGGACCTATTTTCAGCGTTTAGAAGAGGATATAATAATAAACCAAACATTCTTTCTCAATAAATTGATACAGGAAGGCATTGGCATTCACTCCATATTAATGTGCCTTGACATTTACTTTCTAGAGAGGTGCCAACACTTACAGTGTTTTTAAATGTAAAACTGCTCTTAAGACACAACTTTTAATTCCACTCTGACATTATCCTTTCCTTTTACCTGAAGTCATGAATGAGTTGTGCTTAGCAACATATGAAAAAAATTACTGATATCAGGAAAAGGACTGGTGACAGAATCAGAACTTTCTTTTCAATTTTTTTTTTTTTTTTTTTTTTTTTACTTGAGAGAGAGAGAGAGAGAAACACGTTGATTTGTTGTTCCACTTATTTATGCACTCCTTGGTTGATTTTTGTATGCGACCTGACCAGGGACTGAACCCTCAACCTTGGCGTAGCTGAACAATGCTCTAACTGACTGAGCTACCCAGGCCAGGGCCAGAGTCAGAACTTCAATGCTAGGAGTGTTGGGATCAGGTTACTGAAGTCTTTTCTCTGGCCAAATTTCAACAAGAACTCTGAGTGAAAGTTCGCACTATGTAAGTACTTACACCCTAGGAAGGCACTTGCATGGAAGAAAAAGGGGAAGGGAGAAGAAATAATCGGAATTCAGATTTAAACAGCTAAGGAGGTGTTATAAGTCATGATGGTTCTCATATTCTCTTCTTTATAATGATCAAAATGAGTTTTATTCATCCCTACTTTATATATGGTAAAACTGTCCTTAGCAGAGAGGCTAAGGGCCTTAGCCAAGGTCTCACAACAAGTAAGTGGCAAAATGAATATGCAAAGCCACCTGTCTCAAGTCCAGGGATGTTCCTTTTATACCACAGCTGCCTCCCACACCATGGCCACCTCTATCCCCCAAATGGCATGATGAAGTTATGAAAAGTAAATGCAATGCATAAGGGCCTGGGCTCTATTGTAAGACCACTTGGGTCTAGATGCCGATCTTGCCACTTAATAGCTATGTGATGGTGGGCAAATTCTCATAGAGTAGTCATAGTAATGCTTACCATATATTCCATTTCTTCTACAGTTCTTCCCCCTTACTGCTATGTGAGGACACATGGCTAGCACTAATTAATGAAATGCAACTGAAAGAGTGTGTGTCATTTCTGGGATGAAACAGTGTAAAATCCATGAGTAATTGTCCATCTTTTTTTAGATCTCAAGTTACACAGGATGCAGCTGAAATATCTTTGCGCTTCCATAAGCCTGGGTACCTGGATGACTACATGGAGCAGATACTACCATCCCACCTCTCCCCAACCAGGTCAACTGCTGTGTCATACATACTGTGAAGGAGAAATAAACTCTTGTTCTATTAGGCAACTTAGAGTTGAGGGTAAATGTGTTGTAGCAGCATATTCCAGTCTATCAAGATGATTTTGTTATACCTCATTTCCCTAATCTTTAACATAGTGATAAAAAACTTTTTTACTTAATAGAATTATTGAGGATAAAGTGAGTTTTTTTTATAAGGCTACACCTGAGTATACTGTCAAACTAGCAAAACACAGAAGAAAGGAGTTGAATATATGGCAATCTTGGTGAATTGTCCCTTTGTTTTTTCCAAAAGTAAAGAAAAATGGAGTACCATCTTCAAAGGCTCCTTGCCACCAACTGCAATGTTCTGTGACGTCTCACCTCTGAATTTCTCTTTGACCTCTAACTTTGGTTATTCAATTTGTTTGATCCAAACTTATTGGTGACTACTTCTGTGTCAAACACTGTATTCAGAACTGACCTCAAATAGTCATAAGAAGGGGCAATCTGGATTTCCTCTATATCCAAGCTGGAAATAGGGTATACATTTCCTGGGAATGCAGAGAAGATGGTCTGAAGAAACTTGGCATAGTGTCCTTCCTACTTTTGCAGAAGCCATAAGTGAAACTCTATAGGAGGGAGTCTAGGGAGGCTGGTGATAGCCATGAGATGGCCCTTAGGGGGGGAAACAGCATGTCATTTTTACTTTAGTGCTCTTTTAAAATGGCTTTCTACATCCCTGCATCTAGCTGAGGGGGAGTAAGAGAGCAAAGCTGTCAGACCAGCAGCTTCTTAATTATGGAGATTAAAAATATTTTATGCAATTGACACAGCCTCTACTAAATTACATGGTATTAGGGAAAATGACTCTGTCTTGTGCCAATGAGAAAGGAGTTCTGAGAAAAAGAGCAGGTGGATTTTGACAGTTTGTCCAATAAAATAATAATAGCTGGGGGGGGGGTGAACTTTAAAAACCGGGCTAAATGCTACCATTTTCATAGCCTGACACAAACCTCTTAACAGGACTTGAGGGAAGCTGGGAATGACTGCAGCTAAGCTTCAAATTGCTAGTCCAGGCGGACCCCGCAGCCTCCCCGCTTCTTTTCATTTTGCTCTGCAGCACTGCAGGCTACCAGAGTGCTTGGGAAGTGAGCGAGTTGGCGGTCAAGTCAGGCTTGATTCCCAGGTAACCTAGCCTTCGCTCAGTTGGAGAAATGTCAGTAACCCTGTAGTGGTACCTTTGTATTCTCAAAATTTTCAATTACCTCCCATGGTCCAATAATTTCCTGCCAGGCATAGAAGCATCTGGTCCTATAAGGCTTGAGGCCCATTGAGAGCATCTTGAAGACTGAATGCTTTGGGCAGAACATGGGGGACTCTTGTCAATCCAACGTAGGCATCATTCTGAATTGAGCAGCGGAGTTGATAAGTGGGGGCAACAGCTTCAGCACCTACTGTTTTTATTATTTAATCTCTCCTTTCTCTAGACTTCCCTATAAGATAGCATCACAGTGATCTTCTTTTTTTTTAATTAATTTATTCTTATTTATTTTTAGATTTTTATTTATTCATTATAGAGAGGGGAGAGAGAGAGAGAGAGAGAAGGGGGAGGAGCAGGAAGCATCAACTCCCATATGTGCCTTGACCAGGCAAGCCCAGGGTTTTGAACCGGTGACCTCAGTGTTTCCAGGTTGACGCTTTATCCTCTGCGCCACCACAGGTCAGGCTCACAGTAATCTTTTCAAAGCAAAAAACTCCCTCTATTATCTATTTGCTCCAAATCCTCTGCTTTTCTCATGTGTGGGAGGTGCAAACCCCAAGGCTGATGGATGCAGGGGTAATGCAGATGGGCAACGGTGGCTCCTGGGTGGAGAGACTTCAGTGTGGAAACTGAGGCAAACCGGAGAGCTCATGGCAAGATCTCCCATCCCACATGTTCTTCTTACAATGTGGCATTGGCATTTCTTCCACAGGGGTAGGGGGTGGCATCTCTGGTGTCTTTTCTTGAAACTGAATGGGGCTGTGACTCTAGCCAACGTCATGCTGTCTGCTTTCTGAGGCTGGGTAATAAAAGGTAATGCAGTGTCAGCCTGGTCCTGTTGGAACCCAGCCACCGTGTTGCCAGGAAGCCCAGGTCTCAATGGCAAGACTTCATGTAAGTATTCTGGCTGATAGCCAACAGCCAGCATCAACCAGCGGTCAGGGAAGTGAGAAAATTTTGAGATGACTCCTGCTCCATCCACTAACTTCAACCACATGAAACCCACCAAGAGAACTGCTGACATATCTGAGCCTACTCAGTCCCCAGAACTGGGAGAGATGACAATATATCACCACAGTTTTTTTTTTTTATTATTTTTATTTTTTTTATTTTATTTTATTTTTTATTTATTTATTTCCTGAAGCTGGAAACGGGGAGAGACAGTCAGACAGACTCCCGCATGCGCCCAACCGGGATCCACCCGGCACGCCCACCAGGGGCGAAGCTCTGCCCACCAGGGGGCGATGCTCTGCCCCTCCGGGGCGTCGCTCTGCCGTGACCAGAGCCACTCTAGCGCCTGGGGCAGAGGCCAAGGAGCCATCCCCAGCGCCCGGGCCATCCCTGCTACAATGGAGCCTCGGCTGAGGGAGGGGAAGAGAGAGACAGAGAGGAAGGAGGGGGTGGGGGTGGAGAAGCAAATGGGCGCTTCTCCTATGTGCCCTGGCCGGGAATCGAACCCGGGTCCCCTGCACGCCAGGCCGACGCTCTACCGCTGAGCCAACCGGCCAGGGCCTATCACCACAGTTTTAAGTCATCAAGTTTTATTTTGATTTGTGACACAACAACAGATAATTGGAATATCCAAGAGATCTTATTTATTTCCAAGACTACACCTTTGCTGAAGTCATTTTAAGCCTGAATGCCTCCCATCCCCCATCTTCACTTATTGACAAATCTGCCTGTTGTTCAAGGACTAGATCAATGTTGCTTCCTTTTCATGAAGCCTTTCAGAATCATTACATTTTATGGTAATCTGTTCTTTCTCTGTACTCGACACTGCATAAAATCTCCATGATTAATAAATCATTTAGGCCAGACTGGTGGTGGTGCAGTGGATAGAGTGTTGACCTGGGAGGGTGAGGTCCCTGGTTCAAAACCCCAAGGTTGCTGGCTTGAGCACAGCCTCAACAACTTGAGTGAGGTCGCTGGCTTGAGCCCGAGGTTGTTGGTTTGAGCAAGGGGTCACTGGTTTGGCTTGAGCACTCCCCCCAACCCTTGTCAAGGCATGGCATGTATGAGAAGCAATCAATTAACAACTAGAGTGATGCAACTATGAGTTGATGCTTCTCATCTCTCTTTATTCTTGTCTCTGTCTCTCAAAAAAAAAATAATAAATAAATAAAGCCAGCCTTAAAAAAATGTAAGTATTGATAACTTGGGAGGACTCCCTTCCTCTTAAAATCATTGTATAAAGCTATTTTAATATAGTTTAAAAAAACAGTACATGCTTTTTTCAAAACCATGAATAATACAGAAGTCTATAATTCAGAAAGTTTCTCTAGTTTGTCTTGCTCTATCTCACCCCAATTTACTTTACTCCCACCTCCTCTCCAAAAGTAACTACTGTAATGAAGTGCTATATATTCCTCATAACCTCGTAACACACACACACACACACACACACACACACACACTCACATAAACAGGATTCTATCACACACAATACTGTTATGTTAAGTGTTTTTTCCATTCAAGGATGTGTTGCAGTTACCTTTGTGTGTTGGTTAATACCAATAGATCTCACACTTGGTTTTTGTTGTTGTTGTTGTTGTTGTTTTGTGACAGAGAGAAACAGAGAGAAAGACAGATAGGGACAGATAGACTGGAAGAGAGAGAGATGAGAAGCATCAATTCTTCATAGCGGCATCTTAGTTTCTCATTGATTGCTTTCTCATATGTGCCTTGACCGGAGGGCTAGAGAGACCAATTACCTCTTGCTCAAGCCAGCGACCTTAGGCTCAAGCTGGTGAGCCTTGCTGAAACCAGATGAGCCCGCACTCAAACTGGTGACCTCGGGGTTTTGAACCTGGGTCCTCCGTGTCCCAGACCAACGCTCTATCCACTGCACCACTGCCCGGTCAGGCAATTCATTTATTTCTTGAAGAAATGTTTATGACACATTCCTGGATAATTTCTAGGTTTTTTTTACACAGTGAGACTTGTCTAGTAAAGGAAAAAAAAAGTCACATAGCATTTTTATAAACAAATCAATCTCTGTACACCTCCTCTGCACTTATATAGTTTATGGACTCATTACATTTAATCTTTGCCCTGTATTTTAATTTATTAGTTAGTTAGTTACTTTAGAAAGAGGGAGAGGTAGAGAGAGACATTAATTTGTTGTTCCATTTATTTATCCATTCATTGCATTCATTGGTTGAATCTTGTATGTGCTGGCCTGGGGATTGAACCTACCAACTTTGGTGTACCAGAATTATGCTCTAAGTTAGACACCCAGCCAGGGCTCTTTGCTCTAATTCTTTTTTTTTTTTTTTTTTTTTTTTTTTTTTAGAAGGAGGAGAGAGATAGGAAGGGAGATGAGATAAGAAGCAACAGTGCATAGTTGCGTAGTTGTGGCACTTAAGTTGTTTATTGATTGCTTCTCACACGTGCCTTGACCAGAAGACTCCAGCCAAGCCAGTGACCTTGGGCTTCAAATCAATGACCTTTGGGCTCAAGCCAGTCACCCTGAGCTCAAGTTGGTGAGGCTGTGTGCAAGCCAGATAAGTCTGCACTCAAGCAGGCAACCTTGAAGTTTCAATTCTGTGTCCTCAGCTTACCAGGCCGATGCTCTATCCATTGTACTACCGTCTGGTCAGGCTCTTTGCTCTAAATCTTGATTTAAATATCTTACCACCTCACTAAAATGTGAATGACTTAAGGACAAGAAAGGTACCTCACTCATCTTTGAATTTCCCATATGTAGGTAGGTATCTGACTTATTACAATGGCTCAAGAACTATATTGTGAAATAAATGAATTTCCCTACTTTATAAAAGGTCTCTTTCCTTCTCAAATGAATATAATCCTGCCTCCTTTTACCACCTTCCTTACCCAAAAATAAAAACAAACACTAGTTTTATGTTTGAAAACAGCTCAAATCCCCAAAGACTGTTCGCATACGTGATACTTTATCAAACACACTTAGGTCATAAGAGTCAATAAAAAAAATTGAATAACTACAGACAAAAAAGGTCATTCAGAAAAGTAATAGGGGTACGCTATACCTCTTTAACACAAGTTCACAGCAAGCATTTTTAGAGAACTTACGAGTTTTCTGATCTTGCAACAAAAATCCAAGTGAAACCATAAATAAAAGCCAGAGTTATTAATTAACACTGGAGGAATATCAACTTACAAGTGTGGGCAGAAACAAAGTTGCAGAGCTAAGGATTTATGATTCTCGCCAGAGTCTTGCTGGGAACACTGTTGTCTTGTTCTATTACATGCCTGAGTTCAGGGCAGCTCTTTTCAGGGGCTTTCTAACTTCAGGGCTTAGCTGGGAGGCTGAGATACAGTTCCATCTTCTGGAATAGAGACCTGTTCTTGCTTCTCTGGAAATGAATGAACAGTTACAGCCCTTGGTTACAATTAGTTTTCGCTTTTGGAGCATTTCCCAGGGGTGATATGTGAATGCTTCAAGGTGGAAGTTGTGAGACAGATCTGGAAGCTGGGGCTCTGCGGAGGCAAATGTGCTCTTTTGGGATGCAGCTGTGAGCACAGTATGTGCTAAAATGTAAATAACACAGCTGAAACACCAAGTGCCCCGCCCCCCCTTTTAAAATTAGAGGACTATTCTGAGCAGTTATAGACATACATGTATATAGATGCATTTATATTTCTGTTATGCAAAAACCTGAAATCATGGGAACAATGAGTCAGGCTTTAAGACTATCGTGGAAAAGACCATTAGGGCAGTGTCCCCCCACCCCCACCCCACTGTGAGTGACCAGTACCAAGCCCTCCGTCCGAAGCTAGAAATCCTGGAATTCACATGGCCAATTATACAATATTAGACTATTGGGAAGCATTTCTGGCTGGCTCAGCTGGTGATCTGCTTTTACCATGCAGCACCAAGATTGATAGACCTTATAATTTTATCCTGGTTAGTGCAGATGCTGTTCTTACATAAGTTTTTATTTTTAAAAAAGTCTCTTTTTCTCAAAAGAAAAACAAACCTAAGCCCTTCTTGGTGATGAGATCAGTACCCTGATCACTGGCTAGGGAAAAATAATCACTTTTGACATTTCTGAATTTGCCATAGTTTAATTTCAATGAATGCTGTGTGTGCTTGTTTATGAGAACGAATGAAAAGGACCAGTAATTTGGCCACCTCTAAATCACTCCTTTTATGAGGCTTCTTTGGGTGTGAGGGGGATGGGAAAGAGACTTGTTCTTAGAAGGTACAGAATATAAATTCAGGAGTGTTAGTTTCTCTCATGCTAATGATGCGGTAAATTTTAAAACATCGCATTCACATGCATATATGGTGCATACATACGTAATTAGTATATTTACAAAGCACCTTGCAGAACCTTAGAACCTGGTGGTTCCATTAACCCTTAAATGGAAAGCTGGAGTTTAGATCAGTTAAGCACAAAGGAATGCCATCCCGTTCAACTACCTTCACCCAGCATCCATGTCTTGGAAAGAGGCTTTTAAAAAAGTGAAAATACATTTTTTTTTCCTTAAGAACTACAGTTTGTCCCATATTTATCTACTTCTGCAGTTTTAATTACAAAATAAGTACTAGCTACTACAAGGAATAACTACACTAGCCAAAAAGATTTTTATAATCTGAGAGAAATGCTCCCATATTGACTCTGCTTAGAGAAACAACTCCCCTTTCCTTGATTATAAAGAAGGAAGACAGATGGCTTCTTGTTTAAGACTGTAATTTTACTTTCAGCCTCCTCCTTCAGTTAAAAACAAGATGTACTTTGAGGCTTTGAGAGAAAATCTCCAGGGAAGGTTTTTTTCATTCTTGGCTACATTGAATAATTTAACAAACACATGAGACAGCTGGGGGAAAATGTTTTCCCTTGTTCTCAGGGAGTTTGCAATCTAATTGTGGAGAACTGGGACCAGAGCTATTCAAGTTTTATTTTTTCACTTCTATTTAATGACTGGTAACATAGTTAGGACTCATCACCCCAGCAGTATGATGGACCTTCTGATCAAATTGAAAGAGTACAGAGGGAGAATGCAGAGGAAGAATTAATGGTCTCAAGCAGGACTTGTTGAGTGCCTGCTGATATTATTTAATCTTGATAGCCTTTTGAGGTCATCCCTATTATCTGTTTCACAGAGGAGGAGAATGAAGTTTCAAAAGTGATTCATCGTCACACCTAGGAAATGATACTGGAACACACCAGCGAGGAATTCTATGGCCTTCTCTTTGGCTGTCTCCCGGTACCCATGTTTATTTGCTTAGATTCCCTTTCCAAAACACATTAAAGTCAACTTACTTCTGTGCTATCCCCCCCCCCCCCAACCCTTAGAGTTTGGGTAATCCTAAAACTCACTTTTATTTGATCAGGCCTTCTAGAGTCTCACTCCCTTGAATCTTTGTAAATAAAAAAATATATATATATTTTTAAACTGATTCTGTCTTTGAGACATTATTTGATAGGATGAAACACAGTGCCTGATACTGTGGTTGTCTTAGTATTAATGATAATCTTTAGTTTTGTTTTTTCCCCCCCGTTCTGATCTCACACTATTTCCTAAGGACTCTTTTGGCACCGCAAATTCCTTGAAGGTACTGACCATGCCCACTCTAACTTGTTACCACCGTACATTAACAACGGACTTGTAAGAGAGCAGAAACTTCTTTGTTCACTTCTTCATTCCCAGTGCTTTCAAGTCACGGTAATTTCGTATGTCTTCAGTAAATTTTAAAAATAAGAATGAATTAATACCCGATTATTGTGGATTAACCTCTGTATAAGAAAGGTTAGTTCAGGTCTAATATGGCTTTGAGTTGAGAGACCTTGAGAACTGTCTTTAGAACAATTTTGACCTTGGGTGCATTTCATGAGACTCTTGGTCATCTTCAAGTCTCAGTTTCCATATCAGCAAAATGGGGTCAGTAGCAACAGATGCTTGTTTCTCCTTGTCTCCTAGCACCCCTTCTCCAGAGGTTTATTGTGCACGCTTTCCTCTGGATAAAAAGCAGCCGTCGGAATAGTAAGAAGCCACTGGGGACTTCGGATTGCACTTCCAGTGGGAACAGCGAGCAACTCCTACCTTGCCCACGTCTCCCGGGTCCGGAAGCAACCCGGCCACATTTATTCTGCGAGCCTGCCCAGCCCTCGGGTGTCTCAGCCCCGGGAGCCCTCTCGACCCGAGGCAGCGCTCTGCCTCGGTGCCACCGCTAAATGGGCTCGGCATCGCGCAGGCTCTGACGCGCGTCAAAGGGCCCGGCCTCGTTTTGGCCGCCGCCGCTCGGCCGCCCGCGCGGCGCTGCACTGGGGGCGGGGAGTCTGATGGGAGACGCGCGCGGCGCTGAGGAGGCGGCGGCCCGGGAGAGGGAGCGGGAGAGGACTGGGCGCGGGAGGCGGGAGGCGGGGGACAAGGGGAGGCGCCGCCGCCGCCGCCGCCCGCCCCTTTCCGCTGGGAAGCAGCTGCAGTAGCAGGAGCGGAGCAGGAGCCGCGCAGCCGCCGCCGCCGCCGCCGCCGCCGCCGTGGGATGTGGCCGATGCCCGCCCCGAGCCGCGCCGCCTCCTGAGTGTCCGCCGCCGTCCGAGCCGCCGCCGCCGCCACCGAGCCGTGCGGGGCCAGGCCGCGCCCTCCCCGGGCGCCCGCCGGCTCGCATGCCGAGGGGCTCCGGGGCGTAGCTGCGCGCCCGGCGCCGCCTCCGGGCTCCTCCGGCCCCGCCATGGGCTGCTGCAGCTCCGCCTCCTCCGCCGCGCAGGTGAGGGGCTCCCGCCTCCCGGCCGCCCGCCCGGATGCCTCCCCCGCGCCGCACCGCACCGCGCCGCACCGCGGGCGCCCGCCTCCCGAAGCCTCTCGCTGTCCGCGTTCCTCCCTGCATCCCGCCCGCACTCCAGAGCCCCCCGCCCCCGCCTGTCCCGCAGGTGCCCCGCACTGTCTCCGCGGCTGCCGACCCGCGGGCGCCCCTGCGCGACCCCCAGTGCGCCCTCCGCTCATTGCCCTTCCTGCCCGACTTGGCCTCCACCTCCCTGTCACACCTGAGCGTCCCGCCCGCCTGCAGGTAGAGGCAGCACGGGCGCCTCCTCTCCGCCCCAGGTGGCACCCCCTTCCCTCGTCTTGCGGGCCTTGGCCGTCTCTTCCCAGCTCGGTGGAGTCCCCCGCTCCCTCTCCACCGACTATTTTCTGAGCTCCCAGCAGGAGTACACCCAGCATGGGCTCTTCACCCCTTTCCCACCTCGTTCCAGTTTCTCCTCTATTAGATGCCCCTCTTCCCTTGCCCACCGCCCCCCGAACGGGTTCGGGTGTTTAAGCGGGCCCGGGAGCCCTTCCACGGCCCACTTCCCGGTTCCCACCCGCTCGCCTCACACCCCATCCCCCCGTTGTGCCTTGACCCCGAGCACCGCGGCCTCTTTTTACACCCAGGCCCCTGCGGGAGCGCCGGGACTGGGCTGGGAAGGAGATTGGGCACCTGGTGGGTGACGGGAGCGTTACGGAAACTCCCTCTTTGTTGCCAGTGTAACAGGAGGAAGAGGTGCCGAATTTAGTTTTTCGGTGGGCACTGGCTGAATGTTGTCGCCCAGGGCTGAGATGCAGAGATTTCTCCTAGCTTCTACCCTGCCCCCATCCAAATTTCGCTAACCTCCCTCTCTCTTGCGGATCTGAGCCCTTAACCTAGATGGAAATGTTTAGACAACTGTATAAGGATCAAATGTAATAGGACTTGACTGCTGGCCACTAATAACTGAGAGGACCTGTTTGTAAATTACCTAATTTAGTGGATTAGTGAGTGTATTTACAAATACGATAAAAAGCAATCAGGAATACTGCATTAAAGTGTCTGGTGCTGGTGTATGAAAAATAGGCTCTGACAATGCCTGGGATGGAATCTCACAGTTTCATTAGCGCAGAATTTCACTGTGGTCTTTGATTTGTTTGTTTTGGGGCTCTTGTCTTTAGAAATAAAGGCTGGCTGGTTCTTGGTGAAGAAAAATTCTAGTTTTGGGGGGGAAAAATTCCTCCAGATATCTAGCATCTGGGATAATGCCAGAAGTGTTTTTGCTGCTGCTAAATGACTATATATAACTCAGTTTTAAATAACCTGCATACTTGTTCTGAAAATCTGAGATCTGTTAGAAAATGTCTAGAATTGCAAATGAATGGTGGACATTCATGTTTTATCAAGTATCCTATTTGTCCTGCATTTTTTTTCCTGAGTGTTTGCTTACCTGTGGTTTATTATTATTATTTTTCCTACTAGGATCATAGGTTGATTGATTTAGTTAAACCTTCCTAATTAGCTAGAATAGCAAAGAAAAACTATTATGTGACAGTGTTATGACAAGGTCTATGGAACAAGGTTTTCACATTAACAACTAAAGGTATATAATTACACAATACCTTTTAATTGGTTGGGGATTTTGGAGTGGAGGGGGAATCAAGTTGGATGTTATTCGTCTGCTATTTACTTAAATGTCATTTTCACCAAAAAAGGCATCTTTTCTATTGCCTTTATTTTAAGAACTGGGTAACTTTACAGCCTCTTTTGATGGTGGAAAGAATACCTTTAAGACAGGAAAGTACTGATAGTTTATGAATGGCTTGTTCAGTGCCTGAACAATTAAATTTGGGAGGGACGGATTCTGCACCAAAACTCTGTTGTAATCTCAAGTAGTGAGTGAGCCTTGGCATTTGTCTAAGTCCCTGTCATACTTTCCAGAATGCTATTACATACATTTTCGTTGCTTTTTCCTCTTCTTGGGAGCCACTATTTCTTTTTGTGCCATGTTCTACAGATGAGATACATGTCATGCACCCCAAGGGGTGCGTTTTTTCCCTTCTGAATCCTGATAACCAATCAGCAGCTGTCACATGCCTTTTAAGTTCAGCTTTAGGGACTTGTAGTGTTCAGTGGAGCATTGAGGAGCAGGTTTTGTGCCGAAGAACTTATCATATTTTTTTTCCTTATTTGAGATTTTGTCATCGTTACCAGTCTGCTGATATTTTCCAGCTTAAGAATAATAGTGTATCTATATGTGTTGTGTTGAAACAAAATGGGAATGCAAGATGAACTCTCCATTCAAGAACCTCTATACCACTTTGAACCTCACATAGAAGCCTCAGTTATATTTTCAGGCAGAAAATGTTTATTCTCTTCTGTTGGATTGTAAGCATCTTGAGTACAGGAACTACTTTTGTTTTCCCCATCTTTGTATCCACTGCAGTGCCCTCTATACCTTGTAAGTAACAATTGCTCAGCAATAGTCACTTATACACAGATTTGAACATCTGGCTGCTGAGTAACATTGAATGGGAATCCAGCCCTGATCCGTGTTGCTTCACTTTCACAGGCTGGTTGACTGATTCCACCAAGCACCCTCTTTTACGCTCAAGGTTGAACTGTTTAAGTTCAGGTTCTCACATTCCTTCCTGTTTTGTCAGTGGTAGTGTCAGTCTGCAAAATTGAGCAGGTTTTCCCTTTTCTCTTGGGTCCTTTACTCAATGCTTGTATTTCAGTTGGAACAGTGGCTATAACATCTTAAAAGAGCTTGTCTGCAAACTCTCATGATAACCTGCAAGGCACATGAAAATACTGCTTTGGGGTAATCTGCATTTCACTTTAGCTTTTCTCAGTGGTATTGTCAGCAGTGTTAAAGCCCTGGCAGGCTTTATCAATGTAAATACAGTCTGTGTTCTTTTTCTGTTAGAGATTTGATTTTTTTTTTTTTTTTTTTTTTTTTTTTTTTAATTTTTCTGAAGCTGGAAACAGGGAGAGACAGTCTGACAGACTCCCGCATGCGCCCGACCGGGATCCACCCGGCACGCCCACCAGGGGCGCTGCTCTGCCCACCAGGGGGCGATGCTCTGCCCATCCTGGGCGTCGCCATGTTGCGACCAGAGCCACTCTAGCGCCTGAGGCAGAGGCCACAGAGCCATCCCCAGCGCCCGGGCCATTTTTGCTCCAATGGAGCCTTGGCTGCGGGAGGGGAAGAGAGAGACAGAGAGGAAAGCGCGGCGGAGGGGTGGAGAAGCAAATGGGCGCTTCTCCTGTGTGCCCCGGCCGGGAATCGAACCCGGGTCCTCCGCACGCTAGGCCGACGCTCTACCGCTGAGCCAACCAGCCAGGGCTGTTAGAGATTTGATTTTGAAATACACTTTATTTTCCGCTCATAGCCTCTTGCTTTGTTGTAGATTCTCATGAGAGAGTGTATGGTCTTCCGAACTGTTTCATCTCTTATAGTCTCTCCTGCTATTGTTTTCATTTTTCTTCGAAGTACCTAGATATCATAATTTGCTACCAAAATAATTATCCTGTTTTAGGATTTAGATGAAAGTGTCACATTCTATATTAACTTGTATTTCCTTGCTGAAGGAGCAAATTATTGGCAAAATAATTTGCTGTATTGGGTATGTACATTTAAGAATCTTAAGCATGTCTAATGAGTCAGGGCTCTTATAGGACTCTTATGGTTCATGTTTTTTTTTTTCTTAGTGAGCACTGCACATTGTTTACTAATATTAGTACTTGCTCAAAACAAGCCAACACATGATAGCCTTTGACTAAAAATCTCTTTGAAGGGAACGTTAAAATGAGATAGTTTCCTTGAGTTTTGGGGGGTTTTTTTGTTTTGTATTTTTCTGAAGTTGGAAATGGGAAGGCAGGCAGACAGACTCCCGCATGCACCCGACCGGGATCCACCAGGCATGCCCAGCAGGGGGCGATGTTCTGCCCATCTGGGGCATCTCTGCTGTGACCAGAGCCATTCTAGCGCCTGAGGCAGAGGCCACGAAGCCATCCTCAGCGCCCGGGGCCAACCTTGCTCCAATGGAGCCTGGGCTGCGGGAGGGGAAGAGAGAGACAGAGAGGAAGGAGAGGGGGAGGGGTGGAGAAGCAGATGGGCACCTCTCCTGTGTGCCCTGGCCAGGAATCGAACCTGGGACTCCTGCACGCCAGGCCGACGCTCTACCCCTGAGCCAACCGGCCAGGACCGGGTTTTTTTTTTTTTTTTTTTAGCACTAATCCTCCCTAAGACTCTTAAAATTTATTCCCAACCCTTCGTAATTCTTTTGTTCTATTATAACCTGACATAATTTCTACTCTTATAATGTTAAACTTCAAAGTTCAATTGTAAATCTTCAGATTTATTAAATGCTCTTTCCCATTGACAAACCAGTTTGAGTGAAGGAGGCTTTTGAAAGATTACTTAGCAAATTGCCCAAGTCTTTGTCGTTAATGGCTAGATCATTATTTCTCACAGCAGTGCTTTGGAGACCAGAAGATTTTACTAGTGCTCTGAAGTTCTCTGTCCTTCAGTTCTAACCGTAGACACTGTGAGAGGAATGGAGGACAATCTTTCTGATTGAACAGACTGCCCCTGTCTGAGTTTAGGAGACGTTGTACCTGTCTGCTGTCTTGCCCCATGGTCTTCAAATGGCGAGCTACACATTTAACTTTCTCTAGCTTTTATATCTTGCCTTGGGAATAATGAAAAAACAATCAAGTGATTCACAAATACTGGTTACCTTTTGAGTATGTTAACTGTTCCTTAACAGATTTTTTAATAATACTGTAGTTTCTATCTGCTGTGGGAATTGGAAGTCAGATAATAAAAATGAAATTTGAACAGTGTAGTGGGAATTACCAGCAGGGACTAAGTTGTTCCATTAAACTATGTCCAGCCAAGTAGATTTGCTCTTAACTGGAACAAAAATGTCACAGTATAAAGACATTTTTTTCCCCTTCTTCAGAACACTGTGGTGAGAGTAGAGATCAACTCCTCAAAATATGTAAATGAAAGTTAGTGTTAAAATTGCCTGGAAATAATATAAAAATGTGTTAATGTTTTTCGGAGCCATTTTCATGTTTTAATTTCTACTCTAACTCTGAAGTTGATTTTACTTCCATTTTACAGCCAAGGATATTGAGACTTGGAGATTGGGAAACTCAGCTCAAGTCACAGAGCTTCTCTACGTGATCCAGACTTTCAGGTGTTCTGAGTCGGAGCTCTGTGCTGCTCTTTCTGTGTTTACACGTGTGCTTCCCAACCTTAAACTGCAGCTCAATTTATCTTTAGAAAAGGTCCACTCAGTGAAATTTTGAATGAAGGAGTTTCTCGTTAAATTCATGCCACCATTTTAACCTTCCTGCAGTTACTAGCTGGGGAGCAACATAGTATAATGTAGCAAAACTTGTCCAGTTAGAATGTTTTCAGGCTTAGCAAATATTATCAAATACTCTGATAATGTGTTAAGTCTGTCACTAAAGATGTTATTGATTAGAATAATTATTTATAAAAATATATTCTACTACTGGTAATTGGTTAATAGCTGTTTTATTGCCCCCCATCAAGAAAAAAAATAAAATATTTTAATTTTATACCTTTGGCTCACATTTTTGGGACCCTGGAGGATATAAGAGGAAAGCTAGTCCTACTGTCTCGCTTTTCTGTCGAGTTAAACTAGAATTTAAAGATCTGAGGTAGTCTGAGACAGAGAGAGACACCTTATGCGGTAGCTGGGACTGGAAACTAGTGCAGTCTCTTACTCCTGCTCTTTCAGTAGGACTGTTCCTGCCTAATGTCTTAAATCCTCTTATCTTTCAATATTGGCTGCACATTGGAAACACTTGAGAACTCTTAAAAACCCTCATTCTGGGGGTCCCACTCCCAGAGGTTCTGATTTCATTCGTCCAGGGGTACTGCCTGGGCATTGGAATTTTTCAGTTTCCCTGGTGATTCTCATGGGCTGCCAAGGTTGAAATCTGCTGTTTTATTATACCTTTTCTTTAGGTACTTTCATCTCCTCTTATGGGTTCCATTACAAGTCTATATACTGGAAATTCCCAAACTGAATTACTGAATTAGTAAATTGAAACACTATGCTAGCCTCTGATCCTTACATCCAACTAATTCCTTAGCACTATCACTGGAATATATGTATGCAGCTCAAACTGGGCATGTCTAAAACAACACACACACGCACACACTTTTTCAGTATCTCTGGTTCACTGAATGATACCAGTGTCCTGGTGTGGAAACTGGTAAGGAATGTGCCTTTCATTAGTTCATAGCTAGTCATGATAACTTGCCCCTTTAACCTTCTAAACGCCACTGCCAGCACCTAGTCCAAGCCTCTGTCACGTCTGGCCATATCCTCGCATATAGATCTCCCTCTATTCCTTCATGCTACCTTCTAATTTTTCTCCATCTTTTAGTGTTAGTGATCTTTAAAAAAATATGAAGCTCATTGTGTTCCTCTGCTAGTTGAAACCCTTTAGTGGTTTCTGATTGCTCTTAGGACAAAGACCAGAATTCCAGACCCGAGCCAGCAAGTCCCTGTGTGTGCTGTTCTCTGCGTCTCTCCAGCATCATCTCATGCCCTGCTTCTTACTCTTTGTGCTCCAACCTCACACGTTCTTTTGTCAATTGCATTTCTTCTTTTAGGGCTTCCCCCCCCCCCCCACTTTTTGTATTTTTCTGAAGCTGGAAATGGGAGGCAATCAGACAGACTCCCGCATGTGCCCGACTGGGATCCACCCGGCATGCCCACCAGGGGGCGATGCTCTGCCCATCCGGGGCGTCTCTCTGCTGCAACCAGAGCCATTCTAGCGCCTGAGGCAGAGGCCACAGAGCCATCCCCAGCGCCCGGGCCAACTTTGCTCCAATGGAGCCTTGGCTGCGGGAGGGGTAGAGAGAGACAGAGAGGAAGGAGAGGGGGAGGAGTGGAGAAGCAGATGGACGCTTCTCCTGTGTACCCTGGCCGGGAATCGAACCCAGGACTCCTGCACGCTAGGCCAATTCTTTTAGGGGTTTTGCACATACTGTTCACTTGTCTGGAAGGCTCTTTGCTTTCCCCCCTGCCGTTGGCTGGCTACTCCTCATCCTTTAAGTGTCAGCCTGAAAGTTACTTTTTCGGAAAGGCTTCCTTGATCATTCAAACCAGGCCATGTCTCCTCATTAAACTGTCCCAGCCTTGTTACATTCAGCCTTGTTACCCTTGAGTACTTAAAGCAAGAAACAAATTATTTCACAGTTAATATTAATGTCTAACCCAGGAGTTGGCAAAACTATAGTCCGCGGGCCAAATCTGGTCAGCTACCTGTTTTTATATGGCTTGCAAGCTAAAAATGCTAAAAATGGTATCTATTCTTTTAAATGGTTGAAAGAAATCAAAAGAACAATATTATTGCATGAAAAATAGATTTCATTAAAATTGTATGAAATTTAAATTTCATTGTCCACAAATAAAGTTTTATTGGGACTATAAATACCCTCATTTATTTACATATTATCTATAGCTGCTTTTATGCTACAAAGGCAGAGTCGAGTAGTTATTTGTGAAAGAGACCTTACGACTTACAAGCATAACTATTTACTTTACAGAAAATGTTTGCTGACCCCTGGTCTGGACTCAGCTGATAAAAAACACAGGGACTACATCTGCTTTGTTGATTGCTGTTAATCTCAGTGCTTAGCTGGTACCTGGTATATTATAAGTGCTCATGCAGTATTTGAACAAATTAACATCTATGGGTGGATGTGGATGAACTCCTACCTTAGCAATTCTGATGTTTTAAAATACAATACGAATTTTTTTTTAGCCAGACCTGTGGTGGCACAGTGGATAGGTGTCAACCCGGAATGCTGAGGTAGCCAGTTTGAGACCCAGGCTTGCTGCGTCAAGGCACATAGGAGAAGCAACTGCGAGCTGGTGTTTCCCATCCCTCCCACCTCCCTGCTTTTCTAAAATCAGTAAATAAAATCTTATAAAAATGTGTTTAAAGGACAAATAAATCCTTCAGAAGATTCTGAACAGAACTTTTAGTAGCTGTCTTAAACAGCTTGTATGTTTGTATGTTGCAGGGATACCTTTCATGGATGAAACAAATGTATCAATATTAATGGAGGTGTTAGTTACCAGGTCAAGGTGGATGGGAAATGACCAGTCCACTCCAATAATGGGCCATTTGGATTTACAATGCTGCTGTTCTTCTTCTTTTTTTTTTTTTTGTATTTTTCTGAAGCTAGAAACCGGGAGAGACAGACAGACTCCCGCATGCGCCCAACCGGGATCCACCCGGCACGCCCACCAGGGGGCGACGCTCTGCCCACCAGGGGGCGATGCTCTGCCCCTCCGGGGCGTCGCTCTGCTGTGACCAGAGCCACTCTAGCGCCTGGGGCAGAGGCCAAGGAGCCATCCCCAGCACCTGGGCCATCTTTGCTCCAGTGGAGCCTTGGCTGCGGGAGGGGAAGAGAGAGACAGAGAGGAAGGAGAGGGGGAGGAGTGGAGAAGCAAATGGGCGCTTCTCCTGTGTGCCCTGGCTGGGAATCGAACCCAGGACTTCCACACGCCAGGCTAACGCTCTACCACTGAGCCAACCAGCCAGGGCCAATGCTGCTGTTCTTATAGCAGGTGCTGATGGATGGGAGTTTATGTGTAGAGTTATAAAGAAAAAGTCTTTGAGCTGGGAAAGAGCTTCACTCATTAAAGAGGCATTGTTATCTCTACCGTAGGAATTCACTCTGTGAACATGTTTAAAGTTTCTGGCACAGTGATATTTCTTCCCTTTTAGTACTTTCTGTTTTCTCATTTATTTGGAATATAGCATAGCATAATGTTCCAAGTTTGAATTGATGCATTGTTTCAAACTTAGTACTTTTTTTTAAGAGGTGGTATTTGAAAGAGATTTGCATTTTTCAGTAAGTTTTAATATACTCAATAGGGGGTGTTAGTTTTTCTTTTCCCCTTGGTGGATGTTGTGATTTCTTATCAGTGTATAAAAAGATTTACTTAACAAATATTTGATTGATAAACTGCTGTCATTTTGTTTTGGTGAAAATAATGTGCCTGACCTGTGGTGGCGCAGTGGATGAAGTGTTGACCAGGAACGCTGAGGTGGTCAGTTCCAAACCCTGGCCTTGCCTGGTCAAGGCACACCCGAGAAGCAGTTACTACAAGTGGATGCTTTCTGCTCCCCTATGTCCCTTCTCTCTACTCTCTAAAATTAATAAATTAATAAAATAAACAGTAAAATAAAAAGAAAATAATGTATTACTCTTTTTAGCTGCTCTTTACAACATCTCACAGTCAACTACTAGACATTTCTTTAGTAAGGAAACTCTTGAAAGTTATTTTTATTCTCATTTTTAAGGTTGCCAGACAGTTATTCTAACCGTTAAACAAAAGTGTTTGATTTATGGATCATTTTTATAATGTAAAATAAGAACAATAGCAAAAAGATGGAAAAATTTTGAAAATCGGTGTTTACTTCAAGACATTTCAATAGCAGTGAAGGTGTTAAAGCCTGCTCTTTTTTTGGTAGAACTGTAATCTTAGAAGACTTTTTTTATTTATCATGAACCACTTAGGATAAATTCAGCTATAAGAAAGAAAAGAGGGGGAAAAGACAACCTTACATCTAAATAGCTAAAACCTTAAGGAAAATGTATTACCTCGTGTATGTTGAATGGTAGGATGGCTTCCAGGTTGGTGACTTCAGTGGCTTGGTGATGTCAACAAGGCCCTGAGCTCTCTTTTTGTCACTCTCAGGAAGGTATTGTGTTTCCTCCCTTCGCGCCCCTCACGGTCCCAAGATCCATGTGGTTCTTCTGACGACCTGTCTTTTGCTGAGCTGAAGGACCCCAGTAGTTTTCCATTAATTGGTGTTAAGGAGGTCTGCATACTCCTCCCTAAACAATCTCTAGCTAGGGGGAGGCAAAGGACCCCCTACTTGTTTTAGAGTAACCAGGATTTATTTCCCTTTGGGTCAAGTGGAGGGCAGGGCAACATGGGAACAAAAACAGGACCCTGTCAGCCAGGCAGCGGTGTGTGTGGGAGGGACGGTGACTCCGTAGGCAGCCAGTAGTATCCACTGCGTGGTTTTGCCATTTTCTTCTGCCTGTAAATCACACTTCTAGAGTGTTTTCTAACATTTCTCTGGTAGCTCTATTATAGGACTTGTCACAGTTCATAGTTGAAAGTTGCACAATTATCTTTCTGTTCCCCCAGTGGTACTGCTCCAGCCACTGCTGAGCTCCTTCTGTTTTCCCCACCCCCACGGCCTCTTCCATTCTGAGGCAAGGATAGCTTCAGGATAAAGAGCATTTAAAGCTGGAATAATGGTTACATAGCTAATTAGTATTCCCATAATACAGTGGGCCCCAAGAGACTCTTGAAGAGGTCCCTATAACCTTTTCCCTCTAATTCCTTCAATTTCCTTTTTTTTTCTTTTCTGATTTTTCACTTCTGTGTGTATTTATCTTTGTGTGATTGGTACTCAATTTTTTCTTATTTTTTCTAATTTTTTTTTCCTTCTTACCTCTATGCGATACATTTAAGAAGCCATAAATTACTGAATGGAAGGTACTAGAATAGAGAAAGAAGAATGATTTCTTTCCCCTTCCTATTTAATTTTGTTTTCATGTAAGCAGTAATAAAACTGAAAATTCACGTCGTTACTTAGAATATCTATTACATAAAGAGCTCTCACAGTATAAAAACTGGATCTCTGCAACAAATAGCTAATTTACCAATGGGGAAATAATAAACTAATATTTAAATATGTTGACTCTTGCTGATAATCAAATTAACCCAATTTAAAGCACAAAGACAGCCTTTTACATCTCTAACTTGGGTGGAAGTTAACAGAGTGATATTAATTGCTCATGTGGTTTTGACTCACTGTATACTTTATTGATTTCTGAATAAATTGGAATGACCCTGTCTGAACACTGTTTGACAACATGCATTGAAGTCCATAAAAAAAAAGCTGACACCCTTTAGTAATCCAAAAGTATGGTTATTCTATGTGCAAGAATCTTTCTCTGTGGATTCGTAATAGCAAAAGAGTTTAATTTTAAACATAACTGTCTCGGGTGTAAAATTTCTTTTCTTAAAATAAAATTCAATTGAATTTAGTCTATTATATGTGTCTCATTTCGCCATCATCCCCAACTAAATGATTCTCCCTTAATGGGCAGCTGACCTTCTGCTGTCCTTAGAAGTCCTTTCCCTACTGCTGTTCTAACGGGCTCCTAGAATTCAGAGAATTGAACACCATCTTGTACTGGCAGGAGTATGGGCTGTAGAACCAGACTGTCAGGTTTTTAATCTCAGCTCTGCCACCAGCTGGGTTATATATGTATAGGTGGAATCCTTTCACCTTTGGTGCCTCAGTTTCCTCAGCTATAAAATGGGAACAGTGATAAAACCTACCTCATAGGCTTGTACCAAAGTGTATAACCCTTGAAAATATATCAGGCATTACCATATCAACATAAACCTCTTGGAGATCCTCATCCAGTAATACCCCCCACAAAAGAAATCCTGTATTTGGGATCTAGAAAAGAGACTTTGACTTCCAAAACTTTTAAATTGTGTCAGGAAGAGGAGTCCTATGGGTGAAATAGATAGCAATAATAAGGACAAGCTAAATCAGGGAATGGGGAGGCCAAGAAGTATGGACCAGTTGGAGAGTCAGCTTCTTGGAAATGACCCTTGATCTGGCCTTAGAGGATCAAGTTTAGAAAGTAAGAGGATGGAGAGGTTTTAGGAGAAAGCAGGCATAAGGGGAATGCTACCTGGGCAGTTCACTAAGTGGAACCAAATAGTGTAAATGGGAAACAGAAGAGACATTATGGGGTTGAAATAGGACAGACTTCCCCTGACTGATTCTGGACATGTGGGATGAAGGGGGCGGATAAAACTGGTTTGGAATGCCATATGCTCGGAGAAAGGTACTGTAATTGGTAGCCATGGGAGTTGAGGTGGAGACTAGTATCTGGAGAAGAGAAGATGAATTTAGTTTTATATAGACTGAGTTTGAGTTGATACTGACATTAATACCTTCATGCAGCAATGTCCCATAGGCAGTTGAAGACCCAATACTAGATTTTAGAAAATGCTCACGTGCATAGAGGAGATGCTTTTTTAAGGACAGGGTTTAGAAAGATTAGGAGGAAAGAGAGGGCGGAGGAAAGGGCATGAAATATGAGAGCAGGGAAATGAGTGCGAGGAATAGTGGTGACCAGTCTAGGGTTTTCCCTGCACTCATTTCCTTACTTGTCTGTTCTCATTTCATTTCATTTTGTTCTGGAGACTCAGGTGGATATCAGTGTTAACCCCATTTTGCAGATGAGGAGTCAGAGGCTCGGAAAGGTTGGATAGCTTGCCCAAAGTCCGGCATCGTGGAAAGCCAGAGTGGTGGAAAGCCCGGCCGTTTCCTGCTGCATTGCAATTTCCTTCCCTCTGCTGTACTGAGAACTGCTACATTCAAGTAGCATATTAATGTACCTTGGCTATCACTTCTGGCACTTGAATTCAGAGACTGTGTGTACTATTTACTCTTACTTTTAAGAGTGTGCGTGTGTGTGTGTGTGTGGGGGGGTGCTGGTTTTAAATCACTGCACCTCAAACTAGAAGTCAAGGTGCGAAATTCTGGAGCAGAGTCTATGTAAATGGTGTTTATAAACTTCAGAGTCTGGGGACCCTTGACCACTGTGCATTTTCTCCTGGGCCTTTCTGCATTTTCTTCTAAGAACTTCAGTCTAAACAAGTCTATCATGACAGTACATTTACCCAGTATGTCTACTGTTTGTCCTTTCCCCTTTAACCCAGATTCTTGAGAATGCAGTTTTGAATAAAGAATAAATATGTGTATATTTAATCAGTCTTTCAAAATCTATGGGCTCTGAAAGGATTAATATAATTGATGCTAACATTATTTAATAATAAGTACCAACAAGGCTCTGGAAATCTGTTAGGAAAGGAAAGGGTACAGAAAATGGCCACAGAGAAGTTGACTGTAGCACAAATGGTTAGCATGCTGATTAGAATCAAATGTGAAGGCAGAGATTTTTCACCACCAGGTCAAAAGCTGGATTTCTTTCTTTTTCTTTTTCTTTTTTTTTTTTTTTTTAACTAAACTGCACTGGAAAAATTCGGCCTATTTATGAGAGTTTTATCCCTTGCTTGTTAAGCTTTGAAGTTTTTTCACATCTCTTTTGCATGTGATTTTGTATTTTCATGACAGTTCTAAAAATATCAAGTGCTATAAAAACAATTGTAAAAAACATCAACTTTTAAGTCTAGCATATTAAATATATTTTGAAACTAGCCATACATTTACATCAAGAAAAACATTTTGGATTTCAGTTATGAAGTTTTGGAAATAATACTTTTTAATAAGACACTTCATTTTAAAATTGAATGCAATTCTAGTTTTGATGATTAAGAAAAAAAGTTTATAGTTTGATCTGAGAAAGTAAGCCAAGACCAAGTGGAAACGGTTCTGGTGTAGGGACCTGCGGACAGCAGGCAGCCTCCTTGGGGGAAGCAACATTGTTTGCAGTACCTGCTGCTGACCAGGCTCTGTCCTCTGTGGGTGGTCTACAAGCCTTCCCATGTAAGGATACAGATGTTCTTATGTAGGATACCATAATCAGTGTTTCCCCAAGGAGGTGCTCCCCAAGCACCAGGATGCTCCTCCAAGGTGGTCCTTTAAGAAAGGGTCTGTCATCAAGAAAAATTTCAGAAGTTCATCCTCCTTCAATAAACTGTCCCAACACCTCCCACTCCCTTCCTCATCTCTCCCCTTTTGTAGAGTTACCGTGCATATTAGCATATTAAAGACTCGTGGCTCCTTATCTTAACCTCCAGGAAACCAATTTAACTTTGCTTAACTGGCCTTCCTTGAACTTAATTTGTCCTGAATTCTTTTTTTCATTATATCTTGAACTATTCTGCTACAGAACACCTTTTGAGAAACAGTGCTTGAAATATTCCTTCTCAATTTCATTCTTTTAAGTGACAACAAAAGTAAGTGCAGTTGCAACAAGAATGTTGTTGGATCCGGTAACCTATCCGTAGGAAGCACTCCGCGACCCGAGACAGAACTACCAACACGTTCTTTTAATTATCAGCAAAAAGGATGTAAATACATTTCCAGTCACCTAGGTATATTATGACAATTTAAAAGCTTCTCATGTGAATGGTTTCTCAGTCAGCTGTTTGAGATCTCCAGGAAGTCAGGGAAGAGCAAGGGGTTTATAGAAGAATCCTTCAAGTTTGAAACTTCAGAATCTGAACTGCTGTGAGGCCAGCTGGGTCAGCTTGTGCTGGGGTTTTCTTTCCTCCAGGTGGGGGCTGCGGCAGAGACACGAGGGACACTTGTATTATTGCTTAGCTCTCCAAATGGCCCTTCAGAGATGGGACCTGCTACTGATTGAATGCTGTCTTTTGTTGGAGAAAGAATTGAAGACAGAGATGATGTTATATGGGCTAAACAAATAACAGACCCTCCATAAATGTTTATTGAATAAATGTGTCGGGGAGGGATGGGGTATTCAGAGATCACAATTTTAGTTTAGGGTGGTAAGGATGCTTGTCAAAATTACTATTTTTAAAACAAAACATGTCAGTGGAGAGAAACAGGAGTAAACCTGAAAATTAAAATTACCCACTGTTTGAAATGTTTCAAGTTAATTATGCTGCTTTTGAACCTGACCTTGCTAGCATGTCTTCCTACATTACAGTGACATCTTGGTAAAGATGTTAATACTAGCCAGCCAGGAAAAAAAAATAAAAATTAAAAGAGCACATCATAAGTTAGAGACATCTGGGCCTTGTCAACACCTAATATGTTAGGTAATCAGCACTGGTAGATTTATAAGAACGAGGGCTTCCCTTCCAGCAAATCCCCGCCCCTCCCTTGTCTTTTATTGGCCCACCATGCAGAAGACCACCGTGAACGTTGTTTGGGCCTCAGTGCCTTTCTGGGAACAGGGTATGTGGACCTACAGATTCTACTGTTTTCAAAGTCTGATCTGAATGGTGGAGAGCCCTTCTACAGAAATGACCCCTGCTTGTGACCAGTGCAGGAGTGAGGAAGCTCTGAGAGAGGTGGGAAGGCACTGAAAAGAAAAAGAATGTTGATAGAATAAAGAGAAATGTCTTGGCCTGAGGAGGGAGGGGCAGGCCCCCTCTGCCCTGAGACGGAAGAAATGAAAGGAATACAAGGGAAAGGAGCCAGCAGGGGTAACTGAGTCAGCCAGTGATAAATTATCTATATCTCCTAGTTACAATACAAAGCAAGAGTAGCAGGGTCTGTATGTAACTATGGCCAGTGATCTGGAAACTTCCCCCCCGCTGACCCCACGGAAACTTTCCCTCCCCTCTCCTTGAGTCCTGGGAAACCTTAAATAAAGAAATCACATGCCCATTGCTTAGATACTGTAAAGGTATATAACCTGTAAGAAAGTCAACTTAGGGGAGCTCATGTTTTGAAGCTACAAACCCCACGTGCTCTGCCGGCTTTAATAAATTCTCCTTCCTTCATTGATTAGTTATCTGAGTGTCTCTCCTCTATCGGGTCACTTCCTGCTACTGGCCCACCATCATATGTTTTGGTTCAGTTCAACATTTATGGACTAGTGTGCTGTTCAGGTGGCTAAGTACCAGATTCCACCAAGAATGAGACCTTGTCTGCAGTCTGTGAAGGGAGACAGTACAGAGGAGCGGAGGGGCTGCCACAGAGGGTCAGAGCACACCAGAATCTCCTTTGTAAGTAGTCAGAAGTTATACTGACTTGCAGTATATAAAACACTGGTAATCTCTTGGTAGCTGCTAAACTAATTTTTAAAATTAAGAGCTAAAAATACAAAAGCGCCCTAAAGGAACATAGACATTATTTTTGAGGTATGGTGTGTGTTTTTATACTTAATTGGTGAGGATAGAGTTCAGTAAACTTGAGGATGAATATATTGTATCTGTAGGCATGACAGTATTTTATTATACTGAATGAAAGAACAAATACTGTCCTTGAATAAAAAAATAACAAAGCTGCAGGAGCCTATAGACAAGTCATACTGACTCTTGAGGCAGTCCCTTAGAAAAGGTACCTTATAATATGTTTCATATTTTTACTTCTGTGTTGAAATGACCAACATTTAAGCTAAGGTGTAATTTTCGTTCTTTGATAATGCAAAATTCTAGAAACTTTATTTGAATTTGAACAACTCAAAAGTATTCTTTTGTCATTCACTAATCTCTGGTACCTCTCTCTCTCTTTTTAATTGAGTTTGTTGAGGTGACATTGGTTCACAAAACCATACAGGTTTCAAGTGTACAATTCAACAAAACATGGTCTGCACACTGCATCATGGGCCCATCACCCAGAGTGAAACCTTTCCTGTGTATCCCCTTTGCCCTCTCCACCTTCCCCACCCCTCTTTCTCTCTGGCCATCACCACGCTGCTGTGTCTATTTGTTTTCCCTTGCAATTCCTTCATCTTTTTTCTCACCCCACTCCCCAAACCCTCTCCCCTCCGACGGCTGTCAGACTGTTCTTTGTATCTGTGCTTCTGCTTCTACTTTTTTCCCCTTTTATTGACTTTATTGGGGGTGACACTGCTTAACAAAATATAGGTTTCAGGTACACAATTTTACAACACAGTAACTGTACACTGTATTATGTGTTCACTGCTTCTGTTTCTATTTTGTTTGTTAGTTTATGTTCCTTAGATTTCACATATAAGTGACATCATATGGTATTTGTATTTTTTTGACTGGCTTATTTCACTTAGCGTAATACTATCCAGCTCCATCCATGCTGCTGCAAAAGGTAAGGGTTCCTTCCCTTTTTTTTTGCCACCGAGTAGTATTCCATTGTGTAAGAGTACCACAGCTTTTTTATCTACTCATCTACTAATGCACACTTGGGCTGTTTCCAACTCTTGGCTATTGTAAATAACGCTTCAGTGAACATAGCAGTGCATATATTTTTTCAAATTAGTGTTGCAGATTTCTCCAGATGTATTGCCAGAAGTGGAATCAGTGGGCCAAAAGGCAGTTCCAGCTTTAATTTTTTGAGGAACTTCTGTACTGTGTTTCGCAGTGGCTGCACTAGCCTGCACTCCTACTAACAGTGCATGAGGGTTCCCTTTCTCCACATTCTTACCAGCACTTGTTGATTTAGATCAGTGGTAGTCAGCCTGGCCCCTACCGCCCACTAGTAGGCGTTCCAGCTTTCATGGTGGGCGGTAGGGAAGCCACCAAAGTATAAATTAAAAAATAGATTTAACTAAAAAAAAAATAGATTTAACTATAGATTTAACTATAGTTGTTTTATAAAGATTTATTCTGCCAAACTTAGCGAAAATCCGACATAAAGTACTTGGTAAGTAATTTATTATTATGTTTTAACTTGCTGTAACTCTGCTTTATAAATTTTATAAAGTAAAGTTACTTCCCTACTTTACAAATCACCATGACTGTGGAACCGGTAGGCCGTTAGAAAATTTTACTACTAACAGAGATACAAAAGTGGGCGGTAGGTATAAAAAGGTTGACTACCACTGATTTAGATGATAGCCTTTCTGACAGGTGATAGCTCATTGTAGTTTTAATTTGCATTTCTCTGATGATTAGTGATGTTGAGCATATTTTATATGTCTATGCCATCTGAATGTCCTCTTTGAAGAAGTGTCTATTTAGATTCTTTGCCCATTTTTTAAACTTTGGATATGAACCCCTTATCAGAAATACTATTGACATGCATGTTCTCCCAGTCAGTGGGTAGCCTTTTCATTTTGTTTGTTTCTTTTGCTGTGCGAAAGCCTTTTATTTTGGTGTAATCCTATTTGTTTATTTTTTCCTTTGTTTCTCTTGCCCAAGGAGATATAGCAGCAAAAATATTGCTATAAGAAATGTCTGAGATTTTACTGCCTATGTTTTCTTGTAGGATTTTTATGGTTTTGTGACTTATGTTTAAGTCTTTAATCCATGTTGAGTTTATTCAGGTGTGTCTTGTTTCATTTTTTTTGCATAAATCTATCTAGTTTTCCCAACACAATTTATTGAATAAACTGTCTTAATCCCATTGTATATTCTGCCTCCTTTGTCAAATATTAATTGACGATAAAGTCATGGGTTTATTTCTGTGCTCTCTATTCTGTTCCAATTATCTGTATGCCTGTTTTTATTCTAGTACCATACTGTTTGATTATTATGGCCTTGTCATATAGTTTGATGCCAGGTAGTGTGGTATGTTTTGGTGTGATTCCCAGAATCTCATACCTGACTGGGTATTGTGACCTGTTTAATGTCCTATGGTCACTGAACCACAGGGTCCAGAGCGATTATTCAAAGCATCTCTCATTACTACATCAGACCATCTTCTTGTTTCTCTTTAAGCTTTCTCCCACTCACACATTCATTTTTTTCTTCTACTCTTTAAGTATTTACACCTCATTTACTTCCAAAAATATTTTAGGTGATATATAATCAAATGTAAATATATTTAAAACTTTTGGAATGAAAAATCAAAAGCTAGAAGGAGATGGAGGTGGGTAGAAGGAAGAAGCACACATGTTCTAAAATGCCTCAGCTTGTTTACTGACAAGTATTTCCAGTCCTCCTTTAGAAAGTGCTAATTCACAGGAGATTATTACATGCAATCCTTTTACAGAATCCCAAGCTGGCAAGGATTTAAGAAGTCTGCTGTTCGACCCACCAATAAGGTATCACGTCCACTAAGTGGATTTGTCTATGCTCTGCTTAAATACCTCCATCAGCAGAGAATTCACTGTTTGCTGAGACAGTTAATTCTATTTTCAGGCAGTTATTAGAATTTTTTTTTTCACGGCTGAGCACTGTGTCCATGTAACTTTATTGATGGTTCTTATTATTCTCTACCCATTAGCCAGATAGAAAAACTGAATGACTGAATATAGAACAACTGAAATCGGCCTTTAATGTGTGCCAAGTTGTGTGTGTGTGTTTTAAACTTAAAAACTCTTAGTTTATATCGCCACTTCTAAATGTCATGATTCCAGGTCCTGTACTATTCTGAACATCCCCCTTTTTTCTTCTTCTGCTTTGATTTTATTTATTTATTTAATTTTTAGTTTTATCAAAGCTGTACATGCATATCTTTTAAATAGTACACCATTTCTATCAGGATTGCTATTCTCTTTTTAAAAAATGTCTCTCCCCCTTTTTTCACTGCCCCGAGGCCATCTCTTTTAAATCTTTGAACTGCACCTTTTGCTTTTCCCATCAATGCCTAAACATGCTGCCTCCTGATTCTTTAGTTTTCAGCATTAATTTTGGCCTCCACTGTGGAAGGTGAAGACTGAGCTCTCTTCTGACACTAGTCTTTGTCCCTGTATATACCTGTATATACCTTCAGTCCCCCTTATTCTTCTGCTGTGGATATGGCATAATCTTACTTGGATCAGTGTTCAGTCTTTATGACTATGGAAATGTTCTTCACAGCTGAGTCATGTAATAGTTCATCATTCCTACATAATCTTTTGCTGCTGTAGAGATAATAGTCATCTCATTTTGTTGTTTA
This sequence comes from Saccopteryx leptura, assembly GCF_036850995.1. Lineage (NCBI taxonomy): Eukaryota > Metazoa > Chordata > Mammalia > Chiroptera > Emballonuridae > Saccopteryx > Saccopteryx leptura. The sequence continues at coordinate 28,543,653 of NC_089504.1, read as the reverse complement.
CCTATTTTTTTTGTATACTTGTGACTCACTGACCTCTAAATTCTTGCCTAGTTGTGTGAATTTCTTTGGGTCAGCTCAGATACCTTAAATACGCTTTCAATTTCAATTGTGTATGTGTGTGTTGGTGCAACATCAATTTCAATTTCTTCTTTTTTTTTTTTAATTGGTGACAGAGACAGAGAGACAGACAGACAGAAAGGGAGATGAGAAGCATCAGTTCTTTGTTGTGGCACCTTAGTTGTTCACTGATTGCTTTCTCTATGTGCCTTGACTGGGGGGGGGGGGGGCTACAGCAAACCGAGTGACCCCTTGCTCAAGCCTGTGACCTCAGAGTTTTGAACATGGGTCCTCTGCCTCCCAGTCCAATGCTCTATCCACTGCGCCACCACCTGGTCAGGCCAATTTCAGTTTCTTGTTGAGATCTCTCCCATAGCTCCATTCTGGCCTGGCCCATTTCTGACCTGTTGCAAAGCTGTCAATTTGAGATCTCCCTTCACATCATATGGGGGATTCCCTTAGTCTTTCTTGTGTTGGATTCCTGATTATCTAGATCTCATGTACTTTATAAAAAACTATTTAAAAAAAATTTTGGTGGCTGTGTGGCTTCTTTATTTTACAAATCTGTATAAGGAAAACTAAGGAGGAAATGGAGGGAAGAAATGGTGAAGTAGGGTTAGAAGATGAAAACTAGTCTGCCTTCAAGCTAAGAGGTCTGATCATCTGTATTTTTGGAGTGAGACTAATGAGTCTGGTCAACAAGATGCATTGAACACGGGCACTTATCTCTGCTCCTTCCCCTAACTCCTTAGGGAAAGCATAAATACAGATGCAGATCACAGGAAACCAAGGCCCTGGGATTGCTGAGAGCACAGGTGAGAAGGAAAGCTGAGACATCAGAACTGGCAATAGTCTGTATCAGTAGGTAGAGCCTCAGATCACTTCCCCTACCAAGCAGCTTAGGTAACTTAACACCACCCTACAGTTTTTTTCTTTTTACAATTTACACATAGGTCTATGGTCCATTTTGAAGTCATTTTTGTATAAGGTTTGGGGTATAGGTTGGATTTTCTTGTTGTTGTGTTTTTTTTTGTTTGGCATATGGGTGTTTAATTATCCCTTGTTGAAAGGTTGTACTTTTTCCAAAGAATTGCCTTTGTACCGTTAAAAAATATCAACCATATGTGGATATTTAGATCTATTTATGAACTTCCTATTCTGTTTCATTGACTCATTTGTCTTACCACTTATACCACATGGTACTTGATTGTGGTAGCTTTATCTATATTGAAATCAGGTAATGTGAGTTCTCTAACCTTTTCCCTCTTTTTGAAAAACGATTTTGGCTCTTCCAGTTCCTTTGCCTTTCCTTAGATATTATAGAATCAGCTTGCCAGTATCTACAGAAGTTCAGCTGGGGTGATTTGGCTTGCGCTGAAACTATAGATCAATTAGGGAGGGATTTTCAAAAACTATTGAGTCTTCCAGTCTGTGAATATTTAAGCTTTTGATTTCTTTCATCAGTGTTTCTATCCTGGTGTTTTCTTTCTTGGTTTATTGCCTTGGTTTGGTAAAATAGCTTCTTTCATAGCCTCCCGAGAAAGGATACTTGAAGTAATTGTTTTGCTACCGTGAATGCATTTATTCTTATCTCATACATATTTAATACGTATTTGGCTGGATGTAGAATTCTAGGTTGGAAATTATTTTCCCTCAGAATTTAAAATGTGTTGTTCCTTTGTCTTCTTGCTTCTAGGGAGGCAGCTGCAATCTGATGCCTTTCTGGTTCTTGATTTTTTTTCTTTTTTTTTTTCTTTTTGGTATTAAACTTGTTTTATTCTCTCAGGAAATTTTAGGATCTTCCTTGTAACCCATGCGCTGATATAGTTTAGTGATGTGCCTTTTGTGAATCTGTTTTCATCCATTATGCTGGGCCTTGGGTTATTTTAGTCTGGAAATTTGTGTTTTGCAGTTGAAAAAAATTTTCCTAAATTATTTATTTGATTCCTTCTCATCTGTTTCCCTTCTTAATTTCCTATCTTTTTTTTTTCTCAACTTCTTGTCTTTTACTCCATATTCTGACAGATTTCTTCCAGTTTTTTCTTTGAGTATTTCTTTTGCATTCTAGTTCTGCTATGAGTTCCTAATTTTCTAGGGTATTTTATTTTGTCCTTTTCCATTTTTTTTTTCGTTTTTGCATCATGTGTTCTTATCTCTCTGCATGTGTATGTGCATTTTAAGTTCACTTCTCTATCTGCATTATCTGTTTCTTGCAATTTTCTTCTGTCACTGCACTCTTTTTCAAAATTTATTTCTTACTGCATTTGTTGGAGTGGCATTGGTTAATAAAATTATATATGTTTCAGATATATCATTGTACAGTACATCATCTGTATATTGTATTATATAGTCTTCACCACCCCAAGTCAAGTCTCCTTCCCTCACCATTTATCCCTTCTTTACCCTCTTCTGTGCATTCTTGTTAATGGTTTCCTTAAATGTCTGGTGGTCCTTAGCTATCTGCTCATTATTTAAGTACAAGGCTCTAAAAGGTTTCTTCAAAAGGATTATATTCATTTCAAAAAGAGATTGTTGACGGTGGGGTACACAGGCTGACCTGGCTGGCCTATTTCGTTGGGCAATGCCTAGTGTCAGTATCTCATGGTCTTTTCTCTTGGACTGGTCAGATTTTCATAACGATGTCTGTCCCAGTCTCCTGGAGGGCACTGGTCTGTCTGACTGCAGAGTTCTGGAACCCAAGCAAGGGAAGAGGTTGGAGTGGGAGCAGCTGTCAGTACTAACATGTAAATTTCCACTTCTGTTTTCCCTAGTATAGCCCTGCCCACATCTCCCCTAGGTAGAAATGGGGCAGTTAGCTGCCCAGCTGCACAGAGGGTGCAACTGCTCTTAAGTAGCTTTTCACTAATCCTCCCATTTTTAGCCCCACCACTTCCAGTTCCAGGGATATCTTAGACCACTAATTTCTAAGGTATGGGAGAGTTTGCTTCCTGGCTTTTCCCACTGTTGACCCAGAATTTAGCTAGGTCACCTTTCTCCCAAATCTTTTAAATCCTTTTACTGTCATTTTAGTGGCATTTGGGAAGGGAGCAGAGTTAAATACATGCATTCAGGTAGCATTTACCGGAAGTACTATCCAAGTCTCTTTCTTCTGTATGAGGTATAGTGTTGACGGTTTTTTTAAAGTGGGGTACACAGAAAGAAACTCACTAAACTAGATATATGTAGTCCTTTCTTCTGATCGTAATATTCTTTATGGTAGAATTAATCTTTTCAACAACTTCACTTACGTTAGCTTGCAGTCCACCGAAAGCCCTCAATCATTTTTTTTCTTTTTTGTCCTAATGTTTCTGTAATGTTGGACAGTGGTCCTCAACCCCCGGGCTGCAGACCGGTACAGTCCGTGGGCCATTTGGTACCGGTCCTCAGAGAAAGAATAAATAACTTACATTATTTCCGTTTTATTTACATTTAAGTCTGAACGATGTTTTATTTTTAAAAAATGACCAGATTCCCTCTGTTACATCCATCTAAGACTCACTCTTGACGCTTGTCTCGGTCACGTGATACATTTATCCGTCCCACACTAAAGGCCGGTCTGTGAAAATATTTTCTGACATTAAACCGGTCCGTGGCCCAAAAAAGGTTGGGGACCACTGATGTTGGATTTTTAGAAGTGTGAAACTTGAATTTCCCTAGAAAATTTAAAACTTGATTTTTTTTTGGTCTAGTTTTGTAGACTTTCATGAGCTTTTGGATTTTGGACATTGTTATCCAGTACATTTGCTCTTTCTTTCTCAAGTTCTTATTATCCAATAATATGATCAGAAAGCCAATTATGTCTTCATATTCATTTGGGGAAGAGCTCGTTGATTGTGGGATTCACTGTAGTGTGGTCTGTCTGGCTTGTTGCCTTTGCAAACCCCCTTTATTGTTATAGTTTGCCCTTGATATTATTTATCTTTTTACTTACTGTTAAAAGTATCTTTATTACTTTTAGGACCCTTCTTTTCTCAAGACCACTCGAACAATTCCAATATACTTGACCTTTATTTTAGTCTATTTCCCCCCGTCTTATCCCCAGAGATAGTTTTAGAGGTGGGAATCAATATGTTTTAATAAAATTCAGCTATATCATGTATTTCCCAGTCTACATTCTCCTGACACTCATACGATAATGTGACATTAACCAGGTATGGCTACATGTGCCGACTCTTACTGTTCGCTTCTTCCTTTCTAAGTGCCCACAAACCCTCCTGCAACAATCTGTTCTAGAATTTTACTCAGAGCTCAACATATGCTCAAATGCAAAGTTTATGACATTCTCTTTCTTCCTCTTTCTAAAAATTGGGGTGCCAGTGTCTTTCCATGTTGCATTCCTCTCATTCTCTGCTGTTGCCCAAAGGTTACTGATGGCTGATCAGGCCACACAAGTCCTCTTGCGCTCAGACATAGAACTTGTTTGGACACCCAGGGTGTGACTCTTCCTTGAGAAAAGGAGAGGCAGTGTCTTACCCATGTGTTTTCAGAATACTGACTGTACTGGTCTAACATGTAAAAGACACTCTGGAAATGTCTGCACGAGCTAGTTGATTTGAAACAGTGCAGGGTACTTTCTGAATCCCCTCACCTGTTCACCCATTAGGGCTTCAGTGTTTACACAATATTGAGTCTCATCGTAATAAATTTTGGTGATACCTGTAACTGCATGCTTTCTTACGTGTGTAGAAAGTGTCAAGATTTATTGAAAAAACATCTTTTAACAGTATGTACTGGTGTTTGCAAGCATTATGCTGGGTTTTGGAGAAATAGCAACAAATAAGACAGCTCCTGGTCTCATGGAGCTCACCACCCACTGAGGAGGAGTGGATTAAAGAAGTGCTAACAGTGAAGTTTTGTGCATGAGCCATCGTGTGCACGTGTTCTAGTGACATTGAAGCTCCTCTATGTGATGCTTTCCTTTTCCCAAAAATATTTCCCTGGGACTGCCTCTCGTCTTTCTTTGTGTATCATTTGCGACACATGCCAATTTTACTGCCATCACCCTAGTTCAAGTTGCTATTGTCTGGTGTTTAGGTGTCTGCAGTCTTTTCTCCAACCAGCAGCCTGACTGACCAAAAAACTAACGTGTCTTAACATGTATAAGATGCACCTTTATTCAAAAAATTTGGGGTCTAAAAACTGGGTGCGTCTTACACAGTGGTTGTAGATTGTTTTACTTGCATTTCCCGCTTTTTCGCACTTGTTTTTGCACTTATTGTTGAAGACAGTGATTCGTCATCAGACACAGATGAGGACAAGCTAATGAGTGGGAGTTTTGACAGTGATGAGGAGTTGTATGTATTTTATGATGAATAAAACTTGAGTTCAATAACTTTATGTAATACTTTTTTTTTTCAAATTTCGGGCCCCAAAATTAAGTTGCATCTTATACGTGGGAGCGTCTTGTACGTGGGGAAATACAGTATATCCCATCTCCTCTGAGCTTAGAGCCAGTCAGTCACTTTCATCACACTTAAACATAATACCCAGAATTTCTCTCTGCCTTAATCCGTGTTTACCTCTTCACCTCCCCTCCTGCTATTGCCTTTACTCATTACGTTCTGGCTGACTTCACTGTTTTCAAACTTGTCGAGATTCTTCCTCATCAGGCCCCTCCCCTCTCTGCCTGGCTCTGCCCTCAGATCTGTCAGACTTGCTTTCCCCATTCTGAAACAGCCCTTCTGCTCCAGCCCTGTCAGTTTCTATTTCTTTACCTGGCTGTAGTTTTCTTTGAGCTGATCATCACCTGAAATTATTTATGTATTTTTATAGGCTTGCTTTCTTCATCAGCTCCATGAGCACACGGGTTTGTCTCTTGTTGATGGCTGTATCCTCACTGTTGGACCAGTGCCTGGCACCCTGGCACCCAGGAGATGCCCAGCTGATGTCTGTTGAATGAATGATGCATTAGAAAATCAGTTCACATAGTTTCTTCTGCCTCTCCCTTTTTAGTTCAGAGCCCTTCCGTTGAGAGGGGCCAGTTTCTCGGCGAAGACATTCTTCCAGACTTAATAAGGCACCCTCTGTAAAGTTAAGTGCTTAATCTTTGCAGTGCCTTAAACCTGTAAAAAACTAAATTCTATGTTTTTATGCCATCTGTGTAACCAGTAAGCTTTCCACATGCTTCTTAGTCCTGTTGGAATAATAAATAAAAAAGACCTACACTGGCTCTTAAGTCCTATGGTTTCATAATTTCTGAATGCGTATCTCAGATTTCTGCTGCCATTTTCTTTTTTGTTGTTTTGTTTTTTGTTATTCCACAATCTTGACAGGCTTTCTTTTGCCTCTTGGATTCCTCCTGTTGGACCTTGTTAGGCTTCTTAATTTTCTATGTAGCATGGCCTGATGGCTTTCTAGAAATTCCTGACAAATCCTTGGTCCCATATTTATCTTTTAGCTCCTCTGGTACAGATTTTCATCCCTTTCTTTTTCCTCTGGATTTCCTGGTATCATGAAAAAAAATCTGTTTTTATTTTCAACTGGGCATGGAAAAGGTTTTGTGAAGGAAAAGGGATGGAATTTGGTCTTGAATGATGAATAACTTCAGTGAGACTCGGGTAAAGGAACTCCATCCTGCAGGAGCGGCAGGAGCAAAGGCATAGAGTGTAGAATGCATCATGCATTTGGCAGAGTGCTTTGGGATGACTAGAGTATGTTTTTCTCTGGCTGAAAAGGGAGATTGTGACCTTAAATGCTCGCCTCAGGATTATGGAGGTTCTATTCTCAGAAGGTTTTTGTGTACTAGTGTAAGAATCGTGCTGTTCTTTCTATACATTGGCTAGTTGAAGGTGAGGGACTTTTAATTTTTCCCCCATCTTTAACATCACCAATACAGTAGCTTGCACATAACAGTTGTTAAATGTGAGTTGAATAAGAGGATTTAATCTTCCCAAGGATATAGAAGGCTAGATTTCTTTTTCTGTTGAATTAATCTCAAGATGGATGTTTATGTATGTTTGTGTACATGTGGACACATGCACAGACATACACACAAACACACACACACACATATAAATCGCTTACCTAATGAGTTTGCACTGTGGGTATTCATCTTTTTGCCTTCTTTGTATCTCCCAAGCATCGCTTTTCTCACCTACAATGTGTAATCCCCACAGCAAGCAGCACTGGCATCAGGGAGAAGGGTCTACTGAGCTTCCTCAATAGCTCCAACAAGTCCTCATTCTTTGACGGGAAAGTTAACATTTACACAACCTTCAGTGCAGTGCTGTGCAGAGGCGTCTTCATGTACCTCCTTCCAATCAGAACTACCTCTGTGTCCCTCAAAGAAGAAAATCTAGGGCCATCATTCAGAACAACCTTATATGTTAGGTACATCTGTCCTTTTTACAGATGGGAAAACCAATTCATGCAGTTTAAGGATCTAAGATGATTTTGCTGGTAAGCAAATGAGCTAGAATTGGAACAAAGGTCTTAATGGTATTTTCTTTCCTGTATTTTTTAGGTATCCCAAATTCCACTTAAGGTTAATGAATGGCTGACCGGCCAATTGGGGGGGAAAAAAAGCAATTTGAGCAGCATTGGCTAGTGCATATGCATAGACATCCCCATCTGCTGAGGGATGGAGGCAAATTCAAAGCTTCCGGTCTTTCTTTATGACACATGCAGGAAAAAGATAATGAAAAGAGAAAGATATTTTATATCACATTAAATATTATGTTAAATAGATTCGTTCAACATGTTTAATTTTTAATTTTCTTGCCTGTATTTTCAACAGTGATGTTATTCTAAAAAGGGCTTTCTCCATTTGGCAAAGACTATTGTTATTGACTGATAATTTTAATTAGAATTAATCAAAATGTATTTCTGGGACATAGAGGTAGGGGGTTATTCCTTATTGTCAGCATGGTTAATATGGACTGTGGAGATGAGTGGACTACATTTGTTTTCATTAATACTTGCAGCTAGATTTTTCCTTTTTTGTTTTTCAAGTTCTGATTGAACAAGTACCCACTGATTTGAAAAATCTATATGTAAACTCAGGATGCTGGGCTCTTATACCAAATCATGGTGGATGATTTGTGTAAAATTGCAACTGAATGAATTTCATTCCATCCACAGGAGTCTAGAGGATATGAGTCCATTGCTTACAAGTGTTATGTTTTGTGTATATTGTCTCGTTCTTTATCTGCAGTCACAGAAAAGTGATAGTTCATAATATTTGTGCCTATTGGTGCCATAATTCATTAACCAGTTTGGTCTTACTCTAAAATTTCCATTTTTGGTTTTTCCTCAACAGAATGTGCGTCTTTTTTTTGTCCTTGGTAATATTAATAATAAGCTACTTTTCCTGTTCCTGATGGTCTTTAGAGACCAAACAGCATTTTTGAGTTGTAAGGAACCCTTAGCCCTGTTGTCTCCTATGTTTTATCCACACCCACAGTCACATGTGAATGAATATGATAGTTCTCTAAGATACTGTTTCTTTATGCGTACAAATATGTTTCACAATGCTAAAAGACAGGGTTGCAGGAGGAATTCTGACATAGATGTTAGAGACAAAAACAGTAAATAAAGCTCAGAAAAGATATTGAGAGTATCAGTAGGATTTTTCTTATGTTCATTATAGCCAACTCTTATTCATATATTAATTAAATAAACCACTAATTGTCATTTAACTGGATGTTTCCCCATAAGCAATACGGAGCTTCTCCTTTCCCACTTTTATTCTTTTTAGCAGTATAGCCTTTATACCAGCATTAGATTCAGAATTCCCTCTGGAGTCTACACTCAGTTTCTTCATGTGGCCTTTGCCCACGAGTGAGAATTGTACTGCTGGCATACTTTTTGAATAAGCATCTCTGCCCCTGCCTCACTGCTTTTTTCCTTCTCCTTGTTCGGGATTTTCTCCCTTCTGTCCAAATACTGTTCTGATGAGCCAGCTCACATCCTTTCCTTTTAAGAAGCCTTTCTCTTTAGTCCACACTGATCAGTCTCTTCTCTGAACACTTAGCATTTAATTATACACTTGCCTGGGTATTGTTATCTGTTTCATGTAATCTACCTATGGAAACAATCCCCTTTTGAAAGCATAGAGACGATGCCCTGCTATTTTGGGCATGAAACCAGTCTTCATGGCTGGAATGTAATAACAGCAACACTTCACTTTTTATCAAGTGTCCAGTCTGCTAAATGTAGTGCTATGCATTTTACACATATTATCATTAGTCTCACAACATTACAGATGAGGAATTAAGGGCACATTGGTTGAGTGAGGAGCCCCAAGATCAGATAGCTTCTTTGTAGCAGAGCCAGGATTGTAAACAGGTTTGCCCAGCTTCAAAACCTGTGTTCTTTGTACCTCTAATTCAAACATTTGTGTTGGGTTCTGTGAGCAACTGAAAGAAATAAATAGAAGTCTTTGTTTCTCTGAACACGACCTTCTCTGACAGACACTGGGTACTGCCACCTCCATGGCACTATCACAGGTCCAGATTGTGAAGGATAATAATTTAGCTGTTTCTGTCCTCAAAGCTCTTGAATCTAATGGGTACGACAGACATGTACTTGTTGTTACTTACATACAGGGCAGGGTGAAATCAGATCTATAAAATGAAAATAAATAATTGTGTGAGTTCTTGGAGGAGATGATTGTTTCTCACTGGAGGAATTAAGGATGTTACTAGAAGTTAGCGTTTGCTCTGGGTCCTGATGGAAGGGTAGACATTGGAAATCAGATCGTATTCAGAGTTTGAACTTTGGAACTTAGAGGTTGGCGTTTATGTTCTTACCCTATCACTTACTAGCCAGGTAACGTTGGGAAAATTAGCTGATAGCTCTGACTTTTTCTCATTTAGTAGTACTTACCCCTTGGGGTTGGTGAGAAGACTATAGGGGGGAAAAATCATGTAAATCTCTTAGCATTGTACCTAGTGCATAATAAGCACTTAGCAAATGTTAGCCAAAGAAAGTAACTTTATTAATGAGAAGGTATGAAGGGAGGCTGAGTGGAAGCTCGATGATGGGTGTTGAGTTTGTAGACAGGTTTAGTCTCTTTGGGACCAAATACGACAGGACACAGTGAGAGCCTTGAAAGGTAGATTGGAAATTATGGCTTCAGTGAATCATTTCACCCTTTGAATATTATTTCCTCCTCCTTAGACAGTAGGTAGAGCCATTAGAGTTTTTGTTTTGACAGAGAAGCGATGTGTTATAACATGAATTTTAGGGAAATAACTTAAAAGAATGGGAAAAGTAGTCTAAAGATGAGTGGAGGGGTACAGGGAGACTGGCTGGCAATGTTGCCGACGAGAGGAGAATTGGTCAGTGCAGGTTGGTGGGCACAGAGGGGGAGCAAGAGTGTGAGAGCTCACCGGAGCAGAAATAACCTCTTCTTATTTTAGCTCAAGGTCACACGCACTCATACCAAAATGTATGCTTATTGGTCCAATTATAAACTCTTTATGTGCTCATTGTAAAATTTAAAGAATAAAATGATTATTTATAAATCCAGCACGTAGAAACAACCACTATATGCTCTAAGTTCTTTCCAAATTTAGAATGTCCTTCATATCCAGTATTAGTTGAAATAATGTGAATGTGATCATTGTTATTATCTTGAGGTGGTTTTTCTTTATTTGTATATGGGTATTTGTGTTTTGTTGTGATAGATCAATGGAAGATTTTGTTTTTGGTTCAGGTTATCTATTTTTTATAATTTTCATATTGAGAAGAGCTAAATTTCCAGGTTTCTGTAACCCTTCTGTATTAATAACTAAATGAAACCAACTTTGTGGAACTGGCTTTATAGATCACCCTAAATGGCTAGAATTATTGTTGTGTTTCTAGAATTAGCCGTCTCTTTTTAATTCTTATTTTGAAATAATTGTGGATTTACAGAAGAGTTACAAAGAGTACAGAATGTTCCTGTGTTGCCTTAATTCAGCTTCATCTAATGTTAGCATCTTGCATGACCATGGTACATTTATCAAAACTAAGAAATTAACATTGGTAAATACCATTAGTTCGACTATATAGTCTCACAGGCTTCCCCAGTTTTTCCACTGTCATCCTTTTCTTCTCCTAGCATCTAGTCCAAGACCCCACATTGCATATAGCTATCGTATCACCTTAGTTAATTCCTCCCATCTGTGGTAGTTTCTCAGGCATCCTTGTAGTTTATTGCCTTGTCCCTTCAGTAGGGATGGGTGAGCACCTAGGCTTTTAAAGTCATGAATTATATCATTTGAAATCCATACATGTGTGGGCCAATGTGAAGTTTCAATTCTTTTTTTTTTTTTTTTTTTTTTTTTACAGAGACAGAGAGAGAGAGGGATAGATAGGGACAGACAGACAGGAACGGAGAGAGATGAGAAGCATCAATCATCAGCTTTTTGTTGCGACATCTTAGTTGTTCATTGATTGCTTTCTCATATGTGCCTTGACCTTGGCCTTCAGCAGACCGAGCAACCCCTTGCTCGAGCCAGCGACCTTGGGTCCAAGCTGGTGAGCTTTGCTCAAACCAGATGAGCCCGTGCTCAAGCTGGTGACCTCAGGGTCTCAAACCTGGGTCATCTGCACACCAGTCTGACGCTCTATCCACTGCGCCACCGCCTGGTCAGGCTTGAAGTTTTAATTCTTAACAATAATGGTAATAAACAGATCTATAATATTAAAATTTCAAAATTCAAAAATCTGTTTGAAAGTAATAAACTTGTTAACCCACATACAGAGTCGTTGGCCTGGAGCTATCCATAAGCATTCCTGATGTAATGACAGGAAAGTGACATTTATGAAGCAACCATGCTCTACAGCTATGGGTATATACTTAGGATATTGTAGTTTGCGGACTCTAGGCTTCCATCGTACATGATGCCTCAAGTGTAGATTTCAGCCCTTTCATATAAAAGAATGTTTTTACGGTGTCAGGGATAGTAAGCAAGTTCAAGAGCTGAGCACGTGTAAGAGTTTTAAGATGGCTTTAAGCTTTGTAAATTCATCTTCAGAATGTCATGAATATTGACTTCTTTGTTGGTCAGATTTTGGTTTTAGCTCTTATATTTTGTGGAAATATGATCCATGCCCATGGGTCCAATGTTTGATGATTCATTCAGGCCTGTCCCTGAAGGATGGACTTCAGAGGCAACCACAAACACTGGCAGTGTCCTTCTTTCTTTCAAAAAAAAAAAAAAGTGTGACTTTCTTTTGGAATTGATTGATAAGATTCTCTCATTTTTAAGCTCAGTTATTCCATTGAGTGTGGGCGCCTGTCTGCTGTGGGAGGGGAGTGCAGTCTCCAGCTGCTTGGTTCACGGTCCAGTTTGAGTCGGAACACCTGTATTTCCGTGGTTAGATCAGCAGTGCCCCTTTCCCCCCTGCGGTTTCCGTGTAGTGTGTTCAGATGTCTTGTCACATCTTGGAAGAACAATCTCGTGAGTCGCCAGGGGGCCTGACAAGTCGAGCTACTCGAAGCCCTTTAATTCCAAGTGTCCTTGATCTGCGGAAGCTGCTCAGTAAATCTCTTGAATGAGTTTTCACAACTTCGCCGTATAACTGCATTAAAATGAGCTTCTGTGCGCTGCTTCTCCTTCTTCCAAGGGTCCCTGGAATTTGTGATGATGCAGGCTGTAACCTTCATAACAACAGAGTCATAGTTTGTTGTTCCTTCTTCATATCCCACAGTGAGTCTGATTCATTCGTTCAGTAAGTAGTTATTGGGCATTTCTCGTTGCCAGGAACTATTGTAGGTATTGTAGGTACTGAGTGAGCACCATCCTCTTCTAGTACTCGGCCAGGCACATAAATAAGTAAAATACACAGTTTAGCAGATTAAGGTGCATGCTGCTATGGGGAAAAGTATGCTTGGAAAAATGGCATGTGAGCCAGTGTGACTGCTTTATTGTACTGCATCATTCATCTATTTGCCAGTTGTGCGTGAGGTCATGTGTTTCAAAGGAGCATATTGTGGCAGAGCAGACTAAATTGCTGGCTTAGGACTCCTTAGAACAAACACGTACCCCAGGCCCAAACTTCGATCTGTCTCCTTGGATAGTCTAGAATTTTTCTATTTAAAATAGAGGTTTCAGTGGAAAAACCCTACAGTTATCTCAATAGCATTTTCAAAAGATATTTGGAAAAAAAATTCAACATCTATTTCTTTAAAAAGCTATTTAAAAAGTAGGAACTAGCCTGACCAGTGGTGGTGCAGTGGATAAAGCATTGACCTGGGACGCTGAGGACCCAGTTTCAAACCCCAAGGTCACTGGCTTGAGTGCAGGCTCACCAGTTTGAGTGCGAGGTTGCTGGCTTGAGCCCAAAGGTCACTAGCTTGTTCCCAAGTTTTCTGACTTGAGCAGGGGGTCCCTGGTTTGACTGGAGACCCTGGTCAATGCACATATGAGAAAGCAATCAATGAACAATTAAGGTGCCACAACAAAGAATTGGTGCTTCTCATCCCTCTCCCTTCCTGTATGTCTGTCTCTCTCTTTCTCACTAAAATAATAGTAATAATAATAATAATAATAAAATAGGAACTAAAAACTGTATCTTTATAAGATCTACTGCCTTGAACCAATAGCTAATATCATACTTGACTAGGACATGGTAAAGAATTTTCTGTTTATTTAAGGAACATATAAGCAGGTCTTCTATAATCGTCAACATTATTGTAGAAGTTCTGAATACTGCAATAAACCATAAAACAAAAATAAGTATAATGACCAAAAAGGAGACAAAATACAAAGATCAAGAAAATCAACTAAAAATTATTAATAAGGGCTGTTATTAATTAGACCAAAGTATAAGTAAGAATTTATGTATTATATATTAAGGGGGCCATTACAAATCTACAGGCAACTAATTAGGGTTTTTTTTTGATAATTCATATTATACATTAGCATAAATTCCATGAAATCATAAATAAGTAGAAGGAAAAACAATAAAGAAGTTAAAAGAGTTTTTAAAAGCAATGAGAAAAGGTCCAAAGTCAAATTCATCTGATTGTACAAAAATTTATTTCTGTTTAGCCCTGGCTGGATGCCCACTTGGTTAGTGAGTCATCCAGATGTACAGAGGTTGCCAGTTCGAACCCTGGTCAGGGCACATACAGAAACAGATTGATGTTCTTCTCTCTCTTTCCCTTTCTCTGTCTTTCTAAAATCAATACATAAAATATATATATATTTCTGTTTAAAGAAGGATTCACCAATTGGATGACAAACTGAGGCACAAGTAGTGGTATATTTGGTAAATGAACAATTAGCTCTGCGAGGAAAGAAAGAAATAACCAGATTTGCAGATTTCCATGGTATACCTACTTCAGGTTTCCAGGGTGAAGTTGTGAGCAGGAGTTGGGAAGAGAGCTGCGCTGTTGGTTCCCATGAGCTGGTGCCAGCAGGCTGGGCCCGCCGTTTGCATAGACATGGCAGAGCATGCTGAAAACTGCCTGGAGGGCCCAGGCCAGACCACATTCCTGCTTGAAGCTGTCTTCCCTGGGAAGCATAAAATAGAGGTAGTTGAGAGGACACATCCACTGTGTTTTATCATGGAGGGTACCTTGAGCTGGAGCTGCACAAGGTTGCTGGACCTAGGAAGGGTCTCTGGGGTATAAAGAGCCCTCCTTGTAAGGTGATGAGGCCGGGGCCTGCCCTGGGAGCAGCTTCTTTGAGGCCAAATCATTCAATGACTGAGGACAAAGGAGAGAAGTGTTGCTAGGCAAATACTTAACAAACGACCAGCTAGACCAGAACAGAGGCTATTTCTCCTTTCGTTTCTTCTGAAGCCCCATGCCACTCTGGCAGTGGGGTTGTGTTTTGCTGTTTTCCTCTGTTTCTGCATATTTATATGGTGGTACCTTGACACACAAGCACTTTAAATCACGAGCAATTTGAGAGGCCAGCAGTCACTCGCGGGACTTTTTGCTTTAAGTCACGAGCAGATATTTGAATCACGAGCTTCGGTCACCCTCCACTGGATAGCCTGCTGAACATTCAGCTTCACAGGTTACATTAGTAAATTGCTAAAATGTACATAGAGTATCATACGTAGTGTAAGGTCAGTTTTGCAATTAAATGTAGCATTAAGTGTGTAGAGCAGGCATCCCCAAACTACAGCCCGCGGACCGCATGCGGCCCCTGAGGCCCTCTGAGGCCATTTATCCGGCCCCCCCTCCCTGCACTTCGAGAAGGGGCACCTCTTTCATTGGTGGTCAGTGAGAGGAGCACTGTATGTGGCGGCCCTCCAACGGTCTGAGGGACAGTGAACTGGCCCCCTGTGTAAAAAGTTCGGGGACCCCTGGAAAGAGTTATGTTAAGCAATAGCGCACAAAATGAAAACCTCCTTGGCCAGTCTCCTCCCCCTCCACCAGCATCTTTGTCTGACCTTGAAGGTAAATACACTTCATAAACCAGCTTATTACTTTACATTCTCTCTTATTATATATATATGTATATGTGTATATATGTATATGTATATATATGTATATGTATTTATTTATAAAGTAGATTTTCTTATTTAAAAGCATATAAAACAAAAAATTCGTGTGTTTTTGGGGGGCCAGAATGGATTAATTGCATTCCCATTAATGTAAGTGGGGAAATTTGATTTGGCACACAAGCAAATTGAGTCACGAGCTCGGCCATGAAACGAATTAAATGTGTGTCAAAGACGACTGTATTCTCATCTCTATTTTTTAATTTTCCTTTTGATACTGTTAAATGTACTAGCTATAATCATTTTCATAAATATGGTAACCAGAAAGATCTATCATGGGGGGATGATGTACAAAAATATGAATGCTTGTGTCTAGACAATGATAAGGTGATCCAAGTGATATTTTGTAATAGCTCAGGAAGCCAGACCTGTGTCTCATCGTGCCCAGGAACGAGATGTTTCATTGTATTGGCAGGAAGGGGAGCTTCAGGGTATGTAGCCTTGGGGTCCTATGTTGTGTTTGTTGGACAAGGGGAATCCGCTAGGGGCATGCACTTTTATTCCACATGGACTACTAGCTGGTCGTCTGGTAAGCCACTCTTATACGTACCATCTTAGAATGGGTTGTGTTTTTTTGTGATCATATCTATAGTTCTAATAGAAGATTGGTTTATTATAAGGTCAATTTTGTACAAACTAAAGAGATATTTAATTGTATTGCAGAGAAGTGGAGACTTTCTGAATATTGGAGCAATATTGTTAGACGTTGTTCTATTGTTTGAAGCCTGTGATTGGGAATCATTACTTTGGGCAGTACAGAAAGAACCAATTGATATGGGGTGGGGCAGGGATATAGTTGCTTTTAAGGCATTAATGTTATATGAGAAAAGTAGTTTTCATGGATACATAGAGGACTGCTTGGTGGGAAAGATAGGTGGACAGGATTGGATACAGACCAGTCAAAATAAACAAGGTCTGCATGAGCTTGAGACTTGGCTTTGGAGATAGACAAAAATGGTCTTGTGAGTGAGACGGTTTAATGAGTCACTGGGCATGGAAATTTACAGATGCTCATGTTTTGAGAGCATTTATTCAAGGATGGTCCGTTAACAATCATTTTTCTTGGTTGAATTTTTTTTTAAGAACAAATTTAGTATCTGTCATTTGCAGGGCTATTAATCTGATGATTCACTGTTCTTTCTCACTTATTTGGGTGTTTCTTTTCTCTTTGTCTGAGTTTTCTCCGATCATTTTAGAACTTTAGCTGGTTTCATTAATTTAGCTTCTCCTCAAAATTGTCAGTGATTGTGGAACTATTGTATCTCAGGGTTGGAAAGGACTGTAATAGTCTTCTAATCGAACTGTCAATTTGATGCTAGACTCCTATGTATTATTCTTTTCTATTTCAGACTTAAATACTTGATGTCTTGATTTTTAGTATTTGGATTTACCAAGAAAAAGCATTTGGGGGCTTTGTGATATGTAGCAAGCTCAGACCCCACAGTCATTTGGAGATGACCAGTTGGTCATACTTTGGGGTGTCTCAGCTGTTAACTGATGCAGAAATTTTAACATCATACAGTGACCCCTACTGTGGGGTATCCTGATTTCTAACTTTAAACCTTGGGCTGGGGATGAGAGTATAATTGGACTTAGGACCCAGATTCTAGGGCCAGCTAAACCCAGGGCTCTCATGTTCCAAGGACTTCCTCAATGGTTCTGACCTATCCATGGTCAGGGAGAGAGTGTTCATGTGGTGATGGTGTAGCACCAACCTTTTTGCTTCTAAAGCTAGCTGGCCAAGGCCACTCTTTAGGTCCAGGAGCTGTCTGTTTGTAAATTATGCCGAAATGCTGGGAGAAATTCACTGGAAAGGTTCTAAATCGTACCTCTTCATTATTTTCTGCTAATAAATTTAAATGCGGAATATTTGATATGGTTCAGGTCTTATCAAGGAAGCCTGGTTAATGGTTGCTTTATACCAACCAAGATCACATATCTTAGAAGTCACTGAGCACTAAGGCTTTGGAGACTCAGAAACTTAATTTTGCTAGTGCATGTAGAGTGCATCCTTTTGTTTATAATAGATTCACGTAAACCAGTCATAAGATACATGTGTCAATTCAGGAGGCTGGTTTATTAAACTGACATACAGATCAGAATATTTTTGTCAGATGAAAGTATTAAAGTAAAACCAAATTATTATTTAAGATTTACCATATTTCTAATAGAAAAGTAGTATGTTGGGTTGACTATTATCAACAAGACAGGTAATAACAAGTGTTGGAGAGGCTGTGGAGAAAAGGGAACCCTCATTCACTACTGGTAGAAAGGTAAACTGGTACAGCCACTATGGAAGACTGTGGCAGTTCCTCAAGAAACTAAGAATAGAGCTCCCATATGACTCAGCAATCCCTCTACTGGGTATCTGCCTGAAAAGTTCAGCAACATTGGTACAGAAAGACTCATGCACCCCCATGTTCATTGCAGCATTATTCATGGTGACTTAGACATAGAAACAACCAAAGTGTCCCTCAATAGAGAACTGGATAAAGAAGAGTCGTATTCCATAATACAATGGAATACTACTCAGCCATAAGAAATGATGGCATATTGCCATTTACGGCAACACAATGGAACTTGAGAACATTTTACTGAGTGAAATAAGTAAATCAGAAAAAGCTAAGAAGTGTATGATTTCACACATAGATGGTATATAAAACCGAGAGCGATGGACATGGATAAAAGTGAAGTGGCTGCAAAGGAGAGGGGAGTAAAGAGGGCAAATATACAGTGACAGAAAATGATTTAACTTTGGGTGATGAGCACACAATGCAATCAACAGTTCAGATGCTATAGAGATGCTTACCTGAAACCTGTGTAACTCTTATTGATCAATGCCACTCTATTAAATTTAATTTCTCAAAAGAGAAAGAAAAATAGTATGGTTAAATTAAAAAAAAATCCAGTCCAGATATGGAAATGTTTAAGTAGGAAGCCCCTTCTGGTACCATTTCATGAGATAACAGTTGTCAACAGTTTAGTCTGTATATATGTGTCCAGACTCTGCACACACAAGAGCCTCTCTTGCTCTTTTGCTTTTCTTATGTGTAGCTCTTTAGTTGGCAGCTTGTGGGAGCCAGAGGGAAGTCAGGAGGCCGCCTGACGACATGGAATCCAATGAAGGGGCGCAGGCTGGATGAGTCCCGGGAGTGGCAGCAGCCTGCCTTGCCTATTCAGCAGCCTCGAGTCTGCTGCCCTGGCACCCCTTCTAAGACAGTTTGGAAGGGCAGTGTCAGCGTGTATGCTTCAGACCGTTATTGTTTAGTGACTGGCCACGTTCCGATCCTGGCATCTAATAGGTGCCAAATAAATAGTGGCTGTGCCCAGACTGCCCTGCCCAGTCCCTTTTTTCTGACAAGTACATTCTTTCTGTAGCTGTGTTTATACTACAGTCTAGTTTTGCCTTGACGTGTTCTGGTCTCTTTAAGGTGATTTTTTCTATCTCTACTTTGATTTATTTTGTCTTTATTTTAGTTCTCTGCAACTTTATTTCTCTTACCTTCTGTACTGCCTACAGAGGGATTGAACTGTGTGAAAATCAGCACTTTACCTAGTAATTCTTGTAACTTCTAATTTCTCAGAAAAATGCTTTCTTCCATCAAGTTTCTTTATTAATCAACCCTTTACCTTAGCTAAAACATTTTTTTCTGCTTTTATTTTGCTGTATACATAGTGTAGCTTTATTAAAAGGGTTTCATGGGCCCTGGCCGGTTGGCTCAGCGGTAGAGCGTCGGACTGGCGTGTGGGGGACCCGGGTTCGATTCCCGGCCAGGGCACATAGGAGAAGTGCCCATTTGCTTCTCCACCCCCACCCCCTCCTTCCTCTCTGTCTCTCTCTTCTCCTCCCGCAGCCAAGGCTCCATTGGAGCAAAGATGGCCCGGGCGCTGGGGATGGCTCCTTGGCCTCTGCTCCAGGCGCTAGAGTGGCTCTGGTTGCAGCAGAGCGACGCCCCGGAGGGGCAGAGCATCGCCCCCTGGTGGGCAGAGCTTCGCCCCTGGTGGGCGTGCTGGGTGGATCCTGGTCGGGCGCATGCGGGAGTCTATCTGACTGTCCCTCCCCATTTCCAGCTTCAGAAAAATACAAAAAAAAAAAAAAAAGGGGGTTTCATGGCCTGACCCGATGGTGGCACAGTGGATAGTGTCAACCTAGGAAGCTGAGGTCCTGGGTTCGAAACCCCGAGGTTGCTGGCTTGAGTGCAGGCTCACCAGCTTGAGCGCAGGGTCACCGGTTTGAGGGTGAGATCAGAAACATGACCCCAAGGTTGCTGGCTTGAACAAGGTGTCACTGGCTCAGCCAGAGCCCCCGCAGTCAAGGCACGAATGAGAAAGTAATCAATGAACAAAGTGCCATAACTACGAGTTGATACTTCTCATCTCTCTCCCTTCCTGTCTCTCTGTCTCTCTCTCTTAAAAAAAAAAAATAGGTTTATGCAGAGTCTATCATGAAATCAGTAAAATTCCACGTGTGGATGGAGTGCACAATGTGAAGCCCTTTTAAGTGATTTATGTGATTTCTTTTATATGTCAACTTTATGGAGATACAATTTGCATGCTATGCTGTTCATGCATCTAAAGTGTATACTAGTCAATGGTTTTTGGTATATTTGTACAGTTGTGTAACCATCACCACAATCATTTTTATCATACAAAGAAGAAATCTCATACCTATGAGAATTCATTCCTCATTTCCCCTAACCTCTCATCCAACCCTAGGCAAGCATTAATCTACTTTCTGTCTCTATGAATTTGTCTATTTTGGACATTTTGTATAAGTGGAATTATATCTGGTCTCTTGTGTCTGGCTTCTTCAACTCACATATTTTCAAAGTTCCTCCAAGATGCAATATATATTTTTATTTCATTCCTTTTTATTCCAAAAATGTATATTTCATGATCAGACTATATACCACATATTGTGTTTATCCATTTATCAGTTGGTAGACATTTGTATGTGATTTCTTAATAGGAGAGTAGCACTTTCAGTATTATTGCTCTTTTTGAAATTTAAACAAGTGTTATATAAAAAATAGATGTAAGTTAAAGAAGGCTAGAAGGAAATACCTGTTTCTACCTGTTAAGCATCCCTGCAAATATTCTTTTCAAATAGCAACAGTAATAGGTGGATATTTGGAAATTATCTTTCAAACCAGAATATAAAATATTGCTAATAATATGTTTTTCTTGGTTATGGCCTATAATTTCTCTGTAAAAAGAAATATTAACCATGTAAATAAACAATTCAGATAGATAAATCCACAGAGTGTACTGTATTGTTCCCACTGTAATTCGTATGCCTCTTATTGTCCCATTGTTACTCCTCTCATCCACATACATCAGCCCTCAGTGCCCACACAGGATATTTTAACCACAGTAAACATGGCAGGACAGTGTGGTCGTGGGTTTTTGCCAATCATTTCACCAGCCTTCATGAGCGAACCCAAATAAAGGATATGTTTATAAAAGAACAGAGAAGAGGTAGAGCATAGAGATGAGGCAGGTAAATTGGCAAGAGGAGAGCAATAGAAAGATGAAAGTAAAGTAACTGAATCTCTTCAGTTCCAACACAGTTTCTTTCATGTGCTAATTACTTAAGTGAATGGATTTTTGTTTTTATAGTTTGAATATGGGTTTTAGAATTGAACTTTCCTTCAATTCCCTTTAAAATTTTAAGTGTACTGCATTACACTGGGGAACAACATTTTTGTTGCATCCACAAAAACACTTGTTCTTACCTAATCAAGTGTGCTGATCTCAAATCTGACATTAGGTTTTCTCTGTAAGCTACAGTTTTTTTGCAATTCAAGATTTTAGGTTTTCTTTTTATTGTAAAATTTTCAACATTTAGTTGAACATAATGAAGTAGAATGTCTTCTTGGGCATCATCTTTGTGAAAATATAATAATTTATATAATGCAGTAAATACACTAATACACTAAAAATATGATTGCATCAGAATTTGTCTATAATTTCAAAAAAAACATATTAAAATACTTATTTTAATCATAAAATTTGTGCAAAACTTATTTAAATTCTATTTAGGCAAAAATTTGTGTTTGTAGCTCTTGCGTTTGTGTACTTGTTGAGGACAATCTCATTAGATGCTCCAGCAGTATTACTGTCTGCTCATCACTAACAGCTCCAAGATTTCTGGGAAACTTATCAAGGTGACTGCTCAGGAAGTGAATCTTAACGCCCATGTTACATCCAATGTCACGGAAAGCCAACAGCATCCTTTGAACCAGAAGTTCATAGTTTTCTGCTTTTTTGTTACCAAGGAAGTTCTTTGTAACTGCTACAAAAGACTGCCATGCTGCTTTCTCCTCCTTATTCATCTTCCTGGCAAATTATTATTATTATTTTTTACAGAGACAGAGAGACTCAGAGAGAGGGATAGATAGGGACGGACAGACAGACTGGAACGGAGAGAGATGAAAAGCATCCATCAGTTTTTTGTTGCGACACCTAATTGTTTATTGATTGCTTTCTTATATGTGCCTTGACTGTGGGCCTTCAGCAGACCTAGTAACCCCTTGCTCGAGCCAGCAACCTTGGGTCCAAGCTGGTGAGATTTTGCTCAAACCAGATGAGTTCGCGCTAAGTTGGCGACCTCGGGGTCTCGAACCTGGGTCCTCCACATCCCAGTCCGACACTCCATCCACTGCGCCACTGCCTGGTCAGGCCTTCCTGGCAAATTCTTCATCGCATATGAGGGTTCGAATTTGAGGTCCATCGAATACACCTGCTTTTATCTTCTCGAAAGACAAGGCAGGAAAAGCAGAAAGAATATGTTGAAAGCATTCACTTTCTCTATTCAAAGCCTGAACAAACTGCTTCATTAAGCCAAGTTTCATTAAGTGAAGTGAGGGAAAAATGATCCTGTCTCGATTAACTACAGGTTCATTCACAATATTTTGCATCCTTACTTCCAGAGCTTCACGTTTTGGCCACTCCTTCTGTGTCCAGTGATTCCCCCGAGCTTGGCTGTCCCACAAACACAGCAAGGATACTTCGTGAAACCTCTCTGTTGTCCTAGCAGGAAATTTACCATTTTAAGATCCACACAAATGATCCAGTTATGCTTCTCATACTTCAGAAAGGCGAGGACAATTTTTATGTCATTCTTACTAAGTCATTCAATTCAGGTTGGCTAAACTGCTGAGGGGTTAATGACTTCTTGGCATCAGAAGAAGACCCTTCAGATTCTACAACCATTTCCTCATGCATCTTATCAAAATACAGTTGATCACCATGTTCACTTGCTTCATCCTTAGAAGAAATAAAACCATTGAAAACTGGAACCGGAGTGTCTCAGAGTGTGGGATAGGTCATATTGCTGAAGGAATATTAGGATATGCGATCATATGCCGTTTTTTCTTGCCGATGCCCTTTGAATGGATCAGACAGAAATAACCGTCACTGCTGTGGTTCACGCCAAACCATGGGAATACCAAAAGGCATTCCTTTGCATTTTCCTTTTTTCCAGTCACGAAGCATTTCCTCACAATTATGACACAATATGAGGAGCCCAATTCTTGTCCTGATCTCCAAGGGGAACTTGAAAATAGGCAATATATGCATGTGTCACAAACGATGAAATATTGTGCCTTTGACGTTGAAGTGTGTAACAGCCACATATATAACAGAAGGTGTCAGGACTATTCTTAACATTTACGCCTACTCGAAGAAGCCATGATTCAATCTTAAAACAATATAAGAGGGTGTTTTTATCAGATAATAATTTTTTACATTTAAAAACAACTACAATTATGTAACAGTGATGTTTGTAAAACATTAATTGCCTTGTGGTTATGTTCAATCCAAGAGTTGTTGCCCTTTAACTCCAATTTAAAAACCAATGCATGCCATTAACTATAACAAAAAGAAATTAAAACTGCATAAAAACTAGAGCATGCACCAAAAAACAGATTTCAGATTTGGAATTTGCGATGCAGAAATATATAGAAACAGTTCTAAAACCTCATGCAACAGAAAATGAAAAAAAAAATTGTTCCCCAGTGTTAGCAATTGAAAATTACTATTTGTTTCTTATGTTTGCCATGTTAGTACACATGAATACACTCTTGGTTGTATTTCCTTAACAACTAATTTTTCAGGCACTTTCATTTTTTAAGAATGTATACAATATGAGAACAATTTTAAAGTGTTTGAGATGAATCTCTGTGAGAATTCACTTTTTAAGGTGCTTCCTAGGGAGGATTTTCCCTATAGCCCATTGGGAAAGCGCACTAATAATGGTGGCTGTGTTAACTGACAGTGGTTTAGGGCCTGTTCCTAGAGAGGAGCTTTACTTACAATCATTTAATCCTGAAAACAACAGTGCACGGCACAGGGATGGTCTCTTGACCAGACAAGTGGGGAGGTCAGGACAGGTGATCTTATTTCTGTTTAGGAGAGGAGCGAGGATTCACACCCACATTCTGCTCCCCCCTCTCACTGCACCAGGACATTACCTCTCTCATGTTTATTAGAGCGTCCTCCGCTCTAATGTTGCCAGCTCTCCTGCATTCTTTTTTTTTTTTTTTTCAGAGAGAGAGAGGGACAGACAGGAACGGAGAGAGATGAGAAGCATCAATCATTAGTTTTTCATTGCGCGTTGCAACACCTTAGTTGTTCATTGATTGCTTTCTCATATGTGCCTTGACCGCGGGCCTTCAGCAGACCGAGTAACCCCTTGCTGGAGCCAGCAATCTTGGGTTCAAGCTGGTGGGTTTTTTGCTCAAACCAGATGACCCCACATTCAAGCTGGCGACCTCGGGGTTTCGAACCTGGGTCCTCTGCATCCTAGTTCAACGCTGTATCCACTGCACCACCACCTGGTCAGGCTCCTGCAATTCTTCAGGGGAAGTCTTGCTCCTGCTTAGGTGATCCTCAGTATACAGCTCTCTAAGGAAGTCTGAAGTGTTCTGATCTCCTGTCAATAAGTGTCAGAGAGAATCACTTAAACATTTGCTGGTGGTTTTGAAACTCCATCTGTTTATAGCTGACAGTATACTGAGGAAGTAGAAAAAACATCTGGAAAAATGGGAGTCAGTATTTTTCTTTTTTTTTATTTCTTCCATAATTAAATAGGATTATTGGCAATCAAAATGAGGCAAATTCATTATAAGTCAAACTATTTAAACACTGTGCTGTCCTTTTCCAGTGCTTGTACATTTGCTTATACTTTTTTACATAGTTGTATAAACAGAGCATGGATATAATTTCATAGCATGTTTTTAAACACAACTTTTTATCATAGTCATTGTTATGTTACTATGCAGTCTGTATAATTATTATTATGTTGCTTAACATTCCATTTTCATATTTAACTATATTATTGGATAGTTAATTTCTAATTTTTTCTCCTAATAGCACTGCATTGTACATCTCACAGACAGCTGTGTGAATGTTTTAGATTATTTACTTGGGTGTTTGAAATGTATCATCAAATTACTTTCCTAAGTGAGGTGTCTAACTAATTTATATTGCTTTCAGTTTCAGCATAATCTTAACCAGTGTTGCCAGCCTTTCCTTCTGAAAGTGGGAACGTCATCATCCTAACCATGAACCCCCTATGATCTGGTTTCCAGAAATACACCGGGAGAGAAGTTGGCACTGTGTTCATGTCTCCCACTGGGTGTATGACCAAATAAGTTTTGGCGAGTCTCATAATAGGTCACAGAGAAGTCCTGCTTGAAAGACTAGACTTTGTTAATCAGCATTTCCAAAACATACTTAAATCTGGAATTTATTTTTCTTATAGAACCTGTTCACAAACATCTTTGGGAAATGCCATACCATGTAATATCTATGGGGAAAGAAGATAGCCTTTGTTTCAATAGAATGCTTTTTAGGGAAATGACATCACGTAGGAGAGGCAGTAAGGATGTTTGCTCCCATGGTAAGAGACCTAGCCTTGTTCATTCACTCATTAAAAGAAATGTACTGAGAGCCTGTTTCAGACACTGTTCATCTATTGGGGATATAGCAGTGAGTAAAATCCACAAGGTCCTACTCCCAAGTAAGGAGTAAGGTGGAAAGAATGGACATTATATGTTTAACCACTTAGGGGAAGATTCTGTATACATTGTTTTGCATGGAATAGGCTTTCACTTGAAGAATTATTTTAAATGCCTACTGTAAACAGTGTTGATTCCTGATTTAAATGAAAAATAGACACATTATTGTTATTCTCAAGAAGTTCATAATCTACTGGGGAAACAAATAGTAATAATGCAAAATGATGGTGGTATATGCATAGTGCACTATAGGAACATAAAGGAAGAAACTCTAATCCATCTTTGATGGGGGGGTTCCTAAATTATTTTTTTAACAATAATAGGGATGTAGTTACTTATGAGTTCTTAGGTTTTGCCACAGAATTGAACATATATTAGTTTCTGTGCAAGACTGCTGTGGACTAAAACATCTTCATTAGCAAAGACAGTATCTGATTTTAATTTGAAAAACAAATTTACTGAATTCCTCACCCATTAGCTGTGTTACGATCAGTGTAATCATCATGTTCCTTCTCCATAAGTTAGTGTAGTCTTCATAAATCAGTTCTTACCTGTTCCATCAGGGAACGATCGGAATAGAGTCCTACATTAAGTACCTATGAAGAAATGGTTACAGTATAACAGGAAAAGTCAGTAACTCCATGCGCTATCTGCAGATGGCTGTATTGTAGCAGCAGGAGGTGCAAAGTAGAGCTTTGGTCACATCAGTCTGTCCTTGGTATCATCAAGTACTGAAGAAGTTCTGACGATTGTAGGATGTGATCGGGAAAAATGAAGCCCATAACAACGGTGTAATGTTAAAGAAAAATTTCAATAGTAATTTAAAATTAAAAATATTGCTCACCACTGATTCAGAAGATGAATTTAAAATATTGTTTGGGGATTGCAGACAAGCCTATATAATTTTGATCATGTTTCATTGATAATGGAGGTAAAAAGATGCTATTAGCTTAGCACTGTTTTGCAAGAGGATGAACTTGGCCTCTACTCAGTAATTATCACGTGCTGATGTGCATGAATGACAGCCACTGAGATTTCTGATGTAAGGATATCTTTCTAACAGGCCCACAATGATGATTTCTGAGGCAGTTAGAGGAAGAGAGTGAAGACACTGGCAACATATCTCCCCATGATCTTTCTACCACTGTATAAATATATAACTTATAAAGCAACTCTAGGTGTCACTTCCCTTTTCTCCTTAAACGGATGAATGTTTGATTTAGAATAAAGTTCATGAACTAAGAAAAGCAGTTGGACACAGATGCCTGTATCTTTCCACTCGATGTATCTCATTACCTTTAACTTCCTGCTAAAATCATGCTTTTATTTTTACCTTTCAAGTATGAATTGCCATCACTAGGCTTAGCAAGTGAAACGGATTACTTGTAGTAACTGTAAGTAGTTTTGCACTGCAAATCCTTGACAGAGCTTTCCCAAAGGACAGGCAATGTCTTTCAAAATCCTATTACAAGATTTTATTAGCAGGTGCTTATGAACAGAAGGCTGAAAGCCTCCATGTTTTATTGCTACCCAACTTCATCAGGTCTTCTCACTCTATTGAAAATTGTGGCAAAAATGATACACATCAGCTCTTTTATTCTTTTGTTACTACTCTGCACAAATAAAAGCATGTTGGGGAATTTAATGAAGCAGTATGTCCTTGGTGGGAGCTTTGAGGATTTGGACTATATGACTATTTGTCTTTAATACTGGAGGTTTCTACGTAAAACAGATGGGCATGAGCAAAATAAAGTCCTCACAGATAGGCCAATATTTTCCATGTATGTACTTAAATCACACAAATGTCTCCGTAAACAGTGACTGTGGAGATGCACTCAGTGACAACTTTAGAGGCATTCCGAATGGCCAAGCAGTAATTGGGACAATAAAAATGACAGCAGAGCTCTTGGAACTGTGAGACTGTTTTGGAGGAAGTCTGTTTACCCAGGAAGTAGAGACTGTGATGGTCAAGAAAAAATTAGAGGGGAGGTGGTGGTTGGATTTTGATGATTCAACAAATTAACACACACTTTCCAAGGATACTTTCTGGGAATCTGTGCTGGGTGAGAGGCCACATCTCAGCTTACTTTGGCCTTCACATGCAGAGCGGGACTTTCCATTGGAGTCAGGGAAAGGCAGCATGGCCCTGGATGGCAGAGAGCTAGGCACACACACAAGGGCCAGCATGTGTATGCTTGTCATTCGATGTAGGCTTCATGTCATTGTAATTCCCAACCAAGCAGTTTAATTCTCCTTTATTCCTGACCCATAGCATGGGTCGAGGATAATCTTGAGTCTACTCAAATTTCTAAGCATCTGTACTTATTAGTAATGAACACTTGCAAACTGACAAAAACACAGGAGTGTGAGCAGTGCTATCTTTGTGACTTTCTGGCTCAAATGCTCCTGGAATCGAGTCTGGTTTGTCCTCTTCTCTTTTTCTTTTAACACTGCCTGCACACATCAGTTCGCTTCCTTTGGACCAGCCTCCCAGGTTGCCATTTACTGTTGCCTTGAATGCAGGAGAAATGGGTCCTCTGGCTTCCTCTGGAGAGATGACAAGGGAGCCCAGCCAGGTTGCAGCAAAGGTAGACGTATGTGGTCAGATGGTTTTAACTCAGTGTTTGTTGGAATCTCACCAATGACTTCAACATGCAAATACTATTCTTGTAGCTTCATAAATATAGCCCTGTGGCTAATTGTGTCAGAAAACAAAGGAAGCTATGGTTCCTGTTTTCCAAGACTGAAAGGTCCCTTTCTAACTGGAGCAGCCATAACATTCTTAGTATAAAGGAATCTGAATAGATACAGCAAGAAAAATGGCTGATTTTTTTCTTTTAAAACAACCTAATGTTCTATTTGTTTACTACTAAGCATTTTTGAGTGGAATCATTCTTCTTTGGCAGTCAATATCGCCTCATCATAGCTAGCAAGAATTTTTAGTAGGTTCTGGGCACAACACATTCTCTTTTTCAATGTTTGCTTCAAAGGTTTATGATATCATTTCAACAGATTTCACAAATGTTTGCTTAATGATTCCCCGTCTCTATTCCTGCCATACTTTAACACATTGCTATTTTGGCATTATTCATAACATACAGTTTATTTTGCCTTGCTAAACCGGAGTGCAACTGAGGGCAAGGACTTACTGTCCTGGTTTTGAATCTCAAATACTTTGGGTAGTGCTCAGTTTTTGAAAAACGATCAGGTCTTACTTGAAGAGTGTTGTCTGAAAATCGAGTAACTTCTTAGTTTAATTGACTGTAACCATTTTGTAGTACATTTTCCATTTTTAAACCATGGCTATAAAATCTGGTGTACAGAGGAAAGATTCATAGCCTTAGGGAATACTGTTATTAGATTACTATAAAGATCTTTTGGGAAGCTTTGTACCTCTATTTTAATTAGGGGAAAGTCATACAGACAATAAGTTCAGAGTACAAAAAGAAGACAGGGAACATTGTCTTTGCCTTTAGATACCACCTGGGTGTCTTCTGACTAGTTAGATTTTGGACTCTACCTACTTCCATGTTGGAGACCTAGTTGACTCTTTTTGTCTTAAAGCTGGATTGTTGCCTTGCCTAGTCATTACTTCCTGCGCTGCCTATTTCTGTGAAGTAGATTTACATCTGTGAGACTGTTTCCTATCTGATTGGTCCCCTGCCTTGGCCCACCCTGCCCTACCCTGTTATCTGATGCCCTCCAGTGACAACCTGATTTGACCTAACCGGTTATAACATGTATATTAACTAAACATTTGACTTAATGGTGGCAAATTTCATTTTAGCTACTGTTTTAATGCTATCAGGTATTGATTACTATCCCCAAAACTTTACATACATTATGTATTCTACAGCTCTCTGATGTAGGAATCATCCCTATTTCACAGATATGGAACCTCAGGCTCAAAAGTTAAATAATCAGCTCAATGTTTAGTTAGTAAAGTTTTGGGGATAGTAATCAATACCTGATAGCATTAAAACAGTAGCTAAAATGAAATTTGCCATTATTAAGTCAAATGTTTAGTTAATATCAGGGGAAAGGCAAGTTTTATATTCTATGTTCTTTTCATTCCTTGTAGTAGAAAGGTTCACCTAAGTAAAAGGACAGTTTAAAACTTGTCAAAACCTTTGTGTATTACTATTATCTACAACTACATCTACATAGCAACTGTACCTACATTAGCAATGATATAAAAGTATAGAAAAAAAATTTTTTACAGGTTGATTTCCTAAAAATAAATTCCCCTTGTAGAGCATATCAAATTCACTGGAAGACCTTGGGTTTAACTATTAGGGTTCATATTGAATGTGGAGACTATGACATAGTTGCCTATACTATGTGTGCTTTGACTTCTATAAGAGATACTATGGAAGGCTTTTTGTTTTTTATCTATGATGTAAAAAATGTAGAAAGATGTTACATTTTTCAAAATGTAGTGAAGCTGTTACACGTTCTTCTCCCCTAACTTTAAGGATATGAATATAAGACTGTTGGGCAGATAAAATATATTATTCTCACTTTGTTAAAGATGGCGCTGCCCACGTGGAAACCCATTGACCAGGTGATATTAATGTGTGTTGGGGGCGGGCTATGGGCAGGCAGGATCCTTGTACCCTGGGGCTTGGTTTTAGGACTAAGCCTTTCCTACCCTTCTTGATGTGGGGTGGTACAATCCCATCATGTCTCTGATAAGTGACTTTGTGTTAGAGACTTCCCTATTTTGTATATTGGATTAAAGGTTTTGATTTCTGCACTATAAAGTGGGGCAGACCAGGACCTTGCTCTTTCTCGGTTCCCGAGATTAGCATTAGAGAGGAGAGAGCAGAGAGCAGAAAGCAGAGAAAGGCCACATGGAGGAGGCCAGGAGAAGCAGCCAAGATGGTGGAGTGCTGAGTGAGAAGCCAGTTTGTGCAGAGTTTGTGCAGGGAGAAGGAAGGAGATGGGGAACAGAGGTGACTAAAGCTGGTGAGCTAGAAACCTTTGATTCTAGGAAACTCTGATAAGTCAGTAGCTTTGTGAGCACTGAATGAGTGGGTTTTGGAGCCCAGTGTGTGTTTTTATTTGCCTGCCGGATACAAGCTAGGATTAAAGACAATGGCCCATCAGCTTTTGGCTCCGTTGTTTCTTTACCGACTGTCCGAATCCAGTGCAAACCTGCATAGGCCAGGCGGCTGTGATGGTGGCCGTGGCTACTGGCTTTACAAAGACAAAATATGAGGTGGATGTCAGCTGTAGTCTGACCTAGAGTTTTAAAATGTTTTTTATAGTCTACTACTATATTATAAATAGTAATTCTGCTTTCTACATTATTAACCTTGTATAAGTGTGCAAAAAGACTACAATGTGTGGCCTCACCAGGCAGTGGAGCAACGGATAGAGCATCGGCTTGGGACTCTGGGGACCCCGGTTTGAAGCCCTGAGGTCACCAGCTTGAGCGTGGTGTCTCTGGCTTGAGTGTGGGATCATAGACATGACCCCGTGGTCGCTGGCATGAGCCCATATAATGTGTCCTTTCTCCCCTTTTGCTGCCATCAAGATGATCTTTTTATCTTTGGTTTTCAACAGTTTGAATATGATATGTGGAGGGTGTGTGTGTGTGTGTGTATATGCACTCTTCCGTGCATGGGTGTGTTAATCCTGTTTGAATTAGTCCTACTTGGGATTCTGTCTGAGATTTTTGGGCCTGTGCTTCAATTTCTCTTGTTATTTTGGAAAATTCTCAATCATTATTTCATTTAATATTTCCTTTGTCCTATTCTGTCTTTTTCTGAGATTCCAATTACACATATGTTAGATAATTTGGTATTGTCCTATAATTCTTGGATACTCTTTTAAATTTTCACTTTTTTTGCTTTGTATTTTACTTTGGATAATTTCTATTGACTTATCCTTGAGTTTATTGATTCTTTCCTTAGCTGTGTTTAGTCTACTGATGAGCCTGACCATGCATTCTTCATCCCTGTTACCATGGTTTTTAAAATTTTTTTTTTATTTTTAGCATTTCCTTAACTCTTTCTTATATTTTCCATCTTTCTGCCAGAATTTGACGAGTCAGGTTTCAGGAGTAGATATCCATTCATTTTCACTGAACCTGGGTTTTCCCATTTACAAAGTAAAAAATTGGGAGTATATAAAAATAACTATCAGAATTGTTTTGGGGATCTAACGAGGTTCCTTGGGTCAGTCCCTTCTTCCCTTCCCGGAGTCTCAGTGACTGCTACCGAAAGGCTTGGACTGTGTCATTACTTTGGTCCTGTTTAGTTCCTAAATTGTATGATTTTGTGAAGCAAAAGGGACCTAACGCTTATTGACAGCCTGTATTACTGTCATATAGAATTTGAGGAAGGGGTAAAAATCACATTTAAAAAGTTCTTTTGCAAAAACATTTTATTTCTGCCAGATCTGTGTGGATTTTAATAGGAAGAAATGGACAGCATTAAATCCAGTTGACACTTGGTTAAATCTGTTAAAGCATCATTAAAAATTTTCAACTGTTGGGTTTCCCAACTCGTTGGAGACATTTTATAGTTCATAAAACACCTCACTTTTCTTCTCCCTGTGTCTATAGGATTTTAAGCTATTGGATTGGCATCCAGATTTTGCAATCTGAGGGTAAAAAAAAACAAGGGAGTTTCTTGCTCTTTACTGACTGGTTCAGATGAATGATATTCTCATCAGATTTGGCTTTGCAGTCACAGACGTGGGTTCAAATTCTGATTGCACAGCTGTGAAACCTTGAGCTGATTATTTAAAAACTTTTGAGCCTGAGGTTCCGTATCTGTGAAATAGGGATGATTCTTACATCAGAGAGCTGTAGAATATATAACATATGTAAAGTTTTGGGAATAGTAATCAATACCTGATAGCATTAAAACAGTAGCTAAAATGAAATTTGCCACCATTAAGTCAAATGTTTAGTTAATATCAGGGGAAAGGCAAGTTTTATATTCTTTTATATTCTATATATTCTTTTCATTCCTTGTAGTAGAAAGGTTCACCTAAGTAAAAGGACAGTTGAACAAGAGGGTGAGGGTTAACTGAAAAGTAAGTGGTGAAGAAAGAGTAAGACTAATAACCAAGAATTAGTGCTTACCCGTGACAGGTGATCACATTCAGTCCTCAGAACAGCCTTGTGAAGTAAGCTGCCTCTCCTGAGAAGCTTGTCTTGATCTGAGTGAAGGTGACCACCCTCCTTTGTGTTCTTCCCCTCTCCTTTGCACTCTGTCACTGTCTTTTGTGTGTAACCCCCAACCCCTCTCCATCTCTCGTCCCTACTGAATGATTTTCTGTGTATTTGGCCCGGAAGTGGCCCACAGTATCTTGAATTGAATTGCTGAAATGTCAGATCTTTCTGGGTTTGTTTTTTTTTTCTGGTCAAGGCTGATCTCACTTGCTTTATGTTATAGATGAAAATTAAAGCGTTGAAAACCTCATGTTGGTTTGTGGCAAAAATACTAGAAAATAGTTGTGGATAAAGAAAGTGCTCAATCCATCTAAGGCCCTCCATTCAGCCCCTCCCTTCAATACATAATGTTTGTTAAGTTAAACAAATATGGTATGTTAGTAGCTGTTGCTTTGGAAATTACCTTTGAGTAAATATAATGCATTTCAACGAGGTGTCCAAATTCTATTTCTAAGTAATTTTACAATAATGGGTATTATTCAAGATTGAAATTATTTAATATAAAGAAACATTCTTAATTCATACTGTGAGCAACTGTCATCCAAAACACAGCCCCATAATACATTCTTATTTGAATAACACTGGGAATGATGTCAAATTATTTTTGCAGGTTTTTTTCTTGTCATAAAAATTTTCACAAAGCCGCATTCCCGATCATAGACTTTTAGAGTTGGAAGGAACCTACGAGATCCAGTTTAATTTCTCCCTGCCCCCCAGAGGTATGAAGCAATTTATCTGAAGTCATGCAGCTAGCTAATGACAGACCCAGGGAGAGAGCAGAATCCTTCAGCCTTTATCCACAGTGTTGTATTCCTCTGCAGAAAAGCTGCCTGCTCACTCTCAGTTTTCAGTGCCGGAGTCTTGGGGTAAGGGTTTTTTTCCATGACTGACTAGTGCTCCTTTGTTTCCTGTGTGGGCGTCTGGGAGCTAGCAAGGCCGGTGGGGGGGTGTTGTTGTTGAACAGCTGAACTGTGTAAGGCACTAAACAAGGAAAAGGCATTTGTCTAGTGAGCACTTAAGGGGTCAGGTCAACGTGGTTGGACCCTCAAACTCTCTGCCCTCATTGTTGACAGGCAGGTATTTTAAGGTTGAGTTTCTTAACCTGGAGTCTAAATTCCCTAAACACTTATGAAAATTATGCAAATATATGCTTACCTTCCAAGAAATGCAGCTTCAGTTTTCATCAAGTTATCAAATGAAAAGCTGTTGTTTTTGGAGGGAGGGAAAGCTGAGCAAACCTGTGTGAGGACTGGCGCCCCCCTCTCGCACTCCCAAGTCTAATGATTACTAGCAGGCCTGCTTATCTCCAGCCCCCTTCCTCCTGACAAGCCTTCCCACAGGGCTCCGCGCCCTGGATCTTGTCATGGACGCCACTGGAGGCCCCAGCCTTCTTTTTGCAGGAACTTTTCTCCCAGGTTTTCCAAGGCGACCTTCTCTCTGTCATCTCTGCAGAACTGTTTCCAGGAGCCGCTATGAGGCTCGGGGATTCGTGTTCATCACAAAGCTCAAGAGTGTTATTTCAATTACATTCTGGTTAAAAGGAATTTGTGAGCCGACTTGAGCACCTAAGACAGTTGCTCTAAGAAAAGAATGTAATCAGAATTCTAGTCTAATATAGTACTTTGCAAATTAACTTTTAGAACACCTCTGGTTCGTTAGTTAGGCAGACTCAGTGGTTGATATAGAAACTCTAGACATTTCCAGAAGCAGCATGGGAATTTATGAACGGTAATTTCAGAGTTGCCCAGATCTGTCTGTAAAATTGTCTTCATTTAGTTTTCCTCCTTGAATTTTATAAGACTTAGAAGAATCTACTTTTGAGTAGGAAATTATTTTCATGGGGCTTCCTTTCTAGGAGAGAACGTATAGAAAGCACATTCTAAATAGTTAAGTTTGGCATCTGGACACTAAGAAAATGGTGACATATCGAAGTTGCATCTTCAAGGTTTCGTAGAAACTTGTTGGGCAAAGGAAGGGTGTGGGCATAAATGGTAGATATGTGCTTTCCTAATTGTAACTAAATTTAACATTTGCCACTTTCTCATTTTATATTTTCCATTAGAGCTCCAAGCGAGAATGGAAGCCTCTGGAGGAGCGTAGCTGCACAGACATTCCGTGGCTGCTGCTTTTCCTCCTCTTCTGCATTGGGATGGTAAGGAAACGCCCAGGTGCTCAGAACCTGAGCTCACAATCCGAGGGAATGATGGGGAGTTGGTTTAAAAAGGGAGCTTGCTCTTTACTTAGGTAGTTTTAATTCCTCTTGAATTGCTTATATACCTAGAAGGCGTAGGTGACCACTGAAGCAAGTTATTTTTCTGCCATACAATTTGCTGATACTACTTGATACTCTTTGATTTTTATTTTATTTTATTTCATGAATTCATGAAAACAGATAAAAGTTTAAGGAGTGATTGGAAGACTTATTTCTTCAACTAGCTCATTTCAGAAAGCCAGATCATTTGATATAAATTTCTGTGAATTCTGATCTTGATGGGATGGGTGAGCAGAGTACAGGCCATGAGTCAAGAGTCCTGAGTATGTAACCAACCCGGTTACACAGACCTGCTGGTTATTTCTGTGTCTGTCAGTTCTCTTCTCAGGGACTTGGTGTTCCTTTGTATAAAATGAGAGGTTTCGCTGGATAGTATCACCATGCTTCCAGTTCTGACATTTTGTAGTTCTTTCTAGATGGGAGGCTGGTTGCTCACTGCTTCTTCCTCCTCCTGCACACACTAGGCCCTGCTGCCTGCTGTGTCTACTGCAATGAGTGGCACCTCTCAGGGGACATCAAGGAACCTGGTGACTTTCCCCTGGGTGTACAAGTTGCAGGAGCAGAATCCCTGGTGCAGGGTTGATAGCATCCTTATCCTAATTACATACCCTCTCTGCCCTGCAGGGGTTTCTGCTACAGGCTTCAGGGACTTTAGAGTCACTGACTGTGGGCTGGGGAAAAAAAGATATGAAACAGCTGTTTTAGAGCTAACTGATGTTTCTAGCTAGAAAAGACTCGGAAGTCCTCATCTGGTTCGTCACCCTTGTTTTGCAGATTAAAAACATCAGATGCAAAGATGGATATGACCAGCCCAAGGCCACAGTGCTAGCTAACGGCAGAGCTGGGACCAGAGCCCCAGTCTCATCACTTCTGGGCCACTGCTCTTTCTGCCACCTTGATCCCTCTTCCTCAAGGGCACTGTGCAAACAGTACTGCTCTCTCCCCTAATCTTCACTAGCAAATCACAATATGCGCCCTCAGACCGCCTTTTCTGCACTACGCGTAGTATTTTTAAACTCCCTTTTTCCATACCTTACACTGAGGTTCTTTAGGAAAATCTCATTCTGTGTCTCTCTGTAACTGCCCACCTGGCTAATGCCATTTGCGAATCGCAGAACAAACCTAATCGCGGCTCCTAGACCTAATTGTAGGTATCAGTTCAGCCCCTGCACCACGGAAAAGAAAGTGGCACATTTTAATAAGATAGAATAAATACAGCAAAATAAGGAGTATTCATTTTAAAGATAATAGACAGCTCAGTTTCAGCAAACCTAGTTTATTTAGAGAAGCCAAAATACCATTTCCTCATTTAGGACTTCTGAGATAGTGTTCCCAAGCCTGCTCAGTTGAATGGGGCGGCAGCTTAAACGCAGCGTGCTTGATTGTGCTTGGACTGTGCCGAGGAGAACCAGTCCGCAGCCTGGCCCCACCGTGAAGTTAACCGTGGCGCCAATAGCAGCTGACCTTTCGAAATTATGTTTATCAAAACGTGGACCTGCCACCCAAGGCGCTTTTGATTCTCTGTGCTAAAATAGCTCAGGAAAGTGCAGCCATTAATGTTAATAGGCTGACTTGGGAGTGACTTGAGAGTAAGGAGCTATTTGTTTACTGAAATGTTTTAATGCAATGGTAATTAATATAATGTTGATTTTAGTGTGATGATAATTAAGACCCACTGTGTGTACTTTTAAATGCAGGCACAGGGTTATTTGTTTTGGAATTGATTCTCGTAATGGGTTTCCTTCCCTGAGTTGAACTATCATCAAGTTTTGCCCTGTGGAGCTGGAGAGATCTCCAAGTTCCGTGGCCCGCCCTCCTGGCACAGCAGTAGTTCAGTTTGTCTTCTGAGTATTTACGTGCATTTTTATTTTAAGGTTTTCTTTTCCCCTTTCGTTCTCATTCTGTTATTACTTTAGAGAGAAACACAGTCAAGAAACGTTGAGCATTAACTCATGCTTGAGGCTTTCATCTATGTATTTATCTAAGGTGACCAACTTTTTTTACAATGAAAAGGAGGACAAAAATAAATTGAAGAAAATATCAAATAAAAGAAACATTTTATTCACTGCAACAATAATCCACTATAATATAAATGCATAGTAAAAACATTTGTAATATTCTATATTGTAATTATGCTTATATGCCTATTAATTTTTAATAATGATTGTAAGAAAAAAGTACTCATTTAGATACAAATACGTCACATCACATGCAATGGATCGACTGCATCGATCGAATACGGACATTTACAGATTAGTCTTCCAATATCAAAAAGGAGGACATGTAGGAGGACACTTTTTGAGGGAGAACAGAACTTACAAAAGAAGGACTGTCCTCCCTACAGGAGGACGATTGGTCACCTTAATATCACATTAAATTCTCCCAATTGTCCTGAGATAGGTATTTCCTCCAGTTTACAAACAGGATACAGTGGAGTTAAATATTAGCGTATCTAAGAATATACCTGTGGCAAAGGTAGAGAAGAACTGGAACTTTCTGCCTTGATTCTTTTCACACTGTGGCCCAGCCGCTGCCGCTTTTCGAGTCTTCTTTCTCAGTCGCCTTGCTGCCTGCTTCTCACACTGCAGCTGGATTCACAGCCTCGGCTTGCA
Organism: Saccopteryx leptura; assembly: GCF_036850995.1. Lineage (NCBI taxonomy): Eukaryota > Metazoa > Chordata > Mammalia > Chiroptera > Emballonuridae > Saccopteryx > Saccopteryx leptura. Next base: position 28,506,057 of record NC_089504.1, on the reverse strand, counting down.
GATCTGTGCTCATGTCTGAAACAGTTTAAGATCTATGCATCTTTCGCTCATCCTCTCCATTAAATATGCTTATCCTGTTCATTCCCTTGTAAATATTTGTTCTTCTCTTTTATTTCTTCCGTGACTTTCAAGGTTTCTTTCCATGCTTGAATTGTCTAGAATTCAGAGTCCTTTTCAAAGTAAACTGCTGTTAGCCTTCTTGACAGTTATGTCCTTCAACGTGAACTTTCATCATCGATGTTTTGCAATTACTGAACATATGCTTACCCTGCTCTAGAAAATTACGTATAATATGGTAGTCTCGATTTTTATTTTTCATTAAAGTAGGGGGGGGGGAAGATTCTCAACCCTAGCTGCACATTCTAATTCGCTGGGAGCTTTTAAAAAAATACTTGTTCCTGGGCCCCACCTTAATGGTTCTGATTTCATCTCTGTGGCTCTCATGCTCAGTCAGGGTTGAGACGCACTGTTATAGGCACTGATGGACCACTGAAGAGTTTTAAGAAAGAAATTATAAGAGTGTGTTTAGAAAGACAGCCCTGGTAGTCAGTGTTAAATGCTTGTAAAGCCATTGGAAAGGATGAAGAGATTTCAGGCAGAACCATGGGGGCTGATGCCATAGCCCAGGTCAGTCCAGATAAGAAGTGAAATAAGAAGATGAGGAGAGAAATTTTAAAAATAGAATTTGGTGTCATCAATGTTGCAGGCAAGTGAGAGACAGATTAAGGGCGACTAAGAGGTTCTTGTGTTAGGAGTAGGGCTTTTCAGTTCAAATCCTGTGTTATCTTCTTATAGGTTCTAAACTACAGCTTTTGTGTACACAGAACAAGAATGGGGTGGATAAACAAAGTATTCCTTTATTAGTAGCTGAGCAGACACCTGGTTATATCCAATAAAGTGCTGCATTGTAAAAATAACTTGTAGAATAAAGCTTAGGCTAAAGGTCTTTTCCATCTTGGATGGCCTAACTTCATTCTATGTCAGGGAGAAGAATGTGTGAGAAGGGAAATGAAGAAGAGAGAAAAGAGGTCCACCTTGACCAAATAGCCCAGATCAATTTGCCATCAAAAGAAGGGGAAGAGGGGACGCATGCTAAATACACCTAGTTTTTAGCATGGAAAATGAAAGCTACACCCCCTGAAACTTATCCCTATTGTTGTTGCTTCCTATGTACTAGGTCCTGTTCTCTGCACTTGACACAGAAACATATTTCACTTTCAAAACTGCTCACTGAAGTAGACATTATCATCATCCTTCCCATCTTACAGATAAGGGACCAGAGGCATCCAGATATGTTAAATAACGTGTCTGGATTGCACAGTGGCAACCCTTGAATACAGGAGAGAAGAGTACTAAGGTGAGGCTTCAAGAGATAATCCTTTTTGGGTGCTTGGAACTGGGACCAAAAGAAAAAGCTGTTCAGAATGTGGACCTGTAAGACATAACTCACCCGCCACTGAGATGTGGTCTAATCAATATTTCAGACTCTGAGCAAACAGTGGAGCCTTCCCACTCCCTCTAGTATAGAGTTAGGAAGCAAGGGTGCTGGCCAGAGGTGTGGAGAGAGGAGAACTGAAACATCCTCTTCGTATCTTTTATGTGCAGTCTAGTAAATAATGCTGCTCCAAAAGAAGATAGGGTGTGTGCGGGAAAGGGGACCGGTTTGGCAAAGCCAGGGATGAGGAGATGACTGTGACACACAAGTGTATGGGTGAGGATAAGCGACTGGAAATGCAGAGCTGGCATTTTGGAGAATGATCTGGACTAGAGCTGGATTTCTTTCGGAGACATCGTTGCACAGTTTGTCCCTTCCGACTGCTTTCAAGGACCTTTTTTATTTTATAGCATGAGTGCAGTTCCCAGAGCATAGTGTTTCTACCTCATTAACTGTTGTTGATAGCAGCCCGAAGTGAGACACTCAAAGACTCACTGCAGTATTTTGTCACCTGTGTGCTGTCTGTGCTTGGCCAGGATCATAAGGCAGGAAGAACAGCATACCAAAGACTCCCTTAAGGCTACCTGATGCAATGACGACCTACTTTCTGTTAACTTCTGGAGCCTTTAAAAAAAATGGGGTAAAATAGACTTATCATAAAATTTACCATTTTAACTATTTTTAAGTGTCCAGTTTAGTTAAATCTATTTTGCTTTTAGTGTACTCATGTTTTTGTTTTTTTCCCCCTCAGTCACTGTAGTGGACCAAATGGGTTTATACTTACTTCTCTCCACAAGTACACCCTGGAAAAGTTTACTTTGTTCCTACATTCCCTTACATTCATAAAATTGTGGGAGCAGAAATCATAATGTGAAATTAATCTGGTCCAGTCTTTGTTACAAGGGAGGAAACTGAGGCTCAGAGAATTTTAAGTGACTTGCCCAGGATCATAAGGAGTATTTGCAGTAGAGCTGGGTTTGATTCCCAGTGTTCCTTGTGAAGTTTTTTTTTTTAATGTTTTTATTACTTAAGTTGCTTGTGAAACTGGGCCTACCTGATTTTGCTTCCTCACGCCCCATTCTTTTCTTCTCTTTGGAGACATTTCAGTTCTTCTAAGGTAAACCTTACGTATTATAACCCTTTCATACCTTGCAGGACATCGTGTGTTTGCATGTACTTAGCCACTGCTTATTGAGCAGGTACTTCCTAGACTTCCCCTCATTATTGTCTTCTACTCTCCTCTTTCGTAGAGTAATGCATCCTTTTTAACTTGAAAGAAATCCAGAAATCTAGCAGGTTGTCAAACATTTTAAATTAATATTTTTGGTTTAAACAGCAGCACTGAGCATTCTAATCCTCCTTTGTCTGATGGGTCTAATGGTCTTCCTTCTCCCAGGGTTCTCAGGAGGAACAAGCCAAATGTGACTCCCAGGTTTGACAAACTGGCTATTAGGAGATTGATGCTAAACACTGACTGAGATGAGGGTTTTCTAGATCTAAAGGAGAGAGTATTTGAGAAAGAAAATAAAGAATCTGGACTGCCTTTCACTAATTCCTGGGCAAGGGCTGTAAGCATGTCTTTCCCCCATCGTTTTACTTTGAAACAGTTTGCCATCTTACGCACCGTACTCTCCCTCTCCTCATCATGTTTTTGTTGACTTGTTTTAGAACTAAACTAAGGCTGCCACCTTGCTCGGTTGCACAGTCAAGGCTCCGGGTGTGAAATTCAACCTGCTTGTGAAATAAAATATGTCTTTTTTTCTTTTTTGGCCTAATAATAAATGAAGCTAAGCAAAAGCTCTTAAAGTGAACTAGACCTTAGGATATGAAGGGGAAGTGAGCACAGTTCATTATTGAGCCAGTTGTCCTTTCTTACATTTAGCAACGGATACTTACCAGCTGCCAGATCTTGCCTGTGGCCCACCGTCCCCGTATACCTAATCTGATTTGAGTCATCTCCTGTTTGTGATTCGATTTGCCTGACCCTCCTCTCTTAAAATAACACTTCTGAAAACACTTCAAGAACTCAGTCATTTTAAGATTTTAGCCATGGTTCTCTTCCTTACTAATAAGCTTACTTTCTCTCCAGTGATTGCTCCCTATTATAGTATTATAAAAGCGTTCCTCATCCCCCTTATCATTGGCTTTATTACTGTGGCTTCTTTCTGCTGAATGCTTCCCTCCACACCACCCTCATCCTCCCCCTCTGCAGTCATTATTTTGTTGAGTGTATTCTGCAAAGTTTCTCACCCTGTTTTAATTTCATGTGCCACTGTTTTTTTTTCTCATATGAAACTATATTGCTTCTCGCATTTGGATTTCAGAATATTTTTGAATAAAAAGAGATTGTATTTTTAATTAGATTTGGCCTAGTTCCCCATTATCGAACCTTGTACCATATGGAAAGTCCCTGGAATAACAGTCATGGTTTCTTTCTAGCTTATTATCTCACGATTCTCTTTCCTCTCTCCCCTGATGCTTCTCACCCCCTCTATTCTAATGCTTTTGGAAGCTACTAAGATGTTTCTTTTACATGGCCTGTGTGAAAACATGTCAGTGTTCCATTTGACCGTATACCTGTGACATGTATCGTTTAAACTTGGTCTGCATCCCAGAGGGATGTGAGGTGGCTTATGATAAATAAGATAAATGAAACCCCACAAAACCACACGTCCAACAGTACAGTTAAAAATAATCAGAAAGGGAAATCAGAAAGCATTTATAGGAATCTGTAACATGAAGTACTGATCAAGCATAGGAAGAAAATTCCCGTGAAAAGTGAAAGAAGAACATAACCTTTTAATTACTATGTGAGGGCTTTGCTATTTTAGACAAGTAGTGACAGAAGATTGTAATTGTGGTCTGAACATTTCTGTGTAATCACAAAGTTACTGACACTATTTCTCACTTTTATCCCCCTAGAAATTTTTGTTCTAAAAGAGAGAAGTGAGGGGGTGTTTGGTTAGCCCCCAGGTACCATTGTCAACCTCTTTAGTGTGACTTACTCAAATTTACCACTAAGAGCTACCATATATCGATTACCTGCCACGTACCAGACCAGCTAGGGGCTAATGCATTACCACATTTAGTTTTTATCATTAGGCTGTGAAATAAATATTACAACCCTCCCCCTTATTCACCAGGGATACCTACCAGGATCCCCAGGGGTGCCTAAAACCGTGGAGAGTACTGAACCCTATACACATACTATGTTTGTTTCCTATATATACATATCTTTTCACTTAAAGAAAGTGCTTCATGGCTTCTCTTTGGCATATTTGAATCGCCAGCATCACTGCCTTTGAGCTTTGAGGCCATTATTAAGCAAAATAAGGGTGACTTGAGCATAAGCACTATGACACCATGGCAGTAGATCTGATCATCAAGGAAGCTACTAACTGACTATGGGCAGGTAGTGTGTACAGCATGGATACCCTGGACAAGGGGATGCGTCACGTCCTTGGCGGGATGGAGAGAGGAGTGAGATACTATCATGCTACTCAGAATGACATGCCAGTTAAAACTTATAAATTGCTTACTTCTGGAATTTTCCATTTAATTTTTCCAGAGCACAGTTGACTACGGGTAACTGAAACCACGGATAAGAATCCTCAGTGCTCTGTGCGAGGGATGAGGAAGAAACAGTCTGAGTAGGTAATTGGATCAAAGTCGAAATCACCCAGGTAGTAAGTAGCAGAGTGAGGGTTTGCATCCAGGCCTTTCTGGGTTCCCTTTCTATTGCTCTAGGATGCTTCTTGTTAACAACCGTACTGGAAGGATTAGCCATTAAATCTCCTAATAGTCACCCCCACTTACATCTTTTGTTCAGTGGTAGAGTTTCCTGTTTTGAGGTTCAAGAATATGCTAAAAATAGCATGCTGATTTGTACATGGGTATGTATGTAGGGGATGAAATATTCTTTTTTTTTGTCTTAGTAGTGGTGTGAAGTTCTGAGCTGGGGCTAACTGCCCTGCAGTCTCCTCAGAGAAGTGAGGAGAGGGGGGAGGGGCTACAGGGGGAAGACGAGTGAGAAAGTACTGACCAGGCTGTGCCTAATCCTAGTCCTCACAGTTAGCTATTGCTTTGAGACACAAGGGTACTCTCTTTTATTGAGACAGATGCTTTACATGTTATTATCTCATATAATTCCCATAGCGGCCTTTGTGGTAAGTGGTTTTAGCCCCAACTTATAAATGGGTATACTGAGGCACAGAGGATTAAGCAAATTTGCCCCAAGTTCACATAAGGAGAAAATTGATTCATTCATGTTCCACTGATCAATGCAGGTTTATCTGACCCCAAAATGCCTGGTTTTTCCCTTCCAGCATGTTCTCATTTCTAACAGCAGCATAGCTAATATTTATTGAGCTCTTACTTTGTGCCAAGCAGGAATCTTACCTGCTTATCTTTTTTTTTTTTTTTTTTTTAGAGAGAGGAACATTGATTTTGTTGTTCCACGTATATATGCATTCTTTCTTTCTTTATTTATTCATTTTTAGAGAGGAGAGAGACAGAGAGGGAGAGAGAGGAGAGAGAGAGACAGAGAGAGAGAAGGGGGGAGGAGCTGGAAGCATGAACTCCCATATGTGCATTGACCAGGCAAGCCCAGGGTTTCGAACCGGCGACCTCAGCATTTCCAGGTAGACGCTTTATTCACTGCGCCACCACAGGTCAGGCCCTGCTTATCTTACTGTACGGGATTATTTCATTTAATCCTTAATAGCAGCTTTACGAGCTACCTTTATCTCCATTTTACAGGTCAATAAATTGAGGCACAGAGAGTTAAAGTAACTGGACAAGAATGAGAGAGCGAGAGAGTAGCAAATCAGGGACAGTCTCTGATTCCACTTTCTTACAGAGTGTAGTTTCAAGAAGTTTCTACTAGCTAGAGTTATACTCTCTATTCTCACCCCCACCCCCACTCCATTACTTTCCTTACCTGAGTGATGAAAATAAAGGGGTTATTTAGAAAAGAAAATAGTTTGTCTGTTTAGGAAAGTATGTTTAAGAGGGAAATACTTTTCTCTGTAGAATGACGTATGAGTGTAGTGCTTAACACTGCGGGCCTGAGATCTACCAGGGCTACTTAGTGCTGCTCATTTAATGGGTCAACGGGGACAATCTCTGCCTTTATTAGCCACTTTAATAAAGATAACAAAAAAAAAAAAAACCCTTAAGCTTGTAATGACCACATTGCAAGAATATTTCTTAACCCCCATCTTTTCTCCCAGTTCAATCAGTTTCTTGGTAGTGATTCACCCTACTTCCTGTTCTTGTGCCCCATAGCCTGCACTTGAGTATAGGCTTTAATTGCTTTGTTCTGCTCAGCATGTACTACTTGACTTAGCAAGCATCATGTGGCTCTGAGGCATCTACCGCTTGCCTTTGGCACTGTGATGAAGCCTGTTCCCATGACAAGAGTGCCCTTTGTGGCACACACACCCAGAGCCTCCCTCTCCTTGACTCTCCCGGGCAGTGCTTTGCGTTGTAAGTCTTTGGCTTGTGTTACTGCTGGAAGCAAACACAAGTGTTGTGTGCACTGAAGTGATAAATCAAAACCTATGTACCTATAGTTCTTTGAAATATTTTCTTTCATCCATTGCTGTTGTTCATTTAATAGGACTCCTTTACAAGCAAATAAAACTTTTTAAAAAAATGAAGAAAGCTGGGTTTCATCCTATGCTCTGATCTTTACTAGCGTTTGTGGCCTTGGAAAACTTATTGAACCTCTCTGGGTTTCAGTTTCCTCATCGTGAAGATTAGCTATAATGTATGATAAGCACCCAGTACAGAGCCTGGCATAGAGCAGATGTTCAATACAGAGGAGCTGCTGTTGTTATGATAAAATGTAAAGACGATCACATGATGTAAAAGCTTAGAGATTTGTTTTGTTATGGTAGTAAATAGTGTTTCCCAGGGGATTTCTTTGTGCTGCTTCTGTGAAATCCATGGAAAACAGTGGAATACTGTTTGCAGCAAGGAAAGATAGCTCTTTGTTCCCTTCAACAGACAAAAGAAGCTCATTATCGTATCAAGTAGTGACTGTTGCTATTGAAATGGTTTATTTGTATGTTTTTTTTTCTGTTTTTTTTTCCCCTAGGGATTTATTTGTGGCTTTTCAGTAGCAACAGGTGCAGCAGCGAGACTAGTGTCAGGATACGACAGCTATGGAAATATCTGTGGGCAGAAAAATGCAAAGTTGGAAGCAATACCAAACAGTGGCATGGACCACACCCACCGGAAGTGAGTAGAATGTTGCTGAATGAACACAATGGAAACTTGGAAGTGGGGGGAGAAAGTTCTGCTTTTCTTGCTGTTATAAAGATATCTTACTGAATATTATTTTTATATGACTCCTGTTAATTTCTAAAACAAGAAAACTGTCCACTTGAATTATTACTGGCCTATAAATACAATTTCCAGGAAACAAAATTAGTTGCCGTGCTGAAATGGGGTACCTGGAGGTTTGAACGAGTAAAGGCTTGATTTGAGAGGGTTGATCTTGTACTTTGTTTTGCATTAGCTTAGGCTATACACTAAGTTTTAACCCAGAAAATAGCATGACAATTTTCTTCCTATGATTATACTTGATGGGGAGATAGAGGGATGATAATGGATTTTGAAACATTACAGTTATAATGAAACATTTTAGAATGCATAATTTATAAGTACACATCAATCCAGCTTTATAGAGGACGCATTTGCTTTGTTAGATGTCGAAATTTGTTTGGGGTTCTCAAGGTTTATCTTTTGGATTTCGTGAAATTCCTGACTTAATTGCCTTTTTTTTTTTCTTCAAAGGAGCTATTATTTCATTTTTAATGTCTCTGGGGAAAGCAGACTTTATCAATCATTTTATGTATGAAATCGTATATTTGCTTAAATTATATATTTATGCCCCCATCAAGCTTTATTAGACAGGTCTAATAAAGACAGGGCTTCAGAATTAACCAAACTGATTTTAAGGTAACAGGTTAACCAATTCAATTAATGAACTTTATGGAAAAGGCTTAATAGAGAAAAACATTTTTTAGACTGTATTTCTATTATGAAACATTTTCCAGGATGTCGTAACTGTATTTATGATTAGAGAAATCTGTTGGTTAAATCTGGGTCCCTACTGGGAAGTTTAAAGTTTAATTTGGTAATTTCACAAACGTAAAAAAAAATACAAAAACGTAAAAAAAAAACGTGATGAAATAGTTCATCACGTTTCAGCAATAGTCCTCCATTTAATGAAGGAAAAATAAAGTTCAAATAGATAAAATGTGAAGTAATAGTACAGAATATTTGTGTAGCACACCGTAGTCAACAGCACTCTGGGAGGCCGTGTAGCGGAAGCTCAGCGACACTGACCTGGCTTTTCAGAGTTTCATGGGCCGTGGAATATCCAGCGCAGACCTTGAGCTCTTCTCTTGAGCGCACCTGCGTCCCTTGGCAGGAGAAGAGAAAATTGGACTCTGAGAGGGTAAAGAATTGTTTTTCATTTATCCTTTTCAGTTGCCTCATGAAATTATCACAAATCTTAGGCCTTGCATTATTTCTTATAGCAAGACTACCCATATGTTTTGCTTTTACTTTTTTTATTTTGAGATAAGACTCATCTAGAAGTTCCAGAAAGGTGAAGAATTCCACATATCTTTTTGTGTGTGTAGCTAGCGTCCATGCTGCCAAATGTTGTTTTACTCTTTAATGCTGCTGACAGGCACCAAACATCAAGTGTCGCCATTTAGATAATTGAGATAGGAGGAAAAGGGCCCTGCTCCCTCAGGCCTGCTGCTCGCAGGAGGTTCTAATTAGTTTTATGGCTCCCTTTATAACTTGCTGATGACTCCAGGCACATTCTCACCATGGGTTTGTGTAAATGTCACTCTTCACACTTAACCTAATAGGGGTTTATGTGGTCAATTTTTAATTTCAAATCCTCAGATTATTCTTTGTACATTTTGACCTCTTACAAAGAGAGTCAGCTATTATTCCGGAAAAGTGGTTGGTTTTTTCTGAGTGCTTAGCATAGTCAAGAGCCATTCATGGAGAGTTGTAGAGGAAATAGCACAGAGATGCCCTGAATCATATATACATGTTTAAAATTTATTTTTAATTTCTAACTTGCCTCGTTTTAGTGCTGACACATCTAAGTATTTCTATCTATAAATGGCAATTTAAAAAAAAAAAAAAAGAATGGTACATTTTGAACATATGCTTCTCAGGTAAGTCTGTTTGGATTTGAAAAGAGGCAGAAAATCTCTGTTTATTATCTTAACCCTATCTTCTTTTTTTTCCTGGCTAAATGCATTGGTTTTCTCCTTTTTCACTCATTTCCTCATACATCATTTATTATAAGTACCAGTCTCTTCCATAGCTATCGAATTTTTTTACACTGTTTTTGTCTGCTATAACTTCAGCTTGACCTTGATCACTTTCTCTTACCCTCATCCGCAGCCCCAGGACCTAGTACTTACTAGGATCTCCGTACATATTTTTTGAATAAGTTCATGAATGAATCCTCTAAAATCTTGAATATAGTAGCTCTTTCTTGCCTTCATGAATATTGTTTTCTCTATTAGAAAAAAATTTTCTCACATTCTTTCTATGGCTAAATTCTATTTATCCTTCAGTTTTCAGTGTAACTAATACTTCCAAAGAAGTCTTTTTTGATCTCACAATTTAAATCAAGTACTTAAAAATACTCTCTCATCGTGTCCTGTAATATGTGTAATTATACATTTATTTTGTGATTATTTGCTGAATGTTTGTCTCTTCTGAGTTCCACGAGAACAGAGCTGAGGTCTGTTTTGTTACTCTGTCTTCAGTACCTAAAACAGGCGTGGCCAACAGTTTTTGCCCCTGGACCAGATTAGAAAGAAAACTTTTTTCACAAGCCAGACGAAATATTAAAATTAAAAAATGTTAAATACAAAAACAATTTGTTTGCCTGACCAGACGGTGGCGCAGTGGATAGAGCGTCGGACTAGGATGCAGAGGACCCAGATTCGAGACCCCGAGGTCACCAGCTTGAGCGCGGGCTCATCTGGTTTGAGCAAAGCTCATCAGCTTGGACCCAAGGTCGCTGGCTCGAGCAAGGGGTTACTCAGTCTGCTGAAGGCCCGCGGTCAAGGCACATATGAGAAAGCAATCAATGAACAACTAAGGTGTCACAACAAAAAACTGATGATTGATGCTTCTCATCTCTCTCCGTTCCTGTCTGTCTGTCCCTATCTGACCCTCTCTCTGACTCTCTCTGTAAAAAAAACAAAACAAAAAAACAATTTAAGTAAACAAAATTTTATTATGTAATTTTTATGAATAAATGTGAGTAAAAAAAATTTAATATACATTATTTTAATCAAAATATATTTTAATAAAAATATAATTACATACCATATAAATATCCAAACTATCACAATCAATCAAAACAATATTTAATTAATAGAATGAGCTTGAAGGGGTTATATTGCAAATAAAACAATTATTTTGTTTTACAAACAGCCTAGACACGTTTTCAGTTATCAACTGCAGCTATTGTCTATGCTACAATGCCCCTTGATTCAGCCCACTTGACCACAAAAATAACGAATTATTTGACCTTGAGTGTGCACTGGCAAACTCTGCCTAAAAGAATGTGGGTTTCACATTGCCACTAAATGTCAAACAGTTCACATCGAGTACAGACGAGTACAAAAGTTGTAAATCTTTATAATGGAATATTTTTAAAAAATAAAGAAGTATCATGAATCCATTGGACCAATTGTTGGAAGTTAACCCTAGATTAGTCACACATGGAATTCTTTTCCACGTATCACTATCTTCTTAAATATCTTGATTTCCAATAATCAAAGACACCTCCGCTTCTGAGTAGCTGAGATTTTAAAGTAGTGGAGAATATTAAAAATTTAATCGCGGGTCGCATAAACTCATTACGGGGGCTGGATTCCACCTGCGGGCCGTATGTTGGCCATGCCTGACCTAGAACATAGCAAGCACTCAATTAAATGTTTGTGGAATGGGTAAATAAATCTATTTCCTTTTTAGAATATGTACTAAAAAGTGAATTACCGAGTCTGAGGATATGAATATTTTAAGATTATTAATGCATTTTGTTGAATGGCTTTCCATAAAAGTCGTTCCATTTACATTCCCACCAACAGTGTCGGAGATTGCTTTATCTTTGCTCATATTACTAGTCTTTTATTCTCTACTAATTTGACCAACCAAAAAATGGTGTTTTAGAGTTTTAATTTGTTTGTCTTTGATTATTCATGAGCGTGAGCTTTTCTCCCCTCGTGTTGGTTGGCCTCTCATGAAGACTGTTGCGCTAGCATATCTATTCTTGGTCTTACTTCTAATCCCCTCTCTCCTTTATACTGTGATAAGATTAAGTTCTTTAAATCCCTTTATTGTCGTTTCCCTGTTCAAGAGCCTTTCTTTTAGTATCATTTCCTGTACTATCAAAAATGAGCCCACTCAGCTCCTGCCGTTCCAGGCTTCCCATGATTCAGACCCGTGCTATCTCTTCATCCTTCTCTCACTGGTCCTCAGTGTGGTGGTATTGATACTCAGTTGAGCCTACCTGTGTGTTGTGTCCTCTACCTCTCTGCCACTGAATTCTTGAAAGACGTAGGTGGGTCTCATAACTAGCCTCTTTATGAAATATTTCAAAATTATTAATAACTTTATCCCATAATGATCTTTCTTTTATTACCTGCACTTTCCTATTTCACACGTGTTTTTCTGTTGCCTCTACGTGGTTCTCTAATTATAGCCTATATTTCTACCTATATTACTGTAATTATCATTACCATAAATTTAGTGGCTTAAAAATAAATGTAGCTGCATGGGCTCTCTCACAGTTTATGTGGGTCAGGGGTCTGGATATGGCTTAATGGGATCTCCTGCTTCAGAGCCTCCCCCACGCTGCTGTCCACATGTTAGCCAGGGCTGGGCTGGACTGGGAACGTTCCCCTTTCAAGCTCACAGCTGTTGGCAGCACACAGTCCTTGCAGATTGTTGAGGCTGTCAGCGGGAGGGCACCCTCAGTGCATGCGGTGTGGGCCTTCCCAGACGTCATAGACCTCTTCATATGGTGGCTTGCTTCAAAGGCAGCCCGGGAGAGCATCTACAGAGAGGTTGCCAGCAAGAGGACAGTTACAGACTTCTATAATGTATTTATGAAAACGCTATCCTGTCGCCTTTGCCATTTCCTGTTGTTTAGAAGCAAGTCATAGGTCCCACCCAAAGTCAAGTTGAGTGAATACACAAGGGCATAAATTCTAGGACACAGGAAATTTTAAAGTCTGTCTGCCACACTGCCCCAGCTCTGTCTCCCTGCACCAGGTTTTATATAACTTCCAGGTTTGAGCACCCAAAAGTTACTACTTTTAAGGGCTTTTTGAATTGCAATAAAATAGGAAGGAGGAAAGTCAGGAGAGGCCTTTGACCTGTTCTAACCAGACAATTTAAGATACCAGAATGAATATTAAGAATCCTATTAGTAGTAAAAGCAGTATTTTGTTTTCTTATCATTTTAATTTTAATGTGCTCTTTTTCTCCAAATAATATTTTGACCTGATAATAGATGTACTATAGTAATAAGGTTATGTAGGAAAATGGCAGATGGCATTTTGTGAGAAACAGGAAGTGCACATCTTCATAGATTATGTTCCCAAAATTGATGTTTAAGTCGGTTGCTTGAAATGTATAAAACTTTTCTGCATAGAAACAGTGCTTTAAATGAGACTCTAAGGCTGGTTGAACTTAGAAAAGCTCGTTTATCTTAAAACCATAAAGTTCCAGAGATGAAAGGGACCTTTAAGATTACCTAGCGTGTAGCCTCCTAAAAACATCCCATCAAGTATCTGAGTGCCAGCTGAGGCCCAGAGAAGAAAATGACTTGTTTTGTAGCTGAGCAGTGGTGATTGGTGGTGATGGGACTATAGGACATGAGTATGGCTTCCAGACAGTATTTTTGGTTCTGGGGAGTAGGGTGGTAATAATATATGTTGAACTCTGATTGACAGTTCCAAAAACATCTCTTCTGCCACATGCTAGATTGCCTACAATTTTCCAAACCATAAAGCTAGACTTAAAGTGTATGTGTCAATTTTTGGACAGTTGATGATGATGATTATAGTAATTGTTGCCAGAGAGGAAGACCCCTCTATCTTCCATATTGATTTGGATAAAGCAGAAGTGCTTGTAGTTCTACGATACCTGAATTAGGAGACATGGGACTATGCTGGGGCAAAGCATCTGGCTCTGTTGGTCCCTGGGGAGATGACGAGTGGAGGATACTCTAAAAAAATTTTCCCATTGTGTCTCACTTACCAATATTGATTTTTCTGTAGAGGTTCTAAAGATATCTCCGTTTTTGTACAGATCTAACTTTCTTCTATATTTTTTTGCCTTTCCATTGAGGAATCCAGTTAGAATTCCAATCACTGGTAAAGGTTCTGTGGTCCTAAATACCTCTCAGATTTCAGATAAACGGTGTTAACAGGAAGTTCCGGTCCAAAGAGGTTGATGGCATGCATGAGTATTATCTGTGGGGGATATTTTACTTGAGACATTTTCTATTTCCTTCATAACCTTTAGCAGAGTATCTAGGGAAAATCAAAGTGTGAGTTTTACCTCGTTTCTTTAACCGTCTCATTTCCCAGAAATCCATAGCTTAGACTGTTCGTGCTGGAAGGGCCCTCGAGATCACCGAGCCCCTTCATCTTACACGTGAAGACACTGGGGTCCAGAGCGCATGAGTGATGCCGTTTCAGGCCTGGCACTCTGCTCTCCAAGCCCAGTCTGGTGCTCTTCGCACTGTGGACCCAGGTCTCTGGGGAGCTACATGGTGAGGCGCTGTCCCACTGTGGTCACTTTGGGGGCCTCTCCCTCCCAACATTTAAAGGTGAAGGAAACTTTTGGTAGAACATGCAAAGAAGAAGGGGCAGGTTGTGTAAATTAATATATTAATCTGTGGAGGCTTTGAATAATTTAAAGGCAATCTTTGTTTCTTTCTCTGTCAGATAAAGAATATGAATTTTAATGATGAAATGTATTATTCTCATTTTACATTTGGATATTTTTATTATATGTATTTAAATTTTAAAACACTTGTTGGAAAACATGTAAGCTTAAACTGATACTGTCACTTTTTGAAAGATAATTGTTTAGTAGACAATAGTCTTATTTTAAAGAAACTCTTTAATTTTTAAAAATATATTATTTTTCAATTACAATTTACATTCAGTATTATTTTGTATTAGGTTCAGATGTACAGCATAGTGGTTAGACAATCATATACTTTACACAGCGTTCCCCCCCACACCCCCTAATATTTCCAGTACCCACCTGGCATCATCTGTAGTGATTACAATATTATCGACTACATTCTCTATGCTCTACTTTACATCCCCGTGATTATTTTGTTACTATCAGTTTGTACTTCATCGTAATCCCTTCATCTTTTTCCCCAAGTTCCCCAAGCTACCTCCCTTCTGCTAACCATCAGCCTGTTTTCTGTGTCTTAAGAGTCTGTTTCAATTCTATTTGCTCGTTTTTGTTCCTTTAGATTCCACATATAAGTGAAGCCACATGATATTTGTCTTTCTGACTGACTTATTTCACTAGCATAATACCCTCTAGGTCCACCCCTGCTGTCACAAGAGGTAAGATTTAATTCTTTTTTATGGCTGAGCAATATTCCATTGTATAGATGTACCACAGCTTTTTTTATCCTCTCATCTATTGATAGGCACTTGGGTTGCTTTTATATTTTGGTTACTGTGAATAACACTGCAGTGAACATAGGGGTGCACATATTCTTTCAAATTACTGTTTTGGGAAACTATTTGAATAATTGCTACAAGAATATAGAGTAGGACATAGTGGCACTAATTACTTTCTCTAGAGCTCAGAGCTCTGTAGGTTTAGTGTCTGGTTCAGTTTACCCCATGATTGCTAATTAGTTTATGAACTTTTATAAAGGCTTATTTAGGGGGTTGATGTGATATACCAATATGGAGAATATGTTCACTATTTAAATTACTGATGAAAAAACTGTCAAACTTTCTGGGCCTACACCATTCAATATAATCATCTGTTTTAGGAAGAACATTTTTCTTTCATTAATATGTAAAACACACCTCTTTTGAAGACATTTTAGAGAGTTTTCAAATCTTGTTGACCGTGCATACCTGTCCCTGTTTGAAAAAGAAAAAGAACTAGAAAGTATAGGTAAAATTTGCTAAAATATTTACTTTGAGGATCCTTTTAGTAAGTAGTATGGTTTTTCATGTTTATGTGACTAGGACTTATTTCTTTTCCTCCAGATGATAAATCAAAGTACTCTTTACTAAATGACTATCTTTACCCATTCCTGAAAATTCTGTTTATTACTATATTTTTATTCCTCAGCAGACATTTATTGAAAATCTGCTGTGTGCTAGAGACCTCTGTTCAGCATAATAAAATAGTAGATAATCTAAATGGCTGAAAAAAGAGGTTTGGTTAAAATCATTCATGAATTATATTTCTTGGCCATCTTCTTTGGGTTAGGCACTGAAGATTATACAGTTGAGCAAAATAGGCATACTCTTTTATCTTATGGAAATTACAATCTATGGCAAAACAGAACTTAATAAAGTCACTAGCAATCACGATATTATAGCTGACAGAAGTGTTATGAAGGAAGAGGTATAAGGGCATGAGAGAGGTACTAAGAGGAGGACCTGGCCCAGTCTGAGGTACCATGGCACAGCAAAAATGGTGGTATGGAATTATGTCTACTGACATGGAATAGCCACATAACATTATTAATAGCAGATAGGCTAAGAAGCAGTATATTGTATGATTCTTATTTACATATCTATAAATGTACATGTGCATATAAAAGTATAGAATGACGTAAAAACTTAATGTCGTTAACTATTGAATTATGGATTATAGATGGTTTTAGTTTTCTTTTATACTCATTTTTTTAAGTTTCCTGCAATCAATATATCTTATTGAATAATGAAAAAAAAAAAGGACAAAAGGCACTCAGAGTCAATTCCTTGAAGTGATTGCAGTCAAGTAAGGAAGACAAAATATATAGATAAAACTGACAATGCAATGTGGGACGTCCGGTAAAAGTGTTGTTTCTTGAAAGCTGGTGTCTCTAATTTCCTGGGTTCCCAAAAGCAAGATGATGGGGAAAGGAAAATAAGGCAGATTGGTGGTAGCATTGGGACAACCATAGTATTAGTTTCTGCTGCTGCTGTATGTAACAAATTGCCACAAACTAAGTGGCTTAAAACAGTGGTCCCCAACCTTTTTTGGGCCATGGACCGGATTAATGTCAGAAAATATTTTCATAGACCGGCCTTTAGGGTGCAATGGATAAATGTATCACGTGACCAAGACAAGCGTCAAGAGTGAGTCTTAGATGGATGTAACAGAGGGAATCTGGTCATTTTTTAAAAATAAAACATCATTCAGACTTAAATATAAATAAAACGGAAATAATGCAAGTTATTTATTCTTTCTCTGCGGACCAGTACCAAATGGCCCATGGACCAATACCGGTTCGTGGCCCGGGGGTTGGGGACCACTGCTTTAAACATCAGAGTTCTGTAAGTCAGAGCTCGATGCACAGTACAGCCCAGCTGATTCCCTCCTGCAAATTTCAGAGGGCTGAAATTGAAGTGTTGTTAGGGCTGACTTGCCTACTAGAGGCTCTGGGAAATAAATCTTCTTCCAAACTTATTTAGGCTGTTGGCAAAATTCAGTTCCCATGTGGCTGTAGGACTGAGGTCCCATTTTCTTGCCGACTGTCAGTTAGGGATTGTTCTCAGCTTCTAGACGCGGCCTATATATTCTGTAGCCGTATTCTGTGTGTCATAGTTCTTTTTCTTTAATGGCAGTAGGTCAGATCCTTCTTATGTTTTAATATCTCTGATCTCCTCTTCTTCATTGTAGCCTCTTTGTTCTAAATTGCCCATGGGGTTGAAGAATCTCTCAGCCAAAGACTGGAGATTCAAGGACAGAGTCATTTTAAGTAGGGTTTTTTGTTTTTGTTTTTGTTTTTCCCAAACCTGGGAACAGGGAGGCAGTCAGACAGACTCCCGCATGCGCCCTACCGGGATCCACCCGGCATGCACACCAGGGGGCGATGCTGCCCATCTTGGGGCGTCACTCTGCCGCAATCAGAGCCATTCTAGCACCTGAGGCAGAGGCCACAGAGCCATCCTCAGCGCCTGGGCAAACCTTGCTCCAGTGGAGCCTTGGCTGCGGGAGGGGAAGAGAGAGACAGAGAGGAAGGAGAGGGGGAGGGGTGGAGAAGCAGATGGGCGCTTCTCCTGTGTGCCCTGGCTGGGAATCGAACCTGGGACTCTCGCACGCCAGGCCGATGCTCTACCACTGAGCCAACCAGCCAGGGCCAAGTAGGGTTTTAAAGAGTCCCAATTAGGTGGGGGTTCAGAGAAGAAGTTGCATTCTAGCAGGGGACAATCAAATAAAGTATGTTTCTGGAAGGAGGGCGCACATGAACAGTCCTGTTGATTCTTGCGCAGTGGCTCCGAGAGTCCACTTCTAGTGATAATGTGATTTGGATTAGAACGCCAAGCTTGGTTCTTGTTGGGTGAAAAACAGCATGGGCTGAGTCTACAGGTTGGAATTCTGTAGGCCATGCTGAAGCTGAGTGAAAACAGGCACAAACAGGAAGGAGCTTTGGACTGTCTTGTGGAGTTGTAGAGACTTAGGAGAGTAGAGGTGGTACATTTCTCCATTGTGCTAATGCTTGAGTTTTACAGAGTGTTTGGGGTACCCTTCACAGCAGCAGCCCAGTAGATCACTTGCATATTCCCACACTCAAGGGTAAGTCTGAACAAATGGGGATTCTCTAAGCCTTTGATTAATTTGGCTCTGCTTTGAGGAAAAGCACTGTCCCCTCGGCCTCCTGTCAAATAACTGTGATTCCAACGTTAACCTGCCTCTCCTACTTTGGCTCAACATGTGAACGACCAGCCTTGGTAGAGAGTCACTTGAACTTGCATTTGTGGACTCATTTTCCCACAAATTTATGAGTATTTGGAAACAGTAACATTTATGATGTCTAAATGGAAATTTCTTGTGCACTTTTTCTTAAACTTTGATTTTTCTTTCATGTCAAATGTTAGAAGCTATAAAAATGACAGCTATATTTTTAGAAGGTGAATTTCTGGAAGGATATTTGGAAAACATTTTTTTCATTTTGTAACCACACCACTATTTAGCCTAAATTTTTTTAACGTCTTTACAAGGGTAACATCTGTGTCACAATTATAATTCTACCTCTAGAATACTACTTGCTAGGATAATACTGCTAGCCGTTTGAAACAAGGGATCCAACTGCAGACCTTAGAAAATGCAGGAGTTCAAAGTCGAAATGATTTGCAGATTCTAAATAGGGGAATAAAAAGATACTTAACAGAATTAGATGACATTTATGTATTTACCAAGGCAAGGATGGAATGATTGGCTTTTCTTTGTGCCGAATCTAAGTGAAAGAGCTGCTCACACGTGCTCAATACAGAGTCTTACTACTTGATTTGGTTTGAGGTTAACCAGGCAGCTGTAAAGATTCTAAAAAGGTTTTGTCATTGTAAATAAGCTCATAGATTTAGATAATTATTAACTATTTCAACTATGGATTATTATAGTCACCGGTTGGCCACCTATAGTATTTCTGTTTATCTAGATATGAGAGTTGAGGGCAACTGAGAAGTTAGAGCACGTGCAGTCCACATGCACACTCTCACTTCTGACACCAGCTGCAAGTTCAGGGGTCCACAAGACAACACATAGATTTGATAATTTGCCAGAAAGCCTCTCAGAACCAATGGAAATTATTATACTCACAGTTAGGGCTTATTCCTGGGAAAGGAATTACAATCAGTCAGTGGAAGAAGTACACAGGGCAGAGCTTCTGCTGTTTTTTTCCCCTGAGAGCCAGGGCATGTATCTTCCTGGCATTGATGTGTGACAATACACATGGTGTACTGCCAACTGGTAAGCTCACCTAAACCTCCGTTTTTTGAAGTTTTGTTGGGGCTCCATTACTCAGGGTTATACAGTATTGGCTTATTCAGTCTCCACTGGCTTATTCAGTCTCCAAGCTCCTCTTGTCAAGCTGATACCGATTGATTCAAAACTCCCAGTCTTCATGACATTGCTGATCTTCCTTATATTGGTCAACCTGTACCCTAAGTTCTATCTTGTGTGGCCTGCCCTTATCCTTAATCACATTGTGAGGTTCTTAGCCATGACCCAATGCCCTAGGCAAATAAAGACTCCTAGAAGGCTTAGAGATGAAATCCCTAGAAGCGCAGACCTCTTTCTGAGTAAGTGAAACTCTTTACTACACATTGGGGCTCCTTAGATTAAGTTGGATTTTATAAAGTATGTGTTTTTTTATTTTTTATTATTTTTAAGATTTTATTTATTGATTTTTGAGATAGGAGGATGGGAGAGCAGGAAACATCAACTCATAGTAGCAGATTCTCATATGCTCCTTGACCAGGCAAGCCTGGAGTTTCGAACCTGTGAGCTTAGCATTACAGGTCAA
Source organism: Saccopteryx leptura (assembly GCF_036850995.1). Lineage (NCBI taxonomy): Eukaryota > Metazoa > Chordata > Mammalia > Chiroptera > Emballonuridae > Saccopteryx > Saccopteryx leptura. The sequence continues at coordinate 28,486,048 of NC_089504.1, read as the reverse complement.
CACTCTATCTGCTGTGCCACCACAGGTCAGGCTAAAGTATAATTTTTAGATGAAACTTAAAGTATTTTATTTTAACAGTTTTCTTAAATTATAATTTACATATAATAATTTATCCATGTTAAGTGTACAGTTTGAGTTTTGGTAACGGTATACAATCATGTACTCTCTGTTGCCCTTAAAAAATTACCTCTTGCCCCTTAGTAGTGAGTTTTTGCTCAGTTCTGTCCCCAAGCAACTACTGATCTGCTTTCTGTCAGAGTAGTTTTGCCTTTTCCAGAATTTCATTACATGGAGTCATATAGTGTGTGGTGGTTTTACATCTGGGTGGTTTTTAAGCATAGCATAATCGTTTTGTTGAGATTCATCCATGTTGTTCAATATGTCAGTAGTTTGTTCTTTTTTTAATACCTGAGTAGTATTCCATTGTGAGTGTTTCACATTTTGTTTATCTGTTCTCCATTAGTTGGGTTATTTCCACATTTAAAACAATTATTTTTTTTTTATTGTGAGTAACACAGCTTTGAAAAATTGTGTATATGGTGTTGAATGAATGTTTATTTCATTACCTTTAGGTGAATACCTAGGATTGGTATTGTTGAGTCTTATGGTGAGAGTGTGTTTAACCATCTAAGAAATTGCCGAACTGTTTTGCAAAGTGGCGGCACCATTTTGCACTGCCTCTAGGAAAGTGGGAGGGTTTGAGTTGCTTCAACTCCCCACTAACACTTGGTATTGTCAGTCTTTTTCATTTTAACTACTCTAGTGTATGGATAGTGGTATATCAAAATTGTGGTTTTACATTGCGTGTTTCTAGTGACCAGTAATGTGGAACATCTTTTAAGTGCTTGACCATCCAGATATCTTCTTTTGGGAAGTATTTATTCAGATATTTTTTACTTTTTAAAAACAAATTAGCATTTGTTTTTAAAAAGTTATAGGAGTTTTCCTATATTCTGGATGCAAGACCTTGGACAGGTATATGTTTTCCAAATATTTGTCTAATCTATGTTTGTCTTTTCATTTTCTTTCTTTCTTTTTTTTTTTTAAGCAAGAGAGAGAGAGAGAGAGACAGGCAGGGACAGACAGGCAGGAAGGGAGAGAGGTGAGAAGCATCAACTCTTTGTTGTGACACCTTAGTTGTTAATTGATTACTTTCTCCTATGTGCCTTGACTGAGGGGCTACAGCAGAGCCAGTGACCCCTTGCTCAAGCCAGTGTGACCTTGGACTCAAGCCAGCGACTTTGGGCTTCAAGCTAGTGACCTTTGGGCTCAAACCAGTGACCTTGGGATTTCAAAATGGGTCCTCAGCATCCCAGGCCAACACTATCCACTCTGCCATTGCCTGGTCAGACACCTTTTCATTTTCTTAATTGTATCTTTTGACATGGAAGTTTTTAAATTTCCCTTCCTCCCTTCCTTCCAAGTGAGTGGTGGAGAGGCAGAGACAGACTCCCACATGTGCCCCAACTGATATCTACTAGGCAAGCCCCCTATGGGGCGACGCTCTGCCCTTCTGAGACCATTGCTCTGTTGCTCAGCAACTGAGCCATTTTTTTTAGTGCCGAAGGAGAGGCCATGGTGCCATCCCCAGCACCTGGGGACAATTTGCTCAAACTGTTTGAGCTATGGCTTTAGGAGGGGATGAGGCAGAAAAAGAGTGAGAAAGAGAGAGAACGGGGTAGGGGAGGGGTGGAGAAGCAAATGGTCACTTCTCCTGGTGCCCTGACCAGGAATCGAACCCAGGACTTCCACATGCCGGCCAACACTACTGCTGAACCAACTAACCAGAGCCAAGTTTTTTAATTTCAATGAAATCTAATTTATCCATTAGATACATTTAAAACCATATGCACAAAAATGTGTCTTTTTAATGATTTATGCTTTTTGTGTTCTAGCTAAGAACTTACTGTTGTATCCCAAAATCTCAAAGATATTTTTCTATTTTCTTCTAGAAGTTTTTTATTTAGCTCTTTATGTTTATGTCTATGATCCATTTTGGTTTCAGGTCTGCATACGGTGTGAAGAGGTCAAGGTTTATCTTTTTTCCGTACAAAAATCCAGTCTTCCATCATCTTCTATTGAAAAGATTATCTTCCCCATTGGATTGCCTTGACACTTGTGTCAAAAGAGATTCTAAGTCTGAGGGCATGAAAGAAAGCTGATGGAATTTCTAGTCATGGCAAAAACAGTCTATCCAAAATTAAACACAATAAGGATATTACATTTTTATAACATTGTTTTAAATAACTAGTTGCAACAAATCATATAAAAGAGATAAGTGGAATGTGTGTAGGTCAAGAGAGAGAAAAATAATACTATTAACCAATTACAAAGGACTATAACCTGTGCATTTGGGAGATTAAACAAAAACATTATCTTGAAATGAGATGCTTAAATGGGTGATAAAACATAAGACTAACTGAATTCAGTCATTTATTTTATCAGTAGGCAAAATATAATGAAAAAGATAATACCTGTTTTATTAAAAAATAAAATCTAACAAGATATGGGGTCAAATACAGAGAATGATAATATTTTAATAGAAAGGACAACAAATGTACAAGATACATAATCTACTCCTTGCTGAGTAGTCTTAATATAATAAAGATGACAATACTAACAAAGTTAATTTATGGCTTTAATACTATACCAGCTAAGATCACAATAGGATGTTAAATTGGACTTGATTGATAGTATAAATCACAGAGCAAAGGAGCAGACAAGAACTTCAAGAGGGAAACCTTTTAAAAAATTATTCTTGTTCACTGAATAATTTGAGAGGATTAGAATTAGGTGCAGTTGTTGTAAGACAATTAAATGGGGATAAAAGATCAGGAGCCATGCCAGGAAGCAGAGAAGAGATTAGACCAGAAGTCTAGGCTAAGTGTAGGTACTAAAGTTGAACACCAAATTACCTGTGAATTTTCTGGCTTTAATGGTAGAAAGGGAAGCTGCAGGTTTCACCAGAGGTTGCAAATCCAAAGGCCACCAGGCAGACACTGTGAATCACACGGGCTGGAAATAGACAAATGTTGGGCACTTTGAGTTTTATATGTATGTGCCCCATCAAAGGAGATAGCTGCTTCTCAGTTCTAGCTGATTTTTGGCATGTCGGTTGATGGGCCTGCTGATGCTAATTTTTCAAGAGAGGTTAGAAGAAAGCTATTGGCAGAAGGAGTAGGGGTACACATGACCCCCAAAAGTCTTAGGACTTTTGGGCGGCTGTTACAAAACATCACAGAGTTGGTGGTTTATAAACAACAGAAACGTATTTCTCTTAGTTCTGGAGGTGGAGAGTGCAAGAATAAGGCACCAGCCATGTTTACAGTCTCATGAGAGTCCTCTTTCTGGTTCAAGTTGGCACCTTCTCGCTGGTTCCTCACATGGTGGAAGGGGATAGGGATCTTTCTAGAACCTCCTTTTACTAATCCCATTCACAAGGGCTCCACAGTCATGGCCAAATCACCTCTCAAAGGCTTCTAATGTCACCATCTTTGGAAGTTACAATTCAACATATGAATTTGGAGGGGGGCATGATTCAGACTATAACACCTACTGATCTTCTAGTTTTTAAATAATTGTCAATTACTGTACTGGCCAAACAAAACATATAGGGGTGAGGGGTTACTCATTGTCTGAGAAGCGTTATGTATCTATAGTTGTCATTGTCTAATTAATGGTTGTGTAGCCTAGAGGGGAACAAAAGGAATTTTGCCATTTGAGACCGAAACCTATTCCAAAGTATATTATTAACAGGACTGCCTGAATGTCGATTAACTACAATGATGGAAACAAAATAGAAGTATCAGAAATAAACTAATAGTGGTTTAATATATGAGTAATAAAGTAAAAAACTGAAAGCAGTCAGTGTTTAATAAAAAACATTGTTGAATGATAATATGAAGAAAACTCCATTCAGATCTATTTTAATCTCATACCATGCAAAATAAATTTCAGATGAGTTAAATATTGCAAAGCAAACATTATAACGTATTTAGCTTTGTTGTGGAGAAGAGATCATTTGTACGTTGTTGAAGCAATAAAGAGGAAAAAGGAGTACCAAGGTGGGCGTGTTTGGTCAAAAAGTTTGATTCTCTGATACAAAGACAAAGCAATACAATGGGAATAGTATTTGTGGTTTTTCTCTGATGGTAAGCTTTTTCATGTATTTAAGGATATATCTATAAGGGTATATCCAATAGATAACCAATGACCATTTACACTGGAGAAAACCACAGTAACATATTTGGCCCATAAAGATCTTCATTTGTGACATGAGAATAATAGTTGTGCCTACTTGCTGCAGCGTTTTGGAAGATTATTATGATAAGTGATACATATTCCTTAGCACATTGTCTGGAACCATCAATGTTAACTGCTATTTATTATAATCATCTTCATTATTGTCATCTTCCAAAATAAGTTTCAAAGTTACTTATCAAACTTCTTCCCTTTTTAACCCAAATGGACAAACACAGCTATTTTAACCAACTTAGCATTTATGTAGTTTGCAAAAGCACTTTCACATCTTCTGTCTCATTGATTTTTGCTCTGGCCTTGGGAACTGTTTGAGTTTCTTCTCAGGGGGCTTCCAGGATTCACTCTTCCATGGTCACAGCCTAGTCTTTGTCATCGCCCTTACTTGCTCCACCTCTAAAATCAATTCAGACTAATTATTGAATTCCCCATTCTTACCATAGCCTTCTCTCTGTCCAGCTTGCATGTTCTTTACCCATTGGAGCCATTCTTTTTCCTCTAGTCCTTTGACTCTTATACTTCCTAAGTGCTCTTCTTTCTTTACTTTTATCCTTATTTTCTCTTGTAAGATAATTTTTTCATAATGCTGTGACATTATCTAGTACCTGTCTTGCCTTATTCTGTCTTTCTCAAAGATTAAAAAGAAATTTATAATGGGCAGAGGTTCCCCAAAGAAAAGGTTCTCTCCAAAGAGGTGAATGACCAATAGGCACATGAAAAGATGCTCCACATCTTTAGTCATCAAGAAAATGCAGATCAAAACCACAGCGAGTTACCACTTTACACCCACTAGTAGAGTTGTAATAAAAAGACCTATAGTTACAAATGTTGACAGGGATGTAGGGAAATCGGATTCCACATACATTGTTGCTGGAAGCATAAAATTGGTGCATCTGGTCTGGAAAACAGTCTGGCCATTCCTTAAAATGTTAAACATATCATTACCATATGACCCAGCAGTCTTACTCGTTCATACCTACCTGAGAGAAATAAAAACATGTCCATACAAAGACTTGTATGAAAATGTTCCAAGCACCGTTATTCCTAATTGCCAGAAAGGGAGAACAATACAAAATGCATACCAGCCGATGAATGGATAAACAAAATGTGGTACATCCATACAATGGGATGTCATTCCGTCATGAAAAGGATTGAAATACTGATAAGTGCTACCATATGGATGGATCTTGAAAACATTATGCTAAATAATGGAAGCTGCTCACAAAAGACCGCATATATGATTCCATTAACATGAACTGCCCAGAGGATGCAAATCTATAGAGACGAAGTAGACTAGTGGTCGCCCGGGGCTGAGAGTGAGGGAAAAGGAGTAATGGGGCAGGTGACTGCTAATGGGTAGGAGGTTTCTTTCTGGGGTAACTAAATGTTCTAAAATTAGATTATGGCAATGGATGAACAATTCAGTAAAATACACTTAAAAACATTGACTTGAGCCGTGGCCGGTTGGCTCAGTGGTAGAGCATTGGCCTGGCGTGCAGAAGTCCCGGGTTCGATTCCCGGCCAGGGCACACAGGAGAAGCGCTCATCTGCTTCTCCACCCCTCCCCCTCTCCTTCCTCTCTGTCTCTCTCTTCCCCTCCTGCAGCCAAGGCTCCATTGGAGCAAAGATGGCCCGGGCGCTGGGGATGGCTCTGTGGCCTCTGCCTCAGGCACTAGAGTGGCTCTGGTCGCAACATAGCGACGCCCCGGATGGGCAGAGCATCGCCCCCTGGTGGGCAGAGCGTCGCCCCCTGGTGGGTGTGCTGGGTGGATCCCGGTCGGGCGCATGCGGGAGTCTGTCTGACTGTCTCTCCCCGTTTCCAGCTTCAGAAAAATACAAAAACAAACAAATAAACAAACAAAAACATTGACTTGAACTGTACAAAACACTGGATTGTACAATTTATAGGTCAATTTTATGTTATGTAAATTATATATCAATAAAGTTGTTAAACTAAAAAGAAAAGTCAATCTGGCTGTTGGCGTCTAGCAGATACTTCTCAGTGTAAATGCTGGAACAGGTGGTTTTGAGACTCCCCCTTTGGCTACGTAGTATTACTGACGGTGAACGTGGATTTAGGGGTGTTCTCTCAGTTCACTAGATTCCATAGAAAACTTTTCCTCCCTTGTAGCTCTTGTGAAATATTTTTGATAGGTGTTTTAATTTGCTTTCTTCTCTCATTTTAGAATGAGGAACTCAATTTGATGTCTGACATTTGGTTACCACTCTGGTACCGTAATTATTTCTACCTACCTTTCTAGTACATGTATAAGGAACAGAGTTGCTACAGCTAAATAGGAGAAGCATGTTCGCCCCATGCATTTCCAGTTTCATGCCTTTGTTTGGCAATGTTAGTATCTTTTTGATTCTTTGCTTGTCTTACTTTACTTTTAGTTTTAATCTCTTTAGGGCCCTTGATAATCTTTTTTAAAGCTATAAAGGATGAAGTCTATCTAGAAAAATGCATGTGAATTTGCACATAAAATTTTACTTGCAGTTTCAGAAGGGTCACAGCTTTCACCCAGTATAAGAATCTCAGTTTATGTACTTGCTGTGGTGATCTCGTGCCTGCCTAGGGTGCGGTTAGACTTGGTTAATATTCCCAAATCTCTGCCGCACGCTAGAACACTACATCCAACTGTCATGGTCCACTTGAGCGCTCCACAGACACCCCACACTCAATTTGTCTTAAGTTGGAGCATGGTCTTTATCCCTTTCCACTCTACTCTTCCTCCTGGTCCCCCATCTTACTAAAACAACAGTCCACACCAGAGTGCCTAGCCCCCCTCATCTAAATCAGATGCTCAGTCTCATTCTTCCTTTATTCTTTTCCTTCCACGTATAATTTAGTCATCAAACCTTTTTAAATTGTGCCTAAATGCTTTTGAAATCTCCTTTTTATTCCCATTCCACTCAAGTCCAAGTCATCATTTCTCGGTAGAGACTCAGTAGCCTCCTGAGCAATCTCCTTACTTTCTTGCTTGCCTTTAATTCAGCCTCCATGTGGCGACTGGTGAACTCTCAGTGGCTTCCCAGTGTCTTTAGAGTGAATTCCAGACTTTCTAACATCTTTCGTACCATTTACAAGGCCCCACATGACTGGGCTTCAGCTTGCCTGCCCACCCATCCATGTCTTTCATCACAGTCCGTCTCAACCATCCTGACATTTTCCAGTTCTCAGTTGTGCCACTCTCTCACTCTATAAGCTGTCACATGCTCTGTTCCCTCCCTACTCCCACCTCCATCCCTCCCACACCTTGCTAAGTCGTACTCGTTTTTAGGTCCTGGCTTTAGATTGAACTTCTTCTGGACTCCTATCCCGACTGTCCATTCATGGGGCCCTTTTGATGCGTCCTCTGCTGTCCTCTTTCCTCTGCTATTTCATTGACACACCGTTTTTTAATTGCCTCTCTACTCTCCAGACTGTAAATGCTGGGAAGGGAGGCCTCTGTTTGTGTGAGTCTTATTTATCATGGTATCTCTATTGCTTCTTTAGCCCTGCACCTGGCAGAGATGTTGATAAATTTCTGTTGGGTAGTGAACGAGAGTATTTCATTCTACCTAGTACATCTTCTTCCTCATTTTCCATCTGACTCTGCCTCATTTGGTAAAATCTTATACAGTTACCGTCTGTTTATTAATTCAACAAATAGGAAAGGGGCTTCTTCCTTATCCCAGGCACTATTTTAGGATCTGGGGATATAGTGATGAATTAGACAGTCAAATATCTCTGCCTTTGGGGAGCTGGTATTCTGCCTGTGGAGACAGATAATAGATAAATTAAGTGCATCATGCAGCGTGTTAGTGAGTGTATGCGCTGAGGAGAAACAAATAAAGCAGGAAAGATGGACGAGGCACGTCAGAGGGGAGAGGTGGCATTTTAGATGGGTGGCTGTGGAGGACCTCACTGAGAAGGTGACTTTGGAGTGAAGACTTGAAGCAAGTGAGGGATTGCTGTAAGGATTGCTGTGCTGCTTCTCTGGAAAAGGGACATTCCAGGCAGATAGAAATGCAAGGTCCCCGAGGTGACAGTGCGCCAGAGTACTTGAACAGAAAGACCACTGGGAGGTGCGGTCAGAGGGCAAAGGTTCTTTGAGTAGAGGTGCCTGAATCTCATCCCTGGGTTCCTCCCCAGTTTTAAGTTGTGTTCAGCCCTCAGTGCTATGAATTTACCAGAAAAGCTCATGGAAGTTGGCCTTCTTGGCGGTTACCTGTCAATCCAGGTCTAGGGAAATGCCCAGGTAGAAGGTAGCTGTGGTGTTTGGAGTTCACTTACTTCTTCGGAGGTTGGGGAGGTGCCTGCTTAGGGCTTTCTTTAACAACTGCTGCCTCTTTCTCAGGATTCTTTTTGCATTTTCCTCATTAGGATTGGGGAGGCAGTGGGAAAGGGGGACCTCGCAGCCCCCCACCTCCTGGGTCTGCTTTCCCACATGTCCCTTCAGTCCTTTTCTTCTGTCCTCAGGACTGTCCTACAGTCTGGGGGCATTGTGAGCACGGTACACGTCTCTCAGCCACTGTCCAGAGTTACAATTTTAACGACAACTTGCTGCTCTCAACTTGTTCCTCTCTTCCCCCTCAACTCTGTTCCATAAAGTGGAGGGCCAGCCCAGTTGTTGTTGGTTAGGTGTTGCAGTTAGCTGGGTTGGGTTAGTTTGGGTTTTAACGATGTGAGTGTGCCTGTCCCCAAGCTCTGACTTTGTCCATAGCCCTTCGTGGGCATTTGGGCGCCATCCCGAGAGGTGACTGGAACTGTCTAGCTCAGGGGTCCCCAAACTTTTTACTCAGGGGGCCAGTTCACTGTCCCTCAGACTGTTGGAGGGTCGGACTATAAAAAAAAACTATGAACAAATCCCTATGCACACTGCACATATCCTATTTTAAAGTAAAAAAAAACAAAACAGGAACAAATACAATATTTAAAAATAAAGAACAAGTAAATTTAAATCAACAAACTGACCAGTATTTCAATGGAAACTATGGGCCTGCTTTTGGCTAATGAGATGGTCAATGTGCTCCTCTTACTGACCACCAATGAAAGAGGTGCCCCCTCTGGAGGTGTGGCGGGGGCCGGATAAATGATCTCAGGGGGCCGCATGCGGCCCGCGGGCCGTAGTTTGGGGACCCCTGGTCTAGCTGATGCCCACATGAAGTGGAAGAGGCCTTCTCTTGGCCAGATTCCACTGTGGGTGGCGTACAGATCCCAGCTCTCTGCAGTCTGTTGAGCAATAGCAGACGCCTCTGCTAGGCCGTCATGCTTTCCCTTTTGGTATAATTCACCGACGGTACCACACTCCGTAGAAAGGGGCTATAAATTGTAAATTGATATAAGGTAATAATTGGAAAAGTGACCGGACTCCGTTTTTACTTCCCCTCTGGGGAAAGCACGCGTCAGGAATCACGAAAGCAGAAGGCGACGGAGGGATGTGCCCGCTAGCTTCCCTGCTTTCGTGCTGCCACCCTGATTAGAGGGGAGAGCAGCCAAATTCTGCAGGAGGTGTCCAGCAGACCTAGTATCTGCTTGCCACCTTTTGCTCCAGAAAGCCCTGCCGCAGAGAGTTGCCATGGCAGCAGGAGGCAATTCAATAGCAAGGGCTGGTCTCCGGAGGAGCGCTGCTGGTGCCAGCCTTACCCTCTCTGGCCTTCCACCCAAGGGGCAGGCTCTGCCTGCCCATCACTGTGCCACGGCCATTGGAAAGCACATTGCCTAATGGAATAGAACTGGTAAGATCCTCTAGGTTCTAAGGACAGCCACCTCTTCTGTCCCCTGCTTCTCCTTGTCACATAGCTCTTTGATGTTCCTTCTATCCTGTAGTCTACTTTATCAAATTATTTGCAGTTTCTCAGTGAAGCTCTTTCATGTTTCCATGCTTTTACACACGCAGTTTTCTCTGCCTAGAATGCTCCCTTTCCTGCCTGTCTCAAAAATTCCTACTCATTTTCAAACTGTGGCTTAGATCCTGCCTCCTGCTCCATTATGCTTCCTTTAACCCCCTAGCCTTTGCGCAGGACTGCACTGTGTCCTCTGCCCTCTCAGCCTGGCCACAGAGCACACGAGTTTGAAATGACTCTGTGTTTTGTTTTGTTTTGTTTTGTTTTGTGACAGAGACAGAGAGGGAGACAGATAGGGACAGACAGGAAGAGAGATGAGAAGCATCAGTTCTTTGTTGCAGCTCCTTAGTTGTTCATTGATTGCTTTCTCATATGTGCCTTGTCCGGGGCTCCAGCAGAACGAGTGATCCCTTGCCCAAGCCAGTGACCTTGGGCTCAAACCTGGGTCCTCCGTGTCCCAGTCCGACACTCTATCCGCTGCACCACCGCCTGGTCAGGCAACTCTGTACTTTTGTCTCTTCTTCTCTGGACTGTGAGTTACCTACATTCAAGAACTGCATTCTTTATGAATTTTATATTCCCAGGTCCTTGCCCAGGAGTGGGCTCCTCATAAACACTTTGTATTGTTTATTGAATGAATAAGGTTTTCCTATCCATCCTATTTAGTCCTCATCCCACAGAGAGAACAGCCCTGTATGTCCAGGAAGGGCTTCACCTACTCTGGAGTCCTAGAGGATTGACTCAATTTAATCAGCTGGCTTGATAGGTCTATAACTGACTTTCCACGGCATTTTATTCTCACTTTCCAGTTTGAATTGGCATGGCTTGTGGTGGAAAGGGAGTGAGTCTCCTTAGGGTTCAAGTCAGTTGCCCAATTTGTAAGTCTTGGCTCCTTCTGGTTGAATTAGGATGTTTTGGGCCATTGGAAATCTTGCTTCCGGCATGTTGTCAGTTTGGGTCAAATAAATTTTAAAAAATAAAAATAAAAGATTAGGCCCTGGCTGGTTGGCTCAGCGGTAGAGCGTCGGCCTGGCGTGCGGGGGGACCCGGGTTCGATTCCCGGCCAGGGCACATAGGAGAAGCGCCCATTTGCTTCTCCACCCCACCCCCTCCTTCCTCTCTGTCTCTCTCTTCCCCTCCCGCAGCCAAGGCTCCATTGGAGCAAAAAGATGGCCCGGGCGCTGGGGATGGCTCCTTGGCCTCTGCCCCAGGCGCTAGAGTGGCTCTGGTTGCCGCAGAGCGACCCCCCGGAGGGGCAGAGCATCACCCCCTGGTGGGCAGAGCGTCGCCCCTGGTGGGCATGCCAGGTGGATCCCGGTCGGGCGCATGCGGGAGTCTGACTGACTGTCTCTCCCCGTTTCCAGCTTCAGAAAAGAAAGAAAAAAAAAGAAAGAAAAAAGAAAAAAAAAAAGATTAGGATGTATAAGGATAGTGGCTAAGATGCTTTTTGGCCCAGAGTAAATTCTTGGTAAATCTTGCTTTTCTTTACCTTGCTTTATATTCCATGAAGAAATAGAAAGCAACCTAGAAGTTCAAACTAGTTTCTAGTCTTGAACCTTCTCTAGCGTCTTTATCTGCATCAGATTATTCAGTGTTATCTTCTTGCTCTGAGCACCGCTGTAAAGGTCACCCTTCCTGTGCCTCTTGTCCCATGTCCTGAGCTTTTGTTGTCTCATTGCCCTGTTTTCATCTTTGGTGTATTTGTCCCTTGGAGTCCACTTCATAGATAAACATTTTATTTAGATATCTCTCCTTTCCTGCCTTTTTGGGAATAACTTGTCATTGCATTTCAGGAATTTCAATTTAAGATGAATTTACTTTTTTCTCCCCTTCAATAATTCCCAGAAACCACCTCAACTATAGTATGTTATTTCTTTGTTTTTTCCTTTTCTTGTTTGTTTTCTTATTTTATTTTATTTTATTTTTTCTGTCTTTTCTTTATTATTCTGACTGCAATATATATTCATGTACCTTAACTGCCATCCTGTATAACAGGAGTCGGGAACCTTTTTGGCTGAGAGAGCCATGAATGCCACATATTTTAAAATGTAATTCCATGAGAGCCATACAATGACCCGTGTATGTTACACATTATCCAATAAAAATTTGGTGTTGTCCCGGAGGACAGCTGTGATTGGCTCCAGCCATCCGCAACCATGAACATGAGCGGTAGGAAATGAGTGGATTGTAATACATGAGAATGTTTTATATTTTTAACGTTATTATTTTTTTTATTAAAGATTTGTCTGCGAGCCAGATGCAGCCAACAAAAGAGCCACATCTGGCTCGCGAGCCATAGGTTCCCGGCCCCTGCTGTATAATGTTTGCTTGATAGTTTAGTCCAAGCATTTTCTTCATTCCCCTTAATGTTTTGAGATCAAAGCTTGCTTAGGCTGTTTTGTTTTGCAATTCTCTTTGCAGGTATGGTCTTCTCAATGTCATGTGATCATGCTGTGTGCGGGTTGTATATCCCAGTGCCTGCGGGCATCTAGGTGCTTAGTTTCTGGAGTGTTTTTTCTTGTTGCTTGTCTTCCTTAATTCCCACTTTTGGTATTTTATTCATTCCAACTCCTAAGGGATGTGAAACTTTAACAAAGTTGTTTTTTAATTTATTAATGGGGCTAGTGAGATCTATTTATTTGATGAAGATGCAATGAAAATGTACTTTTAACTTAGGTTTATGGGTTATCTATGACAGTGGGTCCCTACCCTGAAAAGAGGGGGTATTGGGGCCAAGGTGTATAAGAAGAGCGACCTGAGATGCATTTTCAGAATTCATATGCCCCATCCCTCTCCTGGCTGTTTGCCTGCTGGCAGAGTGAGGTAGGCTGGGAGTCTTAAGGGACATTTCTAGAATGTTTCATAGCCTCTCACCTGGTGACTGTCACCCTCTCAGTTGGGAAACACTCATCTGTAGATTTGTTAGTTATAATAATCTGGTCTGCCAATGTAATGCATATTTGAGAGTTGGGTATTGGTTTAATTCCACAAAAATTAAATTCCCACATCATTTTGTTTGAAGTGAAAACTGAATGTAAGGATTTTCTTGCCTGAGTAAGGGCATTTCAGATCAAAACGCAAGAAAATGTGGTTTTAATGAATCATAACTTTGTTTGATACAAGCACTTTTCTTACTCTGAAATACTTAGTTAAATACTAATTAGTTAAAATATAACTACTTAAAAACATGTTACCATGAATTGGATAAACTTTAGAATGCTGGAAACAATAGCAAAGTTAACACAGAACAGTTAAAGTTATTAATTGTGTTTGCAGGAAATATTTTGAGAATAGAGTAGATTAGATGCAGAATGAAACCCATAATCTGAAAGACTTGATTTGAATTTGTGCTTTGGCACCTGTTAGCTTTAGGGGCTGGTGTACTTCCTCCCTCCAGGTCTCAGTTTTATCTTCTACGGGATGGTGATGGCTTCTGTCTCATCAAGTTATTGTGAGGATCAAATAAAGTAATGTGTGTCAGTTTCTGGCACCCAAACATCCAATCAGTGTTAATATAATCGGAATCTAATGCCTATAAATTATTTAAAACATTGTGTGTGTGCACACATGTGTTACATGAATGTGACTTTGAACATGTGAAATGTGTAAGGAGTTGACTGTGTTCTTAGACGGTGGAGATATGTGATGGTTTTGAGTGTAATGATTTATGTATGTGAGTGTATTTCCTGAGGATATTGTTTAAAATTGTCTACCAACAAATTCAATTTAAAAATAAATGAAAGGCTTCAGGCAAAAAAAGGGAGGGGTTAATATAGTGTCTGGTGCATAGTAAGTACTTGATAAATGTTGGCTACCATTATTTTTATTTTTATTGTTGATTGTAGATTATTATTGGTGGTGGTGGTAAATAATTCAAAGGTTTTATGACACCTTCCTCAAGGATCTGAGTGTTCTCTGGCCAGGGGCTGGCTTTGTGTGGTTCATTAAACAAGGTCCCAGGCATGGGCATGCAGAATAAGATGTATGAGACAGATGCAGGGAGAGTTCGAAGGGCAATGATTGTGTCCTCACAAGGGTTGCCAAAAAGTTTTCTCTGTGCGCTGGTTTCTTGTCATCAGCCACAGGAGCAGTCCATGAATCCCACTTCCAGACCACATCTTTCTGCCTCGCTTCTTTTCTTGCCTTTTATCTATGTAGAGCATTAATGGTATTGGAGTCACTAACAGGGGTACAAAAAAGTTATTTGCTTTTTAGTTTGGTGGTTTGTAGCTTATATCTGCATTTCATCCTGAGTTCCCGGACCCCTGCTTCACTGAAGGATGTGATGTTAAGTGATACTTACTACACCTGCCAAGGCCTCTCTGTCCCCCCCCCCCCCTCATATACACACATGTCCTTTTCTTTAATTTAATTTTTTTCTAGTATCCCTTTATATTGTCTGTCCCCACACATGTATTGACTTTATATTTTTTATTTAAATTTATTGGGGGTAACATTGCTTAATAAAATTATATAGGTTTAAATTGACTCTATATTTTTGCTTTTTAGTTTTCTCACCTAATTCTTACATTTTGTTATATTTCCTGATTTGGGTCATAGTCTGTATAGCAACAGAGTTTTAACAGTATGAGAAAGACTATTGGCAGAAGCATGATTTTATGGAACTATCCGTGGAGCCAGCAGCGTTGAGCCCAGGGTTGGGGGCTCTTTAGCTGTTGTCATGCATGAGAACACTGCTGCTTGTGCCTCCTCGCTTGAGCCAGTAGTATTAGACTTTGCCGATCTCAGTTAACAAAGTTTGGCTCTTACTTTCTTTTTGAGCAAATGGTAGTAACATCTGCAATATTTTTCACTTCTTTTACTTGATAACATTAAAAAAAACCTTTTAATGTAGTTTCTAACTGATCTTCCTTTTTCTAAAATATAAATATGCAGTATACAAAAGGGGTAATTTGCAATTTGTGGATTATTTGGATTATATGAAATGGACCATTTTAATAAATAATGTCTATTATACTTATTAATTTAAAAGTAATTTTCATTCTTTCTAGGCAATGGAAAGTCTAAAAAGTAAAGAAAATTAAAATTACTTTATTCTAATACCCAGAGATGACTGTAGTTAAAAAGTTGGTATATTTCCCTCTGGTCTTCATTCAACTTTATAATTTAATTTTATAAGGCATTTTTATGTTCATGTATTCACTAGCTAAAGTTTTACATGTTGTTTTATAATTAGACATTTTATACATGATTCTATATTCATTAACTAAAGATTACATACATATAAACTACAATTCATGTTCTATAGCAGTATTGGGATATTCCAGTAAGTTTTTAGTACAAGTTTGACAAAAAAATAAAAACTAAAATCAATTATTTTAAAAACTAAAATAGATTATTTCTAATTACAAAATACAAAAATAACAAAAATTTAAATATTAGAAAAATTGATCATGAAAAATATGCCTCCCATAATTCCTTCATCCCTGATTTTATCAGTATATTTATAAGCAACTATTCTTTTAAAAATCTATCTGCAATTAGATTTGCAAAATGCTCAAGCATCTATGATTAAATTCGTGAAGGAAGATGGAATAGATGTTTTTTGCTTTTAGGCTGAGTTCGATTTGCAGTGAACCAGAATGTGTTTTGTGAAATAGTCTCTCAGTATTTTTCTCCATGCTTTAGGTATGTATTCTTTTTGGATCCATGCAATCTGGACTTGATTAACCGGAAGATCAAGTCGGAAGCACTGTGTGTAGCAGCATGTCCGACACAAGAACTGAAAACCCTGAGTGATGTTCAGAAGTTTGCAGAGATAAATGGTAAGACTTGAGTTCATCTGAGTCTACACCCAGTCAGTTATTCTCACTGTTAAATATGTATGTTTGCATTCTAATGTAAATTTGCCCTGGTATTAAAAAAAGGATCAAAAGAGCCTTAAAAAGAAAAGAGAACTGAAAGTACTTTTGGACTTCCATGATTAAAAAACATTGTTATAGTCACCTAGGGAGCTTGTTAAAACTCCAGATTGCTGGGCCCCACCCAGAAAAATTCTGACTGAGTAGGTCTTTGGACTCTGGAAATTTGTGTTTTTAACAAATGTCTAAGGTGATTTTGATGTATCCTGTTTGAGTATTTGGGAATTACTAGACTACTCCAGGTAAAATTGGGTATGGAGGGGTGTTTCTTTCTAAGTATTAAATTAAAAGTATTTCGACTAGTACATTTATTTTTACCCCTGGATAACAATGTAATAAATGTCTATTACAGGAAATTAGAAAGATTCACAGAAAACAATAATGAAGTAAAAACTAAAGTTCCACCATTTTTCAGTGATACGGTGTATATAATTTTGTGTTTTGCCTTTTAAATTTTGTGTTATGTCTTAACCATTTTTCTAAGAAGGAATATTTGAGGTCTGTGGTTAAACATGGGAGTTAGTTCAGAAAACAAGCATAGTCAATTTCCTGAACTAGGCTTTGTTCTCTTGGGTTTCCGACCTCTAGGTGATGTTCTTAGCTGCATATGACTGACCTAACATCCCATCAGAGAATTTTTTAACCTCTTTTTTGCGGGAGGCCACATACTGATAGCCCCCAAAGCCTGTGCTTTTGAACTTCCATGAAGTTTCACATTTGTATTTTGTGTGTAGGAAACCTCAGAGCTGCCTCAGTCCTGCCCAAATGCACAGGTTAGTGTCTTAGCACAAGGGTTTGACTCAGATATAACTTCTAGCTGGGTGGAGAAGCAGCCTCAGGATATAACTATACATATCCTAGCATGGCGGTAGTCATTCGGGTGGGGCTGCTAGCTGTCTGAAGGTAGAAACACTTTGGAATGGCAGTATTCCTGCCACCGCTAAATGCCCTCAGCATTAGATAGTGGGAAGAGCATGGCATTCACTTGGCGCTGGATTCTAATTCTGCTTCTGTTAACTGACTGGCTCTGTTATGAAGGACAGAAGTTGTAGCCTCTCTGAGCCTAGATTTCTTCATCTGATAGACTGTAGATTTAAAATAATGCCCCTCTAATAGGTTGTTGTAGGGATTAAATGAGATGATGGGTGAGGAATACTGGACATTTGGTGGGCACTTAATGGAGAGATATCAACTGCTCTTTAAGATGTCATTTTCTTACTTTTCTCCCCTCCTTCCCTCCCTCCCTCCCTCCCTCCCTCCCTCCCTCCCTCCCTTCCTTCCTTCCTTCCTTCCTTCCTTCCTTCCTTCCTTCTTTTTTTCTTTCCTTTTTTCTTTCCATCCTTATTTCTTTCCTTCCTTCCTTCCTTCCTTCTTTCCTTCCTTCCTTCCTTCCTTCCTTCCTTCCTTCCTTCCTTCCTTCCTTCCTTCCTTCCTTCCTTCCTTCCTTCCTTCCCTCCTTCCGCAAAAGAAGAGATAGTGTGACAGACTCTCACATGTGCCCCAGCCAGGATCCACCCAGCAAACCCATCTGGGGCCTGTGCTCAAGTACCAAGCTATATTTAGTCCCTGAGGCCTGTGCTCAGATCAGCCGAGCTATCCTCAGTGCCTGGGGCCACACATGAACCTATTGAGCCAGTGGCTGTGGGAGGGAAAGAGGGGAAGAAGGAGAAAAGGGAGAGAAGCAGATGGTTGTTTCTTCTGTGTGCCCTGACCGGGAATCAAGCCCAGGACATCCAAATGCTGGGCCAATGCTCTAGCTACTGAGCCACCAGCCAAGACCAAGATGTCATTTTCTATTCCCACATAATATCCTCAGATGTGTTGAGGTGCTGAGCCTGATACCATAACTGTCAGCTTTGCCATTATCAGGTTTTTTAGGGACGGATACCTTGTTCTTTGAGGGTTTTTCTAAAATCGCAGATAATGTGAGCATCTTTATTATATGCGGCTTAAGTGTCTGTTTGTCGCCGATAGCTTATTGGTTGCTTGCGTAACTGTACTAGCCAATGGGATGAAGTTGCCACGGCTGAACGCAAATTGAGCAGGTCAGGGGGAAGGTGAACATTTGTTTGCATTGGCAAACATCTGCTTTTGAAACAATTTAAGACTGAACGCAAATTGAGCGTGTCAGGGGGAAGGTGAACATTTGTTTGCATTGACAATCATCTGTTTTACATAAAAACTACGTCTTAACATAATTTCTTTTAAGAATGCCTCCTAGAAAATACAGCACTGAAGAGGAGAGAAAAGGAGCTAAAGCTGCACAAAAATGGCTTTCTCGACAAAAAGAAACCACTGAGCAGAGAAAGATAAGGCTTGCTTCAGTCGCAGAGCAAATGCGTCTTTCTCGGCAAAATGAGACTGATGAGCATAGAGAAACAAGGCTTGCCTCAGATGCAAGACAAAAAAGCCTGTCTCGACAAAATGAGTCCCTTGAACAAAGGCAGGAGAGAAATGCAAAAAAACGACAGAGTAATGCTGACCGAAACGCAAAAAGGATTAAAACATATTTAAATCACCTTTATTTATTGAGCTAGCGGTGGCTCTTAAGAAATGTACCGCCAGTGGTTTCCTTCATTGCACTCTACTTTAAGCAATTAAGCAAGTAGAAGGGGGAAACCCCGTGGGGCACTAAGCAAAGGGGCGTCCTCGCCGCCTGCCCTGGGTAATTCAGTTTGAATTAGCAGACACCTTTGCACAAATCATTTTAATTACAATTTATAATATCTAGAACAGCGGTCATTTTGTATGACCGCCGGGCTTTCTAGTATACAGTATACTCTGGGACATGGTGTCATTGAGTGGTTTAGGAGTATGAGCTCTCAAGCTTGATTATCTGGGTTCAGTATTGGTCCTTCCACTTAATAGCTGTGAGATCTTGGGCAAGTTACTTGATCTCACCATGCCTAAGTTTCCCCATCTGAGAAATAGGGATATTGCATGTACCTAAACCACCTCATAGTGCTGCTATGAGGAGTTAATACATGAAGAATAGTAAGAACAGTGCCTGGGCGAGTAGTACGTTGCTAAAAAAAGAAAGGTGTTGGATACTACTGTCATAATATTATTTCACCATGGAATGTAATAGTCTTCCTGCCTCCAGTCTCTCTCTGCTTCTCGCTTTCTTACTGTTGCCGTATTAATATTCCTAGAGCTTCAGTCATGTTAATCCCTTGCTCAGAAATCAGTGATAAAAATAATACAATGAAAGTCTCTATGGCTTACCCTGGCATTTAAGGCTATGATATAGAGTTGGATGATCTTCTCACATGTTCTCTTGAACCCTGCTGGATATGTGTCATGAGCCCTGGAATCTGATATGTGGTCTGGAAGGTCGGAAGAGAGCTAGTTCCTTGTTGGCTGTGTTCCCTGCTGTGTTGGCCCATAGGGAAGAAACGCCCGTGCCGCCCTGCTGGCCTGCTCTGTCTCCAGGCCAGTATCCTTCTAGTGATATGACACTGAGTATAGCCTATTAAGGCCCTTTTAAGAAGACACTTCTGGTGAGTTTCGCAGCCTTGTATTTCCCACAGTGCCTTGCACAAAGTAGGTGTTCAAGCATATTCATGAATAAACATTATTCAGAAAACAGATTTCTTAAATTGGTACCAAGCTACAGGCGTACGCAAAAGCTTTTGAGGCAGCTGTTTGCAAAATGAGTCAACAGATTAGGTATTTAAAAAGTCATGATAATGGCAATATCAAGAAGCCCAGCAATGGAAGATGGAGAAGATAATAATTTTAAAAAGCATATAGAAAAACTGTAAAATTATAATATAGAGGAAGCTTTTGGTATAGGGGCCTAAATACCTATTTAAAATTTTAATAACAACCCAAAGTTGAAGTTTCTGAATTTCTCAAAATAATCTACATTGTTCTTTGGGTTGGTAACATAAAATTGGACCTAGTAAGATTTAATTTCAGTATTGCATTTGTTACTGAGAGAATTCTTCTGTGCTTTTTGCATCATTTTTTCCCCTTTTATTTTTCCATTATTTGAGGTGCAAATAGATTTGGAAAGAACATGTAATTTTTATTGTTATCTGTGTCTACATATTGTTACAGCTGTATTTCTATTAGAAGATACACAGGCTCTTTGACCTCAAATAAATAGATCTCAATCATTAATTTCAGAGAGAAATATCTTTAAGAGATAATTTAGGTTTGAATGGGAAATTTCCATATCTATAAGAGAGAATTGTTAAAAGTCCATGCAAGAGCCCAAATGCATGAGCCACTATAAAGCTCTTAGATAAAAACAGAGAACAAAGCTTCATGACATTGGATTTGGCAATCATGTCTTATATGAAACAAAAGCACAGGCAGCAAAAGAAAAAATAGATCATTTGAACTAGATCAAAATTTAAAACTTCTGTGTACCTGCCTGACCTGTGGTGGTGCAGTGGATGGAATGTCAGCCTGGAATGCTGAGGTCGCTAGTTCGAAACCCCGGGTGTACCCCGTCAAGGCACATATGAGAAGTAACTATGAGTTGATGTTTCCCTCTCCTCTCTCCTGACTTTCTCTTTCTCTCTCCCTCCTTTCTCTAGAAGTCAATAAGTAAAGCCTTTAAAAGGAAACCAAACCTCTGTGCATCAAATGATACAACAGAGTGGCAAGACAACCCATGGGAGAAAATATTTGCAAATCTTATAAAGGGTAATATCCAAATAAGTGGTTAATATCCAGAATATATAAAGAAGCCCTACAAGTCAGCAGCAACAACAAAAAATAACCTAATTTTAAAATGGGCAAGGACTTAGATGGACATTTCTCTGAAGAATATATACAAATGGTGAATAATAAGGACCTGAAAAGATGCTGAACATCACTAATCACAAGGGAAATGCAAATCAAAACCACAGTGAGATGCCACCTCACACCCAATAGGGTGTCTATTATCAGAAACAACAACAACAAAAACCCACAATACAGAAAATAACAAGTGTTCATGAGGATCTAAAGAAATTTGAATAGTATCAGTAGGAATGCAAAATGGTGCATCAACTATGGAAAAACAGTATGGGGTTCCTCAAAAAATTAAAAATAGTGTTAACGCAGAGGATTTTTTGGTCAGTGAAAATACTCTAATGATGGATACATTGGGCCATGCCCATAAAATATACAACACCAAGAGTGAACCCTGAGGTAAACTATAAACTTTGGGTGGTTATGGTGTGTCAGTATTGGTTCATCAGTTGTATCAAATGTACCATTCTGGTGGGGGATGGTGACAGGAGGCAACGCAGGAGGTATATGGGAAAAAATCTCTGCATCTTCCTCTCAATTTTACTGTAAAACTAAAACTTCTCTGAAAAATAGAATTCTTTAAAAAAAATTACTAAATGATCCAGAAATGTTGTTTTTGGTGTATATCCAAAAGAATTGACAAGAGGATTTTGAAGATATATTTGCAGGCTTCTTTCTATTGCAGCATTATTCTGTCAAGAGTTAGGAGCAGTCTAAATGTCCAGTGATGAATGAATAGATAAAGAAAATATGTATATACTTACAATGGAATACTAGTCAGCTTTAAAAAAATAAGGAAATCTTGTTACATGCTACAACATGCATGAACCTTAAGGACATTATGCTAGGTAATATATATATATAAACCAATCACAAAAATTGCATGACTCTACATATATGAGGTATTTAAAATAGTCAATCTCTTGGAAAGGAGAATGGTGGTTGCCAGGGGCTGAGGAGATGGGGAGATGGGAAGATGATGTTCAGTGGGTATAAAGTTTCAGTTTTGCAAAATGGAAAAATTCTAGAGATCTGTTGCACAGTGTGCAGATAGTTAACACTACTATACTATACTATACGCTTAAAAGTGGTTAAGACAATCCATTTTGTTTTTTTTTTAATTTTTATTAATTTTAATTTAATGTGTTAACATGGATTCAAGTGTTCCACTCAATATAACACCCTCACCCTGTGTCTCCCATTATACCCCCATGCCCCCCTCCACCTAACTCCCTCCCCTGCTTCCCTCTGAGATTTCCTGTCCTGTTATCATATCTCTGTGTTATGTATATATAATTTCACTAATCCCTTCACCTTCTCTGATCCCATCCCCTCATCCTCCTTCCCTCTGACAGCTGTCCCTCTGCTCCCTGTGACCCCGCCTCTGCCTCTATTCCGTACCTCAGTTCACTTTGTTTATTAGATTCCACAGATAAGTGAGATCATATGATATTTGCCTTTCTCTGCCTGGCTTATTTCACTTAGCATAATAGTCTCCAGGTCCATCCATGCCATCACAAAAGGTAAGATTCCCTTTTTCACAGCTGCTTAGTATTCCATTGTATATTTGTACCACAGCTTTTTAATCCACTTGTCCACTGATGGACACTTGGGCTGTTTCCAGATCTTGGCTATTGTAAACATGCTGCAATAAACATGGGGCTGCATTTCTTCTTATGAATCAGTGATTTGGTGTTCTTAGGATATATTCCTAGAAGTGGGATAGCTGGGATTAAAGGCAGTTCCATTTTTAATTTTTTGAGGAAACGCAATACTGTTTTCCACAGAGGCTGCACCAGTCTGCATTCCCACCAGCAATGCAGGAGGGTTCCCTTTTCTCCACATCCTCGCCAGCACTTATTGTGTGTTGAATTGTTAGTGACCACCATTCTGACTGATGTGAGGTGATATCTCATTGTGGTTTTAATTTGCATTTCTCTGATGATTAGTGTTGCATGTTTTTACCACGATTTTTTTTTTTGGGGGGGGAAAGGATATTTTGACACATGTTACAATATGGATGAACTTTGAGGATATGATGTTAGTGGAAAAAGCCAGTTATAAAAGGACAAGTACTGTATGATTCCCCATACATGAGGTACTTATAATGGTCAAGTTTATAGAGACAGAAAGTAGAATGGTGGCAGCCCGGGCTATCGGGAGAGAGGAATGAGAAGTTGTTGTGTATGAATAAAGAGTTTAAATTTTACAAGATATGAAGAATTTTGGAGATGGATGGTGGTGATGGTTTCACAGCAGTGTGAACGTACATAGTGCTACTGAACTGTACATTATAACATGGTTAAGACAGCAGTGTGAACGTACATAGTGCTACTGAACTGTACATTATAACATGGTTAAGATGGTAAATATTTGTCATGTGTATTTTACCACAATTAAAACATTCATGAAAAAGACTGATAGTAAGCTTTTCAATGATAATTTTAAACCTTATTTCAAAATGCAAGGTAAAATAATGCTTTTCTTACCAGAATGAAAAAATAAGTCCTAAGTTTCCATGACAATATTTGAAAGTACTTTTTAGTACTTAAAACCATCTATTCATGTGAACTATTACCTTACAAATTATTTAACATTTTTATAAAGGAAAACTATTGGTTCCTGTAGTAAGAAATGCACTCATGCCTGACCAGGCAGTGGTGCAGTGGATAGAGCATCGAACTGGGATGTGGATGACCCAGGTTTGAGACCCTGAGGTTTTGCGGGTTCATCCAGCTTGAGTGCAGGGTTGCTGGCTTCATCATGGGATCATAGACATGACCCCATGGTCGCTGGCTTGAACCTAAGGTCTCTGGCTTGAGCCCAACATTGCTGGCTTGAGCAAGGGGTCACTTGCTCTGCTATAGTCCGCCGGTCAAGGCACATATGAGAAAGCAATCATTGAACAACTAAGGAGACTA
This sequence comes from Saccopteryx leptura, assembly GCF_036850995.1. NCBI lineage: Eukaryota > Metazoa > Chordata > Mammalia > Chiroptera > Emballonuridae > Saccopteryx > Saccopteryx leptura. The sequence goes on along the minus strand of NC_089504.1, from coordinate 28,462,413 downwards.
AGGAGCTGCAACGAAGAATTGATGCTTCTCTTCTCTCTCCCTTCCTGCCTGTCTGTCCCTATTTATTCCTCTCTCTGTCTCTCTCTCTCAGTCACACACACACACACACACACACACACACACACACACACACGGAAATGCATTCATTAGACAAATAAAATATTTCCTCAACTCTTTGGGTTTTTTTGGACAAGAAAGAAGAGTTATTTTCTTTGACACTTAAATGTGTGGACCATTCTGTTAAGTAACTTAAGTGTGTGGACCGTTCTATATAGTAGTCTGTTTAACTAGAATAGAAAGACTGGAAGAAATAGCTGCAGTTTAGATTGGTTATGTCGGGATGCTTAGAAAGGCAAGCAGAGGAATTTAGATGAATATAAAAGTATAAGTTTTTGTACACGAGTTGGGTGGTAGGTGTACAAACGTATATTTTGTCATGATTTATAATTGACATATGACACAAATACCATAACTATATGATGCTAGGGAATAAAACAATTTAAAAATTGCTTTTAAAAAATTAAAGTTGCCAAATAACCACAAGGATTCAGCATTAAACTTCTTTGTTTATCATTTTCCTGCAGTAGTGGGTGAGTTTCCTGTGGGCTAGATTAGACTCCATCCATCTCAGAATATTTCAGCCCTAGTCTAGGGCTTCACATAGTAGCTAGTCTTAAGTGTTTTTTTTGAAGGAACGATGAACTGAATTTCGCTCTTCATCTCTGTTGCCACTTAATAATTTCTCACTCTCTCCATGAGCTGTATCCTTTGCTCAATATGTATCCATGTGAGTGGCCACCAGCAGGTAAATTGTTTTAGCTTCTGTGTAACCAGAATGGCTGTGAGATCAGTTCTTTTTATTCATCTCTTCAATAATTCATCTTATTTATTCATTCATCTCTGCTGCGCATACTCTCCAAGTGATTATTCAGACCGTTTTTTCTTTGAAGCCCTCTGGTCTCCCTTTTTCCTACCTCATTCCCTGCGGAGAATCGGAAACTGGCTGCCGCGAGCTCCCGTCCGAGTTCTTATTTTCAGCCCAGCGTGAATTCCATCAAATTTCCTTTCCTCCAATTTCCGTTGAACAGGTTTCTGTCCTCTTTATTATCATTATTGCTGAAAACTCAAATAATATGTACATTGTCGGAGGGAAAAGAATCCTTACCTCTCCGCTGCTAACTCCAGCTTTACGTGAGATTTCCGTCTCCACCCAGCCAAGCCGAGACAGGTGGAGTAGGGCCGGGAAGATAATGCCTGCTCAGGCTGGTCTCCCCCTCCTTTCTGCCTTCTCTGATTCTGGCCTGACCACCCTCTCTGGCCAGTAGGCCACCCTTCACTTGACTCCACTGCCCCATTGTTCAGTATGGGCATCTAAGTCTGAGTAGCTCAGTCAAACTTAAGCCCTGCGTTTTGTTTCCGCGTACCATTTGTTGGTACCTGCTCTGTGCATGCGCCGTGCCAGATGCTCCGCATGCCATTTTGTTCTTTCCGCTTGTGATCTAAATTCTAAACAGCAGTTTAGAAATGAGAATAACTTGTGACAGGGGCTGACAGCATGTTCTCAGTGGGTGCTATTTTACATGGAGTTCCTTATTAACTTTTGCATTATTCCTGTCAAGCTATTTTATAATACATATTTTGTTTTCTGTAACATAGTAGTAAGTGGGCAGAAATTTAATTTTCTTTTTGCTTGTATTTTTCCACTTATAGCTTGTAAAAAAAAAAAAGCACTCCCACTTAAGAGTGCTCTTTCTTTGTACTATAGTTTGTGTAAATTTAGAGAGCTTTGTGACCTGCCATTTGGCCCAAGTTCAAATTGAGTTAGAACCATGCATCTTGGCGTTTCCTCAGCGATCGTTGTTTTGCCATTGAAAACCTTAATGGATTATGTGATCTGTTTGGATAAAATTTGAGAATCTTAACAAGAGTTTTGATTATTATTATCTAGTCAGTAATAACAACCACAGAGTTAGTATGGATTCTTTTTTGGTGCAGTGAATCAAAAGATTGGACTTGATATAATTTATAATGAATGAAATGATCAACCCTAGCAACCAATTGCCTCCAAGTCAGAGACTGGTGAGGAAAATTTGATTGTTAAAAAGTGGGGAAAATTCTTCCCCAGGCAGTGGCGCAGTGGATAGAGAGTCGGACTGGGATGTGGAGGACCCAGGTTCAAAACCCAGAGGTTGCCAGCTTGAGCGCCAGCTCATCTGGTTTGAGCAAAGCTCACCAGCTTGAGCCCAAGGTCACTGGCTTGAGCAAGGGGTCACTCGCTCTGCTGTAGCCTCCGGTCAAGGCACATATGAGAAAGCAATCAATGAACAACTAAGGAGCCACAACGAAGAATTGATGCTTCTCATCTCCCTTCCTGTCTGTCCGTCCCTATCTGTCCCTCTCTCTGTCTCTGTCACAAATAAAAAAAAAAAGTGTATATATATATATATACACATTTATACACACACATATATATACACATATATACACATATATATGTGGGAAAAATTCTTACATTTGACAATACAGTTTGAACTAATTCCTCATTCTATAAATAATTAATTGGCACTCATTAAGTATGTGCCAAAGAGACAAAGTCAAGGTACTGTCCTCATATTTAAGGAACTTGCATTATAGTAGACAGCTGGATTTCTCTTTGTCCTCCACCATACCTAGTAGAAGTCTTGAACATAGATGTCCAAAATTAATTCACTCAGCAAATATTTATTTTGTGCCTAGTATGTGCCAATAGTGTCTGACATGATGTCACACCACCAGCTGGTTCATGAGTGCTTCTTGGGAGTTGCAAAGATGTCTATACTTTTCATTTGTTACTAGAATTAGAAATTTGAAATTGTCTTGCTTTCCTAGTTAGAGAAAGGAGTTAAATTGACTGAACTTCGCAATGGCAACGCAATTTATTTTTCATAATGAAAACTCCTGCATTGAGAGGTTTTGTTTTTTATTAACTATAATTTTCAAAATCATGGTTTTAAAGAAATCTTTTGCTCTTAATTTTAGGCAACCCTGCAAGTATTACTGTGATAGCACATCAAACAGAATTTTAAAGCAAGAAACATGAGCCTCTGACTTAAGCAACTTTTTGTTTTGTATTTTTGTTTTACATAACTTGGTGTTTTATACCAGTGGTTTGCAAGTAAGTGTGATTTTGCATCCTCACCCTGGGACATTTGACAATGTTAGGACATATTTGGTTGTCACACTGGGTGAGGAATCACGGGGTGGCTACTGGCATCAAGTGGGCAGAGACCAGGGATGCTTCTACCATTCCTTTGGTGCACAGCACGTCTCCCTACAACAACGAATTGCCAAGGTCGAGAAATCTTGTTTTAGACAGTATATTTTGTAGTGAATCATGAAAAGCATATGGACATTTTACATAATATGAAACACCAAAATATCGGATTTAAAATAGATATTTTTTTCTTTTTTTAAAATTAGGATGCCTATTTTATTCCACATGTGGCTTTGTGCCACAAAATATGGGTTTTAGATTATTTTGAAGGTATAAGGTCCCGGTTCCCAAAGAGCTCCCATTCTAAAATAGAAATGATATATAAAACCAACAAGTTATGAAATAATATGCTGAGCTTATCGTAGAGCTAAGCTGTATATAGCTTTGTTTGGATGAGTCAGAGGAGGTGAAGCTTGAGTAGTTTGTAGGAATACTTGTCAAAGTTGAGCACACACTCACATACCAGGTAGGAAAGGACACAGCCCATGCAGAGGGAACAGCATGTGTAAAAGCTTGGAAGCTCGTTAAATAGCAACAATTGACAGTGGTTAGTTAAGATGAGACTGGAGTTTTAGATAGAGGCATGCTTATAAGGAGGGCCTTGAAGCCAAAGTTTGGAGTTTATCCCAAGCACAGGGTTTTACTACAACGAATTCCTATTTTAAGAAGACTGTTTTGAAGGTTGTGTGCAGGATGGAGATGAGAAACCCTTTGGGAGAGTAGTTTATTGGACTCAGTAAGAGATCATGAAGGTCTGAGACAACCTCGTCAGGTCTGAGTGTCAGGACTCGGTATCTTGAATGTCTGAATGGTGTGGGGGGACAGTAGCTGAAGAAGAGAAAGGATGAGTTCCGTATTTCACCTTGGGGATTGTATGGATGGTGGAGCCATTAAGCAGGATCGAAAATGCATGGGGGGAAGCAGAGCAGATTGGGAGAGTGGGTAATAGAAATGTTTGGGGTTTTTGTTTTATTTTTTAAACATGCTGTCTTTGAGATAGCTATGGAACATACATCTTTTGTCCAGGAGCTTATTGAATACCTGTCTGATTGTAATTATTAGAAATAAATAACACAGAAGAAGCCCAGAAGTAAAGAATTTTATTTCTAAATTTGCCAGTGATTGCTCATAAGGCCTTAGAAGTATTACTTATATATTTTTTTCATCTGTAATGTTTAGAGTGTAATGATGGAAACACAGCCTCTTAGGTGAGTTATAAGTGATATTGAGCTAAAGAATAAATAACTGAATATTATAGGCATTTGAAAAATTGTAGTAGTTAAACATTCTGGAGGCTATAACAATTGTTTACTGAGATAAATGTTTATATACCAAAGTTAGGTTCCTAAGCTCATTCATTTTGATGGCATTTGAATAACATTGGCCGAGTTGCATGGATTGCCTCTAGTATGGTTTAGATAAGCTTTTTGTTTTTTGCTTTAGACTTTTCATTACTCAAGTACGGTTTCCTCCTGCTCTTTGCATTAGAAGAAAACTCTGTCTTACTGCCTATGACCAAACCTCTTGCTAATATTGCTTATATTTCTACTATTTAAAAAACAAGCAGAGAGATGCTACCTTAAAAATGTTCACTGAAAATGCATTAACTAATAAACATGAAAAGAAAAACAACTGTAGAATGTTTGCTGTTGCTGGGTTGTTTTAATGTTCTTCATTAAGGCTTCTCTGTCCATCAACCCTTGGAGCAGGAAGCAGTATAGGTTTCTTATGATTGTTATGACTAGCACATTGTAAAGACCTTTTTCCTTTAATCTATTTAGTACAGGATCTATTTAGTACTGGCCTGTGTCCCAGAATACCATCAGAGATAAGGCTATTATCCTTCCATTGAGCATTATCCTAGGAAAGTATTTATAAAATTGAACTCTGTTGCACCTGCTGACCTCCTTTTTAAAATGAAGAAAAGGATGGGGATGGAGATTACGTTCACTGAATTCAGATGAAGCGGTGTGTTTGACAGCTCTGACACCGGAGCTTTAGTTAGGGCCTTTTATATTGTGCAAATCTATTCCATCTTGGACTCTGAAAGAAATAAATTGACAATTCAGATCAGGAAGTTGATCACATTGGGTGCTCTGCAGTTATTGGCACAGTTGCTATTTTTTTTTTCTCATGTGCAGTTCTATAATAGGACTCCCAGCAATTGCAGGGATTAATCTGGAATGTTTGCTTGCCCATCGCCGCAAAATGGAATCGAGTGGCATTATCTTCACACATGAAAGATTAATTTCAAAAGGGTTAGATTTTTAATATTTTGCTAACTTAAAAAGTCATTGCAATGGAAAAGAATGCTCAAAAACAATTTCAAAACCTTAGTTTCCTATTGAGGGTGAAGAAAGAACGTAAGAAGCTGAAGAAACGTGAAGAACAGTACCAGCAACTTTCCAGCATCTCTTAACAAATATCTTACCTTGTTAAATTACTTGAATCATCTCTATGTACAATAGATGCTACATGTATTTATGCAAGTTATGCTATTACATCCCACATAATTTAAACACTTGACAAGTTGGCTGCTGGTTCGGGGGCAGCATTACTGAAGTAAATACAGGTTTTGTGGTGTTCCAAAGATTTCTTTGATTGTTGTCTGACAAGATATAAATGAAATAGGATCATTTCCAACTGTGTTGTCCCAACACATCTTTTTTTCCATATTTTGTTCTAGTTTCTTCCATATCCTCACATGATGTTTCTATAATTATTTCAGTGTTAAAACATGCCATTTTCACTTTACATTATATTTTAAACTTTTTCTGTGCTGGTACATTATAAAAGTTTGTTATTTCTATAATACATATGGAAAGCTATCCTATTTGTATTTAATAAGAAAGTATTTGACCAAACCTAGTAATCTGGTAGAAACGTCAATTAGTGAAATATGTACAGTTTACACGATAATAAAGCTGCGAGTCCTCAGTGAAGCTGGACTGTAACCTAGATCTCCTTAGTTAACAATAGCGATTGTACAATGAGCCTTACAATATTTTAGTTGTTTATTGAAAAACTAACAGGCCAGTAAAATAAGATTTATCAACAATTTGGTGGATTCTATTCATCTAAATTTTGTTGTTTAGATATATATTAGTCATGTAGTCAGAGGAATAGATGGTTGCATAACCAATGTAGGGATTGAGTTTAAGCTGTTTTAAACTCTCTAAAAACTGAAGATTCTTTTATCAGTATATTAGTTTTATCAATTATTTCAGTTTAGTCAGTGTTTCCTGCCTTTTAAATAAAAAAAAAAAAGTAATGTATCTGAATTCATGTGTGCTATACACAATAATTCTATATAGTTAGTAATGGAAAGCATAGAAAAGAGAATCAACATATATAGTTGAGTATGGGTTTTGTGGTCAGAGAAACCTCAATTTTAACTTCCCCTCTACTGCTTAGTAGCTGTGTCATTTTGGGCAAGTTATTTGCCTTATCCCTTAGCCTCTATTTCCTTCTCTATAAAGGGGTTTTACTAATACAACTCTGCCTTATAGAATTATAGTAAATGATATAAATAATATTTATGGGATGAGAGGAGAGGCTTACCCCACCAGTAACTTCTTAAGAGTTCTCAGCATACTAGGAGGAGAGAACAGGTCCCTCCCAACCCTCCTCTTGGGATGAGAAACTTAGATGGGGGACAGAACCAGCCTTGGGAATGGGCTGCTTGGCTTAATCCTCCAAAGCACTGGGGCTGGCAAAGATTCTTGGTTTCTTCAACTGCAGAATTTTATTATGTTTCTTTGGTTAAATTGTTTAGCAGACATTCCTGAATGCAAGTTTGGTCAGTTATAATGAAAGCTGATTCTTTAATAAATATATTTAAATAAAATATATATTAAATTATATAAACAGATCAAACATAAATGAGGCCTTTCAGGTGGCAGACAGTCACTCAGTAAAGGTAGTTCTAGTACTTGTTACTACCCTCCATATAAAATTTGTACATCAGTTACTGCAGAAGAAACCTGTTAAATGATGGACTGATACCATAGACCAAATGAGGGTCTTATTAATTCTGTCATGTTATATAATGTTTGAAAGTTATATTTGTTGAGTGACTATTCACATACAAAATAAAATTAAAATGTGTTAATAAGAGAATTTATTCAGACTCTGCTAGCTAACATACAGCTTTTCTTTCAACAGGCTCAGCACTGTGTCGCTACAACCTAAAGCCTTCTGAATATACATCTTTAAAAGCTTCTGCTCTCTGCCCCAAACTACCAGTTCCAGCGAGGTAAATGTTACTGTATTTTGTTAACTATGACTTTTGTTTTTGTAGGTAGATTTTAATCTCCATCTGTTATTCTGAGAAGAAAATCACTAAGTAATACCAGTTGCCCAAGTCCAATATTTTTACATCAAAATTTTAAAAGTTGTAGCAGAAATAATAACATGTAACTTATATCTTAAAAAATATATACAGGCAAACAATTTTTCTCATCATCAGTTATTTTAAATTTGGGGGGGGGGACTCATATTTTTTTAATGCTGTAATTTTTAAGTATATGAAACTGTTGCATCATTATAAAATCTATAGTAAACTTAGAAGCCAAGTCTCACAGCCTTCAAAGATTCTTTGAAATGAATCCTAGTAATACTAATGGGGATTATTTTATAACTTACTTTATAAATTTTAAAAATATGCCAGTGATTATTCTCTGTAGTTTGTTTCAGGCTTATACCCTTTAAGCATATTCTATGGAATAGGTTGTTTGCATATCTCACCAAGGTCTTATTCACCAAACATCTGATTATTAAGTACCTACTATATGTAATGGATAAAAGGATGAGGGAAAATCTCACAGTAGTTATAAGTAAAGCAAATTTTAAAATTATGAATAGATTTTTTTTTTAAGAAAGGAATAAATTTTTAAGCACTGTAGAATATCTCCTCAGAATTAGGTGCATGGGATTTGGAACATGTCTGAGCTTGGGACTTTTAGCATGTATCACTAACCATGTATAACATGAGTCAGCTTCTCCAGAAATACTGAATTGAACCACTTTTATTGTATCTCAGTATATTATAGCAAGGTATTAGTTAAAATTTTGAGACTCACGTCTACTTTCCTTTGGAATGCTTATGGGTGTAACTTGTGCTTTATTAACTTGAATTGTAAACTTTCTGTTGAAAAGTAGACAAAGGATACATCAGTTAAACTGATTTCAGCTATTAGTTTTGTCAAGTTGCTGTTGGTATTAAAATAGCCTTTGGACATAAAAATAAAGGGAGTATTTTAAAAGATACTAAATGAAATAGATCTATAAATTATGGGCTTAGCGTAAGGAGACTCCATTTGTGAAAATTGAGAATATTATGGAAGCTGTGACAGTAAAGAATAAAGTCATTGGAGAAAGCTTACCAATGTAAAATCAAGAAAAGCTATGTGATAGTGAACTGTAAATAAAGCCTGTTTTAAATGCATACTTTTGAGTACAGCATCACTATTGAAGGCATAAACATATAAAAGCATAACGTATTATAAAATGAGAATGAGGTTGCTCTGCTACTGTATTATATAAGGGGGGCAGGGATGGGCATACTGCAAATTGTCCTCTACCTCTGATCTCTGATTCTACCACATTGAGGACTCCCTGTTCTTGGTTATTTGGGGTGTTTTAGTCTTGGCTGCACATACACACACACATCACATGCAGCATCCAGAAGACAAAGTGTAGTGTTAGGGGCTTGGATTTAAGAGATGGACAGACTTGGCTTCTAACAAAGTAGTGTTATTAATCCAAGATGCAATGATGGACCTATACCATCTGAAAACTGACCATATACTATGTTTATACTTTATTTAAAGATTCTTACAATCTAAGTGTCTTATCACTGAACTCAGCCTTTTATAGGAAAAATAAAGGAGAAGAAATAGTTGATAGTTGATAAATTAAGACCTTATAAATATCATCATTTGGTAAGCAAAGTGAAAGGATCAGAAATTAGAATAAATTTGTTTTAGTAAAACACTTGGGACATTACCTTGTTCCACATTAAAAAAAAGAATACAGGCAAACAATTTGGTATTTGATACAAAATCTAAAAAATGGCTAAGATCTAGTCTCGGTCCCTAAGGAACCCTGTCCTTAAAAAGATTAAGGACTTTTTATATGTGAATTTTAAAAAATATATGTCCAAAAGACCAGCACTAAGCAAACTTGTGATGCAGGCAAATGGCCCTCAGCATCTGTCTTATCTCTTTGCTGTCCTCCTACAAGCACCTTAGTGGGACAGAAAGAGCTGAACTTTGAGCCCACACAGGCCTGGAAGTGAACCCTATGTCACCACTTTCTGTTTGGCAGCTTGAGCAAACCTCTTCATCTCTCTGTAAACCGCGTTTCCTCATATATAAAATGGGAACTTAATATCTCTGTCATGGAATTGTTAGAATTAAATAAGATAATATGTGTTACACATACCTTACTGTGCTTGGCTTTTGGTGTGGGAGTATGATTTCTCTTAGCCTCTCGAGCCTCCCCCTCCCCTCGCCCCTAACCTTCCTGGGTGCCCAGGCACCTTCTACAGCTGAAGGCAGTACTTGTTTCAGGGAAAAGCAATGGTAAACTAATTTTGAATAAAACATTAGTGCCATGGACATAATTGCCAAATGGTTACTATCCCTAAGGAACCAAAAGCTCCGAAGAGCTTTTGGATTTTAAAAACAAATGCCTAGGAAAGGGCCATGTTTTACCCAGATTCATAGCTGTCTATTAGTAATATGCTAAGCATGGTAGCAATAGGGAGACTAGCTACTTACCATGCTTAAAGGGCTAAGGATAGCTAGAGAGAATTGCAATACTAGAAACAGATGACATAAATGCAGTTTATTCATCAAATATTGATTTTGGTATCTCCATATGCCAGAAAGAATACCGGGTGTTGGGGAATGAATAACATAATATAGAAATGAGAAACTAACAACCAAGAAAAAATAATGTTATCTCTTTATATTTTTAAAGTGAAGCATATGAGATAAATTTACATTTATAAATAATCTGTGTGCCAGCTGCCATATTGAGCGTCTCATATGTATTACCTTATTTAGCCCTCACAAAAGCCTATAAGGATAGTGTCCCAATTTATAGATGAGGAAATAGAAGATAAGAGAGAATAAGTGAGTTATTCAGGGGCACACAACTAATTATTGGGAATCAGAATTTGTATCTAAGGTCTTGTAGAGTCTACACCATCGTTAGTTTAAATGAGAGAGACAGAAAGTACAGTACTGAAAGAGAAGAGAATAAATAAATTGAAATATATGAAACCATTGCATATTGCCATTAGATTCTTGACTTTTTTCCTGTGTTTTCTGTGCTAGGGAGCTATTGCCAGAACCCTTTATTGTTCTTCCCTAAATAAAACTTTTAAATAGAAATCATATGTAATTGCTTATTTATAACTTGAAGTTTGTTTTTTTTTAAACATTATAGTTCAACATCCATGCGTACTATGTCATGCTCACCACCAGAAGTCTAGTTTCCATCTGTCAGCTTTGCTCATTTCCCCCTCCCTCCACTCTCCTTCCCCTCTGGTAACCACTGATCTGTTGTCTGCCTCTATCAGTTATAGTGTTTGGTTTTTGTTTTATAACTTGAAGTTTTAAAATAATCATGTGAGGTATAAGCTCCTGTCTTCTCTTATGAAGGTGTATGGATAAGAGACATTAGTCATTGTTTGTCACTATATTTTGAGGGAACTCATTAATTATGATAGTTTGGACTTAAAGGCAAATGGACAGTATCATTGCCAAGGTAAGATACAATTTTCCTATGAGTGGCTAATTTTTCAAAAGTCTTTAAAAGACTCATTATAAATTCGTTTTGTTCTTATTGACCAATGTTTCAATAATGTGAAACAGCATCAGTTCCTAATGAAACAACATTGACTTCACAAAGATTCAATATTCTGTGGGCTTCAAAAAGTAGTAGAACTTACTATAAATAGAATTCATTATGCTTGTCCTCTTAAGAAGCTCAGAATGTGTCATGTAAGTTAGTCACTAAAATAGAAATGATCTCATATATTAGGTTCTCAGAATTATTTTCTGAGAGGTATATGAAATCAGCTAACTCATCTCATCTTAAATTCATTTTGTCACATGGGATTTAAGTGGTAAAATATAATCATATTAATGCCATGATTCTTAAGATATTTTAATAAGAAGATAATTCAAGCCATAACTAGGAATGGTTGAATTATTTCTGTTTGGGGAAGAGTTGAGAAAAAGAATGATATATAAGGGGATCTAGTGCTTTTACCTTTAAAGCTAAGTATTTAATTTTATTTCTTACTACTGTGTCCAAATATTATTTTCTCTTTTGCCTTCTATTTCTGTTATGCCATACCGGTAAGAGCAGATTTTGACCATTTTGACCATCAGCTAAAAAATGTAGTTAATCAGCTTTTGCTAATTTTATAACCTTCAAATTTAGAGCTGTCAGGGTTATTTTTAACTGACAGATTGAATTATAAGGCAAGGGACTGTTGTTATTTTGCTTTATTTCTTTGAAGGATGCATGTAAAAGGACTCTTTTCAGTTGGCCATGCTTATGTATAGTATAAAAATGACCTTGAAAGGGTAAGTTCAGAGGAGATACTATTCAGTATTTCCTCTTTTAAAAAAATGAAGGATTCAAATTTTAACAATAGAACCCTTCCCATTTCTGATAATCTAGTCTCATTCTAAATCTGAAAAGCAGAAACAGACTAAAGGTACTGGGCTTGCTGCTCCTGCTGATTTAGACTCATTGATTTCCGGGTGGGCATAATATTATGGTTGTTATTAACATCAGGAAAGACAGAGGACTTACTCCTTTCAACTAACAGATGGGAAGACTGAGAAGGAGAGAGAGGGAGTGATGTGTAACTGGGTGATGTTAGCGGAACCACCCAGGGCTTTGGAACTCAAGTCCAGGTTTCTTTCCCTTATCTCAGTCGTAACTCTTTTATAGAAATGATGTGTACTTCTTTGACTGTAAAAATACATCCACATCCTGTTAGGATATGGGAGCTATAGGTGGGGCCATCTCTGGACAGAGGGCAAAGTTTCCTTGGTTATCTGACAGGAAACAGGAAACAGGAAGCCGGACCGAGAACATTGGTGGATAATGAAAATAAGAAAAAGACGTCAGTATCCTTAAGGTGGATATGTTTTATGTGTAAGGCTGGAGGCAAGTCAGTTAAACAGAGGCTACATCAGAGATGATAAGCTAATAAATAAAGCAAGTGAAGATGTACATAATTATGGACCAGAGAGGACTTTAGTTTCGAAGGTTAGAGAACAAAGCCTTAGTTAAAAATATGTTTAGGTATCCTTACATGTGGACATTGACCTGGTAGAAACAGTATTTAGACAGCATGGGGGGAGGGGCAGTTGTAGGTTCCCAACAAAGTTACTTGTTTAAAGGGTTCTTTCCCAAATCAGCCTCCAATGACTTAGGAATTTACAGTTAATCATATTTTTTTTCTTGTAATATTTCTAACTAAATTTATTTCCCTTAAAGGTAGTTTGTAATTTAATACCTTTTTATATCATTAGTGAAACAACTTTCAGTGAAACAAACAATGACTGGCATAGCTGTAATTCAAGCGTCATTCAGAATGCTCTGGCTTTCTGACAAAATAGCAAATCTTTGGCATCAACTTTCACTAAAACTATTTTGCTGACATCACTGTAGAGGTATATACAAGTACACCCACAAGTCACAAGAGGCAAATTAAAATAAATAGACACATGTTAAATTTTCACATCATTCTGGAGTACACTTTACTGCGGCATCACTAAGGTAAGGCTAGATCTCGGAAATTCTATTATTTTACTGTTCCATGATGTCTAACAGTATAGAAGATGTTGCTTACTCTTACTCCCAGTGGTACTCATTTACCAACCTCTGAGGAAGGAAACTTAGTATGCACTTTGCTGTGATCATGCGAAGTTTCTTTTCTCTGGTTAGAAGCCTTGGAATTTAATGCTCAACCGTATAATCTTATCTACTGATTTGACCAAAATACAGTGCCAATCAAGAATAAAAACACACATATCATTCCAGTCAAAATGTTGTGTTGGAGCTGTGACTAACAGCCCTACAAATAACTCTGAAGATGGGGGATTTACGTTAGCAACGGCTCTATTTTAGCTTCATGCACACATAAGTGGGTATTTGTGCATTGACACACATGCAGGTTCTCTTAGAACCCAAACAAATCACAACAGAGGGCATATTCATAGAGCTCTGTTTAAAATCTCTTACTGATCAGATGTATACAATCCTCTTAGGAGCTAAAGTATTAGAACCATATTACTAACAAACCTGATTAATGTAGTGGTTCACACACAGTTCCTTCACAAGTAAAAATTGCAGTCCGTATAAACCTGATGTAACAGATTACCTCTTTTGGACACTAATAATCTCATAGTAACAGCGCATGAAAGGAAAATAAATAGCCCCAAATCCCATGACCCGACCAAATGATGATTTTTCATTTGCTTATTTTTTTTGTTCTCATTCTTATGTATGTCTTTTATACAGAGATGCAATCATCACATTAGATATAAATCTTTGTTTCTTTTTCCCTTATACTCTCACATCATACATAATTCCATACATTAGTATTCATGGTTATTGTTTAAATAGCTGCATATTATACTGTATTAAGTCATGCTTGTACCCAAATACATTTTAACCTAAGGTTCTGTATGCTGTTCTAATAAGGGGAAACGTTCTATTAATGGTGGCACATTTCAAGCAAAAGCACATGTGTGTTTTTATTTTTTACTAGCTTATGGCAAAAAGTCATTTTCAGTTCAATGAAGTATATGTTTGTAAGTTTTGTCATCTGCCCCTTGATTGACAGGTGTGTAGCCTGAGGCGTTCAAGTGTTTGGTTTTGCTTTTGGTAGTTTTATATGTGTGTATGTGTGTGTATATGTGTGTGTGTTTCTTTTCAGAAGGGGAGGGTAATGTCTTCTGTTGGAATATGCACTCCACCCTCTTTGATAAGGCTTGTGGTAAGATCTGCATCACTGTCCATGGCGGCCATCTTCATAGCATTAAGCTCACAGCTCTTAGCTCCCATATGACGCGTGGAGGGTGGAGTGTATTGCAGTCATATTCACCTTTCATTTGTGTGTTTGATGTGGCATTTATATTAAGTAGGAGTAATTTTTTTTCTGATTTTTTTTTTCTTGTGTCACCAGTGCACCTATTCCATTCTTCCATCGCTGTGCTCCTGTGAACATTTCCTGCTATGCCAAGTTTGCAGAGGCCCTGATCACCTTTGTCAGTGACAATAGTGTCTTACACAGGCTGATTAGTGGAGTAATGACCAGCAAAGAAATTATATTGGGACTTTGCTTATTATCACTAGGTAATTGTTTTTCTCATTATTAGCTATTGCATAGTACTACAGCAGAAGACTGTTTTGTCTTTTAACCAAAATATGAATACAACTGGGGATACTTGTATAATGTTTCACTTCCCATAGCCAAAATAATTGTTTCAGATTATATATAGTTATTTGTGTGTGTATATATATATATATCTGAAACTCATTTCTTTTCTTCTTCTCTTACTGGAGAAAACTGGTGTTTTCCCAAACTTTGGTTGCTAAGTCTATAGTACCTTTAACATTATAGCAAGAGACTTCTTTTAATAAATCAACACCCCTTTGTTTTCAGTTATCAGTCTAATCTTTGGCTTATTTGCTTATAAAAAGAGGCCACATATTTATATATATATATATATATATTTCTATCAAAGAACATAGATTTCTTATTACTTTTGAAATATTTAATTTTCCCCCTTGTAGCAGTTCATAATATTACTGTATTGCTGGAAAAATCAGGAACTCTCCACTTGTTAGCCATTGTGTTTTCTCGTCAATAAATAGGTAATATAATCAAATAAAACTGTTATTTTCAAGATGTAAACTCCCTGTCTTATCCTAGAACTATATATAGCCATATAAAAACTAATAGCCCATTTTAGCTGGAAGAAGTAAACTGGTAGGAACCAAACAACCATTTCATTATTTAAGTAAAATGCATATTTATACCTGTTAACAATAAGTAGAGTCATTGAGAAGACTAGCTGTTATTTCTGTCTTACCATTAGAAAGTATTTTCTTTTTGCTTAGTACTTGACTCAATTGAAATAATGCTATCCACATGAAAAGCTATTTCTGATATTTGAAATGTTCCCATCTGTTGTTAGTTTCTGTACATTTATTGCAAAAGTGAGCACCTTAATAAGATTACCTAGTCACAGATCCCAGCCCTTTACCTGGTTTTGCAAATGGCCCAAAGAAGCTTGATTATTAGCCTAGTTTTACATAAAAAATCATTTGGTTTTTAAAATAGTTGAATACTCCCTCTCCGCCCCCAAATCTAAACCTTAAAAATAGTGATAAGAACGTTGTTAAGCCATTGGAATTCCATCTTTTTATTAGAGTGGTTCTCTTTTGAGGTTTAAGAATCTTTGTCCATTTGTTTGTGAAGTAGGCCTTTAGATAACTAAAGATGAACAAATTATGATTTCAGAAACAGATTTTCCCATAAAAGGATTAAATCCTCCCATTTTCTTTCTTTTTTTTTTTTTTTTTTAATTTTTCACTCAAAATTTTAAGCATGTTGGAATTTAGCTGGGGATGGGTCGAAGAGTTGGTTAAATAATTCAAACTAAGCTTTGCTCCTTTTTGGAGAGTTTCTCAATCAGGACCCTGACCTCAGCTAAGGAGTAAGGTCAGAGGAATTTCGGCTTCAGTAGGCTCCAGGGTATCACTCCATAGGGTCAGACCATCTCTTGGAATTTCAGCAGAGAAACAACCAGAAAAAGATAAAATACCATATAGTTGATTGACCAACCATCAGAGAAATTGGTCCCATAATGCATAGGTTACTCAAGGAAGTGTAGCACCTAATTTAACTGATCTCTGTCTACGTGTGATAATTTTTCTGGTCACCAACATGACATGTCATTCTCTGCACTGTGTGTTGGCATGTGTGTTTGCATGTGAGTTCTGATGCCTTCCTGTGGTGAATCCACAACAGTTTTTGAGTCACCATGTGCATTTGCATGTATTCTTTTCTGTGTTTATAAAACCCACGGTTAGGTGCCTTGGGTTTCATGTGGCCCAAGTACCAATGTCAAAGTGCAAAAGGAGCCAGTTTTCCTCTTTTACCTAAATTGGGGTCATGAACTTGTCAATAGCAACAAATTATTTCCCTAGGAGAAAACAATTGAAAGAGTTTCTCTTTATATTTTCCAGTGTTTTCAAATGATATTCTACATGTTCTCTGTTTCTCTTCCCTGCAGTTCTATCCATGATTCTGATGGTGATAATCAGGTATATATCAAGAGTACTTGTGTGGATCGTAACAATTCTGGTCATACTGGGTTCACTTGGTAAGCCAATTATTTCTTTGTTTTTCGGTAATTAGAATTGAGAATGAAAGATTGCTTTTGATGCTCCCTCAATTTGGAACTACTTTGATTATTTAAAACCTTTTTTCTGCTTGTGAATTAAACTCTAAAAAAAAAACTAGTGAGGGGATTACATTGAAGTTAGTCACTGTGAGATCACTACATCAAATAAAATGGTAAGGTCATTGGCAAATGGAGATTATTTTAAAATGGGCTAAAACATTATATATTGGTCAGTATTATTGATAGGGGAAGAACCCAAGAGAAAAGACAGCAATTGAGGCTGTTTTGCCACCGGCTCTTTAATTTTCAGTTGATCTTTCCAGTGTTCCCTGCCCAGTAAGGGAAGGAGTCCTTCCTTTTTATCTGGCACTTTTTAAAAGCCTGAATCAGCCATTCTAAGGTGTCGAAGTTCTTTCTGGTTGAAAAGTGCTCCTGCAGAATGGTGTGTGTGTGTGTTATTTAAATTTTTAATACTCATTTTTTTCTGTCTATTGTCATACTATTTTGTTTTCTGTTTTGTTTTACTGTTTGTAATGAAACTTTCTGGGCTTTCTGTGTTTATTGTCTATTTTTCTTTTTAAATAATTTTTCCTTCCCAGGTATAAATGTGATACCTACTCATGGTATCTAACTCCAGCCATGGTAGAAAAATAGAAATATAAAAAAGGGAAGTAAAACTTTTATTTTCACATGCTACGTCTTCTCTTTGAAAAAGATGGTTTACTTTTGCCTTTTGAATCTGTATAGTTATTTTTAGCCCCTCCTCTCAGTCCACCGCCATCAGCACGTGAAATCCAGACCTTTTTCCTGCACATGCACATGTGTACGTGATCTAGTTAAGATAGTTTTCACCCAGTGTGAAACGCTTTTAGTCGGGGAATCTGCCCCCATTACACTTATAATTGTAACTGCTATGTTTTATCAAATCATCTGTTAATACATTTTCTTTAAATTTATGCTTTCTTATTTTGTTTGCCTGTCTTTGCTGGATGAGCTGTTTTCTTTGGTCATTTTCACCCTTGCTTTGGATAGCACACATTTTATTTTTACATCTGCAGTTAATAACTTACCCATTTTCAGAAAATATTCTTTAGTCTCCAATTCTATGATGATTAAATGCTGCAATGAAATGGTACGGGTAGAGTTCCCTACTGCCTTTAAATTTAGCATCAACTTTCCTCCCTTTCCTCCACTGTTCCCTTCTGCCCAGCCTCACGTTTTAGCCCTTGTTAGCTCTCTGACTTTTTATATTCAGGTTATTATTAAAGTTTAAATAGTATTTGACATATCTTTTAAATGAATTTTGCTCGCCTTTGCCTTAGAAAGTTTTATAATTGTGTTTAAGTTTTCCTGTTCTCGTAGTGAGAGCTGCTGGTCCTAGTTTCATACAACTCCATTCTTGAGGTCTTGTTTTCAGTTCGTCTTTGTTTTAACTGGAATCTGAATTCAAGTAACTTATTCATGAAGGACTTGAGGGTTGTGGATACTCTCAACTCTTGATTATCTATGATTGTCTTTGCCTTAGCATATGAATATTGTTGCATGTAAAATTCTTGAAGTATGGGATGTTCCCTGTGTCTGTATTTTGTTTTGGAAAACTTGGATGCCGATATAAATTTTATTGCTTTGCCCAGATACCAATATAAATTTTGTTCCTTTGCTCACAACCTGTCTCACTTACCTAGATGTTTATATAATTTAAAATTTTTATTGATTGATTTTAGAGAAAGAAAGAGAGAGAGAGAAACATCGATTTGTTTTTCTACTTATCCTTATCTATGCATTCATTGGTTGATTCTTGTATATACCCTGACCAGGAATCAAACCCACAACCATGGTATATGGGAACTGAGGTACCCGGCCAGCCATGTTTATATAATTTTTAATTTATCCTTATAGTAATTTATAATTTTAGTCTCATTCTGAATGATAACTAAGTTTACCTATGATCTCTTTGGGGGTGGGGAATCTGTTTCAACTCTGAAAATTTTTCTCTCCTTTCTCTCTCCCTCCCTCCCCTCCCTTCCTCTCCCTCCCCTCCCTTCCTCTCCCTCCCCTCCCCTCCCCTCCCCTCCCCTCCCCTCCCTTCCCTTCCCTTCCCCTCCCTCCTTCCCTCTTTCCCTCCCCTCCCCTCCCTCCCTCCTTCCTTCCTTCCTTCCTTCCTTCTTTCCTTCCTTCCTTCCTTATTACACGAGAGGCAGGGAGACAGAGAGACTCCCGCTAGTGCCTGGACCAAGATCCACCCGGCAAGCCCTCTACGGGGTGATTCTCTGCCCTTGTGGGGCTTGCTCTGTTGCTCGGCAATCTAGCTATTTTAGCACATGAGACAAGGCCATGATGGAGCCACCCTCAGTGCCCAGGGCCAACTTGCTCAAACCATTGGAGTCATGGCTGAGGGAGGGGAAGAGAGAGAGAGAAAGAAAGAGAAATAAGAGAAGGCACCATGGCGAAGCAGATGGTTGCTTCTCCTGTGTGCCCTAACTGGAAATCCAACCTGGGAAATCCACACGCTGGGCTGACCTTCTACCTCTGAGCCAATCAGCCAGGGCTCATTTTTATTTCTTTATTTGACTATTGTTTTTGTTCCAGTGGTTTTCTTCTTAAGGTCATTGTTCATCCATCTGTTACCATCTTCTAAATTATTATTTTAATTCTTTTGTCATTTTCTTTACATTCAAGAAGAACTCTTCACATTTATTTTTCATATCACTGATTCCATTTTCGTCACTATCAGTTCTGCATTTGACTACCTAATTTTGTTATTTCAGTTTTATCTTTTTGTAGTTCTTCCTTCTCCTATCTTTCTTTTTTATTTCAGTTTATAGCCCTTAGGTTTAATTGTGTTTTTAGATGGTTTCTTCGTCAGTTTGGGCTGCTGTAATAGCATATCATAGACTCAGTGCCTTATAAACGACAAACATTTATTCCCACAGTTTTGAAGGCTGGCAAGTCCAAGATCATAGCACCAGCAGAGTTAGTGTCTGGTGTGGTCTTGCTTCCTCTTTCTGGTCATCTTAATTCAGTGTTGCCATGTGGTAGAAGAGATGAAGGAGTTCTCTGCAGTCTCTTTTCTAAGGGCACTAATCCTACTCATAAGGGCTTCACTCTTATGACCTAATCATTCCCCAAAGGCACCACCCCCAACTACCATCATACAGGATTCGGTTTCAACATATGAATTGGGGGTGGGGGGCACAAACACTGACTTCATAACAGATGGATAGTTTTTATAATAAATCTAGATTTTAATCCCAGGTTTGTCACTTATTAGGTATGTGCCATTTGGCATGTTGCATAACTTTCCTAAATGTCAGTGTCATCATTTGTTAAGTGGAGCTAATACCCACTTAACGGTATTGTTGTGATTAAATTTGGTCGTGTCTTTTGCATCGTTCCTGGCACAAATTTAAATGTTATCTGTTGTGGCTGCTGTGAACAACGTCCTTTCATCGTTGTTCTCTCATTCTATATATGTTCTTTGAACCTGACCCTTTCTCTTTTTACTTTTTATTCTTCTTTGTAGAAAATGTATTTTCTTTCTTTTTTGAGGCTATAAACGTAAAAATAATTTTCTTATACCTTCAAGATTTCAAAATAGAAGTGTTTCTTTTGCTTTGAAATATTTTTCCTAGACTTGTGATTGTTTGGATTTGTCTACTTATCTTCAATAGAAGAAAAATTCATGTTCAGTGTCTGCCAAGAGATAAGGGTATGGATTTTCCCTTGGACCCCATTCACTCTGGACTTGAGTGAAGATAGAGGTCAGGTTGATTTGCATAGATCTCAGCTCAGTTTCCTATTTCCCAGGCATTTATCTTGTACACACACACACACACACACACACACACACACACCCTCAACATGGCCTACAAAGCCTTACCGTGTGCACTGTTCCCCGGCCACCTTGCATCCCCTATTTCTTACTTCCTTGCTCATTGCGTAGCCTCCTCCTCTCTCTTTTTGTCAGACATGGTCCTACCTCAGCATCTTAGAATTTACCACTTGCCTAGAACACTCTTTTCTTAGTTTCACAGATTTCTCTCTCCCTGATTTTGCTTCTTTTGCTCAAATTCATCTCACCAGTGAGGCACTGCTTACCCATCTTACATAAAATTACAGTGTCTTCTGTCCCTTTCTTCTTAGACTTTATATGCCATGTTTTTACTAATTTCTCTATTTTCTTTTCTTTTCTTTTTTTTTGTATTTTTCCGAAGCTGGAAACAGGGAGACAGTGAGACTCCTGCATGCGCCCGACCGGGATCCACCCGGCACACCCACCAGGGGGCAATGCTCTGCCCACCAGGGGGCAATGCTCTGCCCCTCCGGGGCGTCGCTCTGTTGCGACCAGAGCCACTCTAGCGCCTGGGGCAGAGGCCAAGGAGCCATCCCCAGCGCCCGGGTCATCTTTGCTCCAATGGAGCCTCGCTGTGGGAGGGAGAGAGAGACAGAGAGGAAGGAGAGGGGGAGGGGTGGAGAAGCAGATGGGCGCTTCTCCTGTGTGCCCTGGCCGGGAATCGAACCCGGGACCCCTTGCACACCAGGCCGACGCTCTACCACTGAGCCAACTGGCCAGGGCTCTAATTTCTCTATTTTCTTTTTTGTTTCCCCTTTACTGTGTAAGCTCCATGAGGGGTGAGGGTGGGGACTTGGTTTTGTTCACTGCTCTCTTCCCAACCCCTAGAACAGGAAATGCTCTTAGGCACTCAAAATATTTGCTGAATGAACTGAATAAAGGGTATACCTCTGTCTTCAATCTAGTTCTTGGGATCTCTGAACCAGCAATGAAGATAAAAATTTCTATCTCGAGCAACCCCTGCTATCAGAAATTTTCTGTCTTTGTTCCTACCTTTGGTGGGAAGCTCTTTTGATCTCCATTTATTCATTGTGCAAATATTTTATCAACTGCATGACTGTCGGCGCTCGGTGCTGGAGTGGCTGTGATGAGTAGAGCAGCGGAGATCTTTTCCTTCCTCTCTTCATTGCTCATTTCTATGGCCCTTACTTGCTCCCCGCCGGCTCCCCAGCTTAACTGATGCTGAGGCTCTCTTTGTAACCACTTTCTCTTGGTTGTATCTGTCTATGACAGATCTCTCCCAGCTTCAGAGTCAATAATAAATGCAGATGCCTGACCTGGGGTGGCGCAGTGGATAGAGCATCGGCTTGGAATGCTAAGGTCACCAGTTTGAAACCCCAGGCTTGCCTGGTTAAGGCATATATAAAAAGCAACTACAAATTGATACTTCCTACTCTTCCCCCCTGCCTTTCTCTCTCTAAAATCAATAAATAAAATCTTAAAATAAATAAGTTAAATACAGTTGAAGGAAGTTTATTGGCTATACTGGAAGATTTGTGAGTGTCTAATGTGGAAGATGATAGTAGAGCAATGGGAGCTCCCCTTAGGCTGGCAAACAAGTGATGGCCACGCACCTCCCAGCCAAATGGACTGCTGTTGCATGAGTCCCAGGATAATGCGTAGGAAGGGTCCAGAAACCTGAGAATCTGTTGCACATTTTCATATGCTCATTATTGCAGAAACAATTGTTTTTGTCTCCAGGTGGCACAGGTGTCCTGTGGTGGCTGTACGCAAAGCAAAGAAAGTCTCCCAAAGAAACCATTATTCCTGAACAGCTTCAGATAGCTGAAGACAATCTTCGGGCCCTCCTCATCTATGCCATTTCAGCGACAGTATTCACAGTGAGTATACGGTCCAGCCTGTGCTTTTATTTACAGGAACTCCTTCATGGAGCAGAATCTCACCTCTCGCTGTCACATGCCTCACGTTGATCTCCATTAGATAAAATCTCTGTCCCACGAAAGGCTTCTCTAATTGATGGGTGCTGTTGATCCAACATTGTGTTCTGCACAGCCTGCTTTTGGAGAGTATTTTCACCTTGAATATTTACACTGTTATTTACTAGTTGAACCTATATCTTATTGTCGCTAAATAATGCAATTACTTTTTTTTAAGAGTTAGCTTTACTATAGTATGTTGAAAAATAAGTCACTTCATGTCATTTCACTTGTTTGTTTACTAATTATTCCCCATTCTTCCTTTTTTTAATTTATTTTAATTTTTATTTTTTACAGAGACAGAGAGTGAATCAGAGAGAGGGATAGACAGGGACAGACAGACAGGAACGGAGAGATGAGAAGCATCAATCATTAGTTTTTCATTGCGCGTTGCAACACCTTAGTTGTTCATTGATTGCTTTCTCATATGTGTCTTGACCGTGGGCCTTCAGCAGACCTAGTAACCCCTTGCTGGAGTCAGCGACCTTGGCTTCAAGCTGGTGGGCTTTTGCTCAAACCAGATGAGCCCGCGCTCAAGCTGGCGACCTCGGGGTCTTGAACCTGGGTCCTCCGCATCCCAGTCCGATGCTCTATCCACTGCGCCACTGCCTGGTCAGGCTCCCCATTCTTCCTTTTAAACTTTTCTTTTAACAATGTTACTTCAAAAATATAGGCAAACCTTACTGCCCAGCCACTATACAGTAAAATTACTAGTTAATGTTTGGTCAAATAATCTATACTCATCTCTTGGACTCACCTCCTTCTTCCCTCTGAAAAAAAAAGGTAGAAAAAAATATCTCCTTCCATTTTAGGCATAATCCCAAGCTTTTTTATTGAGCATTAGACACGCACACACAAAAATAAAGCCATCACAATACCATTGGTACCAAAAAATATTTGTTATTGTACAAATATCTGTTAATTATCTTGTCAGCATAATTATCTATACCAGGTGCCAGGGTGGGAGGGCAGGGGGCTGGTGAACAAAGGGTGAATCCAGCTCGGACCCTGTGCTCAAGGAGCACTTGGCTCAGCCTGGGAGGTGAGGTACATATACCTCCAGGACTTTTGTTGACCACAGCATGTGGTCCTCTCCCTTATTTTTCAATGTGATAAAGCAGGAATCTATTCAAATAAAGTGTCTCATCCTATCTGACAAACAACACATTTTGATGCATAATGAGCGGAGAAGGAAAAGTAGGAGAGTTCTAGGACTTAAGAATAAATTGATAACCCTTTTATTTAAGCTTTGAAAGGGCATTTTCCATATACAATTGAAAATGGTATGTGCTACAAGGGAGAGACAGACCGATGAAGTATTACTGGAATTTAGAGAATGAAACCTCCACCTTAGAGCCTGAGGTCTTATGGTCAAGATTTCCACCGTTGTTCAGTTTCAGTTTTCACTGCTTCAAACCCTAACGAGAACCTCTTCCTCCATTCTCTCCACGCAGGTTATCCTGTTCCTGATAATGCTGTTTATGCGCAAACGTGTCGCGCTCACTATCGCCTTGTTCCACGTGGCTGGCAAGGTCTTCATCCACTTGCCACTACTAGTCTTCCAACCCTTCTGGACTTTTTTTGCCCTTGTCCTGTTTTGGGTGTACTGGATCATGACACTTCTTTTTCTTGGCACTACTGGTAAGAAGACATGCTGCTTCTCTGTCTTAGTGATGGATCTATTTACATTAAAGTATTTAAAACATCTCAGGACCCTGGCCAGTCCGCTCAGTGGTAGAGCGTCGGCCTGGCGTGCGGAAGTCCCGGGTTCAATTCCCGGCCAGGGCACATAGGAGAAGCACCCATCTGCTTCTCCACCCCTCCCCCTCTCCTTCCTCTCTGTCTCTCTCTTCCCCTCCCGCAGCCGAGGCTCCATTGGAGCAAAAGATGGCCTGGGCGCTGGGGATGGCTCCTTGGCCTCTGCCCCAGGCGCTAGAGTGGCTCTCTGGTCGCTACAGAGCGATGCCCCGGATGGGCACAGCATCGCCCCCTGGTGGGCGTGCCGGGTGGATCCCAGTTGGGCACATGCGGGAGTCTGTCTGACTGCTTCCCCGTTTCCAGCTTCAGAAAGAAAAAAAAATCTCAGAATTCTGAGATAGAATTCTTTAGACATTGATTGACCACAGTGCAGTAGCCGCCAGAACTGGCAGTTACTGTGGCTCTTCAGTAGTGCATTTTCTAATCATGATTTTTTTAGATCATCTTAGCAAAGTGGGTGTATAAGCCAGGTAAGGCTTGAAATTTCATCCGGGTTTGGAGATCATGGATTTGAAGTAACTTCCTCTACTCACTCAGGCATTTGGACCTGTTCTAAGATGAATTAATGAATGACGTGCTACTTTGAAGTTGCCTCAGAGTCCCGTTGTAGCTAAAGATCAACTTGCTTCCTTTGGATTTTCTAGTTTGGAAGTGACCTGAACCTAGTTAGACCCCTAGTGATGATTCGGTTCATAGACTCACAGATTTGCTGTAGCCATACTTAGTATCAAAGGTCACATCTAAGTGGAATTAACTATGAGGCGTAGTATAAGGTTAGTAAACTTGTATGCAGTTTCTCTGACTAGTCAGCACACATTCACAAATTGAATAGAATACGAATTTCTATACTTTGCTAATAATTTAGGTCTGTAATTATTAGATAAGTAATAGCTCCGAAAAAAATTTGAAGCGTTTGCAAATTTATGCCCATGCTAAATAACTGATAATGTAAGCACTGTATTCAAATAGAGCACATTTTAAAAGCACTATATTATGGCTTTGGGGAGAACAGAATGCTGAATTGTATAATGTTTGGCTTCACAGCTTTTCAAGTGACAATTGTTCTTGTCCCTTAATAAAATAGCACCATGAGCATAAGTTTGTCTCTAGGGTGTAGGGACCTATTGTTGGAAAATAAATTAAATTAATTACTTAAATTTATTATATTTAAGCCGTATTTTTGGTTTATACCTTTTGTGATCATTCTTCCCTTCCTTGCTTTTCCCTAGGCAGCCCTGTAAAGAATGATGAAGGGTTCGTGGAGTTCAGAGTTTCTGGGCCCCTGCAGTACATGTGGTGGTACCACGTGGTGGGCCTGATCTGGATCAGCGAGTTCATCCTCGCGTGTCAGCAGATGACCGTGGCGGGAGCGGTGGTGACATACTATTTTACTAGGTGAGAACTTGCACGTGTCAGGAAACTTAAGATCCTCTAAGTGATTCTGCCCGAAGGGAGCAGAACCGAGACTTGTAAGAGTGTCATTTCTTCAAGAAGTAATTGGAAGTGAAGATGACAAAATGTTAAAGTTGATAAAACTTGCTCAAAAATTAATCAGAGTGGCAGACCATGATATAACGTAAATTATTTTTAGCAAGAACACTAAGTCTTGTAGTAATGCCTTTGGTACTTTTGCTCTGTCTAAAAGTCTATATCAAAGGAAAATAAGGCTCTTGAATGTGTTTGGATCAGAACGGTTGGGTGACACCCTTTCCTAAGTCCAGGGCTGAGTGGAAGCGGTGGGCCTTACTGTTTTCCACTGTAATGAGGTGCCAGGTTCAGACTGAACATCATTATCATTTTAAGGTCCATTTTCTGCTTGTACAATTCACTCCTTAACTGTTTGCTAATAAGAGCTTTCAAAGCACAGTTTTACTTAACCTTAAAATGTTAGAGCACAAGAATCCCATGAAACTACTGTAGAGAGATGAAACATTAATTTTATATGGTGCACCGGTAGCATTTATATTAGTTGTACTATATGACTTTGCCATTTTGTCATAAAGCTAGCATAAGAAAAATGAATCAGTTTTTCATTGCATGGGATGTTAAACCCATTCTTGTGTGTCCATCCTGGTCTAACCTTTGTTTTGTCTTTTTTGGTTATTTTAAAACTAGGGATAAAAGGAATTTGCCATTTACACCTATTCTGGCATCAGTGAATCGCCTTATTCGTTACCACCTTGGTACTGTGGCCAAAGGGTCTTTCATCATCACGTTAGTCAAAATTCCACGAATGATCCTTATGTACATTCACAGTCAGCTGAAAGGAAAGGTAAGGGGAAAAGGCTTTTCTGGACTGCCCGTGGGCACAATCCCACACCTCACTTCTGCACGTAGCCAAGCCCCCGGTGATGTCCTGTGTGTCCTCCTGAGTCCTGGCAAAGTGGAACCTATAGTCCTTTCTCCCTGGCCCCATAACTTCTGCCTTCCACATGCTCTAGCAAAACCCATCTCATCCCTGGTTTCCTCGAGTGTCATGTGCTTCTCATCCTCTGTGTCCACTCACACACCTTCCTCCTTAGAACCTCTTCCCATCCTGGGCTGTGGCACTAACATGCATTTTGGTAGACATCTCCCGAACCATGTCTCTCTGTCCTCCGCTCTCACAGCACTGCTGTCTACGTCACACTCTGAGTTTGACCTTCTCATGTCCGCACTCTTCCCCTCCCCCTAGACTGTAAGTTCCTGGCTGGTCTTTTTTGCCTCCCTACATCTTATATGCAGTAGGTCCTAAATAAGTGTTGAGCTGATTTAAAAGAACTCAGCCATTATATTTTAAGGGGGGAAAAAAAAGGTGGGTGTGGATGCTTTGAAACATAGGTTGTGATTTTATTTTTTCAATTTTTATTTTTTTAGCATTTGGAGTATTTTTTAGGATGGTTTAATTCAGGCATCCCCAAACTACGGCCCCACAGGCCGCAGCAGCCCCCTGAGGCCATTTATCCGGCCCCCTGCCGCACTTCCGGAAGGGGCGCACCTCTTTCATGGGTGGTCAGTGAGAGGAGCACTGTATGTGGCGGCCTTCCGAAGGTCTGAGGGACAGTGAACTGGCCCCCTGTGTAAAAAGTTGGGGGACCCCTGGAATTCTTTGGCTTTTAACAGTTATTTGAACTTTTCCTCTTTCCCAGGAAAATGCCTGTGCTCGATGTGTGCTGAAATCTTGCATTTGTTGCCTTTGGTGTCTTGAAAAGTGCCTAAATTATTTAAATCAGGTAAATATTTAAAAAGTAAATCTAACCTTCATTTTCAAAGATCGGTTTTGTTGCTTCTTCTTCCAAGATAAAAGGGTTGAGCTTAATGGAAAAGCGTTGTGTTTTTCTCATGGTGTTATATGTTATGCCTTGATCAAGTATCTCTATTCCAATCTTACTCGTATTTTTTTAAATAAATTTTTATTAATTTTAATGTGGTGACATTAATAAATCAGGGTACATATGTTCAAAGAATTATTCGTATTTTTAAAAGCAACAAACATTCTTACCAAGGCTCGTTATTAATTAATTGTGATAACTGGCTAGAAATGTCATTTGGGTTCATCTCTCGTGAGAGACATTTATCTCTCAGGCCTTTATTCCCACCCTTTCATCTCTGATTTTCACTGAGAATTTGTCTACTCTAACTGTAGTTCTATAATTCTTAAAAAAGAAAAATCAAACTCTGAGTGAGCCAGAGCAAATAGATCTTTAGGCCACACAGTGTCCATTGTTCATGGGCCACTAGTTTGTTGGCTCAGCTTTAAAGAATGTAGAAGATAGCAGTCAAGAAGAGTGTTGATAGGAAGGGAGGGTAGGCCAGACTCATCTGTGGCACATAGGAAATTCCCAATCCCAAACCATGCTCCAGGTCCACACCGCAGGGGAAATACAGCAGGCTTCCCAAAAGAGCTTTAGATTTTTTAAATGAGCCATTAGTTATTTACAACGTAATTGTTTGAGTTTTGCAAATAAGCAGAGTGAACTGTGAACTGCTCTTTGTTTCTATGGGTGCTTATCTTAATGTGACATGAAGGTGATTATGTATCTAATCTAACAGGTAGCACTCGCTACAGGTAGAGAGATTGTTACGACCAGAATCTGTTGACTTGGGCATTGCGTTACTCGGGCTTCGATTTACTTTGGCACAGTTTGAAGATAGTATGTTTAATACTGGTGGGGATCTGCTCTCTGGCTGATAAGCTTTTAAGATTATAAAGCTTTTCTCTATATAGTATGAGTGGGAGTTGTAGAAAATATTTTTTGAGCATCACTAGCAGATACTATAGTAAGCACTTTATATAAGGCAGGCTCATTACCTCTGTCTTATAGATGAGAAAATTGAGACTAGCATCTCATGGCAGATCACATAACCTAGAGGTGGAAAAAGTTTTCAAATCTAAGTTTTCCTAGCTCTTGCCATGATAATTACAGTGCCTCTTGTAAAAAAGAAAAAAGAAAAAATATCTATATACACATTTTGTGTAATAATAAAGACCACAAAATTATAGTTTGTTATAGAGAATATGCAGACATCTCAAATTTTCATCTGTCATGCTGTAAACTAAGACAAGTGATGATTTTAAAGACAATCTAAATTAAGATCTGCAAGAGCAGTTTAATTCTGATGACCTCTAAAAGCGTAAAAACTTAACTGACCTGAATTGAACTCTGGCGTCAGTTTGACATCGTGTCCCCTCCATCCTTCACTCAAAATAAGAAAGGGGTAATTTTTGTTTAAACAACTGGTAGTCAGTTTATTACAAAGGCTAACTTAAGCATCTATCTGCAATGGTGACTTCAACCTCAACTCATTTTAATTGTCTTTTCCCCGGCTTAATTTATCGTGACTCACACGTAGAGTTGCACGTAGCCTATTTCCCTTTTCCTACCCTTCCTGTCTAGCTTGCCCTTCTTCAGTGAGTTATTATGTAAGATGTTAAACTTTCAGAGAATTTCTAGTTCCTTGTGTGGAGAAAGGAAAGGTGGAAACTGGAAGCTATGCTCTGGGACAGATGGCCAAGCAGGCCCGAGTGACCTGCATGGTGACCTCTGTTTGAACATATTTCTTCCACACGGTCACTACTTTTTTCACTATAATCCTGCCACACAGAAATGCTACCAGTGACCACTTGGGCTAAGTGGCATCACTTCAAAAAGATTCCTGGATGGTGATCAACTTTTATCTTGCTCTGGGCATTAATTACGTAGTTTCAAGCTTATGTCCTGCCTGAGCTGATGTCAGGCACGGGTGAAATGGTAATCAGTGATGCCTCCTCTGTGTGCGAGTAAGCTCAAAATTAGGCAGGTTGTCTGAAAAGAAGGTGGGTGGGCTCTAAAAAAATCTCAACAAAGTGGTCTGAAGAAAGCTCAGAGAGCAATTCATGGGGAAGGCTACAGAGGACGCAGAGTTCCTGAGCACCTCAGCATGAAGCCTTTTAGACTAGGAGGCGCAGAAGCAGGGGGAAGTTTTATTAACCTGCTGTGAGCTGTAGCACATTTTTCTTCCCGAAGAGGTCATCTTGACCTTTGTGTGTCACATGCAGCTCATCTAACTGCCCAGGCAGTGGGAGGGAGCTTATAAAATATCCACTTACTATTTTCAGTTAGGTTGACTACAGAGGCGTTGCACAGATCTGTAGGGATATTGCCAAGAAGGCCAAATTTCTATGAGCCTGGCCTACCCTGGACCTAAGGAGTGGAGAAAAGAAACCATTCCTCCCTCCTCCCATGACTAGCAATACACGGGCTTTGGCTAGGGCAGGGGCAGGAAAGAAGAAAGAAGCAGCAGAGGAGGAATAATAATAGTTCTCCAATCAACTGATGCTTCTGAAGTGAATGAGGGCAACAAAGAAGCTTTTATAGTTGATGTAGGTGATGTAGGAGGTGAAGGGTCCTGCTCCTGGAGTCAGCTGGTCTGTTGATTTCAGGAGAGAGGTTGGAGGTGTGTGGCTCCTCGCTTCCTTCTGTCTTCTCTTTCAGGGAAAGTCATGTTCAAACTGCAAAGCGTTGAACAGCATAATTAATAAGAGAGTTATCTTTCCTTATGGAGGAGGTGGGATTTAAGACAGTATGTAGTTGATTATTTTTTTCTTTTAGTGAAAAGAGGAGAGGCAGAGAGACAGACTCCCACATGCGCCCTGACCGGGATCCACCCGGCAAGCCCTCTAGGGGGCGATGCTCTGCCCATCTGGAACCATTTTTTTTAGTGCCTGAGGTGGAGCCCATGGAGCCATCCTTAGTGCCTGGGGCTAACTCGCTCCAATCAGACCATGGCTGCAGGAGGGGAAGAGAGAGAGAGAGAGAGAGAAGCAAGAGGAGGAGGGGTAGAGAAGCAGATGGGTGCTTCTCCTGTGTGCCCTGGCCAGAGTGGAACCTGGGACAGCCACACACCAGGCTGATGCTCTATCACTGAGCTGATCGGCCAGGGAATATGTAGTTGATTTCAATGGGTTGTTCAGTATCTTTGATTCTAGACATTATAATGCTTTTTATACTTCAGGAAACATTTTATATATATATATAAAAATTATATATATATAAATATTATATATATATATAAATAATTTTAGGCCCTGGCCGGTTGGCTCAGTGGTAGAGCGTTGGCCTGGCGTGCTATCATGTGGTATTGTAAGTAACCTAGAGATGACATAAAATATATAGGAGGATGTGCATAGGTTGTATGCATCTACTGCGCCATTTTATGTAAGGATGTTAACGTGTTCAGATTTTGGTACCATGAGGCATTCTGGAATCAAACCCCTGCAGGCACCAAGGGACGACAGTAACTAGGTCATTAGTCTTTTGATCGTGTCTTAGAATAGGGGAAGAAAATACTTTTTTGGCTTTGTGAACCATACATAGTCTCTCACAGTTGCTCAGTTCTGCCATTGTAGCATGGAAACAGCCATACACAGTATACAAACAAACGGGCATGGCTGTGCTGTAGTAAAACTTGATTTACAAAGCTGGCAGCAGGCAAGACTTGGCCTACAGGCAGTAGTTAGAGGACCCCTGTTTTAGCATAAATTGCTAAGTGGTTCTGGTTTTTTGTTTGTTTTGTTTTATTTTTTTAGTGAGTACATAGGAATCTGGTGGGAACTGGGAACTAGTTTGGGCTTTTTGAGATTAGTTCAGATAAGGGCAGTTCTCCATCGTTTCTCAGCAGAGTTCATCTTGCACACGATCAAACATGTGGTTTATTTTTATGTCAGTGAAGCATTTGGCAGAATGTTTCAAAGGAACTCTGTCAAAGATAAAGAAATGTGGGCCATTGCAGCTAGGTGGTTAACTCTTTAGTGTCTGCTGTCTATCTCCTTCCTTCCTTCCTTCCTTCCTTCCTTCCTTCCTTCCTTCCTTCCTTCCTTCCTTCCTTCCTCCCTCCCTCCCTCCCTCCCTCCCTCCCTCTCCCTCCCTCCCTTCCTTCCTTCCTCTCCTCCTCCTCCTCCTCATCCTCCTTCTTCTTCTTCTTCTTTCTTCTTCTTCTTCTTTCTTCATGCAAGTATAGACAGACAGAAGGGGAAGAGATGAGAAGTATCAACTCATTATGCCTGCTCTCTTTTTCAGTGATAAGAAATGCTGAGATGACAATAGAAGAGAGTAAATAACAAATACATGCTAAGAAACACTAAATAGTATAATTTCTTTAAAAAAACATATATGTGAGCTTTAGAGATTAAAAAACCTGCAGACATAATACTGTAATATATTCAGATAATAAGTTGCCTCAGTTGGTGTGATGGAATTTCGCATATTAAAATCACACTGAGTTTCTCGAAGGGAACCATCACTTCCTACTGCTCCGTTACTGGAAGAAGCTGATGAGTTTTCCGTAGCGATCAACTCAGTACAGTACTCTCTCCTGGGCCCCGAAATACTCTGTATTTTTAACCAATGAATTTAGCCCTATAATGGCAGGTTAAATTTTTGATGAGTGAAACCTCATCTCCGTACCAGGTTCCTAATAGCTAACAAGCACTCAGTTGGAACATTCATGAATTAAAGACCGTCTCTCCCTAGCTTAGCGTCTGCAGCTTATAGACAGGATGCTGTAAAAGGAAGCCCCTCGCCTCCAGCGTTCTCCAGCAACTTGAACATTTTGAACCAGCTTATCAATTCCTTAGGTTAGCACTAAACCAGAAATTTCTCAGGACCAAAAGTTTCAGTCACAAAATCCATATACTTCCCTAAGACTCAGACATAGTCGATGTGCTAGTACTTATTCACATTCCCCAGAAAATGCCGATGCTAGTCTAAAATGTAATGTAAAGAGGAGGAGGACAAAAAAATGAGTCTCTGACGAGCCTGTCAAAGAGGACGTGGGGCAGCAGAAGCAGGTATAATTGAATGCCAGTGTGTCATCTGGGACTCAGTACTACAAGGGCAGGAAGCCAGCTCAATCTGATCTAAAAAAGAGAGAGAGAGAGAGAGAGACTGAGAAAGCGGGAGGAGGAAGAAGGAGAGAGGAGAGATTCCTAGCAATGTATTAGCTTCTGTAACTGAAAAGTCCAGATCTGGCTAGTTCCTCATGATGCAAAACATTGTCACCAAGTGCAAGTACCTGATTTCTCTCTGCTCTGACGTCGATGGTGTTAGCCTCACCCTTGGTTTCACACTGTGACCTCCAGCAGCTCTGGGTTCTCCCCGTTACTTTAGCAAAACATCCGTGGCAGTCCGAACCCTTATAGCTCATTATCCACGGGAATGAGTGAGCTGGTCTGCCTGGGGCACCTGTGGATGAGGCAGGAAACTCCTTTTTCCCAGAAGCCCCAGGGGGATATCTTTTACTTTCACGGGCTCTGACTAGTTAATATATATGCCAGTTTCTGAGCCTGTCTTTGCCCTCCGCCGCAGTTGAAGGGGGTGTCAGCTCCACTCAGACGCTAGGAGAATGGAGAAGGGCTGTCCTCTCAAAGGCGAGTTCAGGTCCTGCTTCCCGAGTGGAGGGGTATAAAGCATTGGGCAGCAAACAGCTCTCCACTACAGGAGCTGTGAGAAGTGACAGCATGGAAAAACGCACCAGGGAGGAGATGGTAGGTGTTCCAGCTAAAACAGCACAGCAATCTGTGATAGCTTTACATACTTGTGTAGCTTTTAAAGCATCACTGAAATGGTAATAATGCGTCACTGATACTCCCCGGTGATGAACTCGAGACATCTCGGAAAGGTTAAATGATGTTTGATTTACTAAGACAAGGAAGAAGTTAATGGATGTTGGAAAAGTGAGTATGTGTTCTCATAAATAGTATTTTTAGAGGACTGATACTAAGCCGACTGAAAAGTTCTTTTTACCATATCAGGTGTTTTTGTTTTTTTTAATATCTCATACAGTATTTTCTTATACTTCTTACTGTATCATAATCTCTACCTGACCAAAGCCATGGGCTTAATTGTGAAATATTTTTACAAGCTATGCTTAATTATGCTTGCTTTATATCCTAACAAAGTGGGATTACATTTATTGATGGAAATACCGTTTTTGCTTTTGTCCAGAATGCATACACAGCCACTGCTATCAACAGCACCAACTTCTGCACCTCAGCGAAGGATGCCTTCGTCATTCTTGTGGAGAATGCTTTGCGCGTGGCTGCCATCAACACAGTGGGGGATTTCATGCTATTCCTAGGCAAGGTAGGACCAAGCTTATTACCTGAGATATACGGTAAATATTATATTAGCCACTTTTCTGAATACTCTTTATGTATTGGGCTCATTTAATCTTCACCAGAAATTTGTAAAGGAAGATCTATTGTTGTTATCTTCATTTTACAGATGGGGAAGCTGAGGCACGGGGTGGTTAAGTGTAACTTGCCTATGTTTCTCCTACGTATTTTGAACTGTCAGGAATTAAGTAACAGTCTGTACAGGGGTTAAGGGTGCTGCATCTGAAGCTTGACTGCCTGGATTTACATCCTGCCTTTTATACCTGCTAGCTGTGTGACCTGAGGCAGGGTACATAACCACTCTGTGCCTCAGTTTGCTCATTTATAAAACTGGGATTAATAATAATGCCCAGACCCTTAGGGTTGTAAGGATTAAACCGGTTAATACATGTAGAGTACCTGAGACATTGCTCGAAACATTGTAAGTTCTCAGTGAATGTTAGCTGTCATCATTACTATATAGAAACCCCTTTAAAAAAAGAGCTGTTGGGGAATGAGACTCAACTGTCCTTCAAAGTGTCTGAGGAGAGGTAATTTATTCTATACTACGCTTAAAATCTGAAAAATCATAACATTATAATTGGATTTTATTATATCTCAGGAAATTTCAGTTAAGAAAAAGGCATCACCACTATCCCCTAATAACTTACTGTTTTATATATTCCCTCCTAGTGTTTTTTCACAGGCTTATATTTCTGTGGTATAACAATCAGAGCATGCTTACATATTTGTTCTGCCCTTTTCACCTCACATTAGATCATATATATTTTCCTATTGCTCTGATAATCTTCATAGTTACTCATGGTCATGATGGTCAGTATTCCATCATATCCTATTCTTAAACATTCTCTCACTGTCGAACACTTAGGTTATTCCAGCCACTGTGCTTTGAAAATGTTTTGAAAGGAAAAATATTTGGTTTAAAGAGGAATTGATAGCACTGTGGGTTTTAAGTTCTTAAGCAACAGTCATCTAAAAAGAATTCTGAAGCAGTACAGATAGCTGTTTTGAAACTTTATAGCTAAACTTACGTTATGACTATTGGATTTGTTTTGTCACGTTTTTATAATGGGATATTTTATGGTAGGGATTGAATGAGTTAATCCATGTTAAAAACTGAGTACAAGGCCCTGGCCAGTTGGCTCAGTGGTAGAGCGTCTCCCAGTGTGTGGATGTCCTGGGTTTGATTCCCAGTCAGGGCACACAGGAGAAGCGACCATCTGTTTCTCCACCCACCCCTATCTCCCTCTTGCAGCCATGGCTCGAATGAGCAAGTTGGCCCTGGTTGCTGAGGATAGCTCCATGGCCTCACCTCCGGTTCTAAAATAGAGCAACATAGTAGCGGCCCCAGATAGGAGTTGCCAGGTGAATCCTGGTCACCTGCATGCAGGAGTCTGTTTCTTCACCTCTTTTCCTCTCACTTGATTTAAAAAAAAAAAAAAAAAAGCTGAGTGCAGTGCCTGATGTCATTCATTAACTGTTAATGTTATTTATATGCTAATTTATATGCTATATAACTGATTCTGGAAGGCTTCAAATTTTTTTTTTACATATGTATAATTTATCCCTACTGCTAAGGAAGATATGAAGCAACTTAAAAATAAAAACACATATACACAGAGCAATTTAAATAAAGGAGAAATTAGAAGCCATATAGAAAAATAAATTATACTAAGGGAGAAAATTATACTAAGAAGCAACTTTTGATTATGATGGTGATTTTAATAAACTCTGATTGAGACACTTGGTGGGTGCAGGTATTGAGCACAGTGCTTTCTGGGAAGGGTTATATTTGGCCTCCCCTGTAAGGTGAGCTGTTACTATTATCTTCATTTTAGAACAGAGGAAAGCAAAGTTTAGAGAGCTAAGTAGGTTGCCCACATTTAGAGAAGCAGGAGCCGTAGTTCAAAATCAGGACTGACTTCTATGTTTTTAATCACTATGTGCTATTATATGCTCTTCAGCTGACAGTACATTTACCCTTAACTTTTTTTAAAAAAATCTTTTGATTTAGTAATCCTAGTGATGGTAAAGTACTGCTAAAAATAATTTTAAATACTGAAAAATACAGCATTATTTATAATAGTAGCCAATTGTATAATTGTAAAGAGAAATGGTTGGAAATATAGCCAACAGACTGTTTTTTGTTAAGAGTTTATGATATGAAATGCATATGCTACAATAAGAGAAAGCATTGAGTAAAACCATTAGACTATTACAATACTGGTTTTAAATATGCATAATAAAACAATGAAAATTACAATCTCACAATGTTAATAATGTTTGTCTTTAGATTAATGATTCCAAACTCCTCCCCCTATTTTACCACAATATGATAAAGTTCTATACAGTAAATATGCATTCATATTATAATGCAAAATTAAATAGATGATAAAATACAATGTTTTAATATGACTTTAAGTTTTTCAGCAACCTAGTAACCTAGCTGTCAAAAAAAATTTTTTTTGGTTTGTCATGATCATTTTTTTATTCATTGAACAAATATTTATAGTGTGTTTTAGTAACATCCTAGGGACTATTCTGAGTGTTGTTCATATACTCGTCAATCAGGAGAACTTAAAATCCAGTAGAAAAGGCCGTTTATATCCCTCTTTTCATTCTGCAATGTTATGAACATTTCCTACTTTATGAAAAATGTTTTATATATGGTTATGCAATTTTCATATCATTTATTTAACTAAGCCCCTGGGTTTTTTTTCACAGTTAAATTGTTTTGTTTTGTTTTTTTACTAAAATAAAGTATGCTACAGCAAAACCTCTTGTATACAAATCCTTGTCCACACAAATACTCATTTCCTGAGGCCAGAACCCTAGAAGTGGAATCACTGAGTCATAGTACTTCATAAGGTTCTTGGTATGCATTGTGAAACTGCTTTCCAGAAAGATAGAAATTTGAATAATGTTGTAAAAAAATGACTTTTAAAACCATGAAAGAGAAACATTTTTTTTAATCCAAAAAGGAGAACAATGAGAGAGAAAAATCTTCTGAGTTTCCAACATACTAAGATAAATTCTTTTAAAAATACAGTTCTGATCACAGAATTCAGTAAATCTTTTTTGGAAATAGTTTCCTTTTACAGTTAAATGGCTGCTCGTGTGCAGAAATAGTTTCTGATCAGGCAGTTCAATAGATAGATCAGAATAAAGGACAGTGTCAGGAACGAACAAATGATACACACAGTGACTTGGATGAATCTTCAAGTAAATGTGCTGAGTGAAAAATGCCAATCCCAGGCCCTGGCCGGTTGGCTCAGCGGTAGACCGTCGGCCTGGCGTGCGGGGGACCCGGGTTCGATTCCCGGCCAGGGCACATAGGAGAAGCACCCATTTGCTTCTCCACCCCCCCCCCTCCTTCCTCTCTTTCTCTCTCTTCCCCTCCCGCAGCCAAGGCTCCATTGGAGCAAAGATGGCCCGGGGGCTGGGGATGGCTCCTTGGCCTCTGCCTCGGGCACTAGAGTGGCTCTGGTTGCGGCAGAGCGATGCCCGGAGGGGCAGAGCATTGCCCCCTGGTGGGCAGAGCATCGCCCCTGGTGGGCGTGCCGGGTGGATCCCGGTCGGGCGCATGTGGAAGTCTGTCTGACTGTCTCTCCCCGTTTCCAGCTTCAGAAAAATAAAAAAATTAAAAAGAAAAGAAAAGAAAAATGCCAATCCCAGAAGATAAATACTGTGTGATTCTGTTTACATGACATTCCTGAAATGAAAACATTGTGGAAATGGAAAACAGACTTGTGATCGCCCAGTTGGGGGGGGGGGTAGTAAGGGTAGCATGAGAAGTTAAGGTGAATCCTTGTGCTAATGGAGAAGTTCTGTATCTTGTCTGTATCAATGTCAATGCCCCAGTTGTAACATTGTACTATAGTTTTGCAAGATGTCCTCACAGGGAACTGGGTAAAGGGTACATGGAGACATTCTGTGTGCAAATTCACAATTATCTCAAATTTTTAAAGCCCCAAATTTAAAAAGAATGTGAAAGACAATGTCATGGATTCCATTTCTGTGGAGTCTTAATGTTCGCATGGAATGGTAAAGTCGATTTGGAAGGGACCTCAGCTCCTCTAGTTTAGTGGCCTGTGACTTGTGATCACTGGCCTACATAGTCTTCAAAGGTAAGATGAGAGATTTACAAGCTCTTCAGACACTCCTAAGTCTAATAGATATTTGATACTTGCCCCCAATAAAGCTATACAAAAGCAACAAAATCTGAAGTTTCTTGCTTCTGTTGTGTGATTGTGTGAAGTTGTTTTACCTCTATTTTATACTTTTTCTAAAACTAATTATATGTTCTAGTTGGCAATTTATTTGGCTTTGACTCAATACAAAAATAAGGGCCCTGGCCAGTTGGCTCAGTGGTAGACAGACTGGCATGTGGATGTCCCAGGTTCGATTCCTGGTCAGGGCACACAGGAGAAGTGCCCATCTACTTCTCCACTCCTCCCCCTTTTGCATCTCTCCCTTTTCTTCTCTCTCTCTCTTCTCTTCCCCTCCTACAGCAATTATTCGATTAGTGCAAGTTGGCCCAGGGCACTGAGGATGGCTCCATGGCCTCTGCATCAGGTGCTAAAAGAAATGGCTCCAGTTACAATGGAGCAAGGGCCCCAGATGGGCAGAGCATCACCTCCTAGTGGGCATGCCGGGTGGATCCCAGACCGGGCGCATGCAAGAATCTCTCTCTGCCTCCCCTCCTCTCACTAAGATTAAAAAAAAGAGAGAGAGAGAGAATATGAATTATTACTGTTGATTCATATTAAATGCTATTTCAATGGTAAACCAATCTTTCAAAACAGGGACTCCATGGGGAAAGGGCATCATAAATGCAAGATTTCTGGTGGCAAAAATAAAGTAAGAAACTAAGACTGCCAGCCACTATGGTAGTGCTTCCAGAGTGCCTATTTTAACAGCTAGGGGGTGTATGTACTATTAATGTCTCTCTCAAAGGTGGGAGAAAAGGCTCAGAAAGGGTGAATTAACTAACTTCGAGTCACACAACTAAGAAGTACTAACTGATTCAAAGCTGTATCTTTCTGACTCCCACCTGAGGATTTTTCTTCCTCCTTCTCACATCCTAGCTTGTATATGAATCTCTTCTACTGTATCACTGATTTATCCCCTAGAACAGCAATCTCTAACCTTTTTCATCCCATGGCACGCATAAACTAATTACTAAAATTCTGCAGCACACCAAAAAATATATATTTTGCCGATCTAACAAAAGAGTAGGTATAATTTTGAGTCATTCACATCATTTGTCTGTTGTGTTGGCTGATGTCATTTTTTTTATTTGAATGACAGGGAAAAGAAGTCAGTGCCCCTGATTAAAAAGTCAGGCATTGCATGCTTTAAAAATTCTTGCAGCACACTGATTGAAAACCTCTGCTCTAGAGCAAAGTGTCTGAGCCTTTAAAATCATGCATCTTATTACAAAAAGAAGTTGTGCTCACTTCCCCAATATACTTACATTGATTTATTAATATTTATAGCCTTTACTAAAATATGCATTATAAAACAGTATTAAAGAAAATTTAAATACATGAGAAATACAAGTAGCAGTCCCAAGTGATGTTCTTGCACACTCAGTTTGGGTACGTGTACTCCACCATAGAGATCCCTGATCTAGACCAGTACTTCTTGTAGTCTGCGGATTGCATCAGAATCACCTGGGGCACTTTTTAAATGACCACTGCCAGGCTGAGATCCAACCAGTCAGACTCTGGGAGAGGGGTAAGGTTCAGGGACCTGCATTGTTCAGAAACTCCCCAAGTGATTTCTTGCCCCTCAAACACTTTGAGACCCACGTGTTCTCTGCTTGAATAAATGCATGTCACCCTTTCATTATATTCGGGAGTAATTCTTACATTGCTTTGACTTTTTTGCCTCAATAGAACCCATTCTTGAAGTTGTTTCTCACATGACCATATCCTCTTTCCACCTCGACAGTTTTTCTCTCAACATCTAGTTTGTCTGAGCCACACCTCCTACCTATATTTAACTTGAACATTCCAAATGTGGTTTACCTTCTAGCGGCATGGCGCAAGCATACAGAACCTCAGCCTCTCCGTCGGGTGGGTGTAAAACACTTGAATAAGAGTATGAGAAATAACTCATTCTACGATTGAAACCAAGAGTAGAAAATGACTGGTTAGTTATCTGTGGAAATCACCTCAGAAAAGCCACTAGCAGAGAAGAGGCATAAGAGTCGGCCACAAAAATGGCGTGTGTGTGTGTGTGTGTGTGTGTGTGTGTGTGGCGGAAGGCGTCTTCTAAATCCTGAGCAGACCCAGATTTGCTCCCCAGAATCATCTGAGAGAAGGATCAACTTACAGCTTTTACCCAGTGCATCACTTAATGCATTGTAGCTCCTGGTTAAGTTGACGGTGAACGAGAGATGCTTTGGCATTGATAAAGAGTAAAGAAGAGACAAAAGGAGACTTCTCAGTCACCTGTCCTCAGCGCTGGACAAGGAAGGACAGGCTGCTGCAGTTCTTCCCCTTTGTTCTTTCAAGCTTGACGCTGGGCCACAGAGAGGTCTGGGCAACGTGTGTCTGGGATTCAGGACAACCTGTTACTACTGCTTTGTGTCGATATCCAAGTATTGGCTGAGTGTTTACCTTCGAAAGGGCACTGATGTTGGCATCAGAAGGCCATTATTTGAGTGGTATCTGCTCTTCTACTCTGTGACCTCGGGCAGGTTGGCTAGCATGTTTCCAGACTGTACAGTGAGGACGCTCATGTGTGCCGTAAACCATTCATGGGGTGGTTGAAAAGCTGAAATAAAACGTATGGGAAGAACCGCAGAAAAATGTCAAGTGCTGCGCCTGAGATGGTGAAGCCTCAGAGCAGGCGGCTCCTGACGACAATCCAAGACAGTAATCCAATTGCTGATCTCTTTTATTCTTACAGATGTTTTTAGCAACCCCTGTCCTCACAGAGGGCCCACATCTAAACTTCATGGCAAATTATATTAAATTTGCCCCATATTCTCTTCGAATAAAATATGAAATAAAGAGAAAGCTCTTAGAGATGTTTGTCGCAGCATTATTTATATCGGAAAACAATATAAGTCTCCAACTGTAGGAGCATGGTTAAATAAATTTTAAACCACCCATAAAATGAAATTATGTAACTGCATAAGTATTTATGAAACATTTATAATGATGCTATAAATATTAATGAAGAGCTTTTAATGATTTGTTTATACAGTACTATTTCATAAATGTAAAAATGCTTAGAAAAAAACCCATAGCAATACTCTGAAATGTCAGTAATTTTTTTTCTGAGCACTAGGAATGTACTTTTTTCTAAAATACGTGTATATTTATCTTAAAAATTGCCACAGGTGCCAAATAAGGGAAGCTTTAGAAAACAAGCATAACATTTGGAAAACTTGATTGTTTTTAATGTCAACAAGGATGACTTTTAAAATTGATATTATATGATATGCATGTATAACTCTGGATGTATATGGTATATATGGATGAGAAGTTCCAATTTGAGACAGAGTGGACTCATGCGACCATCATATCAATATATAAGAGTAAAGAGAATTTTAAATCTGCAAAAGATGAAGAAGTAGTGGTTTTCGACAGCCGGTTATTAAAGGTGGTCTTTGTTCTCTCTGCCTCAGGTGCTGATAGTCTGCAGCACGGGTTTGGCTGGGATTATGCTGCTCAACTACCAGCAAGATTACACAGTATGGGTGCTGCCTCTGATCATCGTCTGCCTCTTTGCTTTCCTAGTCGCTCATTGCTTCCTGTCCATTTATGAAATGGTAGTGGATGTATTATTCTTGTGTTTTGCCATTGATACAAAATACAATGATGGGAGCCCTGGCAGAGAATTCTATATGGATAAAGTACTGATGGTAAGTACTTCAGATGCCCTCTACTGCTTTAGGGACAAAAATACTAATAAAACTAAACCTTTAACACTCATGTCTGAGGTTAGTCTTAGAGGAATCAGGGAAGAAGCCCTCTTGGCATGGATGAGACCATTTAAAATCCACCTGCCTAACACAATGCCCTTTCATAAGCCTGAGTTCACAATACTCCGTGCTACAGCCCCCTCTCTGCAATTAGATAGATCTGAATTGACTTTTTAAACCTGACTTTTAGCCCTTGAATTAGAACATTGGACCACTGATGTTCTAAGTGCACTTTCCTGAAGTGGGGCTTAAAAAGAAAAAGTCTTTTATTTTCCAGGATGTAGTTCGTACCGACCTGTATTTCTCCATTCCAAGTATTATTGCTGTTAACCCCATTAACATTCATTATCCTAAATATGCCAGGCCAAATTAAAGGCATTTCGCAATGAATATAGATTAACAGACCAGTGACTATTAGAGTGTACAGTTTTATGTTATTCAAGATCTGAACCTTTTTACAGGTATTATATCCAGATTCTCTATAGTTCTGTAACCTCTGAAGCTTCCCTATATTAAAATTTCAATTAAACCTTTTTTTCAAATTTTTGAAACTATATTAAAATGCTTTAAATACTATCATCTATGTCAGATGATACAAAATTAAAGATGCTTTTTAATAATAGTACCTGGCTATTAAGCTATGAAATATTCCTATCTTAAGAGTGGGTAATGTTGAAAACTAAACATTAGATATTGAAATAACAAGTCA
This sequence comes from Saccopteryx leptura, assembly GCF_036850995.1. Taxonomy (NCBI): domain Eukaryota; kingdom Metazoa; phylum Chordata; class Mammalia; order Chiroptera; family Emballonuridae; genus Saccopteryx; species Saccopteryx leptura. Next base: position 28,419,882 of record NC_089504.1, on the reverse strand, counting down.
TCTTCCAGGAACTTGGATTTAAATTCTTTTCCCCCCGCCCACCCCCTTCATCCTGCACTCGAAATGTGTTGATAAATAAACTGGATTCTTTTCTTTTCTTTTTTTTTAATTGCAAAAATACCAAATGAGTTAACTGACTTGTTTTGTACTGATTATCTCTCTTACTGATCAAATCATCAACTAAATTTTGGACATTTTCATAGTGGAATTTGGCTCATGATAATTGCATCTCTTTTGTGGTTAAGGCATTTAGAAGAGTTTATTTTTGTTTTTAAGCCACTGATCAAAGGCAGAGTAAAAAATACAGTTTTTCTCCTTTTAGTTTTTTTCCATAAGAATGATGAGGCTATTTAATGAAGGAAGTGCTCCATAAACTTTGACAGGACAGGAATGTTTCCTGAGCAGAATGACCCTGTCTTAAGTACTTCTGACCAGGGGCTCTAGTTGTTACTCCCTGTCTTCCTGCTTTATGGAGTAATTCCAGATCCAGACAGACATTTTTTTTTTAAGTAGCTTAATTATGGTTTGGTAAAAACAGTATTCTGTGCTTAGTAGTAGCAATGCTTTCTCTTATCTTCTAGGGTTATTTTAAAGAGGAGGCTTATGGGGTAAAATGTTCTTGTTGTTCCATTTAACCATGATATGGAAAAAGTAAATCAGCAAATAAAACAATGTTCTAAGTATGGGAAAATAGTCCTTTTTTTTTTTTTTTTAAGTTAGGTGTTTTCGGGCTAGAACTAACCTGATTTCTTAACACAATCCTAAGTAAGAATGTCACGATGAATGGATGGAAAAAAATTTCATATCAACCAATTGTAGTCCATTCCCACAAACTCAGCAGCTCTATGTCTGGCACGACAAACTCCATTCCTGTGGTTTTAGGCCAGCCGCATACCCACCGGGAGTCAAACAGGTGCATGCGCTGTAGAATCTGTCTACCCACCAAAACATGAAGTGACCTAAGAATGTATGCCGTTTGGTCCGTATTTTGCAGGAGTTTGTGGAAAACAGTAGGAAAGCAATGAAAGAAGCCGGTAAGGGAGGCACTGCGGACGCCAGAGAGCTGAAACCAATGGTAGGTGGAGATGAGGTGGCCTCCCTCCAAGAATTTCACTTTCACTTCCTCTCTCTCTCTGTCTTCACCGACTGCACGTCCTCGGGAGAAGCCTTTGTTATCTGTATCACTCAGGACGTGCTACTCTTTCTGTTTGTGTGTTTACCCATCACTTGGATGGCAGAATTCTTGTCACAGCTGAGACCACCTTCTGTAAAAGTAAGCTGAAAGGAACACAGCATTGTCACAATCAAGAGTGCTTATGGCGGGGCTGGGGATATACTTGTCCCTAATGGGAAATTGCTGGGTTTTTGTTTTTTTTCTTTTTAACTATCGAGTTAGTTTTCATTGGACTGAACATTTGGCTGGTGTTTGAACTGACAGTTTGATTTTTTATCATTTTAGAAGGTGATAATAGCAATTCCTTTCAACTTGCTAAAATCCATCCTCCCTCGCCCCACTTTTTAATATTGGTTTGTTTATGTTGCTGTCTTCTCCCCTTTGCTGGACTTTTTCTTCTGTTGCCTGGATTGTACTTTCTTTGTTTCTTAAGCTATTTTTCAGTAGCAAACAAGTCTGTTTTCATCAACATCCACATTTCCCACTAAATAAGACAACCCGGTCTTCTCCAACTCCAGCCGAATTGTGAGAAGGATAAATTACCTCTGGTCAGTGATACATATATTCTACTGTCATTTGAAAAGAAAAGCAACTTAATCAGTGTAGGAGAATGCTGAGCTGTTTTTCCATAGATGTGCTCACTGCTACATAACAACAGAGGTCTCTAGCATATATTGGTTTAATTACTACTGATTTTATAAATGTATTGTTTTTAAATAGCATGTATATTTCAAAATATTATATAATTGCCTATATCCTTAAACAGTTAATTTTAAATAATGCACCTTCTGAGTGCATATGATGTCCAAAAGTTGAGGTAAAGACTTTTTTTCTTTATACTTTAACAAATGGTTTGATTCAGTTTTCCAACTTAAGAAATATATAAAACAGGACCATTTCAACATGTAAGAGTAAAGGAAATGGGTTCCCTGAAGGGGCGTGGGGCATCTATACATGTATACGGAAAACAGTGTCATATTCAACCTAAATGAAAGTCTCAGCAGAATGTTTAGATATAAACTCTTCCCTTTGTAACCCCTTCCAGTACCTACCTGTTCTGGCGATGCTCTTAAGAGCTTCAATTATAAAGCAGAATTTCAGTGTTCAGAGTCCCAAAGCATAGACTCACTCTGGTCATAAGTGAAAGGATATAGATAATAGTTCCATAGCTGTTAGTTTAAATTAGGGGTCTCAAACTCAACTCAGCATGTGGGCCACAGAGCAAGATCACAGCCGTTCAGCGGGCCGCACTAGGTCTACAAAAGGCAACTGTTACGCAACACTTTTCTTGAACTTCGTGGATTAGTCTTCGGGCCGCACAAAATTGTTCGGCGGGCCACATGCGGCCCGTGGGCCGCAAGTTTGAGACCCCTGGTTTAAAGTGTGAACAAAGGACGCCAATGAGCATTCTTCCAGTCAGGCACCTGGCCTCCCTGCTCCTCCTTCTCGTCCCCCTCTTACTCTGCGCAGGCCCCGGGGGCAGCAGTGAAGATTCTGCTGGCCCTACGGCGGCATGGAAAAAATGAGGAAGACTTCTTTCTTGCCACTGATGTTGTCCTAATTATTGGGGAAATAAGGTTAAAAGCCTAAGACTTAAAAAGATACAGGAAAATCTTAAGATATAAACCATCCTTTCCCCCCTTTTTCTGTCTTCCCAGTGGTTGAAGCTCCCATGAAATTACTGTGCAGTAATAAACATTCAAAGTAAGGGGGAATATTTGGAGGTGTAGGACTGGCTAGTTTGAGCATGAATTGGCATCTAGTTCTGTATTCTTCAGGGAAAGATAGATGGATTGTGGTAGACCAGAATGCAAATATACCTTCTCTTACCAAAACTCCTAATTCATAATCAGGGAGAATTGACCAAGATATGTGGCATTCTACCAGGAGCCAAAAATTTAGGAGATATTTTCCTCTAATATTGCCTTCAGTTTTAAATGAATGTCCCTTAATTCAAACAATGCATTATAATTTTATTCCATTTTTGCTTTTTGTTATTGTTGTTCATTAGTTCATTGCTTTGCAGATTAATGGCAGGTCCCCTAATACATCTTTTATGTCCTTTGGTCTTCTGGTGCTTTGGACATTGTAGAATTTGGTCCCTAAGTGTGATGTTTTAAGTGGTTAAAGAGCTCCTCAGGAGAGAAGTGTGAAGTGTTGCTCACAGGATAAATTTTTAAGCACATCAGTACCTCTCATTCTTACCTCTTTGCTACAGTATGCACGGTAGGAGTTGAGCCCCTGCTACAACCATCATCTTGTATATGTCCCTGAAGAATTATCTGAGAAATTCCCCCCTTGAGTTTGGGCATTGGTAGAATTCAGTATTGCTTCTTTGTATATGCTTGGTTTGATTCACATTGTTCCCTTAGATGAAAGTTCGTACAGTGTGTCATACCTAGTTTGCCATATTTGTAGGAATACTTGCTGTTTGAGTTCACTGTCTAGCTTCCTCCTTAATGGGATATTTCAATTTAGGGTTTATTTTTAAGCAATGAAATAATATTCAGAAAAAGGAAGCTTTACATTTTTTTAAAACAAGGATCATTGAACTAAATAGAAGTATTCTCAGTTTTCCTCTTGGACATTTTTCTTTTGAGAGGTCCTACTAGTGAAGAAAACTTTGAAGGTTTGTAAAGTCTTTCTCTAAATCCTTGAAAATGAGTTTAGAAAAATGTACCCAATGTACTGACAGAGAAGGTTAAGAAAAAGACATCCGGCCATGTGTTTGTACAGGAAAGAATCCACAGAGGAAAGGGCACCTTAGCAGCACAGGCCAGAGAAGTGGTCTCTGCATATCTCAAAGATCGCCCGGAATAGCAGTGCGATTTCCAACATTCATATGAATTTCAGCCCCTGCAATATAGGTTCAGGGGAGAAGGATTCTCGGTTCATTTTGCTGTTTGCTGTGTGTGACCATCTGTGTACTATATTTGTAACATCATTCGCGATCTCCTTCTATTGGTAAGCGTCTAAGATGACACTCTGTATGACTTTGTTTTCTAGGCTTCGGGAGCAAGTTCTGCTTGAACCTAGCCGACCGATACGGAACCCATTGACATTCCAAAACAATATATACACATAACTATGTATTTGTGTGTGTGGGTGTGTGTATATATGTATATGTATGTGTGTATATATATGTATATGTATATACACACACACACATAATCAGCCAAAATCAGAGAAAAGGAACAGGGATTTAATACCTTTTTTACGCTTATTTTTGTCAAACATGTACTCCTTTCATACGGGTGGCTTTTACAAGGCAACTGCCGTCATTTAATGTCTTCAATTGTAATTGTCTTCATGGAAATGTTAAGATTCATATCTGATTAACATTTTTAATAACTTAGAGGAGGTTTTAGTTATTTAAATTAGGTAAAATTATTGTGCCGAATTCTCTGTCTAAAGTTTATTCGGGGGTGATTCCCCTGAAATTTATGTGTGCATAAAATCAAGATCTTATTTTCCTGATGCACAAGTCCTAGTAGAACAAGACTAGGCTTCTGCTTTCAGAGAAATAAGGAATGACTCCAATCCATTTTCCCCAGTCAAAGAAGCCATGTCATTTTACTTTTAGAAACATACAAGTGGGCCCAATATGGGAAGTTTCATAATCATGCATTTGTCAGCCAACATTAAAAAGGAACCAACTCCTCAGGTATTTGTAGTTTACCCTAATGCTTCTATAAGAGAGTAGGTTAAAAAAGAAAAGGGTAGATAATCTTTCTTATGCAAACTTTTTTCTTCTGGTTGGTCTTTCATTTTTGACTTCAGTAGCATCTTCCACACATTTTGTGCCTGATTTGGAAAGAAGCTGGAGCACCGGATGAGTTTAGCCTTTAAGGCTCTGTGTCATGCACAGGCAGATGAAGTCAGCTGGGAAGCCTACAGAAGGGAGAGAAGCAGGGAAAGCAAAGCACTGAACGTTCCAGTGCTGGGGTCCCTGCCTCAGAGGAACTTGAGCAGTTGAGGGCTAAATAGCCATTTCATTCAGATGCTTGCTGCAAACATACTAGCAGGTGCTCCTCTCACTGGCAATTCATGAAGTATCCAGAATTTTGCAATGTTTCACTGAAGAATTGGTTAATGTTCTGATCCTCAAGTGTTAAACTTGTTTTATTTTTGTTTGTTTGGGGCTGGGTTATGGTTTTTTTAATTATTATTATTATTATTATTATTATTCCTGAAGCTTACCAGATATGAATGGCTAATATTCCATTGTTCTGCTTATTGTAATGGTGAATGCTTTAAGAAAAAAAAGTGTAATTTGCTAAGAATAATTCATGATCTGTTTATGCGATAACTCCTTTTTGTTACAATTTTTTTAAAAAAAGCTATTTTTGTTAATGTAAAGTAAGTATTTCAGAGCAAATTTTTTAAACTTATTGCACTAAATACAGGCTCTGTATAAAAAATAAAAATAAAAAGCCTCAGCATTTTATCATTCCATGGAAGGAGAATCTTTTGAAAGAAAGCATTGCCTCCTACCAGAATTAGACAGTGAATTAGAGCCGTGTTATGGAAATGCGTACAATTAATGTCAGTAGGGCTTAATAAGCAGCTGTTTGCTAATGTGCTTCCTTTCAAAGGGTTGGACCTTTAAATTGCTGCAAAAGGTAAACTGTATTTTTTTCCTAAGTATCCGTGTTCTTTAGGCTAAAATTTGCTAAATGCCTTGGTTTTTTTTTCAAAAGTCATGTAATATTTCTGATTTTTCAGAATATTTGCAATAAGAGTCTGAATTTTTTTTTTTTAAAGAAAACACAGTTAAGAGCTTATGTCCTGGCAAGATCTAAGAAGCCAATATGGCAAGAGTAGCTATTTTGAAACAGTAATTCTCCAGAAGTTAACATCTAACATTAACAAACTGTATCACTGTACTCTTTTATATCAGTTGGAAAGAATAAATATAATTATGTAACTAACAATTATCCAAATAGGTGAGAGAGCAGATCATCTGAGAAAATCTAGAATACTCCTGGTTTCATAACCACACAGATTTCGGACATTAAGAAACGTGGGGAACTAAATTTAGGATTGGCAAACATCTGGAAGATTGAGTATCAGAACAGAAGACAGCCAGGAGCGAGCTGTTTTAGGAGGTGTTCCTCCAGAGTGACCTGGCGGAAGTCTGGAGGTCGGAAATTGGGTTCCGCTCACTCGGACCTCCCTACGTCATGGACGCTCGCTGCTGCTCCCTGTCCCGTGGGCTCGCAATCTCAACTATTTGGAAGCCACCAGGAATGCTTTCTAATCATCATTTGCAACTAGAACTGTGATCAGAAAGAAATTTTGTATTTTTGTATAACTTGATTGTGTGCCATTTTATATAACAGGTCCTGTTTTACAAATAAATTTTGTTTTACTAACATTGTGTTTAGAAACTATGATCTATGTGTAACCATGTCATTTGAGTTCCAAATTAACTGCCAAGCTCTTTCCCCTGAGTAAATGTGTGTGCCATATAGGTAGATGATGTGCAGGTACGCATATGTAATACACAGGCACACCCAGAGAGGTATTTGATACCTAGACTATCACTCTCATAGGAGCTTCATCCTTTGATTCCTGTGTAGAGCCTCGGAGAGGCTTGTTTAGCAATACTCCAGTGTTTTGAGGTGATGATTGGATGTGCTGCTGCCTCCTACATCCATTGCAAGTGATTCCTCAGCTAGCTATGGGCTGGCTGCCTTATTGCTCTCCACTCACTACCTCCATCTTCTGCCCAAGTGAGAAATATAGATAAAAAAAATTATCTGTGATATGGGGTTACCTGCATACTTTTAAAAACCACTGACTGTGTTTGTGGGGTGTTTTTATTTGGTTGGTTGTTTTTGTTTGTTTGTTTTGGTCTTTTCCTATGGCGTATCTTCAAGATTGCATTCAGGACTCATATCTTAAGGTCCTCTGCTGTAAATTATGGTCATGGTGACCAGTGTCTCATGGATTCCGCCATCAGAGAGTTAAGGCTCTGGTGCATGATTTGTAGTGTCTAGGCTCCTGCCTCAAGAGTAAACGTTGCTGTAATAGAATATGGAAGGGAAAAAGTTACGTTTCTGTGTAAATTTAAGGGATCACTCTTCTGTGGGAAGCTTACCAGTGCTTTCAGTAAACTAGGAATTTAGGGCATTGAGATTGAATAATCCTTGCATAGATGGGCAGAATCCAAAGCAGGGTGTTTTAAAACCATTTAATGCCGTGTTTAATGTTTAGGATTAAAGCTTTTATCCTATCCTATAGCATAATTAAGCCCTAAGTTACTGCAATGTAAGTAGCTTAAGTATATGTCGGTCCCCAAATTTTTCCCATAATGGTTGAAGAGGAAGCATTCACTGAGTGTATTTAAAAATTAATGCTGGAAATAAGTTTTTCCTTTGTAGAGGTGCTCCGTCCTCTTACTTTTTTTTTTTTTTTTTTCAGCGAAGGGCATTAAGCTGCAAATTCCCAATATTACTGACCTTGGTATCTGCCAAGGGCTCCCTTGTTTTCCTAGGACTGTTACAGGAATAGTGAGGAGATGGCCCTTTCTTTTATCCTGGCCCTGAGCTGCTTTAAACCAGAGTAATACTTCTCCAAACCCCTTCCTCAAAACAGCTAAGGGAACTGCAGGCACCAAGTATTTGTGAGGTGGTATCACTGCCCCAAGGCCTCAACCTCTTCTAACATACACCACTACCGGCTAATGAAGGCCGTACCAGGAGGGACGCCCCTCACCTCCCACCCCCGCTCCCATCTGCAAAGTAGGATTCTGGGATCAGTTCCAAAACCAGAGCTGCCAATTACGATTACTTGAACGTTATTTTATTTTTGGTCAGTATCCTCATTTGAATTTTGGGAGTTTCCAATAGCCTTAATATAGCCTCTGAGAAGTTACCTTCAGAAAGGTCTTTAAGCTTGCACCTTTCAGTAAGTAAGTTCTCTACTGCTTTTTTTACTGCAACTTAAAAAGAAAATCTCAAGTCTGGAGGCTTATCAATGTACCTGCCACGGTTAATTTCTGTATTGTTTTCATCTATTCCATCTGACAGGTGGGAGTGCACTATAATGGCTTGCCTAGAGTTAAGATGAGGTTTGTGAATACATATTGGAAAATCGTGGGTTCATAAGTAAATGCATAGAGCAGAGATTTGAGTATTATATATTCACAACATAGAATGCCTTTTGCTTTTAGTAGTCATGTATCTTTGTATACTAAGAATGCATATTAGCCCTTTAAAAAAAAATAGCCACTGTTCAGATACAGTGGCTGCTTTTGGAATTAGCTCATCTTTGTTTAATGACATTGAGCCCAGATTTTGAGAAAGCAGCCTTGAGTGTGCCAAGAGAAAAATCTAAATCTAACAAACTTAAAAACAAAACGAAAAGCAAAACATGTTGTATATGCTTACAAATTTATACTAGTATATTTTTCCCCATTCAAATTTTATAAATTTGAGCCAAATTCTTATTCTACAAGAGAAGAATTTTAACCCAAGATTTAAATCTTTGGAAATATCGTTCTTTTAAAAAACCTTTAATGAAAACTTTTTAAATTGGGAATTTCTGTAGAAAACTGCTCTTTTCTATAGAAATACTATAGAGTACCTTTCCTCCTCGTTTTCTTGATTTGTTGTATGTGTGCAAAACAGACAAATGATGCACCTGTTTCAATATTGCATGAACAGTGATCACTTTTGTAAATTACATGGATAGGATTTAAGTTTGATATTTGACAGAGGAATTTATTAGCAAATTTGTGGAAAAGATATGAAATTGTTCGGGACCCAAATATTAGGCTATTTTATTCAGTTTTGATAGTCACTTACAACTTCAGTTATATCCTGAGAAATAACTACTCCGGCTAGGGAATTCGGGATAGTAAAGCTTTCAGGTTACTCATAGTCTAGTCAAGACCTAGCTGAATGTGAAAGCATTGTAATTCCCAAATGTTTCAGAAAATTTTCACTTTTATTTGCTAAAAACTGCATTTAATAGATGCTATTCATAAGCAGATTCTTAGTCTTTTTTAGGGGATATGGGCCCCTTAGAGAAGCTTATGAAAGCAATAGTGTCTCTCAAATGCACATAGCCCATCCATGAGCATTTAAAATGCTACTAGGGATTTCAGAGGGCCCCATACTGAACGATCCTCCCAGGGCCTAATGAGCACAAAGCAGAATCTTCTCTAAAGTTGGTTCAATAGTGTTTTGAAATGAGACAGTGATTGAGCCTCTAGTAAAGGTATTTTTAAGATAGGACTGATATCATCTGACCTGAAGACTGATTTAGTACTAGCTTTGAAAACAGAACCCACGCTAACCTGAAATGGTCGACACTGACTCTTCAAGAAAGTCAGCTCTCTTTCCTTGGAGGTGTGAGGGTGTATGTGTCTGGTGGGCAGGGGTGTGGACTTTGGTTCAGGTACCAAATTATTGGCAGTGGACAAGAAAATCCAAGAAGAAATGAATGGGAAATCCTTATAATTTTCCACCTACCAAGACATTTGATATTTTTTTCATTGTAGCTCAGATATGAAATGTGGCATAGTGTCATCAGCTGATTGCTGTCTAAAAATACATCAGTCGGCATGATTGAGAATAGTTGAAGATGATGATAAATTAGCAAACTCAATGTAGTCTAACAATTGACAAAAATATAGTTTTCGTGGAACGTAAGAGGAGCAGATGCTGGAGGTAGAAATTCAAAAGAAGCTGTTTTTCTCTGCGTAAGTCAAGGAGGTGGTTCCTGTTTTGCGTGATTTTCAGCCATCACTAGAGCAGCCTCGGACCGCTGTCAACGGGACTGTGCCTCCACTCCCCGTGTGCACCCCCTCTTTTTTCCTTAGGGAGCACGAGGAATCCTTCCTGTCCATATCTTACGATTAGGAAAGGGTGCTGCATCTACCAGGAAGACCCGCAGGGCCCCTGAAAAAGCTGGCAGACATCCATCCTTAAAGGAGTTGGAAATTCTTTTAAGATTTGGGTCATAACTTACCATCAGATAGCAAACCAATACCTACATTTTTGAGATGAGCAAAGCAGAGGAAATCCCATAACTCTGGTGAAGAAAGGAGAAAAGGCAGCTCCCTATCTCCAGAAGAGCTTTAATAAACCATCCACAGCAGCCAGTCGGGTGACCACGGGTGGAAGTTCCTATATCGGGTGGAAATGGGCCTGAGTACAGTGTAAGTATCTACATTTGATATTTCCTTTTGTCATAGAAGGATATGATTTAAAACAGAACATCCTGACCTTCACATCTGGCTCTGATCCACCCATCCCATCAGTTAGGAAATTTGTTTGAGATAGTTAGTTTTTGAGGACCATGTGTTATACCATTCCATGTAAATTTAAAAAAAAAAAAAAAAAAAAAAATTGAGAAGAGGAATAAATAGGCCCTGGCCTGGGTTGAAGCCACTGCCCACATCCCACAATCCATTCTACCTGCCACAGGAATGGGACAATAGTAGGACAGCTTTGAGGACTTGTGTTTTTTTTTCTGGTTGTTTTTTTTTTGTGTGTGTGTGTATGTATTTTTCTGAAGTTGGAAACGGGGAGGCAGTCAGACAGACTCCCGCATGCGCCCGACCGGGATCCACCCGGCATGCCCACCAGGGGGCTATGCTCTGCCCATCTGGGGCGTCGCTCTGCTGCAACCAGAGCCATTCTAGCACCTGAGGCAGAGGCCACAGAGCCATCCTCAGCGCCCGGGCCAACTTTGCTCCAATGGAGCCTTGGCTGCGGGAAGGGAAGAGAGAGACAGAGAGGAAGGAGAGGGGGAGGGGTGGAGAAGCAGATGGGCGCTTCTCCTGTGTGGCCTGGTCGGGAATCGAACCTGGGACTCCTGCACACCAGGCCGACGCTCTACCACTGAGCCATCCGGCTAGGGCTAGGACTTGTGTTTTGAGGCAGAGACAGACTAGAAAGTAAATTTTCCCCACCCTCTGGGCTCTAGTCTGTGCTCAGAGCTTCTTTTGGGCCCCGCTTTTTTTTTTTTTTTTTTTTTTTTTTTTTCTGAAGCTTGTAATGGGGAGAGATAGACAGACTCCTGCATGTGCCCGACCGGGATCCACCCGGCACGCCCATCAGGGGGCGACGCTCTGCCCCTCCAGGGCATCGCTCTGTTGCCACCAGAGCCACTCTAGCGCCTGGGGCAGAGGCCAAGGAGCCATCCCCAGCGCCCAGGCAATCTTTGCTCCAATGGAGCCTCGGCTGCGGGAGGGGAAGAGAGAGACAGAGAGGAAGGAGAGGGGGAGGGGTGGAGAAGCAAATGGGCGCTTCTCCTGTGTGCCCTGGCCGGGAATCGAACCCGGGACCTCTACACGCCAGGCCGACGCTCTACCACTGAGCCAACCGGTTGGCCAGGGCCGGGCCCTGCTTGTTTTTGCTAGTTCTGATTTCCAGAGACATCACGTGGGGAAAGTTGCCTTTCTTCTATTCTCTTGCCTTAGTTGAGGTGTTCTGACTTCTTCCCTCTTATAAAAGGGTACTGGGAACTCCACCATGAACAGAAATTTCGATTTGACTTTCTCAAAATATTCTCGACCACGGACTGCCCTTTAAATATAGGTCCCGCCCCCCAGTGAGTTGTTAGCTGATTGGATTATAGGAGTAAAAAACTTAGCAACTAAGTAACTAACAAAAAGGTGGGATGAGAAGTGTGGAAGGCACCTTTAGAAAAACAACCAAAGACAACAACAGTGTATCTCCTGAAGACCAACGGTCCAACTTGAAGTATTTGCTGGCCCAGCCTATCTGAGCCCTGGGAGTTGAGAATCAAACTCCTTGAACAAGGCAGCCAAGCTTTAAAGATCAGTCAATGCAATAGATCTCTCAGGCTCTGAGCCTTCACACTTGGTGTCAGGCCCAGCCCAGCACACGGGATGATGTGAATACAGAAAACACATCAGGGTGTCTCCATGCCTCACTGCTGTGCAATCCAGCATGAGACGTATATTGTGGTGCCGCATATTTCTCAGTCTGATGCCTTTTTGGTCTTTTTCTCTTCCCCCCCGTGTGCATTCTATTTCATAGCATCAAAATGAATCTTGTATCACCTTCTGTATTTGTCCATTATGAACTATATGATCCCGCTGCGCTTTGCATGAATTCTATAGTTTGGGATCTTTTCTTTTTAGCTGAGCGTTATTTGGAGTTTTTCCTTATTGCAATGTCACTACACTGTATTCAGGTGGGGAAACAAACATGGAGGTGCTTGCACATGCCCCACAGACACGGTCATAGCCCTAGTATGTGTGACGTCATCATTGACGCTGTGCAGACTTTACAGAGAGCATCGTGCTCGCAGAGGACTTTAAAAATATGTACATTGAGCAACTAACTTTCTGGAGTTATCAAATCTTGCTGGGAAATTAACTTCTAAGAGCCCAGAATTGGATGGAGTTTCATCTGGCTTCAGAGTACAATCAATGAGCCTATATGACATGGAGCTTTGACCTGTTTTTCTTGTGCAGAAATATGAACTAGAAAAATAAAAAGTGCTGATCTAATGCTAAGCTTTCTCTGTGTACTGACTCAGTTGCCAGAATTACAATGAAAACTGTATTTTAGTCTAACAAATGTATAGAATTTTTTATGTAATGAATAAAATTTTGTAGGAAAGAATGTCCTTGTCTACTGTGTTGTAACCCTTTCCCACATGCAGAGTGTTGATTAATAGCGTAGGGGAGGGAAATAATTTTATGCCTACCCCTCGGAGTTCTTAGCCAAGATCTCTGTAATCGAAGACAGATTAATGAGAGAAAAACACAGTATTTTATTAACATGTACATCAGTTATACCTGGGAAATACCCAGGGGGAAAATGAGTAACTCCTGGAGGTGGCTTAGAATTCAAGTTTAAACACCATCTTAATAAGGAAAGGGGAGAGTCAATGATGCTTAGACAAGATGAAAGGGTCCTTAGAAGAATAGATGGGAGGTGTGATATTTTGTGAGAAAGTTTCTGGAGGTGGCTTAGAATTCAAGTTTAAACACCATCTTAATATGGAAGGGGGAAAGGAGATGATGTCTAGGAAAGATAAAATGGTCATTAGAAATATAGATGGGAGGTATGATAGTTTGAGAGAAAATTTGTCACGGTATGGTATCAGCTACTAGTCCCCTCTAAGAGTCGATCATCCCTGGTGGATGAAACTGCCAAAAAGGGGATTGATGACAATTGAATTCCTCTGGAGGGTCTGTGTTAGGCAGATAAGGAGAGTTCAGGGAGAGCCTCTCCCTGTGCTTGCTGTTTGTCAGGTGACCTACGGCTCAAAATCATCCTTTGCGAAAGCAGCATTTTTTGAAGTGGCACGTCCCGAACTTCTCCAGTCATATTTTGGGGTGGCATGTTCTGCTGCTCTTCAATAGGAATTTATCATGAATGGCATCTTGGTTTCAAATTTGGTTAGTATGCTGCAAGGGCATCTGGGAATTTTCCCAGCCATTCCTTTCTAGCATCTCTCAAGCATGGCTTACGATTCCTGAAGTATAAACTATAAATACACTAAAAAGTAATTTCTGAAGTATGAAGCTCATCTCCTGGCCGGCCTGGCTTCCTAGCTGGAGTCTGAGTCACCCTGTGAAGGCGCAGCTTGCCCCGAATTAAGCCATGGGGCAGAGTAGAAAAGCCTGTTAGATAAAGTTTACCTTATCTAACACGTGTGCCTGGCGCCCTGTGCATTATTGGAAGCTTTGATCTGTGCCAAATTAGTGGGTTTGTGAAACTTCAGTAGGCCGTAAATTAGGCTGTAGCCGTTCCCTATTAAAGTTTAGGAGGGAAATATCAAACTTGTTTCATCTATTTTCAATGATATTGGGAACTATGAAGGGGTGCTAAGAAGTGAAAGACCTTTGGCAATACTGTTAAACCTCTCTTAAGTTCTGTAATTTAGAGTTTTCCTTGAGAGGTTGCTGTGCAGAGTATTTTTTATTAGCAAATGTGAATAATAATACCCGGATCATAGTCCCAGACGTTTGTCTATACAGTCTTGCCAAAAGAAGTTTTGTGAGGTGAACATTTGTGAGGCGTCCTCAAAAGTAGAGGTTTTTGACATACTGAAGAATATTAACTAAGTGTGGACTGTTAATTTTGGGGGGAGGGTGATTCTCATGCAGATGTACACAATTTCTAGTTATAGAGACCATCAAGCGATGAAAGAGCTTGTTGAAAAGCCTCACATCTCCTGAAGGTACCCAGAGTTTTTTCTTCTGCCTTCTTGGCTATGGAAAGTACTGTAGACTCTATTCAATCTCAAATTTTAGAAAAGAAAGAAAAAGCTAGAGGATTTCTTTTATGAAGCATACTATATGTGCACTCTAGGTTTATATGGAATTATGATAGAAATTTAAGCTTCTACAAATTGCTATATAGCTCAAACCTCTTACAAGTCCTTAAAGGTTGAGAAAGAAGCAGCTGCCCTGTGAGGCTGTTTGGCCTCACATCTTTGACCAAGTTTGCTGTGGGACTGGCAAGACCAGGCCTCTTCACATTATTTTTTTTTTAGTTGTGCCAAGTAGCCGTGAAAGTAAAAAAGGCTTGGTGCCTTCAATTTGACACTGTGTATTTACTGTCCAGCCCCTGAGAAAAATAACTTACCAGGTGCACTTAGCTTAAATTTAAAACTCCAGAAAGCGCAAAGCTAAGCTATTAGACCATTTCATGGGCTTATCAGCAATTTCAGTAGACGTCTTTAAAGCTCTCTGGGTCCTTATAAGCTCCCCAGTGAGGTAAACAGACTAGAGAGGCGAAGGTAAGGTATTAACTCCAAGGCAGGACAGAAGGGCTCTCAACCTTCTAAACTCACCCTATAACCTAACACTTGGATACAGGATATTAGGGGTTTGTGTTTGGTCCACTCTGTCCGTCTGCTGAAAAGGATCCTCACAGCGTACCACCAAGTAAAATTATTTTACACAAAAATAACAACTGAATTAAAAAAAAAAAAAAAAGGCAAGTGAAAATTGAGAGAAAGGGATGCGCTGTATAAGAAACCCTAAGCTGAGCATAAGACTGAACTCTGCCTTTTCTGTCAGTCTTGCAAAGAGGAACTCAAGGAAGGTACACAGTTTTATGTCTGATAAAAAGACGCATTGAAAAGAACTTCAACAGGAGGGATGAGGGGGTGGGCATTAAAAATGATGTAAGCAATATTTAGTGACTTAGAATAATGCCTACAATATAGTCAGTGAAAAGGGGGATAAAGCAGTTTTTACAGCGTGATCTCATTTATGTAAAATCAGTATTTGTGTACATTTTTAAATGACAAAAGGTATAATAGATGTTCTCAACAAATTTTGTAGGCACGGGTGGTTGATGAGTTAATTGAAAATTTGGGGTAAAGAAGAAAATCATTATAAATAAAATATCTCAAAAACTACAAGTAAATATTCATTGGCCAATCTTTGACATGGGTGTGGCTCTTATTTTATGATTCTGACTTTTCTGAAATCATCTATTGTCTTTTTGACATTAACCAGACCAATAATGCAACCACCCAAAAAATGTATTAATGTGAAATATTGATTTATTTAAAATGGATCAAAAATTTAGATATGCTTATGAAACCAGCTGAGTATAGACTCCCAGATTTTATCATTTCTTTCCAATGTGTATAATCCTCATGGGTACATAATTTGGGAGTAATATTTTTAGTATCTATAGTCTTTCCAAAGTACTCAACTTAGTTTTCATATAAATAACTCTCTTTATACTCATTATTTATTTATTTATTTATTTATTATTTATTTATTTATTTATTTTTTCTGAAGCTGGAAACGGGGAGAGACAGTCAGACAGACTCCCGCATGTGCCCGACCGGGATCCACTTGGCAAGCCCACCAGGGGCGACGCTCTGCCCACCAGGGGGCGATGCTCTGCCCCTCCGGGGTGTCGCTCTGCCGCTACCAGAGCCACTCTAGCACCTGGGGCAGAGGCCAAGGAGCCATCCCCATCGCCCGGGGCCATCCCTGCTCCAATGGAGCCCTGGCTGTGGGAGGGGAAGAGAGAGACAGAGAGGAAGGGGGGGGGTGATGGAGAAGCAAATGGGCGCTTCTCCTATGTGCCCTGGCCGAGAACCGAACCCGGGTCTCCCGCACGCCAGGCCGACGCTCTACCGCTGAGCCAACCGGCCAGGGCCTACTCATTTTTTATTAATAATATAATATTTAGGTAGAATTTAACAACTTCTGGCATTATATGTCGGAATAAACACACCTGACTCTGCTGAGCACAGTCCACTGACGCTGAGAACAGTACTCAGGCCCCTGAGCTCAGTCCTGCTCCGGAACAGCCAGCCTGCAGCGGGCAGCGGCCAGTATATTCTGCAGGGGGCTGGAGAATGCCAGTTAATCTGGGAAGATGCTTAAGTGCAAATCAGCTGAGAAAATCACCCTTCTACATCAAAATAAGAATTTCTCTGTGTTATGGGATTATGGATAGTTGGGGTTTGGGGTTTTTTTTGTTTGTTTGTTTTGCTTCTCTGTATGTTTAAAATAGTCCTGTATAGTTTTTAATATGAAAAATAAAGTTGCATTAAAGAGAAAATAGCCAGGTAAGTATAATAAAACGACAGTAAGTAAACCCATGAGATAATAGGATAATGGAGTCAAAGGCAGTGTTCCCAAAACAAATTCTATTATTTATAAGGATATAATAAAAGCTTAGGATACACCTCAGATGAATAAGGTAAGAATCCATTTAAGAAATGGTGTTTAGGACAATTAGCTTCCCATTTAAAAATAATCTAAGTCCAACCCAAATGGATTAAGGAATTTGTTTGTTTAATTAGACAAGGGAAAGTTTGGGGGAAGGAATGAGAAGGACTTAGTGCATTTGGAAGGATTAGGGAAAAAAAAATTAACAGAAACAATAGCCCGGTGGGAGCTGGTGAGACCCCCATCTCACATTTCATGGAAAATGTGCTTGCTGAGCGAGGTCCATTTCAGATGCACCCACCACGCCTTCTACAGCACTGTGCTAATCATACCCACTTTCATTCAACAAACATTCCTGAGCCGCCTCTGGTCAGGCACATCTATATTCTGGGAACTCGGGTAGATATTCACATCCTGATCTTAAGTAGCTCCCAGCCTAATGAGGAGACAGACGGCAGCGAGGGTTCTAAGTCCAGAGTGCTTTGGGAGCGCATGGGGAGGTGTTGGAGTCATTAGGAGAAGCTCTCTGAGCTGTCTGGAAGGATGAGCAGGAATTAGCCGGAGGATGAAGGGGGAGGTGGGGGAGGGGAGGAGATTTTCACCCAGAGGAACAGCGTGGGCGATCATAGCAACATGAGGAAACACCCATGGTTTAGGATGTCCAGAGGCAAGAATATGTGGATGTGCAGCACAAGGTGACGACCCTGGAGAGGATACAGAAGTGGCACGGGCGTTCAGACCTGATCTGAGCGGGGTTGGAGCCTGTGGTGGGATTGGAGGGGACGCCTCTAAAAGGGAGACTTGGGAGAGAGGAGGACGGGGGGGGGGGGGGACGACGACGACACGGGACTCAGTGGGAGATCGGCCAGGGCTGATGACTAATTGGATCTGGGGGAGGGGAGAGGGCTCCCCCAGCACGCTGTGTGGCACTCCTGCCCTGGGCGGGGTGTGCAGGTTCCTCCAGGCTGCCTCTCCTTCACTGAAGACTGGAGATGGACCTTTCTTCTCCATGTTGTCTGAAGCAAAACTCTGTAATGATAAGGAGCCAGCTAGAGAAGAGTTTGAGGGTCTGAAAATATCTATTTCTCTGTGCCAACAAAATTTATTTCCACTCCCTGATGAAGCAAACCTAATTTTTCATTTAAGAGACCTCAATCTCTCAATGGCCTGGACAGCTTAGGTAACCACAGACAAACTTTTTCTCAATGGCTCTAACTCTGCTTTCCTACATTGTCACCTTAACATTTGCATGATTTGATGCTAACAATAAACGTGCGGTGTATTTTTAGTGCGTGTATAATTTATGTTCCAATTTTTTTTTCCAAACAGGCTTACAATATATACAATAAGATTATCAAAGTAAAAATAGAAAAGCAAAGACATAAACAGGAAGAAACAAATGTGTAGACTCGGGCTAATATGGTCACCATACAATGAGGCATTAAATACTTTCCGTTTCCTAGCAACCTGGAAAGAAAGGAAAACACCCAGGTTGATAGAATTTTATTGTTTGATGAGAGAAGGTATATGCATTCTTCAAGTTACTGTGAAAGCAAAAATTCATCTGCACGTGGCTCTTGGCTCGGGGTTTGTAGGTGCTGAGTTGATAGAGCTCAAGCATGTAACTTCCTGATTTCTTTTCTTCCTCCCTCCCTCCCTTCCTTCCTTCCTCCCTCCCTCCCTCCATCTTCCTATCTTCCTTCCTTCCTTCCTCCCTCCCTCCCTCCCTCCATCTTCCTATCTTCCTTCCTTCCTCCCTCCCTCCCTCCCTCCCTTCCTTCCTTCCTTTTTTTTCTGATTTGATTCTTTAACTAAATTTGTTACCTCATCCTTATTCAGATCTGCTCTTAAAGTCTTGTAAGTCATTTTCTTAAGTATAAATAAAACAGAAAGGCAGTCTTCATTTATTCCAGACATTTACGATGTCCTCTATTGTCTACGGATCCAGAAACGAGAGACCTCAGCATCCGTTTAGGAGGCGAAGGAGTGAGCAGATACAATGTAAAGTCCCAGCTGCCCTTGCAGCAGTGACTCCGGAGCAGCACGGAGACTCCCTGGAGGCAGGGATGTGTAAGACCAAGGAGCCTTTGGGGGACAGCATGTGTGAAGATAGGATGTGTCTGACCCTGGACTGAAGGAGACATGAAATTCGATAAGTCCACAGGGATCCAATCTCAAGGGTCTTGTAGGCCATACCAAGGGACTTAATTTTATGCTGAAGAAAACAGGGACTCACTGAAGAATTTTAAGCAAGGGAGTGTTTGATGGTATTTGTGTTTTAGGAGAAAAAAAAAATTACTGAGACAGCAGTGGGGGGAACTTACACAACCTGATAGAGGATGTTTATGAAACACCCACAGCTGACATCACACTCAGTGGAAGCTTCCCCGCTGAGAGCAGTAACAAGGCAGGTGTGCCCATTTCTGTCATCCTGCTCCACATTATCCTGAAGGGTGTAGCCAGGGCGACCGGGTCAGGAAAAGAAATCGAAGACCCCCAAATCAGAAAGGAGAAAGTAAAAGTATCTCTCGGATGAGATGACATTATTTTTTAAGTAAAAAATAAAAATTAAAAAAATCATAAAGAATTCCTTTAAGTTGATTAGAGTTCAGCATTGTTGCGGGATACAAGATCAACACACACAAAAATCAGTTTGATTTCTCTGCGCTAGCTAGCAGCTATTTGTGATTCTTCTCTGAAACTCTTCCTGTGGCTTTTACCTAACTGGTTTTCTATTACCATCATTCCTTCTACGGTTAGTAACTGGGGTTCTACTGTAAGGGCTTTCCCTTCTCTCCCACTTACAGATTTACTCATTGAGTAAATAACAGTGAATTGTGGGCTCTTCCTGGTTTTGTTATCATTCTTTTTATGCCCAGCTTGTCTCTGATTTGGCCCACAAGAGCCCGTTCATGCTGGCTGCTGTGTACTGTTGACCTGTCTCCACCATTCTTTCAGTTCTTTCCTATTTACTGACACACCCCAGGGGCACCAGGGTCATCTTGGGCTTCTCTGTCTCAGCCACGTGATCGGTCATGTCTTCAAGGAGAGCTGGTTCCTTTTATGGAAGTTGGTATTTAGAAACCAAGATCCAGGCACTAGATGTATTCATTGTGGTAGCTATTATTGAAAATATAGAAAACTGGCTTTCTACCTATTGCCACTTTAGAATACTATTTTGGTTGTTTTACTGGAAAAAAAAAAAAACAGTATAAAAATATTCAAAAAAAATCACACCTCCTGCCCACAACTTCGTGCCAAATCTGTTTTTATTTGAACATTCCTTCGGTTCTGCAGAAGAATGAATCATGTATATATAGGTAACCATATGTCAGTTACTTATGTCTTCCTTTTGTAACTCAGATTAAATCCTAAATATTTCTTTGTGCCGCTACAAAGGCTCGGTCCTTCTCCTCTTCAGCGGCCACCCGCAGTGCCACTGAGCAGCTGTGCCCAGCGCGGCCAGTCTTCCTCCTTCCCCAGCGTGGGCGTGCCGTGGCGCTTAGGGTTTCGCTGTTGGGATAGCCCTGAAAATCTATCATCAATGTTTTTGCTTCCGTTGAATTTTTTCCTTTGGATAAAATCCCAGGAGTCAGAGAAGATTTTTTTTATTTTTTTTTTAAAGTAAGAGTTCATTTTCCTCCCTATCTTTTTTACCTTTAACCTTCCACATGTCTTTCTCCTTCACGGATGCCCGAGTGCTGACCGGGGGTCGGAGTTTCATTGGTCGCCATCCGAGTTATAGCGCGAGGTGTGCCTGCCGGGGCGGCCTCTGTGCTCCGTGGTTCAGGATGTGCATGCCTGTGCGAGTGTATTTTGCCCCTTACAAGGGAGGTCTTAGCTGAGAAAATGAGAGACCATGAGGTTAAGGAGTTTGCCTGGTGGCAAGTGGCAGATCCAGAATTTAACCTGGATTCTTTCTTGCCCCAAAGCCCTTGAACTTTCTCCACACTACAGCCCTGCACTGCCGTGATGTCTCTGGGCTGCCACACTTGCTACCTCCCATGTAGGTCAGACCTCCCCTCTTTCTGCAGCGTAGCCCGGCTCTGGGATCCGATCCTGTTTATCCACATTACAAAGGGCGAGGCTCTTAGGAGCTAAGCAGACATGAGAAGAAATATGAGTGGAATAGTCATTAATTGAAGGACTAAGCTTAAGGCTTGCTAATTAATTTCATCCCTAGAGAGGATGCCAGTAGAAGTGGCAGACTCCAGATGTAACAAAAATATCCCAAAATAACAGTTGCCGAAAACAGAAGTCTGTATCTCTCACACATTGCCCAGAGGCAATGCATTATAGAATAGTGGCGATTTTTATCCAGTGTGCCGCAAGAACTTTTAAAACATGCCATACCTTCAGTAGTAGAGCGTTGGCCTGGCGTGTAGGAGTCCTGGGTTCGATTCCTGGCCAGGGCACACAGGAGAGGCACCCATCTGCTTCTCCACCCCTCCCCCTCTCCTTCCTCTCTGTCTCTCTCTTCCCCTCCCGCAGCCAAAGCTCCATTGGAGCAAAGTTGGCCCGGGCATTGTGGATGGCTCTATGGCCTCTGCCTCAGGCACTAGAATGGCTCTGGTTGCAGTGGAGCGACGCCCCAGATGGGCAGGGCATTGCCCCCTGGTGGGCATGCTGGGTGGATCCCGGTTGGGCGCATGCCGGAGTCTGTCTGACTGCCTCCCTGTTTCCAACTTCAGAAAAAAAAATACAAAAAAAAAAAAAAAAACCCCAAGAAAAAAAAACCCAAAAAACATGCCACACCTGAAGGGGCACTGGCCTCTTTTCCCTTAGATGTAAAACAATGATAACAGCCAACACAGCAATAGCCATTGGTGTGAATGAATGAAAATTATATCTATTTTTTTGTCAAATTGGTAAAATACTGCATTTTTCGCATTGGAAAAAAAAAAGACAATTTTTCCCCCCAAAAGTAGAGGGGGAAATGCCCTTGCATCTTATGGAGCAAAAAATACAGTATTTTATTAAATACTTTAACACACCATTTTGTTCAGAATACTTTTTTTCTTATTTTCCTCCTTAAAACCCTGGGTGTGTCTTATGGTCAGGTACGTCTTATGGAGCAAAAAATATGGTATATATTTTGGGGTGTGCCACAGAATTTTAATAAGTAGTTTTTGTGTGCCATGAGATGAAGCAGTTGAAGATTGCTGCATTATCGAGAGTGTTCAGGAGCACAAGCTCCGACTCCAGCACCCTGTGTTCCCTGTGAGCTGTTTGACTGTGGGCTTCAGCCCCTCCAGGCCTGCTCCCCACACATGTAAGCGAGCCCAACTTAAGGGAGTTTTTGGTGATTAATTACATCGTTACATATAAAGTGCATAGGGCAGTGCCAAGCACATCGTAAGTGCTCAGTAAATATTAATTCTTATTAGCATTGGTCTTTTGCATTAGTCTTGGACAGTTTAATATTTACCATTGATATGGATTTTAAAAGAGTGAAGATTGTGGCCAAGACTAGAGTTGTCTCTCAATATCCTTTCTCTTAGTCTTTGATGATCAGTCACCTGACTTTCAAGTGGACATTAAGCCATCTTGAGCAAAGACTACATTCCGCAACCCCCTTGCGGCTGAGTGGTAACCAGGTGGCTCAGTCGCGAACAGCGGGATGTGAGTGAAAATGACAGGTAACTACTAGAATATGTCTTTAAAGGGAAGGGCCATTGTCCCGCTCTTGATTTCCTCTTCCCTGCCAGATGGGACTCAGACACGATGGGTAGAGGGCCAGTAGCCATCCAGGACACTGAGGTGACCTTGAGACTGGAAGACACTCACGATGGAGCAACCATGACAGGTGCCCGTATCCCAGACACTTGGGCACACTCTGTCAACTCTGGGCTGAGACCCCCCCCAGACTTTTTGAATAAACTCTTCTTATGTTAGCAACTGTTTTCTTTCTTTCTTTTTTTTTCATCACAGCTAAACACATTTCTAACTGCTACCAAAGATATACACTATTTTGAGGTGATTTAGAGCTAAAACGCTAGCTGTATATACAGTGTGTCCGTAAAGTCATGATGCACTTTTGACCGGTCACAGGAAAGCAACAAAAGATGATAGAAATGTGAAATCTGCACCAAATAAAAGGAAAACCCTCCCAGTTTCCGTAGGATGATGTGGCAGCATGTGCACATGCGCAGATGATGACGTAACACCGTGTATACAGCGGAGCAGCCCATGGTCATGCCAGTCGAGATGTGGACGGTACAGAGGAAAGTTCAGTGTGTTCTGTGGCTCGCTAAATTCGAATCCGTGACCAAAGTGCAATATGAATATCGGCGCATTTATAACGAAGCGCCACCACATAGGAATAACATGACACGGTGGGATAAGCAGTTGAAGGAAATCGGCAGTTTGGTGGAGAAACCCCGTTCTGGTAGGCCATGAGTCAGTGACGAGTCTGTAGAGGCTACGGGATAGCTACCTAAGGAGCCTTAAAAAATCTGTGCATGAACCCACATTGAACTGCACTGAATAGGTATGAAACTGGGAGAGTTTTCCTTTTATTTGGTGCAGATTTCACATTTCTATCGTCTTTTGTTGCTCTCCTGTGACCGGTCAAAAGTGCACCATGACTTTACGGACACACTGTAGTTCATTGGGTAACAAAGAAAACTTGGGAGCGATGGACTAAATCTGACAGCCTGGAGGTTAGTAATGATGTGAGAGGTAAAGGGCTTTCCTGGGTCTATCAAACCAGCCATCAGTGTCCAAATGAGCTTCCTGGGTCCTAGGGGTCTTCTGACTGGAGGTCTTATAAAAGAGACGGCAGGGTGGTGGCTGTCACAGGGCAGTCATTCAGTGATGTGCATCCCCTTTGCCCCACCCCTCCCCCGCAAGCATCTGAGTGCACAGCGTGCTCTGTTCAGATCAACAGTGGGATGTTTCAGTTCCGGGGACACTAGGTTCTATTGATAGCATGGTGTGCAGCAGAGGAAGGAGATGACTGTGCGTTACTTTTTATAGGTCAGTCAGACCTAGAATATAAACAGATAGGAGTGTTTTCTGAGACAAGCCTAGGAAAGACATCTACTTGGAAAAGAGACCTCTTGGAGGTAGAGGAAAGGAAAAGAAATGATCACTGTATTCAAATATCTGAAAGGATATTACAGGAAAGAAAAATGTTTCTAAAATTTTGTTCTAAGCCCCTAAAGAGTTCTAATGATTGGAAAGACAGATTTCATCATTTAACATGTTAATCACCTATTGCTATCAGGCTGAGGCGGTGACTGATGAATTGCCTTACCTGACATCTGTCCTGCCCTTGTTCCTCACAAATATAATCCAGATGTTGTTCTGGTCAACCAAGTACCCAGCTAATATTCCCACCTTCCCATACTTCCTTGAAGGCCAAGGTGGCCATCTGCCATAGTCCTGGCCAACAAGATGTAAGCTGATATATTATACAATGGGGAGTTCCAAAAACGTTTCGCTTTCTGGATAGAGGTGCTGTCCATCCCCTGGGTTTTCCCCTTCTTCAGCCTGTTGGGAATACAGATGTGATGCCCGGATGGGCAGCAGTCATCTCGTAAGCAGGAATAAAAACCACGCACAAAAGATCACAGGCCAGAAAGAGAAGAAGCCTGATTCCTGGAAGACCTTACATAGCTGCTCTCACTCAATCTCACTGCCCTGGGGACTTCTTCTTACATAAGAAGAATGAATCCCTTTCTTGGGCGAGGCACTGTGACAGCATTCTCATCAGTGCAGCCGAGGTACCATCCTAACCCAGGCACTATGCATGCTAAGCTCTGGACAGGATAAGGCTTTCTCACGGAGCCACTGCCTTTTCCTGCTTAGCAGACAAGAGGTCAGGAAGAACGTGCTAAAAACTGGAGCAACCCCATGCTGAACTGAGCTCTGGAGGCAGAAGGGATCCCCTGACCCCAGAGGAATGCATGCAGAGGCCGTGGGGCACTTCTGCAGCTGGGATGTTGTAAAGCAGTATTGAGTGTGGAGACAAAGGTCGGAGTCAACGACCTTTAAACTCTGTCCTAGAACAAAAACTTTACTCATGGTCAGACAGTTAAAAAAGAAAGAGAGAGAGACAGATGGACTAAGAGTGGTCACTGAACAGATAGTGCTATTCAGCGACAGTCTGCAGCAGAATATGCGATTCCATTGCCGTTTCTAAGAAAGCTGTCTCCGTCAACCCCCTTGACAGTGTCATGGCGATTTTGCGTTTCTAGTGGAGTTTTAGTTTATGTAGTATTTGTAGTAATGTCATGTGTCCCACTTTTTTTTTTTTTTTTTTACTACTCAGATTTTTGTCTTGGATTTATAAAGTTAACATGGCAGTGAAATTTAACACTCAAATACTAATGGATTTATGTATGTTGTCTGTGTTTTAAAGCCATGGATTTATTCTTTTTTGTCTGTGAACCATTACGGATCAATTTATGGGCAGACTTTCTGTAAACATGTCAATGTTCTTTCTGGGGCTCTCTTTCCCTCCTGGCGGAAGACGGGTTCTCTGATGGGGTGCCCAGAAGAAAGGGTAGGTTGAGTGTTTACATCTATTCTGCTCCCCGGATGACGGTCTCACGCCAGGGATAGGAGGATGAGCCCCACAACATTGCAAAGGTACCCAGTGCCCTGGCAAGCTATAAGGGGCTCAATAGATGTTTGGTGACTGAAAGAACAAGCGAGTCCCTTTCCAGCCTGACCGTCTCTGAGATGATATATTGTACCGTCTGCGTGGGGACAAATCAGTGTTTCTCAAAGTACATCAGAATGAGAGGGTAAGAAGGTGGTACTTTAAATGGGAATGACGGTGGGGGGCATCCGTACCCATGGAATCAGAATAGGTCGGGAATTTGCTTTTTTTTTTAAATTTATTCATTTTTAGAGAGGAGAGAGAGACAGAGAGAGAGAAGGGGGGAGGAGCTGGAAGCATCAACTCCCATATGTGCCTTGACCAGGCAAGCCAGGGTTTTGAACCGGCAACCTCAGCGTTTCCAGGTCGACGCTTTATCCACTGCGCCACCACAGGTTAGGCAGGAATTTGCATTTTAACACCCCCACCCTCCCGCCAAAAAGGTGATTCTCCTGTATAATAAACTTTAAGGACTACAGCGTGTATACTGGTTGTTCCTGTCGAAGCTTGCATAGAGGGAGGGGACCTTTGAAGGCAGAGGCGGCCGAATTCCAGCCAGAGCTGGATTTGGGGAGATCATTCTGACAGGGCAGCCAGAGCAAACTTGCTGATCTCTGGCGACACCTACTGGTGGACAATAACAATTAGCAAACGCTCAACCCCTCAAACTACAAAGGTTTTTTTTCTGATGGAGCCTGTGATACTGAGGGTGTTGCCTTTTGGTGCGTGAATTCTAACAGCGATGATTACTATACCCCAAACCCCAGGGATGTGGGGGACACCTGCGTCTATGTCTGTATTTGTTGTACGTAGAATCGATATACTCTTGAAGAATATTGTCCTTCGGTTATCACTTGATTCTTAAAATGTGTGTTCCTGTTTTACACTCATTTTGCAACATTACTAACTTTAAGATTTCCTCGGAAAGGATTTCTTGAACCCTTCAACTAGGGAATTCATTCTTTGTGGTTGTTTTAGGGCAGTCGTTTTCAGCCAGTGTGCCATGGCATCCTGGTGTGCCAGAGAATTTTTAGGACATGCAATACCTGACTATTTAGTCTGGGACACTGACCTCTTTTCCCTTAGATTGTCAAATTAAAAAAACAAAACAGCAACAGGTAACATAACAATAGCCGTCCGGTGTGAATGAATCAAAATTATAACTTTTTTTTGTCAGATGGGAAAAAAAAATGCCTTTTGGTGTGCCGCCAAATGTCAGTAATTAGTTTATGTGCGCCATGAGATGAAAAAGGTTGAAAATCACTGTTATAGGGAAATAATGAGAAGCTAACTTTTGTCTCTCATTGAGGACTCCAGGGAAGATAAAGGAAAGTATTTCATATCTCAGAGCAACTGGTTCCTTTTCTTGAATCAGCACCTCCTACAGGACGGCCCACCTCTTGGGTTCAGGGAGGGGGAGGGGCAGGCGTGTAGGATGTGCAGACACAGTTGGGGAGAAGGGGCGGGTTTAGATTCTTCCAAATCCTACGCAGACATGTGCAGGTTAGAAGTTTGCAGAAGAGAGACTGGTGTGTGCTAAGATACAAAGGTACAAAATGGAGTGTGGGTTGTTTGAGCTTAGAAAAGGGGAGCATCCAAATAATTTGCTCCTGTCAAGTGTGAGGGTGCAAGTGATAGATGGGCCGAGCAGTCAGGCCCGGCTTCCTCTGCCTGCCAACGTTGAATTTCATGCTATGGGTGGTGAGTAACGTCTGAAGAGTGTAAGTAAACTTAAAATTTGCTTTTTACCAGATTGTTTATGCTATTGGAATATTAATGCACAAAGTAGAGCACTTCCTTTTTTTTTAATCTGATGGGGCTCAAAACTGAGTCCAAATTCCTGCTTAAGATTATATCTAGTAGTTGGAAATTTCACGCAGATTCAATACTAAGCGTCCCAGTTGATCTGCAAAGTCCATAGCATCCTGGTAATTAGATTTGGCCTGGGCGCTGTAACAGGAGTTTCTTTTCATGCAGCTGTTTGGATCTCTGTGCCTTTTATTCCTGAGATTTGGGGGGGCAAGGGGGTTGAGATTGGCCAGTCACTGACGCCTTTAATTGGAAAATTTGAATTGTCAAATATGTCTAAAGCGCACTCTTG
The DNA here is from genome assembly GCF_036850995.1 of Saccopteryx leptura. Taxonomy (NCBI): domain Eukaryota; kingdom Metazoa; phylum Chordata; class Mammalia; order Chiroptera; family Emballonuridae; genus Saccopteryx; species Saccopteryx leptura. The sequence continues at coordinate 28,392,359 of NC_089504.1, read as the reverse complement.
GCAGCTAGTCAACAGCAGCATTTGTTTTGTTTATAAAACCTTAAGAAATATTCAGGCAAGAACTGAAAAAGTCACAATAAAAAATAAAGTATGATCAAGACATATTCTTTCTAACTCCCCTAAGACAAACAATTGCATGAATTCGTTTGTATAAACACTTGCATATATTAGCTTCTGCCCTGCCTCCACTTCTGCCCTCACAGGGCCCCTTGCCCAGCACTGCCCATCACTCAGACCCCAGGAAAATCCCATAGGTGTCCTTATTAGCACCGAAAGCTGAGCACCGGTTCATATTCAGTGCCTGAGGCATGGAATAAATCAGTTCATTATTTTGTGCATAATTTTTCACCTTTTTAAATTTTTTTCCTTCTTTTCCAAGTGAGAGGAGGTGAGATAAAGAGACAGACTCCTACATGCGCCCCAACCGGGATCAACCCCAGGATCCTCCATCTGGGGCCATGCTCACAACCGAAATATTTTTAGTGCCTGAGGCAGAAGCTCCATGGAGCCATCTTCAGTGCCCAGGGACAATGCACTCAAATCAATTGAGCCATGGCTATGAGAGAGAAGGAGGGAGAGAGACAGAGACAGAGACAGAGAAGGGGGAGGAGTGAAGAAGCAGATGGTGGCTTCTCTTATGTGCCCTGACCAGCAACTGAATCCAGGACTTTCACATGCCGGGTGAGGCTCTATCACTGAGCCAACTGGCCAGGGCTAAATTTTCACCTTTTAAAAATAATAAGTGGTAATGGATATATTTCCATGTTGCTTTTCACAATGGGGAGAAAGGCTCCCCTTATGTGATGCTATACTCTCAGGACCTTCCCTCATGGCAGACGGATAAGCAGAATTTCTGTCTCCTCCCACTCTCTTCTGCTTGGCCTGCAGCCACACTATACAGTGTGTCCTAAAGTCATGGTACACTTTTGACCAGTCACAGAAAAACAACAAAAGATGATAGAAATGTGAAATCTGCACCAAATAAAAAGAAAACTCTCCCAGTTTCATACCTATTCAGTGCAGTTCGATGTGGGCTCACGCACAGATTTTTTAGGGCTCTTTAGGTAGCTATCCCGTATAGCCTCTACAGACTCGTCACTGACTCATGGCCTACCAGAACAGGGCTTCTCCACCAAACTGCCAGTTTCCTTCAACTGCTTATCCCACCGAGTCATGTTATTCCATGTGGTAGCGCTTCGTTATAAATGCGCCGATATTCACGTTGCACTTTGGTCGCAGATTCAAATTTAGCGAGCCACAGAAAACACTGAATTTTCCTCTGTACCATCCACATCTCGACTGGCATGGCCGTGGGCTGCTCTGCTGTATACATGGTGTTACGTCATCATCTGCGCATGTGCACATGCTGCCACATCATCCTACGGAAACTGGGAGGGTTTTCCTTTTATTTGGTGCAGATTTCACATTTCTATCATCTTTTGTTGCTTTCCTGTGACTGATCAAAAGTGCACCATGACTTTATGGACACACTGTACATATCTAAACATGCTTGGCGTGTCTAGTGGCAAGAGCATCAGATTTGGAGTCTGAGGGGCTTGTATTTGAATTTTATCTCCCACCTTCCCCCATTATATTGGAAGTCACTTAACTTTTCCTCTTTCTTCACCTGGCAAAAGGGGCTAATATGCCGTCTCTTGAGGATTAAGTGAGGAAGATATGTTAAAGATGCCTGAGACCGGTGCCCAATACAGAGTACGTCCTTCATATGTGTTAGTGCCTTTCCCTTCTTTCCCTGTCCCTCCCTTGATACGAGAGAAAGTCATCAAAATTCTAGGAACCACACAGCCTTCAGACCGCAGCCACTGTAAATGGCCATTGGTTCATGCTCTTCTAGGCGGTTTGCCTATTAAACAGGTTAATTCAGTAAGATACCTTTTCTTAGCTCACAAATTTCATGTCCCAATCGCTCTGTAAAGACTTTGAGCTCGGCCCTGGCTGGTTGGCTCAGTGGTAGAGCGTTGGCCTGGCGTACGGAAGTCCCGGGTTCGATTCCCGGCCAGGGCACACAGGAGAAGCGCCCATCTGCTTCTCCACCCCTCCCCCTCTCCTTCCTCTCTGTCTCTCTCTTCCCCTCCCAAAGTGAGGCTCCATTGGAGCAAAGATGGCCCAGGCGCTGGGGATGGCTCCTTGGCCTCTGCCCCAGGTGCTAGAGTGGCTCTGGTCGCGACAGAGCAACGCCCTGGAGGGGCAGAGCGTCGCCCCCTGGTGGGCATGCCGGGTCGATCCCGGTCGGGCGCATCGGGAGTCTGTCTGACAGTCTCTCCCGTTTCCAGCTTGAGAAAAATACCAAAAAATAATAATAATAAAATAAAATTAAAAAAAGAAAAAAAAAAGACTTTGAGCTCTTTTAAAGTATGGAGTCTGATGGTCATTAACAAACCGCCCCTCCCCGCTTGCTGTTCTGAGAGAAATCCAGTTCTGTCAATATTTGCTCATCACTGGACATGGCCCGCAACCCCGATGTGATCCCCAAAGCCAGGTGCTCCTGAGCGGTGGGCAGGACTGGCCCATCTGCACAGATAAGCAGCTTGTGCCTGACTGGCAGGGCCCCAAATCAGGAGAGGGTCTCTCAGCCACTGGAGCTGAGTGTGGACTTCCTTTCTGGCAGGTTTTACTGAAGAGACCACAGGGTCTTGCTCATCAGTCAACAGCCTAAAGGGCATTACTCTCAAAGATCTGGTTCAAAGTTAATCTTTGACTTAAAGGGATAACAGAATATGTGCGAAGGGACAGTCCCCATTGCAGATATCCTATACTGTTGCACTCGTCTACTCTCTATAACCTGGAAATGCTGAGATGTCGGCAAATTATGGCTGAACAAAGCATGGCAGTGAACACGACAATAAAATAGAACCAAGTTACAGAAGATTGAAAAGCCACAAAAGAGGCCCTGACCAGTTAGCTCCGTTGGTCAGAGCGTCATCCCAATATGCCAAGATTGCGGTTTTGATCCCCAGTCAGGGCACATGCAAGAATCAACCAACGAATGGATAAATGAGTGGAACAACAAATGGATGTTTCTCTTTCTGACTTTCTCTATCTCTCCCCCTTCCTTCCTCTCTCTCTCTCTCTCTCAAACCAATTTAAAAAATAACTTGAAGAAAAGTCACAGGCCTGAACTGTGATGGTGCAGTGGGATAAAGCGTCGACCTGGAATGCTGAGGTTGCCGGTTCGAAGCCTTGGGCTTGCCTGGTCAAGGCACATATGGGAGTTGATGCTTCCTGCTCCTCCCCCTTCTCTCTCTCTCTCCCCTCTCTCTAAAAATCAAAAAATAAAATATTTTTAAAAAAGAAAAGCTGGACGTCACGGAAATGGCGCCGTGAGCAGCGCGTCCGACAGATCTCCCCAAAATCACAACAAATTTATCAACTAGAAACAGAAAAATTTATCCTAGGAGCATTCCGGAGTTCCACACAAACTGAAAGCGAAAGGACTGTTATCACTTGAATCTGAGAGACGAGGGTGTGGAGGAAGCTAACTACCGCAGGGACGTTCATTCAAGCCGCGGAGGGAGTGCACCTGTGTGCTATCAACAAGACCACCCTCAGATGCCAATAAGAAAGAGGAAATCGAATATTATAGATACAAAAGAAAGAGAGGTAACACAAAGAGATGTGGAAAAATCTATGGAGAAAAGACTTAACATATTGGAAGCCTTGGAGCTAAATGACAGAGAATTTAAAATAGAAATCTTAAAAATACTCAGAGATATACAAGAAAACACAGAAAGGCAATTTAGGGAGATCAGAAAACAACTCAATGAACACAAAGAATATATTACCAAGGAAATTGAAACTATAAAAACAAATCAAACAGAAATGAAAAACTCAATTCACGAGCTGAAAAACGAGGTAACAAACTTAGCTAACAGAACAGCCCAGATAGAAGATAGCATTAGTGAAATAGAAGACAAACAACTTGAGGCACAACAGAGAGAAGAAGAAAGAGACTCAAAAATAATAAAAAACGAGAAAGCCCTACAGGAATTGTCTGACTCCATCAGAAAGAATAACATAAGAATAATAGGTATATCAGAGGGAGAAGAGAAAGAAAATGGAATGGAGAATATACTCAAACAAATAATAGATGAGAACTTCCCAAGCCTGTGGAAAGAACTAAAACCTCAAATTCAAGAAGCAAACAGAACACCAAGTTTTCTTAACCCCAACAAACCCACTCCAAGGCACATCATAATAAAGATGACACAAACCAATGACAAAGAAAAAATTCTCAAGGCAGCCAGGGAAAAGAAGAATACAACATATAAAGGAAGGCCTATTAGATTATCATCAGATTTCTCAGCAGAAACTCTACAAGCTAGAAGAGAGTGGACCCCAATATTTAAAGCCCTGAAAGAGAGGAACTTTCAGCCAAGAATACTATACCCATCAAAGCTATCCTTCAAGTACGAAGGAGATATAAAAACATTCACAAATACAGAAAAGATGAGAGAATTTATCAACAGAAAGCCCCCACTCCAGGAAATACTAAAGGGGGTTTTCCAACCAGATTCAAAGAACAAAAGAAAACAACACCACAAGTAACAGCTCCACCAAGAACACAATAAAACCAAACTTAAACTGTGACAACAAAGGAAAAAAAGGGGGGAGAGGATGGAGATTAACAGTAGCAAAGGACGATGAAGTACAGAAATACTCATAAGATAGGGTACTACAATGAATATGATAGGTACCCTTTTCATTACTTAATGGTAACCACCCTAGAAAAAACCACCACAAAAACACTTGACTTAAAAAAGGTAGCAACAGAGGAAAGAAGTATGGAACACAAACAAACAAAAACAAATGATAGAAAAACAAAAGAGAAGAATCAAACAAGATACAAAACTAACAGAAAGCAATTTATAAAATGGCAGTAGGGAACCCACAAGTGTTAATAATTACACTAAATGTAAATGGATTAAACTTACCAATAAAAAGACACAGAGTAGCAGAATGGATTAAAAAAGAAAATCCAACTATATGCTGCCTACAAGAAACACATCTAAGCAACAAGGATAAAAACAAATTCAAAGTGAAAGGCTGGAAAACAATACTCCAAGCAAACAACACCCAAAAAAAAGCAGGTGTAGCAATACTCATATCTAATAATGCTGACTACAAGACAGAAAAAGTACTCAGAGACAAAAATGGTCATTTCATAATGATTAAGGGGAAGTTGAATCAAGAAGACATAACAATCCTTAATATATATGCACCAAACCAAGGAGCACCAAAATATATAAGACAGCTACTTATTGACCTTAAAACAAAAACTAACAAAAATACAATCATACTTGGAGACCTCAATACACCGCTGACGGCTCTAGATCGGTCATCCAAACAGAGAATCAATAAAGATATAGTGGCCTTAAACGAAATACTAGAACACCTGGATATGATAGACATCTACAGGACACTTCATCCCAAAGTGACAGAGTATACATTTTTCTCTGGTGTACATGGAACATTCCCAAGAATTGACCATATGTTGGGCCACAAAGACAATATCAGCAAATTTAGAAAAATTGAAATTGTACCAAGCATATTTTCTGATCATAAAGCCTTGAAACTAGAATTCAACTGCAAAAAAGAGGGGGAAAAACCCACAAAAATGTGGAAACTAAACAACATACTTTTAAAAAATGAATGGGTCAAAGAAGAAATAAGTGCAGAGATCAAAAGATATATACAGACAAATGAAAATGAAAATACGACATATCAGAATTTCTGAGATGCAGCAAAAGCAGTAATAAGAGGAAAGTTCATATCACTTCAGGCCTATATGAACAAACAAGAGAGAGCCGAAGTAAACCACTTAACTTCACACCTTAAGGAACTAGAAAAAGAAGAACAAAAACAACCCAAAACCAGCCGAAGAAAGGAGATAATAAAAATCAGAGCAGAAATAAATGAAATAGAGAACAGAAAAACTATAGAAAAAATCAATAAAACAAGGAGCTGGCTCTTTGAAAAGATCAACAAAATTGACAAACCCTTGGCAAGACTCACCAAGGAAAAAAGGCACAGGACTCAAATAAATAAAATCCAAAATGAAAGAGGAGAGATCACCACAGACATCATAGATATACAAAGAATTATTGTAGAATACTATGAAAAATTATATGCCACCAAATACAACAATCTAGAAGAAATGGATAAATTCCTAGAACAATACAATCTTCCTAGACTGAGTCATGAAGAAGCGGAAAGCCTAAACAGACCAATCAGCAGGGAGGAAATAGAAAAAACTATTAAAAACCTCCCCAAAAATAAAAGTCCAGGCCCAGACGGTTATACTAGTGAATTCTATCAAACATTCAAAGAAGACTTGGTTCCTATTCTACTCAAAGTCTTCCAAAATATTGAAGAAGAAGCAATACTTCCAAACACATTTTATGAGGCCAACATAACCCTCATACCAAAACCTGGCAAGGATGGCACAAAGAAAGAAAACTACAGACCAATATCTCTAATGAATACAGATGCTAAAATACTAAACAAAATACTGGCAAACCGAATACAACAACATATTAAAAAAATAATACATCATGATCAAGTGGGATTCATCCCAGAATCTCAAGGATGGTTCAACGTACGCAAAACGGTTAACGTAATACACCATATCAACAAAACAAAGAACAAAAACCACATGATCTTATCAATAGATGCAGAAAAGGCTTTTGATAAAATACAACACAATTTTATGTTTAAGACTCTCAACAAAATGGGTATAGAAGGAAAATATCTCAACATGATAAAGGCCATATATGATAAACCATCAGCCAACATCATATTAAACGGCATAAAACTGAGGACTTTCTACCTTAAATCAGGAACAAGACAGGGTTGTCCACTCTCTCCACTCTTATTTAACGTGGTGCTAGAAGTTCTGGCCAGAGCAATCAGACAAGACAAAGAAATAAAAGGCATCCATATCGGAAAAGAAGAAGTAAAGGTATCACTTTTTCCTGATGATATGATCCTATACATCGAAAACCCGAAGGACTCCACAAAAAGATTATTAGAAACAATAAACCAATACAGTAAGGTCGCAGGATACAAAATTAACATACAAAAGTCCATAGCCTTTCTATATGCCAACAATGAAATATTAGAAAACGAACTCAAAAAATAATCTCCTTCACGATTGCAACAAAAAAAATAAAATACCTAGGAATAAACATAACAAAGAATGTAAAGGACCTATATAACAAAAACTACAAGGCATTATTAAGAGAAATAGAAAAAGACACAAGGAGATGGAAAAATATTCCTTGTTCTTGGATAGGAAGAATAAATATAATTAAAATGGCCATATTACCCAAAGCAATATATAAATTTAATGCAATTCCCATCAAAATTCCTATGAGATTTTTTAAAGAAATGGAACAAAAAATCATCAGATTTATATGGAACTATAAAAAACCCCGAATAGCCAAAACAATCCTAAGGAAAAAGAATGAAGCTGGGGGCATTACAATACCTGACTTTAAACTATATTATAGGGCCACGATAATCAAAACAGCATGGTATTGGCAGAAAAATAGACACTCAGACCAATGGAACAGAATAGAAAGCCCAGAAATAAAACCACATATATATGGTCAAATAATCTTTGATAAAGGGGCCAACAACACACAATGGAGAAAAGAAAGCCTCTTCAACAAATGGTGTTGGGAAAACTGGAAAGCCACATGCAAAAGAATGAAACTCGACTACAGCCTGTCCCCGTGTACTAAAATTAATTCAAAATGGATCAAAGACCTAAATATAAGACCTGAAACAATAAAGTACATAGAAGAAGACATAGGTACTAAACTCATGGACCTGGGTTTTAAAGAACATTTTATGAACTTGACTCCAATGGCAAGAGAAGTGAAGGCAAAGATAAATGAATGGGACTACATCAGAATAAAAAGTTTTTGCTCAGCAAGAGAAACTGACATCAAAATAAACAGACAGCCAACTAAATGGGAAATGATATTTTCAAACAACAGCTCAGATAAGGGCCTAATATCCAAAATTTACAAAGAACTCATAAAACTCAACAACAAACAAACAAACAATCCAATAAAAAAATGGGAAGAGGACATGAACAGACACTTCTCCCAGGAAGAAATACAAATGGCCAACAGATATATGAAAAGATGCTCAGCTTCATTAGTTATTAGAAAAATGCAAATCAAAACTACAATGAGATACCACCTCACCCCTGTTAGATTAGCTATTATCAAGAAGACAGGTAATAGCAAATGTTGGAGAGGCTGCGGAGAAAAGGGAACTCTCATCCACTGTTGGTGGGACTGTAAAGTAGTACAACCATTATGGAGGAAAGTATGGTGGTTCCTCAAAAAACTGCAAATAGAACTACCTTATGACCCAGCAATCCCTCTACTGGGTATATACCCCAAAACCTCAGAAACATTGATATGTAAAGACACATGTAGCCCCATGTTCATTGCAGCACTGTTCACAGTGGCCAAGACACGGAAACAACCAAAAAGCCCTTTGATAGAAGACTGGATAAAGAAGATGTGGCACATATACACTATGGAATACTACTCAGCCATAAGAAATGATGACATCAGATCATTTACAGCAAAATGGTGGGATCTTGATAACATTATACGGAGTGAAATAAGTAAATCAGAAAAAAACAAGAACTACATGATTCCATACATTGGTGGAATATAAAAAAGAGACTAAGAGACATGGACAAGAGTGTGATGGTTACCAGGGGTGGGGGGAGGGAGAACATGGGAGGGAGGGAGGGAGAGAGTTAGGGGGAGGGGGAGGGGCACAGAGAACTAGATAGAGGGAGGCGGAGGACAATCTGACTTTGGGCGAGGGATATGCAACATAATTTAATGACAAAATAACCTAGACATGTTTTCTTTGAATATATGTACCCTGATTTATTAATGTCATCCCATTATCATTAATAAAAATTTATTAAAAAAAAAAAAAAGAAAAGCCACAAAAGAAAAAGCTGAAGAGCCCTCATGATAGCATAGAGATGTGTGGCAGGAAGTGTGCCAGTGCGCACAGGTGTGGTACTTCCGGCTAACGCTGATGTGAGTGCCTGCCGGCTGGTGGCTGCTAGAACATGCCGGTGACTGGTGTGGGGCGATGATAATGATGCCGAATCATTGCCCGGCTTTGTTTGTACTTTCAATTTTAAAGGGTGTTTAAAATATCTCTTATTCTAGTGTTGAATAAAGCTCAAAATATAGGAAAGAAATTGTACCTTCATTGTGGTTTTGCAAAGGGAGTATTTTTCAGGAACTACACAAATTAGGAGAAAAAGCCTTTGGACAGACCGTGGCCCAATCTGGAATTTAAGACTTTATTCATTTTAGAGAGGAGAGAGAGGGAGAGGGAGAGAGACGGAGGAGCAAGAAGCATCAACTCCCATATGTGCCTTGACCAGGCAAGCCCAGGGTTTCGAACTGGCGACCTCAGTGTTCCAGGTCGACACTTTATCCACTGCATCACCACAGGTCAGGCCCAATCTGGAATTTAAGACTTTATTCAATTTAGAGAGGAGAGAGAGGGAGAGGGAGAGAGACGGAGGAGCAGGAAGCATCAACTCCCATATGTGCCTTGACCAGGCAAGCCCAGGGTTTCGAACTGGTGACCTCAGTGTTCCAGGTCGACACTTTATCCACTGCATCACCACAGGTCAGGCCCAATCTGGAATTTAAAAGGTTTGAACATCTTATACTCCAGGGAGCTTCTTGTTTGCTCTGGATCTCCTAACTTGCAGATATAGCCAACTGCTTGCTGATTACTAGCAGAAATTAATTGAATTATTCCTACCTTCTGGCCAGATCAGAAGTCCTCTTAGAAGGCGACATTTCCATGCTTGTCTGCCGTGATGGTCAGCGAGCGGAGCACCGTGCACGGGTCGCTTTGCTCTGTCTTCTGGAACAGCTGGTGCCCGTGCTGTCTGACAGCCCTTCAGTCATTTGCTCAGAGGTCTCTTTTGTCTGCCACTATTCAGGACAAATGCCACCATCTTCAGAACCCTTCCCATCCAGGACCCTGTTGTCTGCGGTGCCCCAACGTTCTGACAAGAAGAGAGGGAAGAGACTAAATGCCCTATTTTACTTCTTATGAGATTCCTACGGAGAGGGAGGAAGTTAGAACACTTGACCAAACAAAAGTTACAATCATCTGTAACATTTATGATTTATGAAATGTTGGTCTCCTATTGAGAATCAAAAATTAAAGTTATCACAACATTTTTCATTTTGACTGGTGAGGGGGTGTGCATGGTGGGGTGTGAGGGAGAGTGTGAAAGACTCTCTTTTCACTGGGATAATCACCCCCCCCTTTTATACATCTCTTTCTTTTCTTCCAAAGTAAGGAAGTCTGCAAAGTGCCTGAAGGTTGAGCCGATTATAGTCAGTGCGATGCCTATCTGACTAGGATACTAAATCGATCAGTTGTTGCGTTGCTACAATATCCTATTGAGCCAAGAACTGCAAGAGCCTATTCAGAAAGACACAGATATATAGCACAATTTTGATAAACAAAATGTGTTCAGCAAATGTTGAGTAAACTGGCAAATATTTAAAGTTTCAAAAGTTTAACCACATCATATATTTTTAATTATTGATTGATTGATTTTAGAGAGACAGAGCAGGAGAGAGAGAAAGAAAACATCCATTTTGTTGTTCCACTTAGTTGTGCATTCACTGGTTGCTTCTTGTATGTGCCCTGACCAAGGTTTGAACCCACAACCTGATCGTCTAAGAATAATGCTCTAACCAACTGAGCTAATTGGCCAGGGCCCCATATCATATATTTTAAAAAGGCAGATGTTAAGCCTTTTAGAAATCATTTTACTTTAACTAATTTTTTACTCCAAAACAATACCTGGAAATGGTTCCTCTGGTTTCCAAGTAGGTGGTCTGATAAATAAAATGCATTAATATTTTATGAATCAGATGTGGGGAAATGGTATACATTGCTCCATTTACTGAGCACTTCCTAAGTGAACGTTGCTGAACTATGGGCTTTATGTATGTATCTCTTTACCTTCTTATAAGAATCATGAGACAGAATTGTTCCCATTTTAAAGATGAGAAGACAATGACGAAGATACCTAAGAAAGCTTTTAGAGGGCAGAGGACTGCTAGCAAGTTACTTAGGTAAGTGTTAGAATCATAGTCATTAACAGAACTCTGGAGTCCAGTGGTTTATATAATAACCGATGTTCAGAGAAGAGAGCAATGATACTCATAACCGATTCTTGCAATAGGATCACAAGACTCCAGGAATCTCCTTTATTTCCTTCCGCACGTAGGTGCATTGTCACTGTTCTCCAGCCTTGTGTAGGGCCTCCGTCTTCCAACAACTAGCAGTAAATGGTGCTGTGCACGCCAAGGTCTTTCACTAAGTGTCAGCTGAAAGGAGAAAAGATGTTGTTGGGCTGGACTCTCCTATCCAAGTTACACCAATAAGGAAGCCCACCAGTGCCTGGTTTAACTCAAAGTCAGAGTCAAATCTAGCAACTTAGTCCCTGGCCAGATAGCTCAGTTGGTTAGAGTGTCATCCTGAAGCTTAGAGGTTTCCGGTTCGATTCCCAGTCAGGTCACAAACAGTAACAGATTGATGTTTCTTTCTCTCTCCCTCCCTCTCTCTCTCTCTCTCTCTCTCTCTCTCTCTTTCTTTCCTTCCTCTCTCAATAAAATCAATAAAGTAAATTTTTTAAAATCTAGCAACTGAGGTGCTCAAGCCAAGTGGTATGACATCTACCCTCAAATCAAGAGAGTGGGGGCTGGCCCTAGTCTGTGCAAAGGGGCCTCATGCTGGGGAGCTCATACCCTGCCCTGGGTCTTCTACTCCATCTGTCTCTATCAGCTGCCATGAAAAAGACCCCTGGCTAGAGTAGTTCTGCTTCATGACCCGGAGAGCTAACGTGACTATTATTCAACAGGGTAAAAGTGGCGTAAGATTTTAAAAGCTCATTGTAAAACCATACCCTCTAAATTACAGTTCCTTGGGGAAAAGCCTAGACTCAGTGTACTGTGTGTGGTCTGTGCAAAGATAAATATTATTTTCTTCCAAATTCTAAGTGGCATCACCAACCTAAATGAAAAAAGAATTTTAATGTCTTTGGCCTGATATAAAGAAAGAGAGTGTAGGTAGGATACCCGAGTCATCCAATTCAAAACTCTGGAGCCCCTCCATAGCTCTTCTTCTGCCCAGGCATCTCCCGGTCCCCAGCCAGGAAGGGCAGGACTGGGCTCAGGCACTGCGTAGGACACAGGAGACACTTAACAAAAGCTGAGTTACTGAATGGACAAACGAAAAGTGGGAAGGAGGGAAGAAAAGAAAAAGAGGGAGGGAGATTTCAACATTCAGTATTCGAAATCTCCCCTGATGTTGTGAGGAAACAGCTCTTTTAAAAGTTCTTTGGCAATGTGTATTAAAACTCTCAAGAATGTGCACATCTGTTAAACCAGCAATTCTGTATTTGGATATCAAGGATGTATGAAAAGATTTTGCTGTAAATCAGAGTATTGTTCTAACTGTAAAATACTGCCATCAACATAAACGTTCAACAATAGGGAATAAGGTCAATGACTTAGGGTACATCAGTACCCATTCTTCCCCTGGCCTCTCCCATGCCACAGATCACACCACCGTTAGACCAGTTGCTCAAGCTGGAAACTTAGAATCCTTTAAAAGTTTCCCTCCCTCTCTTTCAACCTGCCATCCCAAGTCCTATCACTTTCCAAAATATACAGAAAGTCATCTTATAGATGCATTAATTTAAGCAGGCAAAAGATGGCATCAAGCCTAAAAGCCAATGTGTAAAGAAGAAATGAATATTTTCAAGGGTTCACTCACCATGGATACACAGGGACTACATTGTTAAGTAGCCAGGTAAGTGAGTGTTGATGACTCCACCAACGTCATGGGAGGTGAAATGAATTTAACTGAAAGCCATAGAGAAACATGGAAAAGGAAGGATTAGAAAACAATGGTATGGGTTATACACATAAAACATATATACAGTACTAAATGGGTGATTTGAGATATTTCAGTTAAGTTTGACTAGATGTAGTCAGTACCACCTTAATAACCTGAGCATCGGGGACCTCACTCTTGCCCTCCCTTCTCTGGATCTTTTCCAAAGGGCAAGGAGTCCTCAGGGCCGAGTGGCTGGGCCCAACCAAAGCCCACCTCCTCCCTCCAAGACCTCACTGGAGAAACCCAGGACTCTAGGACTCCCCTCTCAAACAAGGCCTGCCCGGGTCTCTTCTCCAGGCACTTCCTCCTAAGGGTGAATCCCAGCTGTGGCAGGTGGTGTGGATGGGGCTCAGTCTAGTGGGTGCAGGTGTCCACAAGGGAGTGTGAGAGAGAACCCTAGCTCACCACGTGGCTCCTCTTGCTTCAGACCCACAAATGTTAGCAGCCATCCTGGGTGCAACGTTTACTGCTGACTATCAGAACTAACCAACTCCCCTACTCCACCCTGTCTCATGTCCAACTCTTAGTACATCTACATTACTCCTATCACCTCTTGTTTGGATTGTTGCTGTACCCCTCTCACTGGTCTCCCATGTGACACTCTTGCCTCCCATTCCATTCCCTTAAACAGATGAGGCAGATGGAGCTTTCTGAAATATCAATCAGATCACGTTACCGCCACAGACTGAAAACACAATCCATACTACTTGCCATGCCTAAAGCCCTCCAACTTTCTCCGTCAGCCTCACTAAGTGGAGCCTCATTGACCATCTTTCTATGTCCAGTGCTTGCTGAGACTTTTTCCACCGCAGGGCCTTCCCACATGCTGCTCTGTCTTTCTAGCATGTTCCTCAGTGTTCACTTGCCAAATTCTGCATTCTTCAAGTCCAGACTTTCTCTAGTCTCTCAGACAGACCTTCTGCAACCAACTTGGGCCTGCTATTACTTTCTGTCTTCGTATTCTGTTCTTTACTTTTATGGCATTTCATTACAAATCAGGCTTCTGTGCTTATTTTTCCTGTTCATTTGTTTAATGCTCCATCAAATTGTAAACACAATGTTTTCACTTTGACTTCATAGTACATGCATGCAATTAATATACTATATGATGAGATAACAGTCAGTAAAACTAATGTTTTCTATAGGTATTACTAGCATAGAAAAATTGTACATGATATACTTTTATTATTTTTATTTTTTCTAAAGCAAGTTTTTTATTTTTTTAGATTTTATTTATTCATTTTTAGAGAGGAGCAAGAGAGAATGAGAGAGAGAGAGAAGGGAGGAGGAGCAGGAAGCATCAATTCCCATATGTGCCTTGCCCAGGCAAGTCCAGGGTTTCAAACCGGTGACCTCAGAGTTCCAGGTCAACACTTTATCCACTGCACCACCACAGGTCAAGCAATATACTTTGTTTTTTTTTCCTGAAGTTGGAAATGGGGAGGCAGTCAGACAAACTCCCACATGCACCCGACCGGGATCCACCCGGCATGCCCACCAGGGGGCAATGCTCTGCCCATCTGGGGCATCACTCTGTTGCAACCAGAGCCATTCTAGCACCTGAGGCAGAGGCCACAGAGCCATCCTCAGCACCCGGGCCAACTTTGCTCCAATGGAGCCTTGGCTGCGGGAGGGGAAGAGAGAGACATAGAGGAAGGAGAGAGGGAGGGGTGTAGAAGCAGATGGGCACTTCTCCTGTGTGCCCTGGCCGGGACTCCTGCACACCAGGCTGACGCTCTACCACTGAGCCAACCGGCCAGGGCCTTCAAGCAATATACTTTTAAATGAAAAGAAAGGTTATATAGTAAATAGGATCCCATTTTTATTTTAAAAATGTGAATACATACTATGTATATGTCTACATATATATTACACATATATGTATGTGTTTTAAAAATTTGCTGAATGTTACAGTTGCTATCTTGGTTGGGAAATTCTGAGTGTAGTTTATTTTCTCAATTTTGCTTTTCTTTTCAAATACTAAGCTTGTCTTATCTGTAATAAGAACATTCTTTAATGTTTATAACTAAATAACTGCACTCCTATCCACCTGTACAAAAACTATCACAGAAAACGGACACTTTCCTGGGCAGCAGTCTCGATGTCCTGCATATGGGCATGTTGAGGGTCTGGCACAACCCTCCATAAAGTGTTAGGCAACCATTAAAAATCATTGCGAAGAATGCCCCTGCATGGAAAACGCTCACTATATCATATTAACTGAGAAATTAAAAGGGAATGGGATAAAATAATAAAAATAATTTTTAAATGATGATATTGCTTTGCAGTGATAAAATTATGGTGACTTTTTGTTTGTTTGCCAAACCTCCTATCAAATTACTTTCTACATTAAAACTTTTTTATTTTAAAATTAAATATGTGCTTGAACAATTTGGTCTTATTTGTTAAATGTTAATTTTTTTTGTAAGAGTATTTGTGTAATTTAGCTGGTCTATATAAATTATTTCTATTAATAAATAAAATCTCCAATTCCCTGGGATATGTAATGCACCACTAATTCCACAAGGTGGCAATATCATAGTTATTCAGCATCATCGGAACGTTTGCTGGGGTTCACGGCAATTTTCCTAACATTTTTTCTTAAGTATATTTTAATTTTAGTTATGTTTTGATCTTTGATTTACATTGACATTGACATTCCTTTTAAGTCCCAGGAATATAAAATATTTAATGGTTTTTCCTTATAAAATATAAGTTAAATAATTCCCCTGACTAGGAGAATGTGAAGGTCTCCACCCACACATTTTTAGTTTCCACTACCAGTACGTTTCTTGAATCTTCTCCATTTTTACATATAATAGTCAACTAATATAAATTGTTATTTCTTGAAAACATTTTAATGGTAGGTGACTCTGCTGACCTACATTATATATGATACATTACATCATTAATTTCTTGCAGTGTAGATGTTGTTATTTTCATTTTATAGATGAGAAAACAGAGGCTAAAGGAAGATTGATAATTCACCCAAAATCAAAGTTATTTTTTTGCCAGAGTCTGAATTTAAGCCTCATCTCTGTAAAGAAATTGTTAAATGGGTAAATAAAAACTAAACAAATAAATAAAATATATAAATATGAGTATGAGTGTGTGTGTGTGTGTGTGTCTTTTCATCTATCTATATATTATTTATCTAACTCAGGTCATTTTAAATAAAAAAAGTTATTGTAAATAAGATACATTTTAATAATTTCTATCTTCCTTTTTTCTTAACATACTATATGACAATTTCTCCCATGTTATTTAAAATTTCTTGGAAACAGCACTAATAGATTTATAATATTCTTTAATTTAAATGTATTATATTTTATTCAGTTTTTCTCCAACTTCAAAGACAGCAATTCTCTCTCAAAATTAGGGGATTATTAATAATGCTAAAATGATCATCTTTGAATAGAAATCTTTGTCTATCTCTGTCCATTATTAAGGATACATTACTGTAACTTAGCTGACTTATGAGACCAAAAAAACCAAACTTTTAAAAGGCTCTGTGATAAGTTATATTTTTAACCTGATTGCTAAATTAACACATTTTATTTAAAATATGTAGCAAATATTTCCAGAAAAAAGAGAAAAATTATACTGTATCTTTCTAACTGGAATAACTAATTTATGATTTTTTCCATATTTTATGCTAGATTTACATATTTATATACCTATATTTATAATATGTATCCACATATATACCCGTTTTCAGAATTGATAATAAAAAATAATCACAGAAATTTTCATATCCTGTCCTTGTCAATTAACGTTCTATAACATTACATATAGTATATATGTAATAGGCATGTTTCATATCATTAGTCTTCAGAAACATGATTTTTAATAGTGGATTTATATTTGCTTAATTATGTCCTTAAGAAAGACTTCTGGAAATGGTATTACTAAAGTAAAAGGTAAAGATATGAAGGCTGGGCCCTGGCCAGTTGGTTCAGCAGTAGAGCGTCAGCCTGGCGTGTGGCAGTCCCAGGTTTGATTCCTGGTCAGGGCACACAGAAGAAGTGCCCATCTGCTTCTCTACCCTTCCCCCTCTCCTTTCTTTCTATCTCTCTCTTCCCCTTTCACAGCCAAGGCTCCACTGGAGCAAAGTTGGCCCGGATGCCGAAGACAGCTCCATGGCCTCCGCCTCAGGTGCTAGAATGGCTCCAGCCACAACGGAGCAATGCCCCAGGTGGGCAGAGTATCACCCCCTGGTGGGCATGCCGGGTGGATCCCTGTCAGGCGCATGCAAGAGTCTTTCTGACTGCCTTTCCGCTTCTAACTTTGGAAAAATACAAAAAAAAAGATATGAAGGCTGATACTTATTGCCAAATTGATCTCTAGAAATATTCTTCCAGTTTACATTTGTACGGTCTACGAATATCCCCATTTCCCCACACCTGGAAGATACTCATGACATCATTCTCATTCACCTTTGACAGCCTTAAAGGCAAAAGATGACAGTCTCGTGTTTTCTTTTGCATTTCTTTATTGGTGAACTAAATGTTTTGCATTAATTTATCAGCACTTTGTATTTCCTCTTCTCTAAATTATTTATTTGTGTGTCCTTTGCCAATTTTGCTTTGGAGATATAGCAAAATTTCTTACTGTTGGGGACAAAATTTTTGTAGATTAGGGATATTAAAACTGTGTCAAATACTTCTGTATAATTTATATTTTAATTTTATCTGTAAATGAATTAAATTTTTTATGATAGACAAACTGATCATTTATTTTGTTTTATTTAGTTACTTTTTTTAGATTTTATTTATTCATTTTTATTAGAGAGAGAGGGGAGAGAGAGAGAGAGAGGGAGAGAGAGAGAGAGAACAGGGGGAAGAGCAGGAAGCATCAACTCCCATATGTGCCTTGACCAGGCAAGCCCAGGGTTTTGAACCGGCGACCTCAGCATTCCAGGTCGACGCTTTATCCACTGCGCCACCACAGGTCAGGCCTGATCATTTATTTTGTATTATTTTCCCTCTTTTTTTTTTTTTGTTCAAAAGTCTTTACGTAAATGGCACACAGAAGAAGCGCCCTTCTATTTACTGAGAAGGAAAACTGTGGAATGATCCTTGATCCTTTTTCACTCACACCCACATTCATTCCATCAACAGTTTGGTCTCTTTTCAGGGGAAGGTTGCTTGTTCTTTGTTGTCAAAATGAAGAAACCATTGCCTAATTCAAGATCATAAAGATTTAGCCCTGTGTTTTCTTCTGAGGGGTTTGTAGTTTTATCTCAGACACTTAGGTCTTTGATCTATTTTTAGTTAATTTTGTACATGGTAGGAGGTAGGTGTTCGAACTTTGTCTTTTGCGTATGGAAATCCAGGTGTTCATTTACCCTTTGCGGAAAGATGATTCCTTCCCCATTAAACAGTCTTAGCACACTTGTCAAGGTCAAAATCAGTTGACTATGGGTGTCCAGTTATCTCTGGACTTGCAAGTCTATTCCATTGCTCTCTATGTCTTAGCTGAGCTTTTGATAAACACAGGTGTGAAATAAGTACATTTTGTTCTCTGACAAGTACCTGGAGTAAGATTGAACACTGACCCATTCTTTCTTCCCTGTCACCTGACATGGGTATGATATTGACATCCTGCTCTGAGACACGAGGATCATAAGAAGGAAGTGATCATTTTTATAGGTCAAAAACAGTTGACTGGTATCTCTGGTTTGTGATCTGTAGCCCTTCTGTTTTTCAACAATTAGTTACTAGGCCAACCATCTATTCAGGCCACACCCTGTTAAAGGTAATAAAACGTTATCATATGTGCTTGTCTTTCTGTTTCACTTTGTTGAAGCTGGGGAGAAGAATCTGCAAGATGGAGTAAAAGTGTATCCAAAATGACCAAAATGATTTCAGATTATTAATAAGCAATGTATAAAGAAGTGAGTAGAGACAATGATTTTCTGGGCCTGGAAGCTTCATGGACCAAAGCCTTGTTGCAACAGATGTGCTCTACCAGAACAAACAAAGATGGACCTCACTCTTCCTCTCTACCGGTCCCAGAGGCCCTCTAGTAGCACACTAGAGCTTGTGTCTGGTGATGTTTAATCTTGACGACAGCTGGAACAAGAATCATAATCCCGAGCCTTAAAATAAAGATAGTTTTCTGCTCAGCACAGGTTCTATCACAAGGCATTACTGCAAACTCAGAAAAATGTCTCAGACTTTTAAATGAAATTCTTCCTTTTCAAGTTACTTAAAATTGAGCCTTCCATTTGATATTATCAAAATAAAGAACTTCTGTTCGTCAAAAGACACCATTAAATGAGAGAAACGGCAAGCCACAGGCGGGGCAAATGGTATTTACAAAACACATTTGATAAAGGACTTATCCAGAATTTATAAAGAACTTCTGCAATCAATAAGAAAGACCAACAATCCAAATGGGTATAGTATTTGAGTAGGCACTTCACAAAAGGGGCTGGTCAAATGCCCAGTGAGCATACAAAATGATGTTTAACACGTTCAGTTAGCAGGAATGAAAACCATAGTAAAATACCACTACTTACCTATTTCCCCATGTATAAGACGCACCCTTGTCTGTCAATTGTGGGGTCTAAAAATTGGGTGCATCTTACACAGTGGTTGTAGATTTTTTTTACTTGCATTTCCCACTTTTTCACACTTGTTTTTGCACTCATTGTAGAAGACAGTGATTCGTCATCACAAGCTAATGGATAAAAGTTTTGACAGTGATGAGGAGTTGTATGAATTTTATGATGAATAAAACTTGGGTTCAATAACTTTATGTAATACTTTTTTTTTTCAAAATTAGGGTCCCAAAACTAAGGTGCATCTTACACATGGGAGCATCTTGTACATGGGAATATACAGTACTCATCAGAATGGCTAAGATCCAAGGTGTTGGCTAGGTTGTGAAGCAACTGGAACTCTCAAGCACTTGTAGGGGAAATAAATCAGTACAAGCACACTAGAAACCTTTAGGCTGTAGTGATAAAGCTAAAAGTAAATACATCCCAAGATGCAGCAAGTCTACTCCTGGGTATGTACTCAAAGAAATGGATGCATATGTGCACCAAAAGACATTCAATAATATTTGTGGAAGGATTGTTTGTAAGAGCCCCAAACTGGAAATTGCTCAAATGTCCACAACAGTTGAGTGAGTTAATAAATCATGGTATAGTCATATGATGGCATACTATACAGGACTGAAAAACAATGAACTACTTGAAATGGCATGCCCTGGCCAGGAGTTCAGTTGGTTAGAGTGTCATCCCCATACACCAACGTTGCACTGAGGTTCAAACCCCAGTCGGGGCACATACAAGAGTCAACCAATGAATGCATAAATAAGTGGAACAACAAATTGCTGTTTCTCTATCTCTCTCTCTCTTCCTTCCTCTCTCTCTTAAATCAATTTAAACAATTTTTTTAAATGACCTGCATAAATTTCACAGACATAATGTTGAGCAAAAAGCTGGATACAAATGAGTACCATGATTCCATTTAAATCAAGTTTAAAAACGGACAAAATTCATCTATGATAAAAGAGACCAGAATAGTGATTACTTTAGGGAGTGCTTTTTCTGGGAAGGGGGCATGAAGAAATCTTCTTGGGTGTTGGACATATTTTGTATGTCAATCTGGATGGTGTTACATGGATATGTGTAAAAATTCATTGACCATTTTTTAGCTAATGAAAATTTATTCATTAACCAATTTTTTTTTATTGTTCAGTGAGAAGAGGGTAGGCAGAGAGACAGGCTCTTGCATGTGCCCTCACTGGAATCCACCAAGCAAGCCCCCTAGGAGGGGGCACTCTGCCTATCTGGGGCATTGCTCTGTTGCTCAGCAACCAAGCCCTTCCCAGCGCCTGAGGCCAGAGGCTGTAGAGCCATCCCCAGTGCCCAGGGCCAACTCACTGGAATGGAGCCATGGCTTCAGGAGGAGTGGGGGAGAAGCAAGAAGGGGAAGGGTAGAGAAGTAGATGGGTGCCTCTCCTGTGTGCCCTGACCAGAAATTGAATCCAGGACATCCACACGTTGGGCCGACACTCTACCACTGAGCCTACTGGCCAGGGCCGCCAAAAATTTATTAGCTTAAGATTCATGCACTTTATTGTACTTAAGTATAATTTAAAATTTTAAATGTTTATTAAAAAATAAAGTTCTCCAGACACCACCATCTACTCTGAGAAGTCCCCAGTGGACAACTAAAGGGATATTCTCTGAAGACGGTGTTAAAAAGAAAACAAAATTCAACTGAGTACATTGGACATCTAATTGTCCATGAATCAGGCAGCATCCCATCCAGCTCTAAGGACTTGTATAAAATGAAAGGTTTTTATAGGCAAAAGGACCAGGCGAGGGGGTGATTAACAAAAGAAAAGAAAAGATTATCTTGGGCCTAGATGTCTTTTTTTTTTTTGGTAGGGGGATGGTTAAGAGAACAGGAAGGGTTTTTGTTATACAGATTGCTTCTTTCTATTTGAGGGGCAGAGAATGGAGACTATATACTTTATACGGCTTTTAAAATAATATTTTAAAATTTAGAAATAGGAGGAAAGCTAAATGTACTCTGGTCTCCTGGATGGAAGCCTGGAACAGAAAAGGACATTAGGGAAAATTAATGGAATCCGAATACAGTATGAAGTTTAGTGACTAATTATCTACTGGGTTCATTAGTTGTGACAACGTACTATAGTGATGAAAAAGGTTAAAAATAGGGGAAATTAGGTATGGGGTTGATGTGACCTCTCTATTATTTTTGCAACTTTTCTGTAAACCTAATACTATTCTAAAACTAAGAAGTTTTATTTAAATAAAAAAATTGGAGGAAAGAGCTTTTATCTCAACCTCAGACAAATCAGAACTTTGGCATAAGCCTAGCTAGCGTTCAGGCCACGTGACCATAACTAAGCATCAACCTCTATCATATGTCAATCTAATCATAGATTCTGTTATTATCAGTGGCAAGGAAATAAAAAAAAAACACATGAAAGTTGAAACTGCAAGCAAAGTATGTAAAATCACAAAACATGGAATGGATTAGACAGGAGATTTAGATAAACTATTGTGGAAAATAAAAAGACTTCATAATTTCTTGAGTGAGAAAATGATGTAGTGAAAACAACAATTTAGGAATCTATTCTATAAGCAGTTTGCAAAATGGATTGATGTTGGGGAGAAGTTGAGGCAGGGGGGTGTGGATCAGCAAAGAGGCAGTAACTGATATGGGAAACTAAAGTCTCAAGTCTAAATGAATCTTACAGCAAGGCTTTCCAGCAATGTTATTCTTAGTGTCGCTTCTATAACCTGTTTTAGGCACCTGGGAACAAGCAAAGCCTATTGTGGAGAGGAGTGTGTCAAGCAATCTTAGCACAACTCCATGAGGTGTTTGAATCATAGGACTACTTTAGGTCTCCTTTTTCCAAGTCCGAACTCTCCTGGTGTCTTGTCGGGACTGTATGTTGTCACCTATGCTTGAGCTGCAGCGGCCTCGTGCTTATTTGACAATCAAACTTGAAAAGTAAAGTTTCTTTTTTTTTTTTTTTAATGTTTAACCCATCCTAATGAGGTTTTTTTTTAAAAAAAAAAACCCTCTTATTTGGAAATGATTTTAACTTACAAAAAAAGTTGCAAGAATAAGAATACTACACAGAACATCAGAGACACTTGTTACACCTATTGTTAAACATTTCTCTCTCTCGTCCTTGTGAGGGGTGTGTGACGGTATGTGTGTATATATGACAAATATATGACTACATATGAACTCTGTACAACCTAGTATTTTTGAACTGTTTGAAAATACTTTGCATATAGCATGGTCCTTTAGTACTAATGACTTCACTGTGTATATCCTAAGAATTAGGACAACCTTTTATAAATCTTGGTACATCTACTCAGTCACTGTTTCTTGAATTGAACCGATCTATGGAAATATCCATTATTCTGGTCTGACCTGTTCCACTGCTAAAAATCCAAAGTTTCATTTGAATTGCAGGTTTGGGTCTTTGAGAGTACTTGATTCATTATGTTTTGTTTAACTCAGTTGTTCAGCTATTCTAAAAACTTGTCTTTGTCAAAGAATAATACTCATATCAATACAGTGGTACCTTGAAATACGAATTTAATTTGTTCTGTAACTGAGCTCGAACGTCAGTCAATTCATATATCAAACTGCTGATACTGGACCCATGCACCAACGCGCCAACTAGCGTCAGCTTCCTGAATCACAACTGGTATCTCGGAATTTCGCTCGGCTCTCAAACAAAAATACAGACCGAGTCTCAGCTCGTATCTTAAATTATTGTATGTTGGTCTGTTCGTATCCCAAGGTACCACTGTAATGGCAAACAGTAATCTAGCATTCATACTATGTCAGGCACTCTTCTAAGCACTTTATTAATGCATTTAATCCTCACAACAACCTTAATGGGACACACCATGATTACCCCCGTTTTATACATGAAGAGATGTGGGCACAGAAGTTAAATAACTGGTCCACAAATAAATAGCTGGTAAGGCAGGTGAAATCGGGATTTGAACCTAGGCTCTCAGATATCTTTCTCCTCTGTTAATGGGTGTGTGTGTGTGTGTGTGTGTGTCTATTTAGCCTTCTTACATTTCACAGTGTCTTCTCTAAAGATGATCCCACGCTATTTTTTGTCAGCAAGTGCTTCTCAATGTGCTGTGCTCCCCTTGGAGAGAAGCATTCATTTCCTTGATGTGTTTATTTTTCAGCTGAAGAAAAGGTGACTGGTCCCATGAGCCCGGAAGAATGAACTCGGAAGAGGCTGTTTATACAAGGTTCTCCCACTCACCAGCTGTTGAGAGTCTGTGGACAAGGGCAGGATCTTATTACTTCGGTGGAAGCCATAGAAGCCTGAGACCATGTTCCCAAACCACAAACAGCCAAGTGGATTTGGTACAGGGGGGCTGCCTAATAAATAATTAACCAGAAGCATTCGATGCAGATCTGTCGTGCAGCAGCCGTCTTTCAAGTCAGGGGTGCCTTCATATCTAGCCGTGGGTATGTTAAAGGGGCCCCAGTGCTTCTCACTCCAGGGCCAGCACTGGCCTGAAGGCTGGATACACAGTGCAGTTCTCTTCATTCAGTTGGTGTCTGTCCTGTGTGAATGCTATTTATAGAGCCAATGTGGGTTAATAACTATTTACTGAGTGCCTCCTCCATGTCAATTATTAGGCCGAGTGCTTTACAAATATCTGATCCTTATACACACTCTGTACAAAGTTGCACCTGTTGTCCCCATTTTGCAACCCAAGCAAGTGGAGGTTCAGAGAGATAGTGTGCGATGTCTAATATCACACAGTTGGCAGAGTCAGGGCTCAGATCTAGGTCCAAACTCAAAGGTCCTCCACTTTTGCATGCTGCTTTGCCTATCATTGTTCCGGAGATAATTAGCCCAGCACACTAGCACTTGCCTTCCTCTCATAAATGGAGGTGGGGATGGCGGTATATGGGAGGAGTCTGAGAGGGAGGACCAAGGCGACTCGTAGAGGCATCGAAGAATCACAGAATTATTTTCTAAGTAAAATAACACAACGCTCTTTTAGATCAGAGGATGATTTACTATGACCTTTGAGTCAAATCCAGCCCGATACCTATTTCTGTAAATAAAGTTTTATGGGAATCCAGCCACACCCAGTTCTTGATGGATTGTCGTCTACAGCTGCTTTTTCTCTTTGAAGGCCGAGTTGCATAACTGTGACAGAACATGTGGCCTGCACAGCCTAAAATATTGACTCTCTGGGCCTTCACGGAAGAAGCTTGCTTAGGAAGGAAGCCAACAGTTTTCATTAAGGTCAATTTATTATTTTTCCCATTTGATTGAAAACCTTCGTCAAGATTTAGAATGCTAATATAATCACTGTATCCTAATGGTGGTGGTGGTGGTGGAGGAGGACGGTGGCTGGGGGTCCGGGCTGCAGGGAATCTAACCAGAGAAGGTTAAGGGACAGGACGCAGAAGGGAGAGGTCTGGGCCTCTAGGTCCGCAGCCAATGCCTCACCCCAGGCTTACCCCACTCATTCTTCCCCTTCCTCCTGCCAAATCAAGCTTCCTAAAATAACTCTTTGCTCATCAACTTGTTAGTGGCTTCCCACTTACCACATCCTCCTTTCCAAAACCCAGCCTGGAATTTGGAAACCATAACAATCTGACCCCTACTAATCTCTCTCTCCACCTCCACTTTCTCCTTTTCTTTTCTTTTTTTAATTATAAGAAAGTCATGCCAAATTTGAGTTTATATTTCAAAACCAATGTACTTGTCTTTGATTACTTTGTATGTAAGCAGAAAAGTGAACATGTAAAACACGTAGTATTTGTAGACGGTGTCTTTGACAATAGCAGGAAACCAGGCCAAGCTTTCATATATGACGCCATGTCACCTAAGGTAACAGTTATATGCAAAAGAAAGATTTATGAATGTATTGCTTACTTTTCTACCATAGAGATTACCCAATTGTATTTAGAAAAAAAATGATTTGGTTTATTTTAAAATTGTAATACCATAAGCTATCTTCCACATTGCTATGTATGTTTCATAAAGATGATTTTTCATGCTGCAGAGGGTTCTATCTTTTCTATGTTCCAAAGTTTTCCTAATACTTCCCTGGTACGTGGGCATTGAAGGTTGCTAGTTCCATTCATTTCTTTTCCATTCCTGGGAGTTATTCTCCTTGTTTCCCACCTTTGCTCAGGGTGCCATCTTCCCTTCTTGTCTTCTTGTCTTAAGTCCTGCCCTTCCTGCCTACGTCCTGTCACCGCCGTCCCTCTAGGGAAAAGTTCAGGTTGACCTTCAGAATGAGGGATGGATTTCAAGACACATAACCCCCCAGGAAGTGCTGACAAAGGACCATCTGAGCCCAACAGCAGTCACCGCAGTGCGAAAGGGCTCTTAGACATCATTGTGTCCTGGTGCTGCACTCAAGGAGGTGATTTACTTTAGAAAATAATAGATAAAAATTATGTACTTTCTATCTGTTAGGCATTATTCCAAGCATTTTACATGCATTGTCATTTATCTTCATGACAACCCTTTCAAGTGGGTACTGTTAATACTTTCATTTTTACAACTAAGAAAACTGAGGTACAGACAGGTTCGAGTGACACAACTGGTAAGTGGTAGAATGGTATTTGAATCGAGACCATCGGGGTGCTTAGCCAATAGAATAGAAGCGCAGTCAGTTCACTATGGTCCTTTACCTCCCTGGTCTCCATCACCCAGTCTCAGGCTGCCCCACACCATTTTCAGAGTGTATGCAGAGGGGGAGGGGCCGCAAGCAATGTTCTTACGAGGAACAGTGAGCCTCTTCCTTCGTGTTGGAGAGGGGCTGGAAGCCCCTCACAAAGAGGAGGTCCATAGGCATTTGTCCTTGGTCATTCTCTGACCAAGAGGCATTTCCAGAGCCAAGGCAGGATGTGATCAAAACACCTGTGTCTTCCAGACCAGGCTCATCTCCATGTCTCCAGCGCCTAGCATGAAGCAGGCCGTCAAGCATGGAGAAAGTGTTCTGACATTGTAATATCACAAAGGGTCCAGGTTTTAGTTAATTACTCTTCTCATGCCCTCTCCCGGGAAGGAGTGGGGCCTCTTGCAAGGGATCATATGTGAGTGGGGCTGGGGAGAAGAGGTTCAGAGTGCATCTCAGAGGTGAGCACAATTGCAAAGCTGAGTCGGAAAGGGTAGGGATAGTTATTGGCCTCCAGTTTGCAGAATGATAGAAACTCAGGGTTCAAAAGGATGTTGAAGATTGCCATTGCAAGCTACCCTCCAGTGCCTAATTCCACTAGGACAGCTTTGCCAAGCAAATGCCCAGCCCCTGCTTGGATACTTCCACTGATGGGGACCTCACTACCAAACAAAGTCCAGTTCTGTATGGCTCTGTTACAAAATTGGACTTTTGTTGAGGGGAAATCTATCTTTCTGTAGCTTTCATGAATGGTGTCTAATTCTATCCGTGGGATGCTATAGAACAAGTCAGTTCTCTCTTCCACACAACAGCCCTGGAGAAATTTGGAGTAAATGATCATGTCCTTCCTGAGTTTTCCCCCTCCAGGCAAGATACTCATTGAGGCTTGAAGTGTTTCTACTCTTATATGGTTTCAAAAACCCTTTGTTAAGTTTGTGTACACTGACTGCTTTCTATGTTGCTTCAAGTTTTCAAAGCACAGAGCTAGACCACCCCACAGGGTGCCAGCTCACATCAGAGCAGAACAATTCTTTCCCTGGAACTGAAATGTCTATAACAAGTTCCTAGGATCAGAAATCAGTCCTCTGAGTTCCAAGGAGTTTCAAGGCTTTTCCGTGAGTGTGTTTTTAGTCAGAAGGGGACAAGAAAAAAAATTAGTTAGGTTTCTATGGTTGGGAAGAGAAAGCTGTATCTTTTTGAATGCTTTTTACATGCCAGATATTGTGCTACACATGTAATATAGATTATCTCATTTAATCCACTTAACATCCCTTGTATGAGGTACTGTTATGATGCCTATTTCACAACTGAAAAAACTGAGGCTTAGAGAAACTCAGGGTTTTCCCAGCCTAGGGGTATATGCTGACTCAGGCCAGACATTAACAGGGTGCAACAGGTAAAGATTTTGGGCTTCAACAAAGAGCAGCATCAGGGCAGTGATGGTAAAGCCAGGTACGACAGTGCAAAAGGGAGTTAAGGGTGAGAGTAGGACTTCTAAGAACCCGAAGATGGAGAGGGAGAAAGCCATGCAAGAACACACAGAAGGCCTGACCTGCAGTGGCGCAGTGGGTAAAAGCATCGACCTGGAACACTGAGGTCGCTGGTTCGAAATCCTGGGCTTTCCTGGTCAAGGCACATATGGGAGTTGAGGCTTTCTGCTCCTCCCTCCCTTCTCTCTCTGTCTCCTCTCTCTAAAATGAATAAATTAAAAAAAAAAAAAAGAACACACAGAAGCATGACCAGACGGTGGCACAGTGGATAGGGTGTTGGACTGGGATGTGGAGGACCCAGGTTCGAGACCCCAAGGTCACCAGCTTGAGCGTGTGCTGATCTGGTTTGAGCAAGGCTCACCAGCTTGGACCCAAGGTCGCTGGCTTGAGCAAGGGGTCACTCGCTCTGCTGTAGTCCCCTGGTCAAGGCACATATGAGAAAGCATTCAATGAACAACTAAAGTGCTGCAATGAAAAATTGATGCTTCTAATCTCTCTCCCTTCCTGTCTGTCCCTATCTATCCCTCTCTCTGTCAAAAAAATAAATAAATAAATAAAAAAGAACTCACAGAGGATAGGGGAGTAATAATAGTAACAGCTACCATTTGTTAAATGCACACTAAGTCAGACAGTTTGTGTACATATCCCCTTTAATCCTCACAACAACCCTTACTGGGAACCACTATTATGATTGCTATGTTACAGATGAGGAAACTGAGGCTTATCGAGGTTAAATGACTACACAGCTAATAAGCAGCAGGGTCAAGACTGAAGTTCAGACTGCTGACTCCAGGTCCATGGCTCTATACTGAGTCTCCAAGGGAAGACGTTGACAACATTTGAGAGAAGGTACTTTCTCAAGACATGGGGGAATCCCAGAATTTACAAGGGAGCTCGGGACTGCAGGCAATGTTTGGCAAGAGAGGACAGGGAACCTGGTTCTGCCTGAGCCGATTTTGCCAGACTCTCTACACCTACAGTGCCAACCCTGAGGCTACCCTAACTTATATCAGAATCAGAATCCTGAGAAGGAAAATAGCATGTTTTTATGCCTCGCAGTTCCTTTCTAAAAAAATTAAACAATGTGCTTTGTCTTCAATGGTCCTTAAACTGGAGGACTAGTCCTAACAGGATGATAGGACCCCACTCCCAGAGTCTCTGATTTAGTAGGTCTGGGGCTGAAGCCTGACAATTTGAACTTCTAACAAGTTGCCAGGTGCTACTGATGCAGCTGGTTCTAGGATTACATTTGAGAATGGCTTTAGTTAATTAGTAAAAATACTTGTGAAATTTTTCTAAGCTGACTTGGCTGTGAAAAGGTAAGTACAGAACAGGCAAAGGACTTGCCCATAAGCCAGAAGCAGTGCGAGTGGGTTGTGGGTGCAGACCTAGTGACCAGCTACATGAGCAAGAGTCTGCATGGGCTGGGGAACAGAAGTCCCAGCCAGAGGGCTAGCTATTCCTGGATGGAAACGAGGAGAAGCAGAAGGCCCGGGTGAGCTGGGCAGGGGAGCCAGACTGGCTACAGAGACAGAGATCTGGCAAGGGCAGAAGTCATACGGGGTAGAGGACTTGTTAAAAGCTGCAGGCTCCTGGCTGGGCAGTGGGGGGGGGGCGGACGCAAGCAGCCAGGAGCGAGCTCCTGGGATTGCGGCCTGTGACAGAATCTGGTGATCACATTTCAACTGTGACTCACTGTCTCCAAAGCCTCCCTCCGCCTCTTCCTGCCCATCAGTCATAAAGTGCCCAGGAGTTGCCTTCTGACAGGAGTGAAGCAAAGTTCTTGCGGAAGAGACTGAAGACAGCACTAAATGCTGTTTCTTACCCTTAGTGGTGGCCAGACAGCAGCAGACATGGCCAAAGCTGGGGGACTCACAGTCAGGCGGTTTGACCTCCGATGTTCTCCAACCCTAATCTGCATTTCTCCCTCATGGGAAACTGACTCAGCTGCAGTGTTTGCGCAGTGCGGACAGAGGTCTTGGTGGCGACAGCAGTCTTGGTGGCTGCAGCAGAGGGCTAGTCGCCCGGTGCCTGGCTGCTCTCACACTCCTGGAATTGGGACGGCTTGGACCAGAGGCTTCTTCCCCTCGGTACCAAGAGAGGGAGCAGCTCTCTGCAATAATGCATGCCATTATTCCTTGCAGTTATAGGAATAAAATTGTGTTCATGGGCCCTTCCTGGATCCTGGTCTTCAAGCTCTACCCACTAGCCGGAACCAAGGTCCTCTTTTCCCTTATGTGCCTTTTATCCCATGTCCTGTACATGTCTGTTCAGCTAAAAAAGGATTTATTGAGTACATACTAGATGTCAGGCCTGGAGCTGGGGATACAGGCCTGAGTAAAAACAATCTCGACCTTTAAGGAAATCACAGTATAGTTAGAGACCCATTTGTAGAGATAATTACAGCTCTGTAGGATGAATGCTGTTTCTTTTTTTTTTTTTTTTTGATGATGGATTGGTGATTTTATTTATTTATTTATTTTTTTTAAATAAATTTTTATTAATGGTAATGGGATGACATTAATAAATCAGGGTACATATATTCAAAGAAAACATGTCTAGGTTACCTTGTCATTAAATTATGCTGCATACCCCTCGCCCAAAGTCAGATTGTCCTTCGCCACCCTCTATCTAGTTCTCTGTGCCCCTCCCCCTCCCCCTAATTCTCCCCCTGTCCTCCCTCCCTCCACCCCTGGTAACCACCACACACTTGTCCATGTCTCTTAGTCTCATTTTTATGTTCCACCAATGTATGGAATCATGTATTTCTTGTTTTTTTCTGATTTACTTATTTCACTCCTTATAATGTTATCAAGATCCCACCATTTTGCTGTAAATGATCTGATGTCATCATTTCTTATGGCTGAGTAGTATTCCATAGTGTATATGTGCCACATCTTCTTTATCCAGTCTTCTATTGAAGGGCTTTTTGGTTGTTTCCATGTCTTGGCCACTGTGAACAGTGAATGCTGTTTCTTAAACATAAAGCTCAAGCCCTCTTAGGGCTTTTGTGTTTGCTTTTCCTTCAGTCTAGATCAGGGGTCCCCAAACTACGGCTCGTGGGCCGCATGCAGCCCCCTGAGGCCATTTATCCGGCCCCCACCGCACTTCCGGAAGGAGCACCTCTTTCATTGGTGGTCAGTGAGAGGAGCATAGTTCCCATTGAAATACTGGTCAGTTTGTTGATTTAAATTTACTTGTTCTTTATTTTAAATATTGTATTTGTTCCCATTTTGTTTTTTACTTTAAAATAAGATATATGCAGTGTGCATAGGGATTTGTTCATAGTTTTTTTTTATAGTCCAGCCCTCCAACGGTCTGAGGGACAGTGAACTGGCCCCCTGTGTAAAAAGTTTGGGGACCCCTGGTCTAGATGCTCTTTTCCAGATCTCTGCATGGTTCATTCTCTCACTTCACCCAGATCACTCCTGAGAGTGGCCTTCCTGACTTTTCCATGGAAAATGGAGCCCTCCCAATTCTGTGAGTCCATTTTACCCCATATCATTTTTTCTGTAGCACCTACAACCACCTTAAATTATTTAAATCGGGGCGAGGGAATAGATTTTAAGCTCTATAAGAAAGAGCAGGGCCTTGTCACTGCTGAAATCGCAGTTCACAGAACTGGTACCTAATCGGTACTCATCAATATATACATATATTTCCCTTTTGTTCATTCATCGTGATTGCCCACTTGAACTTTCTGAGCCTTCAGAGTCATGGAAATGGAGAATGAGGCCTATCTTCTTGGGGAAGAACATTTTCAAGCCTCCTTTCCCAAGCTTTCTACACTCTGCACTGTGCCCTCAGTCCCGACTGAGAAGCTTCTAGCTTTCCACCAATAACTATAATTTACCGAGCATTAACTGCGTAGTGAGCCCTTCACATATGAATGCTCTCTGCCAAGTCAACATTATTTCTCTTATTTTACCTAAGAAGAAAGAGGCTCAGGAACAGTGATCTGCTCAAAATCACAGATTGCAAGGTACCCAGGGAGGCTCTCTGGGAAAGGTCTACCCGCATTCCTCCAGGTCCCTGCAGGCCTCCCCCCTGCCTCCGCTACACCCCCATCACAGTTCTTTCCTTCTCATTGGACAACTGGGCCCGGGCTAGCCTGGCTGCTCCTCCAGCGCCAGGGTGGAGAGGTGCTTCAGAGACCCGCAGGATGCCGAGGGGGCCGATCTATGTCCAGGGCCATAGCTTTCCTTCCCGTATCCTCCCCACGGGCTGGCTGCTGGATGCCCCAATGGTCCATTGCAAGGCCTGCAGCGATCGCGCGCGCTGGAGGAGAGAGGATGGGGGAAGGAAGGAGAGGCTCTTTCAAAGCACCCCCGGGGCCGAGGGGCGAACTAGCCTGCCTCCTTGCTGCCGTTCCCGGCAAGCAGCTAGCATCTCCGAACCAGACCGGTGCGGCGGTAGCGCGCATGCGCGAAGCGCTCCCGGCACTCCCCCCCCCCCCCCCTTCGGCGGGCCGCCCTTTCACCCTGGCAACCGCGGCGACAACGGCGCGCGCGCATGGGCTGGGCGCGGACCGGGCTGGGCCGGGAGACACCGCTGCGGGCTGGGGCTGAGGCTGAGGCGGCGGCGGCCGGGGACAGCGGCGGCCCGTGTAGCGGTTCTGGCGTGTCGGACCTCCCTCCGCCCGCTCGCACGGACCCCCGACGCGGTTCCGGTCCGGCGGACTTAGCCCCTGGCCATGGACCCCCAGAAAGTAAGCGCGGTGGGCGCTGCCCGCCGAGGCCGGGCGGGGGTGGGCGGGGCGCCCGGGCCGGGGGCTCCGGGCGGTGGGCGCGCGGGGCCGGGCAGGGCCCGGGGGCGGCCGAGAGGCCGTCGGCCCTCCGTCCTCAGGGAGCGCAGCGGCGCCCGCCGGGCTGCGGGACCGCGCCCGGTGACCCGGGCTGGCCTCTGCCCTGCACTTGGTCCTGGGCCCCGGCTCCTTAAGGGAAACGGGGCGGCCCTGTTTCCTAATGCACTTCTGCAGCGCCGCAGGCCCCTCTGACTCCCGCAGCCCCCCGCGACCCGGTGAGGGTCTGGCCCACCTAGGCACGCGGGACGCCGGGGCGCACGGGTCCACCTGCTGACGTCGGCGCTGATGCTCCCTCCTGGGCCCTGCCCGTCCCAGGACTCTTGGCACAATCCCTGCCCCTGTAGATGGGCCGCAGCCCCCTGTACCGTCCGTCCCCTCGGCAGGGCTTAGTGTTCAGGGTTGGTTGCATTGAGCGGAAAAAACTTCAGGAGTTGTCAGGGCAGCGGTCGCACCTTCTTTGACCGGTTCGGTGCTGCTGGTCACAGATACCTGAGTGGTGATGGTGGCATGTTTTATACTTTCCGAACAAGTGAAGGAAGGACACTAGAGACCTAGCCGGTTCAAGTTAAGAAAAATTTTTAAAAAGAACATAGCCAATGTTTTGAGTACCATTAGAAGTGAGTTATTGATGTTCAGGCATAATCCCTATATAAAAACCAGCCTCCCTGTTCTCTTTGTTAGATGATAGTAATTGAAATATAGTACAGTAAGGAAACAGTGTTATTAATAATGTAGCAGGGAAAAACAAGGGCATATCCAAGAGGCCATGCTTTTCTATTATTAGATAGAAAGCCCTGGAAAGACTGATTAGAAGAATGTTTTCTATAATTTTACCAGGATTCGCCTCCTTGGGGAGCACTAGGGGCATGAGAGAGTAGTGTGGTGATGTGTTAAGTGTTGACTGTCACAGTCTTTTAACAGATGTGCACAGGATCTCATTGTATCTTGAAACACAGTTGGGTATACTCAGTTGTTATTTCTATGACTACTAGACATTAAAAAAACTACATTTTGTGTGTTTTGAATATGTACATGTTTAAAACATCTCTGACTAAATTTGTAAAACATCACAGCTTGTTTAACTTTTGAGGTGAAAGTCATGATGTCTGAATGGACATTACTAGCTCAGGGCAGGTGGAAGGGCAAAGACTTGGAGTCCAGAGACTTGGGTTCCATGCTGTTGCTATCGACTGACAATGTGATATGGAGCAAATCACTTAGCTGTGATTAATCCACTTCCTCATCTATGCAGTGGAAGGAAGAATATTTGTAGGGTTATTGTAAAAATATTATTCATTATGAAAACATATACAGTGTTTTTAAGGTTTATAAAAGTAAGTACTAACTAAGTCTATGTGCTATAAAATAGAATTTAAAAAAGTATTTTAATATGGATCATCTTATTTTGCCAGGGCATGCATTATTCCTCACTTTGATGAGGACTTCTGCCATAGGGTATGATGCCATAGATTTGAACTTATTTCGTTTCCTTCCAAGTGATGTGTACAAGAACCAATACGTACCATGTTCGTTTTCCTCAGAAGAAGCAAAGAATTAAATACTCTTTCTTACTGGTACTAATGTAGCCTGTGATAACTTTGAGATTCAACCTATTCATATCAGAAAATGTGTTGAATTTCATTGATGGTATCACATAATATTTTTAATTTAGAAAATCCTTTATTTTGTTTTATAGCTTAAAATAAGTATCTGGTGTTAATACTTATCACCATGAATTGTTATCCTGAATTACTGCAGAATCAATTATATACTGGGTGTGGCAAAAGTAGGTTTACAGTTGTTTGTATGAAAAAATAATACAATAATTAATAAATAATAGAATAAACTCTGTTTAGCATATTCATAACTGTAAACCTACTTTTGTCCCACCCTTCAACTAATAATGAACTAAATTGGATATTTACTTTTGTTTAAATAAGACAGTAAGTAGTACACCCCAGCATGAATTTTCTTTCCTATTGTAGAATATTAACAATAGAAATAGTAGCTGGGGGCCCTGGCCGGTTGGCTCAGCGGTAGAGCATTGGCCTGGCGTGCGGGGGACCTGGGTTCGATTCCCAGCCAGGGCACATGGGAGAAGCGCCCATTTGCTTCTCCACACCCCCCCCCCTCCTTCCTCTCTGTCTCTCTCTTCCCCTCCCGCAGCCAGGGCTCCATTGGAGCGGAGATGGCCTGGGCGCTGGGGATGGCTCCTTGGCCTCTGCCCCAGGCGCTGGAGTGGCTCTGGTCACGGCAGAGCAACGCTCCGGAGGGGCAGAGCATCGCCCCCTGGTGGGCAGAGCGTCGCCCCTGGTGGGCGTGCCGGGTGGATCCCATGCGGGAGTCTGTCTGACTGTCTCTCCCCGTTTCCAGCTTCAGAAAAATACAAAAAAAAAGAAAAAAAAAAGAAATAGTAGCTGGGATTATTCCTTAGTCAGTGTAGGAAATGGTTAGGTACTTCAAGTAGCAAAGGATGAGGATAGCTTGAATATATGCCTTTTGTAAGGCAGTGGGATTTGGGCTTTAAATTATTAAGAGATGGCTTGGGAGCCAGGTCTCCTGTCCTACTACTTATGAGCTGAGTGAGCGTAATTTGCTGTGTGTCTCTGTTTACTCATCTATAAAATAGAGATAATGATAGAAAGGGTTACTCTTTAATAGATTGTGTTAATTTTTAAAAATCATTTGCTGCCTAACACAGGTGTGTACTCTCTGTTAGCTATTGTTACTAATTTTATAATCCCTACTTTAAAATAACTTTCTCCTTTTGTTGGTAATTTATATAACTGGTTTTCTAATCCAGTCTAGCTATTTCTTTTTTTTTACTTTTGTCCTTAAGTTTTAAAGTATATTTTCTGTTTTATATCTGTAATAAATGATTTCACATGGTGGTGCCAAAGAAGAGTTGTTAAGTCCTAATTGAAATAGGATTGGAAGTTCTGACTCATGCAAATCTGACAATAGAGGTTGACTGGACAGTCTTACAGGAGCTTGATGGTGGCTTGTCAGCAAGCGGATTAGCTTGACCAGCTGCTTTTTTGTCTGTGAAAATAACTTGGACTTTAGTGTTGTGTTAGCAACAGACGCTCTGTTTGAGTAGAGGAAGAAAACATAATTGCCTTGGGTATGTAAGGCATACTGTCGGATACAGAAAACCACAGTATTATCTTCTAGAAATAAACAGAGGGATTTTGTTTATATCGAGTTTCTGGGACACTTTTGTGAACAGGATGTGTTATGGATAGGTGGCTTTGTTTGATACTCAAACCTTTTGGTTATGTCCTTAAGTGGTTTTAAGATAAAAATCCCAAAGGTTTCTTTACCTAATGGAATGTGTATATTCAAAGAAACCTTTGAAACAAATAAGACATTTGCAATTTTTAAGACTGTTGGCACTTAGAATTTGATAGTTTAAGTTAAATTCTTGTACAGGAGATCATTCCCATTCCTGGGGATTGCTGTGTCTAGGAAAAGGTACATACTGTAGGGATGATAAAGATGAGCGGAAGCCAGAAGGGATCCCAGAGGAAGGATGTCATCAAGAGCATACATTGTCAATTGTTGGCTTTCCCCCACTTTTTCCTGTGTATTCTTTACTTTCTATTACTGAGAAAGGGTTAGTGACTGTACAGTGAGGCTTGACTGTGTAAGACTGGACAAGCCCAGAGTGGGGACATTGAACTGAGAAGGGCGGGGTTTAAAGCATGGCAGTCTGCAGCCAGTAGCATATTGAAACTTGGCTTCCTTATCCCTGCTACCTCCTCCACTCTGGTAGTGGCTGCCTTTTGCCTTCATATTGTGTTCTAGCGATTCAAAGACCTATCCAGATAACCTCTCAGCGGTCTGCTGTTTCACAATTATTCCTTCTTCTTAAATTTTTTTTCCTGAAAAAAGGAAATAAAAATAAAAATTGAATATTGTACTGTATCTAGGATTGTGTTAGACTGCTTTAAACTCTCACAGCAGCTATTATTCCTATTGCACAGATATGGAAAATGCAACTCAGGCTAAGTGACTTGTTCAGAGTCACACAGCTAGCAAATGGTAGTCTGGAATCAGAGCAGGTTTACCTTCACAAGCTTTTCTCATTATCACCCTTGCCTGAATCCTTTGCCTTTAAATGGTGGTCTGATTGAAGTAATTAAAACTTAAGATGTTAACAGAAATAAACTCCTATAATTAATTTTTTAAAAGAAGCTAGTTAAAGCTAGTGTGAAAATAGTTGATAGAAGGCATAGAACATAATTTATACTGCTCACAAAAATTAGGGGATGTTTCAAAATAAATAAAAAAAGAAGCATTTGATTTCTTTTTTATTAAACAAGAACATCAGAAAGCAAATAACAAGTAAAGAAACTTGGTCAATTATGCAAATGAGGTACAAAACCAACTTTTATTTCATTGGTGAAAATGCTCTATACAAAAGGCTGAAGTACTAGAGTATCTGCCATTTGAATCTCTTAATTTTTTTGAGCAGTGTACATAAAAACCAGGGATGTGGTTTTTCTTGCTGTCCCAAATGAAGTAATTGTTTCTCTGAGGTATATAGAGTGGGATAAACGTAGGTTTATAGTTGTTTGTATGGAAAATAATACAGTACTTAATAAAATAAAAGAATGAACTCTGTTTCTATACTCACAGATGTAAACCCACTTTTGCCCAAACCTTGCTATCTTTCCTCTTGTCAGCTCTTTTTCTTTTTTTTATTTATTTTAATTTTTAAATTTTATTATTATTATTATTTTTTGTATTTTTCTGAAGCTGGAAATGGGGAGAGATAGTCAGACAGACTCCCGCATGCGCCCGACTGGGATCCACCCCGCACGCCCATCAGGGGGCGACGCTCTGCCCACCAGGGGGCGATGCTCTGCCCACCAGGGGCGTCGCTATGTTGCGACCAGAGCCACTCTAGCGCCTGGGGCAGAGGCCACAGAGCCATCCCCAGTGCCCGGGCCATCTTTGCTCCAATGGAGCCTTGGCTGCGGGAGGGGAAGAGAGAGAGAGGAAGGAGAGGGGGAGGGGTGGAGAAGCAAATGGGCGCTTCTCCTGTGTGCTTTGGCCGGGAATCGAACCCGGGACTTCTGCATGCCAGGCCGACGCTCTACCACTGAGCCAACCGGCCAGGGCCCAGCTCTTTTTCTTTTTTGAGGGAGGGTCTGACTTTCTAGAGTAGAGCTGTGAACAGGATGTTGTAAGTGGGGTTTATACACCCCAGCCAAGCACAACTGCAAACATTCCTGTGGGATGGATTGAAGTAATATAGGGTGATATACAAGGCATGGGGTACCCTCTTCAGAGGACCATACTGACATACTCATGATCACTTTATTTAAATACAGATATCTTCATTTCTTATTGAACTTGGCAGTTTAAGAATTTAGAAAAATAATAAAGCAGGCCTTATTTAAAAAATAATTTAACACATTGCTTCTTTGCAATGCCTAGCTATTGTAAGTGGAATTATTTGTGCAGCAGACACATTGAATGTTTTCCTGAGTGTCCAGTCCACGATGGACAATGTTATGAAGTTGATGGGTTTTGTCTTCAGCTTCCTTTTTATACCTTCAGTTGGCACTTTTTCCCAGGCACAAGGTTCTGATAGCATCTGGTTTCAGTTATTGATACTTGTTGATTGATAGCTAACTATATTTTCAACAAATTTATAATAAAGTGTTAGCACAGCCAACCTGTGTACTTTTGTTACACTATAAATAATACAATATAAGTATTGTAATTGTAATACAAAATAATATAAGTAATACAAGTTTATCGTAGGAAAATAGAAAATACAGATAAATGAAAATAAGAGTCACCCAGAATCCTGCCACCCAGATATAACCTCTTTTAACATTTGTATGTATTATATTCTAGTCTAATTTTTTATGCATCTAG
Source organism: Saccopteryx leptura (assembly GCF_036850995.1). NCBI lineage: Eukaryota > Metazoa > Chordata > Mammalia > Chiroptera > Emballonuridae > Saccopteryx > Saccopteryx leptura. The sequence goes on along the minus strand of NC_089504.1, from coordinate 28,353,976 downwards.
AAACTTAAAAACTATGGTATTGTGCTTCGTATACTGCTTTATAATTTGTCTTTTAATATACTATGAATCTTTTACTATGTTAATATCATTCTGCAACACTTTTAATGGTTCAAAAGTTATTTATTTTTTTGTGACAGAGACAGAGAGAGGTTCAGATAGGGACAGACAGACAAGAAGAGAGAGAGATGAGAAGCATCAATTCTTCATTGTGGCACCTTAGTTGCTCATTGATTGCTTTCTCATATGTACCTTGACCAGGGGGCTTCAGCAAAACAAGTGACCCCTTGCTCAACCCAGTAACTTTGAGCTCAAGCCAGCGACCTTGGGCTTCAAGCTAGCGACCTTTGGACTCAAGCCAGCAACTATGGGGTCATATCTATGATCCTACATGCAAGCCAGCGACCCCGTGCTTAAGCCAGCATCCTTGGGGTTTCGAACCTGGGTCCTATGCGTCCCAGTCCAGTGCTTTATATACTGCACCACCACCTGGTCAAACCAAAAGGATTCTTTTGTATGGATATATTACTTGATTTTTTTTTTCCCCAAAGCTGGAAACGGGGAGACAGTCAGACAGACTCCCACATGCTCCCGACCGGGATCCACCTGGCATGCCCAACAGGGGGCGATGCTTTGCCCATCTTGGGGCGTCGCTTTGCCGCAACCAGGGCCATTCTAGCGCCTGAGGCAGAGGCCACAGAGCCATCCTCAGCGCCTGGGCAAACTTTGCTCCAATGGAGCCTTGGCTGAGAGAGGGGAAGAGAGAGACAGAGAGGAAGGAGAGGGGGAGGGGTGAAGAAGCAGATGGGCGCTTCTCCTGTGTGCCCTGGCCGGGAATTGAACCCGGGACTCCTGCACACCAGGCCAATGCTCTACCACTGAGCCAACCGGCCAGGGCTATTACTTGATTTTTAATCAGTACCCTTTTGTTGTGTATATATGTTGGTCTCATCTTTTTTGTGTTATAAATCATTTTAAGATGAACATCCTTGTAGCCAAGTCTCTGCTTAAACTCTTATTTCCTTAATAGTTAGTAGAACTAGAATTATTGAGTTAATGTATATATACTTTAAAAAAATCTTTTGGTGTGTATTGCTAAGTTGCCCTTCAGAAGGGTTTATACTGCGTTACCTGAGAGTACCCCCATCTCCATTCCTGCTCCACCTCCCTTACTTAGATGGTGGGACCTCTGGTTTTCTTGGTTGAGTATGAGCTTTCTAAACTTAACTGGCTGTAGCAGCCAGTTCATAGGTCACTGAATGTGGATAAAGCTTCAGTCTCTGACATACTGTATTTTCTTAAATTCAAGATAAGACAGTGTCTCCTGTTCTGCCCTGGTAACTTACAAGTGGGCTCAATGGAAATCGAGTGTTCCTACCAGGTCTCTTACTAGATTTTTTTTCCTGTGGATCACCTCAGTTGCTTCTGTTACAGGTAATATTCCAAACTGTTTCACTGTTAGAAAGGGTATGACTTTCTATTAGTTAGCTATTTATGATGATCAGATTCCTGAATTTCTCAACAATATGTAATTCTTCTTTTTCAGCTCCTTGCATCACTTTTGAGCACAATACTCTTGTTTGTGTTGCCATAGGCATGGTCAGCTGGTAAGATTCTGGTTGCTCAACTTACCAGCTGGAGGTAGAGCTTTCTGATTTCAACTCGTTACCCAATTTAAAGGAGAGTTCTGTGGTGTAGGAGCTGCGATTTTCAGTCAGTGTGCTGCAAGAATTTTTAAAACATGCAAAACCTGACTTTTTTTTTTAGATTGAAAAGCCAATCATGTCCGCTTTATTGATCTTATCACACTAACTGTAAATAATTTATTAGGGATGGAGGGGTGAAATAAAAAGAAAGTCACTGTCATCCACTCAGGGTACAAATAAAGATATCCTACAATTATTGTGGTTATATTTTATCTTCTTTATCACAAAAACTGAACAAGAGGCACAAACCATAAAGCCTAATATACCAAATTAAAAGTTTAAATTCTGCTAAGACCAACTTAAGATACCATAAGATGATAAAAATACTGATGACAATGGCAAAAGATTAATATTTTTTTTTATTTTTGGGGTGACACTGGTTTACATAATTACACAGGTTTCAGGTGCCCAGTTCTGTAACACATCTCTACACTGTATTGTGTGTTCACAAAACCTGACAATTTAGTGTCGGGGCACTGACCTTCTTTTCCTTAGATTGTCAAATAAAAGAATGACAATAGCCAGTGTAAATGAATCAATAGTATACCTATTATTTTTTCAGATTGGGAAAAAGATATTTTTTTTGGTATGCTGCAGAATTTTAGTAGTTAGTTTATGTGTACCATGAGATGAAAAAGGTTGAACATATCTGTAGATCACTCTCTAGAGTGATGCAGGTGGCATCATTTCTTGTGGCATTAGGATATCTAGTAATACTATATGTTGGTTTCATTTATTCCTTTTTCTGGTTGCAGGAGCAGTATAATTTTTTGTTCAGTACCCATCAGTGTAAGCAGTCTAGGGTAGTGTCAACGTATAGGCTTTGAGACAACTTCCTGTATTTGAGTTATGACTGCCACTTGATAACCATGTGATCTAAGAATGTTTCTTCAGTTGTTTTAACCTTCCCTTTTTTCAACCATAAAAATCAATCATAAATTTCAAAAATCTATTGTGAAGATTAAAAAGACATTCCTTTTTAATAGTTTAGCACAGTGCCTGGCACATAGAAAGTGCATAATACTAACTGAAACAGCTGTATTAATAGTTTGACCTTGTTAAGTTGTAGATTGATTAGTAATTAGTGATATTTGCTGTGGTGTTAGATTTGTGTGTCTCAACTGTCTGAAATACTAATGTAGAATTTGAATCAGAAATCTCCTGGTGACTGTGGTGTGTGACCAAATGATTGTGTCTGAGATTGCCTCCACACACTTCTCTGGAGACATGTCCTATATTTTACTATGATGCAGCATATCTTCAGACCTACATTACCTAGAACTTTTAGTTATGGCCACCTCACATGTTGCAAAATAGTAGATGCTGGTCAGAAACCATATATCAAACTGTTTCTTTCTTTTCTTTTCTTTTTTTTACAGGGACAGAGAGAGAGAGTCAGAGAGAGGGATAGATAAGGACAGACAGATAGGAATGGAGAGAGATGAGAAGCATCAATTATCATTTTTTCGTTGCGACACCTTAGTTGTTCATTGATTGCTTTTTCATATGTGCCTTGACCGTGGGCCTTCAGCAGACTGAGTAACCCCTTGCTGGGGCCAGCGACCTTGGATCCAAGCTGGTGAGCTTTTTGCTCAAGCCAGATGAGCCTGCACTCAAGCTGGCAACCTCGGGGTCTCGAACCTGGGTCCTTCTGCATCCCAATCTGACGTTCTATCACTGCGTCACCGTCTGGTCAGGCTCAAACTGTTTCTTAATTATGACCACTTGGTTATTGATGCCTTTGGATTCAGAGTAGCATGTAAACCTGGGTTTAATGGTTTTCTGCCACTGACTCCAGGAACAGGAAATTTCTGCATCATAACTGCAGAGGCTTATTGCACTGAATAGTTTTGCAGTTAAATTGACCAAATTGGCAGGTTTTTGTTGGATGCAGCAGAATTATGACTGACATTTGTATTGGTCATCTTCACATGTATTAAGTTAAAACCACTAGAACCACGCGATTTCCAATGGTGAAAGTCATCATGTTATCAGACTTACAAGATGATATATGCCCGTAGTAAGAATAGGTGTTCTGTTGCCCTTGTATCTGGCAGGATGGTATGTGTTACAACCTATTGATTGGCTCCAGTTTTTTTCCAGTCTTCAAGTAAAATCTTAGTCTTTTGGTGCCTTTGGATAATGTTCTGACCACCTTTTTGTGAATCTCTGCTCTGTGCTCTCATGAAGTACAGTAGAATAGTTAAGAGCACAGACACAGACAGAATGGCCTAATTTGAGTCCTGGCTCTGCCTTGTATTAGCTCTGAGATCCTGGACAAGCTACTTAACCTCCCTATATCTTCAGCTTCCGAACTGGAAAATCGGGATAATAGTAGTATCCTACCTCAATGGATTCTTGAGAGGATGAAATGAATTCAGGTATCCCCTGGTTTTTGAAGGTTTGCTTTGAGCCACTGCACTTTTACATAAGACTTGTTTTGTTAATATGTGTTTTCACTAATCAAAAGAAATCTGAAGATTTTTGCTTTTGCAAAAAAAGGCTAAAAGCACAACAAATAGTGTTGAGCATTTGCTTTGCAGCCAGCTGTTGCAGAGGCAGCATGCGCTCCGAGCAGCAAGGGTGGCCCTGCCAAGCTCCCTTCCCGCCGCCGTGTACTCGGCCCTGCCAAGCTCCCTTCCCGCCATGTACTCGGCCCTGCCAAGCTCCCTTCCCGCCGTGTACTCGGCCCTGCCAAGCTCCCTTCCCGCCGTGTACTCGGCCCTGCCAAGCTCCCTTCCCGCCGTGCACTCGGCGTCAAGCCTCCAGCGGCTTTGAACTGTGTCTAAGCATCTCCGCTTTATCTCCATTTATTTTGTGCATTCCTGCTTTTAGTATATGTTGGTATTATTTTAAGTTTTATTTATAATTTGGTATGATTTGGTAAATTATTTTTTGGGTCTGGGAATCCTCAAAAATTTTTTTAAAATAAATTGATGGTAATTGCTTTTTAAAAACTGATAGTAATTCCCCCTTTATACCATTTTGGCTTATGGAAGGTTTCATAGGAACACTATTTTTGAGTAGTGGGAGAAACCTGTGTATGTAAAGAACTTAAGATAGTGCTTGACACTTAAGAGTATAACTAAAAGTGTTAGTTACTATTTTACTCAGTTTATTGACTGATTTCATGATTTATAGTGACTATAATCTTTAGCTACGCTCCTTTAAAGAGGGTGCCTCATGCCTTGTACATCACAGATGAACTGGGACCCGTTCCATGGGAATTACTGGTTGTGCTTGGCTGGGGTGCATGAAATCCTTTTCATGTTAGCATAGCAGTTATCTTAGCCTAATTCCATACATAATTGAGAGGCTTAATCCTGATAAAATAATTTTTGTTCTTGTTGGTTTGTTTGTTTCTTTGAGGTCCTGGTGAGTGTGGTGTGTGACCAAAGGATTGCCTATGCACACTTCTCTGGAGACACATATCCTATATATTTTACTGTGATCTAGCAGAATTGGTATTTGTCAAAGCGTATCTTCAGATTTATATCACCTAGAACTTTTAGTTATGGCCACCTGACATCTTGCAAAATATAATTATATTATCTAGATAAGCTTTAGATACTTTGTATTTCCTTTATCCATCTGTGTTTATCACTTTGTCCATTAGAGTTTGGAAGGTAATGGGAGACTTGAGATCTGAGATAGAATCTGAGACCCTTGTAGGCACCCTTTCAGATTGATAGGATCCCATGGAGCAGATGAAAGTTTTCTTTGCCCTCCTTGTTCACCATTAGGCTTTGATAATAAATAAGGCAGATATATTATATATATTTCTAGAACAGTGATTATAGGTAGAGGAACTGATACATGTAAGGGCTCCAGGCATGGTAGAGAAACTTACATTAGGAAACTGCAGCTTGACTACAGCAGGAAAGAGGAAGTCTGGTGTGAGTTAAAGCAGGAGAGAAGTAGGCAATGAGAAAGAAGGTCATGCAGAGTCTTACAGATTATGTAAGGTCATGTTACTAGGTTATATTGAAAGATTTTAGATTTTATCCAAGGACCAGTGGGAAGCCATTGAAGGCTATTGAACTGGAAAAGTGATGTTATCATATTACTCTAGGTTCAGTATAGAGAACTGACTATTGGGGAGAGACCAGTTAAGAAGTTTGCAAGAGTATAAGCTAAGATATGATATTGACTTGTAGTAGTAGTGATCATACAAAAGGGAAATTTGACACAACTTAGTGACTGCATGTCACACACAAATGAGAGGAGAGGATATAATAATGACAACCTAGGTTTCTGGTTTTGCAGTTAGTGCTATTTGAAGAGAAAGAACCCTAGAGAAGGCTTAGGTTTAATAGGGGACATTATGACATATTGAGTATTGAAGTGCTTGTGAGACATCCAAGTAGACATCCTTTTAAAAAAAATTTTATGTATTCATTTTAGAGAGATGGGGGGGCCGGGAGAGGAGGAGAGGGACTGAGAGAGGGAGAGAAGGAGAGAGAGAGAGAGAGAGAGAGAGAGAGAGAGAGAGAGAGAAGTGCGGGGGGAGGAGTAGGAAGCATCAACTCTCATATGTGCCTTGACTAGGTGAAATTGGCGATCTCAGCGTTCCAGGTTGATGCTTTATCTACTGCGCCACCACAGGCCAGGCCCAAGTAGAGGTTTCAAGTAATCTGAAATTGGATTTAAATGGTCCTGAAGCTCAGAGGAGAGGTACTATGTAGCTAATGGTGCCCTGTTCATGTATAGCTTCGCATTCATTGAGACTTCTGGTTTTGTGCTTCCTCTGCAACTTCTTTATCAGTTACTTGTGTCTCCATTAAAATGCTATTGATTACATTTGGAGGACCTAGAGCAGTAGAGTGGGGCTCAGTGCGTTATGGTATCTTTTGGTTATTTTCTGCCTGTTTTTTAAGTTTCTGAATTCTGAATATATAGATATCCTGCCCTGGCATGTTGCCTGCCGTATTAGGAAACACTTTTTAAGAATTCTGCTGGATATGGTACCTATTCACCACCCTCCCCTTGCATGCCTCCTATATTAGGTCCACACTGTCCCTGTATATACCTCTTCTCTGACTCCTGCCGCCTAGAGAAAATTTTACCCTCATGTTACCTACACAAGCTAGGGTTAAGTTTCGGAACTCTGCTCATGTAGTCCTCATTTTTTAGTTTTTTAAGTAAGTTTTAGTGTTGGTGGTAGTTTGTTTTAAATATTTTGGTTACTTGTGATTTGTTTTCTAGTTCTACTGAGCTCCTTATTTCTTAGTTCTTTTTATCTTCATGTCAATTCCATGCTAGCAAATCCCTGTTCTTGTGACGGCGACAATGGTTGAAGCCCTTGTCCCGTCATAATTGATTTCTCAGCCCTCCCTAGTAAACCTCCATGGTAGTAGAAGACTAAATGTGAGCTCCTGGTTAGTCTTTTGGGTTTGCTCCTTCTCTCTACAGCGGATTAAAGAGCAGATGGCGTGAGAGCCTCTGGAGCCCTTGTCTCAGCGACCTGTCCTTGGAGAGCTTTCGGGATATTGCCCCTTTTTCTTCTAAACTTGGGAAAGCTTAGGGTAAACGTGCCGCTTTACTTGCATTAGCTACCAAGGCCATGATGGTTGCTTTGGGTTCTGACTCTTAACTCGCCTGGATGATTGCTTCTTCTACAGCCATGTTTACTAATTCATTTTGTAGCTGTGAAAATGCTGAGTCTCCAAAGCTGCCTTGTCCATTCTTAGAGCATCTCAGTAGTGCGTATCACATCAGTACACTCTCTCCCCACCAGAGGTTGCAGTAGCACACCCCCTGAGATTCTCAGCCTTTGGTTTTTGTTATTTTGGCTGTAAGGTAAAGGTGTCTTTCTTAGGATGTGGGCCCTTTATCTAGGTGTTCTGTGATAGACCCTCATGATGTACTAGAACTCCCAATTACATTCCAGATGTGAGCCATAGAGCATTTTCTCATCAAAAAATGAGATACTTCCTAGAAATGCTCTATCATCATTTAAAAACTTTTTATTCCTAACCACTTTTGGGGGAAGTAATTTTAAAGTTTTGATACCATTCTCCCAGAAACATCAACACACTGATAATAGGGTTTCTTTCCACAAGTATTACAAGTAATACTTCTTGGGCCAATAGAAATGGAGGAAGGTCACTGTTTATTCTCTGGTAGTAGCAGACTTTTGAATGAATAAAGGGTGATGGTCAAGAGAAGCAGACTTTTGAATGAATAAAGGGCGATGGTAAAGAGAAGAATAACTGTAATCTAAGGGAATTGTATCTTGGAGCTCTGGAACAGTACCATGCACAAAAACAGCATTTTCCTGATGATTCTTTGAGTCTGTATAACTTACAGCTGTCCTCAGTTACAATCTTGTTGCTGTCAGATGCCAACCTTGACATGGATATTTGTACTTTTTGTGACCCCCAGAAAGTCTTTCTAACCAGAACCAATAAGCAGTGTAGGTTTTACAGGAGAGAAGAATGAATTTCCCCCTTTGTTATTGTAGAGGGATCTCCAAAGAGTGCTGTTTATGTACCGTTATTTTTTGAGAGGTGGGTAATATTATAACACTACCTTTCCATTTCTAGAGGGAATATTTAATATAAGTGGAGAAATTAGTGAAATTCCTGTAAAGGAACTTGGTTGCATAATTTAAGAATCTGGCATAAGATTGTTAGTATATTTAACACATATAGAAATTCTGGTATTCTGAAAAGAAAGTTCAGGAAGCTTTTAGGTTGTTTATTAATTGCAAATTAAACTTATCAATATATCTTTGCCCTTACCCCACTCTTAGAATTATATAAACTGCTTGAGTGTTACAGACTTCTAATGTTGTGTTCTTCAGTATGGTAACTTCTAGCAACATGTGTTTATTGAGCACTGGAAATGTGGCTAATTTAAATTGAGATATGCTATAAGTGTAAAATACCTATGGATTTGGAAGACTTAGTACTATAAAGGAAGGAAAAAGGGAAGGAAGAAAGGCACTCAATAATTGTTAAGTATTGATTACATATTGAACTGATAATATTTTAGATCAGTTGGACTACTAAAATATTAAAATTACTTTCACCTGTTACATAAAAGTACTTGCATTGGATTTCTACTGAGATTATGAGTACCTTGTTTGGGTTTTGTTGTTACTATCCATGGAGAGTTATTAAGCAACTAGACCTGTACTTTCCAGTATGATAATACTTGTTACACGTGGCTATAAAAATTGAAATTAAAGTTAAATGAATTCAGCATCTGACCAGGCAGTGGCACAGTTGATAGAGCATTGGACTGGGACGCAGAGGACCCAGGTTTGAAACCCTGAGGTCACCAGCTTGAGTATAGGCTCACCAGCTTGAGTGCTGGGTCGCTGGCTTGAGTGTGGAATCATAAACATAATCCCATGGTCACTGGCTTGAGGCAGAGGTCATGGGCTTGAGCCTACGGTCACTGGCATGAGCAAGGGGTCACTTGCTGTGCTATAGTCCCCTGGTCAAGGCACATATGAGAAAGCAATCAATGAACAACTAAGGTACCGCAACAAAGAATTGATGCTTCTCATCTCTCTCCTTTTCTGTCTGGCTGTCCCTATCTGTCCCTTTATCTCTCTTTGTCTCTGTCACAAAAATATAAAATAAATAAAATAAATTCTGGTCCTCATTTGCTCTATTTACATTTCAAAAGCACATTAGCTTCATGTGGCCAGTAACTATCAGATTGGACAGCACTTACAGAGGACATTTCTATCATAGCAGAAAATTGTGTTGGATAGTACTGAACTAAAGTGTATGAGATAATTTAATAACCAAGTATTTTAAATAGGAAGCATTATCAAAAAGTCTGAGATATTACAGCTAAAATTACTTCCCTTGTTTCAGTGATTTTCAACATTTACATCTGGGGACTGGTGAAAATAGGAGAATTATTTTAGGGACCACTAAGGCACAAATCATCCCAAGCATAAGCAGATTCAACTAGATCATTGGGTCTGTAGTCTTCATACAACATCAGGGTTGTTAACTCCTTTGCAGTCCGACAGGAAATTTCTGGTGGACCAGTCCACAGACCAGTGGTTGAAAAATACTGCTTATTTATTATGCTTCCTCAGCATCTGTAAATATTACAATGCATTTTGTAATTTAAGCTGCACATGATATACTTTCATATTTCTAAAGTATGTTTTTTATTTTTATAAATACATAAAATGTTAAATTTCAATGTCTCTTTGTTTTTATTCCTGATGGTTTATTAGAAGTTTCCATTTGTTCTTACAGTGTTTTAGGTTCGATTCTATTTCTTTGCCATAGCCTTATAACGTAAAATAATACTACTGATAATAATTAATAGTGATCATCTTTATTGTGAAAGGTATGGTGGTGATTTACTTGTATGTTAGGAATAAAAGGTTTTAAAATAGCACACATACTTATTCTATCTTTTTAGTTACAGGCCTTTGGAAATTTTGAACGAGAAGCTTTACATTGCTTCTGTTTATTATACTCTTACATAAAGAGTTTATTTATAAATTGTTGTTACTAAAGTTTATAATTCATAATGTTTTATTTTTTATATCCTAGGAGGCTCTACAAAGGATCATTTCAACTCTATCAAATAAAAATGATGAAATTCAGAACTTTATTGATACACTAAATCAAACACTCAAAGGAGTTCAGGTATGAATCTTTTCTAAAAGTTTGTGTAAATAGCCTGACCTGTGGTGGTGCAGTGGATAAAGCCTTGACCTGGAATGCTGAGGTCGCCGGTTTGAAACCCTGGGCTTGCCTGGTCAAGGCACATATGGGAGTTGATGCTTCCTGCTCCTCCCCACCTTCTCTCTCTCTCTCTCTCTTCTCTGAAATGAATAAATAAAATAAAAATAATTTAAAAAATGTTTGTGTAAATATGTTATAATGAATGATTATTGGGTCAAATCAGAAGTATAAAAACATTGCCACCATGCAGTGGATCGAGTATCAGCCTGTGATGCTGAGGACCCAGGTTCGAAACCCCAAGGTTGCCAACTTGAGCGCAGGCTCATCTGGCTTGAGCATGGACTCACCAGCTTGAGTGAGTTGTCTCCAGCTTGAGCATGGGATCATAGACATGACCCCATGGCCACTGGCTTGAGCTTACAGGTCACTGGCTTGAAGCCCAAGTTCTATGGCTTGAAGCCCAAGGTTACTGACTTGAGCCCAATGTCACTGACTTGAGCAAGGGGTCACTGGCTCAGCTGGAGCTCCCAGGACAAGGCACGTATGAGAAAGCAATCAATGAACAACTAAGGTGCTGCAACTATGAGATGATGCTTCTTATCTCTTTTTTATTTTTTTTATAATAATTTTATTTTTTTAATGGGGCGACATCAATAAATCAGGATACATATATTCAAAGATAACAAGTCCAGGTTATCTTGTCTTTCAATTATGTTGCATACCCATCACCCAAAGTCAGATTGTCCTCTGTCATCTTCTATCTAGTTTTCTTTGTGCCCCTCCCCCTCCCCCTTTCCCTTTCCCTTTCCCCCCTCCCCCCGTAACCACCACACTCTTATCAATGTCTCTTAGTTTCACTTTTATGTCCCACCTACGAATGGAATAATGCAGTTCCTGTTTTTTCCTGATTTACTTATTTCACTTCGTATAATGTTATCAAGATCCCACCATTTTGCTGTAAATGATCCGATGTCATCATTTCTTATGGCTGAGTAGTATTCCATAGTGTATATGTGCCACATCTTCTTTATCCAGTCATCTATTGATGGGCTTTTTGGTTGTTTCCATGTCCTGGCCACTGTGAACAATGCTGCAATGAACATGGGGCTGCATGTGTCTTTACGTATCAATGTTTCTGAGTTTTTGGGGTATATACCCAGTAGAGGGATTGCTACTGGGTATATAGCAATAGATAAGGTAGTTCTATTTTCAGTTTTTTGAGGAACCACCATACTTTCTTCCATAATGATTGTACTACTTTACATTCCCACCAACAGTGTATGAGGGTTCCTTTTTCTCCACAGCCTCTCCAACATTTGCTTCTTATTTCTCTTCCTTTCTGTCTGCCTGTACCTGTCTATCTTCCTTTCTCTCTCTCTAAAAAAAAAGTATAAAAATATTCCATCAACTCTAGATTACAAACTAATAGAAATGAGAGCAGGGTTTTCAAATGGCAGACAAACAGAAATGCTTTCTTTGATATTGTTGCATTCTCCAAGGAATCATCAAGTAGTAAGGAAAAAAGAAAAGTCTGAAATTGTAGTTATTAGAGAATATTATAGTACTCACTTTTGTCCTTTTCCATTTTATTTTTGTTTTTTCTAATTCTAAGAGCAAATTGTACCTTTTCAAAATTATCGGGAAGCTAAGCATTGCTTTTATGTTAAGTGGAAGAAAAATGTAGGTGGTAAGAGGTCTCCTTGTAGAACTAGATGAGGGTAAAACACAGAGGTAAAAGATAAAATGCCCAAAGAGGAGAAAGAGGAAAACTTAAGGAAATGGTGCCAGGCTTGGGGAGATAATCCATACTGTAGATCAGGGGTCCCCAAACTACGGCCCGCGGGCCGCATGCGGCCCCCTGAGCCCATTTATCTGGCCCCCGCCGCACTTCTGGAAGGGGCATCTCTTTCATTGGTGGTCAGTGAGAGGAGCATATTTCCCATTGAAATACTGGTCAGTTTGTTGATTTAAATTTACTTGTTCTTTATTTTAAATATTGTATTTATTTCAGTTTTGTCTTTTTACTTTAAAATAAGATATGTGCAGTGTGCATAGGGGTTTGTTCATAGTTTTTTTTTATAGTCCGGCCCTCCAATGGTCTGAGGCACAGTGAACTGGCCCCTGTGAAAAAAGTTTGGGGACCCCTGCTGTAGATAATCAAATGTTGATGGCAGAAGTGACCTTACAATAATCTGGTGATGCTTTCCCATGAATGTACCATAATGAATTTAAAGGGATTTTTTTGTGTAAAATAAGCATAGAATATATGTAGGACACTTGTAGACAGTATATCCTTTCCTATGGTTTTTGTTTGTTTTAACCAAAGTAATTGCTTGGTCCTTGGCGTGTTAAACCTTAATGTTCATTGGGTCTATAGTCTTCATACAACATCAGGGCTGTTAACGTTAACTCCTTTGCAGTCTGACAGGAAATTTCTGGTGGACCAGTCCACAGACCAGTGGTTGAAAAATACTGCTTATTTATTATGCTTCCTCCCTTCCCCTCCCCTCTTCTGCCCTCCCCTCCCCTCCCCTCCCCTCCCCTATTTGCTAGAGAAATGAGAGGCAGGGAGGCAGAAAGACAGATTCCTGTGTGCGCCCCAACTGGGATCCACCTGGCAAGTCTCCTACCAGGCAATGATGTATCCATCTGGGGCTGTTGCTCTGTTGCTCATTGCTCAGCAACTGAACCTTCTCAGTGCCTGAGGCGAGGCCATGGAGCCATCCTCAGCACCCAGGGCCAACTTGCTTAAACCACTCAAGCCATGGCTGCAGGAGGAGGAGGGGGGGAAGAGAGAGAGAGAGAGGGAGAGAGAGAGAGAGAGAGAGAGAGAGAGAGAAGGAAGAAAGGAAAGGACAGAAAGAAAGAAAGAAAGAAAGAAAGAAAGAAAGAAAGAAAGAAAGAAAGAAAGAAAGAAAGAAAGAAAGAAAGAAAGAAAGAAAGGGAGGGAGAGAGGGAGGGAGGGAAGGAGGGAAGGAAGGAAGGAAGGAAGGAGAAGCAGATAGTTGCTTCTCCTGTGTGTCCTGTGTGGGAATCGAACCCGGGACTTACACATGCTGGGCCAACGCTTTACTGCTGAGCCAACCAGCCAGGGCCTTTCCTTTCCTTTTGAATTTACTGTAATTGAAGTCAGTTGATTATGATCTTCACTACTGTAACTGTCTTTCTTGACCTATTTTATCGAAAAATTGGGTGAATTCACAAATTCAGTTTCTTTAAGCAATGCTAGTGGTTCTAAAACTCTGATATGTGGGAGAGAGGGTCATCACATTTGACATCCGGACAAAGAGACCATAAGATAGAGCTAGCCTCCCCCAATTTTTCTGATTGACAGACATGCTCACTGAAAATGGGTGCATAGGAGAGAGTGGGCAAGAATCCATAAAAATGTACCAGTTTATGTCCTGGCTGGTTAGGTCAGTTGGTTAGAGTATCATTCTGATAAGCCAAGGTTACAGATTCAATTCCTAGTCAGGGCATATACAGGAATCAACCAATGAATGCAGGGATAAGTAGAGCAACACATCAGTGTTTCACTCTCTCTCTCTCTGCCCCCCCTTCTCTTTCAAATCAATAAGTAAAAGTGAAATAAAGATTAAAAAAGGAAAGTGCCAACTGGTTATTGAGTAGTCCAATTCCTTTCAGATGAATAAACTGAGGTCCAGGAATTTAAGTGACTTGTCCTGGGTCACAATATTACTGAGTGGTTGGTGTGGGATTTGGTTTAGATTTTCTGCCTTCCAGATTGCACGTTTATTCTTCCACAGCTCATTCTTATCATTGTAAATAAACTAGTAAAATGATTAAAACTACTTTGGATAAGACTCCAGTGTGTTAATGTCTGGTGTTGTAAACATTATGAGCAAAGTTTGGATTATGATAGTATAATACAGTGGTAGTCAACCTGGTCCCTACCGCCCACTAGTGGGCATTCCAGTTTTCATGGTGGGCGGTAGCGGAGCAACCAAAGTATAAATAAAAAGATAGATTTAGCCCCAGCCGGTTGGCTCAGTGGTAGAGCGTTGGCCTGGCGTGCAGGAGTCCTGGGTTCGATTTCTGGCCAGGGCACACAGGAGAAGCACCCATCTGCTTCTCCATCCCTCCCCCTCTCCTTCCTCTCTGTCTCTCTCTTCCCCTCCTGCAGCCAAGGCTCCATGGGAGCAAAGTTGGCCTGGGCACTGAGGATGGCTCCATGGCCTCTGCCTCAGGTGCTAGAATGGCCCTGGTTGCAACAGAGCAACGCCCCAGATGGGCAGAGCATCGCCCCCTGGTGGGCATGCCGGGTGGATCCTGGTTGGGCGCATGCGGGAGTCTGACTGACTGCCTCCCCATTTCCAACTTCAGAAAAATACAAAAAAAAAAAAAGAAAGATTTAACTATACTAAGTTGTTTTATAAAGATTTATTTTGCCAAACTTAGTGAAAATCCGACATAAAGTACTTGGTAAGTAATTATTATTATATGCTTTAACTTGCTGTAACTCTGCTTTATAAATTTTATAAAGTAAAGTTACTTCCCTACTTTTTAAATCACCATTACTGTGGAACCAGTGGGCAGTTAGAAAATTTTACTCCTAACAGAGATACAAAAGTGGGCCGTAGGTATAAAAAGGTTGACTACCCCGGTATAATAGATTATACTTATTAGTTCTTTTAGCCGGTGCCAATTTGTTTCTCTTAATTGAATGATTCATTTCAGTTGAACAGTGTCTGAAGATAATTTCTTCTGTCTTATCATTGTTGCAGACTTATCTAGAGATTTCAGAGATATTTTAAAAGTATTTCTTGTTGAAATAATAGCATCTTGCTTAATGAGACAGTGAGAAGTCAACACACTTGAAATGCTTTATTAATTCTGCTGCTGGCAACTATTTGTATAACTTCAGGCAGGTCACTTAGCTGTATTTTATTTCATAAAATTTAGGTGAGTATAAATTCTAGTCAGTAGATGACTTCTGAGGTGCCTTCTAGCACTAAAATCGAATAGTTGATAACTGTTTTAGGATCCAGTAAGGAATTGCTAAGTCTTTAAGTTCTGTTTATCTTTTGTAAATGCAGTGTTTTAGACAATGTGAAAGATGAAAAATTTTACACAAAATCAGCCCCATCCCTATCTGTTCAACTTCAAACTATTCCTCAAGAGATACAGAATAAAAATCTTTGGAGTATTTTATTAAAATGCTTCACTAATGATTCTTTTTCTTTTTTTGTGATAGACAGAGAGAGGGACAGATAGGGACAGACAGACAGATAGGAAGAGATGAGAAGCATCAATTCTTTGTTGTGGCTCCTTAGTCTCCTTTGTTGTTCATTGATTGCTTTCTCATATGTGCCTTGACTGGGTGCTGCAGCAGAGCGAGTAACTCTTTGCTCAAGCCAGCAACCCTGGGCTCAAGCCAGCGACCATGGGATCATGTCTGTG
This sequence comes from Saccopteryx leptura, assembly GCF_036850995.1. Classification (NCBI taxonomy): domain Eukaryota; kingdom Metazoa; phylum Chordata; class Mammalia; order Chiroptera; family Emballonuridae; genus Saccopteryx; species Saccopteryx leptura. Next base: position 28,338,186 of record NC_089504.1, on the reverse strand, counting down.
ATCCCACGCTCAAGCCAGTGACCCTGCGCTCAAGCTGGTGAGCCTGCATGCAAGCCAGATGAGCCCGTGCTCAAGGCGGCGACCTCGGGGTTTCGAACCTGGGTCCTCCACCTCCCAGTCTGACGCTCTATGTCCACTGCGCCACTGCCTGGTCAGGCTCACTAATGATTCTGATGCACAGAAAAGGTTGAGAACTGCTGCCTGGGGTCTGCCTTAGAGCCCAAAGGTCTGGACAAAGTTGGCAATTTTAAAACATCCTTTCACACTGTCCTGTGCAAACAGTGTCATAAAAGATGGAGAGAGAGTATGGGTTAGTCCAAAAAGGCTGCTCAACTCATAACATAGCTGAAATAGTGTTATCAGCATTAACAGCCAGCTTCTTGGGTTTATGTGTTTTATAAAGCCTTATGTCAAATATTAGAATGTTATTTTTATGATTGGCTGAGTTTATAATATAGAACTATTTTCTCCTTTGATTAAATATATCTTGGTTTTCAATGTTTAGCAGCTCTTCAGTAAAATCACTTTGTTTTGTTTATTAAATAGGAAAATTCTTCTAACATACTTTCAGAGTTAGATGAAGAATTTGATGGTTTATACTCTATATTGGATGAAATGAAAGAAACTATGATTAACAGTATCAAACAGGAACAAGCTCGTAAATCTCAAGAGTTACAGGTGAGATCATAAAACTGTTTGAATATGAATAATTTTAGTCTAATGCTTGATTTAGTAAAAACAAATAGTGAATTTCTATGTGTAACTACTTTTATCTTGTAGAAGAGTGATTCTTAGCTTTTTCTGGTCATAGATAATCTCATTTTTTTTAAATTGTGATATAAAAACATAATATAAGATTTATCCTCTTAACCATTTAAAATTTACAGTGTATTAGTGTTACCTATATTTACATTATTGTATAACAGATCTCTAGAACTTTTTCATCTTGCAAACTGAAACTCATGGAACAACCCCGCATTTGCCCCTCCCCCTACTGCCTGTCAACCCCCATTGTATTTTCTGTTTTCCTTATTTTGACTACTCTAGATACCTCATATAAGTGGAGCCATACATTATTTGTACTTTTTTGTGACTGACTTACTCCTTTTCTTCCCTCCCCTCCCCTCCCCTCCCCTCCCTTCCCTCCCCTCCCCTCCCCTCCCCTCCCCTCCCCTCCCCTCCCCCTCCCCCTCCCCCTCCCCCTCCCCCTCCCCCTCCCCCTCCCCCTCCCTCCCTCCCTCCCTCCCTTCTTCCTTCCTTCCTTCCTTCCTTCCTTCCTTCCTTCCTTCCTTCCTTCCGGAAGGTAGATAGAGAGACAGATTCCTGCATACACCCCAACCGGTATCCACCTAGCAACTCTGGTCTGGGGCCAATGCTCAAATCAATAGAGCTATTTTAAGCACCTGAGGCTGATGAGCTCAGACTAACTGAGCCATCCTCACTTCCCAGGGCCAACGCTTAAACCAATTGAGCTATTGGCTGCAGGAGGGGAAGAGGGAGAAAAGGGGGAGGGGGGGGAGAGAAACAGATGGTCGCTTCTCTTGTGTGCCCTGATTGGGAGTTGAACTGGGACATCCATACACTAGGCTGACACTCTATCCACTGAGCCAACTGGCCAGAACTACAGTGTGTCCGTAAACTCATGGTGCACTTTTGACCGGTCACAGGAAAGCAACAAAAGATGATAGAAATGTGAAATCTGCACCAATAAAAGGAAAACCCTCCCAGTTTCTGTAGGATGATGTGGCAGCATGTGCGCATGCGCAGATGATGACGTAACACCATGTATACAGTGGAGCAGCCCATGGCCATGCCAGTCGAGATGTGGACGGTACAGAGGAAAGTTCAGTGTGTTCTGTGGCTCGCTAAATTTGAATCTGTTACCAAAGTGCAACGTGAATATCGGCGCGTTTATAACGAAGCACCGCCACATAGGAATAACATTACTCGGTGGGATAAGCAGTTGAAGGAAACCGGCAGTTTGGTGGAGAAACCCTGTTCTGGTAGGCCATCAGTCAGTGATGAGTCTGTAGAGGCTATACGGGATAGCTAGCTAAGGAGCCCTAAAAAATCTGTGCATGAGCCCACATCGAACTGCACTGAATAGGTATGAAACTGGGAGAGTTTTCCTTTTATTTGGTGCAGATTTCACATCTCTGTCTTCTTTTGTTGCTTTCCTGTGACCGGTCAAAAGTGCACCATGACTTTACGGACACTGTATATTTCATTCTTTTTGACACTATTGAAAATGAGATTATTCTCTTAATTTTCTTCTTGGATTGTTCATTGTTTGTATATAGAAATGCAGCTCACTTTTATGTACAGTACTGATTTTGCTCACACATGTCTGAGAATCTGAAAGCTTTGGAAGAATACAAACGTTCTCATTCTCTTACACACACACTGTACACATGCAATTTTCAAGGGTCAGATATGCTTTTAAGTCTGTCCATACTTCCCAGGTTGAGATTTTTTTGTTTATATTGGGGAGGTTGAGGTGGAATTACTTAAGTCATTCAAAGAATTATTTATACAGTATTCATAAATTTCAATAAATAAATTTATTATTTTAAAACACAAAATCGGAGAGGAAAGGAAAACTCTGTTTTTCTGAAAATCCAATCCCCAACTTACCCTGTGCATATTTCTGCACCCTCTTCACAGCACCAGTTTGAAATACATTCTTTTTTTTTTGTATTTTTCTGAAGTTGAAAACGGGGAGTCAGTCAGACGGACTCCCCCATGCGCCCGACCAGGATCCACCCGGCATGCCCACCAGGGGGTGATGCTCTGCCCATCTGGGGCGTCACTCTGTTGCAACCAGAGCCATTCTAGCGCCTGAGGCAGAGGCCACAGAGCCATCCTCAGCGCCCGGGCAAACTTTGCTCCAGTGGAGCCTTGGCTGCGGTTGGGGAAGAGAGAGACAGAGAGGAAGGAGAGGGGGAGGGGTGGAGAAGCAGATGGGCGCTTCTCCTGTGTGCCCTGGCCGGGAATGGAACCCGGGACTCCTGCATGCCAGGCCAATGCTCTACCACTGAGCCAACCGGCCAGGGCCTGAAATACATTTTAAGCATTAATTGCTTAATCTTTAACCTCCTTTTCTCTCTTCCTGTACCTTTTCTCTCCAGAACAACTCTAATTATCTTCATCTTTGTTTTGTTCACTGGCCAACATTCCTGTCAACATAGCCCATACCACATATTCAATCTGCCATCAAAGTGGCCATGAGTCATATTTTTCTACCTTTGCTTCTTCCCGTAAAGTGACAAAAATCTCATGCATATTGAATGTGCATTATCAATTTTTATCTATTGAACTTTAACCATTCCTGGAGTGAGCGATGTTTCAGTGCCCCTGATATTCGCCTTTTCTCTTACCTCTAAGATCCGAATACCTGGTTGGTGCTTATTTTTTGGGGGGGGGGGGACCTTCTGTCTGCTCAATTGTGTATGCTGTTTTCTGATGTTGTTAGGGGAGCTAGGAGCAGGCAAAAGACACATTTAAAAAGAAAACTTTCAGTTGGCTAGACAAAATTAAACTGTTATTAACATCCTTCTTTACAGTAGGGACTTTGCTATTTGTATTTAGAAAAATATTTACTGCTTGCCACATTTTATTCATGTATCTTATATTGTTAGCTTTTAATTAATGGCAATTGACTAACTCCTCTTAGGTCCTTTTCTCTACTTTCCTTTTTTTTTTTTTTTCCCTGAAAATCCACATACATTGGATAACTGAAAAAAATAAAATAAAATCCCTGGCCAGCTAGCTCAGCCACCTGGGTGGGGCACCATCCTGATGTGCCAATGTTGCGGGTTCAGTCTCTGGTCAGGGCACCTGTGAGAGTCAGAGTCAACCAGTGAATTCTGGGATAAGTAGAACAACGAAAGTAGTGTTTCTCTCTCCCTCCCCCAAATCAATAAATAAAATAATTTTTTAAGTAAAATAAAAATAGTTAAATATCATCAAGAAATTCAATCTTCATTATAGAAGGTATTGTCTACAGATGGATTATTCTGATATTTTAATTTAAATGGTTGATAGTTTTCTGACTGCCCTGATTGAGAAGACTCTTTAAATTTGATCCCAGTTATTTATAATTGCTTTACTTTCTTTTGTGTTTTCAAATGATAAGTATATCTTTATCTGTATTCAGTTAAGCTCTTTTGGACAAGTTATGGAAAGATGTGAAATATGATGTATTAAGATAATTAAAATTTGTTAAAAATATGACTAGTGATTGCCTTGCTTCAGTAGCTCTCTACAATATTTTTGTACAAGTAGTGCTGTTAAACTTCTCTGTAAACTCATTATAACAATACTCTATATTTAAGATTCTGATGGTGATAGGAAATTTTATCTTAATGATAATTATTTTTTTTCTAGAGTCAGCTTAGTCAGTGTAATAATGCCCTGGAGAACTCTGAAGAACTACTAGAATTTGCAACACGGTCATTAGATATAAAGGAGGCTGAAGAATTTTCAAAGGTACAAACAAATCAACCATAAAACTAAATTAATCCTCTTGAAAAGGAAAGTTCTGATTTTAAAAAATGGTTATTTTCCCTTTTAATTTTGAATTTATTCAGTCTAAAAAATATAAAGTCTAGCCTGGCCTGCGGTGGCGCAGTGGATGCAGGGTCGACCTGGAGCGCAGAAGTCGCTGTTTCAAACCCTGGCTTGCCTGGTCAAGGCACATATGACAGGCAATCAGTCAACAACTAGAGAAGCAACTATGAGTTCATACTTCGTGCTCCCTTCCCTGTCTGTAAAATCAATAAAATAAAAATCTTAAAAAAATACAAAGTCTAAAAGGAATGGGGGGTCTAGTATTATTCCTTTCTGAGAACTGATGGAGAAACACTGTCACTGATGAAGACGAGCACTGCAGCCTCGTGTTGGTTACTAAACTTCTTGTTAAATGTTCCACCATTTAGTTTAAGAAATTGTTTGATGTTTTATTCAAATATGAAAATATATGTTCTTTATCTAAAGGGGAATGTTTGGTATGAAAATATAAACAGTGGAGGAAAAAGACTGCTACTGTGTTAACCTAGGTTCTGGGGTTTGAGATTCTGAATTCTAGTTTCTGGTTTTTATTTTAAGTAAGGTTGTTGTTCAGTAATTACCAATTTATCAAATCTGTTATATTTGATGAAGGATGAGGATGTAGAATTTACTAAAAAATGGAGTAAAATGATTGAAAAATTGAACTATATATAATAATTAGCAAAATAGAGACATTTAGTAATCTTACCAAGATAAAATATTTGAGTTTGATGTTATTTTTCTTGGTCTTTGTGGTCAAACTATTGAGCTGTATTAGTGTTAGAAAGGTAGCTTTATAATCCATTGTGTTCATCTAATGTTTTTATTTTATTTTTCTGTGAACTTGAAAGTAGGAAAATCTTGAGAAGGTAACATTTGCTGGCTTATATCCCTACACTTTGAAAATAAACTTTAAAAATTAATTCCTTTTAACAAAATTAGTCAAAAAAGTTCTTTTTCTATAAATTATTGAGCTAATTTTCGAATTTGGAGGTGGGTTGTGAGGAGATTCATCTTTGCATTTGGTAGCACTTATATAAAGCAATTATGAGAGGACATGTATGATACTTTAAGGGACTTTAAAAATATAGATATGTCACCTGTTTAGAGAGCATATATGTGATAACCTCAATTGTCTGGAACATAGCCAAATACATACAGAAAGCAAAAGATATCCAAGACATCAAAATTAGTGTCATAAGTTTATGGGCAAGAGTTAATATCCTTTATTCTTTTTTTTTTTTTTAGGTGAGAGGAGGGGAGTTAGGCAGATTCCCGCATGCACCCCATCCATGATCTACCCGACAACACTATTTGGGGCCAGTGGTAGAGTACCAAACTATTTTTAGCATCTGAGGCTGTTGTACAACAATGGAGCTATAGTCAGTACCCTGGGCCATGCTCAAGCCAGTCTAGCCACTGGCTGCGGCAGAGAAAGAGGGAAAAAACGGGGAGATGGAGAAGGAGAGAAGCAGATGGTTGCTTCTCATGTGTGCACCCTGACTGGGAATTGAACCTGGAACATCTAGTATATGTGCTGCCGAAGCGAGCATGAACCTGGGACATCTATATGCTGGGCCAATGCTCTATCCACAGAGCTACCGGCCAGGGCCATATTCTCTGTTCTTGATAGTTTCTCAGGACCTGTTGACTATTAATATGTGTATGGGACAAAAATTTGGTTTTTCTTCTGTTTCCTAGTTGTCAAAAGAGTCTTCTAGTGGAGTAGGGCAGAATTAATGACAGACATAATCCTAGCAGCAAAAGTTAATAGCTGAGAGCCTGAGAATGAGGAAGAAGACAGGAAAACTGTACAATACATGCAAAATAACTTGAATACAGTTGCATTTAAATAGAGACCGATGCTTGGAAAAGCTGTGATAAAAGTTTCTATTTTCCGCCTGACCAGGCGTAAGTGCAGTGGATAGAGTGTCAGACTGGGATGCAGAGGACCCAGGTTCAAGACCCCAAGGTCACCAGCTTGAGCGCAGGCTCATCTGGTGTTAGCAAAGCTCACCAGCTTGGACCCAAGGTCGCTGGCTTGAGCAAGGGGTTACTCGGTCTGCTGAAGGCCAGCGGTCAAGGCACATGTGAGAAAGCAATCAATGAACAACTAAGGTGTTGCTACAAAAAACTGATGATTGATGCTTCTCATCTCTCTCCGTTCCTGTCTGTCTGTCCCTATCGATCCCTCTCTCTGACTCTCTCTCTGTCTCTGTAAAAAAAAAAAAAAAGTTTCTATTTTCCAAGTTTATTTTTTTTAATTTACATTTTCATTCTCTTCTTCCCTTCCTCTCAAAGGCTATTCACTCTTTCTCCTTTGTCCTTTCCAGCCTTGTTAATTAAAACTTTCCCTCGCTATTTATAAATTGGAAAGGTTCTGATAAAATAAATCACATTGTGTTTTAAATATATTTTCTTAATGTGGCCAGTTGATCTCTTATTTTACAATTTTGATTTTGTCTTTGAGCATTTTGCAATACTGCTTAATAGCTAAAACTATGTGGAGATGTGGTGAAGTGAATCGTTAGTGTTTTTTAGCCAGAAATCTGAGTTTCTTATTCAAGAAAAGTGCTTAACTGTTATTTTGCTGTTACCTTCTGAGTATATCCAAATATACTGCTCATAAAAATTAGGGGCTATGTCGAAATGAATATGAAGCTATAAAATATCCCCTAATTTTTGTGAGCAGAATTGGGGGATATTTTTAAATGAACATGAAGTGATAAAATATCCCCTAATTTTTGTGAGCAGTGTAGTATCCAGATAATGGTTTCTGTAACTTTTTTTTTTAATTGACTGATTTGAGAGAGAAAGAAAGAGAGAGAGAGCATTCACTTGTTTCACTTAGTTGTACATTCATTGGTTGCTTGCAGTATGTGTCCTCACCTGAGATTGAACCTGCAACCTTGGAATCTGGGGATGATGCTCTAACCAGCTGAGCTAACTGGCCAGGTTCAGATAATGGCTTGATTCTAAGAACATAAGTTCATTTTCCTAGCCAGCTGCATGGACTGCAGGCTTGCCTCAAACACAAGTCTGCTGACAAAATAGGGAAGATGACTCTGAAAATTAACTATTGGACTAGCAGCATATTGTCAGATATTTGGAAAAAAAATTCTTCTAAGTTAAACTGTTTACAAATATCCCAAAGTAAAGTAATTAAGTCTGATTAATATGGGGACAAAAAAATACCGTAGGCTAAAATCCAGTCTTTTTAGACTTCATTATCTTCAAAAAGAGAATTTTAAGTATGGATGTTTAAATGACCACATTGTACCTCAACATGAGAATTGAATATGAAGCTATGCTATTTACTAGAATTAGATAGTCTGAAATTGAACAAGGGAAAATAGTACAAGTGGAAAAGGATGTTAGAACATACATTCACTAAATTTTTTTAAACCATTAGAAGTTTGGTTGATAGTAAATATATGCAGGAAGATCATCAGCAAATGAGATCTGATCATTAGCTTTATTTTTGGGTAGACAGGTAACCAAAACCCCACCAAACCTGAGTTCTCTGCTCATAGTTGGTCTGCACAACACTGCTTCAGTTCTTTGCCAAAATTAATATCCCTGTGTTTCCCCACCCCCTGAATTTAGAACTTGAATTCCACCTACGAAGACCTGAGTCTGTGGGACATTTTCCAAGTCAGTGTAACTAACCAGCTACTTCATCACACTCTTCACACCTAACTCCCTTGTCAGACTAGAAAGGGCGGAATGATTACCTGTCCAGGTGCCTACAATGAAATAAAGTGTATAGACTAAAGCAAAAGGGAAACAATTTCTTCTACGTTTGATCACAGATGAAAAATGAGAATGGGTTTTGTGTATTTCTCACTTTGACGCATAATTGTTGGAATATTGTTTAGTGAGTATCGGGCTCTGACCACGAAGAGCACATACAGAGAGGGGTATTCAGTATTTCCAGGGGGGCAGAACTATTGCAGAAGCTGCTTGTGGGGGCGAACTCAGGAATGCTGAGAGGAGAGGACCCTTAACAAAAGCATGAATGTTTCAGCTCTGAAGGCAGTTTAAAAACAAATCTACCCTGGCTGGGTAGCTCAGTCGGTTAGAGCATCCTTCTGTATATCAAGGTTGCAGGTTCTATCTCCTGTTAGGGAACATGTGAGAAAAAACCAGTGAATGCATAAATAAGTGGAACAATAAATTGATGTTTCTCTCTCCCCTTCTTTCCTTCTGCTATCTCAAAAATTAATAAATATTTAAAAAAACAAATCTAAACATTTGTTAAGAATAGCTCAAGCTATAATTTTTCCCTTTATTTTATTTATGGGTGTTTATATTCTATAAAAATGTAGTCTAGTATATAAATGTCCTTAGTCATAGAGCAGATGTATACAGTAGTGTATTCAAAATTTATTTCAAGTTATTTACTATGACTTTGTGAAGCCTTTTAAATGGTTGTAGTTTTTAAAAAATAGTTCTTTTTATAAACAGATTTATATGTAATTAACTGTCATGCAGTTTCTTTAATTTTTTTAAGTTGGTATTTTTGTCTAAGAAAAGAATCTATCTCTTCACACTGTGTGACTGAGTCTCCTTTATTTCCCAAGTTATTCCTTAATACGGTAATTTTAGGATGAGGGTAGAAGTCTCAATTATATATTATAAAAAAGTGTTAAGTATTTGTTCCTTATTGATTTTCAGATTGTCTCAAGGAAACATTACAAATTATTTGTCCCAAATCTAGTAGGAAATTTTTAAGTATAAAACAATGTGAACATGTATACACGACTTGAAAAGTTTCTCAGTGTTGTGTGGCATTCAGATTTTTACTAGGATCTCTATTGGCTTTACTGCAAATCAAAATAAAGATAAATCCTCTCAGGCAAATGCCAATTTTGACATCTAGTTTTTCCTAGATTCATCCTTTTGATGGGGTTAGTGAATTTTTCTCTTAGCAATGATCAGAAACAGATATATTCTTACTTTTGTTGCTATTTATAAATGATCTCTGGTTTTAACTAACTCTGTTGTCTTTTTCCATTTCAGTCTGTATTTAGATTGTTAAAATGTTTAATTTGTTTTGTATAATTTTAAAAAGTTCCTATCTATTAATAAGATGGCTTAGGATGGACTTTAGGGTTCGAAGATGTCTTAGTGTTCATTATTTTATAGATGAGGTAACTGAGTCCAAAAGAGTTGTGATTTGCTAGTTCTTGGGATGAGCTGAAACTCAGATCTCTTAAACTTTGATTATGACTCATTATTTGCTGACAAATTTCAAATTTTTTGATTCAGAAGAAATTTGGAAATCGCAAATTATGTCCTGTTTGGGAAAATGATTTATTGAGTACAATAAGCAAGATCTAAAACTTCTTTATTTTATATTTCCCTTTGTATTTGTGTTTAAAAATAGCATCCAATTTAGATGCTCCATAAATAGAATTATTTTAGAGTAGTTTGCTTTTAACACCTTACTATAAAGGGAGGAAAATGAGGATATTAAGAAGGGATATAGAAACAATAAGATCTTAATCTTCAAAGGGCTGGATAGAGTCACGAAAGGAAATAGTTTCTGTATCGATGCTCATTGTAGATTAAAAATGAGAGAGATTGGGAAAAGATATGGTTTAACTTTATGTTTAATTGTTAATTGTGAAGAACCGTTTGTGATTACTACTTTGTATTCCAACTACAATTCTGTTAAGGAAGTTTGGTCTTTGTCCTATAACTGATAAAGGATCAGAATTTTAAGCTTTACTTCAAAAACAATCGATAGGTGGAGAAAGGGAATGAGAGAGAGAGAAAGGAGTCATCTCTGATAGAAACAGAAGGAAATGAAGTGCTGGCAAATGATATTAGGAGATTGAATTAGAAATAGTGATTGAAATTGAAATAGAAAATAGTCATGTTGAGCAAAGTAATATGACTAATACTTCTTGAAGGCTTTCCGGTAATATGCAGTACTGTAACCTAAAAATCTAAGCATTCACTGAGACCACTTCATAACTCACTAAGTGGAAATATTATCAAATAAATGTGTTGGAGACAGAGCCATGGTAGATGAGGGGATCAGTTGGTACTTATTAAATAGAGGTGTTTAAGTGACAAAATACATCACAGTTGAAACTTAGAGTAATCAAGCAAAATTGTAACATGTATCTTTTGAATAGCTTTCTGCTTCAGGAGAAGAAATTCCAGAAAAAAGATGAAATGATTTATTTTCCAATTTAAGACATTTAAAAAAAAAAATTGGCCCTTTTAGAAAAATATTTTCAGAACTTGAGACTTTCCACTCTTTATAAAAGTTATTGCACAGAATAACTTTTCAACCCTTACTGCATTTACACAGTGTCTGTGCTATAAAATTTGAACATAAATGAAAGAGAAACCACTGAGTTGCCAGTTTTACCTGCTGGGTGTATTTATATATGTACACGGGACAACAGTTTTTTCTGAGTTATATAGCTTTTTTATCTGTTTTTTTTTTCAGGTTTGTCACGAACAGCCTAGTATATTAAGTGATAACATCAAAGCTTACATGTGTATGTGTGCACACTTGCACACACTTAAAATGGCACCACCTTACTGATTTAACACTAGATACAAAATTGAATAAAATAGTCAGATTAAAAAACAGTAAGGATCTTTATATTGTTGGGCTATTTGATAGTGACTTCTAGTAACATTCCTCTAACCAAGTTCTAAACCAGTTCAGAAATAAGGTAAAACAAAGCTGATAAGATGCCAAATACTGATAAAACGATACTAGAGAATTTGACTTGTATCAATAGGCAAGCTTTGCTAATATTGAATCATAGAATTAGACAGATTTACCCACCTACGTATGGTCATTACTGGGCTACCTCGGGTATATGGGGGGGCTGTTTCAGTGAAACTTACTGCATCAAGGGGAAAGAACAGAATATATATTCTCTGTGGGAAGGCAAGGGGCAGAAAAAGGGAAAGGTGCTGAGCTGCTTATTTATAGTTTCTCATTTCAGATTCACAGTCAGATTAGAGCACCTCACCTTCCCAGGAAAAATGAGGAAACAGAGAGAGGCCAAGGGAGTCATGCTAGTGGACATGTATCCATAATGAAGAAACATCAAGTGCAGAGAACAATCTCCTCTACCCCTCCCATGCACTCATATTAAAATCACTGGTTTGTAATTCTAGTTATAATCACAATTACTTTTAAAAAATCAGTATAATTAACTACCTTAACATTTCTTATCCCTGGTACCAAAGTAGTGTCATGATTTAAGGAACATATCATCGATGCCACAGAATTAGATTGCTGCAGAATGTGGAGCTTGAAAAGGATCTTTAGCAACATTAAGGACAAAAATCCCTTAATAAAGAAATGGAATGGTTAGTATACAAGGTCACAGAATTGACTATGGTAGTGCTGGACCTGCATAATATGCTGATCTAAATTGCAATCTGTTCTTTTGTGTAGAAAGGTTCTCAGACAAGAATATTTTAGACTGGGTATAAAAATGAATGATATAAAAAAACAGTTTTAGAACTGAAGAAGAGAGGCAACAGAAGCATTGTTATGTTTATTGTTCGGTTACATTTAATAATTATACATTACTGAGCGCCAAGCTTTATGCTGGACACTGGGTTGGAGAGTCGAAGGAAACAGCCATAGTCTACATTGGCTACATCATTAATTATGCTGGTCAGTGTGGGGAAAAACTTTTGTTGGCTATATTATATTGCATGTAAATATAAAAAGGACAGCAGTTTTTACTAGCATTTTTCATCATTTTTCTGTGACAGTCATCAATTAATAGCTCTGTCCCCTTCTTAAACTTATGCTAGCATTCGGGAGGAAAAAAAAAGATCTTAATGTAGTCTTAAGTTTAAGTTGGCAGCTTCTATGACATCATCTAAGGAAAAGACCACATTGCTCGAAGTATTTCTCTGGTTTCTCCTTGTCTGAATTTTCACCATTAGAACTTCACTTGGTGGGGGGTATAGGATTGTAGAACTGCAGCCTAGTTTTATATGTTGGCAGTCAGGCTCTCAATACAAAGTCTTTGCCCAGAGAAGGCACATACGGAAAACTTGGGACAGTCATGGTGTGGTGAAAGAAATCTCTGAAGAAAAATTGGAGAGCGTGTTTGAATTGTGTAAGAAAACCATCAGAATGCATAGAAATGTGTGTCCCATAAAGGAGATTGATTGTTCTAGTGCAGGAGTGTCAGACTGAATGGAAGTGGAAGTATGTTATGATAATCGTAAGGTAAGAAAAAACATTTATAGTCATCTGGTTTTAGTTTGGAATGTTGAATGTCCCTTCTTTTAAGGTGATTTATATGGGGTCTAGATTTTCTACTGTACTTCTAACATCACTTGTAAGCTGATACAAACTACACAGATTTCCTATAATTTATGTTTGGGTGAATATGAACTAATCTGTTCCAGGGTTTGTATCCTAACTTTCTTGCATGTCACTGCCATGGAAACTTGCATGAAAAGCACTAACTGCCTTCTTTCTCTTCTCCCTGATTTGCTCCAAGGCTGCCAGACAGATCAAGGATAGGTATGGAATAAAACCTACATTTTTATTTAAGTGTTGATATTGAAGTCAGAAATGAAATTCAAGAACAGATTCTTATTAGACTTTCATTGGTTAAAATAAAAATACCTAATGGTCAAGTACAAAAAAAAAGTCTCTTGAATATTTTCTGGAATAAGCAATATATTAGAAGATTAAAAAAGAAACATAGTTGTGGGCAATTTTGTACTTCCAAAAGAATTTCATTTCTGGTATAATATAGTTAGTTTTAGTACAGTTCTTAAATATGTTAATGGGTGGGAACCAGTTTTAATAATTAAAAATATATATTCCTGGAATGCATTTTTTCTTAAATTTTGTAAGTGTGTCTTATTTTCTGAGAAGTCACAGCATTTTAAATAGTCCTCAGGAGCTAAAGCTCTCTTACTTCACTGCTTTCCTGTTTAACACCTTTGTATTCTCATTCCATCCTGTTCCTGGTGCCATCTCTCTCTCTTTCTAATGCCACTACTGTCTAGTTTATGGGAAGAGAATAGGAAAGAAAATAATGACTTTGGCTTAAAAGGTCTTTCTCCTTGCTAGAGTCAGGATTAAGAAAGGAAATTGAGTACTTGCTATAATGAATACACCTAAAGGCTGAAGGAGCTGCTGGCAATTGGATTGGGTCACTCCAGAGGGGAGGTTCTACTCTGCTTGGCTCATCGCCAGTCACTGACTATAGTGAGGTGATCATTTGAGGCTTATAAGTCTCTGAAAGGCACTGCTCTTCAAATCACCAGTATGAAATTACTCTTCATCAGATAATTTACAAAATTATTCATGATAGTGTGAGAAACAGTAGTGTCTCTATTGTTAATCTTGGTTGATGACTTCAGTTCTGTGTTTCTCTCATGGCTGTTGATTTGACTAGAGGCAAGATTAGCATAGCAGTCATAGCATTTTTAGCACATGTATTTTTGTATTTTTTGTATATAATATATCAAGAATTGGTTAAAGGCATGGATCAGTTTTATAAATCCCGAATGTAGAAAGGAGATTATGAGAGTTTAAAGATAAAAAGTATTGGTTGGTTGAGGATTGGATGCTAGGTAGTTTTTTGGATAGGGTAGTTTTGGGTTGTGTCTGCTGGAATTCACTGTGAGTGATCCATCTTCCACCCTGGCTAGATTCTTCTTCCGTTTTTGTTTTTTTCTTTTCAGAGTGAGAGGAGGGGAGATAGAGAGACAGGCTCCCCAGTGTACTCCAACTGGGATCTGCCTGGTAACCCCTGTCTGGGGCCATGCTTGCAACCAAGCTATTTTTAGCTCCTGAGGCAGAGGCTCCAATGAGCTATCCTTAATGCCTGGGGCTGATGCGCTGAAACCAGTTGAGCCATGGCTGAAGGAAGAAGAGACAAAGAGAGAGAGAGAGAGAGAAGGGGGAGGTGTGGAGAAGCAGATGGTCGCTTCTCCTATGTGTCCTGACTGGGAATTGAACCTTAGGACATCCACATGCTGGGCTGTAGCTCTACCACTGAGCCAACCAGCCAAGGCCTAGATTATTCTTCTGTTGAGCCACCTACTCCCACTAAATCCTGCAGTGGTCCCTGATTGTAGTAGAAGTCACTTTCTAATTAGGCTTTGGGCTGTCCAAAAACTTTGTGAGAGACCTTGCAGAATTCTCTCTTGTTCTTCTGGGAATCTCTGTGGTTCTGTGCTTCCCAGAATTCTGTCCTTTCCCCTGACCTCTTCTTTGTCCAGATATTTTTGCCAGAATTTTATTTTATTATCGGTGTTTTGTGGCTGAATGCATTCCTCAGTGAAGTTTGATTTCTTTTCTTCTCTACGCCAGCCTCGGGGCTTTGATGTCATCAGTATCCAAGGGGTCTCAGGAGTCAAGGTTCTTTTTTATGCCAGGGAAAATTCTACTTACTAGTTTTTACATTTGTTTGGTTTTTCAAAACCTGTACTTTTTTTGGCTTCCCACAAAATTTTTACTTCCTACCTAAGGAACATTTCTGGGTTTTATTTTAATTTTTTAAACTTGATTCTTAGTTTCATAATGTCTATGTTTCTTTGACACAGTTTTTTAGGTGCTCTGCCAGGTAGCAAGCTTCTAGAATTCCATTATTGCAATATAAAAATAAATTGTTCCTACAGTCCTAATAAAATATTTTCACTGAAGAAAGAAAGGAGTATACCTTGATGTGAAGGCGAAAGTGGTATTTTAAGGAAGTGTGTATGTAACAATACCTGAGCAAGAAATCAAATATATAAAAATGAAAGTCTCTGTGAAACTTCAGTATTTATCATTTGCTGTGACCACAGTTATACAGGAGGAATAACGGAGTGACAGGAAACACTGAAGACAGAAATGAGAAGACGACCCTGCAGGTCTCCGTGTCCTTACGGAGCACTGGGCACACTGCTGGCACTTAGTCATGTTGGAAGATGATTAGTTGAGGTGTATTGTCGGAATTACTGGTTCTTGAAAGAAAGAGGTCATGAAGAATCAAGTTATAAGTAGGTAGTTTGAGGAAATTAAAAGTGTCCATTTATATGTTTTGCAGTTATTTTCTCTTTGCAAACTTAAGAAGAAGTGATCCTTATATTCACTTACACTATTAGAAAAAATCTAAAAAAGTCAGATTGAGTTAAAACATTTCTAATGACATGGGTTCTGTAATATAACTATCTATGGATTTTAGATTTTTAGTTTAGCTTTGAGGCACAATTGTTTAAATATATTCAGTTTAAAAATAATAATAAAAATATTATAATGTTATATATCTAATATGACCTATGGAGACTGAAATTTTCATTGACTAGAAAATGAAGGTCATTATTCTTTTTTCTTTTTGGCTTTGCTGGACCTTTCTATTGCACTTTTGGTGAACATTCATTTTCTTTGAGGCTATAGTGGTTAAATCAAATTTTGCAGATAAAGTTTCAGATTTAAATTTCTTAATATACTTTCAGATATTTATTATCAACAGTTCAAAAAAAAGCATTTAAGTAATCAGGTTTAGAAACAGCCCATTCATTGATTCTGTGAGCATTTACTAAGTACCTATCTGAATATAGCTCTTTTAGAAGTTTCCAAATCAAAGATACTTAGGGCTTTAAAGAACAAAGTATGTAAGACTTAGCCTTTGTTCTTAACTTCTTATTGAAATAATCTGAAATTTCATTATTGAGAATGAGCAGCTTAAAGTAGTGTGTAAGAAATATTGTTATGCTAGGAATTCATTAAGTGTGAGTTCCCTTCCCCATAGAGTGTATTTCAGTATGGCACCTTGTTCTTGATAACTGGATCAATTAACATTGTTTCTAAATAAAATGATTACTTTCCTAGTTTTAAAATGATATTAAGTAACTGAATACAGCAACAGTTAGACATTTTTCATCGCCCCCAAACTGAATGCAGCAACAGTCTTGGTATCTCTCACACCAGTTCATCTCTAGGGTAGACTTGGCAGATCTGAGCGACTTTGCTCCTCCAGCTCTGTTTTCTTCCTCTCCCAAACTGTGTACCAGGAGGGCAGCACTCATGAGTATTACTTTTGTATTCTTTGATGAAAGATAATAAGGGGATTACTTTGTGATACTTTTGAAAATTTACTATAGTATGAAAAGCTGAAATTTGAGATAAAATGACAAATTAATAGAACATGATAATTTTTTTTCTCCCAGTTCTAATTGACAGAACAGTTTCCCCATACTGTGGGTAAAACAAGGTCTGGTGTGGCTTTGTTCTTTTTGTTTTTTCTTTTATACCACATTCATCTAATAAGTATTTATTGAACTTTTGTTTCTGTGGCTTTTGGTTTCACAGAGCTGTTTCTCCTGTATCCTTCCATGTAACTGATGTTGACACATCAGAGTGACACCTACTAGTGACGTCACTTCTCTCCTTTCTCATCCATGGCCTACCCGTAGTGGCTACCTAGCTGTCCAGGGTTGGTCAGTGTACCTCTACTCTTCTTTGAGGATGCGCGGAGTAGCTGTTAGTGTAGGGAGAGTGTGTGAGTCAGGGTATACGTGCACTTTTCTGTTTGGCATGTGGAAAGGAGTGAGGCGGCATCAGGAAGTCGGTGGGATTGTGAGTACAGAGGTTTAGGTGGCTGTTGGGTCTGTTAAAAATGATTCATGCTGAATAGTTGTCTCTTATGATACTGTATTTGTATGCAGTTTTATAAAACTGGCTGATTCATGCTGAATAGTTGTCTCTTATGATACTGTATTTGTATGCAGTTTTATAAAACTGGCTGATTCATGCTGAATAGTTGTCTCTTAGGATACTTACTGTATTTGTATGCAGTTTTATAAAACTGGCTGGAGGAAAGTTCCTTAAATTTATCTTTAATGTCTTTAAATTTAAAAACATTTTACAGTTTTTTATTTAATTTTCAAAGACTAAACAAATTTCTATTTAGCTTTGTTATCTTTGTGATAGTTTCTGAAGTCATTAGAGTAAAATAATTTCTATCTTTTTATTTTATAAATTCAATGTATGATATTTCCCATTCTTCTATTTTTAAAAGTATTTTTGTGTTTGCTGTAGAGTAACAATGGCTTCAGCCTTTCGCCTTTCTTTGAAACCAAAGGTCAGTGACAGCATGACTCATTTAATGGTGGATTTTTCTCAGGAAAGACAGATGTTGCAAACTTTAAAGTTTTTGCCAGGTAAGTAAGTACATGTATTATATGTAAAGTTTAATATATAAAAAATACTTTCTGCGAGGTTTTTCTGTATGAACATTGTAATATAAATATTAAAGAAGTATAGCATGATTTTTTTTTTCTTCATTCAGCTAAGTAATAATACATTTGCTATTCTTTATTTTTAGAGAATTGTTTTACTAGTATATAAATTCCATTCTTAAGAACCCTGTAAAGGCATGTATTTTATTGTTTGTTTGATGGAAGCAGTACACTGTAATGGTTAACACTGGGTCTTGTGCCCAAACTTCTTAGATTTGAATCCTGGCTGCCATTTACTGGCTGTGTAACCTTGAACAATTTATTTAACTTTGCCTCATTTTCTTTATCTTTAAGATGTGATGTTGTACTTCTCTGGTTTTTATAATGATTAAAGGGATTGAAATCTCTAAAGCACTTGAAATAGTACCTGTCACACAGTCAACACTCAGTTAATGTTAACTGCTATCATTACCATTATTGCTGTGGTTGTTGTTGGTTCAGGTGGAATTTTATTTCCAGGAATGATATGTTGACATTGGCTTATTAGTGTATTGGGTTGAGGATATTTCAGCAGCCAAGTCCATTTGAAATCGAATCTCAAATAATTTGTCCACATGTGTGAAAGAGCCAGTTAAAGATCTTTGGGTTAGCAGTATTCTCTCTTGAGCTAGGAGCAAGCAATGTTAAGTTGATAGCTAACACAATTTGGACATGGTGATTTGGGAGATCAGGAAATCTCTTGTAAGTGAAGTGTTTTACTTAAACAGGTGCTTTTTTTGAGCTGGCTTTATTTTTTAGAGATTAGCTGTTTTTGAATAGGGAATGTTGATGGTATGAAACCATTTTTCTCCGAATATTTGGTCAAGGATTTAAAATATGATTGGAAAGAAGAGATTAGTAGACATGAAACTAATGGGACTAGTAATATTAGTACAAGTGAAGTATTAACTTGTGTGGAATAGATCAGAAGTTTAGAGGAGAGGCCCTGGCTGGTTGGCTCAGCGGTAGAGTGTCGGCCTGGCGTGCGGGGGACCCGGGTTTGATTCCCGGCCAGGGCACATAGGAGAAGCGCTCATTTGCTTCTCCACCCCCCCCCCTTCCTCTCTGTCTCTCTCTTCCCCTCCCGCAGCCAAGGCTCCATTGGAGCAAAGATGGCCCGGGCGCTGGGGATGGCTCCTTGGCCTCTGCCCCAGGCGCTAGAGTGGCTCTGGTCCGGCAGAGCGACGCCCGGAGGGGCAGAGCATCGTCCCCTGGTGGGCAGAGCTTCGCCCCTGGTGGGCGTGCCGGGTGGATCCCGGTGGGGCGCATGCGGGAGTCTGTCTGACTGTCTCTCCCCGTTTCCAGCTTCAGAAAAAAGAAAAAAGAAAAAAAAAAGTATAGAGGAGAGGAGAAAGTATAGAGGAAGTACAATATAAAAGGAAGTATAGCCTGACCTGTGGTGGCGCAGTGGGTTAAAGCGTCGACCTGGAACACTGAGGTCACTGGTTCGAAACCCTGGGCTCGCCCAGTCAAGGCACATATGGGAGTTGATGCTTCCTGCTCCTCCTCCTTCTCTCTCTCTCTCTCTCTCTCTCTCTCCCTCTCCCTCCCTCTCTCTCTACTCTCTGAAAAAAGAATTGAATAAAGTCTTATAAAAAAAAATAAAAGGAAGTATAGTTGTAGAGGAAGAAAGTATACTTGTCAGTGGAGATCTGCCTGTAAATTGGCTTTTCAGAATTACTAACCATTATATTATCATTCTCACTACTTCTAAATTTAGAAGGAGAGTCAGGAGTGTCAGATTGTGAATGTACACATGAGGGTTTTTTTTTGTGTGTGTGTGTGTGTGTGTGTGTGTGTGTTTAAGCAATCTTCTCACCATTACTTTCTTTCTCTTGGGTTTTCAGTAATATCTTAACAGCCCAAGGCCATGCCTACTTTACAGTCAAATAGATTGCATGCACAATTCAGATTTATTCTTTTGACAAACTGTTAAGACTGTCTGAAGGAATGAGGTATAATAAAAACACAAATCCTGTTAGGGAGAAGTTTCATCCCTAGAAAAAGCATAGTAGGTTGTTAAAGTTTATGAAAGATGAACTCATGTTACCAATTTTTAATATTCTGCTATAGCATAAAAATTTCCGATAAGAACCAATACCTTTATCCCTTAGCAATTCATTCCATAGATACCACAGAAATCACTTCTACCCTGCATTATGTATAGTTCATGAGTCATGGACTTATCTGAGTCTGAAAAATGAAAGTGATGATGATAGACATTTGCAAAGTTCTTTTCTTCTACCTTAAGCCATTAAAAAATACATTGAATCTCAGAGTTTATATTCTTTCTGAGCTTCTACAGCTGAAAAGAAACATCATGCTTGTGACAATGCTGATGCCACTTACACTTTGACATGCACATGCAGGGAAGACATCAGTAAGATTCCTGAAGCAGTTTCTACGCTGTTGCTAGTTAACTGTTGCTTTATGGGAATTGCTGTGAATTGTTTTTCATTCTCATTTTCAAAGACAGTTCTGAATTTTCTAAGTAATATTTTTATATGGCAATTTTACCACCTTTCATCTCCTGAAGTTTATCCCTCATTTAATGAACTTTTTATTCTGTGTAGAATCTTGGGTGAACTTCCCATATATCAGATTCAGGTCAACCTTAATTTGATATATTGCTCTTAAATTAACTTAATTTTTTATTTTCCTCCCAAGTATCACCACTTTCTTGGATCTTTTTTCATTTTTACCTCAGTTACCACGTGTAGCAGTTTGCTTTCTTTTGGGGGCCACCATTCACAGGAAAGAAGAATCCACTTGCCAGTATATTCTTACTGGAATGGTAGCAGAATAGAGATGTGTATAGTAGAGGTTAGCCAGACCCACTTACAGACTAAGTGACTCTATCCACTTGCCAGTATATTCTTACTGGAATGGTAGCAGAATAGAGATATGTATAGTAGAGGTTAGCCAGACCCACTTACAGACTAAGTGACTCTCTTTTCATTTTTAATTTGAATTTTATATAGATTATATTTATTGATTTTAGAGAGAGAGAGAGGGAGTGAGAAGCATCACCTTGTAGTTACTTCACTTTAGTGGTTCATTGATTGCTTCTCATATGCGCCTTGTCTGGGCAGGCCTAGGGTTTCAAACCAGTGACCTCAGCGTTTCAGGGCCAACACTCTATTCACTGCACCACCACAGGTCAGTCTCTTTTTAAAAATTTTTATCTATTAATTTTTAGAGAAAGAGGAAAGGAGAGAGAGACAGAGAAAAAGAGAAACCTTGATTTGTTGTTCCACTCATGTATGCTGTCACTGGTTGATATCTGCATGTGCCTTGACCGGGGGTTGAACCTGTGACTTGGCATGTCGAGATGACTCTCTAACCAACTGAGCTACCAGCCAGCACCTAAGTGACTCTCTCTTCATACCAGCTTCTTGGGACTTTTAGTACAGATTTTTGACTTAGCAAAATTAAAGAATTGCCACATGCCAAATACGCCTTTACATCTCCTCACATGTAGGCAACACAGAGCACATGAAATTTATGAATGTCTGTGGTCCATTCTCTTGGCAATGACTAGTGGTCTGTATTGCTTATGTTCCAGAATAGAGACTGGCATCTGTTATGTATTATAGGGACAAAAACTCCAGAAGACAGATGAAGAAAATTAATCATAATGACAAATGATAAACACTTCTTTGGTTGTCTGTTGTCTTACTAATAAGGTATATCAGATTCCAAGTATTTATTGTACAATTACACACATATACCAGTTGACCTTTAGAGACTGTAGTTAATGGAGATCAATTGTCCTGTCTCTCTTCCTCCTGCTCTTTCTTACTATACTGCTCACAAAAATGAGGGGATATTTCAAAATGAATATGGAGTGATAAAATATCCCCTCATTTTTGTGACCAGTATAGTTAGGCTTGAAGATTTAAAATTTGTATAAAATTCCTTTTCTATTCGTCTTGATTATTTCATCCAAGATATTTACTTTGCTATTTGTTAGGTCTCACATTTTAACTTTTGTTTGTAATTTTTTTGTTGTTATTGTTGTATTTTAATCAATGCTTTGTATTTTTAAAACAAGTTTAGGTTTATGGAAAGTTGAGCATATAATACAGAGTTACCATATACTTTCCTCCTCCCCACATGTAATTTCCCCTATTATTACTATCTTACGTTAATTAGTAGGGTACATTTGTTTTAATTGATAAACCATTATTGATACAGTATTAATTAACTAAAGCCCATAGTTAACATCGGGGTTTACTCTGTGTGTTATACAATTCTATGGGTTTTGACGAAAGAATAATGTCATGTGTCCACTATAACATTATCATACAGAATAGTGTCACTGCCCTAAAGTTTCCCTGTACTCGGCTGGTTCATCCCTTGTGTCCTGCAGCCTTGCTATAATCACTTGCTAGTTTCAGGACTTTTTTCATTGATTCTTTGGTATTTTCTTCATAAATAATGCATATCATCAATGAACAAAGACAGTTTCATTTCTTCCTTTCTACCTTTTACTTTCTTTTCTTGTCTTACTGTATTTAGCTAGTACTTTCAATATAGTGTTGAATAGGAGTGGTGAGAGGGACATCTTTGCCCTAGGGAGAAAATATAGTTTTTCAACATTAATTATGGTTTTAACTATAGATATTTTTGTAGGTGATGTTTGTCAAATAAAGCACCCCTTTATCCCTAGTTTGCTGAGAATTTTGTCATGAATGATTGTATTTTGTCCAATTTTTTTTCTATTTCTTTATATGATCATATGATTTTTCTTCTGATGTGATAGATTACATTAATTGGTTTAAAATGTTGAACCACCCTTACATACTAGGAGAAAATCTTTTAAAACATTTTTTTTAGAGTCAAAAATGTTTAAATACAGTACCTGTACAATTTCACACATTTTAGACATCTGTATCACTGGAAGACCTCACTATCCAATTAGCCTGTTGTTATGTAAATGAAATATCTGTTAATGTTGGGGAGTGATGGAAAATCCTCTTTTATGGAAAGAAATCGATTAATGTCCATACATGTTTATTTTGGCTCATTTATCCTAATTTATTTTAATGAGTCATAGAATTCTGTGAAGAAACATTTTAAATTTCTTAAGCATTTTGCATGGTTGAAGAGTTCATTTTTGTTTAGAGTTGAGAAATTATAATTATTTTATAAACTATTTTAAAAAATACATTGAAAAGATCTTGAATTATTTTAATTGTTGAAGTCAAAGCCAGTTATTCTATTTTATCATTGTGACTTAATTTATATTCTGCAGCTGTTAGAAATAGATTAAAAATGCTGAGAAGTAACAAGTGATTCTTGATTCTTTTTCCTGAGCATGTGTGAATTGCTTTTTGTTTACTAAGGTTTAATAAACTTTGAATAAGTCTATGAAAAAACTTTGAAACAAGAATTTTTAAACAACTATTCAAATGAATAGTTCAAAAGCAACATGAAAAACCATAGTTTGAATGACAGACATGAATATTGGATTAGTACTATAATGAGAAATGAGCTCTTTTTTTTTTTTTTTTTTTTTTTAGTCCCCAAAGCTCCAGAGATAGATCCAGTAGAGTGTCTGGTGGCTGACAACTCGGTAACAGTAGCTTGGAGAATGCCAGAGGAAGATAATAAGATTGACCATTTTATACTGGAATACAGGAAAACTAATTTTGATGGACTTCCACGGGTGAAGGATGAGCGGTGCTGGGAGGTGATTGACAGTATTAAGGGAACTGAACATACGCTGACAGGTAAAACGGCTACGTTTCATGAATCTTTCTCAGAAAAGAAATATAATGGTGAAAAATATTTTGAGTTACTTTAAAAGATAATTTTTTTTAGCCAAGTGACTTTTTATATATTCATTATAGAGGTGATTATCTCTTAAAATACCAAGAAAATCTTCATTTAAATTACTTCTGGAGATATATGCAACCTGGTAAAAACAATGTATGTGGAGCAAACATGCAGGGATGTTCTGAAACAGTATTTTAGAATAACATTTAAGTTTTACCTTGGTTTTCTTCTTATTTCCTATTTATTGGTTTTTTTGGAGGGTGACACTGGTTAACCCAATTATACAGGTGTCAGGTGCACAATTCACAACATGTCATCTGTATACTGTATTGTGTGGTCACCACTTCAAGTCTCTGTCCATTGCCATTCATCTAACCCTTTGTCTAACAACAAAAAAGCTGTCAATTTTCTAGATGTACACACTTCTTCACAAATATTGTTGCCTTTACCTTTTATACCTAAAGTACTTTAATACCTAAAGTAGAACTGTGACTTGGTATTAGACATCTGTTTGTTGGCCTTTTGTAAGTCTTTAAAAAGCTATCTCCATGTACAGGGGATTTTGGGTATTTGAAATGGCCAAATGTTGTCTGAGTTGTTAAATGCTTTTTTATGCATGGTCATTAATATTAGTAACTTTACCATTACTGATCACTTACCATTTTTCAGGAATTGGGCTGAAATGTATTACACGATACATCTCATTTAATATCTACACTTATGAGATTGGTTTTATTCTGTTTTACAGATACAAAACTATGGCTCTGTCATGTTGTTTAAAGTCCCATAGCTAGTAATTTTGGGGCTATTTTAATGTAGACATGACAATAGAGTTTTGCTATTAATCCCTATGTTTCACTTTCTCTTTAAATTTATTTTTCACGTAAGAAGATAATGTTTCATGAATATAAAAATTCCTTAGGGTGTCTACTTTCCAGAAATTGAATATGCTATTTTAAATTGCAACATCTATCCTTGAGTAAAATATTACTCTTAATGAGGCTTGACAGTATTTTTTATCACTTAAGTTTTCACAAAAAATTCATTGATAAAACTGTATGATTTCTTTTGAAGAAAACAATAGATAAATCATGATTCCTCTCTCTTCAGGCATTTTCACAGTTTTAACATAAACTTATATCCTTCCTGAGTTAAGAAAAATTTCAAAGAGGGAAAATTGTCTGTTTGAAGGTTTATACTTATACTTTTGGAGTAGATTCCTTTACTTTTCACGTCTGAAGCCATTTTCATTTTTTCAGGCTTAAAGTTTGATTCAAAGTATATGAATTTCAGAGTGCGAGCTTGTAATAAAGCTGTGGCTGGAGAGTGTTCTGATCCGGTGACTCTAGAGACCAAAGGTGAGAGCATTGTTTACACAGCATAAAACAAAAGGACTGTCTGAAGTTATTCGAGACTTCGTGACAGGAAACATTTTACATGTGTTTGCATCCTTCCTGCCCCCACCCAGAATTCCTAACCATAGGAATTTTAAGATGGAGAAATTAGGACTACAGTAGTCATATTCATTAGCCTTTTCTTTCTTTTTTCTTTTTTTTTTTTGACAGACAAAAGAGAGGGACAGATAGAGACAAGACAGACAGGAAGGGAAAGAGATGTGAAGCATCAGTTCTTCCTTGTGGCACCTTAGTTGTTCATTGATTGCTTTCCCATATGTGCCTTGACCTGGGGGCTACAGCAGAGTGAGTGACCCCTTGCTCAAGCCAGTGACCTTGGGCTCAAACCAGATGAGCCCACGCACAAGCCAGTGACCTCGGGGTTTCGAACGTGGGTCTTCCATGTCCTAGTCCGACTCTCTATCCACTGCGCCACTGCCTGGTCAGGCTCATTAGTTTTTTCTTTATCGTGGTATTCAGAGAGGTAAAATAGCCTGAGATGGGAGTGTTACCTTCTCAGGCGGGTGCTTAGTTTACAAATTTTAGTTTAATATAAATATATGAACATCACTGAAGATGTGTCCAAAGTTTTCTCAGGGAATAGAGTATGGCTCAGTAATGAGGAAGTACCTTTTCAGTTTAGTTCAGGTCCTCTAAATTTTCTTAAATCTTCTTGTAGAAATTAACATTTATATATTTATTAATGTTTATAAAGCAGTTTCAGGGTTATTCATTTGATCATTAAAATTATGCTGAGAGATCAGTAGAATAGATATTATTGATGGCCAATTTGTGAAGAAAGTGAAGTTCAGATATGTTAAATGACTTGGCCTGCATTCCCTAGAACTAGCTTGGAAAGATGTGATTAAGATTTCTTCCAAGTTCTGTGCCAGAGATAGACTGAAAATCAGCCCTGAGGCCCACTGAACAGTGACTTTGACCTTCAGGGAGATCCAGAATAAAATCAGTCTCTTAACTAGTTATGGGCCACAGATTCCTAAGGTTATTCCATAGCGCTGGAGTGGCTATTAATAAGAGCAAGAGCTACAGAGGGAAAGTTCAGGTTATTAAAAAATGGCATGTTGAACAGTTGTTTACTAATTTTCTTGGCTTGCTGCAGCCCTTGTTGACCAACTAATAGAAATAAGTGTCTGAACAAAAAACTGGAGAGAAAGGGAAAGAGATGGAGATTAAATATGTAGTTGAAGCCTACCAAAATTTTGTATCCGGCTATTTATGGTGTTTGATGTGGAAAATAGAGAACATTGTTAGCTTCTTTTTCCTCACTATTTCTTCTGTCATTGGAATTGTCAAAACTGATGCATAATATAAGTTCTTTTTTTTTTTTCTTTTTTAGAGATAGAGAGTCAGAGAGGGATAGACAGGGATGGACAGACAGGAACGGAGAGAGATGAGAAGCATCAATCATTAGTTTTTCATTGCGCATTGCAACACCCTAATTGTTCATTGATTGCTTTCTCATATGTGCCTTGACCTCGGGCCTTCAGCAGACCGAGTAACCCCCTGCTGGAGCCAGCGACCTTGGGTTCAAGCTGGTGGGCTTTTGCTCAAACCAGATGAGCCCGCGCTCAAGCTGGCGACCTCAGGGTCTTGAACCTGGGTCCTCTGCATCCCAGTCCGACGCTCCATCCACTGCGCCACCACCTGGTCAGGCAATATAAGTTCTTATTACCTGAATTTTAGAAGTATATTATTCCTTACATTCTTGTAAAGGTAAATGATATGATATTGATCACAATTTACTGTCTGGCCTTAAAAGATAACGGCTATAATGTTTTCCAATACCAGGGAATCAGCTACTGATACACATTAAACCCATGAAATGTTTCTGTACTCTTGAGTTTTTTGGTACTTTTTCTTGGTTTGTTTTTTGTCATCCCCCCACCCCCCAAATGAGAAGCAGGATGTTGGAGACAGACTCCCACATGCGCCCGACTGGGATCCACCAGGCATGCCCACCAGGGGGCGATGCTCTGTTGCAACCAGAGCCATTCTAATGCCTGAGGCGGAGGCCATGGAGCCATCCTCAGCGACTAGGCCAACTTTGCTCCAGTGGAGCTTTGGCTGTGGGAGGGGAAGAGAGAGACAGAGAGGAAGGAGAGGGGGAGGGGTGGAGAAGCAGATGTTCGCTTCTCCTGTGTGCCCTGGCCGGGAGTGGAACCTGGGACTTCCACAGGCCAGGCCAACGTTCTGCTGCTGAGCCAACTGGCCAGGGCTGGTACTTTGTTTTCACAGACTTTTAAAGATATGGAAACTAATATTTAGCTATATTACAGGGCTTACATAAGAGACAAAGAGTAACATTTGAGACCTCACTTTTGGGGCCGGTCTTTTTCAAAAAACAACAACACAAAAAACAACTATCCAATATTATCTGTGTTAGTCCTTAGCCTGTATGACTTAGTTGAGGTTCCTAAAGAGACAGTGTCCAAAAGTGAGAGAGAGAGAGAGAGATAGTGTGCGCGTGATAAAACTTACACCCCTGGGATTGAAACCCATGCCTTTTGTTTGGGTGTTGTGGTATTTGCTAAGGTCTGGTTTCAAGTGGCTTGGGGGTGATACTGTTATTGATTTTATTGATTTTTAGAGTGGGAGGAAGAGAGAGAGAAAGAGTGAGACATTGATTTTCTGTTTCACTTATTCATGCTGTCATTGGTTGATTCTTGTATCTGACTAGGGATGGAACCCGCAACCTTGGCATATTGAGACTATGCTCAACCTGTTGAACTACCTGGCCAGGGCCGATACCTTTTCTTGCCACCATTGATTCCAGCCTTCTCTCCATCACATGAAACATTTGAGAACAGCCTTAGGATTTTTTTATTTCTCATTTAAAAATTTTTTTAGTTATGTTTTTTAAAACCAGCCTTTGCAATTTTGTTTTCTTAGAGGGAAGCTGGAGAGAGAGAAAGGCAGGGGAAGAAGCAGGAGGCATCAACTCATAGTAGTTGTTTCTTGTATATGCCTTTTTGAACCGATGACTTCAGCATTCTAGGTCAGTGCTTTATCTACTGCACCACCACAGGTCAGACCAGCCTGTGGACTTTAACAAGGAACTGATGGCACCTTAGAGTTAGATACACATTTTCTCTCTCTCACAAATGTGAATGCCCTCCCATACTAATATCCTAATAGCGAATACAGAGATTAACCCTGTTTTTTTAGGGCAGTTCATCTGTAGTAGGGCAGTGTGACAATTTTGCTTAATCCTGACCTTCTAGTAACCTACCTATTAAGGAATTCTATTTTTATTTTTACTGATAAGCTCTATTATTTTCTTCCTTCTGTAAGTTTATTTCTGTTTACATGCATATTTTTACTTGCTTAGTATGACAATTACTAGAAGCAGTACTACTCAATAAACTTATATTTGGAATGCTGTATAAATAAAGACCCCAGTGAACAAAGGGTCCAAAGCAATGTTGAAATTAAAGTGCTCTTTACAGAACAGTAGAGGATAAAAGGATTCTTGATTCACTAGGTAAATATTAGACTATCTATACAAATATTTTGTTATTTGATGATGCATACCGAAGCCTTAGTGACTTAGGTGAAATGGGATATTGTAAAGGAATATTCCTTTGATGAGTAATTACCAGAAGTTTGAACTTTGGCAGGGAACTAGAACTGAGGCAGATTATCTGGTAACTATATAGAAGATGATACTCACTTAAGACAGATTCTAGGAGTTACATTTATTATAGGATGAACTATGCGTTACTGAGCATTACATTTTAATGATTCACCCTCGATTTCCAAAGAGAGGCTATACTGATTTCCTAAATTAACAGTCCTGAGTAAGTTTTATGAATAGTACTGATAGTTCCCTAAAATACCAAATAATTTGAAAAGTGTAGTTTTGTTTTGTGTTTTTGGTTTGTTTCTATTTAAGTAGGCCCCTCCTCTAGTCCCGTAAATCATCTGTAGCTCTCAGCTGTCAGTTCCCTTGCTTCTGCCGTCGTGGCCTGTTTCTCTGTGCTTGTCTTCATTTCAAACCACTGAAAGTTTAAATATGAAATTATTAAGTATTAGAGCATCAGCAAAAATACGTGTGTGGTAGGCTCTTTAACTGTTAACACTACATCTTAATTCTATCATTCTTGACCAGAAAAGCCCGGGGTTTTAAACCGGCGACCTCAGCATTCTAGGTGAATGAATGCTTTATCCACTGCACCACCACAGGTCAGGCCTGCTGAGAGACTGTTTAGGACCTCTTCCATGTGTCTTCCTTCATTTGAAATCAGGTCTACTTTTTTCTTTTTCTTTCTTTTTTTTTTACTGAAACAGAGAGAGAGTCAGAGAGAGAGATAGACAGGGACAGACAGGAAGTGAGAGATGAGAAGCATTAATCATTAGTTTTTTGTTGTGACACCTTAGTTGTTCATTGATTGCTTTCTCATATGTGCCTTGACCATGGGCCTTCAGCAGACCGAGTAACCCCTTGCTCGAGCCAGCGACCTTGGGTCTAAGCTGGTGAGCTTTTGCTCAAACCAGATGAGCCCGCGCTCAAGCTGGCGACCTCGGGGTCTCAAACCTGGGTCTTCCGCATCCCAGTCCGACGCTCTATCCACTGCGCCACCACCTAGTCAGGCTCAGGTCTACTTTAGAATAACAAAAATAAATAAAAATACAAAACTTTCATTTATGAGAGAGTGAGAAAAAAAAGAGAGATTCCCCCCCTCCCTCAGATTTGGCTTTTTCCAGTAAGGAGAAATGAGACTATCAGGTAAACAAACTTGGCTAATTCTTAATTCTCCTCATTCTTAATTCTATCAAGGCCCTTTCCCATTTAGTCATAACAGTCAACTGGTAATCAACTGATATTCTTACAGCAAGACATTGAGGTTATTGTGTACTGAGGGGTCCAACAGAAGGAGTAGCAGAAACAATGTCTGCAGGCCATGCAGAGACAGTATTGTATTTGCTTGGCATATAAGGTATATAAGAATAATGGGAAATAAAGTAGAAATTAGTAAATTATGGCCTTCTCTTTGGGGACTTTACTAGAATTAAAACTTGAACTTTATATACAGTGTTGTAAAAATTGAGGAGGAAAATAATGTGATGATAATTGTGCTTCAGAAAGAAGAGATATATGCTACATTTTTACAAAATTGAAATACTGTTTTTTATAGCACTTAACTTCAGTTTAGATAACTCCTCATCCCATTTGAACCTGAGAGTTGAAGATACCTGTGTAGAGTGGGATCCTACTGGAGGAAAAGGTCAAGAAAATAAGATTAAAGGAAAAGAGAACAAGGGCAGGTAAGTTAGTTCCCTAAATCTGTTATCTGGAAAATGCTTTGTACATTGGTTCTTATTTGACAATAACTTATAATGAAATTCTTATTCTGTGTACCAATATGATTTGTAATATGTGAGTACATGAAAGTGAAGCATACAGTATTGTTGGTCAATTCTTGAATTTGTCACTAACATTTTTATTACTTTTCTTTAGTTTCTAATTCACTTCTCACTTATACATTTCAATTTCAGTAGCATCTCTTTAAAATTACATCTACAGCAACATGAAGTGCTTAGAGAGTCCCTAGGCTAGTTCCTGAATTTTAGGTCCAGTCTGACCTGAAAGTCTGCCTGAATGGCAGTGTTTAGCATGCACAACCCCAGTGTCTCACCCCATCAGCAACCTTATGAGCCAGAGGCGTGGGATCTGGAGTTGTTAGACTTATTTAGATAGTCTCAATGTAGAGGGTCTCTTTCTTTTTTAACAGACAAAAATTTTTCTCTAATTGAAATAAGGTACTATCACTATGAGTTATAACAGCAAATAAAAAAAGAATTTCCTCATCAGGCTTTTGATTTAATTTTATTATAAGCTGTTAAATTTAAGTTGTAAAGCATTCTTAACAGTTGCCTGTTTTTATCTGACAGTACCCATGTTACCTCACTGAAGAAACATACAAGGTGATGATCTCTGTCTGTCTAGTTCTAGGACTTAGTGTATTTAGCTTGGCTGAATAACTTTAATATTTTTTCTTTAACTAATAAGCAGAAGCCATTGCAGCAGCCTTCATTACCTAAATATTGCTCTGTGTAGACTATCTGTATTGGTAGCTTATGTTGTGAACTTACAGCATTCAAGTTTGCTGCATATTTGTATTATATTGTATATAACAAAACAATAAGCTCTGCTTAAAGTCTTTCTTGAATTATTTTCTCTTATATGAATTTTTTTCTGCATTTACTTATACCTGGCATCTTTTTTGTTGTACTGTATTCAGTATACCTAACTTTATAGCTTTGCTTTTATTTGTATTTGACACGAGGCACATTGAGGTGCTCTCTGTTTTATAATAATCCTGCAGTTTGAAAAGCATCAGGGTCAGAAGCAAAGGTTATTAGTGAAATGTTAGGACAGTGCCAGGAAGATGAATCAGTTCAAATTGCATGAATAGTAATGTACTGATTTGAAGATTTACATATCTTTATCAGAAACCAGAATGTGTTCTCTTTTCAAAATTGTCTTTCTCTCCTTTTTCTAGTTTATTTGCTCATTGGCAAAAGTGATTTCTTAGTCGGTATATTATAAACTGTAAAATGCTGTTGGATTTAATAGAATCTATAAAGTTTTATCTGGTTTTAGAGATTTTTAGACTGCTTATATTTAACATTTCATATCATATTATTTATTTTTCACCATTCCCTCCTTTTAAGGGTATTTTCTATGTAGGCTATTTCTGGAATATTATATCCACTATTCTTTTCATAAATATTTGTTTACTGTAGGATGTCAGCTAGATATTGTGGGGTGTATAGAGTTAGACACTGTCCCTGCCTTCAAGAAATTTTCCCTGGCTTATGTAGATGAGAGATCTAGCTTTATACAAATAACAATAATGCAGGTAGAGAGGATGTGTAATGGTAAGTGTGAACAAAGGAGTTTAGAGGAAGAAAGGTATCCTGAGCTGCTGAGTATTGAAGCAGCCAGTTAGGACACTGAGCCAAACTGAAAGTAACAATCAAACCTTTTATTCACTGACTGCGATAGTGTAAGCAAGAGGCCACAAAGGAAAGGGTGCTAGCTCTCCCGTGTTCTATTTTTCCCAACAGAATGAGGTGAGGGTCAGGTAAATCAGAGCAGATCACTGATGGTGGATATCATCTCACTGCTGAGAAAGCCCCAAACAAAAGACTCATCCTGTTGTTTATGGACCTGAGGCCAAGAAGATGGAAGAACGGGAAAGGTTAGAAACAGAAAAATATTGAGACAGGGGAGAAAAGTGCCTTCACATTACAGCCCCATCCCAGCCCCCTTCATGGAGGTCCCTGCAGAGGCAGTGGGAGGCGTCTCAGGCAAGAGTCTCCCTATAAGGGGATCTCCGAATAGAGGTGCCTAAGCTAGGATTGCAGATAGGCTACGAGCTTGGTGTAGGGAAGGGATTGCAACTCCCTCCAGAAACCGCAGTGATGGCTGGCCACCAAGTCTGGTGTGGGGACGGCAGCCCCCTGCCCCAGGCCTGCCAGATAAAGGCTTTATAATTGTCTGTGGTTGGGCCTGAAAGAGCACATGTAGGATCCTGGCCTGGAGCTGGACTCCTCACAGTTATTTATTTAGCTTTGTAGGGTCTGGGAGACCTTCACGAATGTGATGGAATTTAGGCTGGTTCTCAAGGAAGTAGAGGATGTGTGACATTGGACTTGCAGACAGAGAGGGAGAAATAGGAGGAAAGGCCTGGAAGCAGACTGCCCGAGAAGGGACCGCTTCCACTGCTACATTTAACTGGATAGCGCTCTCTAGGGGCGAGAGGCAGAACAGCAGACGGACCAAATCAAGAACTTGAAGTGCTGAGCTGAGTTTGTGGGCAGTAAGGAAGTACTTGAAGATTTTAAACTAGGATAATTGGAGTTAAGTTTATCTGGTAACAGTGAACAAAATGAATTGGGTAGCAAAGAGACCACTTTAGAACAGGGGTCCCCAAACTTTTTACACAGGGGGCCAGTTCACTGTCCCTCAGACCATTGGAGGGCCGGACTATAAAAAAAACTATGAACAAATCCCTATGCACATTGCACATATCTTATTTTAAAGTAAAAAAACAAAATGGGAACAAATACAATATTTAAAATAAAGAACAAGTAAATTTAAATCAACAAACTGACCAGTATTTCAATGGGAACTATGGGCCTGCTTTTGGCTAATGAGATGGTCAATGTGTTCCTCTCACTGACCACCAGTGAAAGAGGTGTCCCTTCCGGAAGTGCGGTGGGGGACGGATAAATGGCCTCAGGGGTCCACATGCGGCCCGCGGGCCGTAGTTTGGGGACCTCTGCTTTAGAAGCTGGTAAAACAATCCAGAGTAGAGGTAACAAAGAGCCTTAATTCAGATAGTTAAGAGGCCAAGGTGCCTGTAAAGAGATTGGAGGTGGTGGGGGGAGGGCGTATGTTCTACATAAGACAGTGATAGTTGTACTTCTTGCAAAAATGTACAGATCAGAAGTTTGGAATGCCACAGTGGCAGAGCTCTTAGTTAACTTTTCTCTGAAATTTAAACTGCCCTTCTCAGTAGTTATGTCTGTTTTTCTTTTTTCCATGCTTTCCTTTTATTTCTTTCCTACTGGTAAGTTGTAATTTTTTGTTCTTTAAATTCAGTAATTCAATATGATTGATATATATTAAATTTTAGACATTTTTGAGATTTTGTTTATTTTGAGATTTTGAGTTTGTGAGAGGTCTGATACTCTTCTTCACTTTACCATATCATATAATTTGATATGAGGGGAGGTCAGGTTGGACCTTGTCCATAATATTAGGGAGAAATGCTTTTTTAATACTTGACATTCTCCTGTGCATAGATTTGGGCAAGAGCTGTTTTTCTCTCTCTCTCTCTCTTTTTTTGTATTTTTCTGAAGTTGGAAACGGGGAGGCAGTCAGATAGACTCCCCGCATGCACCCGACCGGGATCCACCCAGCATGCCCACCAGGGGGTGATGCTCTGCCCATCTGGGGCGTTGCTCTGTTGCAACCAGAGCCATTGTAGCGCCTGAGGCAGAGGCCACAGAGCCATCCTCAGCGCCCGGGCCAACTTTGCTCCAACAGAGCCTTGGCTGCGGGAGGGGAAGAGAGAGACAGAGAGGAAGGAGAGGGGGAGGGGTGGAGAAGCAGATGGGCGCTTCTCCTGTGTGCCCTGGCCGGGAATCGAACCTGGGTCTCCCACATGCCAGGCCAACGCTTTACCACTGAGCCAACCGGCCAAGGCGTGTTTCTCTTTTTAAGAAAAGATTCAGAGCAAGAATACATACTGCTTACAAAAAAAGATTATTTAGTTATGATTGTAATAAGCTTACTTTTCCTTTGCTTCTGTTTAAATTTAACTACAAGAAATGTAAGCTATACTACATTCTATTTCTTGAGGTTCTTTTTTTCTTTTGTATCTCATTTCATTTTGGCATCGTTTCTTATTTCAACTGTGTGTTCTTTGTACAAGCCTTGCTCAGTCTGCATGATACTCATATTTTTAGCCTGCTCTGTGTTGGTGACTTCTTACATTTTAGCATTTATCACTGATAACTCTGTAATAATTTAGATAAAATTAAATTGTCCTGTTTGTGCAACATAATTAAAAAATCTTTTTAAAGGTTTGTTTTGTGATTTGTAATTTCAGTTTGTGAAACAATTACAACACACAATGTTTGTTTTTATTTTTGTTCTTGTTTATATAGAAGTGGTACACCATCCCCCAAACGGACATCCATAGGCTCCAGGCCGCCAGCAGTAAGAGGCAGCCGAGATCGTTTTACTGGGGAATCCTACACGGTGCTGGGTAGGATAAAGAAATAGTTCCTCATTATCTCGTATTAGAGGCATCACAGTCATACTGGTGGGCTTTCTACTCAGAGCTGGAGTGACTGCCTGTGTATTGAATGGAACTTGGCTGGAGTGTCTCCGTCTTGAAGCCTAATTACTTTGACATGTTTTAAAATTGCCTTACTATTGATATGTTTAAAATTTACTTCATTTTACATAGTGCTCTGCATAAATTAGGAGATATTTCAAAATGCACTTTCAAGATCAGGGAATGTGCAGATACTCCAGTACTTTCAGCCTTTTGTATCGTGCATTTTCACCAATGAAATGTTAGTTTTGCATCTCATTTGCATAATTGAACAACTTTCTTTGAGTTGTTGTTTGCTTTTCTGATGTTCTTGTTTAATAAAAAAAATCAAATGCTTTTTTTTATCACTTCATATTAATTTTGAAATATCCCCTAATTTTTGTGAGCAGTATATATATGTAACTCTTGAGGGGTTAGTAAGGAGGAAAAGTTATGAAGCTTTTCATATTCAGAAAAATTAGTAATAAACATATGAGTAAAATTATAGCAGATACTGCGCAGTTAGTGTCTATGTGTTAACATCCTGAATCAGAATTTTGGTACCATTTTATGGGACAAGAGATAGGTACAGATCTATGTGACTCATAAGGAAGAGGTAAGAGTCAAATCTACCTTTCTGATCCTTTGCAGGAGACACTGCTATTGAAAGTGGACAACATTATTGGGAGGTCAAGGCCCAGAAGGATTGTAAATCCTACAGTGTGGGAATAGCATACAAGACTTTGGGGAAATTTGACCAGTTAGGAAAGACAAACACTAGTTGGTGTATCCATGTCAACAACTGGCTACAAAACACATTTGCAGCAAAGCACAATAATAAAGTCAAAGCCTTGGATG
Source organism: Saccopteryx leptura (assembly GCF_036850995.1). Lineage (NCBI taxonomy): Eukaryota > Metazoa > Chordata > Mammalia > Chiroptera > Emballonuridae > Saccopteryx > Saccopteryx leptura. The sequence goes on along the minus strand of NC_089504.1, from coordinate 28,302,527 downwards.
TTCCTGTTCCTGAGAGAATAGGTGTATTCTGTGATTTTGATAGTGGTAAGTTGACTGATTTTTTCATAATTCATCTCATCATAGTTTCTTATATTTCAGTATCTTTCACTGGTAATCATTTATAGAGAATTTCCATTAATATCATGGTAAGGGTGTTTTCACCTAGGATTTGATCCCAAACATAATTTCAGCTCCAGAATTGACTGCAGTATCTGCCTGCAGCTCTACAAAAAAAACTCGTCTATAATATACTAATTGAGTCTGAAAGAAAGATTTTGCTAATTTTAGTCTTAAAGCTAAATTTCTTTTGTTCATTTTAATTCCTTCTTACCTTGTAAAGAGTGGTAGAGTCAGATTTTTCTAGTTGGAGTAGACTTTAGAAATTACCCAGCCCATCGACCATACAGTATAAAATCCTTTTTACATTATCTCTGCAAGAGTTGCCATTCCTGTGCTTGATGAACTTTTTTATGTGAAGTTTACTGTCTTAGAAGGTAGCCTCTTTCATTGTTGAATAGCAGTTGGTTAGAAGGTTTTACTTAAATTGTCTTGCTTTGTCTCCCAATAAATTCTGAGACTGTTGCTCTTAAATTTTGTCATCTTAAGAAATAACAGTTATGTCCCTAATCCACATTTACAAGATAATCCTTTATTTGTGTAAAAATTACTAACACTGCTTCTCTTGCCCCATTTTCCCCAGACTATACATTCTCTGTAACATTAGCTATTTCTCCTTCTTTTTCTTTTTCTTTTTCTTTTTTATCAAGAGAGACATGACACAGAGAGTGAGACAGAGAGAAGGACAGATAGGGACAGATAGACAGAAAGGGAGAGAGATGAGAAGCATCAATTCTTCATTTTAGCACCTTAATTGTTCATTGATTGCCTTCTCGTATGTGCCTTGACTGGGGGCTCCAGCAGAGTCAGTGACCCCTTGTTTAAGCCAGTACCCTTGGGCCCAAGCCAGCAACCTTGGGCTTTAAGCCAGTGACCTTTGGGCTCAAGCCAGTGACTATGGGATCATGTCTATGATCCCATGCTCAAGCCAGATGAGCCTGCGCTCAAGCCGGCGACCTCGGAGATTTGAACCCGGGCTCTCTGTGTCCCAGGTTGCCACTCTATCCACTGTGCCACTACCTAGTAAGCCAACTATTCCTCTTTAATTTTTCCCAAACCTTATGATTGCCTGTGGTTGTATATTATGTCCATATATTTCTTAAAGATTGATTATCAAAGTCGGGGACACAACTTCTGACCATCATAGGATAGTGATTTGGCAGCATAGTTTCTAGCACTATGACTTCTTTTTACTTAAAAAAATTTTTCAATTATAGTTTACATTCAATATCATTTTGTATTAGGTTTCAGGTATACAGCATAGTACCAGACAATCATATACCCTACAAAGTGTTTTAATATTCTCAGTACCGAGTTGGCACCATGCATAGTTACTACAATATTATTGACTATATTCCCTATGCTGTACTTTACATCCCCACGGCTGTCTTGTAACTACTAATCTGAATGCTGTCAAATTGTCTTTTTCTTCTTATATTAGGCATTTTGGTGTTTTTTGTTGTTTATAGCTCTAACAACATATTAAGTTTCATCTTAATAGATTTGGCCAAGCTTTTCCTCTTGTTAAAATCATCTAAAAATTAACTTGATATTTATCTTTTGCTAAATTCCTTGAAGCTTTTTGAATTAGGTATTTGATAAGTATTTTCTCTACTGTCATTTAAATATTGGTATAGATTTGAAGATGACATACTATTGAACTAAGGAGTAAAAGTAATTTCTTAGATGCTTCTCTCCAAGTTGACACTTTAAACTATAGTATTAAAACCTCATTTTACCATTTGAGGAAATATTGTGGAAATAATTCATAAGCTATGAATCTAGTTACCTAAACAAAGAAAAAGGATAAAAGTTCATATTGACTTGGTTTATTTTTAATGATAACATGTCAGTTTTGTGGCATTCTGTTTTACTTATTGATACTTTGAATCAGATAAGTATATATTTTTTTCTCTGGATGAAAAGCACATTTATTGGCATATATTTTTTCTCATTTTTCAACTACCGAGTTAGCATTTGCTTATCACCCTGTGTCTCCTTTCCCATACTTCATATATCCTCAAAGATAGTGATAGGAAGTATAATTGTTAAAGCAGTGGTAGTCAACCTGGTCCCTACTGCCCACTAGTGGGTGTTCCAGCTTTCATGGTGGGCGGTAGCGGAGCAACCAAAGTAGAAACAAAAAGATAGATTTAACTATAGTAAGTTGTTTTATAAAGACTTATTCTGCCAAACTTAGTGAAAATCTGACATAAAGTACTTGGTAAGTAATTATTATTATATGCTTTAACTTGCTGTAACTCTGCTTTATAAATTTTGTAAAATAAAGTTACTTCCCTACTTTATAAATCACCATTACTGTGGAACCGGTGGGCGGTTAGAAAATTTTACTACTAACAGAGATACAAAAGTGGGCTCTAGGTATAAAAAGATTGACTACCCCTGGCTTAGAGCATGGGTACAGGAGGGAGGTGAAATATAGGATGGGATCAGATTTTGAAGACCTTAAAAAAATAGTAGGATAGTCTTTTTTAATAGTTGAGGGAAGAGGCTTCTGCACTGTAGAAACTATAGTTATAAATCACATGATTATCATTTAGTTTTAGAAATGCTAGAGGGTAAATGGTTTAATGTGGAAGCGATTCCAAACATAGACTGGGTAAAACTTTTCAGAAGGCAGTCTTTAAACAATGTATGTAGGACCATGTCTGTTTTGTTAAGGATTATGTTCTATTGCTTAGAAAGTGCTTTGTACATATTAAGCCCTTAATAAGTATTTGTTGAGCGATACAGTAACAAGGGCCTAAGCAGTTGGGAGTCAAGAAGATTTGATGGTGTAAAAATAGAATTCATAGGACTTGATGACTAAATTCAGATGGGAGGGAGACACAAAGAAGAGTTGAAGGTGACTCTGAGGTTCCAGCTAGTGTGGTCAAGAGGATGATAGTGTCATCTTTAGAATAAGAAACAGAGAAAGCCCTGGGGAAAGATGAGATGCCAGCAGGGCAACCATATGGCACTTTGGGCCAATATTTAGAAATTCAGTGCTGAAACTCAGAAGAGGAGTAGAGCTGAAGCTAACAGACAGCGTCACAGGGTGGCTACAGATTGCACACAACTAGTAACCACGACTGCTTTGCTGTTTACCAACTTTGTGACCATATTAGGTTGATTCGGTAAAGCACCCAGTGTTTTAATAGAAGATAAATGTTAGTTTCATTTCTTCTCTGGTGGCAGCTGATTTATTAAGGGAGCATTGCAGAGAGAAAAGAGAGCCTGGACAAGCATCTACTTTCAGAATGAAGAGAAAAAAATAAGCTCTCCTTGGGATTAGGATACTAACCAAGGGAATAGTCATGGTAGAAGATTTTGAAGAAGTGATAACAATTGTAAGGAGGTTATCATGTTGGACAGTTAGGGGTCAAAAAGACAGTTATTTTATTTTTATGATCATGTTGAAAGACTGTGAGTGAATTTTAAAAATAGCAAAGCTGAAGTAATAACTATACTGTGATTTCAGAGACTGAAGTATGGGTATGGATTCAAGTAGTTAGAAGTTTAATAGAAACTTTAAATGGTGATAGGATTTGGGTAGAGTTTGGATTATAGTGAAAATGAGGAAGAAATCGCCTTGGTTTTTACTAGGAAACTATTTGTTAAATAATGATAAAGAAATGCTTTATAGTTGAATAAGTAGAATACTGTGAGATTAAGGAAGCACTCTGGAGACCTTGAAAACAGGGAAAGAAAATTGGATTTGGGCTTTTAAGCATGTCTTCTATTGATTTTTAAATAAGAATTACTAAGTCTAGTCATTATAGGTTTTAAAAAAAATTATCAAGATGTACATTTAGTGTTATTGCTTTTATGCATGATTTTATGTTAGCCTTACTTAGATATTATAATATTTTATATAATAAATCAGGCTTTTTTTCCCCCCTTCCTTTTAGGTCAACTTTCTTTCTATGATGCAAACTCAAAACAGTTGTTGTATTCCTTTAAGACAAAATTTGCTCAGCCAGTAATACCGGGTTTCATGGTTAGTACCAAATTTATATTTTATTTGGTTTGGCAACTTTAAGGAGAACAACCTATGCTGTGTATTCAGAAAGCAGAATATCTTATTTTTTCTTCATATTCCTCTCCTATACACCAGTCCACCTCTAAAATCTGTGATTGTGATTGTATATTTTTGGTATGTTTTGTTGAAGTAAATGATAATATATAAAAGTACATAAATTATAAAAATGCAATCTGATGATTTTTCATAGGATTATACTCATTTTTGTAACCAGAATCTAGATCAAGAAATGGAACATTACCAGAACCTCATAAGCCTTTTGTGCACAGTTCCAGCCCCTACTGGCCCTCCTCCACAGAGGTTACTATCTTGAGCTTGAATAACATAAATTCATTTTGCCTCCTTTTCAACTTGGTGTAAATGAAATCATACAGTATCTTTTGGCTCAACATGATGTTTGTGAGATTTATCCATGTTATTCTATATAGTGGGAGTTCACTTGTTTTCATATAGTTTCCCTCATATGACTGTGTCATAATTTATCTATTCTAATTTAGTTGAAACTTAAGTAATTTCCTTTTGGGGACAGTTATAAAAATAGAACCGCTGTGAATATTCGAGTTTATGTCCTTTGGTAATGCATATATTTTTTATTGGGTATATAACTAGGATTGGGATTGTTAGATCATATAGTATATGTGCAATCAACTGTAGTCGAGTTTTCCAGTCATTGGTTATACTAATTTACCATCAGCAGTATTTGAGAGTTTGAATTCCTCCACATCTTTAATAACACTGGATATTGTCCTTTTTTATTTTAGTTTAGTCCAATAGTCTTATAGTCCTTTTTTATTTTAGTCCTTCTAGTCCTTAGATATGTTATATTGTAGTTTTCATTTGCACTTCCTTATTGACTAGTACTGTTGAACATATTATATGTTTATTGACTGTTTGTGGATACTCATTTGTGAAATGGTTCAGTTTTCTGCCTGTATTTCCATTGGGTTTTATTCCTATTTTTTATTGATCAATTAGAGTTCTTTATATAGTTTCAGTCCTTTGCCAGTAATATGTATTACAAATATCTTCTCCACTCTAGCTTTCCTTTTCTCTCTTTCTGGTGTCTTTTGATGAACAAAAGTTGTTCATTTTAGTGTTGGTCAGTTTATCTATTTACTCATTTATGGTTAATACTTTTTGTGTGCTGTTTAAGAAATCTTCATTCACCCCAAGATTATGAAAATATTTTTAGGTTTTCTTGTACAGTTAGATATAGACTGCATATACAATGTAGAAATGGTATGTTTGGTAGGAAGTTGGGGGTCAGGATACAATATTTAATTCCATTAGGATAGCCTCTTATTCTAGGACCATTTATTGATAAGGTCATTCTTTTTCCATTGCAGTACAGTGTCATCTTTGTAAAATGTTAGATGACTGTCTATGTTTAGCAGGCTACATATATATGTGTCTGTCCACACATATCATTTCTAGACTAATCAGTTTCAGGGTAACTTATATAACAAAGTCACAATTCTCCATACAAAATGAAACTTGGTTTTTAATTTATTATTTTTTAATTAAGCAAATATAACTGTCCCAACTACTTTACCTTTTGTATTTCTCTATAAGGTTAGGTTACCATGAGGAGTTCTACAGTCCAGTTAAGATCATCATTATTCTTGCTAGAACATTCTTTTTTTTTTTTTTTTTTTTGTATTTTTCTGAAGCTGGAAACGGGAGAGACAGACAGACTCCCGCATGCGCCCTACCGGGATCCACCTGGCACGCCCACCAGGGGGCGACCCTCTGCCCACCAGGGGGTGATGCTCTGCCCCTCTGGGGCGTCGCTCTTTTGCAACCAGAGCTACTCTAGCACCTGGGGCAGAGGCCAAGGAGCCATCCCCAGCGCCCAGGCCATCTTTGCTCCATGGGAGCCTCGCTGCGGGAGAGGAAGAGAGAGACAGAGAGGAAGGAGAGGGGGAGGGGTGGAGGAGTAAATGGGCGCTTCTCCTGTGTGCCCTGACTGGGAATCGAACCTGGGACTTCTGCACGCCAGGCCGGTGCCTCTACCACTGAGCCAACCGGCCAGGGCAGAACATTCTTTAATTTGGGGGCTACTTCTACGCATCAGGATGGTACATAGATCCATTGCAGACCTAGGATGTTCTGTATTTGTGTTCTTCCATCATCACCCAGCTTTCACTCAACTGTGAGAAGAAAGTTTTCAGGGTTTATGTGGGTTTAAAATATAGTACCTTTAAATCTCACAATTAATTATTATTTATTTTAGATACCCTAAAATCTTAAAGTAAGTTTAAAACAACACTAAGAACCATGACTCCTAGTTTATCATTGAAAGTAAAAGTGATTACAGACTACAGTATGGTGAGTGCTGGAGGCAAAGGAGGGTAGGAGGAGGTAGAGGAGGCACATAGGGGACAAAGTGTGGCTGAAAGAGACTTGACTTTGGGTGGTGAGCACGATGCAGTGCGCAGATGATGTGTTACAGAGTTGTACGCTTGAAACCTGCGTGGTTTTCATTACCCAGTGTCACCCCAATTCAATAAAAAATGTGATCAGTGAATAAAGTTACTATTCATAGAAAAATTCTTAGGGACTAGGAAGTGTTGTTATTATTATTATTATTTATTACTTTACTTTGCCATAGACCTCTTTTAAGATGTATTTTTGGCTGTTTTTCCAAATTGGCCAATGTGGAACTTAAATTTTTCTTTTTTACCCTATGGAACTCGAAGTTATTTTTCCCCTTGACTCTTAGATATGCTTTAACAAAAAGATAGGTATTATGTTTAATTTGAGTTTGTCAGATAAATATGTAGTGAGTTTATTAATTGCTTTTTCATTGTAAATAATGAAACTATAATTACATAGTAAATGTCATAAGCTACTTTAGGAAAGGAATTTATAAACTAGTTAACATTTTTTTTCTTTACTGAAAGCTTGCTTTATTTTTAACTAAGTAAATGTTAAATTTTTTGTGTACGAGATTTTCTTTTTTAAAGTCAGGTTTATGAAGGTACAATTTTCAGTAGTGTACAGCTCTTGGGGATTTGACAAATGCATACAGCTGTATAACCACCACCATAATCAAGATATAGAACACTTTCATCACCTTAGAAAATTCCTTCTTGCTCCTTTGTAGTGGACATCTCCTATCACACCCAGCCCTGGCAGTCACTGACCAGTTATTAGTCCCTATAGTTTTGCTTTCTCCAAAACATCATAGAAAAGGAATTGTATGGTATGTAGATGTTTGATTTTATAGTCTAGTATATTTGAAATTAATCCACACTATTGTGTTTATCAGTAGCCTCATCTTTTTCTTTGCTGAGTAATGTTCTATGTATATATGTATCACAGGTTTTTCATTCATTCACCAGTTAAAGGATATTTGGATTTCTTCCAGTTTTTGTCAGTTCTGAATAAAGGCACTATAAACATTCTCTGCTCTCTTTTAACAAGCAAAGCAGTTTTATCTTTCATAAACTTAGTCATGTCTGGTAGTTAATAGAATATGACAAGTGTATCTGGATATTATTGCTATTTGTATTTTTCTTAGAAGTCCTACTTACAGAATTATAAAAGAGTTTTTACCATTACATTAGGGAAGAAACTAATTTTACTCCGCTAACAGAGGGGTGTTAAGAGTCCTGTAGTCTTAGGCCACACCTCATCAAAATCTAAAGCAGGTACGGGGATAAGGAAGTTGGTTCTTGTGCACTTCTCTTGGTTCTGAAAGTTAGCATCAGTAATGATGGCCAAAGTCGTTTGCCCAGATTAATCCAATTTAATCTCTTAAGTTTCTGCAGCCCTTAATTCCCTGTCCTTGTGCAGCTCCAGTGGGGCCTGCTACCACAAAGACTCCTTCTGGACTCTGGTTCTAAAGGACTCTGGCGTGAGCTTTTCCACTTCCCCTCAGGTCAGATATGAAGGTTTCAGTTTGGAACTTGTTGATGTTCACATATGTGGCATTTTGCCTTACAAGTGGAAATTTAAGGCTCACTTAAATTCCAATTTGATTTGAAATCTGACTGAAGCTTTGTTTTTGTCTTTTCTTAGGTTTGGTGTGGTGGACTTTCTCTGAGTACTGGGATGCAGGTTCCAAGTGCTGTGAGAACACTTCAGAAAAGTGAAAATGGAATGACTGGCTCAGCTAGCAGCCTAAACATTGTTCCTCAGTAATGCCTACTCAGAATGCTTGACCCCGCCCCTTTTCATTGGGTGGCCTGGTCATAGAAACTTTTGAGTGGTGGAAATGAGGGTGCTATGTTTTGCTTTAAGACCTGGAATCTATTAGCATTAAACATCTAGTACAAAGTGTTCACAGGAACCTACTGTGCAATGTGATAGAAGCAAGCAGAGATCGAGCAAGAAACACATTTTGAAGAGCAAATGTGAAAAAAGGCTGTGCTTAAATAGTTACCTAAAAAGAAACTCATTTTTGTGTTTATTGGATTACTTTGGCTCTTCTAATACATTTAGTTACATATGGTAGCCCTAGGTCCTGAAGGAAAAGTATTTAAATCTTGCCTTCTTTCGTCTATACTTTGTTTTTCTCTATATTTAAATTTTTTTTAATTTTATTAATTTTTAGAGAGAGAAACATCGATTTGTTGTTCTTATTAATGCATTCATTGGTTGATTCTTGTATTTTGTATGTGCCCTGAACCCACAACCTTGGCGTACGGGAATGATGCTCTAACCAGCTGACGACTGGACTAGGGATTTTTCCTCTTATCACCACCTATTATCTAGTTCTTACACTGAAGCTTTTAAAAATACAGCCCTCTGAGGTTTTCTAAAAATTGAAATAATTGGTTGGGCATTCTACACAGGTTTTCTTAAAATAGTTTGTTTTTCCCCTTGTATAAATAAGTTGAGTTTTGCTAAATTATCCTCTTTTGTTTTATTGACTACATTATATATCATATAATAGGATGCCATATGATTTTCTAAATGTCATGGTATTTTTTGTATGGTTATAACTGAAAATAGAGTGTGGATAGGAAGAGTTTCTAGACATAATAGCTTAAAATCACTCAAATTTCAGTTCTTTACCAGCTGTACTAACAGTAGCAAAGGGGCATTCTTTGTTTCCCTGTTTAATTAGACTTCTTTTTATTTCATTGTTGTTGACGATGGATAAGATTTTTTAAAGCTTTATATTTTCTGATTATATTGTCTTTAACACCATTAGTAGTTATCTTTGGTAAAATTCCCACTTGACTGATAATACTTACATTGATTTTTAACATTTCTAGTAGGAATGAAATTTTATTACAGTTAGAAAAACATAGACTACTCAAGTTTTACCTAAAAAAGGGGCTGTAAAGGGCGGTGCCCAAAACTATTCTTTACTGAAATTATTTCTATATGCTTTTGATAAGCTATGGAATGGTTTAAACAAGTGTTTTTGGAAAAAGTACACATCTCTGACTTATTTGGCATGTAAATTTTTCAGTCATAACTAGTTGGAGGTTATTTTCTCTCAATCCTTTTGCTACATTCATTTACTTTCTAAAGGGGTGTAATTGTTCAAAAAAATCAACATAGAATACTCTTTCCCAAAGTTAGGGAAAATACATTAACAACAGGTAAAACCCATGGTTATTGAGAACACATATCTGTTTTGTAAAAGTTGATTAAAATTTGTAACACAAGTCCTTTGAGCCAAACTGAAAGTTCTAATTACAGTGGGTATTTAGGAATTCCTTGAGTGTTTTAAAGAGATCTGAATTTGTATATTCCTTACTTTCTTGTTTTAACTTTCATTCTCATTTTAAGTATATTGTACTATGATAACGTTCTCCTAAGAAGTGACCGATGTTGTTTACATTGGAGTTGCTATCTACAGAAAGGCCTGAGAATAGGAATAGCTCAATCTGTCTTAAAGTTTACTGCTTACTTATAGGATTTGTTTATTTTAAAACAAATGTAAATGAGGAATTTTATTTGAATTAGGTATTATTTTTCCAGAGGACTCTCACATCTGCAGCATTGTCTGATGACATAAAGACTCTAAGGGAGTTCAGAGAATGAAATATGTTTATAGTTATTCTTTTGATTCTCCAAACAAATATATTCTTGGGTTTTGTTCTTCCTGGAGATTTTGATAGAAATTTTTGGATGCTTTCTTTCCTATACCAAGGTTATCCAGGACCTAGGGAAAGAGGAAGTTAGTAATATAGTAGTGGGATGCTTTATGGGAACTATTATACATGTGTATTTTAGCAAAAATGACACAGAAAAAGCCAGAAATTCTTGTATAAAATTTTTTACTATTATGTTTTATAAAATTGTGTCTTCTCTTTAATTCAGTGCCTTCTTCCTCTAAGCATGTTCTTTTAAATCCGTGCCCCATGCCCCATGCAGTGTCAACTAATATTTAATCCAGAGACCATTATGTTATACTGGTAAAGGCCTTCCATTGCTGGGGCATGGGAAAAGGAAGACTCAGTCAGGGCTGGTGGAGTGCATAGGATTCCTGTGCTCATGCTGCCATTTGAAACGCTTCATATAAAACTTTCTAATAGTCATTTGAAAAATTCATTTGAAGTAATACTACTATTACTTCAAAATAAGAATCTGAGGTTTACCTCTTACTGTTCTTCTTAAAGGTCTCTAAAAGTAAAGAGCAATGTGTGTGGGTTTTTAGTTTAATTGTTTTAAGTTTATTTGTGTTAAGTGAAACTGGAGAAAGTTTGCCACCTTCATTTTCAGACTAGAAAATAATCAACTGTAGTGCCTAATTAAATAGTCTCAAATTAAGGTAACTTTCAACTCGACCATATAAAACATGTTATATAACATTGTCAATGACATTTCAATGAAAAAATATTGAGCTCTTTTCACCAATTTACTATGTTGTGTAAAGTTGGTATACCCTTTCAAACATTCTTTATTGGATTATTTGCTCTTTGACAGTCAAACATGATTGCTTTCTGTAAAAGAAATGCATGAGAGGTTGACAGGAATGGATGTATCACAGGTTTAGAAAAATTATGTTTTATAAGAACCTGCTTTTAGTATTGCATTTTTCTTTTAGCAGTTGAATCCAAAATCAGTAACCTGGATAAAGAAATGAAGGAATTGCCTTAAGCACTTTAGAAAAAGAATTTCTTTTTATAATTCATTCTGATTCTTTGGCCTGATCATATAACATGTACATCTTTAATTTTTGGTAAACATGTATATACCAAGCATTTAATAACTGCACATAGGATTTAATATACAGTACAGTGATTCTTTGAATGTTCCAGTATAGATAAACAAATGAAAAGTATTAGAGGCATGCTTGTCTGTACATGGGTTTGATAGCATGTGTACATTTGACAAACTGTAAACTGCTGTACAGCTAGATTTGGCCTCCTTTATTGTACAGACGAGTTTCCCTGAGTTATCATCTAAAAAGATATTGGCTTGGTTATATTTACTCATATATGAAGGTAAAGCATGAACAGTATCATGTTTAATTTGAATTTTTGTGACTGATCCGTGTTGGTATAAATAGCAAAAGTAAATAATTTGTCATGAAAGCTTTTGATTAGGCTAAGATACTCTATTTCATGACTTACTTAGCTAGAATGATTAGTTTTTTTCTATAAATTTTTCCCATAAGGTTATAGTTATTTTTATTTTTAATTGTTTCTTTTGGAAACACAGATTAAAAATTGGAAAAGGATATTATGGAAAATGATTATTGCCAAGAGTATTAATTTCAGAAGAGGAATGTAGACTTCTTACCATAAAATGTGATTCCAGACGGAAAAAAACGGAGGACTGTAGTTTCAAATCATCACCATAATTCTTTTTCAAAAAGCTTATATTTATTAGACCAGTGTTCATTCTTTGGCTGACTTATACCACAAATATTTTAAATATCTGTGATGTGGCAGTCATACTTTGTATTCAGATTTCCAAAGTTAATGAGATTTGATTTACTGGGCACGTTTTTGCTGCTTTTGAGTGGTGTGACAAAGTTTGCATCTTATAAACAAAGTTTTGCTCATGAGTCAGAAAATTTTAAAAGTAAACTTGTTATAGTTTGTAAAAATTCAAATTTTAATAAGCATATAGTTGCATATAATATGGTTCACTTTTATATAGTCACATAAAATGGGTCTGGAAAAGATTCTTTTTTTTTTTTGTATTTTCTGAAGTTGGAAACTGGGAGGCAGACATACTCCCGCATGCGCCCGACTGGGATCCACCTGGCATACCCACAAGGGGGCGATGCTCTGCCCATCTGGGGCATTGTTCTGTTGCAACCAGAGCCATTCTAGCGCCTGAGGCAGAGGCCACAGAGCCATCCTCAGCGCCTGGGCCAACTTTGCTCCAATGGAGCCTTGGCTGCGGGAGGGGAAGAGAGAGACAGAGAGGAAGGAGAGGGGGAGGGGTGGAGAAGCAGATGGGTGCTTCTTCTGTGTGCCCTGGCCGGGAATCGAACCCGGTACTCCTGCACGCCAGGCCGATGCTCTACCACAGAGCCAACCGGCCAGGGCCAAGATTCTTCTTTGATTTTATCTTTACAGAGATATATTCATTTAGGGAAGTGTAATGGTCAGCATAAATTTATTCAACATCCAGATATCCAAAAAGTTATTTTTAACCAAAATGTACATTTCATAATACCAGTCCTAAAGCATTAGCATTATAAGAGATTGTGTTTCTTTAATCATCACAGAAAGCTTACCTCATGTTCAGTGTAGCTTTAGTGTTGTTTGTATCTTACAATACTCAGATTATGCCAGTATGTGTCATTCTGATATGTCACCCGTTTTAGCTTTGTTATTTGATTATTGTAAATACTCTCAGCTTTTTTAGTAATTTGGAGTTAAATGGGTTATGTTCACTATATTTTGTTTTTGTTGAAAACATATTGTCATATTAAGATTAGTATTGACTTGCAGATACCACAGATTGCCATAGTACTTTCCCCTCGGACTATTCAATTACTAAATTAAAACAGTATTTGTTATTTCTGGGTCAGTATAAGGTAATGACTTGATTTGTAACCATTTGAGCTTTTTTAGTTTAAACTGATATATTTTTTAATGGAACCTATTTACAGTAAGCTGGTCCTTTGGAATGGACATATAGAAGATTTCACAGTATGTAGGGCAGAAGGTAGGTGACTATGTTCGCTTTAGCGTGGAGCTTCTTAAGTTTGGACCAATTTTTTTAAGAAATTCAAAATGTAAGCCGTAAAAGGCATTTTTGTTAGCATTGGAACTTTTTGGAGAGCCTAAGGGCTATGAGAATGCATTATTATTATTATTTTTTGTAACATTTCCAATATCTCTAAGGTACCAAAGCACTGAAGTCTAGTTTACCTTTTAAGGGGGACTCTTTAAAATCAAATTTATAACTAATTCATATTATAAGATATATAATAGCTGAAGTTTAGAGTAATTTATATTCAAAACCACTAGTCTTTACAATTTCTGGATATAATAAAATTTTTTGGCTTCCATTTTTTAAAAAGTATTTAAAATTAATCACTTAGCTCTACCATACAGTAGATCTGTGACCTCAACATAAATTATTTCTCATCTTTGGGCCTCCGTTGCCTTACATAAAATAATTGTAACTTGTTCAGCCTACCTCACAGGGCTGTTGTGAGGAATGAAATGAAATGGAGTGTTATGAAATTGTTCAACAACAGTAAAATGCTATGTAAATGTAAGGTATTTTCAGTTAGTAATGGATTTAAGTATTCAGATACTTCTAGATACATTTACTTTGATAAACCATGTGCTTAAAGTGGTATCACCAAGACTTCAACTATGATGTACAAAAAAAATAAAAAACCTGACTAAAATGCCCTTTAACCTTCCTGAGTTTGTGCATGAAGTGGCCATTCTGTGTTTTCGCATCAGGCCTGTCACTCTATATTAAGACTTTCTAGAACTGTAAATTTCTCCCACAGCATTAGTGTGTCACCATAGAATAGTAGCATAAAGCATAAATAAGTGATGTAAGCTATGTTTCCAGCCAGGCATTTGCACTTTCAATTTATGACTCCTCTGTGCCACATGCAAAGACTGAATTTGGCCTAATTCTTCCCTAACAACCAACTGGTTACAGTTTATTGTCATTGGCTAAATGATTTAAGGTGTATGTGCCCATTTAACATTTGAATTTTATTTTTAAAACCTACGATGAAGCATTTCAAAACCTTGTTAACCTGGATATCATTTAGTATCTCTCCTAACAAATTTGTTTTGCTTTAAATTGGATTTATTAAATGGTTTACAGGTTCTCTTTATAGATTATTTGGTATGTTATCATCTGGACATGGTTTTGCTATGCAGTTCTAATAATAAAAATTCTGATTCCTCAGGTTAAAACTTTTAAGTTATGGAGGAAAAACATGAACTACTTATGCTTAGTGCTGCAAACTAGTGTTTTAATACGCATATTGCCTCATTTTCCTTGGATACAAGACAAAGCCTTTTAAATGGTTTTTAACTTTAAAATAATGTATTCAAAGAAAAAGTGTATTAAAGTGGAGTAACTTGTATGTTGAAATGATTGTATGCTCTGTGTAGAATGACCAAGTTAAATTCTTACAAAACACCTGGAAATCTCATCTAAAAATTAAACTTTTGTTTCTGCTTTCTTTTGCTTCAGTGCTTGCATTTTTTCAGTTCTCATTAAAAATATACACTGTGCTGTTGGGGATGACAAGATAAAAATGTCATAGTCCTTTTGCGTCAGAAGGGGCACTATAGAGTAGTGCCGTTTAACAGAATTTCATGCAGTGATACAAAGTTCTACATAGCTGCTCTTTTGTACAGTGCAGCTATTGATGGAGGATGAAACATGCTATAAGTAACTATAAGTTAGGAACTTTGGAGCTTGTCACATATCGAAGTACATTTTGGTAGATGATGGCTAAGAGTAAGAACTAGAACCTAAGCTTTCAAAAAAATTATATTTTAATTTGAAATCAGTTCAAGAGAAAAAAGAAAACCAATCAGTGACTAGATGAAGCTGGAGCTCCTGTAAATAAGATCATTTCACCAAGAAAAGACTGAAGGGAGCCTGACCAGGCAGTGGCTTAGTGGGTAGAGTGTCAGACTGGGATGCAGAGGACCCAGGTTTGAAACTCCAAGGTTGCCGGCCTGAGCACGAGGTCACTGGCTTGAGCGTGGGGTTGCTGGCTTGAGCGTGGGGTATAGACATGACCCCATGGTCACTGGCTTGAGCCCAAAGGTCGCTGGCTTGAGCCCAAGGTTGCTGGCTTGAGCAAGGGGTCACTCACTCTGCTGTAGCCCCTGGGTCAAGGCACATATGAGAAAGCAATCAATGAACAACTAAGGTGCCACAATGGAGAATTGATGCTATCTCTCTCCCTTCCTGTCTGTCTGTCCCTCTCTCCTCTCTCTTTCTCTGTCTCTATCACACACACACACACACACACACACACACACACACACACACACACAAGAATGAAGGGAAACGATAGTCTTAAGTCATGGGGAGAGGAGTGTGACAGATACTGAGAAACTAGTAGTCTCATAGGGAATGTGAATTGCAACATTTCTGGAGAACAGTTTAGTAATAGCAAGAGTTTAAATACACATGCCTTTGAAAAATTAATTTCATTTCAAGGTATTTGTCTTATGTATATGCTCACAAATAAGCCAGTACTAACTTGAGCACTACAATGGCAAAATATGAGCAATCTAATTGTTAACTAGAATGGGCTACCAGAATCTTGAAGGCTCCTCTATTCTAACTTGCTGCAGTAGCAAGCTGCCATTGTTATTTTATTATATTCTGTCTGCCCCCCCCCCACCACCCTATACATATTAGAAATATGTAGACCATTATGGGAAATGGCTGTCTCAATTAGAGTCCTTTCCTTGGTCTATCAGTCCTGCTATGCCTCACTGATCTCTGTGGGTAAAAGCTTGGGAGCTTGTATGCACTATTCTTTTCTGTCCAAGTGTTTGCCTTACTAAACCCTATTTTACATTTATACTGCATGGTACTAGTAATGTGTTTTTGCCCCTTTTGCAGAAGGTCACCAGGATGATTAAATGGTAGTGTTTCTAAGTAATCTTTCACAGCTGTCATGTAATATGCTATTAGTGGAAGGTGTTCATGATACGAAATGGAAAAAGCACGTCCAACAGTATACACAATATGATTCTATGGGTATGTGAATGCACTTAGACTTGGCTAAGAAGGGTTCCTTCTCTGATTCTCACTCGGGCTCCTCCTCTCTCCATGGACTGAAAAATTGGAGTCAGGATTTTACCCACTTGGAGTCTGCATTCCTCTGCCCAGAATTCCCTGCCAAACCAGCCAAAAATTTGCTTCCAGGACATATGCAGGCTTCTTTCCCAAGTCCATCCTGAAGACAGAATGCATTTCTGGTATATATACCCCTGTACTGAAAGGGTAGGAGTTTGTGAAGAGTGGATGGAAGTTGGAAATGTAGACTGAGGTGTCCACATACATGCATAATGGGACCCTTCTGGCAAGCTGAAGCTAGAAGTAAAAGGAGACCCGAGGGCTTGGGGGAGGAACAGGCCAATCTACTTAATTCTTACCAATTTAGACAAAATATGAAAGGGTTGGTCTTCATTTGTATCCTTGAACCCCCACCCCACAGTATTGGGGTGGGCCTGGATGAATGTTTGCTTACAATAGAGTCTATTGTTACCTATCCTTGTACCCTCCCCTAACTGGACTGGCTAACTAGTGAGAAGCATACTGATGAGAAGGCTCACACTTGGGCTCTGCACTAGTATCCTGGAGTAGTGCTCCCACCAGTTACGTTGTACGTTTACCTCTAGTTAATTTTTGTTTCTAAGTATGTTTATGCCAGTAGCAGTCATTGCTGTAATTATATGTTAAATATCACATAAACCAATGAAATACGAGTATGAAAAGTTACTTATTAGGAAAGTTGGGGAAATTTTAGAGATGAAGATCTAAAAAAAGTTGTCAAGTCAGTTGTGTTCAAGATCATTACGAATGATAGGGGAGGATTGCAAAACATAAAAATCTAGGACTCAAGTTCAGATGCTTTTACTGGTACCTTTAAGTTCCAGGTCCACTTTAAAGAAACAAACTAAAAACTAGAGATGATGTCTGTGGTATACATAAGAAAAAACAAACTCCAATCATACTTGAAAGACCTTAGCTCAAAAGATTAGCCAGTGTAATTTTATGCTTTAACGGCCTTTTTTTTAGGAACGAGACTTGTTATGCACGTGAAAACTATTTACTTCCAAGAGCCTGATGATTATTTTCCCCTTTCCTTGTTAAGTTTTATTATGACAGATTTCAAACATGCAGAAAATAGAGGCTATTAATAATGAACACCTTTAGCTCATCACCTAGATTTATCAGTTAACATTTTGCCATATTTATTATTCTTTAAGGTATCTAAAAATAGGTATAAGTACTGCAATATGCATCAATGATTATTTTCTATTTTAAGCACAGACACACTGTTAACATTCTTAGTAAAATTAACAGCAATCCTAATATCATCCAGTGGCTCATAATATATTAAAATTTCAGTTGTCTCAAAAATGTCTTTTTATGGTTGTTTTCTTAAAATAAGGATCCAGACAAGGTCTACACATTGTATTTGGTTATATGTCTCTTAAGTTTCTGATTTTGTAGTAGTTCCCTCTCCCCTTTGTAAATGCCATTGATAAATGGCATATCTTACAGAATGTCCCACATTGTTACCTACTTTTAAAATTTCACCTACCTACCAACAACTAGTTCTAAGACTATATAAGAACTAATAATGCTAAGTAATAGGATTGCTACAGAAAAAGCTTAGGTGTACACAAATTATATGGAAGGAAAAACAAACTGATATGAGTCATAACCATGGGAAATAAAAAGACTTCATTTTATACCTTTCCAAAAAATCAAAGTTTAGAAGACAAATACATGCGGGGAATATTTTCAGTCTTTACTATAAGCTGATAATAGTAACTTTTGTAAAAATAACTTAAAAGTACAGCGATTTGTGCAATACTTTATAGTTTCCAAAATTCTCGTCAAAACTGATTGATATCTGATCCTTTGGATGACACCGTTGAAGAACCCGTTCCGGAATTGTGTCTATTTCCAGACCTAAGCAGGGCATCGGGCGCGCACTTCCACCTCCCGAGCAACGGTAAGCGGAGCGGCTGTTTCCCACTGTATATTCTTCACCTGAGGGCACCCAAACCGAATTCAGGGAGTAGTCGGAATCCCTCTGCATCACACACACACTAAAAAAGGATTCGTTGTGCGTCTGAAATTGACATTTACCCGGCATCCTTTATTTTCTATTGCAAACAGCTCAGCTGGTGCCTCTCCAATTTTTGGCCCACTTCCTAAAACTTCAGGTCGCCTTAGTGCGTCACTGTCGTTATTTGGGCAAGAAGAAAATGGCTTAGCTAAGTGCCATGGTCTCAAAAACTGGGACACGGCCAGGGCTCAGCAACCTGGGGGGCGGGGGCTGGAGAAAGCTGGGGCAGGACCGTGGGAACCTCTACTATGCCAGAGCGGTTTCCATGGCGCTGCTTCACGGCCCCTTTTGCAGCGTTGCTGCGAGTGCCGTAAAGCAGAGCCGCCGCCGCTGTGGGGTGAGGTAAGGTATGGGAGGCTCAGCTTGCTCAGTCGTCCCGGGTGGGCAGGTGCCTTCAGGCAGGTGTCGCCTGTGGCTCGGGTACCCTCACTGCGCATCGGCTCGCATTCAGGGCACTTGCCCTGCCCCCGGCGGCCGAGGCTGGCCCCAGGGAGAGCGCGCTCCGGGCAGCGACCCCGCGACACCATCTCGTGGGGGACGCCCACTCGGGCGTGTCCTCAAGGAAAATCCTGATCGTGGGACGTGTTGGGTTCTGGAGGGCCACCGAGACCCGTGTAGGACCCGGGTTAGGGTGGGGTCGTGAGTGCCGTCCCGGGGATTGCGAGACGACCTGGGGGACGGGGTGGGGAGCACGGCAGGTTGTGGGGCCAGTGTGCCTGGTTGCCAAGGGCCTCGGGACACGGGGATCCGTAATATTTGTGAACTTAGTGGAGAAGGAATGAATGAGGAAACAAGCTGAAGTGACTGGTGTGACATAAACTCTGGCTGTTACTCTTCGCATCAGCTGTTCACGTTCACCACTCGTCGCAATTATTAATACTTTGTACTCTTCTGGGCACACCGAGCTCTTCTGGGGCAACGGAAGTCCGTCGTATGTAGAAAGTTGCCTTGTAAGTCTGTGTACTTGAGTTGTACTGTGGAAGAACATGGAGTATTGGGGAATATGGAAACATACATGATAGCCTCCTGTCTCGGAACTGTAATTTAAGATTGACTTCAGAAACAGGACAAATATATAGAGCTGTGGGAATATAAAGGAGGGTGACTGAGAGCAGAGGGAATTACTAGTAGACCTTTAAGATGACTATTACTAATTATTGTTAACATTTATTGTATACTTACCAGGTATTAATTTGTTCAGTCCTCAGGACAGCCCTGTGAGTCAGGTACCTTACAGATCCGTTTTAAAGATGGCGGCATAGGGAGATTAAGTAACCTGCCAAGGCCATGTAGGCTACCAGTGGCAGAGCGAGGGGTGACCAGGGCAGGCTGTCCTCGGAGCCTGCACCCTTAACTACCAGACGGTGCAGTCTGTCCTCGGAGCCTGTACCCTTAACTACAAGAGGGTGAGAGCCGGGAGGATGGGTAAAGGAAGCATTGTAGCTAGAAGGAATAACGTAGGCAAAGGCACCAAGGTGAGGCAGCATTGTATTGGTGGGTTCATTGCACTAAATAAACCATAGAAGGTCTTAAAGCAGAGGGAGCGACACAAAGTGGTACTGTAGAAATAATTGGACGTTGGTCCCTAGGATGGGGTTTTTTGTTTGTTTGTTTTGTTTTTTAGGATGGGTGTTTTGAGGAAAGCCTGATAGATGTGGAGTTAGAGCTAAAAAACTATTTTGTTTTGAAATAAATAACTGAAAACAGGGATACCATTAACAGAATAGATGGTGCAGTCATGAAAGAAATCTGGTTTGAAGGTAGTGATTGTTTTAAACGCTAGTGGAATATTTAAGAGGACATATCCAGTGGTCAGCTGGAATATTGATAACTAATAACCAGTAGATACAGAAAATATACCTAATAAGAGACTAAAGAGACTAAAGAAAACGTCCATTGGTGAACATCCATCCAGATTTTATGTCAAGTGCAGAATAGTAGGCATATTAAACAATACCACTTCTTCACCCTTTCAATTTCCCCTGTATTATCATTCACTCCTACCTTCCCTTCCATCCTTACCAAGCCTTTCTTATCTAGGTGTGTGACTTCAGACACTCGCTTTCAAAAACCTCATTGCTCCATAGTCATTCAGAAAGGTGTCACTATATATTTATGATTCTTCTGAAGCATCAAATGGAGACTTAGCTTTTTTATCTTCAAGTGTCAGCATGTTGAGAGAGAGGTTATATTGCAAAGGGTTAAGACATTGAATGAGTAATAAGCAAACAAAAGAGACTTCTTAAAACTCTTGCATTCTAACCTTTATTTCCAGGCTGCTGACACTCTTGAGAAGTTAGCAACAGAGGAAAGGAATGACGTGAAGGACCAACAGTATTTAGGGAAGGTTGGATAGCATCTATTACAGTGGTTCTCAACCTTTCTAATGCCGTGACCCTGCAATACAGTTCCTCATGTTGCGGTGTCCCCAAACCAAAAAATAATTTTGGTGGCTACTTCATAACTGTAATTTTGCTACAGTTATGACTCGGAATGTAAATACCTGATATGCATTATGTATTCTCATTGCCTCTCCGCCTCCTAGGCTTCTGTCCTCCGGCGCTTGCTGCACCCACCCACTGATGACGTCATCAAGCGCCGGACACACATAATGCGCTGCTATGGACTGTGGAGCGTACCCCCCCCCTCCCGCTTCCCCCACCCCTTAGGCCCCAGACAGATGATGCAATCACATCTGCGCATGACCGAAGGCATTCAGTTTGGAACTCACGTCCATAACGGTGTGCATTCAAGCTGAATAGCGCTGCTGCAGATGGTAGCGTGGCTTCTCAGCGTCTAAAGCCATTGGAAATATGTATTTTCCGATGGCTTTAGGCGACCCCTGTGTTTTGGTCGTTCGACCCCCGCCGGGGTCGTGACCCACAGGTTGAGATCCGCTGGTCTATTACTACTGGACCTTTTTTGGCTTAGAGCAGCTAAACAATTTTTTTTTCACGTTTTAACCTTGAATACATCAGAAGAAGCATTTTCTCTATGCTTTTCAATTTGCTACTTCACCTCTAAACATGCCTTCACCTAATTACCCCGCCCTCTTCTCTGTAGTGTAGCCTCCAGTTTTATTTTGCAGTATTGGAATATTTGAATCTCAGTTCTGTCTGATTTGTACCACCTACACCTCCCTCTCACTTCCCAATGTCTGCCATGATTAGTAGCATCGAGGGGGCCAGTTTAGCACACATCACTTATGACTGAAGTTAGGTGTCAGGGCCGGTCATTTCTGGTCTGAGGGCCTCTGATGTCAGGAGAGGTGACCAGAAGGCAGAAGTGGAAAGAGGTGGAGTAAAAATGTCAGGCAGTTAGCTTTGCTTTCAAACTGATCCCTACCCAGATGATTCTCTAAGATTGGTGGTGGTGGTTGGGATGTCCAGATGAGGCGGGTGCCGGTCTTTCTTGCCGGTACCCTTAAAGAACAAGTGATCATGTGAAAGGGCAGACGGGAAGCTGAAAGAATATGAGATGCTCTCAGCTTAGAAAAAGCCTGAGAACTCTCATGGACTCCGCATCTTGTACATTTTCTTGCGCATTTGTGTGTGGATTTCATCTATCACCAGTTTTCATCTACCGACCTTTTTCATATCTGACACATAGTGAAATTGCTAATAAAGGGTGAAAGAATGGATAAAAGAATGCGTTTGTTTTTGGTGGTGACCAGTGTTGGGCTGTAGCTGCCCCAGGCCCAAAGATGGAGGAGATTGATAGCTCTGACTCCCATAATCCATGACACGTGCAGCTGGGAAGCAGACCTGCTCATTCCTTCTTCATTGCCAAGTCTCAGTTCACGCACGTCATCTAAGAGTGCTTCTGTGCTGTAATATACAGTATTTATATTAACCTCATATTTGCGTTAGAACTTGAAGATATGTGGCTACTTAAACTTATAACTCCCCTTATTGTCCCCATTACATCCTTTTTCCCCTGAAAATACTTACTTTCTCCTCCCCATTTTAATTTACTATTTTTGCAATACTTTTTCATTAGACACAAGATATATTATTTTCTTTATGAAGCTTTACATAAGTAAACTAAGAAAATACATTACTTATTCTCTCAGCATTTTTATTATGATAGCTAAAATGTCACATATAAGAAGAAATGTGCCCTGGCCGGGTGGCTCAGTGGTAGAGCGTCGGCCTGGCATGCAGGAGTCCGGGTTCGATTCCTGACCAGGGCACACAGGAGAAGTGCCCATCTGCTTCTCAACCCCTCCCCCTCTCCTTCCTCTCTGTCTCTCTCTTCCCCTCCTGCAGCCAAGGCTCCACTGGAGCAAAGTTGGCCCGGGGCGCTGAGGATGGCTCTAAGGTGCTGCGGATGGCTCTATGGCCTCTGGTTGCAACAGAGCAATGCCTGGATGGGCAGAGCATCACCCCCTGGTGGGCATGCCGGGTGGATCCTGGTCGGGTGCATGCTGGAGTCTGTCTGACTGCCTCCCTGTTTCCAACTTCAGAAAAATACAAAAAAAAAAAAAAAAAAAAAAAAAAGAAGAAGAAGAAATGCACACAGGAGAAGTGCCCATCTACTTCTCCACCCTCTCCCTTCTCTTTTTTCTCTGTCTCCCTCCCGCAGCCAAGGCTCCATTGGAGCAAAGTTGGCCCGGGCACTAGGGATGGCTCCGTGGTCTTCGCCTCAGGTGCTGGAATGGCTCTGGTGAGCAGAGCATCGTTCCCCGGTGGATCCCAGTTGGGCACATGTGGGAGTCTGTCTCTCTGCCTTTCCACATCTCACTTCAGAAAAATACAAAAAACCAAAGAAATGCATACATAAAAATATGTTCATTTTGCCCTGGCCGGTTGGCTCAGCGGTAGAGCGTCGGCCTGGCGTGCGGGGGACCCAGGTTCGATTCCCGGCCAGGGCACATAGGAGAAGCGCCCATTTGCTTCTCCACCCCCCCCCCCCTCCTTCCTCTCTATGTCTCTCTTCCCCTCCTGCAGCCAAGGCTCCATTGGAGCAAAGATGGCTGGGGCGCTGGGGATGGCTCCTTGGCCTCTGCCCCAGGCGCTGGAGTGGCTCTGGTCTTGGCAGAGCGACGCCCCGGAGGGGCAGAGCATCGCCCCTGATGGGCGTGCCGGGTGGATCCCAGTCGGGTGCATGCGGGAGTCTGTCTGACTGTCTCTCCCCGTTTCCAACTTCAGAAAAAAAAAATCATTTTGTTTCTATGCCACATTTCTCTATATGTTTATTTTTTGGGAGTTGGAACCAAATATGGGTTTTTAAAAAAATCACTTTTTCATATTTCATATTCTGTTTTATCATGGAGGTTTCTACAGAACAGAGAACTTTTAAAAAATAAAAACTTAAAAAAAATAGTTTTCTGTGCTCTTGAGCATTGTGCAGTCTATTTGAGTCTACTTAGCATACTTATTATTTGAAATTCAGCCAGTTTTAGGCTGATATGGGAGATAATTCATGTGTATTAATAACTAATTCAAAATAGAAAGCAGTAAAGATTTCAGGATTAGTTGCCTCTCTTTGTGCTCTCGTAGTAACCTGTACTGACTCCTTCATGGCAGTTCCACTATTGATACTCCCTCTATATTTATCTTTTCTTGCCCCCCCCCCCTGCAAAGTGAGAGAGAGGCAGAGGCAGAGACAAGGACAGACAGACAGGAAGGGAGAGAGTCGACTCTTCATTGTGTCACTTTAGTTGTTCACTGATTGCTTTCTCATATGTGCTGTGACTTGGGCAGGGGGCTCGAGCTGAGCCAGTGACCCCTTGCTCAAGCCAGCAACCTTAGACTCAAGCCAGCGACCTTTGAGTTCAAGCCAGTGACCATGGAGTCATGTCTCTGATCCCATGCTCAAGCTGGCGATCCCGTGCTCAAGCCAGCAACCTTGAAGTTTCGAAACTGGGTCCTCTGCGTCCCAGGCTGATGCTCCATTCACTCTGCCACCGCCTGTTCTGGCTGATATTGCCTCTGTATTTATCTTCAATAGCGTGTATATCACAGATTAAAACAATGATTCCCAATAGATGTGAGGTGGTAAGGAATGGGGCTTTATGCATTTTTGTAAAAACTTTTCATGTTATTCATACATCACACCCTCCACCACCTTCACCATCACCGTTCCCATCACCATTCATTTATGGAAAACGCCTACATCATCTCTAAACTCTTAGAAGGTAGGGAACTGTATGATAGTTAGCATTTTATCTCCAGTGCTTAGCATTATTGGGGCATCTTTGCCTATTAAGGTAACAAGTAAATATTCTCTACAAGAAGGAAAGACTCGGAGTTTAGAGCTAGAAGAGGTCATTTCTGATTGGGAAGAGCATGGACAACCTCATAAAAGAAGGATCATTTGAAAGGAGCAACAAAAAGAGATGTAGAACGGTTTTATGGAAATGGGTGAGAGCATTTAGACAAGAGGGAATGAACAAAAGCTAGGAGGCAGGAAAGTGTGGGTTGTATTCCAGGAATACTTGGACAAAACCATGCAGTGTATGAAGTAGGAGAAAGCCTAGAAAATTTGCCTGTGTTCACTCTGGTGGTGAATACCCTTAAATGCCATTGTACGGAATTCGAACTTCATTTGTGGGTGGTAGAGAACCAGTGAAAAAGAACTGTTTTTTTTTTAAGTGAGAGGAGGAGAGATAGTGAGACAGATTCCCACATGCAACCTGACTGGGATCCATCCAGCAACCCCTGTCTGAGGCCAATGCTTGACTCAACCAAGCTATTTTTAGCACCTGAGGGTGACATGCTGGGACCAACCAAGCTATCCACAGAGCCTGTGGCTGACACTCTAACCAAATGAGGTACTTGCTGCTAGAGGGGAAAGGTGAAAGAAGGGGGAGTGGGGAGAGAATAAAATGGCTGCTTCTCTTGTGTGCCATGACTAGAAATAGAACTTGGGACATCCATACACTGAGCCAACTGTCCAGGGCTGAAAAATTTTCATTGTGATATAACTTGATTCATCTGTCAGCCACTTGATATATCTGTCAGTGTATAGATAAGATTATGGGTAGGTAGAAAGTGGACACTGGGACATCAGTTGAAATGAAAACCTTAGGGGCCTGACCAGGTAGTGGCGCAGTGGATGGAGTGTTGGCCTGGCACACTGAGGACCAAGGTTCAAACCCTGAGGTCACCAGCTTGAGTGTGGGTTCATAGACATGACCCATGTTCACTGGCTTAAAGCCAATGTCGTTGGCTTGAGCAAGGAGTCCCCCACCCCACCCTGGTCAAGGCACATATAAGAAAGCAATTAATGAACAACTGAGGTGCCACAACTATGAGTTGATGCCTCTCTCTCCCTTCCTATCTGTCCATCCCTGTCTGTCTCTCTGTGTCTCTCTTGCTTAAAAAAAAAAAAAAAATTAGAACTTTAGGTACAATTAGAATCTAACTTAAAATGACAGTGAAAAACAAGAGGCAATAGATACCAGAGAAAGTTTAAAGATAAAACTTTTTTTAAAGTAATACACTATTCATTTTAAAGTGGTAACTAAATACATTGCTAATACAGAGATAGTGCTAGCAAAATAGAATGTTTTGACAGGCTAATATTCTTCTTTTGCAATTGAATTGCCTTGGCATTTGTAAAAAATAAATAAGTCTAGTTAATTAGATATCTTGATAATAATAATGTAGTTAAGTGGTGATATATTTTGGAGATATATTTCAGGTAAGAATTAATTAGATTAGAGATGTGTCCAAAGAGAGAACAAGATATTAATTTAGACTTTATGTCTGTGTAGTGGTTTATATGGGCCTTTTATGCTTTCTTTCCCAGTTATTAATTCAGGTGTAGAAGAGGCTGAGCTTTGGCACAATCTGAATGCTACATTAGGTTTCATTAGCAATCAGTATATATTGATGCACCATTTAATACAAGCACAAGAAACTGAGCTGTGGCCCTGGCCAGTTGGCTCATAGAGCATCGGCCTGGCGTGCAGAAGTCCTGGTTCGATTCCCGGCCAGGGCACACAGGAGAAGCGCCCATCTGCTTCTCCACCCCTCCCCCTCTCCTTCCTCTCTGTCTCTCTCTTCCCCTCCTGCAGCCAAGGCTCCATTGGAGCAAAAGATGGCCCGGGCGCTGGGGGTGGCTCCTTGGCCTCTGCCCCAGGCACTAGAGTGGTTCTGGTCGCGACAGAGCGACGCCCCGGAGGGGCACAGCATCGCCCCCTGGTGGGCAGAACGTCGCCCCCTGGTGGGCGTGCCGGGTGGATCCCGGTCAGGCGCATGCGGGAGTCTGTCTGACTGCCTCCGGTTTCCAGCTTCAGAAAAATACAAGGAAGGAAAGGAAAGGGGAAAGGAGAAAGAAGAAAGAAAGAAAGAAGAAACTGAGCTGAAATCTTTTTTTTTTTAAGTGAGAGGAGGGGGTATAGACAGACGCCCATATGCACCCCAACCGGGATCTACCGGCAACCCCTGATCTGGGGTGATGCTCAAATCAACTGAGCTATTTTTAGCACTTGAGGTTGACACGCTTGGACCAAGGAGCTAGCCTCAGTGCCCAGGGCCGACGCTGTAACTAATTGAGCCACTGGCTGCGTGAGTTTGTTGACCTTACATAATTTCTTAGAGTGTTGCTTGATATAGGCTTCAACCCTGGAAGCTGAGGATTTAAGATGGCAAAGTAA
Organism: Saccopteryx leptura; assembly: GCF_036850995.1. Lineage (NCBI taxonomy): Eukaryota > Metazoa > Chordata > Mammalia > Chiroptera > Emballonuridae > Saccopteryx > Saccopteryx leptura. The sequence goes on along the minus strand of NC_089504.1, from coordinate 28,275,527 downwards.
AGACATTTGTGGCCTCTCCTATCTGAAATTACCCTGAAACGAAAAGGAGAATAAGAGATAGAGATCATATCTTGAATGAAACTGGAAGACCTGTCACCCAAATCAAAATATTTGAGAAACGGTTGTCAGATGTAAGCAGGAAGCAATGAAAGAGGATGCTGGTAGAAAGAGGTCTCTGAGCTGCAGGACAAGGAGAGAAGGATCTCCTGTTAAAGGTGGGGTCGTGGTGCATAAAGGCAGTGGGAGTTTTCTTGTATTGCTTGGCAACAAGAACTAGCAGAAGGAAGAGCGAATGGGGAAGCCCAGATACACTGTCTTTGAAGGAAGCCGGGTCCTGGTGAGGCAAGAAGTTATGGCTGAACACGTTTTCCTGTTTGTCCTCACACGTGTTCTCTGTGTCTCTCACGCATTCACATACACATGACACTGTCATAAAGAGCTCTCATGTGTACCAGAGACTATCTTTTGGTTCAGAACACAGCCTTGTTTCTTCCCTCCACAATCTTGCAAATCACTGATTTAGAAGGAGCTTACATTGTTCAAAAATAAATACTAATCAAAGAAATGAGCACAGCATCAGTACAAAAATGCTGTAAGAAAGGAGAAAAGAAACGGAGAACAAGTGAAAGAGGACCCATGAGAAAACTATGGCCTCACAAACTTAATGAAACAACCAATTTTTTAAAAATAAGAGGCAAAGTTAATTGGCCGAAGAGCTAGGAAGAAATGGTAAAACGACAAGATATGGTGAATTATAATCTGGCAGAGCTCAGGAAACAAAAAGAAAATCAGAAACAAAAGGCCACGTTGGAAGCAAAAAGAATGAACATTGTTGAAAACTCAGAAAGGGATCTGATGACAGGCTTTTGAAAGTTGAACAAAGTGACATGGGAATGAAAGGCGATGAAACAAGCACTGACTTGTGGTTCTGGAAATGGAGAATTAAACATTGGAACAGAAAAATATTCAGAGAACTTAAGAATGTTATAGAGCTTTAGGTAACTTTTTCTTCTGTTGCTGGTTACCAGAGGTGAAAGATTAAAACAGTTTTTTGTCTCTTTAGAAATATCTTTTGTTCACGGAAATCAAGATTATCTTATCCAAAAAGATGAAACTAGCTGGGTTACTTTCAAAAGACAACCAAGTGAGCACCGCAGACTAATGAGTAGAATCAACAAGAACGTGATTTTGGCGCTTTTGATTTTGGCGAGCTCTGCGTTTCTGCTGTTTCAGTTATACTACTACAAGCACTATTTATCAGCAAAGGTAACTTTTTTCTCCTTTCTCATAATTATGCTTTGTTTTAGCTTTATATTTCCCTAACATACTTCTTTTTTGCTGCATATAAATTAGTCACTGTTTTTAAAATCTTTGTAGAAATATTTCTTACTGCAGTTTTCATCTTTGTGGATGTAGGAAGCAATTCAATATTGCAATTAAATGTCATTGTAACAACACAGTCAGTCAAAAGTGTTTGGTTTCAATGATGTTTAATCTATTGGAATTTTCTGATAGTTATGTAAAAATTCTTATTCTCCTAAACAGATCATCTCTTGTTAGAATAAAAATGAGAAATAATTTTAATAGAACTTAAAAGTTAGTTCATTTTTGTACGTTTTTAATTCTCAAATGGTATTAGCAGTCATGTCTTTGATTACAAATAAGCACAAACATCTTTGTATATGCTAGTTAGTCCTTTTTACTGCTTTTAAATTTTTCTTATTCCTATTTGCATATTTTTGATGGTATTATCTTTCTGTAGTTGGTCTTTATAGTTTTAAGGATATTAAACCTTTAGCATATTTCAGATATTTTTACCAATTTATTAATTTGCCCTTTAGTTTTATGTTCTACTCTCTTGGTATATTAATATTTATTTTTTTTAACTTTTTAAAATTAATTAATTGTGTTTACATAGATTCTAGGGTCACCCCGAATGCTTCCCCCTCCCCCCTATTCCCCTCAACATCTAATATTTATTTATTTATTTATTTATTATTATTTTTTCTGTATTTTCTGAAGCTGGAAACGGGGAGAGACAGTCAGACAGACTCCCGCATGCGCCCGACCGGGATCCACCCGGCATGCCCACCAGGGAGCGATGCTCTGCCCACCAGGGGGCGATGCTCTGCCCCTCCCGGGCATCGCTCTGTTTTGACCAGAGCCACTCTAGCGCCTGGGGCAGAGGCCAAGGAGCCATCCCCAGTGCCCGGGCCATCCTTGCTCCAATGGAGCCTCGCTGCGGGAGGGGAAGAGAGAGACAGAGAGGAAGGAGAGGGGGAGGGGTGGAGAAGCAGATGGGTGCTTCTCCTGTGTGCCCTGGCCGGGAATCGAACCCAGGACTTCTGCACGCCAGGCCGACGCTCTACCACTGAGCCAACCGGCCAGGGCTCAACATCTAATATTTAATGTCAAGATCTTCCTTAGGGCATCAGTTTATATGTTATAAATTGCCCAAGATTGTGGAAATATTCTCCTACATTTTCATCAAATATTATTTTATATTTAAATTTGTTAACTAAATAGAATTTATTTTAGTATGAGGTGTTAGATATCTAACTTACATTTTTTCCCAACAGGTTAAGCAGTTGTCTCTCTCACTTATCAAATTCCCCCATTAACCTAAAAATCTCACCTTAATTATATGTTGTTTCTATAAATAACTTGTCCTGACCCTTTCCCCTGAGATGCAATGAAGTTTAGTTGTTGAGAGCACAATAACCAGCCTAGGATTAAACCTCATGTGTACTGTTTATTAGCTGTGGGATCTTGGGTAAATTACTTCTAAATACCTCTATTTCCTCTTCTGCAAAGTAGGGACAAAACTATACCACCTGTAGCCTTGTGACACTTAAGTGAATTAATACATAGAAAGCATTTGTTACAGGTCACATAGAGATGAGTAAATATGAGCCATTATTTTTATTATTATCCCCAATTTTAGAATCAAAAGCCTTATTTGTGGTACTGAGTCCATGGCATACAAACTGCCTTAGGAATGAGTGCTGAGTGCTTTAAACAACATGAGTGCTAACAACTTCGGTGGCTTGGGGGTCAATACAAGAAGTGTTTCTGCTGGAGGAATAGGCACTGAGATGCAGGAGGGAAAGCCGCCTGGAGGGCTGGTGGGTTTACCGTGGTCAGTGTTTCTGATCCTTAGGTTTCCAATTTACAAACCATTAAAAAGATCCATTATTGAAAACTTGAGTTACACCTGACCTGTGATGGAGCAGTGGATGAAATATCGACCTGGAATGCTGAGGTCACTGGTTTGAAACCCTGGGCTAGCCTGGTCAAGGCACATATGGGAGTGGATGCTTCCTGCTCCTCCCTCTTTCTCGCTCTCTCTGTTTCCTTTTCTCTCTCTCTCTCTCTCCCTCCCTCCCCTCTCCCCACTCTAAGTGAATTTAAAATTTTTTTTAAAGAAACCTTCAATTAAAAATAGGTATTATTATCTTAATTATGTATAGGCATGATTAATAATCATGCTGAATTAAAAATTGGTCTTTTTGGTTTCTTTCAGAAACTGATTGCTGGATACTATCTTCCAAAAATGACATGAAATTCTCTTAAACCTTCACTTGTTTTCGAAATGCTTTTTCTTTGATGGCATTTCTTAATTTGACTCATTTATCAGTGGAATTCAGTAGCCACCAGATTTTTTCTACTAGTCCTTTCACATAAATTTTCACTCCAGATATCCCATAGGCAGTGTTTCAGGATATCTTTAGGCTTCTTTTTCTTTTCTTTCTTTTTTTTTTTTCTTTTACAGAGACAGAGAGAGAGAGGGATAGACAGGGACAGACAGACAGGAACAGAGAGAGATGAGAAGCATCAATCATTAGTTTTTCGTTGCGCGTTGCAACACCTTAGTTGTTCATTGATTGCTTTCTCATATGTGCCTTGACCACGGGCCTTCAGCAGACTGAGTAACCCCTTGCTTGAGCCAGCGACCTTGGGCTCAAGCTGGTGAGGTTTTTTGCTCAAACCAGATGAGCCTGCGCTCAAGCTGGCGACCTCTGGGTCTTGAACCTGGGCCTTCCGCATCCCAGTCCTATGCTTTACCCACTGCGCCACCGCCTGGTCAGGCTCTTTTCTTTCTTTCTTTTTTTTTTTAGCCTCTTAACTTTAACTGCTTTGCATTTCTTTTAGAACATTCAGTCATTCGTTTGTCAAGTATTTATGAGAGCTTACTGTGTGCCAAACACAGCACTAGGCCATGAGACAGAATGATGAGTCAAGTGCAGTCGGTGCTGTCTAGGAACTCATAAACTGGGGAAGTTTAAGTTCAAGGTGTGAGAGGTTAAGAGACATATAAGGAGACATAAACATATGACAACAATGTGATATGTTACTTCTCTAAAACACATCTAAAACCCTGTTCTGCCTACTTTACTACTTAAAGCTTAAGAACTCTGTCTTTTAACCTGTAGCCTTTGTAAGAAGAAACAGCCTGTTCAGAGATAATGAGCTATGTGTATATCTGGAAAAGGTGTATATCAGTAGAAAGCAAAGAAAGTGCAAGGGTCCTGAGGCAGGAACATGTGTGTTAGTTTTGGGAACATCAAAGAGATCAGTATGGCTATAAAAAAGTGAGGGGGAGGTAAGGTTAGAGAGTTCCATGCTGTTTAGGGCTGTATAACACATTATAAGGATTGACTTTCATTCTGAGTGAGATTGGGAAGCATTAGAAGGTTTTGAGGTGATATTTGACATGATCTGACTTTGTTTTAAAAAGTAGACTGGTCCTGGCTGGTTGGCTCAGTGAATAGACTATCGGCCCAGTGTGTGGACATGCTGGGTGCAGTTCCCTGTCAGGGCACACATGAGAGAAACCATCTGCTTTTCTCCCCCTCCCTCTCCCACTTCTCTCCCTATTCCTTTCCCACAGCCAGTGGCTTGATTGGTTTGAGCGTCTGTCCCGGGCTCTGAGATAACTCTTTTGGTCTGAGCATCAGTCTCAGGCATTTAGGGTAGCTCAGTTGATTTAAGCATCAGCCCCAGATGGGGGTTTCCGGGTGGATCCTGGTCAGGGTGCATGCAGGAGTCTGTCTATCTCCCCTTTTCTCACTTAAGAAAAAAAGGTAAACTGTATGCTCTGTTGAAAATAGATTGGAGGGCAGGAGCTGAAACATGGAGACCATTTAGAGCAGGGGTTGGGAACCTATGGCTCATGAGCCAGATGTGGCTCTTTTGATGGCTGCATTTGGCTTGCAGACAAATCTTTAATAAAAAAAAAATAATGTTAAAAATATAAAACATTCTCATGTATTACAATCCATTCATTTCCTACCGCTCATGTTCATGGTTGCGGGTGGCTAGAGCCAATCACAGCTGTCCTCTGGGACAACACCAAATTTTTATTGGATAATGCATAACGTACAGGGGTCGTTGTATGGCTCTCACGGAATTACATTTTAAAATATGTGGCGTTCATGGCTCTCTCAGCCATAAAGGTTCCCGACCTCTGATTTAGAGGGTGATTCTAGTAATTTACATGAGATAATGATGGCTTGGACTAGGCCATTAGTAGTAGGGTTCAGGGAAAGTGGAAGGTAGAGCTATCAGGACTTGTTGATGGGCTGGGTGTAGGGTCTGAAAGACAGAAGAGAGTCAGGGAACTCTAGTATTTGTGGTCTAGATAATTGGAAGGGAGAAGTTATTCACTGAGATGGGAAAGACTAGGAGAAACAAATCTGAGGGATAGTGAAGATCAGGAGGTTTTTTGTACATGTAAAACTTGAGATGCCTGTTTGACATCCAGAGAATGAAGGTGAATAGACAGCAGTTTGGAGTTCACAGCACTGGTATGGTTGGGAATATAAATTGGGAGTTGTAAGTATATAGATAGTATTTAAAGCAATTGGCGTAGACCAAGTACCAAGAAAGTGAACACAGTAAATGAGAGAGCAAAGTCTCATGGCCTGAGCTTTAGGAGCCTCCAACATGTCAGGTAGGTAGTGAGAACTAGGAAATGAGACCAAGAAGGAGTAGCCAGAGAGAAATAGTAGGAAAGCCAGAATTATGGAGACACTAAGCCAAGTGAATGAAATATTTAAGAGAGGCAAAAGTGATCAACAATTGATTTTTCTTTTTTTTAGTGAGAGGAGGGCCGGGGACAGTCAGACAGGCAGGGAAAGAGATGAGGAGCATCAGCTTGTAGTCACGGCACTTGAGTTGTTCTTTGATTGCTTTCTCATATGTGTTGTGACCACGGGGCTCAAGCTGAGCCAGTGACCCCTTGCTTAAGCCAGCAACCTTTGGGCTCAAAGCTAGCGACCTTGGGCTTTAAACCAGTGACCTTTGTGCTCAAGCCAGAGACCATGGGGTCGTGTCTATGATCCCATGCTCAAGCTGGTGAGCCCGTGCTCAGGGCAGCGACCTCAAGGTTTTGAACCTGGGTCCTCAGCATCCCAGGTCGACACTCTATCCACTGCACCACTGCCTGGTCAGGCTCAACAATTCTTGATAAATAAGACAAGGCCAGAGTGAATTTAAGCTCAAGTGAGGTTATGGAAGAAGAGGAATTAAAGGCAATGAAAACAGGCAACCCATTAGGAGTTTTGCTTTAAAGAGGGACAGAAAATTGTTAGTTGAGAAAAGAGAAGTCAAAGGTTTTTTTTTTTTAATTATTTGTTTTAAGATTGTGGAGATAACATCCTGTTTTTATACTGATGAGAATTACAAAGCTGCCTCTTTGTTGTTTTTTCTGAAATATCTCTTGCTTTTAAAATGTTATTGTCTAAATTGCTGAGCTTGTGAGGAGAGACCAGTTCTGACCCTACCTTAATTACTCAGTATATCCCTCCTTCCCTGCAATTAACAAACTCATTACGCATTTACTAATTACAGGCAGCACAATAGATGCTGGCCAGACAAAGATGAATTGTGTTTCTTCCCTGCCCTTGAGTTTGTGGTTTAGGGTGAGACGAGTTTCCTTTTTAGGAACTTAGAGCACATTTCATTTTTACTGCGAGACTACTGTAATTGTTCTTCAGTATCCTCCCATCTATATCTTATTGATAAAGAACACATTTAAGGCACAATAAGAAAGCTCTTTGGATCTTTGAGCTTGAAACATTCTTCCTTTTGTCTCTAGACCATGAGACATTCTTTCCTTGTTATTTTCAAAGTATTTTGGGCTTCTCAGATGAAAACGGATTTGCTAGAGCTAAATATTTTTAAAAATATTTTTAAAAACGTCAGTATTTGCTTGACCAGGTGGTGGCGCAGTTGATAGAGCACCGGACTAGGACTCAGAGGACCCAGGTTCAAGACTCTGAGGTCACCAGCTTGAGTGGGGGCTCATCTGGTTTGAGCAAAAGCTCACCAGCTTGGACCCAAGGTCACTGGCTTGAGCAAGGGGTCACACGATCTGCTGTAGCCCCCCAGTCAAGGCACATATGAGAAAGCAATCAATGAACAACTAAGGAACCGCAATGAAGAATTGATGTATCTCATCTCTCTCCCTTCCTGTCTGTCTTTTCCTATCTGTCCCTCTCTCTGACTCTCTCTGTCTCTGCCACAAAAAACAAACAAACAAACAAACAAAAAACCAAACCTCAATATTTAAAATTATGATGTATGTTAGGGAAAGTGTGGGCACTAGAGCCATCTGTGAAACAAACAAAACTTTGCACGATTGTTATGCAGGAGAGATGAGAATACATAACTTATATATGGAAATGTCAAGCACAGTACACTCAGGAGCTGCTCAATAAATATATATTATTATACTGTACCTTCTAACCATTTTACTAAGGTGAACTCTGTGTGTGGAGATAAGCTGAAGTTAGGGATATGGAGCTAAGTTGATAAAGCCTAATTCCAAAGGGATTTGGAATAGCAAAGAGTTACTGTATTTATTGATGGCAATTAATTAGTTTAGAGATGTTGGCCATATACAGTATATATTCCTTATCATTTAATAACCTAATTAACTTAATTGCAGTCTGTCAGTGTTTTCTATCCTGGGTAGATGTGTTGTATACTTGTAGAATTCTTAGCTCATGGCTGTATGAAAATAGGCATTTGTTGAATGCTTATTAATGATTAGGAACCAGTTATGTAGTTTGAATCTCACGCCTACCCTCAATGTAATGTTGCATGCTAGTTACTGGGCTTTGGATATACTCAATGTTCTTTTGTTATCTTCCTAGAATGGAGCTGGCTTATCAAAATCCAAAGGAAGCCGAATTGGATTTGATAGCATACAGTGGGTATGTGCAATAAGCAAGAACTTCCTCAATTATAATGTTCATTTTAGTTTATTGGTATAATCAAGTGGTTATTTGTTGAATGGTGTTAATGATAATAGCTACCTTGGTCAGGAGTGGAGGTAGGTGGTCGAGGGGAAGGGGCAGGCTCTATATCAAGTGCTTTAATGCAGTCTCATTCAGTCCTTATGGAAACTCGAACAAGTCAGCAAATTTTTATACTTAGTTCACTTAGAAATTCAGGTTAGTTTGCTAATAAGTGACTGAGTCCAGATTCTGTTTGTCCCCAAATACTCATTCACTGAGCTATAGTGCTTCCTCAAATGATAAATATGTTAGTAAGCATTAAACTATAACCTGACCAGGTGGTGGCCCAGTAGATAGTGTCAACTTGGTAGGGTGAGGACCCAGGTTCGAAACCCTGAGGTAGCCGGTTTGACTGCGGGCTCATCTGGCTCGAACGCAGGCTCACCAACTTGAGCCTGGGGGTCGCTGGTTTGAGTGGGGCATCACAGACATGATCCACTGGTCTCTGGCTTGAGCCCAAGGTTGCTGGCTTGAGCAGGAGGTCACTGGCTTGGCTGCAGCCCCACGGTCAAGGCACAATCAATGAACAACTAAAGTGACACAACTATGTGTTGATGTTTCTCATCTCTCTCTCTTCCTGTCTCTCTTTCTCTTTCTCAAAAAGAGAGAGAGAGAATTGAACTATAAAATAATGATTAGGAATAATCTGTTAAACATATTTCCTTTATAAGATAAGGGAAACTAGCAATATTATAGTATATCTCTATTATGATTTACAAATTTCAGACCGTGCACATTTATAAAACATAGTTTCTTCTTCTTTTTTGCTAAACTTAAAATGAAAAAGAGTGCTTGGTTACTAATATGAAATTACATTTGTCCTGTTGGTATACACTTTGGATGTGACCAGATATTTCTCAGTCTTTTGCTTCTGTTTCACCAGAGACATGAAAAGCTGTAGATTACAGGGGGACTTTCAAATCACTAACAGCAGTCAAGTACTAGTGATAATTTTAGGTCACTGGTGACAACAGTTGTATTTGAACCACTGTTTTAAAGGTAAACTCTGGGATATTCTATTAATAAGCTCCTTGACCATCAAGTCTAGAAATATCAATGTGAACTTTAAAATATTTAAAAAAATATTTTAAGTACAGTTGACATTCAGTATTATATTAGTTTCACTTGTGCAGCATAGTGGTGAGACATTGGTATAACTTATGAAGTGATCCCCTTGTAAATGTCATACCCACCTGACACCATACATAGCTCTTCATTGTGAACTTTTAATTTATTAAAAGTAGCAGACATTTTTCTCTGTGAACTTAGGATAGGCTGAAGGGAAAGGGAACTATGATACACTTGCAGTTCATACTCCCCAGTCAAAGCTATAAAGACTAGCAGAGGAAATAAAAAGGGGCATTTGTGCGTTCTGTTGAGCCTCCTCTGTCTCCTTCCTGCCCTAAGAACAACACATTTACAATACTTGGACAAGATTTATTGTCCTGTGAGTGAAATGGTTGGCTGGGACATACACCCATCTGAAGATAATGGAAGTTCTCCATCATTAATTTTAGCTTTCTAAAATATGATGATACGGTATATAAACTTTTCCAGGTTGCCTTTTATTAAGAGTCTTCAGATGTAAAGCTGACAGGGCATGGGCAGAAAAACTTCGAAAGCTGTAACAGCTTCAGTGGGATGGAAGACTTGATTTTGTCTGGATTAAGCAGTCAGCAGGGGTCCAGACTCACTGATAGAATTTTGAATGGAATTTGTGTATCATTTAAAGCTTAGCATCAGGGAAAAGCAGGGCAGCCCCATCATTTTCATCTGGAGAATGATCCTTGAGGTGGAAGAAAATAATGGATTTTTAAAAAATGGTTTTTCTAAAAAAGCAGCTCATGGTACTAAAAAATCACTCTTTATAAGAGTTGCAAAATCACAGAAAAGGAAGAAGTACTGAAATTCTTTTATTTTAATATTTTAGGAGGAATGAAAGTTGAAATGCAATCAATAAATATGATACTGAGCCCTGATAAAATTCTAGAATGAATTATTACAGATAACTTGAGAACACTTAGAAAAGAAAATGATGATTATTAAGAACTAGCCCTTCACTAAGAACGGGTTTCACCGAGCCCTGTTGGCTTCTGATAAAATTATATACACTGTCAGATAAATAGGCTTTTCTAGTGTCAGCACATCCTGCTTTTCAACAAGGCATTTTTCTTTCCTGTATGAAATGAATTACTGAAGGCCAGATGATAACAGTCATGTTGATTTAGAATTAATTGGATTTAGAGTCAGTTGGACATCTGTTTCCAAGGAGCATTGATGATTACATTGATAACAATCTGGAAGGCATATTTAGAAGGTGAGTTATAGATTCTCTCCTTGACCCTGCCCTAATCTATATTTATGTTGACGATCACAATGAAGCCGTGTATGTGTTTACCATGTTTGTATTTAACACCGAGCTGAGATTCAGTCAACAAAGATTTTCAACGCCTTATTTGTACTGGTGTCTGTCATCTCCTCATTTTTCTTCCCAAACCATTTCTTTCCCTCTTATTCTCCTAGTATAAAGCAAAGAAAGCAAGAACGTAAAAGGAAAAAAATGAATTATGCTGTGAAAATTTAAAACTTCTCGTTAAAAGGCAGCATTAAGAAAATAAATAGACATGCCACCCACTAGAAAATATTTGCAAAACGTGTCTGACAAAAAGCTAGTATCAATGATAATGAACTTTTACCACTCAATAATAGATTTTTTTGTTCATACTTTTTTTTATCAAATTGAGGAAGTATTCTATTCCTGGTTTGCTGAGAGTTCTTCATTATGAATAGGTATTGAATTTTGAAAACTTTTGTATTGAATTTCAAATACTTTTTCTGTATTGACATTCTTATAGATTTTCCCCCCTTTATTCTGTTGATTGATTTTCAAATGCTATCTTTTTTTTCTGGTATAAACCCTACTTGGTCATGATATTTACTTTTTTTTTTTAAGCCATTAGAATTGATTTTCAGTGTCTTTTTAAGTATTTTTGCATCTGTGCTCATGAAAGATGGTGGTCTGTAATTTTCTTTCTTTTTTGAAGGGCATACATCCCTTTGAGATTGTAATTGCTTTCACTGAAGTTGTCTTGTAAGCAATAATGTACACCCTTTATTCTATTTATTTTTGCTACTCTTAGGTATTATTTACTCCTAAATGTGATTTAGTCTGTTTCTATTCTAATTTTAAAATTTATTTTTTCAGAAGAGGACTCTACTTACTGCCCAGCACAATAATACCTAAAAATACTGCAGTATTATTAGAAAGCCAAACTGCATATGGGGATGTATTTTAGTTGGGGTCTTTGCTTAGAACAATTATTAAGCAATATTACAAGTATGGGGGAAAGAGGCACATACAATTGATTTTTGGTTTTGCAAAGGTTGACTGATTTTTTTTTCTTTTTTTTTTTTCATTTTTCCGAAGCTGGAAACGGGGAGGCAGTCAGACAGACTCCCGCATGCGCCCAACCGGGATCCACCTGGCATGCCCACCAGGGGCGATGCTTTGCCCCTCTGAGGCGTCACTCTGTTATGTCCAGAGCCATTCTAGAGGCCACAGAGCCATCTCCAGTGCCTGGGCCATGTTTGCTCCAGTGGAGCCTCGCTGTGGAAGGGGAAGAGAGAGACAGAAAGGAAGGAGAGGGGGAGGGGTGGAGAAGCAAATGGGCGCCTCTCCTATGTGCCCTGGACGGGAATCGAACCCGGGACTCCCTCACGCCAGGCCGACACTCTACCGCTGAGCCAACCGGCCAGGGCCAAGGTTGACTGATTTTTAAAAGCTGACAGATCTGGTATTTCATCTCCCATTTTTACTTGAAAAGATTTAGCTAATAATACCAAGAAAATAATTTGTAAGCTTGAAGGTTCTTCTCTGATACTATATATTTTCTCTAAAAGATTTTCTTACTCTTTTGTTGTACAATTAATTAGTAACTTACTGCTGTATACTTTATATGTTGCATATATTTTACCTTGATTTTGTGAATATTTGTCCACCTTCCTCAGTAGACTGTACTTCTTGAGAGTAAGGGCTGTGTATTATTATTATTTTAGCATAAGAATAAAAACAGTGTCTATTGAGTAAACACTCTGTGCTTATAAAATCAATGAATAAAATTTAATATGCTAGATTACTGTATTGGTTTAGTAGACTTAAAGAGATCCTTTTCTTTTTAAACAGCGTGCAGTTAAAAAATTTATTATGCTAACATCGAGCCAAAATGTACCGGTGTTCCTTATTGATCCTTTGATTCTGGAATTGATTAATAAAAACTTTGAGCAAGTCAAAAATACTTCTCATGGCTCCACCTCAGAATGCAACTTTCTCTGTGTTCCAAGAGACTTCACTGCATTTGCTCTCCAGTATCACCTGTGGAAGAACGAGGTAGGATGATTTGCTTTCAGACAAGGTGATGTCTTTTACAGAAGAGTATGAGATAATGCCAGTTTAAAATGTAAAAAATTAAAAAATTTTCTAAAAGCTTTTTATAAATTGTATCAGGGATATTTTCAGCTGTAAGTAACAACAGAATAATAGTTTAAGCATGTAAAGTACAGCATAGGGAATATAGTCAATATTTTAATAACTTTTTGTGTGGTGTCGGGGGTGTAGGCTTATTAGGGGGGATCACTGTGTAAGTTAACTAATAGTTTAACCACTATGCTGTGCACCTGAAACTAATATAATATTGAATGTAACTGTACTTGAAAATAAATAAATAAATAAATACAATAGCTTAAGCCAACAGGGAGTTTATTCTTGTATAACAGGAGGTTAAAAGGTTGGTGGCTGTTGGTATTAATTGAGCTGCCTACTGCCGTCAGGCCTTGCATCACTAAGTTCTTTTCATCTCTCTAATCTTCATAAGATAGCTATCATAGCTTCCAAGCATCATATTCACATTTGAGGCAGGAAGATGACAGGGAGGGAAGGTGATACTATCCATCTTTTGAAGTACAAATTTTCTTGGAAGCTCTGGTAAACTACTGATAGCTCCCTGTCCGGAACTCGATATTCAGATGTCTCCTTGTTGTGAAGGAGGCTAAAAAGACAGGGTTTAGCCTTTCCCTCAGTGTAGGCAGGCCGGTAGAAAGGGTTTGGTGATGGATTTTCAGTATCTGCCACATTAGTGGAATTCTTAATCTATTGTACCATTCTTTCCACTTTGTAAATTCACAGGACTCATTTGATACTAGAGTGGGGTGCTTCCTAGGTGTAGCCAGAAATTCAAACTTACATTTAAAGGCATGCAGCAGTCAAAATAAAAAACTCTCGCTAAAACACACCAAAACTTTGCTTACTTTATTTTGAATACCTCTAACTTCCCAACTTTACTGTTTTTTCATTCTGAGGAATTATTTAAGTAAGACTACAAAAATTAGCATCAGATTCAATGAACTCAGCCACCCATGATAGCATGTGCACTGGCTTTGCAGTAGAATCTGTTCCAGATGTGTGACCCCAGGGCACAGGTGTGGTCCTGGAAAGCAGGGTGTGACCCCAGGGCGCAGGTGTGGTCCTGGAAAGCGGGGTGCACTGCGCGGTTCCCGACTGTCCCCAACTCCTCCCCAGTGCAAGAGAAGGAGCTTCGACCTATTTCCTGCTTATAGTTCTTGTTTTGTCTTTCCTCTCAACTTTATAGTTTGAAAATGCAATATTTAAAGTTATAGAAAACTTAGGGCATGGTATTTTCAATGGAATTTTTATTTTTTGATCAAAATTATACTAGAGCTAAGTTTTAAACGTCAGATAGTAATGCAAAGCTCTCAATGAAAAAGAGCAGTATCTGCCTCTTTTCTCCCCACGCCTTAGTCCCACGCCTAGAACCAGCCACTTCAACTCTGCTGCTTTATTTTCTCCTTTATGAATGAAATGTTTATGCTTCTATTTTTACTGTTTCTTATCTAGATTTCAAATTATGAGAATTGAGCTTTTACATGTTTTATCACACACATACACCACACACACTCTGTCTTTTCTCCATCACCATCCTGAAATGACCATATCACATTTGCTAGTTAAATCAGTAGTCAGTGTTATGCAAATATAATCACACAGATGCTACCTAGTTTATTCTGATTATATTTCTTTTCTTATATAACATTTTTTCTCCTTTGGAGTTTGCAAGTTTTTATATGTCACTAATCCATGTGTGAACTCTGCAACAAAAATATTAAACTCAGTACTCTCAATAGGATCTATCATATCAGGTGATCTCTCAGTTCTGTTTTTCCCTCCTTGGTGACATGCCTCCCAGAGCCCCTGGTCTTTCTGTGCTAATATAGACCGTCTGCTGTGCCCATGCTGTTTTCTAACTCCACTTCACATTTTATGGATTCCCTTCTGAGAAAGCATGAATGGAGGTTGAATCAAAAATGTTATTTGTTACTTGCACATTTACTTTCTAATTTGACTTATATAGCAGTTAGCTTCTGCTGTGTAACAAATCCCTCCAAAGTGTAGTGGCTCAAACAACATCCAGTTATGTAGCTCATGGTTCTGTGGCTTGGCAGTTCAGGCAGGAGTCAGCTGGGCAGTTCTGGTCTCAGCTGAGGCGCACTCACGCAGCTGCCGTCAGCCAGGCAGCGGTGCTTCCGGCTGTCGGTGCGGCGGGGGAGGTGCCCGGCCCCTGTCTTCCATCCTCCAGGCCAGTCTGAGAACGCAGAAGCATGCAAGGTCTCTTGACGTTGTTAAAATACTGTATTAAGATTTCTTATCCACCGACACGAAATATATGTCCTTTGATTTCAGGTGTCCTTAGATGTTCTTTAATAAAATACTCTAATTTTTCTTAAGATTTTGCACATCTTTTGTAAGATTTGTTTCTAAGCTACCTTATAGTCTATGTGTGTATGGGGTGATTAATATAGATATTTTTTTCTTTTACAATTCATTATTATAGGGGGATGAGACTCTGTTGACTTTTGTATTTTGCTCTTTTCCCCAGCAACAGTAATGATCTCTGAACACTAGATAAATTCCAAAAGTTTCTCCCTCATCCTCTTTTCTCCTTTTCTGCCTTTTTCTTTTTCTCTCTTTGAATATAGATTATTGTATTCTCTGCACACACACACAAACACAACCAATTTGGTCTATTTCTTTCCAACTCTTACACCTAATTTCTTCTCTTGTTTTATTGACTTAGTTAGGTAGGACCCCCAGGTTAGTATTGAAAAAAAGTGTTGTTTCTTTCTGAACTTTTTACTACTTGGATGTTGAACTTCCAGAATTGATCCTATCATTCTATTCCCTTTGCTCTATTATTTTTATTTTTTCTAACTGTTCCACTTTTAAACAAAATCTTTAACAATGTCATTGATTTTTTTGTGTGTTTTTGCTTGAAATTTCTATTTTTTATTTTCTAAGAGCTTTATACTCTGATTATTTCTCATAATAGCATTCATATTTTATGGGTGCAGGGTTGTTCTTACTCTGCAGATTTTAAAGTTTATTTTTTAAGTTATTTTGCTCTCTGCTGAATTTTATTTTTGCAAATCCCTTCTTTCTGGGTGTTTATTTCTTGACAGATCATTTGTTTCTCTCTCCTTTATTTTCTTCTTTTCCCAAGTGAGTAGAGGGCAGATAGGCTCCCACATGCACCCTGACCAGGATCCACCTGGCAATCCCCTTGTTGTGCTGATGCTCTGCCCATCTGGGGCCATGCTCGCAACCAAGCTATTTTTAGTACCGGAGGTGGAGGCTCCATAGAGCCATCCTCAGCACCTGGTGCCCGAACCAATGGAGCCATGGCTGTGGCAGGGGAAGAGAGAGAGGGGGAGAAGGGTAGAGGAAGGGTGGAGAAGCAGATGGGCACTTCTCCTGTGTGCCCAGGACGGGATTTGAACCCAGGACTTCCACACGCCGGGCTGATGCTCTACCACTGAGCCAACCTGCCACAGCCTCATTTGCTTTTCATGATACAGGTTTTCAACACTGTTTGTTGATCTTTGCCTTTCATATTTAAGAATGAGACGCTGAAATCCAGCTGGAAGTTTTTTGTGATGGTCAGGCCTTATTAACTGGTGGACTTCACCATAGAGTGTGAAAGGCATGCCACCCTTTTCTCTGGAAAAACTCCTAAATGTCAGTATTTGTAGGTCATTGCTATTGGATTGCTTGATTTTCTCATAAGAAAGCCTACAAGGTTTATAAGCCTTTTTTACAAAGAGTATTTTATAATGTTCTTTTATTTCCCCAAAATGAAGAACATAGAAATTATAGTCTATCTTTGTACATAATCGCCTGAATCAATATAATGTCATAACTAGAATATAAAGTAGAAATAAAGGAAATGTGTATTTCAGGGTGTAAGTGTTCAGGCATGACCACACTGGAAAACATAATGAAGTAATTCCAGTGCTTGCACTTATCAGTAGGATCATATTATTGAATGATGCTTTGTTACTAATGTGGTTTTTCCAAAACAATGAATGTTTCTAAAGACAAAAAAGTGAAGTTATTTCTCCTTTAACATGGCTTTGGTTTCTTGGGAAATGGAAGCTCAGATAATTGTGAATAAGTTTTCTATTACATGATCTTCTGTTAGAACATTTGAAATTATGCCGTACACAAGACAGATTTTCATCTCTTGGATTGTAGGATGTCTATTGTTCCTGGCCTAGTCCTCTGAATGTCAGCTTTGGTCTCCTCATTCATTATGATAACCAAAAATATCCCAAGAAATTTTTTAAAAGTCTCTCGGATACAGTACCACTTACCTTGAGAATCTGTACTTTAGAAAAAAGGGAATATGTTACAGTTGGCAAAATCAGTTATGACCAGTGAGTGGAAGAAGCTGAAGGTCAATAAGACCCAGGATAAGCACAGAGGTTCATGTTTATTCTTTTATCCATATGACATCATAAGGGAGCCCTTGTCCAGCCCTCCCTAAAGTTTCTCCCAGGTGGAACATATTAGATCACAAGTGCTAATTCCTATAGACTTTGTATTAATACCATTACTGTAAAGTGCATGAACCACTGCCAAGGCAGCTGGGGGCTGATTCGTGCTGTACAGCCTTGACTGAGGCCTTCACTCTGATCAGAGCAACTACTGTGTTCTTGATCTTCTCTCGCTCACGGTTACAGAAGACAAGTCATTCCGTAGTTCTCCCTGTTTTGTCAGTCTCCCTCTCCTCCCACAGCCCGAGGAGTGATTCCACTTCAAGATCCAACTGGCCTTTTAAATTTTTCCTGAATTTGCCAACTTATAATGTCTTTCTTTCATCCTATGGTAGATCGTTCCCTGAACTGACCACTGTCATCCTCATTCAGTACTTTCTAGCCCTGAGGTATATACCAAGAAAGAAAAGCAAAAAGAGGAATCCTACAGTTGGTAATTCTAATATAAGGAAAATCAAGGTGAAATTTTGCTAGTGAGGGTAAGTTACACTAGACGCTGTTAAGAACAACCCTAAAATCTCATTGACTTAGCACAGAAAGGAATATTTATTTGTCTTGACACAAAATCCAGTGTGAATATTCTCGGTCAGGAAAATTCCTGGGCAGTTTTCTTCTAAGCAGTTACTTAGGGGGAGACCAGCTGTTCCATTTGTGTGACTTTTTTACCTTGAAGTTCTTTATTTTCCTACATGCAGTTGGGAAAGGGGAGCGTGGAACATTGTATGGGATGTTGTAAAGCCAGGCCCGGAAGTGGTGTATGATACTTCCAACACTATTTAGCTCTACATCTAGAAAGAAGACAGTTGTTGCAGCACTAGTTAGCATTCTTCTAGAATTATCACATTCTCTCATTTAGCAACATAAACAACAATAGATATTTATTGAGCACCTGCTGGGTACTAGCCACTGTCTTGATTTCTGTGGTTGAGAAACTTATAGTCTGTTAATGGCTTTTAAACAATTTAAAAAAGTATAGTCAGTACTGTGATAGGAGTTTGTGTGTGTTACAAGAGCATAGATGAGAGGATACATCTAATCTGGATGACAACATTCAAAGTGGTAAGTGATGTGAATAAGTACTCTTGAAAATGTCTATGAATGTGGTTTTGAGACAAACTTCCAGACACACTCCATCATTTAATAACTTTAATGTCTGGTATTACCCCTTAGATCATTTTTCCTTAACTGTAGAGTAGGCAAAATGTCTTCCTTGCTTCAGTTGAGATAATGACTATAAATGAGCTTTGTATATATTATATGCACATAGACTAGCAAGGTAGTGTTATTGAGTGGAGCGAACCTTAGATTTTGCTGGATAATATATAAATGCTGGTATTATTAATTTTGTTTCTTTAGTCCTCTGTGAGTCTGTTTCTTTACCTATAATATCTGTGCTGCTTACTTTATAAGGTAGATGTCATTAAGTAAATGCATTAATGTTTATAGAATAATATTATATTTTCTGAATTTTATA
Organism: Saccopteryx leptura; assembly: GCF_036850995.1. NCBI lineage: Eukaryota > Metazoa > Chordata > Mammalia > Chiroptera > Emballonuridae > Saccopteryx > Saccopteryx leptura. The sequence continues at coordinate 28,256,846 of NC_089504.1, read as the reverse complement.
AATTCCTATCAGCTTTAAGGTGTTCTTCGTAATACTGTTTAATCATCTATAGCACTGATTGTTGAGATTAGGACTAAAAGTCTACTATCTCTATTGATCTTGGTGTATGAGATTTATATTATAACTCGTAATATTGGAAAATGCACTGCGTTATGTAGTATGTCTGAGTCTGTTTCCTAATGATGTGCGTTATGATGGGCTTCTGTTACATTAGCAGTTTAAAGTGCTGGAATATAAACTATAGGACAAAAGCACTTTTTCCAAGCATGTTTGAAGATAAAAATTATTAGGTTATTAGGAATTAAATTGAGAAAGTTATTAGGAATTAAATTGAGAATTACACGTTTAAGTGCTACCCTTATATCTATTAACATTTATTTTATAGATACTAATCAGAGAACACGAAAATGAGCATTATCGTTCCAGGGGAGACATCCCTATTTACTTCCAGAAAGAGAGGCTTTGAACATGTCTTCCAAGCTACTTCGTTCTCCCTTTGCTACTTTCCTTTGCTCCCACCACCTAGTTTTAAATCTCCAGGCAAAGAACAGGCAACACAAAAACACATATGGCTTAATTCAATGTCAGAATCATTTTAGTTTTGCCAACTGGTATTTGATTTTAAATATTAACACTCGATGTTTCTCTCGTTTTTAGGAAGGCTGGTTTCGGATAGCTGAAAATATGGGATTTCAGTGCCTGAAGGTCGAGAGCAAAGACCCCCGGCTAGACGGGATAGACTCCCTCTCTGGAACTGAAATCCCCCTGCACTACATTTGCAAATTGGCCACTCATGCCATCCACGTGGTGGTCTTTCACGAGAGAAGTGGCAACTACCTCTGGCATGGCCATCTGCGACTCAGGGGACACATTGACAAGAAGTTTGTTCCTTTTCGAAAGTTACAGTTTGGTCGTTATCCTGGTGCTTTTGACAGGTAAGTGCAGGGTGTGAGGGAGGAATGTGAAATCTATACTGTCCAGTCGTGAATTCTTACTCCTTTTTTTTATATTAGTAATTAAATCAAATATGCAATTCAGATAACTCAGTTTTGACATAGAAATATTCAATAGGAAGAAACTTATACACAAATGCACCGGGAAATATATTTAAGTTTATTTATAGCAACATTGTTCATAATGCCCCCAATCAAAACATATACAATGGGTGATATTGTAGAGCAATCAGTTAATGTTCTGTACAGCAACAGAGCTGAATCCTCCAGTGTAGGGTGGCAGAAGCAAGCATAAAAGAATGCAAACCTTTGATTATGTTTATAAAAAGTTTAAACACATGATAAAGTATGTTCATGGATGTATGCTTACAAAGTGGAAGTGATCAAAAGGTACAGACTTGCAGTTGTGAGAGAAATTAGTTCTGGAGATGTAATCTAGAGCCAGGTGACTATAGATAGCACTATTGTATATTTGAAAGTTGCTAAGAGAGTAGATCTTGAAAATTGGTATCTGAGGTAATTGAAGAAAATACGCTTGATTGTTTAACTATTCTGCTTATGTTGTATATTTTTGAAGAGGCTGGCAGTACTCACTCGGGGTTAAGTTCTTATAATAAATCTTAACTTTTGTTTTCAGGCCAGAATTACAACAAATTATTGTCGATGGACTAGAAGTTCTCATTCCCAAAGATCCAGTGCACTTTCTAGAGGAAATACCACACTCTAGGTTTATCGAGTGTAGGTATAAAGAGGCTCGAGCATTCTTTCAGGTGAGAGACAGCCGAATATTATACTTTTGAAATTAAAGGAAGTATAATTGTTTTTAATATAGTATTTCTGGGGGGAATGAAGGGACCGCAGAAAACATTTTTTGATTCATCTATTTTCTTCTAGATTGTTTTCTTTTGATTTCTTGATAAGTAGATTAAACATTAACCTTGAGAACTATTTGATATTGTTTGGTATTTTCGGAGACCTGGTTTTACGTGGACGGACTGAAAGGTTTAACATTGGCCTCTGCTTTAGTTAGGGGAGCCCTTAAACTGGTGCAGTCCGGTGTTGGAGCACTCACTCCAACAAGTATGACGCCCCTGCAGGAGATGAACCGTGTGAAAAGTCTTAGAAGATATTTCATGGCAAAGACAGTTTTTCTCAGAGGGTTGGCACTGAGTATGAGATTTTTCGTTTTTAGGAAGGTTTTTGGAGATAAATGCTACACAAAGACCAAGTGCTTTTGAACTTTACTTTATTCTGCTGCTGTAGCTTTCATTCAGTAGACATTTATTGAAACATTTACTGAAAGCCTCTTTCCCAGGAACTCGGCTGGCCCTGGGGATATAAAGATTTCAAAGGTCATGAAACTCTAAGAGATGACATGAAACAAAATTACTGGGAAAACAGTGAAATTTACAGCAGGGTTCTGGTACCCTAATTCTTTCACCTGCCCTTTATTTCATGGGATTCCCTTCTAAGAAAGCTGTGCACACAAGGAAAGGAGCAAAATGGGAGAACGTACGAGCTCTGTCATCACTGGTCAAGTGCCCAGCACCAACAAATGTAAGGTTTTACTCATAGGCTCTGCTGACCCCCAGGACCTAGGCCTAATGGCCCAAGTGAGCCTTCCCAAACCTGATCCCTTTGATCTGTAATTATGGAGGTGTGAAACATACCCAGTCGGCCCCATGGGTGCAAAGCTGGGAAGCTGCATGTGTAAATAGGCCTGCTCTGGCAGGCAAGTGCTGCCCATCATACCCCCACTACATAGTAGCCAGAAGCAGAAGAGATGCCCTCTGGTGCTTGAACTTGACATTCATTCTTTCCGCCTTAGGGGGTTTTGTTCTGGTTGCCACCTCTGCCATAGTAATTATCACAGTGAAGGTCTGCCTTGTGCCCCTACTAGATTATGTGAACTTTTTTTTTAATGGATTGATTTTAGAGAGACTGATAGAGAAAGGGAGAGAGGGAAGCATTCATTTTTTGTTCCACTTAGTTGTACATTCATCGATCAGTTCCCGTATGTACCCTGACCTAGGAGATTATGTGAACTTCTTAATGGCAGACATCTTATTTTACTCACCTCTGAAGCCATACTGAAGTACCTAGCATGGCACCTGGCACAAAGAAAAGACCCTATAATCATAAAAAGCTCATTCAAATCTAATGACTTTTTTAGGGATGTTTATTAGAGCTACTCCCATTACCTAGCAAGCATTTGCCCAGGCTTATTTGTTGATCTTTGTGGGAAGGAAGGCAGTGTAAAATGTAAAATGTTTCAAATTATTTAGAAATCATGAGGATAGTGTTGTATTTAATTCACTATTTTCATTCTGTTGAGATTTCGGGGGCAATCAGCATTCGAGTAAAGAATATAGATGACCGATGTTCACAGGAATTTTCCGTTTATCATAGGCTTATAGTTTTTCTGTTTAAAGTACCATCGCACAGCAAGGCCGTAATGCTGCCATAACTTCATGGCAGGTGGAACTGTGTTCTCATTCATCACTGTGTTGTCTGTGTCCTTCACTGCAGCTAGACAGACTGGTGACCCCTCATTTGCTTTTTTCTCTTCTGCTGAGGTATTGGTATTGCTATATAGAGTGCCTGATTGGGTTGATAACTTAAAAACTGTTTTAGCCTCTTAAATGTTTTTTTTCTTCATCATTTCTTAAGTTAAAGCCATAATTAAAATACCTGGAGGACCCTGTTTCAAATTAAAGGTAACATACATAACTTTGAGCACTTGATGGCGCCAAACTGTCTTACATACAAACTGGTGTAGAGCAGTGAACTAATGTTAAAATTTCCTAAAGCAGCCTCCAAACTTTTTTTGAGATAATTTATTTTGAAACATTCTCATACTTTTAGAAAAATTTCAAATACAATACAAGTAATTTTTTTCCCTGACTCATTTGGGTCCAAGTTGTAGACCATACAGCCCGTAACTTTTAGTATTTCCTAAAAGCAAGAATATTCTCTATAGGTCTCAATACAGAGATCAGGAAATTAACACATAGATTATTACCAGTTAACCCTCATTCAAGTTTTTCTAATTGTCTCAATACTGATCTTTATAACAAAAGGATTCAGTTTAGCATCATATGTTGTATTTACCGTATTTTATTAAATATTTTAGCACACCATTTGGTTCAGAATATTTTTTTTCTTATTTTCTTTGTTAAAACACTAAGTGTGTCTTATGGTCAGGTGTGTCTTATGGAGTGCAAAATACAGTAATTTTCTTGTCTCTTTATTTAGTCTCCTTCAGTCTGGAACAATTTCACAGTCCTTTCTTGATTTTCACGACTTAGATACTTTTGAGGATTATAGGCCATATATTTTGTAAATTGGCCCTCGTTTGGGGTTGGTCTTGCTTTTCCTCACGTTAGATTCAGGTTATACAGCTTTACCAGGAATTACACAGGTGTGACGCAGTGTTTTTCTTGTTGCATCCTGCTAGGTGCTGCATGATTTTGATCTGTCTCATTACTGCTGACATTCACTGTGATCACTTGATTAAAGTGCTGTCTGCTAGCTTCACCCCTGTGAAATTTCCATTTTTTACCTTTGTCATTAATATTTGGCATGAAGGGCTTTATGTAAATATTGTCAGTATCATCATCAAACTTTTACTTTATTCATTTGTTTATATCAATATGAACTCATGGTTTTCTATTCTTTCAATTATTTTCATTAATTATTTTGATCTTATAATTGTTCTACATTTGGTCATTGGGAATCCCTTCACAGTGGCTTCTGTGTCTTTTTGACATTTCTCCATTGTTTTTTGAATACTTTCTTGCTTTTTGGCACAAGGTGTTCTAGGTTCACCTTGTGAATTTCCCTGCCACAACCTGGAATCAGCCATTTCTCTGAGTCCTGGTTCCTTTAGAACCAAGATCTGGATGCCAGTTGTGCTCATTGCAATTTGGGTTTCATTGCACACAGGTCCTCCCGCTGACAGGAGGAGAGAGAGAGAGAGAGAGAGAGAGAGAGAGCACGCTTATTTCTGTATCGGCCTGTTTATCTGTGTCCATGAATTCACACTGATCTCTCCAGTCTAATTAATTTATTTCCATTAAACAGCATAGGACTCATTTCTATATTTGTGACTCCCTTCTCAAGCAGTGAGAAACCTGACTCCTCTTATCCTTAATATATTTACTGATGTGTTGAATCTCCCATTGTTTCTGTTGCCCCCTCTCCTGTGTGGATGCTGCCCTCACCCTGCTGGGGCTCTGACTCCCTCCTGGACGGCACCTCCATGCAGACACCCTCACCACTCGCTTAGGCTCCGAGAATGACGCCCGGCCACCATTGGGCACTTGCTTGCTCAGCCTCACCCAGTGGCTCTAGTTTTAAATAGTTCAGGAAAAGGGACAGGTGGGAGAAAGAAGAGAAGTGCCCACTCCTGACTTAACTTTGTTTAGTTTTAATTATTTTCTCAACCTGCCAAGAAGTTTTAGAACTAAGGTAATACACATTTTTCTGAACTTCATTTTGCTGATTATCAAAAATCTGAATGAGCTCCGGTCTGTTGAGTCCCAGTGAAAAACAACCAGGGACTATGGAAATCGCTGGACACCTGGCCTCAGACTACATTTTGCTTTGGATGTGCTGGTAGCGCTCAGGACTAGCCTCTTCCCCTGCTCGCCCAGCCCGCTCAGGACTAGCCTCTTCCCCTGCTCATGCCCAGCCCGCTCAGGACTCGCCTCTTCCCTGCTCACTCAGCCTGCTCATGCCCAGCCCGCTCAGGACTAGCCTCTTCCCCTGCTCACCCAGCCCGCTCAGGACTAGCCTCTTCCCCTGCTCGCCCAGCCCGCTCAGGACTCGCCTCTTCCCCTGCTCACCCAGCCCGCTCAGGACTCACCTCTTCCCCTGCTCACTCAGCCTGCTCAGGACTAGCTTCTTCCCCTGCTCGCCCAGCCTGCTGAACTTTGTGCTGTGGGAGGAGGGAGTTGATAAAGATGTGAGTCTCATCGTGGTTGTATCCCTTCCTCTTTTGCTTGTGTCTCCTAGAGTCTACTCCTGCAGACTTATTTTATAAAACAAATGTGTAACTAACAGGGAACTCGGAAACTTCATTTGTGTAAAAGAAAAATATTTGGGGGGGCTAATTTTCAAATTTAATTTAGGTGTCACAGAAATGATTCTAGCAATTTAGAACTGGCCAGAATGGCTGACCCTTTATTATATCTGCAGCAGTACCTCGATGACAACACCGTGGAAGCGGTGGCCTTTCGGAGGAGCGCAAAGGAGTTGCTGCAGCTCGCGGCCAGAACCCTGAAGACGCTGGGAGTGCGCTTCTGGCTGAGCAGCGGCACTTGTCTCGGTACAAGTCTTGCCTGACTTGTCTCTGTGTCATTTTTCCCCTTTGGCTTTCGGGATGACTGCTTGAGATGACAAAATATGAGTGATAGTTGAAGTGTCATATGTATAGGTAGAATAAACGTAGTACATGGAGCAAGAATTTATCAATTTTTTTAAAGGAATTAATTTCAGAAACATAAAAGTGAATTAGGAAGGCCATATTTATGTTTATTAAAAATTATAATTCATGTGTGCAAAATTGACATAAGAACATGTAAACTATATTTGATTCTCAGGTAATCCTTAGATTAGCATTTTATTACTTCCATCCCAAAGATTACTGTTACATAAAAAAACAATTGTTAATTTCTTTACTTAGACATGAAGCGAACAATGTGCTTGCACCAAAAGTTTCTCCTGAGCGAAGATGATGATTGATAATTCTCATCTCTCTCTGTTCCTGTCTGTCTGTCCCTATCTATCCCTCTCTCTGACTCTCTCTCTGTCTCTGTAAAAAAAAATAAAAATAAAATAAAATAAAATAAATAAAATAAAATAAAATGAGAGAGTTAGATTATATCGTAGTTAAGAACCTTCTATTGTTAATAGTTTATGATTCTTTTCCAGATGTGGATTGTAGATTTTTCTTAAACTTTAGGTGAAACCCCTCCTACCCCATCCTAGGCTTCTAAAGATCCAGGTTAAAATAAAATGAAAGTGTAGAATTCCAAGCAGTATTGCTCAATATCAATACCTCTAAAGCTAATTATAGACATTAATTTACCTTTTTAATAATTTGGATGGAAGGTTAAGAAGGATAACAGGGGAGGCCAAGGAGCCCTTAGCAATATTAAGAGATAAATATTTCTTTTTGAATAGTACTATAGCAATTGATAGAGAAGTAGTTATAGGGTAAATACCTAGAAATATCTTTTGACAGTATGTTGAAAATTGAGGTCGATACTGCCTTCTTTTTTCTATGATACATCAGACATGAGCTGTTCAGAGTTGGTAAGGTCTATAAATTACTGCTCAGGGAAGGGATATTGTTTAAGCAAAAAATTAAATTACATATTTTTAACATATCTATAAGGCAGCCTTTATTATTAGAGGATTATGATTAAACAGTCGCAAAATTAATTTAATTTTTTAAATGGGTGGCCCAGTTAACATTATTAAAGCTAATAGTTTATTCAGAAATTAAAATACATTATAAAAGTTTTTTAGGATGCTTAGTGCTCAGACCAAGTAGAAGGAAGGAAGGAAGGAAAGAAAAGTTTCTTTAATAGATGGTCCTACAACCATAGCTTTTAGTTTGGGATTTAATTTAAAAAATTTTAGTGAAGCAGTCTAAGTCTTATCCTGTGAAATAAAGCCCACTGTTACAAAGATCATTTATTATAATAATGACTAATTCTTTCCAAACTTAAGTTTTTAAAAAGGTTTTCTTTTTCTTTTTTTTAGGATGGTATCGGCAGTGCAGTATTATTCCTTATAGTAAAGATGTTGACCTAGGAATTTTTATTCAAGATTATAAATCTAATATTATTTCAGCATTTCAGGATGCAGGACTTCCACTCAAACACAAATTTGGGAAGGTCAGTAATAAAGATCTGCTTGACTTCTTAAGTAACATGTCTCAAAGTAAAGTTTGTATTACACAACTCAGAAATGGTTAAGAACGTTGCATGCATCATTTTATCACTTGGTATTGGCCAGGATGAGTTCAGCAGAAACTTATTACCACTTGTAACCTCTGCACTATTTAAGAAAACTAGAAAATCTGACTTTCTATTAACAGTGGTAAGGAAGACCTTGGGCTCTTGCAGATGAATGTATTCCAATTATATTAGGCAACAATATATATTTATAATACATAATTAATACAGCATATACAATTAAAATACTAAGTAAGAATCCCACCTACCCTATCTGAAGTTATATTGTTTCTCATGAGTCATTTAGTTTTATGTTCACTTAGGCATTGTATCATTATCAACATGAAACATTTCATTGATTGCTAAGGGTTAGAAATACAGACTCATTTCAAACAGTACTTTAATTTCCTGTTGATTTCTTCTGTCCTAGGTCATAGTAATTTTCTCAGAGGTCAGCTGGGAATAGGTCATTGTGGCTTGGATGAAATCTCCTTTTAGATAATTTGATTCTTATACCCTAAAACTATGATCCCTTGCAATCTCCTTACTATTAATTTATTTGTTCCCAGGGTGGTATTGTGCTGAAAATCAAATGGAAGTATGTTTAGCACTGGAAATTACTTTCCTCATCATGACAATTCTAGCTTATTAAAGAATTTAATTAAATATTTTCCTGAGGTCACAGTCAAAGCATTAGACCTCTAGTCATTCAGCAAACATTTACTCAACAGCCACACTGTACCTGGCACTGGGCTTGCATCTGGGACATGAAGATGAAAAAGTCATGGTTTTTGAGGAATTCACTGTCTAATTAGAAGGAAAAAATGCATAAATAATTATGTGGTTGATGCTGTTTCAGACAGATGCACCAAGTCCAATGGGAACATAATTATTTGTAGGATAAGCTTCTTTAGGAAAATACTCAGAATTCTTTGTACCTTTAACTTTTTTTCATGTACATATTGTAATGGTCCATGGCATGCATATGGGTTTCTATAATATAACATTTACTTAAGTACTTATTTATTCATTGCAATAAAAAACTTCTTTCCTGATAGCTGTACTTGATTATTAAAGGAAGTGATTTTCTTTGGTTCTTTTCTCTCTTTAGTCAGAAAGGGGCTTGGGAACAGGATGTTCTGCAGAGTGATGATTTAACAACTGTTAAGTCATTGCCATGAGTTGTCACCAGTTGTAAGAAGCAACATTATTTTATATGCATTTAAGAAAGAAATCAAATGATAGCACCTGACCAGTGGTGGCACAGTGGATAGAGCATCAACTTGGAACACTGAAGGTCCAGGTTTGAAACCCCAAAGTTGCCAGTTTGAGCATGAGCTCATCTGGCTTGAGTGCAAGGTCACTGGCTTGAGCATGGGATCATCGACATGATCCCATAGTCACTGGCTTGAGTACAGCTGTTGCTGGCTTGAAGCCCAAGGTCACTGGCTTCAGCCCAAGATCTCTGGCTTGAGCAAGGGGTCACTGGCTTGGCTGGAACTCACCGTCAAGGCACATATGAGAAAGCAATCAATGAACAACTAAGGTGCCACAACTATGAGTTGATGCGTCTCATCTTTCTCCCTTCCTGTCTCTCAAAAAAAAAAAAAAAAAGAGAGAGAGAAGAGAAATCAAATGATGGCGTGCTACTGATGCATCCCAATTTCAGAGGTGCTCTAATTTGAAAAAACATGTATCTTAAATCAATATTCTGTATAAAAATGTGACCTTCTTAAAGAAAAAACAAACAAATGTATTTCCTTTTTTTCAGTCTGTGAAGGTTTTCATCTTTCCTCCAGGTAGAAGACAGCTTGGAACTATCTTTCCAGGGAAAAAATGATGTAAAACTTGACATTTTTTTCTTCTATGAAGAGACTGACCATATGTGGAATGGAGGCACTCAGGCCAAAACAGGAAAAAAATTTAAGTATGAGTCAGATAAGTACTTTTAAAGGGGCAATGGAGATAACTTCAGAGGTTGTGGGGGAGACTGTCAAGGCTCCACTACTAACTGATGCTTTCTCAGCTTACCCTTAGAGCCCAGTCATGTTTGCGAAGGCAGGACCACCTGTCAGGACAGTCCACAGAAGGAAGTGTCTCTGGGTTTGTTAGTCCAAAGAGTTATTATGCTTAGAAGCCCTTGAGACATCAGAAATACAAAAACAAGAAATGTAAAAATCGAGCCCAGAGCCTGAGCCAAAACACTGATTGGCTGTTAGCGCTGTAGGAGCTTGATAATTGGGTGGGAATGGGTAATGGTCAATAAAGAGGCAGTCATGGTGAAATGAAGCTCAGGTGAGGAGGTTGGGATCCAGTGCGGCTGGGGCCATGAGAGTCGGGCAAGCTCTGCTGTGGGCCTTGAACACAGATAGAGGGCGAACCCTTGAAGGAGCCTCGTTGGGCTTAACGGCTACTCTGTTTTATTAAATGTAAGATGATATACGTTGTAAGATGCACCATAATTTTATGTGCTCCTCACAAAGGAAAAACTGCCACTTAAAATTTTAACAAGACTCACAGATGGAAAAATTGGGGGTGGTGTCTCAGAAGTGAAGGAATAAATACAGTATGTTAGATTGGCCTTTCATGGTTTTTTTTTTTTTCTTTTAATGCTGCCCTAGTAAAACTCCTTAATGAGAAAAGACAAAAATTACATGAGAGTAACTGTGCTCTCCTTTATGATGCAGTTGGCCTAGCCTCAGTCCTGAGAGAGAGAATGAATGGGAATGACAACCCAAAGAGGAGGGGCTTTGGAGTCCGGCCAACGTGGGGAGTATCAGCTACACCTCACTACTGTGTGACCTTAGCTTTTCCGAACATTAATGTCTTCAGCTGTTAAATTTGGGTAATGCTACTGTGTGTCAGGCACTATTATGAACATTTTGCGTGTGTTAATGCATCTAATCCTCATAACAACCTTAAGAGGTAGATAGTCAATGAAGCACTGAGAATTTAAGTAGTTTGTTCAAGATCACATAGCAAATAAGTGAAGGAGTCAGACAGCAGGCTCTAGAATTCATCCTGTGAACCACCACTCCCCAGTGCCTCCTCTCCACTATACTGGACAATCTGAGGCACTGAGCATAGCACTTAGTGCTTATTAAGTGGTAGTTATCGGTGTTGTTGTGTAATAGTATTAATACTGTGGCTACTAATGTGATTAATATCATTACTGTCATTATTAGGGTAGTTATATAAAGTTGGTGAAGTACTGACATAAATTTACCTCACCAACAAGCTGAGTTGAGGGCTTCTATCATTGAAAACATTGAGCCTTTGGGCATGGGAGGAATGTTCTCTGACACGAAAGAGGAATCCCGCACCCAGCCTGGTATCTCCTGTATCACTGGCATATCCCAATGGAATCGCTGAATCTTTATTTGAAGGTGGGGAGTTTTCATGTAACCGTAAACTTGTTCTGGAGGTTTGAGAGTAATCCAAACCTTTTTCTCAAAAGTATAAAGCATGCCCAGTTGACATTGACCCCGGATCATATTCTTGAAACTTTTTATTTATTATAAAATTATTTTGCTTTTTGACAACAAGAATATTCATGCTGGGTAACTTCTAATTACAAGTTAATGAATATATAATGGACCCTCTCATTGTGAGTAGGTGAATATGAATGGTAAATAGGGTGTAAGTCAGGGGTCTCAAACTCAACTCAGCATGTGGGCCGCAGAGCAAGATCACAGCCATTCCGCGGGCCGCACTCGGTCTACAAAAGGCAACTGTTATGCAACACTTTTCTCACTGCAGTTGAAAACAAAAAAAAAATCAGTACAACAAGCACAATCGTACATGCAGTTTACTCAGTGTCACAAAACGACCAGAAACTGTAGTTCACATCACAACTGCTGTTAACTAAGCTAATATCTAGCTAGAATGCTAGAGAAATGAAAAATACAAGTAGGCCCCTAGGCTTACTTAATTTTATCCAAAATATTTTGAACTTTGTGGATTAGTCTGTGGGCCACACAATATTGTTCGGCGGGCCGCGAGTTTGAGACCCCTGGTGTAAGTGTTTTTGACATTAAGTCAGTTTTTTTATTAAAAATATGATAAAGATGCCTGACCAGGCAGTGGCACACTGGATAGAGCATCAGACTGTGACGCAGAGGACCGAGGTTCGAAACCCCGAGGTCACTGGCTTGAGTGTGGACTCATCCGGCTTGAGCATAGGCTCATCAGCTTGAGCGCAGGGTCGCTGGCTTGAGTGTGGGATCACTGACATGACCTCATGGTTGCTGGCTTGAGCAAGGGGTCACTCGCTCTGCTGTAGCCCCCCAGTCAAGGCACATATGAGAAAGCAATCAATGAACAACTAAGGTACCGCAACGAAAAATTGATGCTTCTTGTCTCTCTCTCTTCCTGTCTGTCTATCCCTATATGTCCCTCTCTCTGTCTCTCACACACAAAAATATGATAAAGATGCCAAATTTCATGTATAATTTAGGGGCTTTAAAAAAAAACATGCTATGAGCACAGGCTCATCTGGCTTGAATGTGGGCTCATTAGCTTGAGCACAGGGTCACCAGCTTGAGTGTGGGGTCATAGACATGACCCCATGGTACTGGCTTGAGTTCAAGGTCGCTGGCTTGAGCAGAGGTCCCTGGCTCGCCTGGAGCCCCCGGATCAAGTCACATATGAGAAAGCAATCAATGAACAACAAAGGTGCCACAACAAAGAATTGATGCTTCTCTGTCCTTTCCTGTCTGTCTGTCCCTGTCTGTCCCTCTTTCTCACAAATAAATAAATAAGTACAAATATAAATAAATTTAAAATATAAAAGCAGCTATGAGAAAGTTTAGCATAGAAATTAAAGGTATGGAGCCAGTCTGCTTGCTTTTGAATTTGATTTCTGTACTTGACCAGATTTATTACCTTAGGAAAATTATCTAACTTCTCTCTACCTAAGTTTCCTCAAGTGTGAAATGGGAATAATAATAGAAATTGCTGCATAGAGTGGTTTTAAAGATTGAGTTAGCACACAAAAATGGTTTTGAAGAGCTTTAAACATTTCCCGAGTGCTGAGTAATTATTAGCTGCTATTAATACTCCTCATAGTAGTAGCAGTGAAGAAAACTATTCTTAGTCTTATGAGAAACTTAGAGATTTGGAACCTATATATAGATATTTATCTTAGTTGTGAATTGCCACAGCTATTCTTAGAGAACTCTTATGAGAATGTTACCCTTTTCTAAGAAAGATCATTTTTAGAGCCAATATCATAATCTTGTTATTCTTAATTTTTTTTTCTAGGGTTTGAATTTCTTCTCACTGACAATGATCTGAAACCCACAAACCTCAAAAGAACTGTTCATTTCTAACCACTCCATTTCTGGATAGAAAGCACTTGCTTCATTCTGCTTTCGCTGCTCTTTATGGTGGCAGTGTTTGGGAAGTGTGAAGTGTTCTGATTATTTAACAAGAGAAATGAGCAGTGATAGAACTGTCTGGACAGATGGTGTGAGTCCCAGATTTCCCATCATGTTACTGTGACCTTAAAAGGCAGAGAAAAGAACGGGATGGCTGTGTAGAGTAGTTTTTCTGGAAGATTCCCCCAGCCATATGCCATTTTCATTCTTTTCAGCACTATTCGCTTTAAGGAGCTGTAGTATTTTCTAGAGGGGGGAAAAAACCCCCATGAGAGCTAGTCAGGAGGTCTTTATCTTTATAATGTTCTACTTTTTATTCATGCATGATTAATTCTGAGAAAAGCTTAACAATGTCATAAACTGCTTACCATTTTTAAAAAGGTTAGAGAGGAACTCAGGAAGGAATAAAAAAGATTTCTCTTTCAAAACTTTGCTCTCTGCCTTCAGAATGATGTTTTTGATCCTAAGATTTAATAATGATTATATTAAGAGCATCAATAAAGATATAGCTACCATGGCATCTGCTAGATATAAGGTACTGTAATAGGTACTTTATAATATCAAGTAATTTTCACATTATCCTTTTTAATGGGTTACATGTTCTCTCTCCAAGTAAGATATGAGGAAACTGAAGCTCAGAGAAGTGAAGTAGCTGGCTCAAGGTCATCTTGCCCTCCAGACCTGTTGGACTCTTCAGCCTAACTGCTTCCTTCTAAGATAGGCTAAATCAGTGAATGCATGTAATGACTTCGCAGCGATATGTGGCTAGTAAGTACTGTATAGGTATTGGCTAGTATTTATTATTACTATTACTACCACTGTGCTGCTCTGGCACAAAGCGTAACACCTTCAACATAGTGGCAACTTGGGTTAGTTATTCTCTGGTCACGCATTTTCTTCCCAGGTCTCATATTCATTCCATCCTTTATTTGTTTTTAAATTCTTCTATTGATTTCAGAGAGAAGAAAGGGGGAGGGGAAAAAAAGAGAGAGAGAGAGAGAGAAGCAGCAACTCCTTGTTCCATTTAGTTGTGTACTCACAGATTGCTTCTCATATGTGCCTGACCAAGGCTCGAACCTGTTACCTTGGTGGTTCAGGACGATGCTTTATCCACGGAGCCATCCATTCAGGGCCTCAATCCTTAGTTTTTAGTCCATTACTCCTTTACCTGAATATATACTTTTACCTAAAAATCTAAATTCTACTCTTAACTATTGTCTGGATTTTTTATATTTACCAGTATTTTTCTTCTCCAGAGTCCCAATACCAGTAACAAAGAGTAATGAAATAATTATGCCTCTAGGATGTGAAGATTTTATTCCACAACTTCACAGTTCCTACAGATTCCATATTTCTTTAGATAATGTCTTTCCTTCCCATCTAAATCAACGGGTGTAAGTAAACACCAGAAGTTGGAGAGGTAATATTAGTGGTAATAATAGAAATGAACTTTTATCGAGTATTTACTGTGTGCTAGGTACTGTGCCAAGCTTTCATGCGCATCATCTCATTTAACCCTCACAGCAAGTTTATAAGGGAGATTTTATCCCTATCACCTTCCTTTATGGGTGAGGAAATGAAGGCGGAGCTAAGGCTCAGGCCTCGAGCCATATCACTTCAGAGCCCATAAATTTTGTTTGTTTGTTTGTTTTAATTGATTTAAATTTATTATGTTTACATAGATTCAAGTGTCTCACTGAATACATCCCCCCCACCCCTGTGTTCCCCTCAACATCCCCCTTGTCCCCCTCCCCCAATGCCCTCCCCCCTTCCCTCCAGGATTTGCTTTTCTGCTCTCTATAACACTGTGTTATGTGTATATAATTTCACCAATCACTTTCCCTTCTCTGATCCCATCCTCTCATCCCCTTTCCCTCTGGTCCCTTTGATTCCACCTCTGCCTCTATTCCATTGTTCATTGGATTCCTCATATGAGTGAGGTCACGTGATATTTTCCTTTCTCTGCCTGGCTTATTTCACTTAGCATAATATTTTCTAGGTCTGTCCATGTTGTCGCAAAAGGTAAGATTTCCTTATTGTTCATGGCCCCGTAGTATTCCATTGTGTATATGTACCACAGCTTTTTAATCCACTTGTCCACTGACGGACACTTGCAGAGTCCATATTCTTATCCTTATGTAGTGTTAGTGTCACCACAGTCTGTATCATGTTGTTAATGAGCAGCTCCTCGAGAAAAATTAATTCTGTTTAATGTTGTTTCATTGTAACAATGATGAGATGCTATAGGAATGTAACACTTGTTTGTATCAATTAGCCTGTGGTAAAACTGGTTTCATTATGTGCCATTTCCATGAAGTCACAGGACCAGTCAACGACAGTAAGTGAGCACTTCTGTCCATTGGCATTCTCAAGGTAATACCGCCACCTCTGTGTTCTCTAATTGACTATCTACTGCCCCCTGGCCTAGTAGGGGGTTCCTTATACCTTCTTACAGTTGCAGTTTCTGCTTATTGTATGCATCTTCAGAAATTTTGGACTTTTTTCCTCTGTGGGTCTAGACTCCTATCCAGGTGTGGCTTTAATATAATTTGACATTTAATTTCTGTAAAATGTATTTGTTAACTGCTATGTGTTAAGGATTCTGATGTGAATGTGATTTAGTTTCTTTTCCGAAGGCTCTCATAATCTAGACCAGGGGTCAGGAACCTATGGCTTGCGAGCCAGATGTGGCTCTTTTGATGGCTGCATCTGGCTCGCAGACAAATCTTTTTTTTTTTTTTTTTTTTTAAATAAATTTTTATTAATGGTAATGGGATGACATTAATAAATCAGGGTACATATATTCAAAGAAAACATGTCTAGGTTACCTTGTCATTAAATTATGTTGCATACCCCTCACCCAAAGTCAGATTGTCCTTCGCCACCCTCTATCTAGTTCTCTGTGCCCCTCCCCCTCCCCCTAACTCTCCCCCTGTCCTCCTTCCCCCCACCCCTGGTAACCACCACACACTTGTCCATGTCTCTTAGTCTCATTTTTATGTTCCACCAATGTATGGAATCATGTAGTTCTTGTTTTTTTCTGATTTACTTATTTCACTCCTTATAATGTTATCAAGATCCCACCATTTTGCTGTAAATGATCTGATGTCATCATTTCTTATGGCTGAGTAGTATTCCATAGTGTATATGTGCCACATCTTCTTTATCCAGTCTTCTATTGAAGGGCTTTTTGGTTGTTTCCATGTCTTGGCCACTGTGAACAGTGCTGCAATGAACATGGGGCTACATGTGTCTTCACGTATCAATGTTTCTGAGGTTTTGGGGTATATACCCAGTAGAGGGATTGTTGGGTCATAAGGTAGTTCTATTTTCAGTTTTTTGAGGAACCACCATACTTTCCTCCATAATGGTTGTACTACTTTACAGTCCCACCAACAGTGAATGAGGGTTCCTTTTTCTCCACAGCCTCTCCAACATTTGCTATTACCCGTCTTGTTGATAATAGCTAATCTAACAGGGGTGAGGTGGTATCTCATTGTAGTTTTGATTTGCATTTCCCTAATAACTAATGAAGCTGAGCATCTTTTCATATATCTGTTGGCCATTTGTATCTCTTCCTGGGAGAAGTGTCTATTCATGTCTTCTTCCCATTTTTTTATTGGATTGTTTGTTTGTTTGTTGTTGAGTTTTATGAGTTCTTTGTAAATTTTGGAAATTAGGCCCTTATCTGAGCTGTTGTTTGAAAATATCATTTCCCATTTAGTTGGCTGTCTATTTTTATATCAGTTTCTCTTGCTGAGCAAAAACTTTTTATTCTGATGTAGTCCCATTCATTTATCTTTGCCTTCACTTCTCTTGCCATTGGAGTCAAGTTCATAAAATGTTCTTTAAAACCCAGGTCCATGATTTTAGTACCTATGTCTTCTTCTATGTATTTTATTGTTTCAGGTCTTATATTTAGGTCTTTGATCCATTTTGAATTAATTTTAGTACACGGGGACAGGCTGTAGTCGAGTTTCATTCTTTTGCATGTGGCTTTCCAGTTTTCCCAACACCATTTGATGAAGAGGCTTTCTTTTCTCCACTGTGTGTTGTTGGCCCCTTTATCAAAGATTATTTGACCATATATATGTGGTTTTATTTCTGGGCTTTCTATTCTGTTCCATTGGTCTGAGTGTCTATTTTTCTGCCAATACCATGCTGTTTTGATTATCGTGGCCCTATAATATAGTTTAAAGTCAGGTATTGTAATGCCCCCAGCTTCATTCTTTTTCCTTAGGATTGTTTTGGCTATTCGGGGTTTTTTATAATTCCATATAAATCTGATGATTTTTTGTTCCATTTCTTTAAAAAATCTCATAGGGATTTTGATGGGAATTGCATTAAATTTGTATATTGCTTTGGGTAATATGGCCATTTTGATTATATTTATTCTTCCTATCCAAGAACAAGGAATATTTTTCCATCTCATTGTATCTTTTTCGATTTCCCTTAACAATGCTTTGTAATTTTCATTATATAGGTCCTTTACATTCTTTGTTATGTTTATTCCTAGGTATTTTATTTTTTTTGTTGCAATCGTGAAGGGGATTATTTTTTTGAGTTCGTTTTCTAATATTTCATTGTTGGCATATAGAAAGGCTATGGACTTTTGTATGTTAATTTTGTATCCTGCGACCTTACTGTATTGGTTTATTGTTTCTAATAATCTTTTTGTGGAGTCCTTCGGGTTTTCGATGTATAGGATCATATCATCAGCAAAAAGTGATACCTTTACTTCTTCTTTTCCGATATGGATGCCTTTTATTTCTTTGTCTTGTCTGATTGCTCTGGCCAGAACTTCTAGCACCACGTTAAATAAGAGTGGAGAGAGTGGACAACCCTGTCTTGTTCCTGATTTAAGGTAGAAAGTCCTCAGTTTTATGCCGTTTAAAATGATGTTGGCTGATGGTTTATCATATATGGCCTTTATCATGTTGAGATATTTTCCTTCTATACCCATTTTGTTGAGAGTCTTAAACATAAAATTGTGTTGTATTTTATCAAAAGCCTTTTCTGCATCTATTGATAAGATCATGTGGTTTTTGTTCTTTGTTTTGTTGATATGGTGTATTACGTTAACCGTTTTGCGTATGTTGAACCATCCTTGAGATTCTGGGATGAATCCCACTTGATCATGATGTATTATTTTTTAAATATGTTGTTGTATTCGGTTTGCCAGTATTTTGTTTAGAATTTTAGCATCTGTATTCATTAGAGATATTGGTCTGTAGTTTTCTTTCTTTGTGCCATCCTTGCCAGGTTTTGGTATGAGGGTTATGTTGGCCTCATAAAATGTGTTTGGAAGTATTGCTTCTTCTTCAATTTTTTGGAAGACTTTGAGTAGAATAGGAACCAAGTCTTCTTTGAATGTTTGATAGAATTCACTAGTATAACCGTCTGGGCCTGGACTTTTATTTTTGGGGAGGTTTTTAATAGTTTTTTCTATTTCCTCCCTGCTGATTGGTCTGTTTAGGCTTTCTGCTTCTTCATGACTCAGTCTAGGAAGGTTGTATTGTTCTAGGAATTTATCCATTTCTT
Source organism: Saccopteryx leptura (assembly GCF_036850995.1). Taxonomy (NCBI): domain Eukaryota; kingdom Metazoa; phylum Chordata; class Mammalia; order Chiroptera; family Emballonuridae; genus Saccopteryx; species Saccopteryx leptura. Next base: position 28,238,009 of record NC_089504.1, on the reverse strand, counting down.
CTAGATTGTTGTATTTGGTGGCATATAATTTTTCATAGTATTCTACAATAATTCTTTGTATATCTATGATGTCTGTGGTGATCTCTCCTCTTTCATTTTGGAATTTATTTATTTGAGTCCTGTGCCTTTTTTCCTTGGTGAATCTTGCCAAGGTTTTGTCAATTTTGTTGATCTTTTCAAAGAACCAGCTCCTTGTTTTATTGATTTTTTCTATAGTTTTTCTGTTCTCTATTTCATTTATTTCTGCTCTGATTTTTATTATCTCCTTTCTTCGGCTGGTTTTGGGTTGTCTTTGTTCTTCTTTTTCTAGTTCTTTAAGGTGTGAAGTTAAGTGGTTTACTTCGGCTCTCTCTTGTTTGTTCATATAGGCCTGAAGTGATATGAACTTTCCTCTTATTACTGCTTTTGCTGCATCCCATAGATTCTGATATGTCGTATTTTCATTTTCATTTGTCTGTATGTATCTTTTGATCTCTGCGCTTATTTCTTCTTTGACCCATTCATTTTTTAGAAGTATGTTGTTTAGTTTCCACATTTTTGTGGGTTTTTCCCCCTCTTTTTTGCAGTTGAATTCTAGTTTCAAGGCTTTATGATCAGAAAATATGCTTGGTACAATTTCAATTTTTCTAAATTTGCTGATATTGTCTTTGTGGCCCAACATATGGTCAATTCTTGAGAATGTTCCATGTACACTAGAGAAAAATGTATACTCTGTCGCTTTGGGATGAAGTGTCCTGTAGATGTCTATCATATCCAGGTGTTCTAGTATTTCGTTTAAGGCCACTATATCTTTGTTGATTCTCTGTTTGGATGACCGATCTAGAGCCGTCAGCGGAGTATTGAGATCTCCAAGTATGATTGTATTTTTGTTAGTTTTTGTTTTAAGGTCAGTAAGTAGCTGTCTTATATATTTTGGTGCTCCTTGGTTTGGTGCATATATATTAAGGATTGTTATGTCTTCTTGATTCAGTGTTCCCTTAATCATTATGAAGTGACCATTTTTGTCTCTGAGTACTTTTTCTGTCTTGTAGTCAGCATTATCAGATATGAGTATTGCTACACCTGCTTTTTTTTGGGTGTTGTTTTCTTGGAGTATTGTTTTCCAGCCTTTCACTTTGAATTTGTTTTTATCCTTGTTGCTTAGATGTGTTTCTTGTAGGCAGCATATAGTTGGATTTTCTTTTTTAATCCATTCTGCTACTCTGTGTCTTTTTATTGGTAAGTTTAATCCATTTACATTTAGTGTAATTATTGACACTTGTGGGTTCCCTACTGCCATTTTATAAATTGCTTTCTGTTAGTTTTGTATCTAGTTTGATTCTTCTCTTTTGTTTTTCTATCATTTGTTTCTGTTTGTTTATGTTCCATACTTCTTTCCTCTGTTGCTACCTTTTTTAAATCATGTGTTTTTGTGGTGGTTTTTTCTAGGGTGGTTACCATTAAGTAATGAAAAGGGTACCTACCGTATTCATTGTAGTACCCTATCTTATAAGTATTTCTGCACTTCATCGTCCTTTGCTACTGTTAATCTCCATACTCTCCCCCCTTTTTTTTTCCTTTGTTGTCACAGTTTAAGTTTGGTTTTATTGTGTTCTTGGTGGAGCTGTTACTTGTGGTGTTGTTTTCTTTTGTTCTTTGAATCTGGTTGGAAAACCCCCTTTAGTATTTCCTGGAGTGGGGGCTTTCTCGTGATAAATTCTCTCATCTTTTCTGTATTTGTGAATGTTTTTATATCTCCTTCATACTTGAAGGATAGCTTTGATGGGTATAGTATTCTTGGCTGAAAGTTCCTCTCTTTCAGGGCTTTAAATATTGGGGTCCACTCTCTTCTAGCTTGTAGAGTTTCTGCTGAGAAATCTGATGATAATCTAATAGGCCTTCCTTTATATGTTGTACTCTTCTTTTCCCTGGCTACCTTGAGAATTTTTTCTTTGTCATTGGTTTGTGTCATCTTTATTATGATGTGCCTTGGAGTGGGTTTGTTGGGGTTAAGAAAACTCGGTGTTCTGTTTGCTTCTTGAATTTGAGGCTTTAGTTCTTTCCACAGGCTTGGGAAGTTCTCGTCTATTATTTGTTTGAGTATATTCTCCATTCCATTTTCTTTCTCTTCTCCCTCTGATATACCTATTATTCTTATGTTATTCTTTCTGATGGAGTCAGATAATTCCTGTAGGGCTTTCTCGTTTTTTATTATTTTTGAGTCTCTTCTTCTCTCTGTTGTGCCTCAAGTTGTTTGTCTTCTATTTCACTAATCCTATCTTCAATCTGGGTTGTTCTGCTAGCTAAGCTTGTTACCTCATTTTTCAGCTCGTGAATTGAGTTTTTCATTTCTGTTTGATTTGTTTTTATAGTTTCAATTTCCTTGGTAATATATTCTTTGTGTTCATTGAGTTGTTTTCTGATCTCCCTATATTGCCTTTCCGTGTTTTCTTGTATATCTCTGAGTATTTTTAAGATTTCTATTTTAAATTCTCTGTCATTTAGCTCCAAGGCTTCCAATATGTTAAGTCTTTTCTCCATAGATTTTTCCACATCTATTTGTGTTACCTCTCTTTCTTTTGTATCCATAATATTCGATTTCCTCTTTCTTATTGGCATCTGAGGGTGGTCTTGTTGATAGCACTAATTAGAATTAATAAAGAGTAAAAAGTAAAAAAAAAAAAAAAAAAAAAAAAAACCAAAGGGTAAAACACCCCACAAAAAAAAGCAGTAATAATTTATTATTTCCCCCTTTTTTTTTCTTTCTTCTCCTTCCCTCCTCTCCCCTCCTCAGGGAAATATCGTGCCTATAATGGAGGGCCTGGTTTGCGGTGAAGAGTTCAAGGGGCAAAAAAAAAGGGGAGTAGGGACCTACTAAATGCAAAAAAAAAAAAAAAAAGGAAGAAAATCTTAGACAAGCATAAGTTGATCTGCCTGCGGGTGATGGTCAACTAAGAGATATAATGAGAGGGATAAGAGGGAACCAGAAAAAAGGACAAAAAAAGGAATAATAAAGAAGAAAAAAATAAAAATAATAAGTAAAAATCTGTTGTATTAAGTGGAGCGAAGACCAAATACAATGGAGACCTTGGGTTGGGAGGACCCAAAATGCCACAAAAATAAACTAACAAGAAAAAAACAAAAACAAAAGCGAAAAA